>NC_086096.1:30382029-31632029 GCF_948474715.1 Cydia amplana | reverse complement strand
AGGGCATGCCTAACTAAATTTGAAAATGTAAATTTAACGGTCCTAACGGTCGCATTGGCTCGAAAATAATAAAATAAACGAATAACCCAAAGGTCAGCCGTGGGGGGCTGGGCACTGGATTCTTTGGAAAAAAGTGTTATCCAGTGGCCAGCCCCCTCAATTTATAAGTGAAATATTGATATTTTCATTCAAATATAATGCAATTTAATAGATAAATAAATAAATAAACCAATCATTAACAAAAATAATAACTTTTAACATTAAAACATAGTTTTTCTTGCCTGTTAAGAGAACACCACGTGCAGTAAAAAATATGGCGGACATGACACTATTGCACTCGTCGACAAACAGCACCTGTATGAACGAGTATATTTCTTCCCCCCGTTCCCTCACCGCACCTATCGTGTGACGTATTAACCAATAAGGAATCAAAGCTCCTATTTGAGTACTCGCGATTTGTTTAAACGAATATACCAGATATTTATGACCAATAAACGGCTCAAAAGGCTGACCACTGGTACCTGGCTGGCCACTGGTGCCGTTACCCTATAAAGGCTGATTTATTATTATTATTATAAGACACACATATTATTCTACTATATAAATAAATAAACACGAAACATAAAGCTAATATAATACTTTCATACTGCTAGCAAAGAAAGCACAAAAAAATGTTTTGAATGCAAACTTATTTGGCCTCTGTATATCGTCTGCTTACTTACTAGGTGGCTACAGGGTAGTACCCAAGGTTTGGTCAGTTTACGGCCTAGGTTGTACTTGGTCGTACTGTGTATGATTACCTCCAAATATTATACGCTTGCAAAAAGCTGTTAAGCTCGAGTGTTAAGTTCGAGTTAAATTTGGAATTGCATTTGAACAAGCTAAGCTGATAAATTCAACAGTTTACCCTTAAACAGGCCTGACGATTTTTTTACATTTGATTACTGATTCGGGTAGATAATAGCGTTAAAAGAAAAGTAATTTCTTGTTTTTTTTTAGTATCATTAATTCAATAAAAAAAAAACCCCGGTGGTTTTTATATGCCCTCTGCCCGTTAAAAATGGTGCTGCGTGGCACATATATGGCCACTGCCTTGTTAGCCATACAGAGTAGTTTTAAGGGTAAGTCACGTCTTCACGTGTAATCGATAAAATAATAAAACAACTACTTAATTAAGAAAATAGAGTTCGCGCGGATATCGTGGCTCGTAAGATTAATCGTTGAATAAATATTTAATTTAAAAACCAAAGGAAAATATAATATTATCGCGATATATTTAATTCTTTTAGTTTGAATGACTTTTGTACTATGAGGGTTCATTCATAGTGACCCTTAAATGTCATGTAAACTCCCTGCAGGGCAGAGGCCACTTATAAACCACTCGAACGTGCCCCAGGCGGGCAGAGGGTTCATACGAACCACAAACTTTTAGATCGAATATTTTATCAGAAAACAATAACTAAGGTAAGTTATGACTTACTACACATACATTACCTAATAATCTACCATAAAAATACAAAACAAAATACTTACAGTACCTTTTTTCGGCGTAGCGAACTTATACAGCGGGAGAAACGTACAAAAACTGCCATTTGTTGTCGATTTGAACTTGACAACTAAATTGTCAAAGAAATTTGTTATGACACCTGTCATTTTTTTACGTTCCTATATCACCCACTTAATAGACTTTAGGGCAATGACATTTTGCGGTCGTTGTATTTACTCAGCTCGTCAAAAAAAAATCATTTGCTATGTGGTACTTATAAATACACAACCTGTTTAAGGGTTAATAATGTCAAACATAATCATCATCGCAAAGCGTGTCAGTATCATTGCTGGGGGCCGATTTTTGAATTTCGCCACTCGAAATTCGGTGGAAAACGGCGAAATGATAATTTTTGAAATACGAGCCATAGAAATTGGAAATCTAATGGTATTGACCACTCGATTTCAATTCTATTAGTAGAATTTGGATGCCTAGCAGTGGAGATATTATTTAACGAAATACATGAAATCGAGCGGTCGAAATTCAAAAATCGGCCCCCTGGAAGCCAACTTCCTCACATCGACAAGAGGGATAAAATACGGCTACGGAACCCTACGCTGAGCATGACCTCTTAGCTGGTTTTGCGACCCGATTGAACAAGAAACCCCTGTAACACTGCTCTAAATAAAACGCTAACTAACAGGCTAATTCGAACGTAACGGGGCCCACTGATTAACAGTCCGCCGGACGGTATCGGCCTGTCAGTTGTTCGGAACTGTCAACTTTTTATTCTAACTGACAGGCCGATACCGTCCGGCGGACTGTTAATCAGTGGACCCCTTCACTGACACCAAAATGACATCTAGGTAAATGATGTTAATCAGTTATCGTGCATTTCGCTTGTACTTCTCCGTACATGGTTTAGCGCGAGCGAAACTCACGATAAATGGTCACCATGAAGTCATAAGTAATTCATAAAGTACAATTTCGCCTTTTTTTCCTATAGATATACATAATTAAGTCTTACTATTAAGTATATTTTTGGATAAAATAATTTTGTTCAGTGATTTATTTGACAAAAATAAATTTGAGCAAACATTTATAGGCCATGTAAAACATCTGGGAAAAAAACAGTTGGTCTTATAGAAGTTGCAAAGTAACAGTTTGGGAAAATGTCATTTGTCGGATTTTAAGTTTGTCAAATGTTTATATGGGAAAGATTGAGTTGACAAACGTGCAGTTGGTAAAATTTGGTTGGAAAATGAAATTTGGTCAGAAAAGTTTCGGTACATTAAGAGGATCCCGCCCGTACTTTTTATGCCGTTAACGCAAAAATGACGTCACGCTGCATAGAGTATGATTGCAATTATTATTTTGTCATAATTAATCATTTTGACAACCTCTGCAGATAACCGATATCGATACTTGAAATAATCAGTTCGATGTCTAATTGACTTTTATCTTATTGTCACTCAACTAAATAACTGCAGCTGTCAGATTAAAATAATACTTATTATACTTAAAATTTGATATATTTGTTAGGTATTGTTGGAAATATATATTTTTTTTTAGCTTAAATAATCTGTTTAAGCATCAGATTGTGTTAACACTAAGATTTTTTTTATTTTCCTCACAGTTGATGTGAAAAGCAGTATGTATCACACGGTATCAAAATTATTTCGTCTTGGGCGTTATCACTTGAATCCCTCATTACGCTCAGGATTCAATGTACGCCCTTGACGGAAATATATCATTTTGATCCCTTGTAACACAAACTACTATTGAAGTAATTTGTACATGATTAAAATGATTGACGACTAATGATTAATAATTACAATAAAACTATTTGGGATCATATAGGCTGCATATAGGCAGCGTGACGTCAAATTGATGTCAACGGCATGAAAAGTAGGGGCCTTGGCATTTCCCTGGAATCTCATTCCCCTGGCTATGCCTATTCGCAAATTCCCAAAAGATTCTGCTTAGCTGTTTGTTTGTAGATGGGACTTGGCACGGTTACATAGTCACCAAAAATTAGTATGACACCGTAAGATTGTGAACCCGTTAGTTTATAATCTAACGTAGGTTAGGTTAGGTTAGGTTAGATTATAATCTCCCTACCGTCAGTTTATAATGTAACTAGCGAGATTATAATATGACGAGTGTTTACAATTTTACGGTGACAGATATAATATAAAGAATTAGATATTAGATTGTACTTATTTTTTACATATTTATACTGGAGGCTGTCAGCATACTGGTTCATCTATATGCCCAAATTGTTCATAGATGGCAGGTTGTTCATCTTCTGAGCATATTGGCCTATTCTGGTATTTTTACCCGACTACGGCAACGCAAAAGGAGGGTTATGATTTTTTATACTAAGCTTAGACGATAGTAACTGCCTGTGAAGCCGTTGGTCCTGGGTTCGATTGCCGGTAAGGGCATTTACAATTTTACATATTTGTGTGATGAGCATGGATATCTGTTCCGGAGTCATGGGCCCATGGGTGTTTTCTATGTATTTAAGTATTTGTATAGGTATATTTATTTAGGTATTTGTATATATTTATTTAGGTATTTATTTAAATAGGTACTTACATTTATTTATTTATTTAATAATATTTAATTACAGGGTTAGGGTGAACAACTCAAATACTTAACTTGAAAACCTTGCATAATGGCAAATTAGCTGTAATGTAGAATAACCCGTCCAATTTCAAATCACCATGCATTTTATTTATTAGATTATTTATTTATATCTATTTAGAAATTTAACCGACTGTAAAATTTTCTTTCACGATAACTTCTGGCATAGCACCGCGATAGGAGGAAAAAATGTCCATGTAGCAAACTAATATAAAATACTAGCCGAGGGACTAGTGTGAAATCGCTCTAATAACAGAAGCGGAGCCAGGAGAGGATCACGTACGATATCGTTTTAAGTTATATTGGAGCGTAGGAGAGTCCCGCGTCGCGTCGCATGCTGACACAATCTACTCAACTCGGTTACGTCGGGTCGGGTGTAACCTGGTTTAGATTATTTGTTGCCGTTTAAACGGTGTCTCCTACTCTAAACACAATACAGGGTGTTTTGATTATAATCAGGAAATAGAAAAGATCTATATAATTTTACGAATAAGATAAACTGCATTCTACACATACAATAATGAAAAAAACATTCCACTTGGGAATCGAATCCAGTTAAATTTGTAACAATAAAGTAAAGATTTATTACAGAAATAATATTTTTTTTTTATTATTTAAAATGGGCTTACTCATGGCCACAGACTAGCCGAGGCGAAGACGTGGCCTACGATGGAGCGAGTCTGCCCAGAAGGTGCCTGTTCACCCTTGATTTGAAGGTTGCCGGGTTATATGAGCTCGGAAATATAGACGCCGGCAAGGAATTCCATTCCTTGGCAGTGCGCATAAGGAAAGAGGAAGCAAAGCGCTTCGTGCGGATTCGTGGAATATCTACCAAGTATAAGGATGGAAACCGGCCGTGCGTCTAAAAGTCCGATGGTAGAATGGGGATGGTGGAATAAGCTCGTGTAGCTCTTGAGCACACTCCCCGAAGTGCAATCTGTAGAACACCGATAGACTGGCGACTTTCCGCCGATGGGCCAAAGACTGAAGCTTACCCGTTAGCTTCTTGTCACCAATCATCCTCCTGGCTCTGCGCTCCACTGAGTCTAAAGCGGCGAGTTGTATATATCATACAAATTAAAAAATTGTCAAATATCTACAGTCATAAAACATTATATTATATTGGGTGATTGGGATTGCCACTCTGGCTGTGGTAAAGTGAGAATTTAAAAAAAGTTAATCAAAAGCCCATTATTTTAATTCCAAACTTAATTAAATAGTAACGAAATAATTCGTCTTAAACTTAAATTATGTTAATATATTTGTATAAGATGGGCTATATTGTTAAATATATGTGTGAACTCAAATTTAAGTTCATGAGAAAATTCGTAACCGTAGGTTCGTACCTACCTACCTACCTATGAACTTAACGAATTTTTGTTTTGTGATTTTGTCGCAAATGTATGAAAAATCGTTATTATACGTGCTCAAGTGACATTATGTACCCGTCTCGTGTTAGCATACGTGTCATGAATGACATCTCTGGACTCGTATGCATATCATGCATCAAAAACAACAACAACGCACTAAGTATTGTATCTCCAAAGATGGCCCGGTGGGATTTAAATACAATTCCAGATTTTTCCCTCACGGGCCCATTTGGGTTGACCACTCTTTTTGTACTACCTACTCGTACTAAGCGTCGGTTGCACCAATCCGTTTGTTACCGTTAAAGTTTGCAAAATGTTATTGTACCTATTGGATGTTTCATATATGTATAGTTCTCTGCGTATGACGTTAATCAGACCGTCAACTGTCGTTGGTGCAACTGGCCCTAAATTAGGCAAACTTTTGTCTGATGTATGAAAAATGCGACCATCCTCTGAACGCGCCTTGCGACCACCCCATGAAATGGAGTTATTCATTTCATTCAATATCATAATAATCAGATAAAATCATAAAAGTTTACGGCAAGCCCCGAGCTAAGGAACATTTAGCAAGTCCTAATGATGTTATCAGCAGCATATCCAAATTGTTAGGCGCGATTGTGTCACAACTGATTTATTACCTTATAATTAGTAGCTAGAGTAGCTTGTTTTTTTATATCAGTATGAGAAGAAGGTCCATCATAAAAATGAATGCTCGTGTCATAATATGTAATAATGGCCGGGAAATATCACATGGGATTTATTATGTAGGTGTTAATGTTGGCTTTTTAAGAAAAGATACCTGTAAACGTTTGTAATGAACGTATTAGTAGTGTTTTTGTTTTTGATTATTTTTTTAAGGCGAAAAAATCATAAATTATCGCGTTCGGCATCATCTTCAAAGATATGATTAAAAATGGTACATGTAATGATAACAAATTTTAATTTTCATACATAGGCATTATATCGGTTTCTCTCTTGTTTTAACAAGTTAATACCCTTATTCAAATCGGATCAATCGTAAAGTTACCTATCACAAAAGTTACTTTTAGACAAAATACAGTAATTAAATAAACATATTTTCTAAATGTAATAAGATTGTTAACAGCATTTTAATAAAGTGTTAATCAATACATCCAATTAACCCTTTAACCATCTCACATTCCTTTCTAGCCATTCGATTTGGAACCGTAATTCTTAAAGCAGAGATGTGTTTTTGTTTTAAGTATGTTGGCAAGTATGTTGCCGCTACGGACTAAAGGGTTAATAATAACAAGAACGGCATCAATCACGAACATGCTCTCCACAAACTAGCCCTAACTTCCGAAGTTACCCCAACGCACCCTATAAGTAGGTACCTACAGACCTACATACTTGTAATCGGCTGAATATTTTAACGCCTGCGGTGCTACTTTCATACAGTATAAGTAGGTATGCCCAAAATCGCTGTATGTCTAAACTACTGACACCCTTGCTGTAGGAAAACGAGTTTTGGTAAAGGCCCGCACATACTGTCTAGGGCAGGGAAAAAGCTTCAGTATCTAGAATATCGTTTTATATTAATAGCGTTCACGGGGACATGTTTCTGGGAAAGGGAGGGAAAGCAATGGCGCGGTGCTATATTAGTTGACTCCACCGTGGCTAACAAAGTGCACACGTGGTCAAACTAGTCTAATAAATTACAGCGGTGAAGGTCCTGAAGGCATCGCAACAGGTTCTACACTATCTATACTATAGTATTACTTAATAGGTACATGTACAATAATAAAATAGGAAATTATTATCCCACAACAGTACGATTTTAGGACTGATTAGTGTTTAAATTGGAATAGGTATGATGACACATGTTGAATTTTATTACAAAATCTAGTAAAATAGATAGCAAACGAGCAATTTATCACAATAATATGGATATTCAAATAAAATATTGAAAAATTACAAAAATACAACACCTGAAAGTTTCAAAATTTAAGTTTTTTTTTACTTCCTAAAACGATAAAAGTAAGGGTACAATTCGATTCCTTACATTTCATCCAAAAAAATATTGTATAGCAACTATATACATAAACGCAATATTTCACCGACAAAAACGCAATTTTCTTGTTTTGTCCATACTACAAGATGGGCTCCCACAGAGACCTTGACGTCACGTTCCCTTGCCGTTTTGTATAGGGCGTTTCGCGAGTGAAGTGCGACTGTCGACCTTTGACTACAATTTCTGACTTTTGTGTTACTTTAATGCAATGGGTCCCATATAGACATTTGATCCTAAAAACAAACCCGATCGATTGATACCATAAATGAAAATTAGTCATGTAGCCTATTATCGAGTCACAGGAGATAAAAACTCGGAACTAACTAGAAACATCCTTAACATGAAAACAAAATAATCGATGACTTACAACCAATTTTATAACGATTATAATATGGACTGTAATTTTGGTCTGAAATAAATATTGATTGATTGATAAATCTAAAAAAGTACTATGACGTGAAACTGCAGCATTTCTAAAGAAATACTACACATAGAAACGTATGCGCTCGACATTGACATTATCTACGATTCATCGTCAGCTGGGGAAAATATTCATGACTAAAGGTGACATGCTTAAAAAATTATAACAAATAATAGACGCAATAATCACATAGTTGCATTTATCCCGGTTGACCTTAAATGAATGTTTATTCGTTTTTTATGTACCTACTTAGGTTACAACACAATTTTGCGGTCTGGAATCCATGGCAGTGAAGTCGTGTTTACCAAATTTTACAGAAATATGAAGCGCAATTTTCAGGCAAAAGTAAAATGGAATGTGCGCTAATAAGTAGGTAAGTATGTTATCATGCAAGTTTTTGTCTCTCTGTAAACAAACGCTTATCATAGAAAAATATAATCTACCACAATTATAGTGATAGGTAGTTACTTAGGTTGGGTACAGCGTAATAAGCCTAGAATTTCAGGACTTCAACACTATCAAAGCCATGTCGAAATATATAATAAGTCTACGTAGTTTTACAACGTAATATTAACGTTCATTTACTTAATTAATACCTACCTGATTACCATCTACATGAACCGTGGAGACCTCAATTTACTTGGAAATATCGAACAAACTAACAATATTAATCTAATCTAGTTTTTTATTTGAGAACGTAAGGAAAATTTGTAATGCGATAAGAAAAAGGCGCGACAACTTAAACCGCTATTTTGCTCGACCGCAATAGAGCTGTTGGTCTGAAAGTACACTGTTCCTGATCATCGATTATATTTTCACGCCCCAGCCCTATCCCGCCGCTTTTACGACGATCCCGACACGGCCCCGAATAGGTTACTTTTTGTGGGGCAACTCCAAACTCTCGGTGTTATATGCCGCTAAACAGTTTCACTTGCGTTTAATTCAAGAGATTGTTTACCGGCTTATAAAGTCGTGAATAATCGCCCGCTTCGGTTCCCTTAAAGGTGAAAGTATTTTTTATGACACTCGTAGTGGGGTTTTAGTAGTGTAACACCAGGGAGCTGTATGACTCCTGTCTGTAATACTTCTTGCAAGAACACTTCCAATCTGGTCTTCGGGCCTCCTTTATCTATATTCTCCAGTAATGCAAGATATTCTGAGCTTACCAGTCTTATTATTTTATCAAATTGCTTTCCATACAGAATATGAAATTCAGAACCACAAACATTGAAGAAATCATGAATTAATATTGCACATATGTCTGGTTCAGGTTTTAGGTTGACAAAGAAAGCAAGCCATTGCCAACCAAACCGAAGGCCATGAGGATTGGGAGCATTCACAAATCTAGGTGTTTTAGCAATCCATATTGCACATCTTAGCTTAAATATGCCAGACATTCTCTTTAAAAACATTTCTTATAAAAATACTTCACAATTGTTTGAAGAACTAGTGTTTGAAGAGCGTCCTAAATATTGAGTAAGTATGGTACCTAATCATTTTAATTATGTTTTTCAACGTTGTTTATTTTACTTTGTGAATTCGATATTTATGATGTTGGATAACAGTTAAGTATGCATACCTAAAGATATGATGATTTTTTGTCCCCACCGGTTGTTTTACAGGCAATTTCATCAGGCAATACCTAATATAATATATACATACATATTTTATAAGTAGGTTAGTAAGAAAGTCATGGTACAATGCTTCTGTAAATATATATCCTTAGAGTTAACAGAAATTTAAAAAGGGATCTCTATATCTATGTAGAGACTGAAATTTAAAACCTGCATTTAAACTATTAACTCGCTCTTAGTACCGTGCGAAGTGGTGTCGCGTTCGTAATTAACGGGCGAAACCTTTCTACCTATTTAGTTGTAGTATATATATGTATTTTATGAGTCGAATTCCAATTGCAAGGTATCAAAGGAAGTTACTTTAAAACATACCATTTTCATTGCGCTAAATTAAGAGGTATACAATACAATACAAAACTCTTTATTGCACACCTCACATATACGTAGTTTACAATAAATGTACAATAACATAAACAAAGACAATAGAGGTAACAACAGGCGGTCTTATCGCTTAAGAGCGATCTCTTCCAGACAACCTATAGGTATGTAGGTATATTCTTAGAATTTATTTTAGAATACCGCTACGACACGGTTTTATGGTGAAACTGAAAGTTTGCAGAGAGTACCTCCTCTTAGCTTAAATCGTTAGCATTATATAAAGAAAGCAAGCAAGAAACCCGAAAATATGAAAACATTAAAGATTACGAACGATAAGACGAAAGAGAACAAACGGTAATGTGTCACCGTAACGATTTGAGATTTACTAAATTATGAACTACTTAAATGTCAAGTGTTGCCAAAACAAAACACTTTCATAACTTCAGTAGGTGGTATCGTCTTGGGTCCTCTCATTCGTTTTTTGTCAAGTTCTTAAATTAGTCCCATTCTGCTTTCGTCACCCATTCTACATTCGTCAAGTTCATCGGTGGTCTTTGTCATCTTTGGTTATATTTTGTTGTTTACATTTTGACGATATTGACTAACATCGAACATGCCCAAAGCAGATGATGACGAATACCGGAATGAGCCGGAATAAGAAAAATGCAAACAACAAATATGACCAAAGATGAGAAAGACTACCGACGAACGTGACGAATGTAGAATGGGTGACGAAAGCAGAATAGGACTAATTTAAGAACTTGGCAAAAAACGAATGGGACGACCCAAGACGATACCCAGTAGGTGAGTAGTTACAAAATAGAGTTTAATTCCGAAGATATGTTCCATATCGCCCGTCTCTCCGACAAACCTACGCGCTCACAGGTCGGGGGCAAGGGAGAGAGTTCTAAGGCTTGTGTACTTACTAAGTACTACTTAGGCCTACCCATAGGTAATTTCAACTACGACTCTAAAGTAGACGTTTTACAGGGCCCCTATTCGACATGTGCAACTGTCAGATTTCGCGTCATTTGAAATTCAACTGCTGAAGTTCATTTGAAGTTCATCAAGTGCTGAAGTTCATTTGGTACAAACAATAATTTAACAAAAAACAACTTTGTTTTATTATTACTTTAAGGTTTATAATGGTTTGGTTTGGTTGTCACCTAACTGTGGATTGCTAATGTCAAATTTTGACAAGTAATGATTCCAAAGGTAGACTTGGTTCTCTATGACCTTCGGCACCATCTTGGAGTTTTTGACGTGCGAAAGGGTAATTTATAGCAAAGAGTAAAACTTTTTTTTTTCAGTACGTAAGTTTACATGAATTAATGACATCTTGTGAGCGATAGACCAACGAATGCGCTGTAGGCGATGCGGCGGCGAGTAGTGGAACTTACGTGACAATTTCCATCAATCAAAAAGGGACTACATTGCTGATGGTCGATAAAGGCTATTAATAATTGAATTTTAACAGCAAGAATGCCTTATTGACAAGCGATCTTTTTGTTGAACCCACACCTACACGTCAAATAATGCTTGCTCCACACATTCTCCTATAAACGCTCAAAATTGTAAAAAAATTAAACAATTTACTCATCACCTCTCTCAACTCAAGCTGCCTATTTCTAAACCACGTTAATAAACCACAAGTTGTACCTTAAGAGCCTCCTGTTGGAGCTGAGATTTAAATATTTTAGGTAAATATACCCGTCTCGCTAACGGAAGCGGCACCTAAAACTAATGCGATAAGGACAAGGTGAAAAATCCTGCGTAAAAATCTCAAATATCGAGGTCGAGTACGAAACCTCCTGTTTCCTGTTTACTTTTAACTGTTTCCTCCTCCAAAACTTAACCAATCGTAACCAAATTTGGAAATCTAAATGATTATGAAATTATCTGTGTCGGACCGTTTTGCTTTTTTGGCTAATTGATATCAGTTTTGAATACCACGCCTCTCATTGCGGCATAGTCAATTAGGCCATTTTGGCCATTTTTGAAGGGCTCTAGCGCCTTAAAAAACAAAAATATCAAAAAAAGCAAAACGGTCCGACACCGTTATTGACAATATTAATCTGTGTTAAAAAAATCATTGCTCTAGCTTCAAAACCCACGGAGGAAACAGTCGAGTACGTTTGTATGGAGAAATGACCACTCCTGTTGGCTCTTAACACATTTCGTAAACCACATATTCAGAAAAGTCCGTATTTTATTACTAAGTGGAACATGAATAGCTTGTATTACTTTTTTGGCATAAAAGTAATCTAAATTAGTCAAAATATTTTGACTAAATATTGCGCTACTGCTACCTACTATATAGGTACCTACTACCTTAGTAACTTGGTAACTTTGTCAGTCACCAACTATTTTGATGCTACCTACAAAGAGCATCAAAATAGTTGGTGACTGACAGGTCAGGCTTCGGTCTTGGTAAGTAATATAGTCAAATACAGTAGGTCATAAGACCTAACATTACTACCAAGACCTAAAAGTACCTATTGTTTAATATGTATCTACTCAGAGATGATTTTTAATTAAAGGAGATTAAATACATATATGTTATTCAACTACAAATAAAAAAATTAGATCTATTTCAGTTTACACATTTTTTTTCGTTTAATTTTAATAAAACATTAAAGTTTTTAAGCATTCAACTTTATTTAATTTTCTTCACTTTATTATTTTCTGATATTTAAGTAGGTATGGTGTTTCAGGTTGGTAACAGGAAATAAGAAAACCACACCTCTCCAAAAACTCTGCTGGTGATTCACATCGGTAAGTTTAAATATGAAACATGATAAAAACACTTAAATTAAAAACTTAATGTCTGGGAGACCGAGTTTTGCTCGGGAAACATATAATAACCCAAAAATGCGTTTTCCCAGAGATAAAACCTAGCTAGATCGATTTTGCGCCCCCGTAAACCTCCATATAGCAAATTTCATCTAAATCCGTTTAGAGCCGTTCCCGAGATCCCCGAAATATATATACATATAAATAAATAAATAAATTTACAAGAATTGCTCGTTTAAAGGTATTAAAAACTTATAAATAAATTATTAGCCCTAAATCCTGGTAGTGAGTGTAGTGACCTACCAAGTGCGGTAGGGTGCCCTTCTCCAGGCTGCCCGCTTGCCCCGCTGGATAAGAATGCTGATCCGCATCATCAAAAGCATACAGATATAAAGCGCTTTGACAGCTCCTCATAGAGGCAACGCGCGCTAGGCCGCACGCCATAAATCTAAGCTAAAGTCTTAAATTCGAGATCATGAACATGAAATATTGTTCGCTATAATATTAAAATCATAGGTATTAGACCTATGATTTTACTATTATAGCGAAAAGTTAGCAGGAGACGGCCGTGCCGTGGTCGTGATAGGTACAGCATGCGTGGACCAGACAAGCAAACCCTGAATTATGTCCCTACCTATTTGACTATACCTTTGTTCACCATTATGTTCACCTATGTATATTTACTCTTCTTTCCAAGATAATCATCTTTTTCAAGATGTAACCCGTATAATCGGGCTGTATAATTGCCTCAATTTTTTTTACACAAAGTTGTATGTAATCTTAATTCGATAATTAATGATGTTTTACATATTTATCATATACTATTTTGCAAATTTTTCTTGGATATTTGTACGTTGTTTATTTCGATTGACGATTACTATGACAGCGTTTTTTTTTTCTTTTTTGGCATTTACTACAGTAGCCAGTGTCATGTCGATATAAAAACACTTTAAAAATGGAAAGGTTGAGTCCTCAATACAGTGACATTATAACTCAAACAAGAACCATCCAAAGGGGGGTGGGGGGAAATTTCGTTATCTGCCTCTCTATCACTCTTGCATATACGAGCGAAATTTAATGGTGGCAGATAACGAAATTGGTATCGCGGCAGGCCCTCTTTAAACAAACCGCCTTGATTCATCAATGTTATATTTATTAGGAACAAACGTTGACTGCCGACTGTTCTATATATTATACTACTCTTTGCTGCCCACTTCTAGCGCTGGCGGTACACCGCGAAAATCAGTAAAATGCTGCAAATGGTGTTAAAGGTCTGAAAATCGGTACGATTGATCTTTAGGACATTTGAAACAATTTGACCCGAAGCGCCAACAAATAAAAAAAACGAGAGGAGTTATGACGTCATGTTTTTTTGTATGAAATAAAAAAAAATGTTTAGAAACCTATCGTGTATGGTATTAAACGAAAGGGCTTTCTGAGCCAATGCTAAAAATATATCACATAGTTACATTTCAGTCATTTTGTTTAAATTATAATAAAAATAGTTTTCAAAACATACCAAGTTTGGGCTTCTCCAGATACAATACCATAATTTTTTTTTTGTAAAATATACCTCAAATTATCCCTAATATCCTCATATCTAACCCTAATAAAGCAATTTTGAAATTATTTACATTTAGGTTTTTTTTTTAATTTTTCAATTTTACAAAGTGTAATAATAGCCCTGCCGAATTACTCAATACGAGTAATAATGTCATTCGGGTAAAATAAGAGTATTGAAACTTGCTTTTTCTACTCCCGTACTTTTATTTGTCATTTAAAGGGTCGTGCACACACCTTTAAACCCCTAACTTATAGTTATCAACACAAGTCTTTAGTCTATTCCCCAAAAAAAATATTTGTGCATACACGCAGTATCTTTTTGGCACTTTTACGATACTTCGTGTAATCACCACTTAAAAAATATTGTATGGAATACATTGTTTCCAATCTAATTTTAATTGTCATTTCTGACAGATGAGTAAACCATATACATGTTTTGGTTAATGGTACGATTATTTTCATCTTTATAGGGCTGTATCTCCTAAACCGTGCGTCGTAGCACAAAAATAATCAAATTTTCGTTCCCCTTTGAAACTCCTAAGTAATATTTAGAAAACACAAAAAACAAAAAAATAAAGATTTTTTTTTATAGGGTTGTATCTTCTAAACCGTGCGTCGTAGCGCAAAAATATTAAAATGTTCATTCCTCTGTAAGAAACCCTAATTAATATTTAAAAAAAACACAAAAAAGAGATTAAAAAACACAAAAAAAAAATTTATAATGCTGTATCTCCTAAACCGTGCGTCGTAGCGCAAAAATAATCAAATTTTCGTTCCCCTTTAAGGAACCCCTAAGTAAGATTTAAAAAACACAAAAAAAGAAAAAAAAAAGAAAAAAAAAGAAAAAGAGGAAGAAAAATATTTATAGGGCTGTATCTCCTAAACCGTGCGTCGTAGCGCAAAAATAATAAAATTTTCGTTCCCCTTAAGAATCCCACGCACTGAACAACCTATCACATTAGGACATGAAACAATCATCATCATCCATTTTTATTATTATTTCATTGCATTTCAAAGTAAGTGCTTGGTCGTAGAAAAAGTATTGTATGCAACGTTGTTTAACTGAGTCAAAAAATACTAGTGGCGTCTTTATTAACAATTTTCGGTTGTTGTTTGTTGTTATTGTTACTCACGCCACTCGCCTTTTTTGACCTCTCTTAAACAACAGTTGCATAAAATACTATTACATGTTCCTTTGGTAATATCTAAGCTTTAAGTAAGAAAAAGTTATGATGAGTGGGGGGCGGAGAACTCGGGAAAGGGGGGACGTTAAAGGTGAGTTTTTTCGGTTAATTCTTTCTTAATTATTACATAGACAATTTTTACTACGACTTATAGATTCCGAGATATAAGCGACTTTCTGAAAAAAACCGTTATATATTAATTTTATGCTTTCTTTTTAAATATTTAATTGAGAGATTCATAGATCACACTATGTAAAATTGAAAAATAAAAAAAAAACCTAAATGTATATAATTTCAAAATTGCTTTATTAGGGTTAGATATGAGGATATTAGGTATAAGATTAGAGGTATATTTTACAAAAAAAAATTTGCCGTATTGTATCTGGAGAAACCCAAACTTAATTGGTATGTTTTGAAAATTATTTATATTATAATAAAAAAAAAATACTGAAATGTAATGATGTGATATATGTTTGGAATCGGCTCCTAAAGCCCTTTCGTTTAATACCAAACACGATAGGTTTTTAAACAATATTTTTTTATTCCTTACAAAAAAAGATGACGTCATAACTCCTCTCGTTTTCTTTTTATTTGTTGGTGCTTCGGGTCAAATTGTTTCAAATGTTCTACAGATCAATCGTACCGATTTTCATACCTTTAACATCATTTGCAGCATTTTACTGAATTTCTCGGTGTACCGCCAGCGCTATATAGGTATACTTGGTCAACCAGATCTTGACAGTAGACAAAGGCGGCAATTTTGAAAAATGTAGGCGCGAAGGGATATCGTCCCATGGAAGATTTGAATTTCGTGCCTTTTTTTACTGACAAGATTTGGTTGACCAGCTATATACATATTATACTACTCTTTGCCTACGCCTTTGTTTTAAACTTTTTTTTAACAAGTTTTCACAGACAATTAAAAATTTGACATAGACACATCAAGGCGGTTTGTTTACAAAGGGGCCTATCGGGAAGTGCGAAAATCGAAACTCAGCTATTTGCCTCTTTATCGCTCGAATATGCAAGAGTGATAGAGAGGTTAGATAACAAAATTTCTAATTTCTGACTGTATTTTTCTTTAAATATTTTCAAATATAATTAAGTTGCGTTGTTTTATCACAAAGTTAAAAAGACTTAAAAGACCACTGTTTGTATCATCACCATCAGATCAGCTCGATGGTAACCATAAAAATATTGTATTGTCACCCATATTACATATTATGTACTTATGTAAATTTTCAGCTTCATTGAACACCCGAGAAGTGGGTCAAATCTAGACACGCGGTAGCGTGTCCAGCCAAGTTCAAAGAAAAAGGAACTGGCGACGCAGCAACCGTGTGTAATATTACACGAACCATTTCGAGCTACTTTTGACCCCTTCACAACTTGAAACCTACTTAACCTACACACATGAAATTTGGCACATGTATTCAAGTCCCTTAGCTTGTTCAAAATACACTATTTCATAAACATAGCTCAAACAGTTATTGATAAATTAACCTTTAAAAACTGGCATTTTTGTGACTGACTGACATATAGATCAAAAACCTAACCCACTTCCAGGTGACCTAGAAACTTGAAATTTGGCATCAAGGTAGACTATTAGGTGTATATAGAAGGAAAAATGTGAAAATTGGAAATGATTGATATTTTGATGGAAAAAATAATAATTAATACTTATAGACCAAAAACCTAACCCACTTCTAGATCACTTAGAAACTTGATATTTGGCATCAAAGTCGACTATTAGGTGCATATAGAAGGAAAAATGTGAAAACTGGAAATTATTGATATTTCGATGGAAAAAAAATAATTAATACTTATAGACCAAAAACCTAACCCACTTCTAGATCACTTAGAAACTTGATATTTGGCATCAAAGTCGACTATTAGGTGCATATAGAGGGAAAAATCTGAAAACTGGAAATTATTGATATATCGATGGAAAAAAAAAATACTTATAGACCAAAAACCTAACCCACTTCTAGATTACTTAGAAACTTGATATTTGGAATGAAAGTAGACTATAAGGCGTATACAAAAGAAAAAATGTGAAACTGAAACTTTTTGACAATTAACCGCGCGTTAGCGAGGGTCTCCTTTTCAGCTTAGGCAAACTGCTTTCATGATGAATACTATAGTAATTTCTGTACAAAAAGTAATGATATCCCAACAAAAACATAAATGTGAAATGAGAGCCAAGTTCAATATTGAGAATATGTGTCGTTGTTAAATCGCCGACAAAAGAATTGAGATCTATATGGGTGCCAAGTTCTGTGCTGTGTAGAAAATCCTGAAATTATAAAGGATTTGTCTTGGCTAGTTTTTAACAACAAACCAAGTTTTTGAAAAACTAACAGAAAAATATATATTACCTATATGCCTATACGTAAAAACTAGCCAAGACAAATCCTTTATAATTTCAGGATTTTCTACACAGCACAGAACTTGGCACCCATATAGATCTCAATTCTTTTGTCGGCGAGTCAACAACGACACGTATTCTCAATATTGAACTTGGCTCTCATTTCACATTTATGTTTTTGTTGGGATTTAATTTGCATGATTTGATTGGAACCACATTGGAACAGACAGACAACCAACGGGACAGATGAAACTAAGTAAAAGCTTGAAAAAATGTGGCTTTTTCAATTTCTATTGCAACTTCAGATGAAAACGGGGTTTCTATTGTTTCCCAGATAGTTTTAAGCCATAATGTATTGTTTGCTCGAATTTTCGTTAGTCATAATTCATTTGGTTCAGAAACGCGTCACTTTTCAGGATTGCCATAAAACAAATCTAACCTAACCTAACCTATCTATAGGATAACCTAACTAAAATCTTGAAATGTTAACGGTTTCAGTTTTATGAGTAATGATAATATGACAAACAATACATTATGACTTAAAACTTTATGGGAAACAACGGGACCCCATGAAAACGTCCTTATTGAAGCATAAGGACCCTTAGTTTATGGAAAGCCACATATAACAACCAATTCGAGGCTACTAGGTGGCAAAATACGACTCAATACGAGTAGGTAGGTCAAATACACGAGAGTAAGGATTTATATTTGGCCAAATATTCTTGTGACAAAGTTATTCTTCCTCGCGTTATCTCGATTTTGCCACGGATCATGAGAACCTATTGTTCGCTTGACAATTAATCTCAAGGATTGGCGTAGGCACTAGTTTTTCCGAAAGCAACTGCCATCTGACCTTCCAACCCAGAGGGTAAACTAGGCCTTATTGGGATCTGTTAGGCTGTTAAAGTTTAAAGTTACCTACTCGTAAGTCTCGTAACACAACATATAAGTTTCACATAACAAAATTACTTACATATATATATATATATATATATATTATGTACCTAAACATATTACTTTTCTAAAAAAAGGACTGAAATCTAGTGCTGCGAAGAAACGGTATTTTTGTTCGGCTTTTTTGTTGCTATTTTGGCATATGGATACATGGTAGAAGAAGTAAGTATGGAATCCTCCTCCGTTTTGCGTGGTCCGACGCACCTGGCCGGGTTTTCGCGATTTTCCGTCAATGTCTGTCAATACCTTATTTCTTACGAACACCTAAAATAATAAGTTTAAAATTAATCTCAATGTCTCCAGTTTGCTGTTCATTCAAACTGACAAAATCCAAATTTCTGAGGCAATATACGACCGCTGTCTTATATAAGCCATTAAAATTCATCATGAATAACCCCACGTTGCGTTGTTATAAATTTAATTAAATAAATAATTATTGTATTTAATTTATAACAACTAATTAGGCATAGCGTCCAATTTAGAATATGACACAGGCACTAGTTCTTACGAATTTTACCTTAATTTATTAATCAAAGGACCTGAGGTAAAAGTGAGAAGAGGTTAATAAGCAGATGCACCAGCTAGTCGCCGACGCTCCGCTTCCCCCGGGATTAGCCCTTAAGCCTGCACCTAACAGACTGGCTCATAGGGGGCTATGAGCTTGCTGTTGCGTCAATTTTCATTTTTAGAAAAAAAAACTAGTCTACTAACTACTAACAACACAATAAATGCTTATTTTGCCGCATTCTTCACTATCTCTCCCTATTTTACTGCCATCTAACCCAGAGGACAAAAATATAGCTTATTGTGGCTACTGGCTACTCCGTCTTCCTCATGACTCATGATATTTTACTTCACCATAAAGTAATTGGTGTAATATCAAATGATATTTTTCACACAAGTTACAAGAAGTTCATTGCTAAGAGCCGGGGTTAGGACCCACGACGATTGGTTTAAAATTTAAACTTTATATATAATTTGTTACCTAGTAATTATACTAAATCTGTTTTCTTTTTGACATTTATTGGTATATGTATTGCTGTATGTTTATTGTCAAGTTTTTTTTAATTCTGGACAATTGTCATATATTCGTTTTCATGATAGATCTACACCAACGCAACTGCATGTCATGTTCTTGCGGTTTATTTTTATAACGCCAAGATCGAAATTTGACTGTTAACTCCATCTTGCGTCGAGTAGGGGAATCAAAAAACTATAGAAAATAGAAATGCAGTTTACTCTATGCCATAGAATCCCCTTTTAAATGTCATAAATCCAAACATGGCGGCCATACCAATAGACAACCAAGTCTAGCGATGAAATGATTTGTTTACATGAGATTCACTGACAGGTGACACACTTTACCTATTCGACAACCCATGATTGTTCAGATTCAAATGAACTTCAACATGCGACGTCAAAAGTGGCATGTCGAATAAGGCCCCTGAAAATGCACGTACATTAAGGTACAGTAATAGTAACTTCGTCGATACAAAACATTAAGATTTCGTGATTTTTGCTTGAAAAAAAACTGTCTAAAACGCATCTTGTTTTTTGAAGTGAAAACTTCTTTAGCGCCGCTGGGCACTTTTTGAGGTGGGGAAAAAATGATAAACTCGAGACAGCGTAAGGCGATCACGTGACCGTAAGCCCCGTAAGGTGGCCACTCATAATTTAGATGGCATTTAAATCAATAAAGAAAAACTCAATGTTATTTGACATTTATGTTGCGGACACCTTTTCAAAACCTATACTTACCTTTTTACACACTTTGCCTATGTTCAAATAATTTGAATTTGAATTCCCGGTTCTCGCCATACAAACTCAGTACCGGGAGCAATCCCTAAATTTGACGTTGTCATGGCAGTGTGTAAATAAACATGTCAATGAAAAAGTGTGATCTTATTTGAGAATGATAATAATATATAATAAATAAATATAATACCTCCGCTAAACGTATGTATCGTGTTACCGGGCGTCGGTAACATAGTGAGGTGAGTTTTAGTTTTCACTTCTATCGGCACTCCCGGAGTGCAACCCGTTCTTTTTTTTATAATTTATGCACAAAAGCTAAAAATGTGGAAATTGCTTCTCAAAATGCGCTATTAAATTTTTAATCGAACACATTGATTAGGTACTTTTTTGGCATTTCTTATATTTAATGTCTAATGCAGAAAGAATCAACGTTAAGAACGTTAAATAAAACCTAAAAACATAAGAAAGCACCAAGAATCAAGTTATTTTAGAAGCCATTCGGTGTAAAGTTCGGATTCAGGCACACAGTAGATAGTCTCTCTAATCTCAATTCAAGTCCCTTTGTTCGAAGTGGGAACCGTTCAATACTGACATACCTACTCGTAGCATGGGCGAGTTTACATAGTGATAAAGAGAATCGAAACTTTTAAGCCCCTTGCTCGCTTGCTGCTGTTAATATGTAGTAGTTAATACTGCTACATAATGAAACACTGTTTTATATACATACATATTACTTATAAGCCCCTTTTGATGTATTCATGAACCGCATGGCATTGTGGCATTGTTGCTCTGTCATGCACGGTTATCAGGTAGCGTCTCCAGAATACGACTTCATTTCGATTAAAACATCATCTCGACTGATATTAGAATAGAGGTCAAATCTAATTGCTTTATTTTTCAGAAATGCTCGAGATTTGAAAGTGATTATTAAATTTATGTAAAAGTGGTTATTAATTGTATGAATTATTAAATCGATATTAATTTTATAATTATGCAATAATGACATATTCAATGATACGTCTTCAAGAACCATTCTTCGATAAACATAATAAGTATTTTCAGAAATAATCGCTCCTATAAAAAGGTGTATAAAAATACATAAGAACCGAACGAAACGAAACGATATGAAAAACTACCGTCCAATTTTTTTAAAAACTTGACCACATAGGAAATCTTTTAGGTTTCAGAAATTTTGGGGGGTAATCGGCGGGATTATTTTTGGTTAAGGCGGTTAAGCAAAACTTTTGCAATAAAAATTTGATTGGCTCCGGCATGCCTAATTAGAGAATGTTTCTGACGCCACTCCGCCACTGTCGCACCTACACAAAAATCCAGATAAAATTGGAATAGGTAGGTAGATATAGGTATCCCTTTAAATACGTTTGCTTTAGGCGGCCATTTTGTTAATTAGGCCACGCACCCAATTGTTAGCGCAATCAAGCGTATGGGGATGATGTTTTTGTGGCTTTGATGCGGGTAAATATCATTTGGGTTAAGTATGAGCCAGCCTATAATTCGATAAAACCTGTAGGTACTAACCATGTGTGAATATTTAAAAATGTTTTTTTTTGCACATGCAATAAATACATTTTTGTGATAAGTTCATACAAATAGTAATATTTTTTTACAAAGTCCAACCCATATATCCGATAGGGCGTTATTCTGTTATTAAGATGGTTATTATAATAATTCATTAAAAAGACGTGCCTGACTGTCAAAAACTAGCCCTTTAGGTTTATAATCGCTCAAATTTTCTCGATTTTTGACATAGTTGCGTTCGGCGCTCGAGGTCACAAACTTGGATTATTCATTGAGCCAACATCATAAACAAGTGTGCAAAAAATTAGAACTACCCGATTTGACGCAAAGGAATCCCCGTACTTTCAGCCGACAAAGTTACTGGATTAATAAAGAGGTTATCCATTTAGTTTTGAATATTTTCCATGAGGATTGTCGTGGTGTATAGTTTGTAGCTTTCTAATAGACCCCTAAGGCTAATCCTATTGTCTATTGTTCAGTAAAACCGCACGTGCTACTTACCTGCAAAAAAGGGTCCTAATTATTCTATTTGGCACCTGAGCGCGGGCTAGTCCAACGCTCAAAAAACCAGTGTAGGTGCGCTCTCCGATAACGCGCCTTTGTTACGCATCTCGATGACACATTTTAGACTGGTTCTGTAGCGTTCGACTTGCCGGCACTCAGTAACCGCAGTACCGATTTTTTATGCAGGTGGTTGTGGCACGTGGCACGAGCGGTTTTTCTTAACAATAGACAATAGGATTAGCCTTCGGGGTCTATTAGAAAGCTACAAACTATACCTACAGTTCACAGAGCCACAAGTATCATCACTACACTACACCTTATAAAACAAAGTCCCACACCGCGTCTGTCTGTGTGTATGTTTGTTCGCGATAAACTCAAAAACTACTGAACGGATTTTTATGCGGTTTTCACCTATCGATAGAGTGATTCTTGAGGATGGTTTAAGTGTATAATTTATCAACCCGTGCGAAGTTGGGGCGGGTCACCAGTATACTGTAAGTACTTATGTATCCGTTCCGTACAAGTTCCGTTACAAAAAGTGTCCAGTGCAAAGGCAACATAAAACACGTAGGTATCCAGTATGATACTTCAAGTATTCTTCTCGAACTGTAACACTGACTTAACCGTAAGACAAACTAGAGATCGATCGCTGTCAGTCGTGTCGTCTCGAAAAACCAGCGTCTCAAAATACAAATCTAAATGCGCGGCGATATTGTGCCTTTCGGTAACCTTGAACCCTAAAATTATGTACCTAAGGGAAATATCGCGGGTAGGCAAAGTTTTAAAATAAATATACAAATTGTACTTCATTCGGGACTATTATATGTAAACACGGTTTTGTTTTGAGAGGGGCCCGGACAGCTCCGGAGGTTCTATTTCTGCGGCCGAAATTTTAGTGTAATTAGCAAGATTAATGGCACCGTTAAAGGGGGCTCTTGAGTTTAAGCGAATATTTTTCTCATTTTCTCTCGACATTCATAAACGCTAAGCGAAGTTCAGGGACCTAATAGAACGAATTATAAGCGAATATGTAAACGAGAAGTAACAATTTTTACACTATACACTATATAGCTATACTGTACTAACAGTAACAGTTTACCTACCAACAACAAGTTATCTCGTTGCAATTAGATATAAAACGATCAGTTAACTTAGTGAACGATGGTTGTACTGAGCTGTACAATTATTATTATTATTAAACAGTACATATTTAGGTACATACCTACCTATGTACCTACTGAATGCGTTTTTTCGGTCAATGAAATAAAAATGTTAAAATATTTTACATCAACTATTCAACTGTTGGTAAATGTTCAATAAGCAAAAATTAATAGCAAATAAGTTATGTATGTTTTTGTCTTTACTAGCACATAGTAATAATTACCGATTTTGGTAAATGAGGTGACACCGATTCGTTTTTATGAGACAGGTGAGATAGGCTGATAGCATTTATAACCGACTTTCAGAGGGAAATGGTCATTTAAGAAGATCTATAGCCTTATAATGCAACCCTTATACTCTAAAACCCTCGTTCGTAAACATGTCATAAATTTATGATGGCTGGAAATTTTAAGATTTTGAAAAATTATGTATTTGAGGGTCAAACTCTTAGTGTCGACAATTTTGACTAAATAGGACCTAATTAAATAAATATTTATCATTTTCGTAAACCCAACCAATTGCGAGTATTTATATAATTTAATGACTAACATTTTGGTAGCACAAAGCATTATTTGAGGCCGAGATGTGACTTTATTTGACTAAGTGGGCACAGCGAACAACAAGTAGGTACCTAACTTTGCCGAGAAGAGCTAATTTCGTAGCGTGTACCCTCTCCAACATCAAAGGACTCATGAAGTCATGAGTAACTTAGTAAGGGACATTAAATCGTACCCGGGTTTATTACTGCAAAATAATATGAGGGTGTTTAGATTGATCAGAGAAAGAAGATATTAAGACATATATATAATATATATTGGTGAATATAAATTCGATGAAAGCAATGTCGGCAACACGACTGACTCATTAATGTGTCACAATGTAAGTCAGGTACATTATTTTGAGATATACCTATTAACACACAGTTTTGCGTGTTTACAGCAAATGCTAAAATAATATTAAATGTCCAGTCAGCAGTTACAGGGACATTATACGTTATAAGCTTTAATAGAAAAGAAAGCAGACTCAAAACAGTTTGATATAAAATAATTTACAATCATATAGTGCATCTTAAAACTAAAAAATCGCTATAAGTAAATATGCTTAATAAGATTTGAGGAGTTCCCTCTCTCTATTTGTAAAGCTAGGTATAATGCTTACTGTCCAATGACGTAGGCAGGTAGAGCAATTTAGGGACATTCACAGTGTTATTGGTTATTGACTATTCTAAGCTTGTAAAGTTATCTCCGCTCTTTGCGTAAGCGGTAGGAGACGGCGCGGCGGTCAAATATTGAATTTTAAGAAATATTTAGTGCATCAAGTTAACTTATTTACTTCTTCTTTTAAAGCCTAATTTATTCAGTGCAGTTGCTGCGTTCATTCGTCATGTTACGTTGTACTTTATTGTTTTGTATTCGATCTCATCACTGCAGAGCCATATTAGCTTGCGATATAGGTAACCATCGTCTTGACCAAGCCATTTCTGGCTTCATACTTCATCACCTATAGGATAATCTCGCCACTTCTACTCAACAATAACACTCAATTATCCTTGAGAATCTCTCGAGAATTCCAACAAAGTGCCAATCAAATATGCTAAACATCTTTAGACCTAGAAATGTGCTAAATATCTTCAGCCTTAACAAATCAATATCGATGACAAGGCAGAATATAGAGGTCAAGTTGTACGTTGTACAGTCGCCATCACATATATCGGAGCGGCCAAGGTGCTCAAAATAATCTGAACTTGCACTTTAACGTTTTGATAAAAGAGGGTTAGGTATTTTAGTCGGAAATGCAATAATCTTCAGATTCATGCAAGAGACACTCAAAAGTATGAAAGTTTTGTAGGTTTTACTATTAGATTTTGCAAATAAAACAATTACACTTTTTATGTTTCCGGCCATGTATGGCAAAACCATTTTCAGTTGTTTTACACCATATATAACATAAAAAATGTATTTTATACCAGTTTGTTTCTAAAGGTGGGATCAGACGGTTCATTTTTTGTTCATTTTCTAGTTTCATTATTCATCTTTCACTCAAAGTGACACGTCTGAACACAAAATGAACCAAAAGTGAAAAATGAATTCATTAGTGAAACAATCCAACAGTGTTGGATATTTTCATTCGACATCTTTCACTCGCACTCCGAATGAACAAAAAATGAACAGTGTGAACACAGAGTGAACGTTCATTCGGATTTTGCATATTTTTCTCGAATCCTGTCCTATCTATCGAATTCTACCTACACAAAGATAACGTAAAAGCAATAAAATTGTGTTCAAGACAATTATTTTTGGAGTATTTTAAAAATTACCAATGCCTCTGGAACCACAACATTGATGATTAAGTAAGTAGATATAGACAGAACAATCCGGACAAATTCTATAAAATCTCTAATTAGTGATTTAAACTTAGAGATTAGTGAAGATGTTAAACTTAAAATAAAGACGATACGGACCTGATATGTAGGTACTACAGAATTTATCAAAATACGACTATTACAATAATTTCTTCCAGCGATCCATGGTCGCACCCACCACCGTCGGCGCTTTCTTTGCTTCTTGCTTGTTAAAATCTTTATTAAATGATCAAAAATTAAAGTTACTTATACCAAGAGACCAAGACGCACAAATTCATTCGACGCCATAGTGAAAGAAAAAAAAAAGTATAATTTTTCCAGCAGACGTCTGAACGTGAAATGAAACGAAAGTGAAACATTCATTCGAGTGAACCGTCTGATCCCACCTTAAGTAATACTTATGTTTACATGGAATCTGCTAATGTAGGTATAAGTGTACGTACCTACCGTGTAAGAAAATTTCTTACCCATTTGTGTAAGTCGTATTAATTACGAATATTATTATTACCCTTTAAAGGTTCAACAACGACCATAAAGCCGTTATGAAGGTCAAAGTTCGTTTCATATGAATGTCGAAATTATTCAAATGTATACGTATAAAGGCCCAAAATGAAATGTGCTAGGAGTTGAAAACTTAATTAAACTCACTTAATAAAGGTATACTCGTACCTATGCTAAGTTTATAACAACTATCAGCAAAATACCTACTTAACTAAATTAATAGAAAGTTGTGCTGGTTCAACTGATTGGTTCAATGCTAAAAATACGTTTAGGTATAGAATGTCTAACTTAACATATTTTATTAATCTTTATACGAAAACTAACCTAACTCTTCTACTTAGATCTTGTACTCGTAAACTATCCAAATCTATTTTTGAAAGCCACAACATACCTATTACTTACTACGTGAGCAGAGTTCGATATTCATCCGAGTAAAGATGTTGTTTATTCAGTGGGGCACATGTATAGCAAGTAAGTAAATTGTGGTAACGTGAGATACAGGTAGGTAAGCCAGAGATACACTCAATGTGAGAATGTTCCACGGATAACATTACGACAGTAAATAACAACTTACACAGCAATACCATCCACAGCATCTCCATATTGTTGTGTAAAATTAGATAAGGTGAACGCAGTCTGATTTTTTACCTAAACTTTAAAATGGCTATTTATTACAGTGAAATTTTAAAAATACTTAATCCACATATATGTTCTTAAACTGTCCATGATTGGAATTTTTTGCCATAAGATTCAATAAATACTATAAATAAAAACTCGCTAGTCGTACAAATATTTGTCCTGAAAGGGATAAAAGTAACTAAACTGACAGCGGTATCAATAATATTTGCTTGCCTTAGGTAGGTACCTTATTTTCACAAACGCCGATGATATCAGGTAAACATCACATGGAATCTAATTTAATAGAGAACCTACTTCTTGTATCTATTGAATAAGTATTTACTCTATAATCATACATAAGTCACTAACTCATTATGATATTTTTCTGAATTCATAACTACTAGTTTGATTTCAAGTACCTACCTAGTATATATATGTACATATATATCACCATCATCTGAAAAAAATTTGGCCTAGGTCGTGGTAAAGTCCTAAATATGTATATTTCTATTACACACAAAAAGTGCTGAACCAAGGTGTAACGTACCTTGAGGTGCGAATCTTTAAACAGATGCCGGAACACCAAGCTCTCGCGTCGAAAAGAGAACGTCCAATCAAGAAACAATTTACGTTTTTATGAAAATTTCTGCCGGAGATGTTTTGTGAGGAAATAACCTTAAACGAGCGCATTATTGATAGAAAAGCTTACGTTATTCCTTCGTGAATATATACCGTTAGTATAGTACAGTATGTTTGTTTCGTGCTAGCGTCCATGCGCTGCAACCGATCTTGAAACAATTACTAGTTAGATTTGATAAAACATCTTTCACGCGAAACAGAAACTTCTACATTTATTTTCGTTGAACGGTGCGGTGAGCAACCTTTTGACACATTTTTGTCGCGGTTATGGTTCAATGGGTCTCCCGAAACTTTTCCCTTCCAATAATTTTTGTAGTTTAATAGAGTAGAACGATAACGTGAACTTCGAGTCATGTCAAATAGACACGAAAAATGCTCCATTTTAAAAACAAAACAAAACCTGATTCGCTTAGGTATAACGAATGTAGGTAGGTTACTTTTACAAAGATTAACACTTTCGGTGCCGGGCGCCCCGTTTCCAGTACAAAATGAACACACATTACGTGTTCTTGACAATGAATGTGTTAATTCTTAAGCTAGCCTTCGTTACAATCATATTTTTATACTTGATCATCAGGGACCTCAAAGCCCTACTTCAACGAGCGTAATACGAAGTTTCGCCAACGATATTAAGTACGAAGTAATATAATAGGTCTATGAGTTTCGCAGAGCAAAACATTCCTATTGGAAAGTTTTTTATTAGTTTAACAGTAAATATCGGAATTATGCGTCCAGCGATTGCAATGGGCTGGGCAATGGACCCGTCCGATGTTAGTTAGCCAAGTAAAAGTATGGGTTTATTGAAACTCTGTCATAAGGAGTTACGAAAAATTTAATTTCGAGCGTAGATACCTATGTACTTACAACTTCGAAGCCATTATAAAGTGACCTTTTAGTACTACATTATAGGTACATTCCTCCTCACTAGATTCATATATTAAAGGATAGCAAGAAGGGTTCCATTCATTTCTTATAATTTTAGGTTAGGTTAAATACTAGTAACCATTACGACAACTACCTAAGAAATGAAAGACAGGTTGACAGTTATGAATAAAATGTCCAACTCGAGGTCGATGTGACCTACAGTGACATGAAGTTTGAATGCGTTCATACAGTAACTAGGTAGGGACACGCTAGTTGTCTCAGCCAAGAAAATAATTAAGGCATAGGTACTCTTAACAGTACCATCACAACAGTAGGACAAAGTAAAAAAATATTAACGGCTCATAACCTATGCTTGTCTCTGCTGCGGGACCCAGAAAAAGCTTCTTAACAAAATAACATCTAAGACTAATGAACATTTCATCCAAATAATTATTAAGTAATTTTTAACATAATTCATATACATACAGGTAATAATAACAAAATTAATACCCACCACTCCCACCAGGCACGAAATACTTAAATATACATAAATGCCACACTCCACATTGCATACAATGCATACACTTCTAAAATCATTCAAAAAATTATAATTTATGAATCACCTGCTGTGAGCTAACAGAGCCAGGATCCGCGGACTTGATCCGCGCAATTATTCATGAAAGCATTTTCCTCCAAACTGCGGATTGCACTGCCCGTCCATCAGGCGATGACCGTGCATGCGCTGCGCTCCAGTCAGCCTCGGAATGCTCAGTGTGTACTCGCTTCACGCCTGAATACTACACACTACACAACTCTACGTTACCTACCCGAAGCAAATTACTACAAATAGTACAAATACTTACCCACATAACAAACTGTCTTTCGTTAGATACCTGCCATCGGCAATTTATATCAGGTTTAGATTACTTACACAATACGATTTATAAAATGATGAGGGTAACAAACATTAAATTACGTTACATTACAACTTTGTCGTGTGATCAATGTAATTATAGGTATTTTGTATGTAATCAGGGTATCGTACCCGTATAGTACCATTACATTATTACATGGTGTTTTTCAATTACCTGCAATATTTTTGACAAGAATACTGAGCAACTTTTACTATAGGAACAACCCCGAAATCGCGAAAACAAATTGACTTTCCCAATTCTCCCATAAAAAAACATCAACATCTGACCGGCCAAAATGTATGAAACAGACAATTTAGGTACTTTTCGTAATTTCGAGTTGCTCAGTATCTTTCAAAATATTGCCGGTAATTAAAAAACTCCTTGTATAATAAATGTACTCGTAAACATTCCAGTTAACGAAAACAAAGACGTTCTAAATTGTGTTGGGCAGTAAAATTCAATATTATTTAAATTAATGTTGTGTTTAATTTTAGAAAACATGCATCCAAACGTAATTCGCACTAATGACCTATTCATTTTCAAACGCAAGCCACACATTCCGATCTGATCTACCGATGAGATGAGCACAGCCAATGAAATAATTAACAGGCAATGAAATTAGGGGATTGGAGCGGAATAACCCAAATTGCAAAATTTCATCTGTAATATATCACGATCAGTGAACAAAAACTCTGTCGCGTCCATAACACAAACGCCAGCTACGTCCCTCTTAAGAAAATTCAATTACCCGAGAAATTTTCGATAAATTGATTTCGTAGGGACAATTTATGACTCTCGTTAGGCTTGCAAACCTATAGCACAAACACAGTTATGTCAACAAGGATGGCACAGATTTTAGCCGATTGCTTTCAAAGGCCCGTCTCAATCACTACATTTTTTTTAAATTTATTGTTATATAAAAAACACATACATTAAACAGTAACAAAAATTTCGCCAAACTGTACAACAGTTTGTTGGCGGTGCGCTCTTATCTTTTATATATTAAATTAAAAGTACCTAAATCTAAAACACGCTCAAATAGAAGTGTACAGAAATGCAAACAAGTATAACTAGTTAACAGTTCACCTCGATTTAACTGCACTAAAAGTAATAATAATGCTATGTAGTGTACATATACCTATACTAACAGTGGTTTTTAGAATAATTATTTAACAATATTTCTTTAAGCTTTGCCTTAATTTTTTATTTATTTTTCTCCAGTAAGAGAGCGTTTTTATTACAAATCTTGGGTGTTACATATTCTTTAGTTCGTTTACCGTAATAATTTTTAGCCGTGATTTGACATAATTTCCTCTTTTTAGATGACCTAGTATTATAGTGGTTAACAGATCTCTCAATTTAAAAATCTTGGGTATAGTAACATTCTATGGCATTTAGATATTCTACTTTACATGTAATCGGAAGGATTTTACAAGCCAAGAACAATTTTTCATAATTAGTTCTACATTCATTTTACATGTTTTTTTTTAATTTTTTTTACTAGATTAGATTAGATAGATTTACTAGACTCGACCAACCTGGACTGGTGAGATAAGAATATTTACACGGAACAGCGCGAAACGAAAGAGTGGTTAAATACAGAAAAACCGTCGTTATTTTCCAAGTGATATAAGGGCTTCATTAATCTGCGTGTTTTAATTACGATCTTGTTCCTAAATCACAGAAAAAACCATGTCTTTCTTTGTAAAATGCTTAAATAGATAGTTAGTGGTGTATTGAAACGTGTACCTTAATTTTTATAGACTAAGGTTTCAGTTTAATACATACATTTGGGAAAGATACGGCCTTAAGCAGTATATCTCCCCCACACAAACACGGCGCTTCTCGCAGTTACGCTCGTTTTTTAGGGTTCCGTACCCAAAGGGTAAAAACGGGACCCTATTACTAAGACTCCGCTGTCCGTCCGTCCGTCCGTCCGTCCGTCTGTCACCAGGCTGTATCTCACGAACCGTGATAGCTAGACAGTTGAAATGTTCACAGCTGATGTATTTCTGTTGCCGCTATAACAACAAATACTAAAAACAGAATAAAATAAAGATTTAAGTGGGGCTCCCATACAACAAACGTGATTTTTGACCGAAGTTAAGCAACGTCGGGCGGGGTCAGTACTTGGATGGGTGACCGTTTTTTTGCTTGTTTCGCTCTATTTTTTGTTGATGGTGCGGAACCCTCCGTGCGCGAGTCCGACTCGCACTTGGCCGGTTTTTTTACCACTTTTGTTTTGTTTTCTTACTAATTGAAGTAAAAACGCAATCTCCGCTTGGAGCATCTCAAACCTTTTATCGTCTAGGTTTTGTATTTTTCGATGTGTAGAGTGTAATTGAACTAAATAAGTCACTTTTTTTAAACATTAAACAGCTCAGCATTAAACAAAGCGAGCCGTTGCAACCGGGATATATTGACGCTCTGTCTTCGTTCGAGGTCATATTAGAAAAGCATAGTTCTAATCACAAGAAATAATGTAAATACAATTACAATTTACCTACATACCTTTATGGTCTGTACACTATAATCTACGATGCGGTGGTCTCATGATCATGACAGTTCGGTGTACGGAGCACAGCGGGGCGTTTAAGGATTTGCCGTGTGAGTGCGTGGCAAGTGGTGTTATCGGGAATTCGCAGGCACGTAAATACATGGTTCTTAAATATTTATTTCCTGGCAATCTGGTGGCATGTAAACGACTTTTTTTCCCTGTTATAAACAGGAACTGCATAACCGGTATAAATAAAGGTAGTGATTTAACACGGTTCGTTTCAATCAATGAGAATATTTATATTGTAGAGTCTGTGCGGAAAGAGAAGAGTCGTGGAATGTATGGGGCCCAATACATTCCACGAGTCTTCTCTTTCCGCACAGATCCTATCGAGATGATATCTGTCAGCGTACCACCCCTTATGTTTAAAAAATATGTAGTACAGTCAGCATCAGCAGAAGTTGCTAAGCGGGCGAGGTGTTCAAAATTACCTTGACGCGCTCTTATTCTCTTAACAATAAAGTCGCGTCGAGTTCATTTTGAACACCTCGCCCGCGTAGCGACTATTAAGTGCTGACTGTACTATATAATGGGGTTGGCCGGTCGAAGTATTTAGCAGATGGCGCCAGCATAGCTTGCCCTGTCAACCCCTAGAATTGCGTAAATATTTTGTTTTTTTAATGGAATTTTATGCCTAAGGGCTGTCATCCATAGAAAAAGGGGCAAGATATAATGGCACCATCTAATGCAAACCTTTGACAGTTGCCAACCCCATTGGTCTACATATGTACGTACATATCTATGTATGTTTATATTATATGTTGTTGCCAGCTCTCTGTAAATACCTTCTTAAATCCGTTTACTGACCGGATGTTGGACATATTGACCAATATGACACACCAGTGTCTTGGTATTTGTATGGGAAGCTTTAGATGAAAGAGAGCAGGAAATTAGGGATTGCCGGTCAAGCAGTTATTGCCCGGGTTAGGCCGGTGAGGTTATATAAAAACCTATTGCAGATGTGTCTCGCTAAACCGCTTGCAATATGATGTTTCGCAATGAAAAGAGGTTATTCTTTTTTGTCAGGTTAATCATCTTTAAAACTATTTAACTCAACTAAAAACTTCGAAGGAGGGCCCCGAGCTGTGTTTTCCTCGAAGATGGATAGACCGATTTTGATTTATTTTGTATACTTTACAGTTTGTTCCATAGTCCCCGGAACCCCGGAACGTTCTTACGCTGCTACTGCCGCTAAGCCGCCTGCTGTGTCCAAGCCTATACTAAGCAGCGGCCGAAGAAAGGGGTGCAGAGCCTTCGTGAACATGTTCACAAGGACCAACAGCCGGCTCTAAGGGAGTCGCGATGCGACGAAGATGGTTTTAAAAAGGCGGAGAAGAGAAGGAAACCAGCTCGTCAGAACCAGTGCGGTACCGCACCGACCGGACCCAATCATTTGCTGCGTCCTGCAACACCGTCGACGCTGCTGTATGTGTCCCGTCTACACTACCTTACGAAGGTCGATGATATCGTAAAGTTTGTAAAAGCAAAAACCGGATTCATCCTGAGGGTCGCGAAGTTGGAATCTCGACACAATGCGAATTTTAATTCGTTTGTGGTGACCGTTCCGACTGAACATCTAGCGACCTTCACCAAGGAGGAGTTTTGGCCGAAGGGTGTCAAGTTTCGGCGGTTCCGCGGCCGGTTCCCTGACACTGCGGGGTTGCGTAATGCATCGCAATCATTATGTGTTTTTTAGTGTTTAGTTATATTTTTATAATATGTATGCTAGTTTTAAGGTATTTATGTATGGGCCACTAGTTGCCTGAAATAAACGATTTCATTCATTCATAGTCATCAAGTTAATTTTAATAATGGGACCCTTGAGAAATCAAAGGAGTTCTCCAAATATTATAGGCTCGTATTATAGGTAACTCGTGCATTTACTATCGGAATTTATTTCGTTTAGTTTCATTTGGTGGACCTGCTGACGATGATCATAAATGAAAATCGCAATTAAAATAAGTTTTTGGCAAAAATGACATTTTTGGTACAAGCTTTTATCGCTGACTGTACTTTTTTTCCCACAGACAACTAATACTCATCGAGACAATTCTAAAAACCCCAAACACAATTAGGTTCCGTTGTCTCCATCATCAGATCAGCTCCATGGTACCATAATGTTGCATTGTCACCAGACTTTTACACACGTATGCAAATTTTCAGCTTCACCGGAAACCGGGAAGTGGGTCAAATTTGACTTGCAAGATTTGATTACAGACAACGGGACAGTTGCAACTAAATAAAAGCTTGTAAAAGGCATTTCGTGAAATCTTTTTTTATTGTTAAAGGTTATAAATAGTTATATGACAAAGACAAATAATCATTATTATGTATATTAAGGCCAGTCCAGAAATTGCTAATTTGATTATAAATTAAATTGACTACACGTACACAATTTAATAGTGGGATCGGCGAACCAATTTACTTTTATGTCCGCACCACACAATTTAGTCACATTTTCACGTCTGAACTGACCTTTAGACTTTTGTGAGAGAACTGTTGTTACTATTGCCTACATATCTCTTTAGTTATCATCTTTTGCTGTGCAAGTGACGTTCGGTGGGTTGAAAGGCGCAACAAAGTGATGACCATTCAAAAGTGGAGTAAACACAAGGAATAACTGTTTGTTGGGCAATAACCTCGGGCGTCACGTCCGTCCGTTCGTGCCAGCCGACCGTAAAATGAGCTTGCTTCTTTCAGTTTCGATATTTCATTGTCTTGCCTGAGCTGAATCTAAAGGGGCCCACTGATTAACAATGCAGTCTGCCGGACGGTATCGGCCTGTCAGTTGTTTGGAACTGTCAACTTTTAGTTCTAACTGACAGGCTGATACCGTCCGGCGGACTGTTAATCAGTGGGCCCCTTAAGTCACTTTTTGTGTGCTGATAGACTTTGTATTTCACCAAAATTTTTCACTTGCGGTTTTAAATAGGAAATTCATAGGTAGGTATTACCTAATAAAAGCCTAACGAGGGTCTTCTTTCACAGGATAAATAATTATGTACTTATTAACTGTGCCCTCCCCGTTGCTTTGCCGATCTATATTAATATTTAATCTATACTAGATACTATTAGTATAATCAATCGAATCATGTTTCTTCTCTTTCTCACGTTGTAGTAATAAGAAACTTCCGCTTGTGTTTTACAAGTCGCAAGCTCTCGTGAAAAGAACCATAGATATGACAATTTGGTTGAAAATTTTCGAATTTTCACCATGAAAGTGCAAGTGAAACTCACGCTCCGAGGGTTCCGTGCCATTTCACAAAAACATGTATAATTATTTCTTTAAGGCAGACGAAAGTATCAAAAACGGAACCCATATAGTTTCGTCATGTCTGTCCACCTGTCTGTCCATCAATCTGTCTATTTGTATGTAATGTTTTATTCGTATAGTAGTTATAAGATATATTTTTATAAACATTTTAAGTATAAGTGTGTTTTGCATTCCGCTCCTTAGTTTTGTAATTAAATTATTAAGAAAAACCTCATTCCCCCACTTAAAAGTTCTCTTCATTTACAGAGTATATGTTTTATCCATTTGATAACAAAACGACGTCATTCGACTAAAAGCCCCTCGGTTAATTAACATGGCGCTAAAATGTTTCACGTAAACACTTATGTACGTTCTCTAATCTAACGCGCAAAAATTAAATGTAATACATATAGCAACGACATATCAAAGCCAAATGAATGAATGTCACAAGTAACTAAATAACTTGAAACGTTGAAAATAGTAGTATAAAGTAGTAGTAAATCACTTTATTGTACAAAAACAGGGTCACATGAAATTTACATAAATTTAGGTACAAAGGCGAACTTATCCCTATAAGGGATCTCTTCCAGCTAACCTTAGAGTTAATAGAGCAACAGGCAACTACAACCACCTACATACTTTTAGGATCTAGGCAATAATGTAAATAGGTACCTATTCTGTAGTATTTTCACATAGCTTGGGTACGGTGACAACTGTATCTCACTTAATACATATTTTGCGTTGTAAGGTTATATATACCTATTTATATATATTGTATGGAGATGACAGCTAAGACCATATGAGCTAGCTATGTCAAAATTAGTATTTCATACAATATTTTTTAAGTGGTGATTACTCGAAGTATCGTAAAAGTACCAAAAAGATACTGCGTGTATGCACAAATACTTTTTTGAGGAATAGACTAAAGACTTGTCTTGACAACTATAACATAGGGGTTTAAAGGTGTGTGTACGACCTTTTAAATGACAAATAAAAGTACGGGAGTAGAAAAAATCAATAAAGAAAAACTCAATGACATAATTCAATAAAGCTACATCTTGATGATATCGCTAATAAAAGTGAACTCTAGCACTGGTGAATAAAACTCAAAATATCATGACCAAATATATTTAGATGCGAGGTCTGCAAGGTAACTTTACAATTTCTATTCGAATTTGAATTTCGAATTTTAAACAAGCTCATTGACCAGCGATTTCGGAACTAAAGTTTGTCAATAGAAAGGAGGATGGGTCAATTATACATAGTGCTGCAGACATTTTGGACTAGTCATTGAGTTTTCACTTCTATCGGCACTCCCGGAGTGCAACCCGTTGCTTTTTTTGTGTAAAGTACTTCATACAAACTTACACTGTGTGTGACTATATACTTACATACAATAAGTTTAAATAATTGTGACACGTCCCGGGCACGCAACAGCAAAGTAAATTGAATCGACAGCGGGAAATTAAAGTTCCGATGCCGGTAACAATTTTATTTTTACGTGAGGTTCAAGTAATGTTCGCGCTTTCAGAGAAACATTTTAATACAGTTAGGGTGCTACTATGGGTGCTACACTGCTCTACGTATTGGAAGGACACTTTTCAACCATGCTTGCTCTGCACACATTTTGCAATAGTGTACAAGTGTGATCATAAACGTCAAAAATATGAATATACTTTGCCACGTCAAAGAAAGTGCATAGACTGCAGAATTATCGTAGATTGATTCTACTAGTAGAACCTAGTATCCGTACCATGAATCACACTTAACAGTGTCAAAAGTAGTCAAAACTAACATATAATAAACGCTAACGTCAATGTAATTTTCTTTCTATGCATCTCGCTCGTACTCGCACATTAGTGCGAGCGAGATGTAGGCATAGAAAATAAGTTACGTTCCCGATAGCGAATAATATATGTCAGTTTTGACACTGTCAAGGGTGACTCATGGACCTCATGGTACGGATACTACCAAACTGGTGGTAGCCACATGTATGTGGTTATTAGTAGGTTCGTCTGACTACTTTAGCATAAATAATACTTATACCACAATGGACCTTATTGCCACACTGCCATACATAATATATACCTAATATATAGGCAGAAGTAAAATGCCTGAACGAAACTGTCGAAACTGTTTCATAACACGCCAATGTGTGTAGCGTTTAAACACGAGGGCGAGTAATTTATGGTTCAAATGCAATAGGGGATTATTGTGTGTGTGTGCCTCTTGACAAATCGGCTTGTAATCTCTTGATTACAAGCCGATTTGTCAAGGGGGGGGGGGGGTTTGCCACTTGTCCAACAGGCGTATTCGATCTGTCAGAGTCAAAGGTGACATTTCTTCAACCAAAAACGTCACTTTTGACATCAGTATCATTTCGGAAACAGATCAAATAACTAAAATTCGAATAAGCCTGCAAGTCCAACTTACCAATATTGTGTCATCTAAATAATGTGAGTCGCCCGTGCGTCTCGCTCGCGCCTATATACATAAAACTAGGTCCAAGTCCGAGCGAAATACATGCGCGACTGACATCAATCATCATATTAGGTTTTGATGTCACACACAGTGTAAGTTATTGGTGTTTTTTTTTTAGTTTCTCGGTTAAATCGCCGTAAAACTGTCCGATGTTTTGATGACACGCTTCTTGAATCTCATATTGGTGATATTGGATACCTAACACATTATTTTCTTCAGAGCTAAACATTTAAGTAATTACATAAATGTGTTTGACGCTCTCCTAGCTAAAAGAACTTGTGCAAACTTAATTATTATGGTAATGAGTTAGCGGATATACTGGGATATACCTACTTCGAACACAATAAACTCTGAAGAAACGCCAAGCAACTTGGCAAAACTTGGCGAGTGGGTTTTATGGTTAGGAACTGGCAGTTAAATGGCAGCGAGCTACGAGATCAATAATTGTACCTACAAAGAGTTGAATTAGTCCGTAACGAGGTCCATTGTCCGTCTATGTAAGTACTTGTTCAATTCAGGGGAGGTAATTAATGCTGAGAAGACACTCTTCCTACGTGTTTTGGTTTTTAAGATCAGTATAAGGCTTGCAACTTATATGTTATACTCAATAATATTTCTGGTCTGTGTCCGACAAATGTCGTCCGATCGGCGTTCTGTAAACTCGACGTACCTATTATAAAACCTATAGATATAATATTCTGAAGAATGTGTGCATATCAAATGGCATTGTTCAGTTCAGTCAGTCGATAAGCGGTCGAGGTGGTCAAAATCATATTAGCACATCTTAATATTAGTTATAGTCAATTTAGGAGCGGTACATGAGAATTGTAAATACTTATTAAGATTTGCATTGGACGACATTGATTCCTAGTTAAAAGAACACGCACCTACTTAAATAATGGCAAAAAAAGGATTGCATAGTTCTAGGTATACACTCGGTACGAAGTCTGTCCTAGTAGCATTCCACAGTTGCGGGCAGTAAGTATTCGAACATTCTCGTCCAGTAAAGCATGGAATGCTCATCACAAGTTACTACATAATATTTAAACAACAAGTAGTAACTTACAAGTTATTCCTCATTATTACCTATCTACTGGTAATAAGGTATTTACGTTGATATTTCCTTATTTTATCCTGACTCTGGGTTATTTTAGTGTTTCTTATTATTATAATTAGGTAGTACGTATATGTACCTACATTAACTTGTATAAAGGATCTCTTCCAGTGTGCAGTGAGTTTAGGTTACATTCGGATTGCGACTGCAGCAACAGTCCTGCTGCACTGCTTCATCGTTGCTGGTACATCGTTATTAGCAGTGGAAAATGGTCGATGTCACTGTCAATTTCCCTGATAAATTGCGTTGCTCACGTTGCCGCATTGCTGTGGTTATTAAAACGTTCAATGTATCTATCATTCTTTATCAGATAAAGAATGACGTATTGAACGTTGAATGATACTGTAACAGTAAAGCTGCATCAATAATACTGCTGCAACGTACAAAAATTAACAAAAAGTTACATCAGAATGCAACCTTTCGTAATAATTAATACTAATTTTCTATTGATTATAAAAATAATATTATAAAGAGTACAATGCGGTTTGGTTAGGTAGTGACTTTGTACTATAGGTATATGCATTATGAATTCCTCGTAGTTATAGAGCGCCCGTTCTGCGCTCAACGAGCCAGTTTTTCAAGCGATGCCTAAGTTGCAGAAACTTGGTGCTTCAATGTTTCTTTAAACTTTTACACTTTCACATTATGCTGATTAACTTCATCATTGGCCTTAGCGTCTATATTGCAGACGATTTATGGCGTAAGACATTACACCGCCTGGGACGGAATGAAGGAAACGCAGGGATGCCCAGCACCTGCATTACTCTCTCGGCTTCACTGTCTTATCCCACAGGAAAAGCGAGCCAATACGTGTGGAGACAGGTCGGCCGCAGGAATCTGCCGCTTATTTCAGGTTGGACCCTACTCCGCGCCTTACGGAAACTCCATTCCGGGTTTTATTTTGGAGTATCCTCCTAGATGGATTTCAAACCAATGCTACTCAGGACCATCTCCCCTGTGACGAAATAGCTTCTTGCTTCGTTAACTTATTACCGCTATATTACGAGGTTGATATGTTGACATTAGGTAAGTATACCTAATATTGCCTTAACTTCATTGTGTTTATTTTTGTTTATTTCAATATGTACCGTGGGATTCATTTTAAGTCATATATCTATTAGGTATGTATGTCATAATTGGGCGTTTTTTTTTTAAGTTGTCCCCTACTCTTTTTTTTCAAATTTGGGATTTTTTATGTTATTTCTACTCAGAACCACGAGCTCTTTCTATCCTAATAGGAGAAAAAAAGTGTCCTAAGGTTTTTATTTCCATTCCGTCACCATTTTTCATAGACTTTGTATGGCGGTCGCGGAATGGAAAGTACGAAAAATGTATGGAAATTTTGGGACACTTTTTTTCTCCTATTTGGATCAAAAGAGCTCATGATTCTGAGTAGAAATAACATAAAAAATCCCAAATTTGAAAGAAAAGTGTAGGGGACGACTTAAAACAAAAAAGGCCCAATTCCGTGGACTGAAATTACTGCCGAAAGTGCATGATTCAGACATAGTTTACTAAGTTGTTACCTAAATAATTCAAAGCAAACCAACAACTATGCAAGTTGAAAATGTCCGCTACGCAGGCAGCAGGCACCAATCCAGATTCTAACTCAGGCGAGGACATCAACCACTACCCTCCCTCCCCCACTCTCCTTAGAGATATGACATTGTAGTACCTTGGACGGCCTCGTAGGAGACCAATTGCACATAGATGTAGGAAAGTAATTTATATTTGTTACAAACATAGCTCATATTTTAAAATAAGTATAAATAAAAGAATATTTGAAGCACAAGCAATCAAACATAATAAGTAATAACCTACATATGTTCCTGTACCACGAATTGGTTGTTTTGTTCAATTAACCGCACAACATGCTAACGACGAGGAAGATGCAGGTTATTAATTTTCCTCGTTATGCTTGTCCGTAATGTCCGTGCTATGGAAATACCCTTACTTACTTCATTCTCAGTTTAAGGAAATATGTTTTATTTTATTTCTGCCGGACATTGTTGAGGTCATAAAAGTTGCAATGTTTTATTTTATGTTTAGGGCTTATTTCACTAACAGGTAAGTTCGTTTAATCTTGTAATTATACGATACTGCCTAGCCCGAGTCATATCATATATTAATTCACTTGAAGATGTTCAGAGGTTGGAGTTACGGGCAAGAAGATAAGAAAAAATGTTATTCTCCATAATTAACCTGTCAGCTCAAATTTGAGCCAGAACGCTTATGGTGACGTCACACACGTGGGAACTCACGGGTTAACAATACCTATACCGTACCTACATTAGACTTAGATACAAGCGTTAATGGTGCGTAAGGTTTATAAATAATCAAAAATCATACTTTAAATATAGATTCATAAAACATTTGAATTTAGGTATTCAAATGTTTTTTGTATTCAAAACAACATTGAATGCGGCTAAACATTGCTAACAGATACAGCAAAACTAAAAATAATTTTCCGAATTGTACAGGATAAGTACTGTTGTAATTTATTGTAAAAGTACCCCTATACAATAAATAACATTTAAGTAAATAATCTTGTACAAAAAACTCGATCTCCTCTTGAATAAACTGTTTGCTGTGCCCTACAGGGTGTCATGTTGTACACGATTCTATGCAATAGGTTAAGATACAATGTGATATGCAATAAAGATTATGAGTATGAGTATGAATTCTACATCTCAATTTTAAATATCAAAACAAAAAATGGCAAAAACTGATCCCGTTTCGTTTCGTTAATTCCGTCTATCCGTCAGTCCGCCGGTCCGTCTGTCTGTCCCTATAGCACAGTGGAGTAAAATTGCTCGAATATTTTGATAAAATTTGGAATGTAGGTAAATAGTTGAAAATTGTAAGCCGTTACTTAGTTTAGAAAAAACATAAAAAATATGTATTTAAAAAGGACACTTCTTATGTAATCTAAACAGTTTTTTGAGTAAACATCAACGTACGTACGTCCAAATTAACTTAAACGTTAAATTATGTTTTTTGAAAAACGAATTATAGCCAGCCTTTTATGAATAGTATGATACCTTTGCGTATGGTACTTTACGCACACTAGCGTCCCAACCCCTACCCCTGCCGCAACCCCCCGTTTTAATATGAAATAGGTCCCGGTTGACGGTTTTTTTATTTTTAAGAAAAGTCTTAGAATTAAGAAAAAAGTGTGAAGGTAAGAAATAATCCTTAACCTCTAGCCGCCCATACGTCAAACCTTGCCAAGCAAAATGAAATTTTATTTTGTCAACACAAAGTTCAAATTAGAATGGAACAGGAGGAGACATGGAACCTTTTTATAGGTCTCTGGGCGGATAGAGGTTAATAAATTTTAAAGAAAAAAGGTTATATGACCCTTTTTGCTAAGACTCACCATAGTCATGTCATGTATTAACTTGTTGAAGTTCAATGTAACATAGTACGTGATAGTACTGACAGAAATCGTATGGGGAGAACCAGCTTGTTCAACGGTTAAATTTTGTTCAAGTTCATCTAGCTATAACATGAATATGGTACATCATATCAAAAAAATTAATATAACCGTTTTTTGACAAGTGTTTAATAATAATTATTTCGTTCAATGACACTTTTTTATATACTTTCCCCATAAATAAAAATAAACTGTCAACCGGGACATATTTCATACTAAAAGGAGAAGTTGCGGCAGGGGCAGGGATTGGAACGCTAGTGTGCGTAAAGCACCATACCCAAAGGTTGATTGATACCTTTGGGTATGGTGCTAAAAATAAACTGTTAACCGGGACATATTTCATACTAAAAGGAGAAGTTGCGGCAGGGGCAGGGATTGGGACGCTAGTGTGCGTAAAGCACCATACCCAAAGGTATCATACTACATTCATAAAAGGCTGGCTATAATTTGTTTGTCTTCCCCATACTTTAGAACACAACTTAACCGAATCAAAAGTGTTAAATTGAGATTTAGCGAGAGATAACAAATTGTTAAATTAGAATCAACCTCAAGTTTACCTACGCATGTGGTTTTTGAAAACGTCAAACTTTCGCGGATTGATGTCACACTGATTCTTTAGTCTTTATTCAGGCAAACACTAAGTATTTACAGCTACAGCCAAGACACTTATACTGTTAATACATATGTAGTCAATATCATAAAATTAGTAGGTACACTTGTATTACACACATTACTAAGTTACATAGAGATTTAAAAAAAATCTGATATTAAGTAACATAGGTAGAGTTTTAAAAAATCCTGATACTACGTTGTAGGGACGGCCACTTGTCTGCGAATATGTCTGCGTTTTGGACTGTCGCTAACGTTTCTGATGCAGATCCGCTAGCCACACCGCGCCGCACATTATTATGAGTGATGACAATCCGCGTCCAATGTGTACACCGCCTAGTTTTACTTCGGAGAGTAGGTAACTAAGTATCCCATATTCTAAATTAACAAAGAAACTTATCTTGTTATGTAAGAATTACAGATTATATAAATAAAATTTTCATATCTCATGCTCTGAAAGTGCATGGGTCGTTGTTGTTCTAAAAAGTGCGCAGAAAGTGATACGTTTCTGCTCTAGCGCAGAAAAGTGGTGTACTCTGCGTCCCCGTCCCACGAGCAACGGGGTAAAAACAAAATGAAAAAATAGTGTCTTATTTCCCCGCTTAAAACTATTGGTGGTTGTTCAATTTTACTAATCCCGTATTTAATTTTTTTCATCGAAAATGATATAAGTAAATTGTTAAAATAAATTATTCTTGATTTCTTTTGTTGAATTGTATTTACTCGATTACACAAGGTGGGAACCAAAAGGAATACACCAAAAGAATTTTTTTAAACCTTACAGTTGCGTAAATGAGCAAATACAAAATCTTCAGCCATCAGCCACAGTTAAATGGGTTTTAGCACAAAATAAAATACAAGATAAAAATTGCTTATTTCATTAATTCAATTGTTATTTAATATTTAAATTCTTAAAATAATTTGATTATGTTATTACGTGGTGGGGCGCACCAAGATCGCGGTGCGGTGCGGTAATTTGTTACGGCTTTTATAACGAAAAAGTAAAAAATTAAAAAGTTAGAGGCAATCCCGCTGATTTTCATACTATACTGAACAAATAATTTTAAAATACTGCAGTTGGTTTGTTAAAATATGTGCGTGTTCGTAAATATCGCAATCTAAATGTTTATCGCTAGGGTTATTTATCTTCACACATGTAAAGTCTCCGATTGGAAGTAAGTCCTAAGGAAAAAAATCATGGCCGTAAGTCTATTAGGTAGTTGAATTACTGATTTTGCAAAATTGACTTGTCTCGTTTGGTTTCCTCGCATTCGATATGAAAAGTAGAGTGTTTAACTCGGGTTCAACCCTTGGTTAACATTTCCATTCCAGCAGCGTTAATAGCATATAATGGATATGTAAATTCTATTTTAAGATATGGCGTAGTAATCTGGGGAAACTGCACTGACAAACATAATGTATTTATTGTTCAAAACCGCTGTATTAAAGCCATTTTTTCGATTAGTCCTACTGAGTCATGCCGTCCATATTTTATACAAAATAATATTCTTACCTTCCCCTGTGTCTATATCTATGAAGTTTCAGTTTTTGTTCACAAATATAAATATCTGTTCACAGAAAATATATCATTGGGTCCTCGTGTAGTAAGACCTAAATACAGACACAGGTTACATAGGCCATATGTTAACTTGTCACTTACGGCAAGCAACGCCTATATTACTTATGTGTATCACAATTTACAACAAATTACCTGGGGGTCGATTTTTGAATTTTGACCGCTCGATTTTGTCACTCGAAAATCGGTGGAAAACGGCGAAATGCTAATTTTTGAAATACGAGCGATAGACATTGGGATTCCAGTGGTATTGACCACTCGTTTTAAATTCTATTAGTAGAATTTAAATGCCTAGTAGTGGAGATATTATTGAACGAAATACACGAAATCGAGCGGTCGCAATTCAAAAATCGGCCCCCTGATCGTTTTAAAGACATGGATCTTGAGCATTTCAAAGCAAATATAAAAATGTGGCTAATAGAAAAATATTTTTACTGCATAAATGATTATTTAAGTTTATCATGAGTGTTCCTAATATGTAACTAAATATATATACTGTAAATGTATGTACACCTGAAAAGGTAAAGTTTCGGTGTAACTAAATATGTCATTGTATATTCCACCTGCAATGTAACCTGATTCTTACATACAATAAAGAACTTGAACTTGAACTTGAACAATCTACTATTACGTCATAGATAAAAATCCGACCGATACCGATGACTATACGACGCTTGACCGACAACAATTTATTAACTCTACTAAGATATTTCCTTAAGTCGTCAAGTACTCATATCATAAACCGGCATTATACCTCGCTCTGCGGGCCTACATGGACGTTTTGAAAATGAGTACAGTAACGCAATATCTATTAACGGCAGCTGTCACCGCGTTGATCGCCCTATTTTGGATTCTAAGGCAAAGATATGATTACTGGAAGAAGCGCGGTATACCCTACGTGAAGCCCGTCTATTTCATAGGAAACCTAAGTTTTGTTATGAGAAAATCAGTATCTGATTTCTTTCTCGAGATGAGTAAGAAGTATCCTACGGATTGTGTCGGTATGTTCCTAGGAATTACACCCACGCTAGTAGTGCAGACACCGGAGCTTGCTCGGAAAATACTCGTCAAGGATTACGGCAATTTCGAAGACAGGTTCCTGTATTCGGGTCACGCCGATCCGCTTGGATCGCTGAATCTCTTCACAATAAAGGTAAGTCAATAAATAGTAATTTCCATGTCTGAAATAAATATTTTTTATGTATCTAATACCTTTAAACGAGCAATTATTGTATATTTACATATTTTTATATTTATATGTATGTATATATATTTCGGGGATCTCGGGAACGGCTCTAACGATTTCAATGAAATTTGCTATATGGGGGTTATCGAAAAAAATCGATCTAGCTAGGTTTTATCTCTGTAGTTTTTATATGTTTTCCGAGCAAAGCTCGGTATCCCAGATATTTTTATTTAAATAGGTACTTATCTACGTATAGCAACTAAAAATTTGCTATTAAGCTTAAGTAACAAAAAAGTATGTGTGTAAAATAATATGCGAGAGACTCGGTGTTAATATCTGTAATTTAGTAAAATGTTCAGTCGGTAGAAGCAAATAAAATACAATATGTAGGTGCTTGTGCTCATTTCATTTAATTTCACAATTGCGTTCTGCTCACTGAACATTAAACCAGTTCTTGGAATTTTTTTCCTTGGAAATATAGTTGGTACCTCGGCTCGTACCAAGAGTTTATTGGAACTTAACATACGTACGAAATATCAATTTATATTTGTGTACCGCTTGGTTTTCGGTTAAGGAAAACATGAGGAAATAGGACTTAATAAGGCTAACTTGTCTTCTGAGCTGGAGGGTTAGATGCAGAAGGAAGTCCCATTAGTAATAAACAGAGGTGCCTATGCCAATGTTTAGGATTAGGTTACCAAAAGCGCCGGATATTACACCGCATCGGTACAAAAAACCGGCCAAGTGCGAGTCGGACTCGCGCACGGAGGGTTCCGCACCATCAACAAAAAATAGAGCAAAACAAGCAAAAAAACGGTCACCCATCCAAGTACTGACCCCGCCCGACGTTGCTTAACTTCGGTCAAAAATCACGTTTGTTGTATGGGAGCCCCACTTAAATCTTTATTTTATTCTGTTTTTAGTATTTGTTGTTATAGCGGCAACAGAAATACATCATCTGTGAAAATTTCAACTGTCTAGCTATCACGGTTCGTGAGATACAGCCTGGTGACAGACGGACGGACGGACGGACGGACGGACAGCGGAGTCTTAGTAATAGGGTTCCGTTTTTACCCTTTGGGTACGGAACCCTAAAAAACTGTCTGTTTTCCCGAATATACCCGAGTGTATTTGAATAAAAATATGTCACCGTTATTTCAATCTTTCAACGTGGAAAAGGAATACCGATACAAGATTGATTTGTGGTAGGTAATTAATTAGTTCTCAATTGAATTTCACTAAACTAATGATTTATGTATTTAGAACCCGATGTGGGCATCGATGAGACAAGAACTAACGCCCATGTTCACGTCATCACGGCTCCGAAAAGTCACAGAACTAATGAACATGAACGCGACAGAACTCGTGAAAAGAGTGCAGCGCAACTTTATCGAGAGGAAGGAAGATGTCAATCTTAAGGTAACTCGCAATGAAATAGGATTCTGAATAGATCATACACAGATTTAATGTTCTTATTTGTATTTTCTGTGCAAATGTGAATTATGTCTTCCAGTCTTTGAGATTGTACCAGCTGTATCTTGATTCCAAGTTACACTGTATGACAAAATTTGGATACCATTATAATTTGCACTGATTTAATGAAATAGGTATTTAATTAACTGCTACAATTAAATCAAAATTGAAGAACCTGTGGGCAAAAGGAACATTTTTGTTTAACAGAGTAACCAATGCTGTATCTTTCCCCAGTTTACCCCTAGTTTTCCCCTTTCAGGAAGTGTTCTCTATGTACGCCTCTGACACGGTCGCGTTCACTGTGTTCGGCCTACGTATTAGCCGCCTTAGCGACCAAGACTCCCCTTTGTGGTTCATCACAAGCCACATGGTGAAATGGACTTTCTGGCGAGGACTTGAATTCAGTACTATATTATTTATGCCTTTTCTGGCGAAACTGCTAAGGTAGGTGAACATTATCTTACGTTTTATGTGCGTGTGGAGTATGATTTCGATTGTGCGCTATACGAGTGTACTCGTAAAACTCCTTGCTGCCCTGCGCGTTTGGACGAAACTCAACACTTGACCTGCACGCAATCTCATTTCCTTAACAATAAAATTGTGCTAAGATGGCAGGCATTTTATCAAGGGGATGTTTTACAATGTCAGTGACTTTTAAGCTTGTAACACATAGAGTCTCATTTCAGCTCCATCTGTTATAAAGTATAGAGACTTCGCCTTATATTATATAGGTTACTTAATTTTTATGAAAAATAGGAAGTCTAAAACTTCATAATTTTTTAAAGCTATTGAAAATGAACTTTCGTGTTGATTCATTAGCATCTGATCGGCTTTCAATGTCTTCTTTTATTCTATTTACAGATTACAATTCTTCTCTGGAGGCGCAACAGAGTACATTAGAAAACTATTTTGGAACGTTGTCGACGAGCGCAATAAGACCGGCGTGTCGAACGATAAAGATCTCGTTAATCACTTACTGAAATTAAAGGAAAATGTGAAACTCCCCGCCGAGTCTGGATCTAGTTAGTTAAATGATTACGCCCAACAGTATTATTAGCGCAGTGGCGAAGTGATTTATTTTAATGCTAGAGCCCGTCTAACTAATAATACTGCACCGACTTTGCAGAGACAAGTCTGGTAGTGCCACTGTAAACGTAATATTTTCAATTTGTCGTTAAGGTGGCACTTTCACACTGTGTCGCTTGCCAAGTCTGCAGGTTTGCTTGGACTAACCCTAAACATTTTAAAGTAAATATTTTTGGATTAATACGGTTTTTCTCGGATATTACTAAACACACAATAAAAGCTGCATGTGTATCATTTCAGAGTTAGCTGACGACTTGATGCTTGCACAGGCGGCGGTATTTATACTAGGATCTATCGAGACTTCATCTACGACCCTCAGCTACACATTACATGAGCTAGCCTATCATCCTGAAGCACAGGTAGGGTAGCTCCCTAGTTTAAGTAGATACAGTCGACGTAAAAAGTTAATGTTTACATTTTTCGCCTTATCACAAAGGAGTAAGGTGCAAAAATGGAAACATATCTTTGACTTCGACTGTACCTAAACTATATTATTGTATGAAAATAATGTTTGTTTATTTTTCACATGTGAATGTCAACTAGGTGCCTAATTGAACTTTTATATTTGCTTCACAAACACTATGCACCTATTATTGTACAACGTAGTTTATATTAGTCGAAAAGTAACAATTAATTATTTCCTACCTAGCCTAGCCAAATCAAAATGACACTTTAAATATTATCTGTAGGTTATTTATTACTCTTCTGCTTATCTGTAGTCTATGTACACTGAAAAGTACCTAAGTAATAATGATATGCAAAAGCTTTGTATGGCAAACTAGTTTTGGTTTATCGCGAAATTAAGAAGCCATTTATAAGACTGCGACGTGTTTATTTATCTTAGAAATTCATTCTTAATAAAACTCAGTCAAATGTAATTCATAATAGCGTCTTGGCTCCTAGTTTACTCGTAAGTACCAGCTGCAACTGCAAAAAGCAGCCGGCTCTCGAACAAAACTAATTTAACTTACAATCCCTACTCATTATAGAATACGATTGTTCAAACTTATACTTAACCCAGCAATGTGTAGCTTAAATATGCTCTGGGTGTGTAATAAACTTTAGAATCTAATCCTTACAATACATTTCAAAACTGTCCAGTGATACGGTTGAAACGTCATTCAATAAAGTTTCAGCACAGACTTGTAATAACTAAAATAAATAATATTGATTCTCAAAGGTTATCTTCGTCACTAATAACAATAAAAACAGTGGACTATATGCCCATATTGCCTATATCAGTCTAAAAATGACATTCGGATGGGGACTGCGACTCTATTATTGTGACATCCGAATATCACTATAACATTGATCTGAATAGAACAAAAACATATGAGAGTCGCTTACAATAGGCTAGATGACAAATTTTCATTTATGGTATCAATCAATCAGGTTTGTTTTTAGGATCAAATGTCTATATGGGACCTATTGCATTAAAGCAATACAAAAGTCAGAAATGATAGTCAAAGTCCGACAGTCGTACTTCACTCGCGAAACGCCTCTAACAAATCGCTATATGAACGTGACATCAAGGTCACTGAGATCGCATCTTGAAGTATGAACAAAACAAGAAAATTGCATTTTTGTCGGTGAAATATTGCGTTTATGTAAATAGTTGTTGTACAATCTTTTTTTGGATAAAATGTGAGGAATCGAATGGTATCCTTACTTATTTCGTTTTTGAAAGTTATACACAAACTTAAGTTTTGATACTTTCAGGTGCTGTATTTTTGTATTATTTCCTTATATTTTTTTAATATCCACAATATTGTGATAAATTGCTCATTTGCTGCATTTTACTAGATTTTGTTATAAATTTCAACACGTGTCATCATCCCTATTTTAGAAATATACAGGTTAAGATAAGTTATTAAATAAACAAAAGCCCATGGTAGGACACGTTACATAATTGGGGCAAAAAAAATCTAAATGTTTAGCAAAAAATTTGCTTGGTGGTTTTTGCGGGTCTGTAATAATGTATATGTCATACACTTTGGTCTCTAGACCATTATTTTGTATTAAGGCGTATTCGATTTACATCCATACCTACTTTTTGAGACAATCAAGTTAACAAGCATGGTTTTGTATCACTTTTGTAATCTAAGAACACAAAGATGACACCGAAACCATCAATTTTCGCTGAACATAGGAGAACAACTAGTTTTATATTTTTTCCAAAATAAAATAATATCTTTTAAATGTGTAATGGTGGTAGGTATATTCCTGAACTCTTAGCAATATATTTAAATCATCTATAAAATATTTATCTCCAACAAGAAGTTTTATTTTTATTGTAGTTATGTTGTTTTTGCAAACATCCCTTTATGTAGAAGACCTACAATTTCCATACAAAACCGCGTGCCCCTCATGCCTCATGCCATGTAACGTATTTGCATTGTTGTAGGTGGCGCTATCTACAATGTTTGCCTTGCGTATGAAAAATTTTACCATATTGCTATTTATGTCTTCTAAATATAAAATTGGACTTGTCAAACCACTGTTATATTAGGCACAAAAGTATTAGATTTAAGTAAATAATACAACATTTCAGGCTTCATTAACTTTCACGCTTCATTAACGAATTATCCAGCTTAAAGAAATTATCGCACAGCATAAATACACAGATAAAAATAATAATCTTGTGTTAATCTGCGAGCACGGTTGTATATAAAATTTGCGGTTTCAAGTAACCAATCACTTTTGTAAATAACAATTAGTTTTATATACGTCTTGGTTAAAACGCGATTTCACTAATTATAACTCGTACTTACTAAATAGATAGGTATCTTGGTTAGAACTTGTTTTGACAAATTGATCAATAATTATTAAAGTTTAGTTTAGATGAGGTATATAATACAAAATGTCTGCTTGTTTTAAATATCCAATTCCTCTGTCTTGAATCTAGCTGTAGTAGGTGTAATTAAAATATTATTAGCTGTCTCAATATTACTTTTAATAGCAGACTTCTCTATCATTCATAAATCTAACAAAGTGTAACATAGTGAGTCCTTTTTACTTATTCCGCAGGAAAAGCTTTTCAATGAAATTGACACAGCACTAAAGGAAAAGGGAAAAGAGATTTTGGACTACGATAATTTATTAGAGCTCAAGTATCTCTCATCATGCATTAGCGGTAAGGAACTTTTATGTTTCCTGTCGTTTATTCGAATGCCCCCTAAGGTCGCTTATGTTTTCCAAGTATAAAGGCAACATTGGTAACGATAAATAGTACAAAAATATATCAATAATCCTCGGAATAATGATTAATAAGTAATTTTCATATCGTTTAAGCCCGATTAAAATAATATGAGCCGTACTCTCGTTTTTTAGCTGAAACCAGGTACGGTTGGCAATTGCTTACCGTGCTTGGTTTTATAGGCTGCAGAGCCTGCAGACAGAGAGACTCGGGCGTTCGATTACATAAGATCAGTCCCCGAGAATGAACTGCCTTGTATTTTTTTTTATATCGACTCTGTTTGGTTTAGGAAATAAACCCGACGTTGATCAATTCAAAGTTGAGGTATGTACAGACGAGTGGCTCTGCAACCAGCAATAAAGTTATTCCTACTTACATATTTAAATACGGACCTCCCGGCACATATTAACAGAAACAATATGAAATTGACGTTCTCAATCAACGGTCAACTTCTTACTAAGTTTAGAGTGGTAAGACTAATTCAGTATTCGTTTATAGAAACAATGAGGAAGAACACGCCAGTACCGTATTTAGAAAGGAAATGCAAGAACAGGTACCAGCTGACGGACGACATAGTGATTGAGAAGGGCACCCCCGTATTCGTGAACGTCATGGCGCTGCATTATAACGAGAAGTACCACGTGGAGCCCGAGAAGTGGCGTCCCGAGAGGTTCGCCAACCCATCCGACAACGATAACAAAAATTTCACCTTCCTGCCCTTTGGCGAGGGACCTCACTTCTGCATAGGTATGAACTAAAAGTCAACATCTAATAATCAACCTTTTTACCACTGACTGATTGACTGACTGACATTATAGGTACACATAGATCAAAAGGGTGAACAATAGTGTGAATAGAAATTTACAAACCAGGCACAAAGAAACCACTGACTGTACGATTTCCTTTCTAAAATATAACTACGGAACCCTAAAACCAATGCAAGAAGGCATAAACTAATTATGGGTTAATATAAAATAATCTCTATTATTTTCCCAATGAACTAATATATTTAAGAATTAGCATCCATTTTCATGTTTATGTTTATAACGGGATTTTTATGAGTACCTAGATTTTGTATAAGTACTTATAAGTGTTATAACTAGTGATTTAAATTGTTAGAATAGTGATTACTATTAAAAGATACAGCAGCATTAAAAACTTTATATATAATTAATTTAGCTATTAGAAAGTGATAATAAAATGGATCCGCCATGGATAGATTTAACAAAAGTCTGTAGGTAGTACCTAACCTATCCATAATGCAAGTTAGTTGGCATAATAGCTTCTATCAAATTACCAATCTGGGTTTCGCAAACTGAAGCGTATCTTATCTTAATTAGATCGAAACCAAGCATATTCTAAAATTAGAACCCTGTGAGCCTGTGACCTCAATTGTTCGCCATCAAGACGTATTGAACGTCTCACATCCATACTTGACATGTCGTAGGCACCTACATAAAGTGTTGTGAGAAGGCTTGTTATAGACGATGTAAGGGAAAATTTAACTTTTATGTAGTTGGGTCAAAAACAAATCGGAAAACAGGCATCTTACCTACAAATAGTAACGATTCGGGTGCATAGTATGTATTATAGCTTTTAAAAGGTAAATGAATTAAACATACCTAATGAGGGCTCAGAAAGAAAATTAGCTTCGAAGTCCAATTATTTATTGATGTCCACAGGAAGGAGGCATAACCTAGAGATACCTAAATAGTCGCGGTACCAACATTATAATAATAAGTGCTGATCATCTGTTTGGCTGTTTCATGGACCTACTATGCCTTCATTTGATATGGCCATTTCAACTTTTAAAAAGTTTGGAACTCGACAAATAATGGAATTTGTATGCAACATTGCAGTCCCGAAATCGAGACTGCAATGTTTTTAACTTTTTAATTTTTTGACTGACCATAAACTACGCACTTCGCGACCAATTTTTTTATCGGCAACGTCGACTTTGCCCTCGATTTTTGACAAAAAATTATTTGATTCAGGACGTTTACTAGTAGGTAGGCGATAGTAAAGTGATGGAGACTAACAGCCATATTCGAACTTTAAGATACGTCAAATATAAGATATTGAAACGATATGGATCGGATATGTCAGTGTCAAATGAGTGTCAAAAGTGACATTTTTGTTTTAAGAAACGTCACTTTTTACACTTGTTTGACACTGACATATCCGATCTATATCGTTTCAATCTTACATTTGACGTATCTTAAAGTTCGAATTTGGCTGTTATTAAAGGTTTTAACATTTAAATAAGGTTTAAGATATCTTGACTCGAAGGGTCATGCTAATTAGGGTCCCGTACCAAAAAAGGACAAGAGAACCCTTATGGTGCGACTCTGTCCGTCCGTCCGTCTGTCTGTTACATTGCTAAATATCTCGAGAACTACTGAAGCTATAGATTTTAAATTTGGAATAGTTATGAACAAAGTTAACCCGAACACATAGGAATTGGATTGTTTTTTTTTTCTTTTTATTCATTATGTAAAATGCCCAATATAAACAGCAGGCAAAATTTCAAAGTCTAGTCGAATTGAACATTACAAAACCATTTCTTTTTTTCATAGAGAAAAAAATAACTTGAAGCAAAATTAACTATCAAAAACCATTTTCTAATTTTACTAGCAATTTAAGCCCCTTTACGGGTGTTTATTATAAGTACTTGAAATATCTATAAGATTATACTAAAAATACCTTCTTCTTTCAAATAAAAAATAATTGTTGAAATCGGTTCACATGATAAAGAATTATCTCTGAACCAACATACATAGAGGTCGCGCAAATTAGTTCGCCTTTATTTTTAAATTCAGCGAATCTGCAAGGTAATTAAATGGATAAGTAGTTATGACATTGTTATTTGAGCGGTACAGTTTTGTTTTCAGGAAAGCGCTACGGGTTGATGCAAGTGCGTGCAGCGCTCGCGCAGCTGCTGCACAGGTACCGCGTGGAGCCGGTCTCGTCCTACGAGCTCAAGGCTGACCCGTATGCCGTGTTCCTGGCGCCCGCCAATGGAGGCTCGGTCCGCTTCGTCCCGAGAAAATAGAACGTCCCTTACCACCGTAACCTGTAACCCGGGCCAAACCCGGCACTAGGGGAGTCAGCCGTGAAATTATCATTTTTGAGTGTCTAAAGCTCGTAGTCAGTGTATTAAAGCCATTTGCACGACTTATCCGGTTTGACCGCCCAGCATTTATTTGGAGCTTTGTTTTACCCTTATGCTTTTGTTAGATATACAATAAAGTTTATCCAATCTAATCATATATTTTTTTCTAATTTCAAAGTCCTCCTAGTCTAGTCGATAATGGCCCTTGTTGACCCTACGAAGCACGAGATCCCGGGTTCAAACCTGGCAAGGCCATTTACTTGTGTGTTGATATTAAATCTATTTATTGAGCTCGCTCCTAAACAAAGAGTCGTATCGATATCATAAGAGTTTTTTCTTTTTGTGACATGTTTACAGAATAAATAGCAAAAAATGCAGAAAATTTGTATCGCTGGTTTAGGCGGTATTTAGATATTTAGTTTTTACTCCAGAATAAGTAGCCAAATTATCAGCTTCCTAAGAGCAAAGATTAGACCTAATTCCGTATAAAATAAGTAAAGTCTAAGAAAAAAATGTCTCGGAAAAACAAGAAAAAATTATGCTCGAATAGATGGCGCCAGCGCCATACCTTTGGCCTATGTCTAGTTTAACAAATATCAGTGAAAGAACATAGGTCAAAGTCATATAATGGCGCCGTACTTTTTAACACCTGGAGGACATTTTTGGGGTAGGGACCAAAGACGTGATCTGAGATAACGTGATCGGAATAAAAATTTAAAAGTAAAACTTATTACCTAATTATTCAGGATTGAGTTGGTATCGACGTTTACTCCCAACATGTTTTCGCATTTGAATATTTGAACAGCAGTTATCTACTTATAATGCTAAACAATGATAAATCATTGTCCCTTGGGATAATATGTTCACATTCGCAATGTATTCTGATGGTTATTATATGAGTTACACGGTACGCGTAGCGTGGCAGTGCAATATGTGATAAACATTATTTGTTTTTACTTTTTCACAGTATAGGTATTACGTACTTTGTACAAGCAGGTAGTGTATTTGGATTATACTTTTTTCATTAGCCGTTTACTGGAGCTATTAAGTAAATATAATACGTCATAGCACCACCTTCACTTGTGATAAAATTAATAAAAAGAGATCAACTACAAGTGAATCTACCTTACTTACTATAAACAAACAAGTAAAGTAACATAACATTCTGTTAGGTACGGAATTTTCCCGAAAGTTTCCGAAACTACCCAATAAAGCAAAGATTTCAGGCGGCTAAAGCCGCGGGCCATATGAAAATAAGAAAAACCTCATATTTACGTTACCACCTATGATCTGTTTTCGTAAAAAAATTATAATATATATAAGGCTATTCAGGGGTTGACACAAAAAACGTGCTGATAATTAGAACTGGAGGCTAGAGACAAACCAAAGAAAGTCTGCAGCGCTAGATTAAAAGTAGTTTTTAAAAATCAGTATGCGACAACACCACAGAAAATGGATTAAATAGTCTTGATACTTGTGAAATTTCTACCATATTTACCGTCTATGAAAAAATTAAGCTGTATGCACAGCTTAATTTTTATGGTAAAATAAATTTCATTCCAACAATAGATGTCACTATTAATATGTAGACATATACTAATATTGATAAATAATATTGGGAGAATGTGACATTTGGCTTCATCAAAATTAATAAGCTTTTGTAATATCCGCGACGGCGGTAAATAGGTACAGAGGGCCTACCGCGAACACCGAAGTTCTCAATATGCGAGCATCTTTCTCTTTTACTCCCATTAAGGCGTAATTAGATTGACAGAGAAATTGCCCGCAATTTGCGAACTAAAGTTTTCGGAAAAACGAAATAAACCATTAAAACAATAAACATATATTAAAAATTAATTTTAGCTTTAACTAGTAGGTACCCATGCCGTGAGCATAAGCATGGAGGTTGTGGGTTCGAGCTCAAAACCCGGCTAGTACCAATGAGTTTCTCGAAATGTTAGAGGAAGTTCATAAGTAGGTATGGCTATACCTATTAGGTGTGTTCAATTTGCTGTGAAACCTTAGTCTAAACCAATATTATATTATCTAAGTAGGTACATATGGTGAAGTATTAAGATGTTTCATTCCACTTACCCGTCATCAACTCCAAATTTTGTAAACATTGTCGTTTTTCAGCTTGAATCGCCTCGTGCTGACTTTTTACAAGTGTAAAATTATTCGTCATGCGGAAAAGTAACTCCCGCACGCCGGTTTTGTAAGGTTTCACCATGTTTATTCCGTTCATCACAAAACACAATGAATATTTAAACGATTTTGACAAACACATACCATAGTGCATGACGTTTACTGACTGCTTAAAAAACATTGCCATATGTAGTTTTTTAATTCGATGTCAAATTATTGCGCTGCAGACTTTCTTTGGTTTGTCTCTAGCTAGCCTGAGCCTAGGCTTATGCTGATTGTTGTATATTATAAATAACATGTTATGAATTTGATCTGGATTTGTTATGAATATGATCCGTCAGTCTCAAACGTGATATTTCTTTAACTTAAAACGTCACTTTTGACACTGACAGACCAAATATAACATCATCATCATCATCATCATCATCATCATATCAGCATTGAGCCGAAAGATGTCCACGGAAGTATGGTTATGTTTTCAAAATGACGGGCGTTTTTGCGAGCCTTGATGATTACTTGCTCCCGTAAAAAGAATCAAAGAATATTTCAACAGATGATCACGCAAATCCTTTTAAAATTCCGTCAATGTTTAAACATTGGAATTAAATACTACTATTACTAATTAAGGAACTCGCAAAATATGAATGTGCCCTTTTATCCCGCCCCAGCGAGTTGAGTGCGGACCATTCGGCAAACATAGGTAGGTACACAAGCGGCCATGGGGAATAATTTGATTGTAGTCTCAAAATTTTGCGTGAAAATGAGCCTGTTAAACTGCCCAAGTATTTTTGTGTACTTACCTAATACATTTTATAGATGAAAAAAGCTTTGACAGTTTTTAGTTCCCATTTTTAACACTCGTGGCGCTGCCTGACATAACAACAACAAACTATGAAAAACGCTGGGGTGTCCATCAAATCTGGAGTTCGTCGGACTGTTTCTTTTCAAAAAACATTTCCTTCGCAACTTAACTAGATCTCCTATTTCTGAGCGGTTTGCCCTTCGGGCATCTGAAGCTACCTAACGAACCTAACCTACCTACCTATTGATTTAGTGAGACGTCCGTGAAAACATTACACTTTGGGGGAAAAAAGCGTAGGTAGGTAAGTAGGTTAGGTTCGTTAGGTAGCTTCAGATGCCCGAAGGACAAACCGCCCAGAAATAGGAGCCCCGCTTGCGGGGCTCCGTCTATTTAAGTTGTGAGGGAAATGTTTTGGAAAAGAAACACATGTAGTGCGATGGGACCATGGTAAAAATAAATTAAATTACAAACATTGTCAAACTCCGGTTACGTAGACGACCGAAAGAACTGGTCACTCTACAATCTAAATAGTAGATACGATGCGGCTAAACGTTGGCTGCCTTGTTGAAGAACGTATCGCAATGACAATCCGGCTAATCGTCGAACCGCCGCTAGCCGTAATGTAATACGGCGGATTATACGATCTGACTACGACATATATATTAGCTTCTGTCCGCAACTTAGGCCCACTTGCACCATTCCACTAACCCGGGATTAACCAGTTAAACCTGGAGTTACCATGGTTACCAGTACAATTTGACACTGAGTAAACGGTTTAACCGCATAACCCCGGGTTAGTGGGATGGTGCAAGTGGGCCTTAGTCTGCGTAACAGTGTGATTACGTGGATTTTTGATGACGTTTACTGGCAACATTCACGAAGCTCAGAAAATAGCATTATCCCAGGTGTCCGGATGTGACGTACAAAATTTTGGATTGTATTCCTATACGAGAATGCCGATAAAGGTGTATTCACTTCGAAAAAATCATATTCACAGGTAACTCTTAAGTACCTATCTCATTATGTACGTTTTATTGTGCTCGACATAACAATTAGGTACGTTTTACCGAAACCAACTAATAAAGGTTACTACATAGCGAAGTATTTTTCGTCGAAACGTAAACTGAAGTCACCGCACGGAATTGTCTCGATAAATCTGCACAGCTTTTACGACATCATGTTCGAATTCAAGACCTTGGTATTGATGTCTTCCCAGGTTGCTAGTTGGAGCGATGTCAAAAGAGAGTTGGGTAAGCAGGCAGCTCCCGCATTCACCTTGACCATACGGTGCGGGTCAAGATTCCGACAAGCCGGTTACAAAGTATCTCATGGCTATGAACAAAATTAAAACCCACTCGATACCTTCACCTTAAGTAAAGCCAATAACGATTTAAAAGTCTTATATGATTTTAAATAATTTACTTGCAGGCAGAAAAGATAGCAGACTCACTTTTTCGTATCAGACCGAGTTAAGTGGGTGAAAGTAAAAAATATGAAACATTAAAACTCGTGACACAACAATCTAGTTGATTGCTTCGCAATCGAATTATTGTCGTTGCAAATTACATAGTAAGTTTGTTGTGGGCCGAGAAGAGTTGAGCCGTCAAAATGTATCTAAGTTAGTGAGCCGCGCGGGTATCCGGGCCGTCGCCTCCGTAATGCACCGGACGTAGGCAATGTTTCAGTACTTTCAGTTCCGACGCTCCAGTCCGCCGCCGGGAGCGCACGGGACGGCCGCGCGACCCTTCCCGTCTCCCGGCCGAGACCGCCTCCGAACGCAAAGCCGTATCAAATATTTACACAGCCCTAATACTACTAATAAAATTTCATCGCGCCACTTACCCTTCTCTCTACTCCCGTTCAAAAATATGATTCAACAGTAAAGTTGCAGATAGCAGCAAGTGCAAAAATTCCGTGTTTTGGTAAGTTTGAAATAACCGTGATGATGTCATAATATCAAAAGTTCAAACCGGCCAAAAGCATTTTGGGTCATGCTTAGTGTAGGGTTCTATCGTTACCGGCTGATCGTAGTACCTAACTGAATAACAGGTTATGAATTGGATTTGGATATGTTATGAATATGATCAGTCTGTGTTAAAAGTGACGTTTCTGGCTGTAGAAATGTTACTTTTGTCACTGAATGACAAATAATGTTAGTATTTAAATATAATACGCGCCGTTAGTAAAAATCGGATATTTTGTGATGGCGCGGAAACCCTCGATAGCGAATATTTATATTTATTTATTTATATACTTAGGCAAAATATTTTGAAATAATTACACCCCAAAATATCCTGTCTGCATACGAAACCGTCGGTGTTAGACATCAATTTGCGCTTGGCCAGTTTTTTTCTAATTTCATTTTCATTACGAAATAAGAAGACAATAGGTACTTTTAAGTCCGGCAGGCAATCCTATATTACTTAAAGCCGAAGCTCGCGCTTATCACCATTTCCAAATAGGTACATCTTTTGCGAATACTTAATTTGTAATTTAATGTAAAACCTTATAACTTTAAATAGATGATAAGCTTCGTAATAGCGTTTTATGGCAGAATTATTGGGATTCAAACATTGTAAAATTTCACTAACTATATAGTAGTTAAACTGCAAGCCAGAGACTCAATTTCATAATTTCATTCCTTGGTACAATGCCTCAAGGGCCTATTTTAGATTTAAGCTAGTTTTTAATTTCTTTTAGTAATACACTGTATATATCTTGTTTTGTAAATAAATGATTTGCCTATTTCATAACTCAAATAGACACAGTTATTAGATTAAGTGAGAAACTGAAACTTATGAATTTTCGTTAGCCATGATGTGAAACTTAACGCAAAATCGTAGTTTTAACATTTAATTTTTACGGATATAAATCAGAAAAAAATGTCATAAAAAATCACACAAAAACTATAACTCTAACCGAAACAAAAGTTAAAAAAGTTACAGTTGGCTCGATAGGAAAAGAACACAAAGACATGTCTTATTTTCATTCATTTTCGGTTATATACTCGTATCGTACTCTTGCATACTATAGCAGTATAATTTTAGCATAAAACAGCTAGTGATATAGCCGGTCGTACGAGCAAAATTTTAAACACGAGAAGGTATATTTTCGGAGTCATTGAGAGGTAAAATAACCCGCGCGCCAGCCGTATCTTCCGTCGCAAGATTGGCGCGGCGTGCGATATCTTTCGTTTCCTTCTAATTTCCTGGCTTTAGGCCCGCTCTTAAGTAGGTACATAGTATATTCATCATACCGATTAAATTAATAAATCTATCAGCACATTTGGAGTTAATATATTCTGAGATACCTATCTAAACACCATTGTATGTATGTAGATATCTTGTTATAGTTAGGTACTTTTATAGGCATCTATACGGCTTGAATTAAGATTGCCAAATTAAAATATGACCGTCGAAAGTCTAAGATATAATTTGAGCCGTTTTTGATATTGAATTGGCGCCTTGTCTTAAACGATGATTAAACAAAGTACCTAAAAGGCCAAACGGTCAGCCTTTCAATCAATCAACCTCATCGAGCGGCCGTAGGCGTAAAACTTTTTTAATAAACGTCGTGTCAAACACAAATGCAGAATGTGCTGGTCTTCATTTTGTTACTAAAACAAAGGATGGGCTAACTCTTCCCGCGTTAAGGCGGGAAAATCCTGTATCAAGGTGCATATTAATTCCGCGGGGTTGGTCCTGCGCGAGCACTGATTAAATGCCGTTTACGGTCTCAAATCTAGTTTACTTTACCCGTCCGTCCGGCGAAGTTATTCGCAAAAACCAAACTCAACGGGGTGTAAGAGATTTGATTAGGTCTCGGGCCTTCTTTAATATTAACTTCAGGGCCAAGCTATGCTCGCGGACAGTAATACAACGTACCACAAAGAGAACGTTAATTACTATATTTTAAATCAATCCCCGTTTTGTTGTTTTAATTGTCTTGGTCCTGGTTTAATTTATAAAATAAGTACGTTCTTTAAACAAAATTAATGAATAAATTATAATTTAAATATGAAACGCGCGATAAGAGCGTATGAAACTCGTTACCATTCGTAGACCCATGCAAATTACTTAGTTCACTATAAGAAACAATGTTTTACTCGAAGAGACACGGACTTAATCACCGCAGTAACGTAATGGGAAAGAGGAAGAGGTGTGCGTGACAAAAACTAATAAAATCCATCCACAATAGGCCCAGAGAGAGTTCCAAAAATACTAAATCCCTTTGTTGGGCAGACTACGAACTATCGTTAGGTAGGTACTGTAGATTAAACGACGCGATATATACGTAATAGTTATTTTCGATACAAGTGCGAAAAAGAGAAAATTCGAAACGAGTGACGATAAATTAAAACACGACCGAAGGGAGTGTTTTAAATCGACACGAGTTGCGAATTACCTATTCGCACGTGTATCGAACAACGTTTTACAGTATATATGGCACTTTAAAGTTTAGACATACGCACGAAAAGTGCTATTTTACGCACTAGTGCGGAAAAGTAGCCCCATATGTACTGTAAAGTCTATTTTTTTATTCGGTAGACTAAAATGACATTTCATAGTATGGAATGACACATGATGTTCATACTATGAAATGTCAGTTTAGTCTACCGAATATAAAAATAGACTTTAGGTATATGTTAGTACAACGCAGTATGTATCGGCGGTATCGAAACTTGAATACAAACCTAGAACCTTGTTACCTAGAACCTCATCGAGAAGACCGAAGGGAATAATACAGTATACTTTTATTCTGTTAGCAGTATCCGTTACTGTAATGGCACGAACGACAAGAAACCCTCTCGGGCTGCTGACGTCACTCGGCAGCAGCACGACCACTGCGACGGCGGTGCCCACCGCCGCTACCGTCACAGTTGCCAAGCAAAGTGCCAACAACAAAAGGCCTACACCTATCATCATTTATCCGACCGGTAAGTAACTGAACACACAAGTCAACCGCGACCATGTCCTTCAGACCTGCACATCAGATAAATTTGATACACGAATGGATGATAATTGAAGTGATGTTTACAAAAACAACATAACTGACTACACTGGTTGACACCTGAAACGATTAACAATGTTCTTAAAAAAGTGTCAACCGCTCTAAGCAGTTAGGTTAGTTTTGTAAACATCCCTTCAATTGATAAATAGTAAATAACAATAACACAGCGTTACCATACCAGCAGATATAAATACCTACATTCATTTAATAAAATTAAAGAATGTAATTTAATTTTTTTAATATTTTAATTATCCTGTAGATAGGTACTTACTTATTTTAAGCGTCAAAACTATTGAGTAAATTTAAAAAGGTATACGTTTAGGTATATTCGATGTTTTTAAAATCGCGCATGATAGGCTACATTTTAACTGACTCTGAAAGAGAAAGAGATTTTTCTAATGAAAAAGTCGTTGTCGGGTAAAAGTTATAAAAGGTTTGGCTCGTTTATTTCATCTGACAACGAAATGTAGTCGAGAGTGTAAGCCCTAAACGACGGCGTTGCATGAACAAAAGATTGCATTTGGCAAGATTGGTCCTTAGGACCTAAGGATGGATTTAAGAAGCGGAGCCACCAAGATTATAGTAAAGGGTCTAGCCGCAATACTATAGTGAAACTGCCCCTGGCTGAAGTGTATACCTTTCTTAGGTGCGTTTATTTGTCTTATTATAAGATATCGATTTACCAAATTTCAAGGCTAGAATCCTCTTGGTATGGCTAAAAAAATTTTTTTTTTAAATCGTTTTTATTTTTTTGTAGCTAAACTAGTGGTTCGATTGTTTTGAAATTTGGATGTTAATTGCATTTAATATTAGTATATTTCCAAAAAAAAATCAAGGTTGTAACTTGTTTATAAAGGCTTAAAAAAATATTTTTAATTTTTTTCACTTTTTTTTTAATACTTGTGAGATAGCGACAACCTCAATTTTTTGTTATTTAATGCAGAATATACTATTGCATAAAATATATTTTTTGTAAAAAAATCCATTTGGAGCAGCTAGGTAAAAATGTCTTACTAATGCATACAGGCCGTCCTTCTTACGTTTGTATGGGAAAAATTCAAACTCTAGCTAGAAGAAGTGGCACCCCCTTATTTGGTTACACTTATTATGCTGATAATGTACACCAAGTTTTGTAACTTTATCTCAACTACAAGGGGGTGCTCAACCACTTTGAAAATTTTCAACGTTGTATGAAATCCAAAAATATTTTTTTTTTTAGATTTATATATAAGTAGTTGTTTTCACATTATTTGTAAATGTGATTTATAACTTATTACATAAAAAAAAATCTTTTTTAAGAATTTTTCAGGTGAATTTAAAAAAAACTTGAATATTATGAAAAATATAAATAAATATATTTTTTTATTTAATAAAAATATATTTCTTTTTTAAGAATTTTTCAGGTGAATTTAAAAAATACTTGAAATATTATAAAAAATATAAATAAATATATTTTTTTATTTAATAACTTATATATCACATTTACAAATAATGTGAAAACAACTACTTATATAAAAATCTAAAAAAAATAGTTATTTGTACAACAAGAGATCAAAGTTTGATATTTCTTCGAGTGCTTATTCTGAGTTCCGTGCAAGCGAAAGATTCTATACTAGATCTATTTTATAAACTTGAGCGTAGTAAGGGACTCAAAGCGCACGAGATGTAAATAACTTTGATCTCGTGTAGTTCACAAAACTTTTCACCTCAGCAGTGAGAACATATTAGAGAACCCGAAAAATGTATTCCTTCTTCATCACTTACCTCTATTCACTCATGTTTTCTTAAGATATACCAACAATTAAATTTTCACCTCAGTAGCTCGAACAAGGGTACTTTGCTACTTAAAAACAGTGAACAAAATCGTATTCTGCATTAAAGAACAAAAAATTGAGGTTGTCGCTATCTCACAAGTATTAAAAAAAAGTTTAAAAAATTTAAAATATTTTTTAAGCCTTTATAAACAAGTTACAACCTTGATTTTTTTTTTGGAAATATACTAATATTAGATTCAATTAACATCCAAATTTCAAAACAATCGAACCACTAGTTTAGCTACAAAAAAATAAAAACGATTTAAAAATATTTTTTTTTTTGCCAAACCAAGGAGATGCTAGCCTTGAAATTTGGTAAAACGATATCTCATAATAAGACAAATATACGCACCTAAGAAAGGTATACACTTTAGCCAGGGGCAGTTTCACTATAGGATTACGGCTAGACCCTTTGAAAAATTAAAAAAAATACTAAATATAAATATTTACCAAATTGCTTTATTAAGGTTACATATGAGGATATTAGGTATATTTTGAGGTATAGTTTACAAAAAAATATTGAACAGTATTGTATCTGGAGAAGCCCAAACATGGTATATATGTTTTGAAAATTATTTATATTATAATTTAAAAAAATACTTCTATGTAATGATGTGATATATTTTTAGAATCGGCTCAGAAATCCCTTTCGTTTAATACTACAGACGATAGGTTTCTAGTTTTTAGTGCCATACAAAAAAAAAAGATGTCATAACTCCTCTGGTTTTTTTTTATTTGTTGGTGCTTCAGATCAAATTGATTCAAATGTCCTGAAGATCAATCGTACCGATTTTCATACCTTCAACATCATTTGCAGCATTCTACTGAATTTCGCGGTGTACCGCCAGCGCTATTACCTAACTAGGTCGATGCGAACACAGAGCACGGCACAAGGACCTGCCCGCCTTGCTGACTAATCGCACCCACTAACGATACCCAGCCCAAGCCTTTAGACACTAGTAGGTACACAGAAAATCTCTCGAACTCCAAAATTAGATATCAATTAAATAAAATAGTTTATTATTTAATAGTTAATTACAGACCTTATGCACGATATTCTGTGTTTGTTAAGTGTAATTTATTAAACCCATTTAACCATATGGGACGTCTAGATTGTAAACTTTGGAACGATCGAATTTTAGCAACTGAGACGCTTCTTTACTTATAAAACTGCTGCTATTGCTGAACACTAACTTCCACTTAGTCGCTACAAAGCTCGTATCGTACCTACCTACTAAATACATAGGTATTCGGAACAACAGTTTGGAGAGATGGCAGCAGATGAAAGCTTTCTTAATACAAATCTCACTTTACGGTGCTAACGAACTCTGAATACTAGTCCTTAACCCCATTGTAGCACAGTAAAAAACTGGGAGCACCATTGCATTGCACTAAACATTCGACGAGTGGGGCGCAGAAATCCCGGATTAACCTGGCAAATGTACATTTTATTATTTGTTTTCAGTGACTCCGGAATCAATAGTGGTGCCGATTGTGTCATGCATATTCGGTTTTCCATTGCTGGCATTGACCGTTATATGTTGCCTTCGAAGAAGAGCGAAACTTGCTAGGTAAGAAGATGTTTTAAAGTGGACATGGTATTTTCGCCAACGCGCATTTGATCCTCGGATGTAATCTGGCTTTCCTTGTTGTACTAAATAGAGTTATTTATTGTATTTAACTATTTTAAATTGAGAAAAACCGTCTGTTCTTTGTAAGAAACCTTTATCCAATTATTAGGTCAAAATTTTGATCAAATATAGGGGATATTGGGGTCAATTGGAACGATTTTAACATTTTTGACTAAGTAAGCTAGCTTTCGTCAAATTTCTGGGGTCAAAAACAGTGGAAATACGTAACTATTTTTAAACATTATTGCAAATACATATATATTACAGTTTAAACACATAATTGCCTTGAGTAAATTACTTCAATACTTTTATTAGATTGTAAATATTATAATGGCTGTCTAGTCATAAAAACTCTTTTAAAGTTTTGCGCGCCATGCGAACAGAAAATTACTTCTTAAGTCATATTCATATATGTTCAGTCAGCTGCAAATACCTATACCTACCGTACGTTTAAAATCTGGACTCTAGACTATACCTACGTCCCCACGAAAGAAACCATAAAACTTGGCATGCATAGGTATAACATGTAGTTTTTATGAATTTATCAATCAATCAATCAATCAATATCATTTATTTGCAAGAATACTTAATTAAAGTTACAGGATGTTCTTGTAGAAAAATGTCCAGTATTCTATCGTAATTAAACGATGCGCAAATGTTTTAGTACCTAACGTAAATTTTTAGTCCAGCACATGTGTTAGACTGAAAATTATTATGTTATTAAATTAAATTTTAATACATGCAATATAGCCAATTAGATAAATAGATTTCACTCAAGAAATTGTATAGCACATTTCATTACATCAATAAAATTGGACTAATATCAGTACATTATTATATTACATAAAATTTATATTTGATTGGATTTATAATAACTAAAATTAATTATTTGCATTATTGTGCTCAATATACTGCTTGACACTATAGAAACAGTGTTCTAATAAAAAGCTTGTCATTTTCTTCCTAAATTCAGTAGTGTTTAGACATCTTAAATTGACAGGCATACAGTTATATAGTAGGATACACATATTATAGGAGTTTTTTTTTTGTATATAGCCGTGTTGCATCTTTAAGCAGACGTTTGTTTGTTTTTACCAGATAAAGCGTGAATCACATTTTTTAGTTATGTCATTTTACTTGATATGTAATTCTGAATACTCCTGTAGTTAAATTATATTTTTTTTTATAAAATAAGTTTTAGCTAGCTTAATCTCGTGTATTGTGCCTTTAAGTAATCTATTTTTAGCCACCCCGCTGAGCCCGCCCCGCCCCTATGCAATGTGTTGGCAGCAATGCAGAAGCACGCTCGGCGAATATCCGACACCGACTCTATAACCCATCCTAGTATAGATAGATAGATATAAGGTAAACGTACTGGTGCTCGACGCGGTCCCAAGTCCCAGTACATGTCATCTTGAAACTTAAGTCATTGTCAATAGAGATGACAGCTGGGTGTCATCTATTGGGCATTATCATGTCGAGCACTAGTACGTTTACCTTAGCTAGCTACCAATGCGCTACTGATGATGGCAATTGACTGTGTCTTAACTATTCGCCCAAATATTCGTGTTGCATGTACATACATACATACAGGGTGGTCCAAACCATGACGTCCAAAAATTTTTTTTAGATTCCTCACGTCGTGGGCTATCAGAATGTACCCCATGTATGTTAGCCGATTTTTCGTAGTTTTCGAGTTATGATTTTTTAAACTTTTAACTTTTGTTATGAAATTCCGGGGTTCCCATACAGGGTGGCTAAAAAATAACTGCATTCCCGTTGCCAGGGAGGTTTTGGGATTATACTGAGCAAATTTTACTATAGGACCAACACCGAAGTCGCAAAAAAAAAATTACCCTTCCATAGAAAATGGACCACAGCCAAAATGTATGAAAGCCAAATTTTTTTTTTTCGCGATTTCGGTGTTGGTCCCATAGTAAAATTTGCTCAGTATAATCCCAAAACCTCCCTGGCAACGGGAATGGAGTTATTTTTTAGCCACCCTGTATGGGAACCCCGGAATTTCATAACAAAAGTTTAAAGTTTAAAAAATCATAACTCAAAAACTACTAATAATCGGCTAACATACATGGGGTATATTCTGATATCCCACGACGTGAGGAATCTAAAAAAAATTTTTAGACGTCAAGGTTTGGACCACCCTGTATATGTATATGTAATATACATACCATTACATTCAAAGTTATAAATAGCAGTAGCTAGTATATTTAACCCTTTATAGGGCAACGGTCTAAAAAAGACCAGCCTGTAACACCATATTTTTGTATTTTTTTCTTGTACAGAATTTTTTGGACTACAGAATGGCGATGAGGTTTGCATTGAGGATTCTTTTTTCAGTCTTGCCCGTTAAAGGGTTAAATTAGTATTTAGTTTTAATCTGTACACACCTTTCCGCCATAAATTAAACATTCAGCATAAAAGTCTGTACACCTATCTATATTTTGATATTTTTCACGTCTTTCACAATCATACCAGCCGCGTAACTTGTTTTCTTCAAGTTATTGGGTTAGCTGTAATTTGATAAATTCTCAATCGGGAAAAATTACAAAATATACATTTTTGTGTTGTGTTGAATTGCCATGCCATTCGTCGAAATAAAATGATGCGAAAAATTGGTTTAAACGAAAATGGTCAATAGAAAATTTGAAAATGATAAAAAATATTTTCTTATAGAGAACGAGCTCGACGCCGAAACTGCGACTTGGATCGCGGCGAGCTGTCCGTGGTGCGCCTGTCACCGGTGAAGGCGCGGGCGCGCGCGGTCAGCCTGGCGCGTGCCTCGCGCGCGCTGCCGGCCCTGGAGCTGGACACCGTGCTAGAGGAGCGCTCCGACCCCGAGCAGACGACGGTGTCGCAAGTAAGGCTTGTAGACCAGTTGTCGCTGGTCAACACTGAAACACAGCCCGCTGATTAATGGACAGCGTGTACTTACAGTCGGTTGTAACAACCATCCACCGTTAAAATTTTACTTAAATTTTTATGGTCACTTAGTATGGAAGTAACGTAAAATCGAAAATGGTAGGAATAAATTAGACTACTTATTTTCTCCTAGTAGAATAAATAGTGCTCGTTATTCTGACTAGAAATAATCTAAGCTAACTGGGATTATTAAGATTTCATGAACTTAGGTAGAGGTACAACAATAAAAACGCCCATTACAAGCTTACAAACATGTAGGTAGGTATTATAATATTTTCTTTGATAAATAATCGAACCAGATTGTCATTAGTACTAAAACAACCTTATCAACTTGGCCTTAAACATTAGTCAGCAAGAGGGCTAATAATAGTAATAGTTCTTACTTCAATACGGGTGACCGGTGTAGTTAGTACCTACTCACGCAATTAATGAAAGCAATCAGGTTAAATTACGTAGCTATAGGTAATTTACATCACTACTATAGTTTCAACATGAATGAACATCAGTAATTTCAACAAGTTAATAGGTACGAGTAGGTACTTACATCGAAATTATAAAAACGATACCTACTTAGGTAGGTAATAAAAGTAGCTCGTTAAAGCCAACCATTATAGGTAAATATGGTTGGATTACATATTATATTATGTAAATCTTAACCGAGAAATTATGATACATAAAAAGTCGCATTCTCTCAAACACCTCCACCCATCGCATACTTTATTCACGAAATAGGCCTCAACGGGCTTTTCCCGTCAGATTGTCAGATTGATGAGTCGATCATTCTTGTTACACCCGGCAACTAAATGTTTAGTCGAGTCAGGACGTTAGTTGGCTAACCTTCAGGCTAATGCCATTTGTTCAGCCAATTTGAGAACGATACCGTTTCGTACCCGATTTGTCTTACATCTGATTTTGACAGAGAACATTATCCTAATTGGCATTAGAACGGTTTTTGCGAACCATTTCGAACGTTTCAAGCTAACACTGGTAGTGGCAAGTCGTTTTCTAAATCTCTTGGACAGTGTTGAAATTCGGTATGTAAATAAGAGGTCCTGTTTTCATGTCCAGACTATTTTAGGTTTCGGGACCTCAAGGAACCCCGCTATCATCTTGAAAAAAACCGGTCAAGTGCGAGTTACACAACACATACGACGTGTGTTGTGTATACAACACATTATAAAAACCAGCAGCGGGACAGAGGGCCTACCGCGAACACCGAAGTTCGCGAATTGCGGGCATATTTCTTTGTCACGCTTTAATTGGAGTAAAAGAGAGAGATGCCCGCAATTTGCGAACTTCGGTGCACGTGGTAGGACCTCAGAGGGCCTACCGCGAACCACGTTCGACGTATTGCCTCTCTGTCGCTCTTGTAAATTCGCACGTAAGTGTGACAGGGAGGCAACACGTCGAACGTGGTTCGCGGTAGGCCCTCAGGGGCCTCAGGGCCCAAGCTGCCGGCCGGTGGTCAGGGCCACAGAGAAAGGAACCGACGAACTATACGCGCCGTGTCCATGATTGCCGCCTTCTGCATCTGACCCTTTATTATTCTTATCTGACCCATTATTTATTAAAGCTTATTAGAGCCTTTCTTTTATTTTTTGCCATTTTTATATATTGTGAAATTTTTTGCCACTTTTGTGTTATTTCTAGTCAGGATCGCGAGCCCTTTATATCCTTATAGGAGAAAAAAAGTGTTCTAAAATTTCCATACATTTTTCAAACTTTCCTTTTTGTTACCACCATACAAAGTATATGGGGAAATGGTAACACAATAGGAAAAAACTCTGGGACATTTTTTTACCCTATTAGGATCGAAGGAGCTCGTGATTCTGACTAGAAATAACACAAAAGTGGCAAAAAAGGTCACAATAAATAAAAATGGCAAAAAATAAAAGAAACGCTCATTAAAGTCAACACAAAAAGTACTGCTAACTTGTAACTACTAGAGGAGCGGGCGGGTAATGAGAGCGGTGTCAATATAGACTTACTTAATGATCGTATTTATACTAATGTAATTCAGGAGTGTCAGGAATCCTTTCCCAGGGCTTGCCTCCCATGGGCAACCCCGTCGTGCCCCGCGATTAGTATTTAGTTGCAAAAGACGAATGTTTGTTTTTGGCTGCGCGGTTATGTGTAAAAAAATATAAATTTAATCATTGTTGAGAAGACTTAAAATATATACATACTGTTTTGTATTTACACGAAATAAATGGCTGCCTATTTAACCTTCGGCGCTACTTTTGAAATTGCAACTGCGAATCATAAATTTTTTAAATTTTTTGCAATGAGAGCACTTCGTAGTACCACAGCGGAAGTTAAAATTGGCTCCCATTAATTACCCCAACGCAGTTTATAATTATTTCCGTATATATTTGACTTTATTTACCTTTCTAAATGCCACGAAAGAGAGACGTTACAATACAACGACAAAAGCCTTTTGGACAGTTGAAACTTTAGAAAATGTAATCCAAAACGATTTGAGACAAGACTTGTTCTTTGATTCTGATTACCCGAAATGGGAGCGAATTTTTTTTTTGTTTTTCGTGTCTAACCGATGATGATGATTTTATTTTTGTGTACTTTTTTGCCTCCTAAAACATTAAGCAGAATTCAACCAAAAGTTACAATGGTAGATTGGTAAGGAAAAAACTAGTGCCGTAAAATACAAAGTTCTTTAATTCATGGGTATTTATTTTATAAATACTGCTGAATAACTGGACCGGGCCATTTTAACGTTCGTTTCAAATGAGGCAATAGGTAGTTATTTGGACAACAAGAGATCAAACTTTGATCTCGTGTAGTACACACAACTTTTCACCTCAGCAGTGAGAACATATGTAAATTTAGTGAATTAAGGACAAAAATATATATATTACATTATTTAGGTGGAGATGACTCCAGACCGTGAAGTGGGCGCGATCCTATTCGGAGCGGTGGGCGCAATGGGCACGGCGGCGGCGACGGCGGCCGCGTGCGCGCGCGATAGCTAGCGCCGGGGCTCGGCGCAGCTCGGCGCCCGCTCACCGCTCTGGGCCGCGCTGACCAGCCAACCGCTGGACGCCGACGACCCCGACCCCGATGACCCGGACGCGGACGACCCCGAGCTGGAGATCGACGAGCCCAGCTAGCAACTAGACGAACGCTCGGTGGCCGACATCGGCGAGCATATCAAACTCTTCCTGGACATTCCCCTTAGATTTTAGTGAATATCAGCCGCATATCCGCAGCCTGTGAGGTGTCAATGTTATTGGAAACTAGAGGTTTCTTAATCGGGCAGTTGTACTTATCACTTGCAGAGAACTCCGCTTTGGGTAATCTGAATAATAAAGTGTGAATTTAAGAGCTGCAACAACTAATCTCACTTTATTGCTTGAAGACAGAGGGGAGTGCTTGGTTAGCGATGAAATTTGAGTCCACCTATTATAATTATAGTTTACTCGTACGTAGTTCAATAAGCTTTAATCTAGTCCTACGCGTACTAGAACGTAATTCTTACCATAATAGTTGGTCTTTTACTTTTCTCGGCTCGTAAACGTTTGTAATCTTGGCACGGTCCTATGAATTTGTTAGAGGTTGTCATTGTTAGTTTATATTATACGAACATAACATATTTAAATTCGTTAGGTATTGAGTAGATATATATCTATATATTAGAGGTTTTAATTTCTAATGCACACTTGTAATATTATTAAAAAAATGTAGGTATTTAAGAAATTTGTTATTGTTTTATATTGTCGAAAGTTAATTGCATAATCTGCAGTTATAGTACATAAATGTACAGTAGGTTCGATAATTACCTATTAATAAGAAAATGTTTTATAGTAGAAGTCCCAAGACCAACTATAAACTTATGAGATGAGCTGTTAAAATTAACTAGTTTCCCATGTTTGTAACTTTTCTTAACATAAACTTAATAAAACTGTTTACTTATGTGGCGCGTACCACCACACAAAGTTTGAGGTAAGTACCTACTTAGTATTTTAGCATGGAAATATTCGTACTATATATTTTGAATGTACATATTAATAAATTGCTAAAATTAATTAATTAAAGTGATTATATATTAGACCATTACTTATTATAGTCCTTGTAACAATATTATACAACAAAATTATACAATACCAACCCAGAGAAAATCATAACAACTTGTGTGTGTTATTTTGCGAGTCATAACAGCCGCGTGTCAAGGTCACTAACTCGACATGGACTAATACCTACTTATTATAAAATATAACATGATAGCAGTTGCGCCACTCTTATACCTAAGTACCTACTCTCTGCAGTGACCCCAGCGCAGAGCCCCCCGGCGCTGCGCGGAGCGGCGTGGCCAGCGCAGTCCTCCCACGAGTGCGAGTTTATAACTAACGAGTTCGAGTACAATACCTATACAATAACATGCAAAATCATCGCCGATACTCATCGATAAGCACTGGGTATAATATCAAATTGTAGGCTGACTTGCATCTTAAAGCTACCGTTTTATTGCTTAGGTAAATACTTATCAGAGTAGGTACTATGATATATTTCTAACAATAACATTCTTTATTAAATTTATGATGATGAGTGTCCATGATTAACTAAACCGATTTGAAGTTCTTCGAGTCCCTAGTAGCGTGATTTAGGCTTGGTATACTACATGCTTATTGCTTACTTAAGGCCCCGAACGTTGTTTTTTCTCTCACTCTGACTGAGGGTAAGCGTGAGCGAGATAGCTGTGATCGCGGATATGATGATTGTGAATTTTAACAAAAAAAAGTAATCGATGAGTTAGATCCTAAATAAAATTGCGCATTTTTAGGAGCTATTGTCATATTTATAGCTTTTTGCAAAAAAACATACTTTTATTGGTGCGTTTTATAGACCTAATTCGTGATTTTTTTTCTATCAAGCGAAAGTCCACAAATTGGGTTTTGAATCGATGATGTTACAAGAGAAATCCCCCAAGAGTGCCAATTAAATTTTTGGCATCCGTATTGTGATCTAAAAAAGCGAAACTTTTCAAAAACTCAGCTGGCTTAACCGACTGCACCTTAATATGTGTCACCTTGGGAACCGATACCCATCGGTACTTAATTATAAATAAACTGTCAAGCAACTTGCAGCGGCGTCACTGGAATGAATGGAATGATAAAATATTGGAGATGAAAAATGAGCAATCGAAGAAGTTTTCAATTACAGAATTCACTTTATTATGAAATCTACGGCACAAAATGAACAACATCAAACGAAACTACAAAATCATTCAAAGATTTAAATGAAATTGAAATTGGGTACCTACGCGGCCCCGTATTGATGCTCCTTATACATTGGAGCGCAAGATAGGACAAACGATTAGACATTAGTGGGGACCACCGACAGCTGGCAAGATAAGGGTATGTATCAGCACCTTCTCTATACCGCCGTTCAATGATTACCTAAGCCCGGCTTTCAGGGCTGCGTATTGTAGGTAAGTCCGTGATTATTCGCCGATTATTTTGTTGGTGGTATACGGCTCACTGCAATTAGGATCATCGTTCCAACGCTTCACTGAGCACAGATTACACGCTGCATATTATGTACCTATATGGAACATTGGTGTTGATTATCGGTTCATTAGAATATCCTTTGAAGATACAGGGATTTAAATTATTTAACACGGTAAATTTAACTCGGACTAGTTAGGACCATTGTGTGTAATACGTACTGGTGGTGTTTATTTCAAACGTCGTTTTTAGGGTTCCGTAGTCAACTAGGGACCCTTATAGTTTCGCAATGTCCGTCTGACAGTTTTTCCGTCTGCGCGTTTGCTCAGTGATGGTTAGTGCTAGAAAGTTGCAGTTTAGCATAAATATATAAATCAATAATGCCGACAAAGTGGCAAAATAAAAATAAGAAAAACATTTTACTACTGTAGGTAGGTAGAGTGGATGTTTTTTTAGCTTTAAACTTAATATGCCACACCATGTGTCGCATATTAAGTGTCGAATAGGGTCTTCAACAAACATTTTTAGTAAAGTACACATGTTCGAAAATGATCGCTCCGAAAGAAAACAAAATTGTGCTCTTAAATGAATTCAAAGATAGGAATTTACATAACTAGCCTATGCCTTCGAGATGGTTTCGAAATTATCACACAAAGAAAAATAAGCCAATTGGGAATTTAATATGAAAGTCAACGGGTGTATAAGATAGCGATGCCTTTTTGTACAAACTTTTTTAGAGATTCAGTAGGCTTAACACGAGTGCACCGCGACAGTGTTTCTCGAGATAGACTATCCGTCCCTTTCTTATTGATACAGTAAGAAAAAGTCAGGTAGTATCGCGACTTGCTCATGCCAGTTCCAGATTTTCCCACTTTAAAGTTGCACGTTATTGATTTTTTCGGTAGTGTTCAGCTTTTTGTAATAACCTTTTTTGAACCCCTGTTCACGATTAAAAGCCCTCGGAACCGTTCTAAGCAACCCAGAACGAGAACTTAAACATCAAATGTCTCACAAGAAAAGTTCCTTGATAGATCGAGACACAAGTAAAAGCAAGGTGATTCCATTTGGGGACGACTTTTCCATTCCAGGTGCGGTGCGGAGCTCCAAAACACCCCAGAAACAAAGATAATGAGATGAGTGAATTCTCACGACTCCTTGAGATGTTTAATTAACTTTTTGTGCTCACTTTATTTTAACTCCCGAAGAAGGTCAAGATTTAAATTGAATTGAATAAAGACGTAAAATATCATAATTATTCGGCCTAGGTTCGGTACGCAATAAGGAGACAATTACATTATTTTTATATTCTGAATTAGGGGTTGGGGACCCTACGGGTAGAAGTTGACCCGTTGCACATAGAGAAGAGCTTCGCCCACCTTTGCTATATATTGAATAAGAAACGTATAACGTATATTTAATATAAGGTATAGTATAGGTACTCATAGGGCATATCATAGCAGTATTCTGTGAACAGGAGCCAATGCCTATCCAGGAGCTCCACCAAATACAATGTATTGGTCACCAAGTCGGGAATCGAATGGTGCCGTTGATTTAACTTGATGTTTTCTTTTTTTTCCTCCTTGGGTATTGTTACTCATGTTATAAAATTAACATTTTTAATTAACTTTTGATTTGAGTAGGTATACTACAATTTAATAAGGCTAAGAATCCAAGCCAAAGTGAAAAAAAAACCAGTAAAGGCTATGTCATAACATAAAGTAAAACATAAACCTAGGTTAATACCTCACGGCAGGAGATAGTGCATTGCACTTAGTCGGTTCGGCAGTTCTGAACACTGTGCATCGGATGCAGCTCGCTCGCGGCGCACCCACTCATGGGCCTTGGCACATCTCCCATATTCGCTTAAACTTATTCGGTTCAAAATTAACTACTTTACCGTACCATTATAAGTTCCAATCTGCAAAAAGGTCATCGCAGTTTAAAGTAACGTGTTGTGCGGAACGCACGCGACCAGTTTCGATGCATAGCGATACGCAGTGTTGCGAGCGAGTGATATATTAAAGTGGATCTTCGGTCATCTGGTCATCTGGCCTACCTCTTCAGGTTAATGCGCTAGTCGGCAGCAGTGGAAAATAATGCTATTTAAAGTTTGATTTTGATAGGTTTGATTACCTATCTTTAACGAGGTAAGCTACATAAATGTAAATTACCTAAATATTACAAATGACTTATCTTTAAAAGAAATAGCAACCTATTATTGAGAACAAAGTTATAATATATAATACCATACAAGTATATAAACCAACCAACAATTACTTTAAAAAAAATCTTAGTTTATGTTCTGACGTGGGTACCTACCTAACCTACTACTACTACTCATTTGTAATTTAAAATTAACGTTTTTCCATCGCGGTTTAGTTACCGGTGAGCTTTAACTGCACTACGCTACGCGTCGCACTTTTAATCGAAAAACATTTATTTGTAAATTAGCGCTTATTTTTTCCTTTGCTTGCAATTTTACACCCACTTTACGCAAACATTTTATTTTCTTTCTGATTAGTTAATTAGTAGTGGCCAATTACTATTAGTGGCCAATAACTATAGCAGTCACCCTACGTGAAATGACTGGTAGATAGATGCCATTTGCTAATAAACAGGACACGCATCACTTACTTATGCAATAATGCATAATTTGGTAAATACCGTTAAGCTTTACCCATCTATTTTTTATATTTGAACTGTTTTAACCTTTTCCACGCCGTGTCAAACACAAAAGCTGCCACTCAGACGCCACATCATTGAAGTGTCAACACTGAAGTTGAACTTTATGTCTATGCACGTAGGTCGATGTTGCTCTGTGGTCTGTGACCGATTAATCGGTCTTTGGCGTTGAACCTACGGTACGGATATATCGGTCATTGGCGTCCAAAAGGTTAATTACCTATGTAAATAGGTAATCTTTATTAGCCCTTTGATATCCCGTGGGCCCATTGTTCTTTTGTTTTGAGCTTTATGTAGATATGCCGCTGTGGGAGAAACGATTAGTTATTCAGTTCAAAACATACGAGCGCACTTCTAATAACTTAGGTATCCATTAGTTTTCTTAACTTAGTTAGCTGAGCGTTTTCCAAAACAAATGTAGGTACATTTTCATTCATGTCTTCAAAATATTGAGTTCTTAGGCTCATTTTACTGAGAATCATTTGTACATTCACGCCTCATACGTGAAAAAATGTGTCCCAAGATTTTCTTTCCACATCGTAACATTTTTGTATGAATATTTTTTTATTTGTATGAACGTGACGCACTGGAAACATATTTTTTCATCTCATTTATCTACCTGTGGAAACTTGTAATTGGCTCACTGTTTCTATGTTATTACCTAACTTGTTACTCTAGCTGTAAATTTTCCTAACGAATAAAATAAAATTTAGGGACACATTTTTTCATGTATGAGGCGTGAATATTCAAATGATTCTGAGTAAAATGAGCCCAAGAAGTCAATGTTTTGAAGACATGAATGAAATGTATATTTTTTTGGAAAATGCTCAGCTGCTGTAGGTTTCCAACTTACAAAATACAGTATTCATAGATGCAATCACACTGTTTAGACGTATGTATATTAGATTTCATGTAAGCCGGCACGTGTCGCACTATCCCTTGTCTAGCTAAAATAAAACATAGACGTCAAACATTAGAAACACAGCTGATTATGCCTATTATTATGTTACTAGCGACCCGTCCCGGCTTCGCACGGGTTAACAAATTATACATAAACCTTCCTCTTGAATCACTCTATCTATTAAAAAAACCGCATCGAAATCCGTTGCGTATAGTTTAAAAGATCTAAGCATACATAGGGACAAATAGACAGCGGGCAGCGACACTGTTTTATTAGTATAAAACAGTGTCGCTTCCCACTGTCTATTATCTGCCCCTGTCTACATAGTTGTAGTGATAGTGATTAATATAACGAAAAAATCAATAGGTAATTTTATTTACTTGTTTTGCACTTCTTTCCAAATATTAAATTGCAAAAATATCCGCTATGCGAATCCAAAACTCAATAATGATAAGTAATCGGATTGCGATTGTATTTTTTTTCCGTTTCCTCATAGCAAAATTGAATGATAAGCTTTATTCAATCATTTTCTTTTATATTTTTGCGCATTATGTTAGGCTAAACAACATTAGTAATTTAATCAGAAACAACTTGTTTAAAAAAAACAGTTAACTATAATAATAATTCAACCTATAATGTACATATACGTACCACTGCAGGGCACAGGCCAAAACTGAGTCACGTAGGTTCCAGTGAATTCCTATAAACCTAATATTTGTTCCGTCTAATGGTATTAGGTACTCGTACCTATGTAGTATAATGTAGTGATCAGCGAGCAAGATGTGGCGAGTGTGACTTTGCTCTTTAGTAATGTATGCTAAGTTACTTAAGCACTTTGCTACCTACTAGTTGAGTCGGTAGGTACTAGTCAGTGGGGATTGCTTCCATAATATACAGCGAAACTCATACATAAGTGAAACTGATGGTGATGACCATTTAATCCAAAGCATAATAACGACGCTAGGACGTATATACAGACATTGTCTTATGCTCACTTAACGGTCATGACTCATGATAATTTAATAATTATTCATATTATATGTACTAATGTATTAGGTACAGCGAATAGTCCTTTGGCGCGGTTTTATGTCATTTCTGAGATGTTTTAATAATAATTTTAAAAGGTAAATTCGTAGTAATGTGGAAAGAAGGTAGGTATATTTATTTAAGTTCTTTTTTAAATCAACCGTTTTTAAAACGCTTTGTTACGAGCAGATATAACAAATAATATTTACAGACTAATACCAACATACATATTAGGTGTTTTATACCATATTTATCTACCGTGAAACCGTGCACTTTTTTCATCAAATATGTATATATCGAAAGCAAAGTGACCTGTGTAAACCGTTAGTACCTAAATAGTGATCAAACCACGAATTTATATTATGGAATTGACCTATATGTATTAGCCTAACTAAAATTCCACAACGATATTCACCCAAGCTGTATAAGAATCAACAAATTGATAATTTATTTTGACTTTCATTAAAACAGAGGTTAGAATGTCAACGCAATTTTATAACTTTGATTTTTAGAATGGCGTAAAAGCGAAATAGGTAACAATTTAAAATATCTCGTACCTATAACTCTTCGCTGGCGGAATACAGACCAACGGCTACAACTGCGAAGTTTTTTTTCTATAAATGTATTACCCTGCTTCTCATTTACTCGTTGTAGGACGCTAAAAAAAATATATAGTATGTATAGTAAATATAGTAGTTTGTTAAAATTGGCTTGTAAGTACGAGTTGTTTGATAGTTCTCTATGGGATGACAGCTGCCCCCGTCATATTTGACCCTGATCAATTAGGTGATTCCGATTATGCGTGGTACAGTACAACCCGCACTTACATCGTATGGAAGAGGGAAATTATTATATGAGTTGGTGATGGCTTGATGAACCTGCTGGGTGCGAGACGCGCTTAATCGCATATTATACAATTTGCCGCATCCTGGACGGTAAACCCGTTATGTATGCATTATTATGCAGTAACCTTTAGCGAATTTCGCTTACTCGGACTTTTAAATAAATGGCGTTGACCATGACAATACTTAAACCTGTCCGATATTTAGCATAATCTGACCAAAAGGTCATAATTGGATGTCATTATTAAATAGGATGTGACGCTGACGGTACTACTTTTGAGCAGTATGCCAGTATCCAATTAAATATGAATGCATGAGACTATAGAAAACAGTCTATATTGCTAAGTTACTAATTTTCAGGTAAGAGAATACAGACGTAAGTTTACGTTTTTAAATCCAAAGCTTCTAATTTGAATTATGACTATAGTTAAGTAGTACATTGTTCAATTTGTTAACGAGGGTCAAAAAATAGTTTATAACGCGAGTTTACAATTTTATTTAATACAGCCGGTGTTAGTTTTCACAATTCCAAAAAAAATTTTTGAAGCTAGGTAAATAAATCTTAAATATTCGTAAGTACTATGTTTAGGTACGCCTGGCGTCCGTTGGCTCGTTGGGTGGACGACATCCGGAAGATTGCGGGTCACTTCTGGATGAGATTAGCTCAGGACCGGGACAAGTGGCGTACTAGAAGAGAGGCCTATGCTCAGCAGTGGGCGATAAATGGCTACTATGTTTAGTATTCGTAAAAATCGTATGCGATTTTCACAACAGCTGTTACACAACTTGTTTATAAATGTAAATTTCTTGTGTATGATATTTATTATGTGCTTAGGAATCGATACGAGCAAGTATCACGAGTTCAATGTCGACTACGAAATACTCTGCTATAAACCCGGCCCGAAGCAATGAATGATAGACTCGCCGAGAATTGCACCGACGCCGACGGCGACGCGGCCTTGTCAAACGCACAAGACTGTTTTTGCGCTGTGCCCGAAATTCGGAAAATAAATGAATTCATGTCAGAAATTGCGGAGCCCGTTGTGATATCGCAAACATCCAATAAAATGGGTTTCACTGTTGTTTGCAAACTTTAACGGCATTTTATTGTATATTTGCCGTCATAAAAAAGTTATCGTAAAAATTTTTTTTCATTCTTTTATTTACTACTGATGAATACACAATGGAAAACTGGATTATAGGTACGCAGCGTTTCAGATCCGACGTACGATCATTCTGCTGAACACTGAACATGCTGCATACTTACTTAAAATCAGTAGGATTTACTGTATGAGTATGTACCATTAATATCTGTAACGGTGTGGCGCTAACAACTGATTCGCTGGTTTAATCAGACGGTACGCTAGTCTCATTTCAACGGAGTTTAGTCTCGGGGGACCCTAAGTAATGCTATAATGTTCCGCAAAAAACATAAAGGCTCATTTAAAGTCACAACAAAACAAATTCTGCTTCGCAAATCGCAGCGTAAAAACTTACAGCGTTTAAACATTGAAGCAACAATTTTTATGTACTGCTTCAGTGAGCCAGTGAGCCTAGATTTAGTCATTGTATAGTGCAATCCTGTGTTCTTTTAACTCACAGTGTCTGACAATGATGTTGCGCTGTAAAGTATCTGCAATCCTAATGCCTACCCAGCAGGTGTAACTTTGTCCATCTGAATATATAAATAAAACATTTGGATAATACGAGGAATATACATTATGGGTTATTATTCAATAGGGATGATGACACATGTTGAATATATAACAAAATCTAGTAAAATAGATAGCAAATGAGCAATTTATCACAATAATGTGGATATTAAAATAAAATACGGAAATGTTACAAAAATACAGGACCTGAAAGTTTCAAAAATTAAGTTTTTTTTAACTTCCAAAAAAGATAAATGTAAGGGTACCATTCGATTCCTTACATTTTATCCAAAAAAAAATTGTAGGTATAGCAACTATATACATAAACGCAATATTTCATGGACAAAAACGCAATTTTCTTGTTTCATCCATACTACAAGATGGGATCTAAGTGACCTTGACGTCACGTTCACTTATCCTTTTGTGAGGGGCGTTTCGCGAGTGAAGTGCAACTGTCGGACTTGAACTATAATTTCTGGCTTTTGTTTTGCTTTAATGCAATGGGTCCTATATAGATATTTGATCCTAAAAACAACCGCGATCGGTTGATACTATAAATGAAAATTAGTCATGTACCCTATTGTGTTCAGAGTCAAATTTTCAATCATAATCTAAAAAAATAGTCTATTTTTTACAGTTTAGTTTACCTATAGTTTTTTTTAGTCGATGTGATAAGTTGCTTACAAAAAACCGGCCAAGTGCGAGTCGGACTCGCGCACAGAGGGTTCCGCACCATCAACAAAAACAAGCAAAAAAAACGGTCACCCATCCAAGTACTGACCACGCCCGACGTTGCTTAACTTCGGTCAAAATATCACGTTTGTTGTATGGGAGCCCCACTTAAATCTTTATTTTATTCTGTTTTTAGTATTTGTTGTTATAGCGGCAACAGAAATACATCATCTGTGAAAATTTCAACTGTCTAGCTATCACGGTTCGTGAGATACAGCCTGGTGACAGACGGACGGACGGACGGACGGACGGACAGCGGAGTCTTAGTAATAGGGTCCCGTTTTTACCCTTTGGGTACGGAACCCTAAAAAGCGCTGGTGGCCTAGCGGTAAGAACGTGCGACTTGCAATCCGGAGGTCGCGGGTTCGAACCCCGGCTCGTACCAATAAGTTTTTCGGAACTTATGTACGAAATATCATTTGATATTTACCAGTCGCTTTTCGGTGAAGGAAAACATCGTGAGGAAACCGGACTAATCCCAATACGGGCCTAGTTTACCCTCTGGGTTGGAAGGTCAGATGGCAGTCGCTTTCGTAAAAACTAGTGCCCACGCCAATGACTGGGATTAGTTGCCAAGCGGACCCCAGGCTCCCATGAGCCGTGGCAAAATGCCGGGACAACGCGAGGAAAACGACGATGTGATATAAGTTGCTTAGGATGTTATCACTTGAACTTTTGGTGAATAAATTTTATTCTAATTTATCTTTCTTTTGATAAAATTTTAAATTTTCTGCAAGAACGTCATGTTACGTGGTCCGGTTCGGATGACCCCTGACTACTTTATAGTATTGTTAAAAATACAACGTATACAAGAACTTGCTGTTTACTATGGGTATATTGTTCATAATTGTGTTATAATATGAATGCAACAAACATAAAAAAATTAGTTGTTCCAAAATACACCATCATTTTCGTGGTCACACTTATTTAGTAATATTTTTAACAATAAAAAAGGTTATATGTATACAGGGTGTCCCAAGAAGTAGTGATATACTGAAGCTGGGAGGTAGAGGACCTAGAGGGCTAGATAGATAGGCGCTGATAGATAGGCCAATTCAGTATGGTAACATTTACTATCGTTAGATCTTTGAATGGAATTAAAAAAAATTAATGCCAAGAAAGATAAAATTACCCAGTATGTTAACAACTTAAAGGGCGCTTAGAAAAATAAAACATACTGGGTAATTTTATCTTTCTTGGCATTAAATTTTTTTTTAATTCCATTCAGAGATCTAACGATAGTAAATGTTACCATACTGAATTGGCCTGTCTATCAGCTTAGCACACAAAAAAAAATCAAGCATCTACCGCAATAATTCACGTCACCATAAATAAAAATCTCATCGTACCGTCTCAATCTCATCCGAAAATACGAAAAATCGCGGAACATACATGGGGGTGATTCAGATAACCCTCTAGGTCCTCTACCTCCCAGCTTCAGTATATCACTACTTCTTGGGACACCCTGTATAACAATGAAAAAAAAAGAACAAGAGGCCCATATGGCAAATTATTTTAAGAATTATCTAGGTACCTATACTTATAATAATAAATTTATATTGCCCATTGAGTGTAAGATATGTACCTACCTAAGTGTAATAAATACCTATATACCATGTATGCGAGGCACGATATGAGGGACTGATAAATAAATTAGATCAAACAGAATCGATTGTCGCGGAATGTAGCGGACTGCAATAGCATATAGTGCGCACTATTGTTAGAATACAGAAGGCAATTCTCCAAGCATCCAGTGCTGCATCCCATGAAAAATCAGTACCTAGTTAAACCTAACTCTGGCCGCAGATTACGCACATTTGTTGCGAAAATATACACCTATGTTTATGCTGACCACCAACTAACGGTCCGTGAATGCAATTCAGATATTTCGGTGTGATTTCGGTTACCGGCTAAGTTTACAATCTACTCACAAGGGCCTAAAGCGCCTAGAGATATTTAATTCAGATCTTATCCTATGTCCTACCTATAAAATCAAATAGTTACACAAATACCGTCGATAACTGTTGAATACGGATTTTTCTAGTTGCTAGTTATAAATATTTAATTGCGAGAAACCCCTCGGAATCCGTATAATTTCCGATTCCATTCCAACACAACTCCGCGCAAGTAACATAGTTGGTCAATAAGTGACTCAAGTAGTTTGTCACTGACATAAACGCCGTCGAGAACGTAATTTACTTTCTATACATCTCGCTCGCACTCGCATATTAGTGCAAACGGGATGTATAGAAAGTAAATTACGTTCTCGACGGCGTTTATGTCAGTGACAAACTGATGGTAACCGTCCAGTCAGGGACCGGAACCGGTTACCTTAACCGGGGTTTTTCATAGGGTTATTTTAGAAGTGGTTATAAAAACCCCTACCATAACGGTAACCGTCTGATAAGGTAACACTTTGATTCGGTAACCGTATCAGTTCGAGTTAACCCCTGTTACCGGTAACCGAAATAAAAACCCCGTCTATGCTGTTACCTCATAATAAGGTTTTGAACCAGTTCAAACGATTGTAAACTTTACGCAGACTTAAATTCAACTTATTATTGAATAACCGTGGTTGGCATGGGCGGTCTATGAAGCCTCCAGCACAAACAAGTTTTTTTGCCGGTAACTTCGCTTATTGTCAATTCAAACAATATTGCACTTTGAGTCCTTAAGCTAAAATTGAAAACAAGTGAGCGATTACAGTATTATTTTTAGAGCGACAGCCGCGGCGCAGCGCGGCCATTCCTTTGTTTATCTTTATACCTGTGTGTTCCTATTGTTTTTGTCAATTCTAGTTTAGAAATTTTTAGAAAAGGGGTTGCAAGTAAACAACATCCTATCCTAGTAATATCTGCTATTATTTAGATATATTTTATGCTACTTAGATTATTATTTTTATTTTCGGGTTCACACTTGATATGTACCTACAGATTAAAGACTGATTTAAAGAAAAATTTTCACCTAACTAGTAATTTTACTGGTACCTAGTTAGGTATAATTTATCTTAAGTGATTTAAAAAAAAAACACTTTGTGATAAAGATACATGCGCTAGCGGATTGTGGTAGATATTTTACCATTGTTAACAAATGACATATGTACTAGTTATTATGAGCTTATTTTATAATAAGCAATTAAAGTCTATTTTTTTATTCGGTAGACTAAAATGACATTTCATAGTATGAAATGAAATGACACATGATGTTCATACTACGAAATGTCATTTTAGTCTACCGAATAAAAAATAGACTTTAGTTTAAAATGTTTTCAGATGCGGTGAGTTGTATGAGCTAAGTCGTAATTTACCTTGTACCGCTTAATGCAGCGATCAGAAAATATATATCTATAGCAGTTATAAACTTATTTTAATATTACAAATCTTTCATGAATACCAGGGGGCTCAGCACGGTTCCATTTTTATCGACTATCACTATGCCCGTCACTTTCGCACTTACATACTTGTTAGAACGTGACAGGCATGGTGATAAACGATAAAAATGCGACCGTGCTACTAGGGCAGAATTCATTATACATATTCATTGGGTATCTATAACATTGGTAGATGAAATAGTTTTGATTAAATTAAATAGATACATACATTACATACATACTTAGTAAGCAGTGTTGGGCATTCAAGAATAAAATCATTATTTAAATAAGAATTCCTAAGAATAAAATCATGTTGATTTTATTCCCGTCAAAATTATTCAAATAATTTTGATCGGAAATAATTCGTATGTGAAAAAATTGAATAAGAATCATCTCATTCTTAATCAAATAAATATAATCATGATTTTATATTCTAAATAATATTCCTGGATTAAACATGTAGTATGGGTGCCGTATAGGCGTTACGTATAGATAGAAGTAAATTAGACAAGAAACTATTATGTTTCTTGACTAATTTATACCTGATTTTATGCAATAAAATCTTACAAATTTAATTTACTGCCGCATAGTCTTGGTATTGGACGATACCCGTATTTATTTTAATGTGATAACTAAATCATCAGGTACAATTCAGCTGCTCTGAACGGATGGTGGATAGCGAAACTCTTCAATGGCTCACTGTGCCTAAATTAATGTAAAAAATAAAAAACCGGCCAAGTGCGAGTCTGACTCGCGCAGGAAGGGTTCCGCACCATTACGCAAAAACAAGCAAATAAATCACGTTTGTTGTATGGGAGCCCCACTTAGATATTTATTATATGCTGTTTTTAGTATTTGTTGTAATAGCAGCAACAGAAATTAATTATTTGTGAAAATTTCAACTGCCTAGCTATCACGGTTCATGAGATACAGCCTGGTGACAGACAGACGGATAGAGGAGTCTTAGTAATAGGGTCCCGTTTATACCCTTTGGGTACGGAACCCTAAAAAAGATGTTTTTAAAGGTAGGATAAGGAATGGCTTGATATGGTGTATTCCTATTTCTCCCCGCCGGGCACAGATGGGAATAGGCGCTTCAGTTAAATCATTCCCATATGTCCCCGCCTCATGTATCGCGGCGATCACGTTGGGCAGGAACAAATGGGGAAAATACTCATGATTTTTTTCTGTTTTCGAATTATGTTTATAATTCGTTTTTTTTAGCATTAGAAAGAACTTGAAAGAAGGTAAGCGATTTTGACATGTCTTTTAATTGAAAAACACTTTTTAAAAACCATAACTATTACTTATGAAAGCAGAAGACTATAAAAGATCGTATTAGATTCATAATTGTTACATATTTACCGTAACTTATTTTTAAAATGTGCTTTTCAATTAAAAGAGACATCAAGATTGTTTTCTCCAATATGCTCGGAAATGTTCACCTTATTGTAGCAAAAATAGTACGGGAAGTTCTACGTTATTGTCAAACTCTAATTTAAAAAAATCAAACTATCGCTGTCCTGTTCTAGCGGACGGGAATGAAAAAAACACTACAGTAATGACTTATTACTGTAGTGTTTTTTACTTTTTAAAAATAAAAAACGCAAACAGCCAATTATTGTAGCCGCGAGCCGCGTCTACACGACCCGATCAGCTATCATTTCAAACTATAGGATAGAGTGAGATAGTAAGATAAACGACCTTACTTGTCTCGTTCTTACAAGACCGTTGTGCTCGTGTATGATCGTGCAAATACTGCTTAATAAAATCAAAGATTATTTTTATATTTTTTTAAGGATCTCATCCGTGTACATAAACAGAGACAGAGAGAATCATACTATCTTTGTCTTACACTAGTACTAGCACCCAAAAGAAAAGGATGGGTATAGTTTTCCTGGTTCTTACTGACTGACAAATTGGTTTGACCAACTATATTGCACAATTATATTGAATGGTACTGAATGGCAGAATAAGTTTGTGCCCTTAACTTAAAAAAAAAATATTTTAGAGGGAAATTGTTTTTGACATTTTTGATGTGAAGGTTCGATTTGAGTGATGCTTGCTGCTTAAATAATTATTATTTTACCTTATTTCCTCGCATGTTTGGAGAAAAGCACTATATATGCCTCGGCAGGAATAGCAATTCGTGGATTCGTCTTCTTCGAACGAATCGAAACTCATCCACGAATTGCCCTTTCCCGGCCTCTGCAATAATGTACTATTACCTTATTTCTAATGCTAAAAAAAAACGAACTATAGTATGTGGTTTCAGTATCCGAGTTACTACCAAGACTTATGGTGTTTTTAAAAGCTCTTCTGATATTTAAAATTTGCATTTATTATTTAGACGGAAATTAACAGGTATATTTGACACAACGCTTGCCGCACGTGTTTAGCAAATGCTGACAAAGAATTCACCACGCCACGACTTAATCCTATTGTTATTGCCAATGAGTAATGAATGACGGTCTCAAGTGCAAACACGCCTGCAACTTTCTGCAAATCTATTTAATTATAGTGATAAGCGTAGGACTCTTTTCTTACCTGCAGTAATTTACTATCTCATTCACTTTCCGTAGGTGTGAAAGAGATAGCATACGTAAGACCTCAAGGCTGGTAGGAATAATAAACAAAATACATACTTAATACGCAAAGAAATATACATTGAACCATCATAATTATAATTTCGCAGTTTACTTTCTATGTAGCTTCATTATAAAATTATCATCACCGTTTCGAAGGCTTCAAAAAATTCAAATCAATCCGACCATTGAAAAGAGGGGTTAAATTCATTTTACTATCTATATACATTGTACTACATATAATATGACGTATAATATGACCAAATAAATGCCATTTAACCTTGTTACCACTAACTCATGTATCTACAATTACATCAATTAGTCATGACACGGCAGAGTACTGATAACAATACTGTAGTGTAGTACAATAATAAGGCTTTATTGTTGTCACTATGACTCTCACCGCATTCTGCTTAATCCTAAATATCCTAATACAATAGAAAATACCACGACCTTTAAACATTCGGTGCACTTGCGTTGTAGCGCGTGCCAGCGGAGCGCAGCGTTTCGATTTAAATACGCATGTTGCTTCGCCCGTGTAGGTATATTTATTATCTTCATGTTATTAGGTACTAGGAAGTGCAAATAATTGACTTCATACATGAAAGATATTTTGCAGATTTTGTTCAATAGTCACCTTCAACAACACGAGAGTAATCTAGAGCAGAGTTGGGCAAAAAATAACTTGAATAAGAATAAGAATAAAAACAGAAATTTCATTCTTATTCCAATCGATTTGAATAAGAATAATTCTTGCACTCGTTATTTTAGAATAAATAGAAAGTGAATAAATCATGACACTTTTATTTTAAATGAAAAAGACAAAACGGAATATTTATTCCAGATGTAGGATTATACTAAATAACGTTTTATTCAATTAGAATGTTATTCTGAATTAATTTAACTTTTGTAGTTACATACTACTACTTTTAATTTTGTAAGTTTCTAAAATAAATAAAACAAATAAAATAGATAAAATAAATGAAATAAATAAAAAAAAAACAAATAAATTATATTATTGACATTTATTTTATTAGTATTGCATTTTAGTTTTTATATAATATTATAAGTATTAGTTTAATTTTTAAGTAGGTTTATTTTAATTTTAGTTTAGGTTTTAAATTTTTAATTTATAGATTTCATAGTTAGGGTCTTTCCGCGTAACTCGGACATGACAACGAAAAAATAAACTATTGAATTTAGAATGTGTTTGAATGTAGAATAATCAAATGAGGGTAGCAGAACAAATTTTATAACCTTAAGTCAATAATAAGTCAACGGTTGTCATAATTTCCGACATTGTAAGTGCTGCTTGCGGAATCAACTACGAACGTAAGATAAGTGATTATAAATATTACGACTTTAATTGATTTTTACGCAAAGAAGAGGTAAGTAACCTTTATTTATCTGTTGTCTATTAAATTATTCACGCGTTACTTTGATTACAATTATCATAAGTTGAAAGAAAAATATGTAAGAGGTGAATGAAAATTGCATGTCGTTGAGTAACGTGAGTAACGTAAAAAACAATATTTTTCATTTACTGTACTGAAGTTTTGGACAAACGAACTTATATTGAACTATGTGTATGATTGGGCTTAGATGGTGTCATTCTCGCGGTTTATTTCTCCGCATAAGTGTTATTTTATAGAAATACATGACTTGAGATACTTGTAACGTGAGTCACAGTGAATCGCGTTGTTGCAACTGTAAAGCGAGTAACTAAATATTTGAATGTATTTTGTAGCTACAATGCCTCTACCAGCGGCAGAAAGGGCAAAAAGAAGAAGACAGAAGCTGAAAGACGACGGAAAGTACGAAGAGTATAAGAAAAAACATAGGCTTGCCGCCAAAAAATCAGGCAAAAGAAGAAGTTGCTAGATAACATGACTCAAAAAAAGAAAAACCAATTTATAAAGGATGAAAGAGAAAAAACCAGAAAAAGAGTTGAAAAACATATAGATCAAAGAAAAAAGCTGAATAAGCAAGAGCCTTAGATAGTTCAATTGCATCCTCATCTTCGATGTTAATTAATCGCCAAGCTTTGGGTAGAGCTAAATAACGTATCAGAAAAGTTCTAATTCTAATAATAATAAGTAAAAAATATGCTATTTGTTTGCTAGAAATGATAAAAAATATCAAAATATTCTAGGTAGTCGCAAGTAACGTGATTCACGAAATCGCTGTAACGTGAGTTCGTAAGGTTTTATATTTTATTTAAATAAGGGTGTATCTTTGATTTTATTTGGTTAACTATTAAAGAAGCTTGCATATTTATGTCATTGTTTTGTTATTTTGTTAAAACTAATTCATTCAATAATCAAAGGGAAATCAATAAACACAAAAGGCGTAAAACTCCGTGTCCATTTCTTGTAACGTGAGTCATGGAGTTATTTTCGACTTTTCTCCAATTTTTATAATTTGATGGAGAAAAAGTACTTCGATAAATGATTCGCAGTAATGTACTCTGTGATATTATTATCAAGTTTTCGACGTAGAAAGCTCTTGATCTCAAATATACGACAAGATTGTTAGGAATAGTGACTACAAAGTAACGTGAGTCACCGTGGATTTACCCGTTAGTTGTAATGTTTTTTTATTATTACCTTTTAAGTTAAATAAATGAACTTTATCCTAATAAAATAAATAAGATAAATAAAATAAACAAAATAAATAAAATAAATAAAATAAACAAAATAAATAAAATAAATAAAATAAATAAAATAAATAAAATAAATAAAATAAATAAAATAAATAAAATAAATAAAATAAATAAAATAAATAAAATAAATAAAATAAATAAAATAAATAAAATAAATAAAATAAATAAAATAAATAAAATAAATAAAATAAATAAAATAAATAAAATAAATAAAATAAATAAAATAAATAAAATAAATAAAATAAATAAAATAAGTAAAATAAGTAAAATAAATAAAATAAATAAAATAAATAAAATAAATAAAATAAATAAAATAAATAAAATAAATAAAATAAATAAAATAAATAAAATAAATAAAATAAATAAAATAAATAAAATAAATAAAATAAATAAAATAAATAAAATAAATAAAATAAATAAAATAAATAAAATAAATAAAATAAATAAAATAAATAAAATAAATAAAATAAATAAAATAAATAAAATAAATAAAATAAATAAAATAAATAAAATAAATAAAATAAATAAAATAAATAAAATAAATAAAATAAATAAAATAAATAAAATAAATAAAATAAATAAAATAAATAAAATAAATAAAATAAATAAAATAAATAAAATAAATAAAATAAATAAAATAAATAAAATAAATAAAATAAATAAAATAAATAAAATAAATAAAATAAATAAATAAATAAAGTAAATAAGGTAAATAAAGTAAATAAGGTAAATAAGGTAAATAAGGTAAATAAGGTATATAAGGTAAATAAAGTAAATAAAGTAAATAAAGTAAATAAAGTAAATAAAGTAAATAAAGTAAATCAAATACATAAAATAAAAAATAAAAAAAAATAAACAAAATAAATAAAATAATCAAAATAATCAAAATAAATTATATAAATAAAATTAACAAAATTAATGACAAATAAAATAAATGAAATAAGTAAAATAAACAAAAACATTAAAATAAACAAAAACATTAAAATATGCAAAATTAAAAAAAAATACAAAAATAACAAAATAAACTATTAGTTCTATTAATAAATTAACTTTTTCTTTTAGTAGGTATTTGACTGACGGCACATCACTAAATACGAATGTAGCAAACCAATAAGCAACCGATAATAAAGGTTACCATAACTGAATAAAAACCGGTTAAAAACCCCTAACAAAAACCCTAACGCGATGGGGTTTTGAGATTAACTCGGTTAAAGGTTAAGGTTACCGTTTCAATAAGCTTACCGTTACAATCAGGTAACAGTATGATAGGGTTACCGAATGATACGGTAACCGAATTGATTGGGTTACCGAATGGATAGGATTAAGCGTAAAGAGGGGTTTTCCGGTCCTTGCGTCCAGTTTCAAAGCCACCGACCTGGCTATACTTGCGTCACCATTGAACCGGTTTCAGCGTTCATCCATCTGGTTTTCAGCTGATTATAATTCCTCCACTTTATTATATAAAGCAGTTACAGTATGTTGCTACACCTGCTACATTACAGCTAAGTAGGTACCTACTTTCACAATTAAATTACTTACGTTTAGCTGTAAATGAATGAACTACAAGTAGCTAGCTAAATAAACTTCCTTAAAAAAGAAATTCTCAACACAGTTATTTTATTGTATTTTATTTGGCCCTAGACGTCTGTAGGTAGATGGTGGTCTGGTGTGGCGTACCAATGACCTGAAATTTTGTTTAGTTAGTCAGCCGGAAGATCGCATAGGGATGCTTTTATTTAAACAACTCAAATACAATAAAATATTATAACGTAACACTTATTATGTACATGACAATGCAATATTGAATAAATGAAATGAAATCTTCTCGATTCTATGTATAATTCTAAATAAATTAAGGAAAATTGTTCAAAGATATTATCATATATAAAATCTTCATATAGGAAAGAATCATTTTGACGCAGACGGACAGCCGGAGATGGCGAAAATAAAAGGGTTCCTAGTTGGCTGAAAACCATTAGCTAGAGGACAATGGTGTATAAATGAAGGCGGTTAAAAAACTAACGTTAGAGATACCTACTATGTATCTCTGTAATCAATCACATATTCATAACACTACAAAATTAATTTGAAATTAACACCATATTTGCCCTGTAAAGGACCCAATTTATAACTTTGTAATAAATAATCATCACGAAGGTTAAAGAATGATCAAACAATCAAGGTCGTCACGTAATAATACCTAATCATTGAAGGTTAAACTTATTCATAGTGTAAATAGAAGGTCAATGTGCGGCCATTTAGACCTGTGTCATTATGTCACCGATTATGTGGTTGCGGTAGCCGAATATGCAATTAGACGACAAAACTGCATAATGACGGAACCCTATTACCGTCACTGGATTGTGTGGATTTTATTATTATCATTAATATGAATAAAGGATGACTCACGCTATATAAAATAAGAATATCTGGGAGACCGAGCTTTACTCGGAAAACATATAAAAACTCGAAAATGCGCGTTTTCCCAGTGATAAGACGCCCCCGAAAACCCCCATGTAGCATCGTTTCATCGAAATCGTTAGAGCCATTTCCGAGATTCCCGAAATATATATATAAATAAATAAACAAGAATTGCTCGTTTAAAGGTATTCGATTAGATAAAGATAAAAGATAGTTTATTCAAGAAGACATATTACAATGCGCTTATGAACGTCAAATAAAGCTACACCGGCTCATGACGGCTGATCGGTGATCACGAGGTGCTTTCCATAGAAAACGAAGCGTCAGAAGCTCCGACCCGGTGTAGCGTGAGGCATACTTAAAGCCATACAAGAAATTAACATACTTAAAAGCTCATTCAATGTGGAAAGAATAGAATTAGGAAAAAAGAAATGGATAAAGCAAGAAAAAGATAGAAAATAACACAGGAGAGGAAGTGTTATTTTATAATTAGTTTATTCAGAGACCATACTTTTATATCCGCAACGCAGGCTTCGTCAGGTAAACACAAATTTACAATCAGCTACAGGCATCGTCACAAAAAACTACAGCGATAAAATCCGCAACAGGCTTCGTCAACTCACTCTAAAAATACACATTAATAACAAAAAAAAAAAAAAAGAAAAAAAAAAGTTATTTTAAACGTCAACCTTCTATGAAATTAGGTATGACCAGGTATGACATAGATAACACTTGCACTGCGTGTGCTATCAAAATCGTTGCAGACTTGTTTTGGTCTGGCTCTACCTTACGGCTGCATTGTGAAGGGCTTCCGAAGTGTAAGTAAACCTAAAAGCGCTCAACTACAAACGATTTTCCAGCTAACGTGGGGACTTTGCTCGCTTTAGTGCGGATTCATATTTCATATCACATTCCGATACTACCATAGTCCTAAGTACAACGACACGACAGAGATAAAAATGTACCTAAGTGTATGTACATCTAAACCTAAACGTTTTTCTACCAAAAATGAAATATCGACATAACTGTTATACCTACATACGAGTACGTAGAGGTACCTCAACTCTATAGCAAATATACCTAGCCCATATTTCAAAAATTTGCATTTCGCCGTTTTCCACCGATTGATGAAATAGAGCGACCGAAATTCGAAAATCGCCCCGCAGAGTTTAAACTATAAAACAGCAGAATAAAATGTTCATTAATTTGTAGGTTAAACTAGTTTCATACTGAATAAAATCTTATAGGATTCAGTTATACAAAAAAAAAACAACTTTTGCATTCGCTAGATCGTGACGGACAGTTAAACATTCTCGGCCGACGCAGCAGGAGCCATTGCGGCGAGCTTTTTCTTTGAGAATTGTAGGAATATGTGCAGAAGGAATCGAGTTTTATGGACGCTTTGCCACTGAATTAGGTGAGTACCTAATTCCAATTACTATTTTCATTCTATTTTTATTATTATTTTCATTCGTGGTGAATACCACCGAGTCACCGAACGCGAGGTACATGGGTTACGAGATTTACGAGTATAGATTCCATATTTCATTAATATACCTAATCCCATACCCGCCGAAATTAGAATGGAAATGTATGTTACGTCATGAGGGTAAAGGGTAAATTCAGTAAGCCTTCTATTTATGTACTAACTTATTTATGTATTCGAGAGTGTATGGTTAATAAATACCTATACATGAGAATATACCGTGAGCACGCCGCCCATCAGGGATGGAATTTACAAATTCACCATTTACATCCATTACGTAGGTAGGTGTATACCTAATAAACTGAACTCGTACACAGTGAACATTCCTATTCGTATACAGTACACGGTGTGTCGTAGTGTGACACCATAATACGCGTATTGATTTTGCATCGCTGCACCTCTAATGGTAAAGACATCTGTACTGCTTTCTATGTAACTTTACCTGAATGGAGCAAAGTAACACGCAACAGTTTAAAAAGTCTATACTCTCGGTTTATTTTTTCATTTAAGTTTGTTTTTATGAGTTGGTTAAAAATGCAGCCTGGTCATTGAAGCGAGGCGCTTGTCACCTCAATAATCATAAAATTCATAAATCATAATGTTTCGTTCGATGCTGCGGTAAAACATATATTATAGCTACGTAATATGTAGGAATGTAGAATTAAACGCACATACCAAGCACATACACATACTACATTACTAATATATCATAATTCATTCACCCAATTATTTTGATTTTACATAGATAATAAAAGGTATGTTTCTATAATTATCTATTCTCTACCTCGATTTTGTCGACTGAGGATTAGGAATCAATGTCAAACGATTCGTTTTTATGACCAGGAGACATACTAGTACTACATTTTTCCCAATTTTGAAAGATTATACGTGTAGGTTTATAAAGTGTTATTATACAGTATGAGTATATCCTAAATACGCTATATGAACGTATATATTAACAAGCTTTTATTAGGTCGACCTGTATGTAACTATGTAATGGAATCTTGCAAGTTAAATTTGATCCACTTCCCGGTTTCCGATTGATCTGAAATTTTGCATACACATGTAAGTCCGGTGACAATGCAATATTATGGTACCATCGAGCTGATCTGATGATGGAGACAGGAGGTGGCCATAGGAACTCTGTGATGAAACAACGCAACCTAATTGTGTTAGAGGTTTTTAGAATTGTCTCGATGAGTATTAGTTGTCTGTCGTAAGAAAAGTACAGTCAGCGATAAAAGCTTGTACCTAAAATGAAATTTTTGCTAAAACCTTATTTTTCATTATAGTACATATTATACCTATCTAGCATACACATACATAGGTACATAGTAAGGTCGGGTGTAAATTCTAGTTTTAATGTTATTTGGTAGTACCTACGTACCAATGAGTTGGACAACAAGTAGGTTATCTCCGGTCCAGCTCACGTAGCTACTATATCAAGCAGAAGAACAAAGGACCGTGACATAGGCCGACGTAATATCAGTTCGCTCATGAGACTTGCGAAGCCGAAAGCACGTGATATATGATAATGATGGCACGTCGCGTCGCTACCTACCTGATTTGCGCTAGGTACATAAGTATAACTTTGTGCCATAAATTTGTGTTTTGTACAATAAAGAGTTTAAACATACATACATACATAACTATATGTTAAAACCTTCATAGTTGCTAATGTGATGTAATGTTACATTCTGGCTGACAAGAATTTGAACTTATGAAATGTGCATTCTGTGTCAATATTTTTTACTATAATGATTAACTGAATATTGAAAATATATGTTATACGGTTATGATTTTGATTTATTTTATTAGGTCATGGGTTTAAACATAGCCGTAAAATCAGTGAATATTAACTTTAATTATTATAAATCTATTTCAGTACGTGAAATTTTCGTGCGTACCTAAACTTCATAGTGAAATATAATTTTACGAAATGGAAGGAAACGCCAATTTATTAAATATTTATTTTATTAGTATAATTAGGGTGTTTTAAGTCAATGCCGCAATTGAATGAATACCTTTTGCGACTGGGGTGTACCCTAATGTACCTATATTTATTAAAACCATAAACATAATTAATAACAAACTTACAATAAAAAGTAACCTAAAATTAAAACTATCTACAAAAATAAAACTAATGCCTAAGAAATATATATGACGTAATATGGGTGACCTAGCCCAATATGTATATATTAGGTCCGATCTCTGTGGAAGGGTTCCCATAAGGCTGGCTGCGTTCCCGTTTGGATGGCTATGCCGATCCGTTGGGCGAGGAACAAGCCAGCCCTACGGTCCCCGGTGACCTCGAAAAATTTTTGGGCTGCCGAACTAGTTTGTGGCCGCCTGAACACCACGATCCCAGAGTTTCGACTGCAAATTCCGCAAATATATTAATTGAGAATATTGGAGCACTCATTTAAACATATTGTTAATGTACCTAGTTAAGTACACCAGCAGCCCAAGAACATATTTTTTATCAACAAAAACTATTTCTTTATTTTGTAAAACAAACTCGGTATGATTTTTGCGGATTTTTTTAAAGACGCTCTAATTTGCACTTTTTACTACAGTGTTAATTGACAACAAGTATTGTACGACATTGGTTTGATTAGCACGAGTTCGCCAACAGATTTCATGGCTTGCTTATTTTGGGAAAGATTTTATATGTATCAGAATGCAAAGTCATTTTTGTGTAACAAAGTTCAAATAAATAAATAAACGGCAAAGTTATTTTTAACCCCAGACCTAAAAAGAGCGGTGTTACTCGTATTGTTATATGATTGACGCTAATGTCTGTGTGTCTGTGTCTGTGGCATCGTAGCTCTCCAACAGATGGACTGATTTCGATGCGGGTTTTGTTACGTAATAGCATACATAAATAAGTCCGCTACTTAACGCAAGATGTCGACTGCGAAAATAATAAGCGTTTTGGTAACAAAACATGCTTACTTATTACTCTATGACAATGCTTATGAATGACATGGATATGGCGAAACTCTAAAAGGTTGATTATGGACCCTAAATACACGGCGATTATTTCACGATTTATACGTAGCTTTTTTAGGTACTTATCTGAATCGAATGGCTGTTGTAGTCGTCCTTTCTGCTAATGCACAACATTATCATTCCTAATGCTCATACACCACTCCCGTCATTCATTAAGCCAGAAATCGTGATCTTTAACTATTCAGTAGAATTTAGTACGTATACTGGTTCATCTCAAACGAGAGCTCTGTCAGCTATGAAAATAATAGAGCCCAGGCCTCGCCTCGCCTCGGTAGCTGGGTCACAGCAACGTGTTAATTGTTCGTATACATGCCACACCATTTACGAGGTGACGCATGCAGCATAAACATTGTGTCGACAAACATGTAGGTACAAGGTGGACAATAGTTTCAATAGGCAGGTGCCAATCGAAACTATATAGCGGTTAACATAAAAGTATTAACAATTACCACTTAGTAGTAAAGAAATTACGCGGTCAATAATTATAGGTCAATATTATTTCCATTGGCCCTCCTAAAGTGGTCCCCCGTTAAAGATGAATTTAAGTTTATGTATTTTATATATACCTATCTACCATATTTCAACTCAATCGCTACAGTACCTAGTTTCGCAGCAAATTGGCTGTGACAAACGGACAGACAGACAAATCCCGCGTTCAAATCCCGGTAAGGGCATTTATTTGTGCGATGAGTACTGAGTCCTAGGTGTTTTCTATGTATTTAAGTAGATACATATTAATAAACATTTATATATTATATTATATCTTTGTCTAAGTACCTATACCTACCCACAACACAAGCCTTATTCAGCTTACTGTGGGACTTACTTATGTCGCAAGTTGCGCGGCGCGCCATATTTTTTTATTCTTTCTAACTTCCTAGCTTTATGGCCCCCTCTTAAGGCACTTTAATCAATTTTCAAACCAAACAATTCATAGAATGTTTTCGGATAAGCGTAGGTAATATCGAATAGACGACATACCAGTGGTGGTTTGTTACACTCGTATTTATTTTCTTTTTGCGGCGCGTACCCGTCGAGGACATTTAATTTGCATGCATAAGCCAAAAATATACAACGTTTTACAATTATGTAATCTGAATTGCATGCGTGTAGCCTATAATAATTACAATAGAATATCGAAAAGTAACGCTTGATTAAGTTAATTAGTATTTCACAATTAAATTCCGTAACTAGTTCACAGCCAACGTAAAAGCAATCAATCAAAAATTCCACGAATATTAAATAAGAATTTGTGCATTCATACATTTCTAAAATACTTTTGAAAAATATTACCTGTTACATTACGTAACTTCTTATAATTATCATGTGCGTTAATACTTACAACTATTAGGTATAATCTTCCAGATAAGCGCAAGAATAGGTACGCGACAATGATTAAATAGGTACCTACTCAAATAAGAGAACACCGAAATTTGACCGAATGTTATTGCTTGACGTAAGAATGTGAATTTATGTGTAATATTAATATACTAGGGCATTTCTCAGGAGGGCCATTTTTACGTGTCCGGGGCATAAAGTTATTGATTTTACTGTTCAATAAATCTGAATTAATTCAGGCATGATTTTCAGCATATACTCTGTCTGGGACACTATCAAACTATTTATTTATTATTTATATAATACATTAAAAACATATCCAAATGCGAAAAATGATGTTCGGTGGGCGTGCCCCGCGCCCAGATTTTTTGAAACATAAAATTATTACTCAAGATGGGTCATTATATCGGAGTTATTATCGGTGTTCACGCATAAGGTATTAGTTAACTGAGTTAACTAGTTTGCTCAACACATTGAATTTACGATGTGTCCCGAGCTATTGACTGATTTCGGTGTAATTTACAAACCATGTCGGTACTCTTACAAAGTGGTCTACAACTTTCTCAGTGGCTCATACAAAGTATGCTTTAGTTGTGCCTTAACCGTTGAATAAAGTAGAAGTGCAGTCACAGTATACTAAGGTAATTTTTTAAATGTTTCTCTGTCATTCGGTGGATTTGGTTCTATGTTTTTTTGAGATCGGTGGTGCAATTTTCTCCCACAGTTTTAGTGCATTTATCGTTATGCAAGTGATTAAGAAATCCTCGAAATTACCTAAACCCACCATTATTACATCTCCTCTGTATCATTCATACTATTTCTGTAATTGCTAAAAAGCGATTAATTTTGACATCACTGGTGTTGATTTCCTTGGTTTCGGTGGATTTTTTGACCACCGATATCAAGAAAGTGATCACCGAATTCAAATCCTGCTTTGTAAACTAGTTTGTTGTACTTTATTTTCTAACTTATCACACCTAAAAAGTTCAAGATACTCTTTATAAACGTAAAACTATGCTTGTACCTAAATTAAGTCATAGTATAAGTAAACAAAATCACTAGTTTACAATGAGTAGTGTTTATTTTTCACGAGACGTATGTTGAATTGAAAATCGTAGACCTAATGTTTCTTTCTCTCTTTTCGCTGTTGTCTTGATTTATCTGCAAACCAATGGAGTATATTATGTAAATTTGTCCTCTGTATCACTTGAGACCCTACACCACGATACCTTTAAACCATATTAGTGTCAGCCATATTAAATAAATGCAGTTAATTCCACTTCGTTCAAAATAACTTGTGTTTTTACATACTATGCAAGGTGCACCCACAAAACAAGGGATTACAAATAAAGTGGCCTTCTATTGTCGAGATCGCTTCAAAGGCACTGAACGTACCTACTGATCAATATTTCTAAAGCATAGCCATGAACACAAATTCAACATAGCCAATGTCTGATGTATTTATGTTTAAATATCGGAGTTACAATTTGGCTCAAGTGTGTGAGGGTGCAGGAGATCATAATTAATAGGTGATTTGATCTTTAAGCATTAATCAACAACTTCAAATAGTTTTAAATTGAGGGAGTTCACGCTTTAAACCTCTGTCATTCAAAAATAATACATATTTATAAGTCTAGCAAAATACATATTTTTCGTATTGTTTACATTATTTTATAAGTGCATTAAATATTTTTGAGCATTGAACACCACTCAAAAGTATCTTGTTTATCGGGTGTAGGTAACATAAGTTTCTTTTTGATGAGTGTGCCGTTGGATTGTGTGAAACAAACATTTTCTTCTTCATAGTACTTATGTGCGAATTTGTGGTCGATATGTCTGAAACTCGTTTCAGGACCATACATCGCCCTATTGTATGAGGATAGTCAAATAGTGTGGGATATCTTCTAGAGATGTTGTTTCATAAGCCGCAACTTGGTTATTTTAAAATCTTGAGTAAACAAAGGTACTATTTATTAAATTTATGTAAACTATGCTATATCATTCGCCTCGCTACATCGCTTATCAATCTTATCATCAAATAAGAATAAAAAATATTAATAAATTATAATATAATTTAGATATAAAATTGAAGTGTGATTTCTGTGTAAGCATTTTTGAATTCGGTGACGCAAATTGATTTCAGTGCCTGCACATGATTTCGGTGTTTTTTAAATCTCAAATATCATAGAAACTATAAGGTTCTAATGGAGGCCTCCACTACCAATATTTTTTATATTAAGGCTAGATTTTAGGAAATAAAGTTGTGTATCAAATAAGTAAAAAATAAAATTCGGCACCGAAGTCAGGCACCGAACGTCATCTCTGAGAATCGCCCACTACGCTCTACATAGTACAAAATATATGTATACAAGGGAATCAAACCCCTAGGGGCTCTGTAAGATTAGGTCGTTACAGAAACGACGCATCCAAATATGTTCAGCTAATTGACTTCTCATCTCTGTTCCACGAGAAAATGGTATGTTACACAGGCACTCGTACTCATTTAACTTCACAAATAATAAGTTCCGAAAAGTACATCATAATCGCCTGCACTCACACGATCTCTCATACACACACGCACACACACACACACCCTAAAAGACCTATCCAACGACACCCCACACTATAGGGTTGAAGCGAAAAAAAATCATCTTCATGTAGGGGAGCCACCCTAAAAAAAACTTATTTTTATTTTACGACTTTGTCAGCGTAGCGTAGCATGGGACCGCGGATAGTTATCATGTTTTCGAATTTTAATTTGTTGTGTTTAGAAAATCAAAAAAGTCTTCGCTGAGTTCCCTTAAAATCAAATTGCGCATTTTTAGAACCAATATTCATATTTTTAACTTTTGGGCATAAATTGTAACAAATTTTTAAGTGCGTATTACCTATGTTCGTGTTTTTTTTCTCCTATCGATCGAAAGTAAAAAAAAGCGGCCAAGTGCGAGTCGGACTCGTCCATGAAGGGTTCCGTATTTAGGGGATTTATGACGTATTAAAAAAAAACTACTTACTAGATCTCGTTCAAACCAATTTTCGGTGGAAGTTTGCATAGTAATGTACATCATATATTTTTTTTAGTTTTATCATTCTCTTATTTTAGAAGTTACAGGGGAGGGGACACACATTTTACCACTTTGGAAGTGTCTCTCGCACAAACTATTCAGTTTAGAAAAAAATGATATTAGAAACCTCAATATTATTTTTGAAGACCTATCCATAGATACCCCACACGTATGGGTTTGATGAAAAAAAAATTTTTGAGTTTCAGTTCTAAGTATGGGGAACCCCCAAAATTTATTGTTTTTTTTTCTATTTTTCTGTGAAAATCTTAATGCGGTTCACAGAATACATCTACTTACCAAGTTTCAACAGTATAGTTCTTATAGTTTCGGAAAAAAGTGGCTGTGACATACGGACGGACAGACGGACGGACAGACAGACAGACAGACAGACAGACAGACATGACGAATCCATAAGGGTTCCGTTTTTTGCCATTTGGCTACGGAACCCTAAAAACAGGATTCGAAACGCTGAAGTGCCTAGAGGAAATTTTCAAGTTTGCTAATCATTTTTTTGGCAACCGTATTGTTATCTAAAAACGAGGTATAGTTTGTAGCTTTCTAGTAGACCCCGAAGGCTTATCCTATTGTCTATTGTTCAGTAAAACCGCACGTGCTACTTACCTGCAAAAAAGGGTCCTAATTATTCTATTTGGCACCTGAGCGCGGGCTAGTCCAACGCTCAAAAAACCAGTGTAGGTGCGCTCTCCGATAACGCGCCTTTGTTACGCATCTCGATGACACATTTTAGACTGGTTCTGTAGCGTTCGACTCGCCGGTACTCAGTAACCGAAGTACCGATTTTTTATGCAGGTGGTTGTGGCACGTGGCACGAGCGGTTTTTCTTAACAATAGACAATAGGATTAGCCTTCGGGGTCTATTAGAAAGCTACAAACTATATATTTATACGATTTATCAAAATCTGCGCTCTTAACCTACGGCCCCTTAAAATGCCACCCGGCATTTTGTATAGACATCAACATTCACTTTTAAACACGTACCATTAGATGTATAGTAGTTTACTGGTTTACGAACATATAAATCCTTTTAACGTATAACCACCCAACTTTCGACCGGATTCGGGGTAGTAATGGATTCCAAGATAAACAAGCAATCCAAACAGATGCGTGAACCGTTCCTCTAACAGTGAGAACCATTTCGTAACTTTGCGACTCCGACTCCACAATAGCGCGCTTTGTCTGACACCCAGACCTTGGTTGATATCAATTTAATCTCATTTTTAACAAAATGTTGCAATTGAAGTTCAAGCAAATTTTAGCCCATTTAATATGAGGGTCAAAATGAAATTGTCGGGAGTAAATAATTATGCATTTATACCTACTGAATAAAAGCCTATTATTTTGTAATTAATGTTTTTGATACCCTTTTCCATTATTTCAATTCTAATCCGTTATTAAAGCACTTACACGTTGAAATGAGAGTCGATGAAATTGCCATTTTATAAACGTCGACTGCTTCTTCCGGCTCAGGCGTCGAAAAACGCTGACCATCAAGTTAGGTAACCTTTAATTTTAATAAGGAAAAAATGTTGGAGCTCAGTTGAAACACAACTTCAACTTTTTGATTTTTGTCGATAGGTACACGGCAACGTTTAATTCAGAAAACCATATGTTTATCCTCAACAGCTTTTTCCTAAATACCTTTTAGCTAGTGTACCTAGCAATTTAATCATTCAAACTTATAAGAGCATAACTTATAGGTAAATATTATTATATTCCAGATACCTCCGTTGGGTTGCAATGACCAGAAAGTTTGGGACACTAAAAAGTCAGATTCCGGGGCAGAGATCTAGAATACCGCATAATTACCATGTAGTTTATTCTACGCAGACGTAATCGCAAGCAAGCAATTTTACTAAGTAACAAGTTAAAGGGGAACTTATCGCAGTTAATGACGAGACATGGTTCCCTGATTAGTATCGAACAAGTGCGTAAAATGTTATTAATATTCTCAGTACATAGAGACAAGCCAGCGGAATCGAGAAACAGCGACCTTGAAATACCGAGATTACAATGCCTTTTGTGTCTGCCTATAAATGTAGTCATCAATACGATTATCTCGGTTGTCTTTTATTTAGACAATATACTTAAAGGTATTTGTTATATTTCGGAGCTACTTCTTCCCGCAGGTTCGCATGCTCGCTCGACAAATATCTGACTGAACACGCACTCCGCCTTAACAATATAGGAGTGTTCAGATATTTATGGGCCCTTGGCCGCTCCGATATATCTGATGGCGACTGTACAGTCAGCATGAAATGATAATGACCAAATATATAGCAAGTATTGCAATTTGCAACATGGCTTTCTTACCATAAGAATAAGGATGTGTTGCGATAGACGACTACTTATTTGGCCGTTACAGATATTTCAATTCCTATACTATCTATACTCAATGCTAACTGTATTTGAATTTAAGATTGTGTTGCGTGGACTTCATTTGAACATAATATTAGATTAGGTACGTATTTATAATGATGTGTCACGTGGGTGGCGTCAACAAATCGAATCGAATAAACCAAATGATGTCAAATATTTACCGTTGACAGTTATTATCCAGTACAAAAAATAACCAAGACCGAAATAACCAAACAAGACCGAAGTGATCCCATAAGTCAACAAAGTTTTATACGGAACACTAAAAATCGAGACAAGATCAAAATAAAGCAGGAGGTACCTTCGCACACAGATTACCAATTTGTCAGGCGATATCAGCCTGTCAGTTGTTCGTAACTGTCACTTTTTGCGTTTAGCTGACAGGCTGATATCGTCCGGCGTACTGGTAATCTGGGGCCCCTTTACTTATGGTCTTATTTATTTTTATACCTAGTTGATTTTATATCATTTTAGACATAGGTTGTTGACATAGGGCGTTGACATAGATTGCTGGACCAGCAATGCTGGTAGGTATAGACAGACAAAAGGATAGGATTATGGATATAGATCAGAAAACGGAGGATTTATAACAGTCAGAGGGAAAATGTATACCTACCTATACCTATTACCTATGCTGATTACAATTGAGATTAATTGATTGAAGTGTAAAATTATTGAAATCATAATGGTGCCTACGGGTATTTAAATGCCCGCGTAAAATTGCACAATTTTCAATGTGTGTTTTGTTTCAGGACTAGACAAAGAAATGAGATTTAAAAAAGCTCCATACCCAAAATGCGACGAATACTATTTTTCTATTCCATTGTCATAATAAACGCAACGGATATATCTAAAGTGTTTGATTTCTGGACCGATATTTTTAGGCCATTACCCCGTAATCCGAGAGAAGGGTTTCCGCCAGATTATACCCCTCATGACCAAGAAGAGTTCGATTTCATAATTGTTGGAGCCGGCTCGGCGGGGTGCGTCCTAGCAAATAGATTGACCGAAGTAAAAACATGGAAAGTTTTGTTACTGGAAGCCGGAGGCAACGAAATTTTTTTCTCAGACATCCCCATATTTGCATCTTTCCTATCTCTGACTCCGATGAATTGGGGCTACACCTCAGAGCCTCAAAGAAAAGCTTGCAAAGATCTCCGAGGAAAAGTGTGTTTCTTACCCCGAGGAAAAGTGCTTGGTGGCAGCAGCGTATTAAACTTTCTTATCTATCAACGAGGACATCCGGATGACTATAATGACTGGGCGCGAATGGGCAACACTGGCTGGAGCTATTACGAACTGTTGCCTTATTTTAAAAAGTCGGAAAATATTAGAATTCCTGAACTAATGAATTCTTCGTATCACGGCAGGGGAGGATACATGGATATTGACTATGCCCCGTACCGGTCTCCCCTTGAGAGTATTTTTCGAAGAGCCGGGGAAGAACTCGGTTATGAATGGAACGATCCAAATGGAGAAAATGTTATAGGGTTCTCTAAGCCCCAAGCCACGATGAGGAAAGGCCGAAGATGCAGCACTTCCAAAGCCTTTCTGGAACCTGTCCGCTTTCGACCGAACTTAAAGGTATCGAAATATTCCACAGCAACAAAACTGCTAGTCGATCCTAAAACTAAGATCACTTATGGAGTTGAGTTCTTAAAACGTAACATCAGGTATGTAATTTACTATTAATTGTCCAAACTGGCTAGGTACTTTGTTAAAGTTAGTAATCAAACTCCCCTATGAGGCTGGCATCGTCACCACGAGTGTACGAAACCCTCTATAAAAATTAAGAAAAAAAAAACCGACCAAGTGCGAGTCGGACTCGCGCACGGAGGGTTCCGCACCATCAACAAAAAATAGAGCAAAACAAGCAAAAAACGGTCACCCATCCAAGTACTGACCCCGCCCGACGTTGCTTAACTTCAGTCAAAAATCACGTTTGTTGTATGGGAGCCCCACTTAAATCTTTATTTTATTCTGTTTTTAGTATTTGTTGTTATAGCGGCAACAGAAATACATCATCTGTGAAAATTTCAACTGTCTAGTTATCACGGTTCGTGAGATACAGCCTGGTGACAGACGGACGGACGGACGGACGGACGGACGGACGGACGGACGGCCAGCGGAGTCTTAGTAATAGGGTCCCGTTTTTACCCTTTGGGTACGGAACCCTAAGAAAGATAGAATGAACGAGATGTTAAATTAAACTATCTACCTATTAATACTTAATTCAATAATATTATTATTTTTTTCTACTCCAGCACTTAAATGTGTCAATTAAATGACTGACAGTGATATCTAAAGCAATGTCATTTGAATACTTTGTCTATAGGCTCATAAGATGACTGCTAGCAGTCATCTTATGAGTATAATACAACTGCTTTATTTTTTTTAAAGATACAAGTTCCGATCATCTTGATTGAAAGAGGTATGTTTTCATTTACAATATTTTTTTAAATAATAACTCAATTTTTTTTAAATAATAACCTTTTTTTTTTAATAATAACTCTTTTTTTTTTTATAATAACTTTTTTTTTTTTCTTTTTTTTTTGCTGCAGCTGTCATAGAAAAAGTAATGTATGCAACAGCTCATAATTGGTTCTTAAAATTCTCGGGTCTTTTTTTACAAAACTCGACTACGTCTCGTTTTGTAACTTCGACCCTTGAATTTTAAGAACCCTTATTATATCACTGTTGCATAAACTACTATAATAAGTACATACCTCAAGGCCAATCTAAATAGATCCAAAAAAGCGTTTGGAGGAATTAATTCCCAGCTAGCTGGAAATCGTTATAATACCTTTACTTGGTCCTAAATGCGTGTAAACCGAGTTTGCGCAATCCCAGGAGGTGTGCATAAATTTTGGGAGCCTTGGGAAATACATTTTTCCTTGGATTGCCAAACCACTCGATGTAGAAGGAACCCACCATCAATTCGGGTAACGTAAAATAAGGCTTATTTTTTTTAGGTATCGAGTTAGAGCGCGGCGCGAAGTAATATTGGCCGCGGGCACAATCGGTTCCGCGCAGCTTCTTATGGTGTCGGGCATCGGTCCACAACAGCATCTTTTAGAAACAGGCATCACGCCCATACTGGACCTTCCAGTGGGATACAATCTCCAGGACCACGTCACATTCTCGGGAAACGCATTCATTGTGAATGATTCTCGACTTTGTGTTAACGATGTAAGACATTTATTTTTGTAGATTTTCAATTTTAATAATTTTAAGGCGAGCATTATAATAAGGTACCTACTAATTTTATTTACTCACACTGAAAACATGAAAACATATTAAACTGTTTAATTTTGTATGTTTTTAGTTGTACCTATTGGTTGTACGTAAGATTTCGTCATCACTGTGTCAATTCGTTGTCTATCAAAAGCAGTTTTAGTTCATATTTAGTTGATTATTATCCTATTTTAAGTTTACATGTAGGTGAAACTAAGTATGCAGCTAGACTTTTAATATAAATTAAAATTAACCTCAATTCACTGGGTAATTTATCTAATGGTCATGCCTTAGAACCTTACAACTTTCCAACCCAATATTTACACTGAAAAAATACTACTTTCTCTGAATAATGGTCGTGTGTACGGCTGTACGCGTCCGGATCTTTTCATTACGCCATAGCCGTAGTACCTACCTATTTACCCAACATGATTAAATTACTGTAATGCAATATAAATGTACCTAACCTATATCTCTGACTGACGTTTAAAAAGACGTTTAACACTTATGTACCTATCTATCGCCCTTGAACTGAAACACCGTGGAAGAGACACGTAGGTACGGGACTCTAAAATTAAAACTTTAAAGTTAAAGACCTAGTTGTTGTAGTTGTACAACTTGTACAGTCTACCTATGTTTAACGAATAAATAATTTGGAATTAAAACCTTAATTCAAAATTGTAATAAGAGATCGACACGAAAATAAAATATATATTTTTCGACGGCCTCCTAGCCAAGTCGGTATAGTAGTGACCCTGCCTACGAAGCGGGAGGTCCCGGGTTCTAATCCTGGTAAAAGCATTTATTTGTGTATTTATCACAAATATTGGTTTCTGAGTTATGAATGTTTTCCGTTTCACCACTTTGTCGGCGTGAATACGTACATATTTTTCAAGTGATTGTATTAGGTAATTCAAAATCACTCTATTGGGACCGTGCACGATGGCAGCGCCCCCTAGCGTTCGCAACGTGGTCGGCGCTGTCAAATAGCGAGCGCAACAAAATAAAGATTATTCCTTAAAAATATTTACTATAATGTATGTAATCTAAATGGATTATTAAATTTTTCCTTACATATATTATAGTTTTTGTACTAGTACTGGTTAAACTGTTTCAATAGGTTAGGTCACTTTTAAGGCAGTTTACTAAAACTTTAATCGACTTATAATTATAATTAATTCACTCTTTATTCATACTATACTACATATTTTATACTGTTTTTATTAGTATTTAACTCTAACAAAATTTTGGTGGTAACTACTGGGAATAAAAATTCCCAGTATTTACCAGCGGTAAAAGGAGGGAAAAAAAAATTCCCAGTAGTTACCACTGGTACCACTGGTGGTAACTAGTGGGAATAACCCGTAATTACGGCTGCCCTATCTAAAATTCAACTCTGGGTACGGCCCTGACTTACTGTGGGACGTAGTAGATCGATCTGTAAAATTGTCATATTATTAACTAGCTTCGCACGGGTTAACAAATTATACATAAACCTTCCTCTTGAATCACTCTATCTATTAAAAAAACCGCATCAAAATCCGTTACGTAGTTTTAAAGATCTAAGCATACAGACAGACAGATAGCGGGAAGCGACTTTGTTTTATACTATGTAGTGAAGTGATTTATTATTTTGTACCCCTAGCTCACGGCAGCGTCGCCACTGTCAGCAATGGCGTATCTAGCGGGTACGGGGCCTCTGACGCTCCCAGGCGGAGCGGCGGGTTTGGCATTTAGCCGGACCAGATTCACGGAGGACCACGCAGCGACCCGCCCCGACATCGAACTAGTCATGGGTGCCGGCTCGCTTGCCGGCGACATGCTGGGGGTCTTACGAGGATTGCTGGGTATCAATTTCTTACTATGGCGTTATTTATAAACGCTTGTCAAGTCTAACAAGCCCTTCTTTTGTGTTATCTGTCATTTTGAGATTTGCGTTTGATAGAAAAGGAACAAGATTAAACAAAGGTTTGTTAAGTTTTATAAATAAAGGAGGTGTTTTTATACAACTTACCAAAAGGTTTTACTAGGTTTGTTACATTGTTATTATACGTACTCTCATACATAATTGAATCATGTCATGAACATAGTCTCGTTAAAAAACGGGAATTGGACAAAACAAGTTTTCGGCTATCAGGCAAACGACAAATAGCAGTGGGAAGATCAGCGCTGAATCGAGAAGAGTGACGTTATAAAAGAAAGGCTCTTACTCAGCAATTTGTTGGATGGGCTGCATAAATAGGACAGATTTAGATATGACATACTTTTTCAAAATATGCATGGATGGCCTTTTTGCCACATGGGATGGTGTATATCCAAAACAGAATTTATTGGATCAAAAAAATGAGTAATGGAGTTAATTTACCTTCATATCATATGTAGGTATAGTATAAATCGGATTTTTTAAATAGAGTCCCACGGAGAGCAGCCACTTTTTTCCATAATCCGTAGATAGGTAGGTATAATTGGTCAACCAGATCTTGACAGTAGAACAAGGCGGCAAATTTGAAAAATGTAGGCGCGAAGGGATATCGTCCCATAGAAAATTTGAATTTCGCGCCTTTTTTTACTGACAAGATTTGGTTGACCAGCTATACCTAAAATCCAAAATGCTAATTAAAAGGTTAGGGAAAGTCTCCTAGAATAGGCCATTTTGGACCTGGTAGCTACCCTCAGTGCCCCATTAAAAAAAAAGCATGATGTAAATGGTAGTAACAGAAACTGAACCTTAATCAAACAGATCACTTTTACAACGTAGACAATATGCTTATGCTACGAATCAAAAACGTACAATGTGTACCGTGTGTACCTACATGTTTTATTTAGAATAAATACCTAATAAACAACTTTAATAATTAATATCTTTCGCGTCAGCCCCCCGTGTGACATTTTCCCAATAAGCTTACAATTTGCATTCTAGCGCCATCTACCGAGCGCTCGCTTAAATAGTGGGTTTCGCTGCAAAGCTAAGATATTCGTCGTTATTCCACCGTGTAAAGCGAAGGAAGCAATATCGGTCTTTACAAACAAACCACTATCGCAATTTCAACAACAGGAGAACTAACAATATAAATGGCTGTAAAATATTGTTCCAGTTTTGTTTAATAAATAGAGTCTGTGTAGGTAAGAGTAGATATATTTTAAGTTTTAACTGCGCAAGGCAGTTAACCAGTAAAGTTTTGTTTACGTTATGCCAAAATCATGAAGAGTGCAATTGAATAATACCTATACCTACAGTCATATAATATAATAATTTTTATTTTCATTCAACCTAAAGTAATACATAGGGGTTGAGTTGAGACCTTCTAGTAGGTGTAGTGTACCTGTATCAGAAAGCCTCGCTCTTACAATTGTTAATTGGTAACTAATTAGAACATTGTAATACATTGTAATATGAATATTAGTATAACTATGTTACATTGAGTAAGTATATTAAGAACTAAATTACAGACTATGCGTGTGTGTATGTGTGTGTGTGTGTGTGTGAGTGGGTGTGGGTGTGTGTGTGGGTGTGTGTGTGTGTGTGGGTGTGTTTGTGTGTGTGAGTGCGCGCGCGTGCGTGTGTGCTCACTTTAGTAGTTGGGGTAGGTATTATATTTCAATATTCCAATGTAAAAATATTAGATGATAGAAGTGCACTGCTGGAATTCCTTTAAACTCACCGAATAGTTATTTACAGTACATATGGCCCTATTTTCACGCACTAAGTAGTGCGTAAAATAGCCCTTTTCGTGCGATCCTCTCCTCGAGCGAGCGAGCGTTGTAGCGCACTTGTATCGAAATAGTTATTTACAGTACACATGGGGCTACTTTTCCGCACTAGTGCGTAAAATAGCACTTTTCGTGCGTATGTCGAAACTTTAAAGTGCCATATGTACTGTAAAACGTTGGTCGATACACGTGCGAATAGGTAATTCGCAACTCGTGTCGATTTAAAACACTCCCTTCGGTCGTGTTTTAATTTATCGCCACTCGTTTCGAATTTCCTCTTTTTCGCACTTGTATCGAAAATAACTATTATGATGCACTACACTACTTGTTCTTTATATCTCCGCCTCTAATAATAATAACTGACGGCAATGGAGTTGACAGCAGTCGCCGTGGCTGAATAAGTACGTGATAAAGTACCTAAGGTACAATGAAAGTATAATAAAAGCATCATAGGCTTAGATTTTTTTAAATAATAGTTCCATGAACCAACTGTTAACTTTTAAACACGTTTATAGCGAAGGTTTTTAAACAGGAGTTACCGACGAGTGGTTCTGGAAGACCTACGGGAGCATGCCCGTAGAGGCGCGATTGCGCTCGTTTGCCATGAACCCCGTGCTGATCCGGCCACGCAGCGTGGGCCGCCTGACGCTGCGCAGCGCCCACTTCGCCGACCCGCCGCGCATCCATCCTAACTATTTCCACCATCCCGACGACATGAATGCGCTGCGCGAAGGCGTGCGATTGGTGAGCTTTTTACTCTACTACTTACTCGTTGGTATTCAATTCGCGAGTTGATCTTAGCTAGGCACCTATACCTACGCTTTGCCTCATTATGTAATATGAATATGACAATATTGGATTAGATTATTACTAGCGACCCGCCCCGGCTTCGCAGGGGTTCACAAATTATACATAAAGCTTCCCCTTGGATCACTCTATCTATTACATATAACAAAACGCATCAAAATCCGTTGCGTAGTTTTAAAGATCTAAGCATACATAGGGACAGACAGACAACGGGAAGCGACTTTGTTTTATACTGGGTACGTAGTAACGTGATATTATAGATCAGATTTTTTTTAAGTAAGTAAATATTCTACAGTAGGTAAATTAGGTAATAAAGCGGGGTTGCATTCGAATCACGCATTATAGGCAGGGGGGAGGGAGGGGGAAGGGGTAGGAACCCCCCCGACCCCTCCCCAAAGTTAGGAAATCAATAGTTACTACGAAACATTTTTTTTTATTTATTGAGGTTATGTTCAATAAAACAACCAAAGTGTACGAAAGGGACAATTAGGACTTAGAAAATTTCGTATATGTACATATTTTTGAGCACTTTGTCCGTATACATGTTTTTGACCACTGTATTACTTTATTGACAGCGAGTCGGGTGTGTTGTGAACGCAAGATACCTAACACTCCTCGCTTCGCTCGTCGTCGTACCTAACGGTGAATCTGGCACTGTATTTCGTTCCGTCACACGTAACTTCAAACACGTATAAAAAAAACTACGCGTTTCCTACAATGCGTGATTCAAATGCCAACCCGTTTAGCCGCATAACCCCGGGTTAGTGGAATGGTGCAAGTGGGCCTAAGAAATAAAGACTTTTTTTTTCTTTGATTTCTGTACTCTGTACACCACAGCTGACAGGGTCTAGCGAAAAATAAATAAATATAATCAAATTATTTACATACCTGTTTAAGTCGTAAGTTCAATTTTCTGGTTTTTTTGCACAATTGTGAACTACTTAACTTGAGTTAACATTACCTACACGAGTCTATGATACTTATAATCATGATTCTATCTATGAGAATTTGTATCTCGTATTGTATTAATTCACTGACACATAACAACAACTTTCTGGGACACTTTTAAATTTCACTACACATAACATACCACACTTCCTATAAACTATAATATCTTATAAATAATATCAATTGTAAAATTACCATTACTAATTCAAGAGCAAAATGTTATCATTTTCAAGTTGAACTGAAAAAAAACAACTGCTCGGCAAGGCATGAATCTGTATCTATGGGCTGCTTCGTTTGACGTACAAAGAGGCTCGTAGAGTTCTTAAATAAAATATAGTTGGTCAAACCATTGTGTCAGTAAATAGGAACAAAAAAAATTATATTCATCCTTTTCTTTTGGGTGCTAGTACTAGTGTAAGACAAAGATTGGATGATTCTCTCTATATATGTTTGAAATGAGACAGTCCTTTAACACTATAGGCAATAAGCGATTATAGTCTGTCAAACATATTTGTCAGTAGAAAAAGGAGCGAAATTCAAATTTTCTATGGGACAACAACCCTTCGCGCCTACATTTTTAAATTTGCCGCTTTTTTTCTACTCACTGAAATGGCTTGACAGACTAAACTAATGTACATACAGTGTGTAAGTCAAATACGGGCAATAAATTAAACCAGATATAGAATTTACCCGTCTTATCATTAATTAAGATGTTTTTTTAAGTTACACTTAATTAGAGTCAGACCAAGAAAAGTCTGCAGCGGATTTGATAGCCCACGCAGTGCAAGTGTTATTTACACGTCATCATTTCATAGAAGTTTGACGTTTAAAATAACACTGGCACTGCGAGGGCTGTCAAATCCGCTGCAGACTTTTCTTGGTCTGACTCTATGACCCCGTGATTAATTTTTTCCACATGTACCGAGCAGCAATGTACTGTAAACATTAATATAAGTTATAATTTTCAATGCATTTCTAAGTAAAATCTATCTCAATATACTTTTTAGGTCCTATGCTAACCACCGTTTAACCTTTTGGCCGCCGGACCTAGTCCGCAAAGACGCTCACTCACACGCCAGAGCAAATTTTAAGTAAACAACTAATAAAAAGTTTAGGGATTGCAAATAGTGATATCGATATCTACAATTTATGGTAAAAATCTTCTCAATTTGGCTTTGTTCTTATCCAACTTTAATTTATTTCGAAAATGCCAAAAATTAACATATTTTTTACACACAACAATGTTAAAAATAAAGGTCTTTATCATTAAAAACAACCACTAAACAATATCGATTCATGACGTAATATCACCGCACTAGGCTGTACAAGAAGTCGTTTATACAAGACAACGGCGCGCATGGACTGTCCGCAGTGCAGACCGACAAGGACTGTTTCCGCGCGGATTAAGTAATAATAGTCTCTAGGTCAACGGCGTAAGCGCTTGTCGGTACGTAAACTTTATAAGCGTAACGTTAGAGCCGCGCATCGTGTGTCGATAATATAAATGTAAGTACCGGAACTGCATTGAGGAAAATTGCACGTGGGTTAATTGAATTGTCAGTGAGTGAAGAACAATAATATTGGAAAAGGGTGGGGATCGGAAATGTTCGGGAATGCATGTTTCACATTCGACATGTTCCTTAGATGAGCTTCTCAGTTCCCGTATTACATCCATACCATGACAATTTTTCATCAATTTCAAATATATAACATTCTCATAGTTAGGCGACACTGACTATATAGTCCTAGCGTCCGCCTGTACCATTCTTGTGCGAAGCTGTCACTGCAGGGTATCACTCCCCACTACACTATCATCTTAAAATGAATCTTTTGTTCTGCAAATAAACCACAAGGACAGATTTACTTGTCTGACTCTACTATCAACAGCTGAAGAAGCTCCCTGAACTTCAGCTATAGTTAATGCCTGTCTCTCTCGTCTCGTTTTACGTATTCTAGTTACTAGTTACCACCAATTGGCATTTAACAAGTGTTCAAATGCTTAACCCTTAAATGCATAGTGCTGCCAAATGTCTACAAAACATTCGACAGCTCACAGATTAAGGGTTAAACAAATTCTGTTTGTTCCTATATATTATTTCAATAGTAAAACTAATAAATTTTCCGAATCATTACATAAATTTACGCAGTATTTTAATTTATAAAAATTACATTTGTTTAAAGACGAAATGTCGGAAAACTTGGAAAAACCTGGAAGTTGATGATTTTTAGTATGTCATTTTGGGCAGATTTTTCGGGGTTTGTAATTATGTTATATTTAAAAACTTTATCATAGGTATATCACAAATAGTGTACCTTTCTAATGGTAGTAAAAAATTTCATATATCTATTACTGAAAATTACATATTTACATAAATATGATTTAGCCAATTCAACTTCTAACACTGATTACGCAGTAAAAATCGAAGTTATATTTTTTTTACTATTTTTCCTAGAATCGGCAAACAATTATGTGATACATATATTAATTTCGGGTAAAAAGAAAAAGTCATGCATTTCAGGGTTAAATAAAACCAGATTTGCGATTTGATATTTATTTTGAATATTCTCATATCGAGTTAACATCCCATCCCTAGCTGTCTTGTATACAAGACAACGGCGATGAGGAACAAGAAAAACGTTGAAATCTGGAGCAATTTTTTTGAGAGACTTATTATAAAAGAATGGATTTCTATAGGTGCAATAAATGCAATTTTTTTTTAAACAAGGACCTAAAACATTAACATGAGTGTAAAAAAAATTATAATTGATATTTTTTCCACATTTACCGAGCGGTTGAATTTTTGTCTTGTATACAAGACAGCGGCGCCAGTGTATCGTTCTATCGTTGTCTTGTATACATGCCAACGGCGGTCAAAGGGTTAAATATTCGCCCGTATTGGATTTATACACTGTATAAGCACAGAAATATCTGGGAGACCGAGCTTTGCTCGGAAATCATATAAAAACTCAAAAATGCGCGTTTTCCCAGAGATAAAACCTAGCTAGATCGATTTTTCGCCCCCGAAAACCCCAATATAGCAAATTTCATCGAAATCGTTAGAGCCGTTCCCGAGATCCCCGAAATATATATAGATATAAATAAATATACAAGAATTGCTCGTTTAAAGGTATTAGATAGATAGATAGATAGATAGATAGATAGATAAGTAATAGTATTGGTATAAGGTTATGTATAAGGTTACCTACAAACCATCGACATCATCAGCATCACTCTTGCATATTCAACCGATAGAGAAGCAGATAACGATTCTATCTATTTTCGCGGTATCGCCTCAGTTTAAAATATTTGTGAAGTTGCTCATATAGGAACTTATGAATGCTTTCGAAACCCCCTAAAACACGCTCGGCAACGAGGCTTCTGAGTACGGCGGCCTTGTTGTTTCCGAACGTGTTAGGTGGCCGGTAGAATAACAAAATTCATTTTTTTACAGATACAGAACATAATAAACACAAAAGCCTTCCAGCGGTACGGCACGAGATTACACGACACGCCGTTCCCGGGCTGCGAGAATTTTATTTTCGACTCCGACGACTACTGGGAATGCGCTATTATGCAGACCTCCATTACTTTGGACCACCAGGTACCCTTTCTTCATTCACAATATTCACATGAAATGAATACGTACGATGATCTTACATGATCTTCATCGACATGAAGGGGTCAAAGTGGTTCTAAGTTCTAAATGGTTAGTGTAATGCACACATCATGAAGTGTTCCATTTCTAGAGTCTGTTCGGAAAGAGAAGAGTCGTTGAATGTATTGGGCCCCATACATTCCACAACTGTTCTCTTTTCGCACAAGCTGTATACTCCAATGCACAAATCTTCGCATGCCATTTGTTACAATGCAAGGACCTTTCGTTCCCACCTATGGTTTTCGCCTTAGCCGAAGCCAGTCGCGCAATGTCGTGGCCAGGCTGTTATACCTAACTCTTACGAATTTTTGCAGGTCGGGACCTGCAAGATGGCTCCGAGTGGTGACCCTACAGGCGTGGTGTCCCCGCGGCTCCGCGTGCGCGGGGTGTCGGGGCTGCGCGTCGCCGACGCGTCCATCATGCCGCGCATCCCCGCAGCGCACACGCACGCACCCGTCGTTATGATCGCCGAGAAGGCGGCTGACATGATCAAAGAAGATTGGGCGTATGTGCCCATATATTAACGATGCCAAATATTAGTCACTAGTTAGGTTCTAAATATATATAAGTAAATTTATTTTTGTTTCAATCATTTGGACTGTATACCTGCGCTCCGGCGCACGCTTGCGCTCGTCTCATGACCAATAAATATAATACTCACTAGTAGTGACAATCAATGTGGAAGCGAAGCTTCCTTGATCAAAGAAAATATATATAATGATGGATACTATTAGGTTTTCTGACACATGCATTCTAGAATAAACATGCAGGTAATGTACAAATCCTAAGAGGCGCACACACTTACGCTTATGATTCATATGCCTGAGTCGTCATGATTCCAGAGGTTGTGTATTCCCTGGCATACAAATTTATTTACAATTTTTACAGAATCGGAAAGATCATACCACCACATACAATACATACATAGCGTCAATACTTTTGTTGGAAAAGAACAGTACAAAGCTAAAAGAATGATTACTCTGTAAGTCTGTATTTGAAAAAAATTTGCAGTCTATGCAAAAAGATTTAAAAAAACGTACAAGTTTACACACTACATTTATTATTAAACATATATACCTACACAGTTATTCGCATAATATACATTATTCTAATCTGGGGAATTCCCAGTTTTTGTTTTTCTGTTAAGTTTCCTATACAAGAATGACAGGCGTTTTTCTAGATCTTTCCATTTAGTTGGCCGCATTGCTGGTTTGGCGGTCTTTGCAAACATTTTCCTCTTCCTAAGAATGACCTGAAAACAATATTAATATCTAACTTGAACTTGTAGCTAGGAAAGTAACATGACAACCCAGTTCCTTCAGGAAAAGCAACCCGGATGGTTAAATGCTAAGAGTATTAGTGTTATTACAGACTCACATGGTATTCTTGACGAGCTTGGAAGCCCCTGATCCATGCGGGGAGTGTATACAAGGTCTTCACTGGATGAAGGTCACCTTTTCCCAGAATATCTATGTAGTCATTTTGTCCGAATAGGGCTCTGCGCTCAGTCCAAGCATTTATAGGTCTGTAAAATAAGAAAGTATTTGTTACACATATAATATGGCAACACTGTGTATCTCCTAATACGGCAGCACTGTGCAGCTACTGGACAGAGTTGCCACATTAATTGGGATTCCTACCCTTTTTATTATTATTTACTATTTATAAAGCAGGCAGGCAGTTGAAATAACTGATAATGCCTGTATCCAGAGTCATCAACAGAGTTTTCCGTGTTGAGTAGAATTTGCGTTGTGCTTATCTAATTTGTTCTTGAACTCATTGACACTTTGGGCCGATACTACGTCTTCTGGGAGTTTGTTCCAAGCTTTGACCACTCTGTTGCTAAAGAAGTGTCTATGAAGATTATTGTAGGACCTGCGAGACACCAGCTGGTGCAAGCAGTATAAGCTTATACTGATGACCTCTCGGACAGTTGTTATATTGGATTTTTTCTTGGATTTCCTAATTTTTTCCTCATTTTCTTCAAAATCAAAAATTGAAGTGTCAGATTACTGGTTCCCTGTCGGTCACTGGTGCCAATATGTTATGTATGTGACAGTACATAACATAGTTGCTCCAGTGACCGACACTTCATCTGTAGTTTCAATCTAAATGCTTAAATTATGTATAAAATTTGAAACAGTCATAAGTCATAAGCAAACTATTTGTTACTGGTGTGTATTGTGTGTGTAATGACTATTATGAAATAAATAAATTGAAAAAAGAGAGTAAAGATCTGTTGAAATTTTGTATGGGTTTGAGCTATTATGAATTATGATATACATGAAAACAATTGGGGAAAATGTGATTACTTTATAATTAGAAGAAGATAGTATGGTTGGATTTTTATACAGGTGTCTGAATAGTATTTAAGAGCTCTTTCTACAATTTGGACATCTTAATAAATTCTAAGTACCTATATTGGCAGTTCTACCAGTAGAGAACTTTTATTAATGAGGTAGTCTTTGTCTTTGGTTGCTCGTAAATTGCATCTAATCATATCCATTTTCTTGTGATAGTGTGATACTATACACACTTGCCCTAAAATATCCCAGTTAACCCAGCTAATGTTTTTTATGCAACTGAATATTTAACAACATAGACATAACTGCATCCTCAATGTAAAAAATAACTTAATTCTATATTGTTACATGGCATTATTTCTATCAAAGAACTATGTGATTTTTCTTTTATAAAGAAATAATGCCATGTAATAGCCTCAATTAAACAAGAGATAATTTTTAAAACAATTAAATAAATGTATTAAATACATATAATTTTACCTGTATTCAGGTATGGGCAGGGGTCTTCCATTGGATCTAGGCAAGAGCCCACCAGACCAAAGTTTTTCATCGTACCCATACCTTCTCACAAGCCGTGTCTTGTCAGCATGATACCTTGTTCTGAAAAAAAACAGTTATGACTGTCATTCGATAGTCGAGATATTGTAGATAATATTGCAGATGTAGTAAGACTAACCTTATCACGTTTATTGTAGGTCTCCAGAATGTTTTCAATATTGTTGAGCCTATCCACTCCATCTGAGTATCACTAAACTAGCGTCGCTAGCTTGTGTGGTATCAAGGTGTTCGAAAAACTCAAAAATATAGTCTTTACATACAATTCTTGGAAAAATAGAAATGAAGGCTGAGCAGAGCGGGCTGGTCATGGGCTGGTTGTTCATTTGACACTTTTGACGTTTTGATTTTTTTTTTCGTCCATCTGGTTTTAAGTTTTGACAGTCAAGTTTTTCTTTTGTCAAAATTTAAGGCCATAACAGACTATCGCACCGGACCGCGACCTTGGTGCGGTGCGGCGCATTTATCGATAGTGTGTAAGCTTCCATCGCACATAATTATTATTAATAGCAGTCCGGCGGGCATGCGCATCGCACCAACTGACAGGTAATAATAATACTGGTGCGCTCCGCACCAATTTCCCTAGTGTGTAAGCTGCATCGCACCGATTGACAGCTGTCATTTTCAAATTATGACAGTGGACGGCAATGTAACCAGTTGATGAAATAACAAAAATGCGGAAGCAGTGCTTTAAAAAGTGTTGGAGATCGATGAAAATACTGGCACATCACAACTACAAAGGTTAAAGAGTGTGTCACTTAGCTATCTGTCAATTCTGATATATAACTGGAAAAATGTATGATCTTGTGTTGATTCGATATTAGTAAAATAAAACAAACGTTTACATATAATATTTATTTCTTTCATCCGCCTCTCCACCCAACAAGTGGTAGCAGAGCGTGGTTCGCTAGTTAAATGTAGTCGGTAAAAATAAAACTTCGTTCAAGATGAGCACATCGGCAGCAACCGCTTCGTCGTCGTACCATCGGATCGAAGCCCTAACGAAAGAAAATTACGATACGTGGTGTCTCCAAGCGCAAGCAGTGCTAATCAAAAATGGCCCGGAGAGATACCCGAGCCGAATGCAACTAGCAACGAGACGGAAAAGAAAGAATTTCTACACAAAGATCTACTAGCAAGGTCAGAATTATTACTTCTCAGCTCGCCTTCAGAGTTGAAGCAAATAAAAGGTTGCAAAACTTCGTCCGAGCTTTGGAAAAAACTAAAAGGCATTTACCAAAGTACTGGTCCCGCAAGAAAAGCAACATTGCTGAAGCATCTCATACTGAAAAAACATGACAACGGTGACGTCCGCGAACATCTTAACGACTTCATGGACACCGTCGATAAATTAGCAGACATGGGTATAACTTTAAATACTGATCTACTAAGTATAATGATGCTATACAGCTTACCCGCTTCATTCGAAACTTCAGAATAGCGGTAGAATCGAGAGATACCCTACCAAAGCCTGAAGAGCTGAAAATTAAAATTATAGAAGAAAGTGAAGCTAGACAAAACCAAGATGCGCAAAAAGAAAGAAGAGAAGGTGCATTCGATTCCAAGAAAAAGCCTAAATACTGTCAGAAATGCAAGAAAAAGGGGCATAATACCGAAGAATGCTGGAGTTAGAAGAATAAACATCAGCAAAATCAAACATTCCACAAAAAGGATGAGAAAAACTTCAGCATAACTCCTACTTGCCAGTCCATCACCTCTGCAGATACCTGGTGTCTGGACAGCGGCTGCACGTCCCATATGTGTGCACAGGAAGATAATTTTGAGAACATGAACTCCGAAACTGGAACTTTGCGGCTAGCGTCTGAAAATCACACCGCTAAAGTTGAAGGCAAAGGCAAAGTACGTATAAACATCCAAAACGAAACAATTAACCTCCATGATGCGTTGTATGTACCTACCTTGGCATCAAACTTAATGTCAGTCGCAATAATCACTGAAAAAGGAAACACCGTACTGTTCACAAAAGATAAGGCATACGTTAAAGATCAAAAAGGTAAAGTAACTCTAACTGCCACGAAAGAAAACGGCCTGTACTACACAAAGGGAGAAAAAGCAAATATAGCAAAGACAGTCAGCAACATTGAAATTTGGCACCGAAAACTTGGACATCTTAATGAAAATATTGTTATTGTTATTGTTAAAATGACTTGAAATTAGCTGCAAACAAGAAATTGATTAGAGGACTGGAACTAGGAGGAGGAAATTTACCGGACTGCGAAGTATGCATCAAAGGGAAGATGGCCAGACTGCCATTTTCATCCTTAGACGGACCACAATCTACACAAGCGCTGGAAATTGTGCATAGTGACGTCTGCGGGCCCGTCAACACTGAAACACTAGCCGGATCTAAATATTTCCTAACATTCCTGGACGACTACACTAAATATTGTTGCATCTACTTCATATCGCACAAAAGCGAAGTATTCGAGAAATTTAAGGAATACAAAAGCAAAGTCGAAAAGTTTCATGATAAACCGATAAAAAGTCTACAATCGGACAATGGAACGGAATACTGCAATAGAGAATTCGATAACTTTCTAAAAGAACATGGAATCAAGAGAAGGCTCACAGCACCGTACACGCCTCAACAGAATGGCCAAAGCGAACGCAAAAATAGGTCTCTTCTTGACAGAGCACGGTGTTTGATGATCGAAGGAAATATACCTCAAAAACTGTGGGCCGAAGCAGTATACACAGCGAACTATCTCATCAACCGAAGCCCAGCTAAAGCCCTGAAAGGTTGTACACCATATGAAAAGTGGACCGGCCGTACTCCATCTGGGAATCACCTGCGTATAATTGGATGTAAAGCTTTTGTCCTAAACAAACACAGAAAGGGTAAATTTACACCAAAATGTATAGAAGGAGTCTTCATGGGCTATGCACGGCTAGCAAAAGGTTATCGCGTTTACATTCCTGAAAAACAAGGTATTGTAATAAGCAGAGACGTGAAGTTCATTGACAAAATGTATTATAAAGAGGATGTTGATCGTACCGAAGAAAACTACGATGATTTTTTTGAAAAACAGGAACAACAGGAACGTGTGAGACCTGAAACAGAAATCAAGGTTAATAAAAATACAGAAAGAAAGAGGAAGGAAAAACAAATAAAGAAGAAGAAAAACTTACCTGTAGTAGAAGTTGAATTCTCTTCAAACCCTACCCATGAAACTGTAGTCGCACCTCCTGTATCAGAACCTGAAGATGGTGAATTTGAAACAAACGAAGAACCTGCAGAACCTGAAGATGATGAATATGCAGAACCTGAAAATTATGAAATAAATGTCAACAGTACTATAAACGAAGAGCCAAGACCTCTTAGGGCGCATAAAGCTCCAATATGGCACAAAGATTATGAACTGATTGACCAACCTTCAAATTCATATGAAAATCAAGAGCCATTAGATGAAGACATGGACGAACTCTCACTTATATGCGAAAATGATCTCAATAACGAAGAATGGCATGACGCTATCAAAGCGGAAATAAAAGCTCATATAAAGAATGGAACATGGAAAATTGTTAAGAAAGAGAAGGACATGAAAATTATTGACCATAAAATGGTTCTGAGGAACAAATGAACTCCCGAAAAAGGAGAGATAAAGAAGGCCAGACTTGTTGCGCGCGGATTTGGACAAAGACCTGGAATTGATTTCAATGAAACATTTGCACCAGTTGCCAAATTAAGTACCATTCGATCTGTAATTGGACTAGCAGTCGAAGAGGACTTAAAACTTAACCAAATGGATGTCACGACGGCATACCTGAGTATACCGAGCAATACGTAGCCGAAATAATGGTAGAGGCATGCGACGAGGATGATTTTACTTTGTATGACAAAGCAAAGAACATGCTAGAAGATATAAAAAGTATCGAACAAGAAAAAGTATGTCACCTCAAAAAGGCCCTCTATGGATTAAAACAAGCAGGAAGGCAATGGTATACAATATTAGATACCGAACTAAAGAAAATAGGATTTCAAGCGTCGAAAGCTGATCCTTGTATCTACATATTAGTCAAAGGAGGAGAAAAGACAATAATTGCCATATATGTAGACGACCTTCTTATTGCTTACTCTTGCCCGAGAATACTGGCCGAAATTAAGAAAAAGTTAAACCAACAATTCGAAATGAAAGATTTAGGACAACCAAAACGTCTAATCGGAATTGATATGGAATACAAAGAAAATAAAATAAAATTAACACAAAAGAAATTTATTGAAGAAACATTAAAGAAATTTAAGATGGAGGATTGCAAAACCACGACTACTCCGATTGAAATCAACTTAAATCTGGAGCCTAACAAGAAAGGAGGAGAGGATATTTTACCCTATAGAAAGCTAATAGGAACATTAATGTATATCTCTGTCGCTACACGACCCGACATAACGTATGCGGTTAATTATCTATCAAGATTCAACGATAGTTTTGGACCGGAACATTTTAGATCGGCCAAGCGAGTGCTACGATACTTGAAAGGCACGACTTGGATGGCATGGCGGATGCCGACTGGGGCGCTTGCAAATTGGACCGAAAGTCCTGCTCTGGTTATACTTTCAAATACGCCGGGGCAGCGATCAGTTGGGCATCCAAGAAACAAAGAAGCGTGACCCTTTCAACAGCAGAATCGGAGTACACAGCTCTGACAGAAGCTGCGAAGGAAGCAGTTCACCTAAGATCGCTGTTTAGAGATTTGGGCATAAAATTGGGACACAACCCTATAGTATCTTCCAAATCGAAGCATATAGATCTGAAAGTACACTACATCAGAGATTGTGTAAAAGAAGGTGTACTAAAGATCGAGTACAAGTGTACGGAAGAGATGGAGGCTGACCTTTTGACAAAGGCACTACCAGGGCCCAGACTCGCTATGCTTAGAGGCAAACTGGGCGTGTTGCAGTAGTAGTGTTGTGAGGAGGAGTGTTGGAGATCGATGAAGATACTGGCACATCATAACTACAAAGGTTAAAGAGTGTGTCACTTAGCTATCTGTCAATTCTGATATATAACTGGAAAAATGTATGATCTTGTGTTGATTCGATATTAGTAAAATAAAACAAACGTTTACATATAATATTTATTTCTTTCATCCGCCTCTCCACCCAACAAAAAGACACAGATTTTTTAAGATTTTCATGGAAAAAGGTGCATTATATTACCTCACGCCCATCTACCTCTAAAAAAGCGGAACCACATTAATTTAAATTCAATCTTATAGGATTCCATTGCAAAAATTCGTTGAAAAACATGGAAATATGGGACACTTGGCAACACTGGCGCACGTGTGCGGCAGTCTGTAAGCTAGGATCGCATCGTTTTGACGGTCCGGTGCGAAAGTGTGGAAGCCCACCCAAGTACGAGCTATTCCTAGAAGCGCACCAAGGTCGCGGTCCGGTGCGATAGTCTGTTACGGCCTAATCCCCCTTTAGACTATGTGCGTGAATGGCAGCGCGAGTGTGGACCAGTGTGGACTCGATTACGCTGTTTGCAAAAAATAATGAATAAATAGACCAAAGAGAATATAGTCTGTGCGGAAAGAAAAGAGTCGTGGAATCAATTCTCCAAGACTGGGCCTCAACCTTGCGGTCCAAGGCATGTTCGATCAAGTCAAAAGTCGTTTGCTGTACGTTCGTTAAGAAATGGTTAAGAACGAAGCGAGAAAAAAAAATAAGCTGACCGGACCAAGGTTGCGGTCCGGTACGCCCGTCTGTTACACTATTCAAAACGAACCAAACCTTATCCACAGACAAGATAAACATCAAAACTCTTAAAACCAAACAAAATGGCCGATGTTCATTGAAAAAACTTGTTGAAATTTTAAAAGGAATTCGCCGTAAACGTATGTATTTCAAAGTTATTACATAAACACTTTTCATGACCGTTTTGATATTTATTATAACAAATATGAATAATACTTGCCCATGCGAAACCGATTCTAATAAGAATGTCTCTATCCACAATATAAACTTGCAAGTTTCTTGTTTGTTTATTCACTAATCCTATAATTACAATCTATAGTTTATTTCTAATTGGCAAAATGATGTCTCCTGTAACTTGAACAACCAACCCATACGATATAGCATGAATTAAAAAGGCGCAGTAAATGAGTTAGGCGCGTAATTGCGTTGTTTACAGACATGAAGACAACATTTTATGAATCTATTCATCAGATTTCCGGAAGTCCAGATATTTTAGATGTGTCCCATTCTTCTATGGCTTGTGAACCAACAGCTATAGCAAAGAAAAACGTTGATTCTGTATCTCAATAAGCTGCGTAATTGTGCACTTTTTCGATTCATAGTCGATTACGCAAGGGTGATAAAATTTCCTTGGGCGTGTGCATTGTTTATGTTTCTATCTGTACTGATACTAGGTTTATTTACATACTTTAATAGTGCTTAAAAATATAATATTCGACAATGCTAAGTTTGATAAAGAAATGATGTGTAAACAATAACATGTTAGTAATTTTAATCTTTGTTTTATAAGTTATTTTGTTAAAAACAAAATGGCGCGCAATAGACGCTCTCTTTTCCTCGTTTTGTTGTCTCATGCTACAGATAAGGAATGATTTAAATACAAACATTTAATGTTCTATTGACAAAGTATCCTTATTTGCATATGTATTTTTTCAACTTTTTGCCCTTACTTTTAACATATATTCATAATTAAAGTAGCATAATAAACTTGCTTAAAAAATTTGGGATAAGGTTTTGTATGGCACCATAATTATTATTTAAATAAAAACAGTTTTTTTTTATTGCACATCATTAGTTTTTGTACTCAATATAATTATTTATTATTTCTTTTTTACCCAATACAAGACATCACAATACAAATGAAACAAACATGCAACAAGACTAATATTTTAACCCGTCAAACGACAATCATACAACAAATTGATGCAAAGCAATTTGACCCATATTGATCAGTAGTAACACACGTCTGATACTGGGTCACTATGATCCAAAATGAGTTAGTATCACACTTGTGATACTAGGGCACAGGTTAATGTAATCTTTGTGACCAAAACAGATTTATTTATTACAGATTTTTTTTGTCAAGTATTGTAGGAGGTTACAATCTATTTATAAACCATGTCCATAATTTGCCATCTACTAAGGATGTTAGTAGAACATGTTAGAACATTTCTTCTAACTTCCCTTTGACAATTGGACAAAAAACAAGACAAATATAGTTGATCCACTCATTTATTGCAATAGTCGATTTATGAATATACAAAATAATCGATGTTAAAACTGTTTATTTCTTGATTTCAGTGAAAATGTCTAAACGGGAACAAAGTGATAGAAGTGAGAGGAAATTGGACTCAAGTGATTATGAAAATCTTATATCACAGCACAGTATATTTGAGCGGACTAAACACCAAGAGTTGCCCAGTTTTCCTGGATTTTCTAATGCAGAAACTCAAACAAAGCCTGGTGACATAAAAGGTCAAGGAGTTCAGTCAGCTTTAGGCCCATGGCACTATAATCCATGGTGGATGTTGGCAAGCACTTCAAGGACCACTCCATCACATGATGATTTTTCGGAAAATAGTGACCAGGCTAAGGTTAAGCAGGAACCCCGAGGAGCACCATCCCCCGAACGTGATCCTTTAGGGGGTGACCTAGACCACTACAGAAGCACTGTGACACCACCTGTAGGATTAGACTCATTCTGTGATGATTGCTCAGATCCATTTTGTGATTCCAGTGCTGCAATCTGTCGGAAGCTGTTTCACTGTCCACATTGCAGAAAGAGCTACCCTACTATTCTCGAATTTAACACACATCTAACTGGTGTGCATCCTGCGCAAAAGCCATTCAGATGCCAAATCTGCTTGGAACCCTTTCACAAGAAATCACATCTAAGAAGACATTTAGATGCTAATCACACTCGAAAAGATGTAAACAAGTGTTCAGTATGTTCAAAGTACATCAAAGATAAGAGTAACCTACGTAAACATATGCAAGTCCATACTGGCAGAGTACCTCAGAAGCAGTTCAAATGCGATCTTTGCAATAACAAACGCTATATGTCATTAGACAGACTTAACAACCATAAAGTGGTTTGCACTGGAGAGAAAGTGTTGAAATATTGCGATATGTGCCCAAAGGTATTTGACAACTCCAGGTCATTAAATAGCCACAAGAAAGTCCATGCCCGAGAACTCAAGTGTGACAACTGTGGAGAACAGCTGCGTTCTTTGGAACAATTTACAAACCACAAGATGATTTGTCAGGGATCATCGGAAGCAGCGATCGGTGGAGGACTGAGCGGCGCGCCAACCTCTGCCAGCTCTTCAGGCAACCGCTGCTGCACACAGCCTGGCCTGTGCGAGCACGACAAGCCCGCCTACCTCAACATCCCTGGCTATGCAGCTGGCAGAGTTCTTGATGCAACACTCTCATCATTGAAATCAGAATTGAACTGATTAAGCAGCCTACACACATGTCCATAAAAAGGGTATAACTAATTTCATTTTTTTACATGATTACCAAATAGTTGAAATGATGACAGTAAAAACTAATTTTCATGATTGAGAATTACACAAGACTGATGCAAATATCCCGCCTCACGACTTGCTTTATTATTACCATTTAAAGTTTAGAATTTAGTTTAGTAGTTTAGTACAGTTAGATTAAGCAGTATAGCTACTTGATCACATGTTCTTATATATGAAATACTGATAAAATATTGAAGTGGAGGAGATGAGATGACTTGTCTTGCTAGCATATATTGTTATTTTATCAGTTCACATATATTTGAATGTGTTCAAATTGTTATCAAGCTATAATTTTATATCTTAAAATTAGTACACCAATAAGAAAATTGTTCCACGAGAAAGCTTTATTGATAGGGAATCAAACATTCAATATTCACATACTTATGTGAAACAACAAATATATTTTTTATTTGACTTTAACAATGCCTCGACTGATTTAGAGTTAAATTAATGTGCAGTATTAAGTTAATCACTTTTTTATTTTTCTATTAAAGATTAACTTTATTATTTGATAATCTTTAGATACTAAGTTTTTGAAATAGAGTGGTCTGTGGATGCTTTAGGTTAACCTATAAATGTTTTGTAAAACTTGTTCAGGGCTCCATAAGTCGAGTATGAAGCACGCAAACATGCGGCACTAGCTATGGTGTAGCAGTCGTAAACAATTTACGTTTTTGTGTGCAATTAATATTTGATATACAATATAATATTTCAAGTACTAAGAATTTCGGATAATTCAATTGACCAAATGTTACAAACAATTGCCTCTAAATGTGTGTTATGGCCCTACACTACATATATACTCCAATCCAAAGACAAAAATAGAATCATTTAAGTTTCAACTATAATACTACTGTATTTCTAATTTGAATATTTTCTATGTGAATGTTTAGGTACTTTTAGACTTATTTTTGTTTCACAAAAAATTAGATAAGAAACTGTATAGTGCAATGAACCTTTTGGCTAAGCCTTGAGCATATAATGGTTATAAAAATATATATTAATATGTTCTTATTCCAAAATATTAATTTATTTTTAATTGTTACACACTTAATTATTAGTTGCTATTTGCTATGTATACTATACATGTGTCTATATAAGTAGTTGGTATGTTCTCTAAATCAGACATTGGCTACTGCTAAGTGCAGTCGATGTAGATCACTGCATTTGGCTCTATACGGAATATGTACAACCGTACACGCTGTTTGGGCATTTTGCATGTTCATTCAAATATTCATTGTATCAGTTGATACATACAAATCGTTTATCTCTATTTTGCGTTGAGCATTAATATTAGTACATTTATTAAGTTTTGCTACACTTTATTTTCATATGTATTAAATAATAAGAATAAAACTATACTTAATACAGCCAGCCTCATCTAATATACATGTAGCGTATATAATAATATATACATTTATATGGTTGAAGAATCTAAACCTCACCTCTTGTTTTTTACTTTCTTCACGTCTGTAATACCTTTCGAATGGAACTGACTGACATTGACGGCAGATACTTTTTATTAGGTACTATATTTGTTACTATAGCATAGCCAATCAAATTAGATCCAGAAATAGCGTATTGATGAATTAATTCCCAGCAAGCTAGAATCGTTTGAAAACTTTCATTTTGTCCTAAATGCGTGTAATCAGAGTTTGATCCATCCCAGGAGTGTGTGCCTACATTTTGGGAGCCTTAGGAGATCATTTTTTCCTTGGATTGCCAAACCACCAGATGTAGAAGGAACCCACCATCAATTACAATGGCACTATCAGCAAGGTTTGGTGGATCAGACACTGATAAAAACTCGATTTTTATTTTCAGATTTTTAACATACAACATAACGTAGAAAATTTTAAGTAGCTGCAATTTTTTACAAACGTCGGCTACGAATTCATATTAAGGCACCTTTCGGATCCTCAGATATTATTTTTAACATGATTACCGTACCGTACAGTTTTCGATATACAAGCAATAAACTGTAAAAACGCAAAAATGTAGGTATGCACACCTCCTGGAGCAAACTCTGATAACACGCATTATTTAGGACCGAATGAAGGTATTCAAACTATTTCCAGCTTGCTTAATTAATTGACCGAAGCGTAGCGAAGGTCTACGTTTTGACTCGGGCATTTTGCTTTTGTATGTCCGGATGTTCTCGTCTACAGGTCGCAATTCTTAAACGATTTTCGTGAAATTTTGTGACCGAATTCTATGACTAAATAAAAAAATTTTGTCGATCCGGTTTTTGGAAATTTTTCAAAATGGCGGAGTCGTGATAGCTCCCGCCTAAACAAATAGTCGTATCGGTATCATAAGAGTTTTTTCTTTTTGAGATATGTTTATAGATTAAATGGCCAAAAATTCAGAAAATTTGTATCGCTGGTTTTGGCTGTATTTAGATATTTAGTTTTTACTTGAGAATGAGTAGCTAAATTTCGTCAGCTTTAGTAAGAACTATAATGGCGTATTTTGCATGCGTTCGCTTTTTTTGTTTGCATCGGGAGGTCCCTGGTTCCATCCCCAGTAATTGTATACTGCTACATAACTTTTTGTATTTTTTTTATACTTAAATTTCGTATAGTTGTTTTTTTTTATTTTGAAAAAATTAAAAATTTCGTATTTTTTATTTATCAAGCGCGGGTTAAGCGTATTCGTTTAATTTTTGTTTGTAGCTTTATGTCATTTTTAATTTTTTGTTTATATTACATGTAGTATACCTACCTATATTTTTGCCATACATTTATTCAGTTTTAAGCTCTGCTCGCGAGGTCTACAGCTCACAGAGCCACTAGTTTAGTTGGATTTGTGTTTATAACTATCAACTAATTTCCATTGTAATGTGTACTAAGATTAAAATAGAGTAAACTGACAGCAGTGCTGGTCCAACCATTTAATCAACAAAATATAACTGAGTTAAAACTATGAAGAAAGATGACTTTAATTTTTATGTATGGGTAATTATAATGATTTTAACGTAATTTCATTACACCCCCAAAAAGTCAATTTGCTCTAATTCTGAATATGTTATTATTACATTTTATTCGTTCGAACTATTATTGTATAGCAAAAAAGAAATGATGCATCAAGACTGCATCAATCCTGACATTTTTTTAAACTTCAAGAAAGCCAATATAGCTGGTCAAGCAAATCTTGTCAGTAAAAAAAGGCGCGAAATTCAAATTTTCTATGGGACGATATCCCTTCGCTCCTACATTTTTCAAATTTGCCGCCTTTTTCTACTGACAAGATCTGCTTGACCAGCTATATATTCTTCATCATTAGTATACCGGCAATACAGTGAATTATTAGGATCGCCACAGTGGGAAACATGTATACCGTGGGCTCGAGTAACTCGACAGATTTTAAAGGTGTATTCTCTTGACCGCATTTAGAGACTAAGATGTCATACAAAGTTTTCTGAAATCGATCTTGTTTTAGAGGTAATGACCATCATGGTAAAAATTTGTTATTGCAATAACTCTGAAAAACACCTTTTAGGCTGCAACACTCTTTTTGCTGATGTTGACTAAAAGCATCTAAAAGTCATATGTTACCTAACATACTTGCTCCTTTATGACTATTATGACCCCAGGAATGTATGGTTAAAATCTGTCGGGTTAATCGAGCCCACGTTGTATATGTATGTATGTATGTATTCCTAATATGGTTTCAGTAATATTAACAGTCACGTAAGTGCTTGCATGTATGTTTTACATGAAAAAGCTGAAAAAGTTGACAAGTTCAAAGTATGTAAATGCTAATTTAACAATTTTCTGTGCAGTATATGTTTATACGAAGGTCAGGATCAGGCATGAGTTCAACGATTTCTTAATATGTAGAACAATGGCCATTACGGTGAGTCGATTTCTAAGTCGACTGTGAGGAAAGAGAGCTCAAAATCTTGTGGAGCAATCTTTATTTAAACCAAATACTTTTATCGACCTCATTCCACATTTATTAACGAAAATTGCATAGAGCTTAAATTACCGAAAATATAGCTGGTCAACCAAATCTTGTTAGTAAAAAAAGGCGCGAAATTCAAATTTTCTATGGGACGATATCCCTTCGCGCCTACATTTTTCAAATTTGCCGCCTTTTTCTACTGTCAAGATCTGCTTGACCAAGTATAACTCTTACGTCTCTATTCAATTTGATAAGCTCTTCCAGGATAACTCTGCAACATTTAAAAAACATTTTATTACGTAGGTATTAAGTAAACGAGAAAAACAGCTCCCAATGACATATACAGGGTGGTCCCACCCTGTATATGTTTATTTTTTGTAGTTGTTTTTTCTCGCTTACTTTATTACATAGCAAAAGCTGGTCTACCTAAACATAAGTTGTATAAAGGTTTGATTTTCTTAAGGGGTTTATTGTTTTTCTACACAAAAGACGATGTTCTATTGTTATTTGTGACCAAAAATACTACAAGGCTCTTTATTCACTGAAAGAGTGAAACGACCAGAATTCTATTAAACAAGTTACTGTAAAAAAAATTATGACACACTTTTATTGCTGACTGAACTTCTTCTCATTTGCATGTCTAATGTCTATCAACAATTTCACGAGACCTTTCTAATGAACCTAAACTCGATGATGAAGTTCAGTTTGTTACCTTCCGACTGCATCATCACATCAGCTCCATGTTGTATTGCATTGTCATCGGAATTTCGGATGTACGTACTCCAAATTTCAACTGAATCGGACGTGCAAGTGGTTCAAATTTAAGTTACACAATTTGAAGCAGACAGGTATACAAAGATAATTTGGATGTTACGGAGTCGAGCTAAATAAAAGTGTGTGAAATACAATAAACTAGTAAAGTTATTATGTTAATCTTCTGTTTATGTCCGGCATGAGCCATAAAAGTTACTTATTGTGTCGTAAGGTACAGGCGGCGGCGGGCGTTATAGACGTCTGTAACCTGTAAGCGCCAATTGCACCATCCCATTAACTCGGGATTAAGCGGTTAACCCAGTGTCAAATTGTACTGGTAACCATGGTAACTCCATGTTTAACTGGTTAACCCAGGGTATGTGGGATGGTGCAAGTGGCCCTATAAGTGGAACCAAGTCTCTCTAACGAATTGAGTTGAAAAGAGGCTTCCAGTACGGGCCTTATCAAGACGGCCCACGTATTACGAGGCTAAACAATACATACTTAGTAGGGCTTGGTAATCAAGAGTCCCAGTCTTGCTATTTTTTTATAAATAATAATCGAATTTTGTTTGTTGACCTTTTAAATAAAAATCTATATTGAGGCTTTTTATAAATATTCGTTTGTTATCTACTATTTACAATTGTTTAAATTGATATTTAGCTTCCGAGGTAATTATGTAGTAATTTAAGTTATAGTTTACAGTTAAGTACCATGTTTCGGTTCTGCCAATAGTTATTTTGTTCTTGTATTTGATAACATAGACTATTATTATAGGTTAAATTTATCCCACCACCACTACTACCTAAGTAAAAGGTTTTGTTCAGTTTGTAATACAAATAAAATAATATGCTACCTAATAATATGTATCATTGTGTATTGTGTAGCTAATTTGAGTAGTATCTAAATGCTTGTTTCTTTACTTTAACTTTGTAATTGATGAGAGGTTATGCGGTTTTTTTTAATATGGACTAATTTTCACTATACTATGTCAGCAACATGCCGTTACAGGAAAATTATGGCTACATTACGGTGTCGGGAACTATAGGTATTCCGATTACTCAGAGTCAATTATATATAATATATATATATATACCTAGGTAGGTATAACCATCTATTTTCATATATTTTAGACCGGTAATGTATCATTGAGACGTAGACAAAAAAAAATTAAAATTAAACTAATTATCCAAAATGAAATACATACTTCCAACTCCAGTCAGTCTGTTTTAGCGTGCTGCTTGTTCTCTCTTTATAACATCCCAGGTCTTCCATTTTTTGTGTAGGTACAGTCACCATCAGATATATCGAAGCGGCCAAGGCGCTCTCAAATATCTGAACACGCCTCTATTGTCAACGCGCTAGAGTGCGTGTTCAGGCGGTGTAGCATGAGTTGCGTTCTCGCGCGCGACTTCATACTTGAAGCCTGATATTTTTGAACACCCCTGCCGCTCTGACATATCTGATGGCGACTGTACAGAATCCTAAAAAACCTTATCATTTTTTTAGTTTCAAATTTCAATCAACACAACTCCACTAATTGCTTTTCAATCGACTTATTTTTATAAAGCCTATATTATTGTGGCGACGATTCCTATAATGTAAACTAACTGCCCACTCGAATTATAATTTGCACCCAGTGCGCACTTGTAGGGGTATGGTATCTTTTTCAACGCGTTGAACGCTTTTTATTTTAAAATAATATGCAGGACAGGACCTGAATACACGGCTATCATAAAAAAACCTAATTCACGTTTGTATTACTGCTGAATCAACCGGTTCTTTATAATTCGTTTTTTTAGCATTAGAAATAAGGTAAACAATCTTGATGTGTCTTTTAATTGAAAAATAAGTTACGGTAAATATGTAACAATTATGAATCTAATACGATCTTTTATAGTCTTCTGCTTTCATAAGTAATAGTTATTGATTTTTAATAAGTGTTTTTCAATTAAAAGACATGTCAAAATCGCTTACCTTCTTTCAAGTTCTTTCTAATGCTAAAAAAACGAACTATAGACACACATCAACCATTAAGAAAACTCAATGTGTTGTATCGGTAGTTATTAGATTGGTGTGGATTTTATTTTAGAGGTAGGATTAAGAAAAAATGTGTTCATATGATTTTAGTATATCATAGAATATTTTTAGTAATGTAATTTTATTTTCACCAGATTTTTTTCGAGAGGCGGAAGGTAATAATTGCGGTCAGATTATGCATAGTGTTGTAAATTCTCGAAATAAATTTTTTTTCGACACTATTATTACCCTATTGGTCGCTTTTAAATTGCTGTGCCGTTGCCGTCAACTGAAATTGACTGCATAAAACGTGGCATTAGGAAAGCAACCATTAGGAAAGAACAGATGACAAAAAAAAACAAATTTTCTTAAGCAAGTGGGTTTCATTAGAAAACTATTTACAGTACCTACTTATTTCCAGGACAGGGAAACTCGTGGGTCGTTGCTAAAAGTGCTGTGCTGCCTATTACAACACTATTTTTAGATAATAATAAAAATAGCGCATTATCTCATGGCATTTCCTGTCGACTGGAGTGCTTCGCCATATTATGTACCTACCTACTTTTAGCATTTATGTACCACCGACTAAAACAATCTGTAAGCTTTCTGCTCAGCGTCAGCGCCGCTAGGAAGTATATTATTTTGCTTGGCCGTGAGACCTTTATCCGCCCCTCGTATGAATGGTGCAGACTTCCAATAGGTACATTATGCTACGATAAATGATAAGATTTCAAACAACAGTGTAATTCCATGTGCATATTTTGATTCGTTTCAGTACCCCCCTACTTTATTATTGGTTTTTATCATTAACTTGTCCGATCCCGCGACCCGAAAACTAATTTTGTCGTTGTCTCCCAGTATGGCTCACATTTGAGCCGTGGGAGTTGAAATTATGAATATCGTGGGAAATCTGGAAAATTTATTTACGGCTCCTATTTGAGCCCTTGGGATATGACAGGTTAATCTTAACATTTACATATTGTCTACACATAATATTATTTTAATGGTCAGATAGAATTAAGCTTACGCACTATTATATATTGATCTAATACAATAACATACGAGAATATATTACGTATACCTTTCACCAATAAACGAAGTTTCCTTACTGTTTCATTGCGTATTATTTTGACACCATTTCTGCCACCCTCACCTAAAGTGCATTAAGACTATTAAGAGAAACTATATTCAATGTTTGGGCATCTAGCTCTTCGTTAGAGTGACAGACCTTAAGCCACGTATCGCCAGAACAGCATTTTTTTTTACTCCCTGAGCGTAAACTAAGAGTGTACTCCCATTAATAGGGAATACGCGCTTCAAATCATTCCAATCTGTCGGGTGGCAGCGGTCACGTGGGCCGCGGACAAATAAAGTTAGTTTCTCAAAGATACCGGTATTCAATTTTTTTAAGCTTTTTATTAAGCATAATCTTATGAAATATAATTTTTTGGAAAATAATTCATTTTTGGTCCAAGCTTTTATCGCTGACTACTTATTCTACTATACTTTTCTTTATTCGTATCGAGACACTTCTAACAACCCCATACGCAATTAGTGTTGTTTTATCACAGAGTTCCCACGGCCACCTCCTGTCTCCATCATCAGATCAGCTCCATATCATGCCAAACACTGCCTACTCAGTAGTACGAACAGTGCGATAACTTTTTGGTAAGTTGATGGATTTTAGTAACTAAAATACTCGCCACTCGAACTATCTTAAGTGCCACAAAGGAATATATCTAGGAAGTCTATGTATATGTCGCAGTCGGATTGTATAATCCGCCGTATTACATTACGGCTAGCCGCTTTACAAAACAGGGGCGTTTTGAAATGCGGCGGTTCGACGATTAGCCGGATTGAATGCGGCTGAATGAAAATCCGCCGGAATGTATTCGGCGCCATACGTTCTTCAACACGGCTAGCCGTAATGTAATACAGCGAGTCATTAGCCGCCGCTTTGACAGTTTTTAGTTCCCATTTTTAACACTCGTGGCGCTGCCTGACATAACAACAAACTATGAAAAACGCTGGGGTGTCCATCAAATCTGGAGTTCGTCGGACTGTTTCTTTTCAAAAAACATTTCCTTCGCAACTTAACTAGACGGAGCCCCGCTTCGCGGGGCTCCTATTTCTGAGCGGTTTGCCCTTCGGGCATCTGAAGCTACCTAACTAACCTAACCTACCTACCTATTGATTTAGTGAGACGTCCGTGAAAACATTACACTTTGGGGAAAAAAGCGTAGGTAGGTAAGTAGGTTAGGTTCGTTAGGTAGCTTCAGATGCCCGAAGGGCAAACCGCCCAGAAATAGGAGCCCCGCTTGCGGGGCTCCGTCTATTTAAGTTGTGAAGGAAATGTTTTGGAAAAGAAACACATGTAGTGCGGTGGGACCATGGTAAAAATAAATTAAATTGCAAACATTGTCAAACTCCGGTTACGTAGACGACCGAAAGAACTGGTCACTCTACAATCTAAATAGTAGATACGATGCGGCTAAACGTAGGCCGCCTTATTGAAGAACGTATCGCAATGACAATCCGGCTAATCGTCGAACCGCCGCATTTCAAAACGCCCCTGTTTTGTAAAACGGCTAGCCGTAATGTAATACGGCGGATTATACGATCTGACTACGACATATATATTTATTCCTTTGCGACACTTGCCCTTCTCATTCAGATTCTTTGCGTCGGGCTATCGAATAAAAAAATATATGTTATCAAACCTTGTATTTACTTATAGTTATTCTTATATTACAACACGCCCTCTCTTAACAGCCTGTTTTATCTTTTTAGACTTCTTTTCTTTCTTTTTCTTAGCAATGTTCTCTGTCCGTTTAACTTGTCTAGCGTCTTTAGTCTCTTTAACGTTTTGAATCCTGTTGTCCCACTGCTTTTTACTGTGCTTCTTCTTTTGTTCCTGTAATAATTGCATATATTTGATTAGAATCATAGTCTAATAAAACATGGTCTTCTCTTCCCTGAGTGACACAAGCCTACGTCACAATAACATTGCCAGTTTATATAGCGCTATTGCATATTATCATATAGCCCTGTCGCATGATGACGTAGGCTTGTGCCAGTCACGTGGTCGGAAGAGAGTACCAGGCGCGGAGTATATTATTATACCATGATTAGAATGATTAAATTTCTGAAGGCCTATTCAAACTTCAATCATCTGAATTTAATCTGTGATCGTGGATATACCTATAACCGGGATAGTACAGTTGTACATAGGCACGTAAAGTGCTGCTTGCCGCACTAGGGCAGTAATTATTTACCACTTTAGTAATTAGCACTTTCGTGCCTCTGTTGAAATTTTAAGGGGTCATAATGTACTGGAAAACGTTGTACGATACACGTGTGAAAACCTATTCGCACAAGTATCACGCTAATCCGCAACTCGTGACGATTTCTCACTCTCAACGACTCCCTTCGGTCGTGTTTTCGCACTTGTATCGTAATGTATTATTTTCTAATCACAACTTGACCATTTTCACCAAGCAAAACAGTTGATCATAGGGCACTAGAGAAACAGTCCGAAAGAGAGCATCAAACCATAGGGCTGTATCTCATCTCACTCACACAAATTTCCATACTGATGCTACTTTTTGTGACATTGCTGGCAATAGGGAATATTACGCAAAACCTGCGTAGGGGGCGCCACTCCCACAATAAGTCACAATCTAAGGGTCTACCGCAAGCGAGAGTCGAAATTTTGTTATATAACCTCTCTATCGCTCTTGCATATTCGAACGATAAAGAGGCAGATAGCCGAGTTTCGATTTCGGGTTTCCCGGTAGGCCCTTTGTAAACAAACCGCCTTGATGCATCAATGTCATATTTGACTGTCTGTGAAAACCTGTCAAAATACATTTAAGGTACAGTATGTATAAGTTACTCTATGGAGTCTATGGTATACTTAAGTCGCTAGTGATGCACTCTGGCGGCAAAACATTGCAATAATACTACTAATACTCCCTATTCATGTTGTTAATACCGTAACCAAAACGAGATGCAATCCTCTATTTTGACTTGTCTTTCAGTTACACTTTTTGATTGTATTGGCCAAAGATACAAAAAACAAGTGCGAGTCGGACTCGCGCACGGAGGGTTCCGCACCATCAACAAAAAATAGAGCAAAAAAAATCGTGTTTGTTGTATGGGAGCCCCCCTTAAATATTTATTTTATTTTATTTTTAGTATTTGTTGTTATAGCGGCAACAGAGATACATCATTTGTGAAAATTTCAACTGTCTAGCTATCGCGGTTCATGAGATACAGCCTGGTAACAGACGGACAGCGAAGTCTTAGTAATAGGGTCCCGTTTTTTACCCTTACGGAACCCTAAAAACCATTTGAGAACCTCCTTGAAGTGGAATGAGTCTACACAGTTTTTTGAAAGAAATAGAAGGTTACAGATGTAGTGCATAATTATTTTCCATCGTATTTTCACGGAAACGTACGAACGTGTCTTGCTATTTCAGTCAGTCTCGGTACAAAAAGTACTGAGGTTGACTGAAGTAGCATGACAAATACATGCATCCAAGAAAATACGATGGAAAACAATTATGCACTACCTACATCCGTACATCTATGACAGTAAAATCTAAATGCTTTTTGTGTAAAAGATGGCTTACTCTTTTTTGAATTGATTTTTTTAGCAGATTGGGGTCATCCTTAATTTTTTGGCCTTCAGCTTTTTGCAACATATTTTTCCACGCAATTTTTTCTTTCAATTCCTTCACTTTGGACTTTTCTTCAGTTTCTTCTAGTTGCCTGAACTTTTCTTCTTGTTGCTTGAGATTTTCTAATATTTTTTTAGGATCTTTCTCACCCTTGTTTACCCTGTCTGAAAATAATATTATAACATAAATATATATTTGGTATTTACACCGTGGGGAACATTAAAACACCATCATTCACAATTTGAGTAAATAATTGATTCATGTTTAACCCTTTAACCACCAGTCTGATATATAAGACATTACATATCCAGCTCATTTCGCCACAGTCTGATAAATAAGACAAAGATCTGATTTGGTTTTTACAGCACATTTATAACTCCCGTAACTATGCCAACCTTACTCTGCGTGGTACAATTACTGTTGGTGGCAACACGAGCACACTCAATCAAAAATTGCTGGCAGTTAAAAGGTTAAATAATTTGTGGAGGTGTTCAATGACTGAAAAGCCAGATCAGCCAGACTATGTCTAGGTTTATTGAATGTTAAAGGAATATAGTGACATCATACAGCCATATCTAATGCAGGCTGTGATAAAACTGAGTAAAAACTGCTTATTATTTAGAAATTCACATATTAGTTATCCGAGTGATTTATTTATTGTCATTATGTCGAAATAAATCTATCAACAAACCTTTATGTCCAGTGTTTGCAAAATCAAACTTGGAAAAGACCAGTTTTGCATCATTGTTAAATATTGGTTTTGGTGCAACAGCACTATCCATTTTGTGTTCTTTCTTCGGTAAAATAGGTTTGTCTACAGATGGCTTTACTTTAGTTTTATTTATCCTGTCTCTCTTCTTGATTTTTTTATTCAATTTGCTTGCAAGACTTTTCTTGGCCAGTTTGGTTTTCAAGTGGAAGTTGTTTTGTGACTTGATTTTCTCAAGCCTCTCTTCTAACTCTGCAATAGTAGTCACCCGTTTTGGCATCTTCTTCTCCTCTAGGTTAGCATCACCATTGGTTGTTTCAATGTCATCATCATCAAACTCATCTGAAAGAGTGTAGAGTAAATTAGAGTCAACAAAAAACAATGCAATAGATAATCAAATCATCACATGCCAAGCAGGTCCATAATAAACTTAACAAGTATGGTAATTCAATGGCATGTTATTTTGTTATAGGGTGAGCAGTGCCAATAATGCACATAGCATGGAAAATTTTTTTTGGTTACCATTCAGAGGATAAAATATACATATTATATCACATTAATGATTTAAAACACATCCCAACAGTAATCTGTTAAAACTGTTTAAATAGTAGTAGGTCCAGCATAAAAAGTAACAGTGTGCGCTTTACTTCCAAAATAAACTATTGTAATCAATCCTTAGAAACAATAATTGCATAGCAGAAGCTCTAATTAAAGTTTCATTCCTTGATGATAATTTATATATATAATAAGTACTATGCTAATAAAATGTCTATACTTGTTTAACACACCAAAATGATGCAGCATCTATTATTTATTGTATCAAGCCTTGTTGTGGTAAGTCCTAAACACTAGAAGAGGCAAAATGCGTGGCTAATCATAATTTTCCAGTCATTATTATTAAGACTAAGATGAAATACTGTACTAAAGCTGTGAATACAGATAACAATTACCTTGGAGAGAGTATATTAACTACAACAATTGCTTTCATTCATTGGTTACTATGTGTAGCAGTGTTTAATGTTATCAAATTAAAAATTCCTGAAGTGCATGCTTGGCATTCTTATAAGCAGTCATAGCATGACTACGGAATTTAAACTCAAAATTTTAAATACATACATAGTCATAAATATAATTCATTTCGCAATGCAACTCTGAACTCGCACAGTTGCTATAACGTTGTCTTTACTTACCTTTTGTTTGCTGCGGTATGGACAAAACAGAAAAGATATTTTGTAGGAATATAAATTCCTTGTTCAGTTCCACTTTCAACTGCTTAGACTTAATAGGCTTCTTTTGGATGGACATCGTTATATTTCTGTAAATATTACGTCAAGTAATTATTCGATCTAACTTTGAAACCCTAAGTTATTTCTAAATACACACTATAATAAGAATACTGTAATTATATTCTACCTCTTTTACTATTACATTCAGCACACACAAGATTAGGTTTAAAACAATTTTAAATGTTATCTAAATAATACCACGCGCGAATCCCACTAACCAACAAATTTATCCAAAAACGTGAGCATGGGCATAGCGGCGGACGGACGTGAGTGACACTGACATTTGTTTTTTTTTTTTGGATTTTATGGCCGTCTGGTTACGAGACCTTTAAGCCGTCTTTATTTTTATTACAGTCCCTGCCAAAGAATAAAAAGTTCCCTCCACAATCGTGCGCGAATCACGGCGCGGAGCATTGCCTACTCGGAATTATATTAGAAAAAATGCCAGACTTATGTCTAGATTATGCCAGAAATGTGCTAACAAAATGCTAATCAATATATTGGTAACTATACTTGGTCAAGCAGATATTGTCAGTCGAAAAAGGCGGCAAATTTGAAAAATGTAGGCGAGAAAGGAAATATCGCCCATAGAAAATTTGAATATCGCGCCTTTTTTTACTGACAAGATTTGCTTGACCAGCTGTAAAAATGAGGGTCTTCTACATATAGTGTGTCAAAGGACTGTCTTATTTCAAACAGACAGAGAGAGTCATACTATCTTTGTCTTACACTAGTACTAGCACCCAAAAGAAAAGGATGAGTATAGTTTTTTTTGTTCCTATTTACTGACAAATTGGTTTGACCGTCTATAAATCAAACAATGCTGTTGCTGAGGTTTTTATAGAGTCAGACAAGCTAACTTTGCACCGAGTTGGTTAGCTAATGTCAAATTTCTTTGAAACGTGACTTTATAGTGGCTCTCAACACTTTGTAGTTTGTAGCTATTGATGCAGAGAAAGCATACCCTGATCAAGGCCTGTTCACTTCCTATGAAAATTATGTCCCCTTATAATTACGCATGTGTGCGCCTGAAGCTTCTATGCGTGCTTTGCTTGGAGGATATAATCAAACGGAGACGCCATGTCTGTAATTTTCTGTACAAAACAGTCTGCCGATTTTTGCGGGGGAGGGGAACGTCAAATGTATGCGTAACGTAAAAATAGCCATGTCAGATAAACGTCAGTCCATACATTGTGTATGACCGTTGGCCGCCTATTTTCGACAGAGGGGAAAGCCTGTTAATGGCTACTCCGTTTAGTTGTATCCTCCAAGGTGCTTTGGCCTCTGAGAAAAAGTTGCTAGTAATAAAAATTAAAACATTTTTCTACAGCAACATTGCTCCCAACTGATTTAAATTTTCACGAATTTTATACATTATTAATCATAAAACGGGACTTAATACACTTAAAATTTAATTACACGCGATTAAGTTTTATAATGAATATTTGCTTCCAACTGTCTTTAGCAATGTTCATAAAATATATGGAGGGTAAAAGTACGTCTACCCACTATAATAAAAAAATTGTCAATGATTTCATAGTGAACGTTCGCGCGGACACATTTTTAGGAGCGACGAGTTTTATCATGTTATTACGTACTTACGTAGTAAGTTCGTTTACAGTTACAAGTGCGCGCGCGTATTTTTGTGTAAACAAAGAAGTGTATTGTGTGACATTGGTTACGTATTCATTTCTATCTACTGTGTCGTTAGCATTATGACCGTGACTGTTTTTTAGATTCCATTTTTAACCCCAAAATGTGTTAATTTTACTATCCGGTATCCGGCCGGATAGTAAAATATACTTGGTCAACCAGATCTTGACAGTAGAAAAAGGCGGCAAATTTGAAAAATGTAGGCGCGAAGTGATATCGTCCCATAGAAAATTTGAATTTCGCGCCCTTTTTTACTGACAAGATTTGGTTGACCAGCTATATCTATGGTCTGGACCAAAAACAATGCAATATAGTGTGTGATCACCGACTCGTAACCAGGCCATAAAATCCAAAAAAAAAAAAACGTTCTCACCGACCGACGGGCCTATCAAATCAAATCAAAATATAAGTAAACACAAGTAAAAAATAAATGTTCTCATATTTATTCCTTTATTTATCATTCAAGCCGGACAAAAATGTTATTGATGCCATCATCCAATATCTTTAATGCTTACGTTTACATAGGAGCATCACTTAGTTACATAAAGTGGCAATAGAACACCCAAAATGGAAGAAAATAACCCTTTGGAACCATCTCCAGTTACTCTACCGAAAAAGAGTCTTCGAAGTAATGCAAGGGGTAGGCCGACATCCGAGAAAACTATAAAGTTTACTCCACAGCCGAAATCTATAATATCGCGATTATTAAGACGAGTAAGGAAACAGGACTGTGATAATATTAACAAAAGAAACCACTCTGGCATTCATGTTTCTAACATTGACTCAAGTACTGAAGATGTTGTTAATTCCAAAACCGACTCAGTCCTGGAAAAGCCTCAGTTATCAAACACTTATCAGAGTATTCAAGGAACTGACAGTGTTCATGTGGATGATAATTATAAGAATAGTTTAAATGCTGAAGAACAACACGATGTTCAGGTAACTAATATGTTTCATACATAAGTAGATTGTATTTTTTTACTGTAGCCTTCTACACTAGCTTAGGGTAAATGGCAGTTGTGGTAATGCATCATATTGTTCAATTCATGCAACAAATTATTCAATTTTAATCAATATGGCTGGCTGGATGCACCTGCACCTTAAGATAAATCGCATTTGGGCAATTGCAGTTTATCAATAAATAAATAATTAAATATATAATTGAAAATATAAATCTTGGAATTTTATCTTCATGAAAATAAAATGCTGTCGCTTTCTGGTGATTAAACATTTTTCAAATTAAATTGTTGAGCAGCTGGGATTACTTTTGGTGGACAGGGAAGAGTAGTCAGGCGTCTACAAGCTTGTTGCGGGTGAAAATTTAATCTGATTAAGTTCATGAGAATCACGAGTAATTAGAATTAGCGGATTCAATATATTATTTGTATTGTTTACAGAATAATACAACAACACGGGAAAAGAAGTGTGAAAAACCAATGCCACTTGAAATCACTTGTTATGTGTGCTCACATAGGTAACTTTTTGCAATGCCGTTTGTTGTTAAAATAATATTAAACTAAAGGAGTAAATAATAAAGCTGTCAATTGAGAAAATTGGTATCCTTAGTAATCTTAGTACTTATGCTGTTTTTAAGACATATTTTTTATTTCAGAAGCAGCGGCCCACAAGCACATAGAAAGCATTTAAGCATTCACAGAGATCAGCCCTACACCTGCAACTTTCCCAATTGCAAGTACACCTGCAAGTTGTCCTGTAATCTCATCAAGCACAAAAGGATACACACATCGGAAAAACCATTCCTTTGTGATCAGTGCACATTCAGATCAAACTTTGCCAATTCCCTGAAAGTGCACAGAAGAATTCACACATCAGAAAGACCATATGGCTGCCAGCTATGTAGCTACAGGTGCAACAGTAGTTCTAATCTCAAGAAGCACTGTCGTCACAGACATCGCAACATTTCTTAGGAGAATAATTTATTTAGTCAACTGTTGTATGCAAAGTGAAATTAGAGATGTGATCAATAATAATAAGACACAATCACTAATTGTAAAAGTATCTATTAAATGAAGTTGGAGTGAAAGTTCCTAGTCTTGATATTGACAATTATTTTTTGAATTCTATAGTTCTGACTCGAATTCGAGCCTATTATGTATGCTCAGCACTACAGTAGGATATAAAGACATTATTACATGTATACCTACCACTAGGGTTGCCAACTATTTTTTGGTAGAATATAGTATTTTCCAGAATAGGGCATCAAAAATATAGTACATTTCAAAAAAATATGGTACTTTTAGATAAAATACTAAACATAAGTGTAACATACGTTTAATCGGAAATATAGTATTATAGCGTACTATATATTTTTCCAAAAGTATATAGTACAGAGAGCCAAAATATAGTACAATACTATATAATATAGTACGGTTGGCAACCCTACCTACCACTAATATGTTGTATAGGTATATATTATAATTTATATATTCTCTATTTCTATTTTTGTTTCTTTCAACCGTTGCTCTGTTATTGTACTTAGTAAACCAGTAAGGAAGAGCGGTGTCTCTTGACACAGGTATCTTGTATGCTTAAAAAGAGACCAACCTGCATATTGTTAATCTACTATGTTACTGAATAAATCATTTTTATAAAAAAAAATATATATATACATATTTTTTTTTACCCAGTATGTTTTATTTTTTTAAGCGCCCTTGAATTTGTGAACATACTGGGTAATTTTATCTTTCTTGGCATTAATTTTTTTTTTAATTCCATTCAGAGATCTAACGATAGTAAATGTTACCATACTGAATTGGCCTATCTATCAGCTTAGCACACAAAAAAAATCAAGCATCTACCGCAATAATTCACGTCACCATAAATAAAAATCTCATCATACTCGGCGATAGGTGAAAAATTAAAAAAAATCATAACTCCGAAAATACGAAAAAATCGCGGAACATACATGGGGGTGATTCAGATAGCGCTCTAGGTCCTCTACCTCCCAGCTTCAGTATATCACTACTTCTTGGGACACCCTGTATGTATATTATATATATATATATATATATATATATATATATATATTACAATTATATTATTCCCTGAAAAATAAGACAAGTTTTTCCAGATCAAAGCGTTTATATTCATATCATTATTCTAAATATACAATATTCTATAAAGGTATAACTGGTACTAAAATAAACATCAAAATCGTCGCCCAAAAAGTACTTAAACAACATGTGTCCTCTTAAAACATGAATTATTTTATACACGATATTTATATATTCATTTGAACTACGCAACAAAAAAGCGAGGATATTATTTAACATATTTTAATACTAGTTTGTATTGTAATAGTCACAGGCATGATGTGCTGTAGGTACCTGGAGGTGCTTTACCGGTGAACGAGACTAATAGGCGCAGCGGCAAATTTCCAATAAACAAATTACATAACTTACATAAGCATGAAATTTAACGCTATGCCTCGCGTCTCCTCGCGGGTGCTAAATCACTATAACCACAAGAGTTAAGTAACAGCGTCGTAAAACCGTGCTGTGTACACTACTGCCGCACGCGCAGCCAGAGAGAAGCGCAAGCGCGCGATTGTAGTAATGTTTCACAGTACAGAAAATATATCTCTGTTCAGTTTCTGTACTCCTGTGTCATCTCACACAGGATGACACAAAAGACGTATGCAAAATGATCATCTCCAATTCAGCTAATGACGAACAATATAATGCGTTATCCCGGGCGTCTAAAGTATTAGGTATATACAAATACACATATTTACATTGCAAGGAATTTTGGTGGCTCGTCATTTGAGTACGAGATGCAAGAAAATGTTGCAAATATTTGGTTTTTACACTAGGCTTTTTATTTGGTAAATATAATGATTACTAAAATGTTATCGGATAAAAACAGTTTCTTACCGCCAAAATACATACCTTAATTCTTAGTGTAAATACCAAGTAACTAGCAAATAAATAATTTTATGTATCTTTACATGTTCTTGTGCATATAAAATATCACACCTCCACCAAAATAAATACCTTGTATTTAACTTGGTATTTTCACTTAGCTAAGGAATTTATTTTGACAATAAGAGGAATGTAATTCATGGAATAATTTTACAGAATAAGCTTAGCCATAGTATTCTGTTATAACAAGGACATTAAACAATGCTTCATCCCTAAATACGTACTGTGTAGGTGTCTTTAGGCCAAGCTCAATTTTTCAACTCTCTAATAATACTTTACTTTAAATTTTAACTTAATAATTACATTTTAGGTACCTACAATAGGTATGGGTATGTGTAATCTAAACAGCGGACGTATATGCTTAAAAATAAACACTATGCTTTATATTGTTCGTCCATAGCCAATCCGGATCTCATTCAGTATAACGTATTTTGCGTCACCCGACCCCGTTATTTGAGTTTGTGTCAGTGACAGTGTTCGGTGAAGTCTACGACGACGGACTCGCGCCAGCCGAAGAGGAAGTAGCCCGTGGCCGAGCCCAGCACGACGGCCACGCAGAGCCACGTGTTGTACGTCATGAACACGAGCATGAGCATGTAGCTGATGAACACCTGGAGACCGTGAAGCACGGTTTGGTAGGCGTGCGCGCCGCTTAACATCGTCGGTCTGTCGAGACACACAACAACTCTTATCAATTAATTGCGTTGCAATTTTACGGATAACGATGGTCGCACTTTTATAGTCTGTCAACATCACAATACTCGCGTTCTACACCTATGAGAGTGAGAGCGGGACGCATGACATAAAAGTGCAACCATACTGTATATAGGTACAGGACCGTTAAACACTGATTTTAAACTCGATCAGTCCAAAAGTTTCGAAGCGCATTAGCTGTGACGGACGAGACAAATTAATTCCACAAATCTCCCATAATACCATTACATTAGAGTCCATTTCCTAAATTTCACGAATACAACATACTATTCTTTAAGAAAAATGTATATATTTTTAGTATGACTCAGCATTCGACGCTCAACTACTGCTCACGAATCTAAACTAAGTAGGTACATGCAATTGAAACTATCGAACATTAGGCCTGCTCGCTTGTCGGCATATCAATCTAACAAAAATAAGTAACGGGCTCAGAGATAATATCTCAGTTATAATATAGCCTGCAGGCGTGCGATCGATTACTGCTTTTGATATCGTACTACTAACTGACCTATGTCCACCTACTATACACACTTATTAACTATGGTGGAAAAAATAATGAGACATGGGTTAGGTACTTTTAATTATATAGTCAGCAGATTAAAATTTGTTATTTTATCTTTATGTCAGTAAGGTTTTATGTTATTTACTAAACTATATTATGTGGCTGAATATAGGTAGGTATATACCTAGTGTGTATAGATCCTATAGTGTCGAAAAGACTTCAGCCGATTTATTTGATTAAACTGTTACTCTTTCTATTCAATCTAGGGTACTATAGTAAACTGCCAGTTGTTTTAACAAATAATTGCGGACTAATTGGTTAAATTTTATAGTTAATGATATTGATAAGGGTTAACTTCACGCCTATCAACGTCAGTTTACTCTAGCCAGCTAATTAAAATTTTACGTACAGTCAACAGCAAAGGTGTTCCAACCATCAAAATGGTCTGCAGACACTGTTACTCTCATAATTAGTTAAGTTTTATGTTTTACACCAAATAAAGTTTTTCTATTCTATTCTATTCTAATAAAGTTGTGTTCAGATCATTTTGGAAACTTCGCCCACATCTGCTGCTAACTGTACATAGCTATGAATGACTTAATAAATAAGGTTACTTACACATTCCTTTCCAGAGCATGCGGCACCGGCCTTAAAAGAAAAAAATGTGTTATATAACATTGATTAAATTTAACTACCAATAGGCATATTTCGGAGCTGTTGGTTATGAAAGTGGGATTACGTCGTCAAGAATAAAAAGTTTACATTCACATACAAGACAAAAGAGATTATAAAAAAGTAAACAGTGGACGGGACGTGAAACGAATCACGTTCGCAAAGAACAGTCGATATCGGATACCTACTAAAATTAATTATGTGACCAATCGAAGAAATGTCATGAATATTTCATAATAATTTATGAAATTAATTAAAACTATTATTTAAAAGGGAAATAGTGATGTGGACGGGGAAAATGTGGATGACGCGTTGACGCGAGACGGGGAGTGGGTGTGAATCGCCGACGTCGAGCGACCACTAAGACCACTAAGATGCTGCATGGATCATCCAGGCGGCGAAGCGATTCAAAAAGGATAAACGGGCAAAGTTACAATTAGATGGCGCGTAGTTCCAGGATTATAATAAAATACCAATATCTTGTCCATGGAGCTCACGTCAATAAAAATTCCAGTTGGCACCGATTTGATTTTAATCTGTTGGTCCCTGTATGATTTTAATGGGATACCCAGAAATTAACATTTTTAGTAAGTAGGTATAATAAATAATTATTATATAAGTACGTGTACATGTGCAACTTCAGAACAAAGCTCTACATTTTCATTTGAAAAAGCTATGAAGTGATATGTGAGCGTGCTGTGCATTGCCTACTCGTATGACAACAATATTTATTATTGTTAATAAAAAACATAATCTACAACACTTTGATACCGATGTGTAGGACGGATATAGTATAGTTAATTGATTCCATTGTGTTACGAAAATTACCATGTACCTACATTTTATTTCCATTATATCCAGAGTGGTAAAAGGGGACTACTTTTATATAGGTAGTTATACCTACATAGAAACGTTCGTCCACTATCCTCTTAAAAGGAGTTGTTACAAAACGCGTTGTTTACGAATGGCTGCTAACTGGATATCAGCAAGATAAGATATCAATTAGTTGGATATACTATGTATGTAATAGGTAAATATATCAGGTATATGTTGGGTACGTTAAACTCTGATATACAGATGCAATTGATTCACCCTTTCGCCGCCATGTCAACAATTGCACGTAGGCAACCCATATAGGCACGAAATACATTGACTTTATATCAAGTCAATGACGGCAAACAGGTTAACAAATTATTTCATAAGAAAGACTGGACGAAGTCACGTGACCGGTGCTTCTCAATACTAACGTTGTCTCCATTTTTCTCTCTTTTTATTAACGGATTGCAAATTCTCAATTGATAAAAGCCGTATTGTGGAAGGGTAAACGCTTTCGATTATTCTGATTAGCCCCTACTGAGTGCTTAATACGCACTAGAATGCAAAAAGCTTTGATTCCTGAAACCCAAAAGGGCTGACGACCATAAGTAAGATTTGCGTCGACCGTCCAGAGGCACAGGTACCCCTCGTTAGGGGAATTGTGTTTTCAAATAAATAAATTAATTTCTGTATAAATCAGTTGATACTTACATTTATTAATATTGTAGTCCTACTGATTCCCCAACTTTTGGTCTTTGTGACATGTCAACTAAATGGCAAATGGTGGCCACATTTTTCTGTTTAGACGATAAAGTCAAAACTATGGGACAAAGACCAAAAGTTGGGAAATCAGTAGGACAAGGATATGGATATATACTGATTTATACAGAAATTAGTTGGTTTATTAGAAAACACAATTCCTATGAACGGTCGACGCAGTATTAAGACTACACAGTCGAGTCGAGAGCCCGGAATACGTTAACATGTAAACTTTTTTACCATATCATCCACTTCGATAGCTGCAGTAGGAATAACTTCAAGAGACTATGTAATTAGGTAATTAGTAAATGCAGATAGCAACAGACATCTCATGAATACCTAGGACTTTTTCTAGCAATAACGAGGGATTGACATATCGACATAACTGTTATCGATACGTAAATAAAGATGATAGCTACCGCGAAATATAGGACACGTAGCCTATCTTTGTTAATTTTTATGACTTATAGTCAGTAGTAGTGGGTATACTGTATACTTCATACAATAGTATTGTATTCATTTTTATATTCAGGTACTATTACGAGTATACAGAGAAATAGTAGATTGTTAACCAAGGGATAAAAGGGACTCAATTCTGCAGAGGTAGTTAGTTAGCATTGGCTAATTGGAGTATTGACTCCGAGGCTGAAATGACGCCTTTCACCCGAGTTAAACACTTTCGTCTATTTTTTATGTCGAATAAGTACGAGGAAAGTAAATTGCATGTGTTTTTTTTAAACATGGCAAAGTATTATTTTTTATAGTATTTCTTGAAGGTGGTAGTAAGGAAGGTACCCTAAATAATTTAGGCAAAGGTATCGTTATTTGTAGAACGGGGAGTAAAATAACAGAATGGAAATTGTATAACAAATCTATTTAAACCCAAATTTCAATTGTTTATCGTAAAAAATATATTACAAACATGTACTTGGAACGTAAAGTGCTTTAGTGCAGAAACGTATCATTTTCTGCACACCTTTCAGAACAACTATGACCCTCTTTCAGAGCATGAGAAATGATAAAGTAGGTATATTGTCCATTTGCATTAGTCGAGTTATTAATTATATGTATTCTTGTAACATTTCGGTGAGTCAAAACTCATTAGGTATAATTTTCTTTTATATATCTTTGACTAGCTTTGCTTATCGATAACAGGTTTATCGATGTTTCATTTTTCAATCCCTCGTATTTGCTAAAAAACATTTAGGTAAACTCATTAGTACCTAATTGGTACTAAAACCTATGCAAATACAGAGGACATAGTACAGTATATCGACTCCACGATATAAACTGGTTTTCGATTATGTAACAAAGTTAAAGGCAATTTATATGAAACGGAAATTGATATGCCGCGTGACAACGATAATTAAAAAACCCGGACAAGTGCGAGTCGGACTCGCCCACCAAGGGCTCCGTACAAATTTAACTTATTTTTTACATTATTTTTATTTTTTACAGATTAAATGGTTGAGGTTTTTCCCTGTATTTGTAAGAAGATATTAAGTACTTGCCAAATTTTGTAGTTCTAGGTCAACGGGAAGTACGATCCCGACTATCGGGTCGTCCGGCCTGGGAACGAAATCATAAAATACCCGATAGTCGGGTTTCTGGCACTGAATGTGTTAATAGTTTGTCATTATCTGTTATTTAGACTTACGTATTTGTAAGAAAGGTATCAACAAACATTTTACTTATTGAGTCTCTTAAAGTTTTATGTTATGTTATGACTAAGGAGTATTAATTACGGTTTTATATCATCAGGCCTGCGGACCCTTTGTACAGTTACATCTGAAAATATCGATACGGACATACGGATATGATATGGAATACGGACAAATCGATAGTTCGCATCGATATTTTCAGACGTGACTGTAACTACGACAGATTTTGAACAAAGTAGAACGAGTAGCAGCGAGATAAGGAAGGTAGCCATAGTATAGTTTCGAAAGTTTTAACATAACGTCTATACTCAACTGTATAACTTGAGGTTCATCAGGGCTGCATATGTTTTGGACACCCTTGTCAGGTGGCGACACCGCGCAGTACTGGAGACCAGCATACGATTTCCACAGCAGATGCTTTCTGTAATATTTAAGCCTGAAACAAAACAACTTCATTATGCAACCATCACGCATGATAAAATCATTTTAATTGAAGTTTATTATAAAAATTACCCTTCGTATAGCAAAGCCATGATGAAGATTGCTATGAATGAGCCAATGAATGGTGCGATTTCTTTTACATCCCACCAGGAGAAGAGGATTGTCTCCACATATCCGCCATGGAACTAGAAAACAAATGTTTAACGTTGGTAAAGTTTCAGTTGAGCAGGGAGGAAAATGGGGACTACGTTTGTGTGGAGAAGCCGTCGTCCACTACCGTCTTAAAGGGGTAGGATCGGAAAATAGAGAGAGGGCAATAGTATGTTTTTGTGTTAGCCTCTAGCCGCCCATACGTCAAAACCTTGCCAAGCAAAATGAAATTTTATTTTGTCAACACAAAGTTCAAATTAGAATGGAACAGGAGACCTTTTTGTAGGTCTCTGGGCGGCAAAAGGTTAAAGACGCATGTTTTTGCTCAGTTACGAGTGCGATAGAGTCCAGAATGTAGCTTATTTTTCGACTAAAGGCAGGAGTCATTGTTCTTAGTTACTAACTGTTTACCTTTGGTAGTACATTGTTTAGTAACTATTCGGTAAACAGGTCATTGTTTGGCGTTAAGAATGGGTTCTCAATGGACAAATGGTAATGAGGTTTCCCTCAAAGCTTACGCTCATTAGACTTACAGTCAACTACAAGGTGACATAATCTATATCACTACAAAACTATGAACTATGAAAACTGTGAATGTAAAACACAATATTTTATAGTATACATTTAGTAACTGTGTCAGCTTAGTTTAAACCTATAAGTATTGTTACTACTACATTTGGTAATACTTACAGTCATAGCCATCATTGAACCATGGGAAGCATGATCATGACTTTGATGATCTCCGGTGCCTTGTCTTAAGGTTGAATTAATACCTTCATTCATAATTGTCTGTAATTTAAAAAAAAAACATGGTATTATCATTAAATAAACATGTTTATAATTACTTTTAAAAACACTTATCATGATTATTGATTGATTAGCATTTATCTAACATAAATCTTTGCCGTTTTATTGAAACTACAGAAGTGCTCAACCATATTATAATGGTTGGACAGTGGACAATCAGGATCCTTACGTACAGTTTGAGTATATGTATAAGTCTTGTCAATTGTAATTATAAGTTATTATGTTTCTCCATTTTGGATTTCACGGGCCTGTAAATCCCAGTCTTTTGAAAGGCTTATTGCGTGGATTTAGAACCAACACATAGAGGGGCTTTGGAGAGCTTTAATGTCATGTTATAAGTTATTATTAATATTAAAGAGTTGTTAGATTATTTACATGATATGAGGTCTGGAGGCCACCTAAGAGCTTATGATCGTCACTCTCGATAACTAGTACGACCCCAGTCGCCGTGGCCGAAACCGGCCAGCATAGGATTATTATAAGCTATATTCACTCACATAATCTGCTTGATTCATGTCATGGTGCTCCATGTGTTCATGACCCGAGTGATGATGCTCATGCTGACTGTGTGCCATGTTAAAGGTCTGAAATACGGTCTCATGAAAACCAGATGCCATATTTAATGTCTGCAAAACATATGAGCTGAGCCATTGAACATACGACAGCTCATTTGTTATTACAAACATACAAGTTTGAAAACTACATTGTTTCAAAACTGTTATTAAATCAAATTAAGAGTTTATAAATCAAACTGTGTTGTTGAAAATTTTGAATAGGTCTATGTAAGACCAGTCGGGCTAGCACATGATTGGTGCGAGAGTATCTCGCGGCGAGATAGACTACCCGTCCCTCTTTTATTAACATAATTAGAAACAGACGGGTAGTCTATCTCGCCGCGAGATACTCTCGCGCCAATCATGTGCTAGGAGTGCAGTGTGACATGTAACTAAGCCATGCAACAAAGATATGATACAACATTAATTGTTTATTTTATATGTATTACCCATGCATTAATAAAATGTAATTTTGTACTTTAAATACTGACAGATTAATGTAATTTAAATACTGAAGATCCAGATTAAGATTTTTACTACCACTAAAGTAACACTGCAAAGTTTAAGCTGTGTCTAATATTTTTTGTGCAATACTTTTGACAGATTACAAAATCTAATATACATGTATATAATTTAATTTATTTCACAATTGAAATACTATAACCTCTAGTGTTTATAAATAAATAATTCAATAATGATTTGTTGTCATTTCACAGTTCACACACTAATAACAGGTTAAGCATTGATAACAATTACAAACTATACTAACCTATTAAAAACTTCATCGAATAAACTATCATTAGCTAAATTGATTTATTTATATACAATATAAATCATAGTTACTTACTCTAATTTGTAGTAAATAAACAGCACAATAAAAAATAATAATTCATGAAACTGTTAACTAAAAGTCTATTGAAATGTAATTAAAGTAACATGAAAGAAAACGACCGGCGAGCGCAAAGGTAATACGCGGACTACACGAGTCCTTTCACTTACAATTATCTAACTAACCAGTCAAGTACCTCTTACTGTAGAGCTGTTGTCTGGTATGCATTACACAATTGCAGTAGTACATTCAAATACAAACACTAAACCAACAGGTCCCTAAATGATTTATGTATACATTATTATTACCGTCTAATTAAATAGTCAATTAGCCCTAATATGTATGAATCTTAAGCATTATAACACAACTTATAAACTTACCTTATAAAATGTTAAGAATTGAACGACCAAATAAAATTAATAATTGGCAAAATGTTAAACTCTACAGACATAAAATGTTATCAGGATAGTTATAGTATAGTCAATATCAATTTATATAATCGCATCGAGGACACTGATTTAACTTAACGCAGTCGATCTTTCGTTCCCGATTCCTTTCACCACTAAAACATTCATAATTCGTAGGGTGGCATTGACGTTTAACATGCATGACAGTTGACAGAAGGAATAATAATGGGCTCTACAGATTTTTCGTACCCTACTTATAGTATGTCAAGCCAATTCCGTCAGTAGAAAAAAGTGGCAAATTTAAAAAAATCTAGGCGCGGAGGGCTGACCGACCATAAATTAATACTCGATATTGAAAAGGTAGACTATGTTCGGAAAAAGAAGAGTCGGGAAATGTATTGGGTTGGGCCCATATATACTTGTTCAACCAGATCTTGACAGTAGAAAAAGGCGGCAAATTTGAAAAATGTAGGCGCGAAGGGATATAAACTCTTGATATAACAAATTATATATGACCCTGTTTACACATTGATTAATGTTTAGTGTGAGTTTATACATTTGTAGCAAATGTATGAACTCATATTAAACATTAATCTATGTGTAAACAGGCCCTGTAGGTATGAATATTGACGTTAATATTGTGTGTTCAGATTTACAGATGGCGCTTCATAATGGATACAAAAAAGTTCCACGAGAGGGCTCTCTTTCTCATATATATATATATTATACTACTCTTTGGGATATCGTCCCATAGAAAATTTGAATTTCGCGCCTTTTTTTACTGACAAGATTTGGTTGACCAGCTATATATATTATACTACTCTTTGGAGCCGCGCCACGAGACGCGAGTGTAAGCGGTGGGCTCGCGGCTCGTCTCGTGGCTCGCGGCTCGTCTCGTGGCTAGCGCGAGAGTCTAAATTGGCTATCAGTATGAAAAACACAAAAAGTACGGAGACAAAAGTTGCTCGTGCGCGCCCTTTTGTGAAATGGCAAACGACCCTAGCAAGCTTTGCTAGCAAGTGCTAGAAAGAGTCATCGGACCCGAGGTCGGCTTTGATCGGGCCCCCTTTGATCAAAACCGAATTATAGTTGGTCAAACCAATTTGTCAGTCAATAATAACAAAAAAAACTATACTATACTCATCCTTTTCTTTTGGGTGCTAGTACTAGTGTAAGACAAAGATAGTATGATTATCTCTGTCTATGTTTTTAAATGAGACATTCCTTTGACAAACTATAATTACAGCCTATCTGGAAATTCAAACTCCACCGATCAATAACTTGGAATGTTGCCCACGCTATAGAACCTGTGTAATAGACTATAGAGTTAAGCGTATGTTTATGGTAAACTATTGTCTGTGGTTTCAGTCTCCGTCGGAGTCTTCGCGTTTAAAACTGTCCTACTAGTCTTGTGTGAAATAAATCTCACAATAGCTATGATAGCATTTGTCATCAGTACATGAAATAATGAAATACATGCGTTTTTACCATATTTCTATGACGATTTTACAATATTTTCTTTTCCAGAGCTAATTATGTGCCATATCAAGTTTATGACTAAAGACGCTCGTCACTCTTGTTTGGCCGCCATGTCTGATATTCTTCTGAAGCTTTGCTTACCGAGTTCGTGTTGTGCTATATCTTGTTGGGAATAAAAGACAGTGAATTTCGTTGTGATAAAGCAGCAGATATATAGGAATATCGTAAAACTATATACTCGGAATGTGTGTGGAGTGTGTCTGGAATTAGAGCAAATCGATATAATTTGCTTTTGCAGAAGTCTTCAACATCGTATTTTTAGTTCATCCGCCATATTGGCGTTAATATCTCTTCGTAAGTCCATTTTGATAATTTTTTAGCTTTATTCCTAGAATAGAATTGTAATATTACGCTAAATCTGTTTACCTCTTGTTGGGACTCTCTCACACATAAATGTAGAGTGCATGGTGCAGGTATTAAGCATTATTTCGTCATTTTATCCATGGCCTCTTTCGAGGAAATTTCACCCGTTTTTACACAAGCTTGAAGAAATTTGTGGAGCATCATAACAGACTCTTTCTAGTTGCCGTGTTACGTTATTTAATTTGAAAATGTTAAGCTTTATTTAATTTGTTGTTAAATGCTAGTAGAATGTTAAACGAGTATTAGTACTTACACTCCTTCCATTTCTACTAATTTGCTCTATTTTCGAATAAATTACCAATCTTAAATCTCGAATTTAACCAAATTACATTATAATTTTGTGAACTCTGTAAGAAGTTTGTTGTTTTTCCGTTATGTTTTCTCTCCAATCAATTTGGTTCAGCCATTTAAAAAGTGGGGCTGAAGAATGTTCTAGATCCTCTCTATTCTTGTTACAAGTCATATTACAAGGTTGCTTTGCTAAATATTTCAGTTACTGAAGTTTTGACACAAAACTCATTGTGGTCATTTTATTGTAACTTGGGTCACTCACTGCTTCCCCCCAAGCCAAGCCTATGGTCCATTCTGCGCTTGTCAGTATGAAAGTAGCTTAGAAGGAAATTACTACAGCACTTTAATGTTAGGTTAGGTTAGGATGTGTGGTGTGGATTTTGTAGTTATGCTAGTTAGTAGTAGCATGGCTTATTATGCATGATGTGTGATAGTCAAGTTACTAAATTTTCCACACATGCCATGTTGCAAAAATAATTACTTAGATATCTCTTCATCTTTGATGTATGTTGGCGGGAGATTTAGTGATATAATTCTTGCGGGTTTGTATATTGTATAAACATGTTAATGAAAATGGCGGTAATATATTGGATAATTAGAATTAAGACTGTAATTATTAAAATGCATTAACTTAACAATCGCTTAATTTTTACATGCAAATGTTCGGTATTTAGCAATGTATTGAATATTGCATGCAAGTTCTCAAACTGTTTAAATCGGGCTTGAGAGATTCAGTTTTGTAACATATTACTTCATAATATCTGGGAGACCGAGCTTTGCTCGGAGAACATTTAAAAACTCAAAAATGCGCGTTTTCCCAGAGATAGAACCTAGCTAGATCTATTTATCACCCTCGAAAACCCCCATATAGCAAATTTCATCGAAATCGTTAGATATATACAGTGTGGAAAGATAGTCGGGCCCTGGAGGGAAACTACCTTAAATCCTTAAGCTGGCTCATTTTACTTAATGGAGACATTCCTTTATTCCTTTAAAAAATCTTGAGTACTAAATATTACAATCTATGGATTTTTTGTATGACAGACGAGTTTAAGACCTAATGTTTCTTGGAGAAATGTTATCATTAACATTAACTGTATCAACTAGTAGAATAAAATTGCGAGTTAATTTTTTGGAATTTTTAGTCGGTTCGAGTCCTGGGCAAGGCAAGCAAGTTTTAGAAAATCTTTGAATGCAGTTTTGTTTCTTTTTAAAAATAAAGGAATGTCTCCTTTAAGTAAAATGAGCCAGCTTAAGGATTTAAGGTAGTTTCCCTCCAGGGCCCGACTTATCTTTCCACACTGTATACATATAAATAAATATACAAGAATTGCTTGTTTAAAGGTATTAGATTTCCAATTATTATATTTCATTTCATTGTGTAATAAAATTTAGAGTTAGACCAAGTTAAAACTGCAGGGTATTTGAAAGCACAGACTGTGCAAGTCTTTTAAAAGTCAAATTTGTATGAAATTGTCATGTTTAAAATAATACTTGCACAGTCTGTGCTCTATCAAAATCGCTGCAGACTTAGCTTGGTCCGACTCTACTTACAAATATAATTACTAATTCTCTTGTGCAATGGAATGAAACGAAAAATTAAAGATCTTAGCAATGCGCGTTTTCCCAGAGATAAGACCTAGCTAGATCGATTTTTCGCCCCCGAAAACCCTCATATAGCAAATTTCATCGAAATCGTTAGAGCCGTTTCCAAGATCCCCGAAATATATATATATATATATATATATATATATATATAAATAAATAAATATATAAATAAACAAGAATTGCTCGTTTAAAGGTATTAGATTAGATAGATAGATTAGGTCCACTCTGTTAAAAACAATTGACAGATAATTTCATCAAAACTAATAGGCTTGTTTCATTCATGAAATTAAATTTGCGAAAATACACTGAAAAAGAAAAAACAGCCAAGTGCATGTCGAACCATGTATAAAAGAGGGTTACATGTAGTACATAAACAAAAAAACCATACTCCGTGGGCGTAACATCAGGGAACTTACCGTCTTTTTACTAAGAGAAGTTAAAAAAAATCTCAAGGGCTCAACCAATCATGTTTTAACCTATTTATGATCTTTCAATGATTTACAATCAGCAAAAACTTATTTAGAGGAAGCAGATTTGTTATGATGTCACAGGTCAGGTTTCTCATACTAACTTCATAACTAATTATTAGTTTATTCATACAGAGTTGTACTATAGTATTTTTCAAACTGGAAAGGGTATGATGATAGATGTCATCTCCATACAATTTATAACCTAAGAATGCCAAATGTGGCAAAATTGTATTGAATTGAGCGTACCCTTCCAATTTGAAAAATACTATTACATATCAGTCCAATCTGTGATTTTAATTTAAAAAAAAAACCAGACAGATTGGGCAATTGAACTGTTATTTCAGTATTGGGATAAAAAATGGGTAAAAATTTACATACTCTATGCTTTTACCACCAACATATATATAAAGCTGGCCAAGCAGATCTTGCCAGTAGAAAAAGGCGGCAAATTTGAAAAATGTAGGCGCGAAGGGTTATCGTCTCAGAAAATTTGAATTTCGCGCCTTTTTCTACTGACAAGATTTGCTTGACCATCTATAACTAGTAACAACTGGGAAGAAAATAACAGTTTGGTACTACAAAAATGAATTACTGCTGAAGGTGTATGTTGTATACATATTTTTAATGTTCATTTGTTGTATTTAATCTACCACTCTATTTATTTTAAAAACAAGTTATATCGTCGGGGATAGTGCAATACCGCGTAACTGACAAAGTCGAAAGAGTTCGAAATTCAAACGACGTACGAAGAAGTTGGACCTTACTGCATTTGTTAGTTACGCGGTATTGCACTATCCCTGACGATATGCAGTACAGCACTGGCACTTTCACAATTTAACAAACAAAGTGTTAGACACACATAGGAATCTGATAATTATGGTGGCAACATTACACTTTGCCATTGCAGTCTGTACACAGTTAGCTTGGTCTGAACCCTCATTACAAAAGGTTCTAACTTAATTACATTGATGGTAATTAAATAATTGACCAAATTAAAACTTAGATATACTACCTAATACAGTTTCCAATATGAGCCCTTACTGAATTAAAAAAAAAACTACTTGTACACAGTGTTTTTTTCAAAGTCCATTATGTCAAGGGTGCATTCTTGAGCTTAAATTAAGTAACTTTCCTTAAAATTAAATTTTTTGCAAGTTCAATTAAATATAATGCCATTTAGTTTCCTTATCACGGAGTTTAAAAAAATACATGGTAAAATAAAAGTAACTTAATTCATAAAAGCGTAGGTATAAGATCGTTAACCCAAACGTCATTAGTCATTACTGTCTAATTCCGGAATTATCCGGATACCTACGAGTTGGTGACAATCGACAATGCAATGTTACGATGGCTTCGGTGTGTGAGCGAGACACCGCTATAGGCACGCATAATAGCGGTTTCCCGCTCTCACACCGAAGCGATGTGAGGATATACATCCAATGTGAGGACCGCCATAGAGACTTAAAATTGCCATAGTTATTAGTCATGTAATAAAAAACAACTTATTTGGACAGTTGTTTACTTTTTTTTTTCAACTCCTCTTTAGGTAGTAACTGTCGTCTATGTTGTTGGCGCCACTGTCGCAACGGAACTGTCGATAAGGTGCATTATTGATTGACCTCACCCCCACCGGTGTTTTATCAACTATAGTCGGCGTAAGTTAAGAAGTAAATTTTGAAAGTTATGATTTGCCGCCTTATATTTATGAAGCTAAGACCTACCGTTTAACTGATGTATAAGTGTTAATTCATAACTTTCAAAATTTTCTTACCTTCCTCCGATTTTAGTATGCACTTCAAAAGTCAAAAATTACGCAGACATGCGTAATGCGTTGAGATTATGACGTCATGACTGCTCATGAAGATGTACGTTTTATGAATTGGTTACGATGTTAACTTAAATATCTGTAGGGTTACTAGTGTTTGTTCCACGCATTTTAGGGACAGAAGCAGTTTATCCGGCTAAATTGAACAGTAGGAATCACAGCACAGCTTAATGTTGTGATAGGGACTGGTCTAATGAGTTGGATTTACAAATTTGTTTATCTCAATATATTTGGGGTTTTTCGTTTTCTGTTTCGTTTCTGGTTGCACAACTTGCACAGGTATCTAGTCTGCTTTATTATTATATTAATCATCATGTTAACATTGATTATTTATGGTTAAATAAAAAGGATGGGTTCACATTTTCATATGACCTGTACAAAATGTGTAGATTCGAAGTTTCCTGCAGCATGGTGGTGTGTTCAACTCATGGATCGGTTTGTCTTGCATGTAAAGTCCCGTCTCCATATCGCGCGGCAAGCTATCGAACATTGGCTCGCGCGGCAGCCGCGCGCAATGGATACCGGGTTGGCTCGCGAGCCAACACGCTGGCTCGAGAGCGGAGTGGAGACGGAGCTTAAGAGCTGATAGTTAAAAACTTACGTAAAGCCCCTCTTGCATGTGTTTGTGCACAGTTAATGAAAATAAAAGTAATAGGATTTGACTGTGATAACTACTTATGTTTAATCTTCATGAAAATTAAATTATAACTATTATAAGTTAACAGGATTATTAGAACTGAACTTTATTTTCTATCTTATGGTTATAGATTTAACACATTATTGGTTGTTAATAAATGTTTTTTCCTAATTGTATCTTCATGGCACTAGAGTCTGTGTGGAAAGAGAAGAGTCATGGTATGTATGGGGCCCAATACATTCCACAACTCTTCTCTTTCCGCACAGACTCTAACAAATTATTGACAACACACTAGACTTGATACTTATTATTAAACTTGTGGGGTTATTTCAACACACTACTTGCTTGACCACAACATGATGCTTTAGAACTATCTTAGTCATTTTGTAATGTTATCTTGTATCATGAATTTGAATATGAAGAGTCAGGTTCAATCCAATAATACTGGTGACCCAACTTGTTCTATTAATATACAGTGTGTGACACGGGCGAATAATTAAAACGTAGATTCTACTCCTCAAACAATAAAACTTTTGTTCTACAACTTTTTTAAATTATGTAGTCTTAAAATTGTCCCTTTTTCAAACAAACTAAATAATATTTTCAATGTATCCGTATAATGTATCCGTCTAATTGACATTGCCCGTCAGTCTTGTCACCGTACAGGCATAATCAATTTCGTAATACATTGCGTGTTCGAATAAATTTTAAAGTAAAATGCAAACCACAAGTTATTTTTAAAAGTCGCTGAACAAACATTGTCTTGTTTGAGAAGTAGAATCTACGTTTTAATTTTTCGCCCGTGTTGTAGGCCACACACTGTATAAGGCTCAATACAACAGCTTTAAGAGCCAACAGGAGTGGTCATTTCTCCATACAAACGTACTCGACTGTTTCCTCCGTGGGTTTTGAAGCTAGAGCAATGATTTTTTCAACACAGATTAATATTGTCAATATCTGTGTCGGACCGTTTTGATTTTTTTGATATTTTTGTTTTTTAAGGCGCTAGAGCCCTTCAAAAATGGCCTAATTGACTATGCCGCAATGAGAGGCGCGCTATTCAAAACTTATATCAATTAGCCAAAAAAGCAAAACGGTCCGACACAGATAATGTCATAATCATTTAGATTTCCAAATTTGGTTACGATTGGTTAAGTTTTGGGGGAGGAAACAGTCGAGTATGAAACCTCGATTTTTGGGATTTTTACGCAGGATTTTTCGCCTTGTCCTTATCGCACTAGTTTTAGGAGCCGCTTCCGTTAGCGAGACAGGTATATTTACCTAAAATATTTAAATCTCAGCTCCTGTTGGCTCTCAAATTTCACTTGAAATCTCACTCTTGTTTCCTGCCACTACTACTTTATCTGACACTAGTTACAATGAACTCTTTTTTATTATTAAACAATAAGTACCTATGTAATATGGAAATAGTTAATTGGGTATATAAATACATACTTTCGTATATAAAAATATTCTGTGTATCTGGAAAATATCCAGATAATTGAGAGCTCTAATGTACACTAATTCTAAATGAAATCAACAGCATTTGGAGAACTGCTTTACTTAAGATTCAAGTTTTTAATAGGTAATGTCTAAGCCATGTACCTGAAAAGAAATCACCCTGAACACTAAGATGTCAAGAAAATGGAGTATAAAATATGAAAAAGACATTTTCAGATTGAGCTGACACCATTTAATACACTACTGTTAAGTATCTTCTCTTATTGGCCTCCTATTATGAGACACTTGGTAGTGTTTTTTAGACCATGGTAGTACTACTAGACAATGGGGCTAGCAAAAGTGCCAGTACAACTCTTATAACAAACAATAATACTTTTACTTCTCTTTTTAAAAAGTAATAGTTTGAAGATATTTATAGTCACACACAAGAAATCTGTCTTAGATTTATTTTAAACATTTGGAAAGAAGGTAATCGATCTTGACATGTCATTATTATTAAAAATCACCATTGAAAAATAAGTCACAGGAAATATGTTAGAATTATAAATCATATACGATCTTTTACATTATTTTGCTTTCATAAGTAATATAATAGTATTTTATGCAACCGTTGTTTAAGAGAGGTCAAAAAAGGCGAGTGGCGTGAGTAACAATTTGAGGCGAAGCCGAAAATTGTTAATAAAGACGCCACGAGTATTTTTTGACTCAATTAAACAACGTTGCATACAATACTTTTTCTACGACCAAGCACTTTGAAATTGTAATTTTAATAAATATTTTTCATTCAAGAAGTAGCAAAGAATGGAGGGTACGGGCGGGAAAAGAATGAATGAAATAAAAAAAACATGTCTATGGTTCACTCATCTGTCAAAGATGACAATTAAAATTAGGTTGGCAACAATGTATTTCATACAATATTTTTTAAGTGGTGATTACACGAAGTATCGTAAAAGTGCCAAAAAGATACTGCGTGTATGCACAAATACTTTTTTGGGGAATAGACTAAAGACTTGTCTAGAAAACTATAAGATAAGGGTTTAAAGGTGTATGCACGACCCTTTAAACGACAAATAAAAGTACGGGAGTAGAAAAACTAATTTGTTAAATCGTTTTTCAATATTTTTATTAAAAAGACACGTCAAGATTGTTTACCTTTTATTTCTAATGCAAAAAAAAACTTGTATATTATACACAGTGTATAACAAGTGTATACACATAAAACATTTCACAAATAACCAGTAATAACTCTAATTTATGAACATATGCATGCAATATCATGCCAATATCAGCTAAAATGAAATGTCCCATGTGTGCATTTTGATGACTCAAAATATGTATGTTAATTAATAAAATAAAGCTAATTGTGGCTGAATTAAAACAATTATGCCTATGCATATTCTTGTATGAACTCATTCCCTGACACAAGAAGAATTTACTTCAGAAGTTCAATATTTGATACATGGATTCCAAAGTTTTTCATTAATGGACTTTACTTTTGGGTATCTTGTCATGTTCAGGTACAGTGTTTGAGGAAATGAGTTGAACTGGCCTTAGTTAACCCTTAAACCATTAGACATTCTTTTCTACCTAGTCGGTTACTAAGTTCTGTTACAAGGTTGCCAAGTCATTAAATATAAAATAAAGCTTAAAATAACAAAATTAGGCACAGTTTGATAGCTTATTTTATAACGATTAAAACATGATATAATAATATAAAATTCAGTTAGAGAATTCATGGGAATCCTTGGAAAGCTCCAGATTACGTGAAGGCGTAAACACGCGGTCAATTTATGAAAATTATACTTTACAGAAGTGTGTCTAATGCAATCTTGCAACTTTGCCAGAAGATTCAATTGCTTATTTTAATGAGACCTCTAAGTTACCGTAAATTTTGTGATGACCGTTTATACTTTTACTAGTTTATACCATAAGATATTCCCCACCAAACATTGTATATTTTTCAGTTTCGCACGAAAACGTATAGATTTAGACAATTGTGCAGGAGGCAGGCTTGGAAAACTCTGTAGACTATGTGTTTAATCAAAGAAACCCACGTAAACTATATGTTAAATTAAAGATGAATAATCAAGCTATCGAATTGTGCAAAGCTGATACATTCTTAATATGATTAGAAATAAATAGCATGTAAAAACGACACGAACAGGGAGCGTACTTTTGACGGTTTTTTTTACGCCAGTTTTGCGAGTTCTATAAGGAATTCTGCAAAACCAGAACAACTATGTTTATTAGGTTGTATTGTAAGCTTATCATTAATAAATTAGCTTTACAATTGTATACACGAATAATTAAAAATCGCTACCTATTTCCTTTTATTCCGTGAAAACTCTGGTAACGGAACTTAGTAACCAACTAGGTAGTCATTCGATTTCGAACCGTAATTCTTATTTTAGAGATGCGTTTTTGTTTTAAGTATGATAGCAAGAATGTTGCCGCTATGGACTTAAGGGTTAAGTGGTCTAAGAATTTGATCACAAGGCTTGTTAACCCTTTCAATGCCAAGGAAGTTTAAGTTGTCGAATGTTAAGAATGATAATAGTTGTCATGTAATGCTGTTAATGTAATCATGTGATAAGTAGTTTATTTTCACTATCTCATAGAAAACTGGTGAAAGGGTTATTAAACTGTAAAGACGATTTCTTTAAAAATCGTTAGTTTTATTTAAATGTTTAGCTTTTTTTATTAAATCGCAGAATATTAATTATTAACTGTTCATTGTTACAGATTTGGAGAAATCTTAGTCTTGGAGGAACATCAGCAGGCACTACTGTTTTGTGCCAGGTACGAGTAATATTCATATGTTTACTTGTGAAAGAAGGCTACTTACAAATTTTAATACTACATGTATTTATGGTTTGTTTTCAGGTATGATTGAATTTTATTGATTAATGGGATGACCTGCCTACTGGTGCTGAAGCACCACATTTAATTTATTTTGATAGAATGGTTTTACGTTACTGGAGGAAATAGCTAATGCCTCTAAGTCAGAGATTGGAGGAGCCTCTAGTTGCAATTGAGGTGAGAGTTTTTGTTGTTGGTTCATTTAAATTAATTGAACCATATAATAACACGTGTAAACTCTTAATATAAAGATTTACAGCAATTGTAATTTTGGCAGGTAGATAGCAGATTCCAGCACAATGCAGCAGGCTGTAGATCCACTAGCGACGACGAGCACTGTAAGTAAAATCTTTTCTATGCTTACACTTTTTTGATAAGTATATCAAGAACATGTTATTAAATATTTAGTTTGATGCTATGAATAAAAGTAACATGGTAACATTATTTGCAGCCAACTGCGGAACCAATCAATGGCGCTCCGCCTGACGAGCCTGCGCGCAGGCAGGGACGGATAACTAATCAACTACAATTCCTGCAGAAAAATGTTATGAAGGCAGTATGGAAACATCAATTTGCCTGGCCTTTTCATCAGCCGGTGGATGCTAAGGAATTAAACCTGCCGGTAAGCCCTCGAGATTTTCATATTCTACATGCTTTTGTAATGATAACATTTAATTTGTTTTTGTAATGGTAATAATACAAGAAAAAATAATTAACATCCTCAATTTTCAGGATTACCACAAAATCATAAAGAAGCCTATGGACTTGGGCACCATCAAAAAGCGGCTCGAGTCAAATTATTACTATTCTGCTCAAGAATGCATCCAAGACTTCAATACCATGTTCACCAACTGCTACGTCTACAACAAACCTGGCGAGGATGTGGTGGTCATGGCGCAAACTCTAGAGAAACTGTTTCTGAATCGAGTAAGCGATAATACAAAATCATTGTTGATTTAATTTATAGGATACATTTTGGCTTTTAGACGACGTGTTAACGACTATTATTGTTATACAGATAGCTCAAATGGACAAAGAGGAAAAGGAAATAGAAGTACCTTCGAAAGGTGGGAAAGGCGGCGTGAAGAAGCGGACAACCGTTGGCAGCAGCGGCGGCAGTGCGAGCGCGAGCGGCGGCGGCGGCGGCGGCGGCGGCGGGGCGCGCGGGGCCGCCGTGAAGACCATGCCGGCGCCGCCGCACCCCGCGCTCGTGGGCTCCACCAACACCACCACCACGCCCGCGCTCACGCTCGCCACGCCCTCCGTCACGCCGCCCGCCACGCACACCGGTCTCCCGCAACAGGTGCGTGCTCTCTACGACTAACAATACACCAATATTGTACTTGTCGTCTATTATTTACTACATCCATAATTAATTCGGACGATTAGTGAGATTCTACCTATCTATGTATGGATTTCAGCATTCAATCTTGTCTTGGGACCAGTTGTGCCTCTCGAGTCGCCTTAAGTCGTTCACTCATCTTTCTGGTGTGCGACCCCTGCCCCTGTCTAAATGTTAGACCTATAAAAGAAGACTTGCATTTTCTGTCTAAATATAACTCTTACATACCTTAGTAAGGCATATCCCTGAAACATGTTGTTTAATAATAACAACTCTTTCGTTCAGGTGGCCACTCAACAGTCAAGTTTCCACGTAGCGCAGGCTGCTGCCACGCCCGTTTCAACTATATCGTCGGTTGCCCTCTCGCAGACTCAACCGGCTAAGGTATGTATATTGTGTTTTATTTTAAATTAAAAGAATTATACTTTACAATAAAACTTCACCAGACATCGTAGGTACATTTTGTAGCAATTTAGGTCCGGCGTACTTGAATTTCAGCTGGAATTGGATGTACAGATTAGAGCGCAACGATGCTGCATCGAAATTGCTACAATTATTACGATATCTGAGTACCATTGTAAAACAACCGTGCGTAAAACAACCCAGTCACAAATAGGAAATTAGGAATACTGTCGAAAAATTGAAGTTGCTAAAATTTATTTTATTAACAAATATAAACTGACTTCATCAGGTTAAAAAAGGCGTTAAGAGAAAGGCTGACACCACTACACCTATGGGCAGTTCCTTTGAAGGAGGATACACTACTCCGACCATAGATCAGCAAAGTGGTGCTAAACCTGCCAAAATATCCACCAGAAGAGAGAGTGGACGCCAGAAAAAGGTACAAGTTTATTAAAAACCTACATAATAATGTGGCTTTTAAATCAATGTGTCATGCATGTAGACATTTCTTTTATAACCCCAGCGGAGCTAGCACAACGGACCGCGCGACTCCTTGTCAGGTGAGAAATACTACCATCCTGTACTATTTTGCGTAGTACAAACAACAACACTCTTAACTATCTATCGGTGGACCTTATGCCTTTTGTAATAAGGTTTACGAACAGTCAGTTAACAGTGTGGGTGATGGTACGAGAGAGCGGCGGTGACGTGCGAAACGGCGGTCAGTTGTACTAGCGCCGCATACTTGTTTGACGTTTCCAAATCTCGTCTATTTCACAATCCAATGATGAAAATTATTTCTTGTTTATACTTGACAGTCCCGCATATTATTATAAGGTGGCTTCGTGAGATATAGACGAGAAATGGACTACGATCATGCATGAATTTATTTCTATTTACAACCTAGACCTATTGCTGTGCGATGTGAAATTAAATAACCTGTATAAAGATTGTTTTGCATGCTATTATTTTCATATTCACAACATATTACTTGAACTACATTTGACTTTGACATTGCTAAGCGAAATGGATTTGCACAATTTTTACACATACATTGTGACATGCAGTTTAAATCACTGTTAATTCGGATAACACCAAATTAAATGTAGCAAAAATATTTTTTTCATTGAGATATTAGATCTAAATGTAAATGAGCTGCCATGCGGTTAATTTGAACCCCATACTTTGATTTCTGGTATACAACAAAATGTGCTATGCTAATTTTAGTAAAACGTGCGAATTTCTTTTATTTGTATACCAATTAAAATTAATCCAAAATCAAGAATATATTCCCTGAGAAACTAAATTTATAAATTTACCTGTAGGTAATATGCATAAATTTTCAGTTTTTTATTTACCTTATGGTCATAAATCGAAACCTGCGAAAATGTACGCGTTCTAGTTTTTTTGCGATGCAATTTCGCTTAACTAATATCGGTTTATTGGCAAACCAGAAAGTTATACTAAAATAAAGATATTATTGTGTCGCATTAATGTGTACGCGGAGATTCTCGCTTGGCGTCCAGCGGTGTAGCACCTTCACAATATTAAGCTGTTTATAGGCATCCCATGCAGAGCGAACAATATTTGCATGCATCCATATTTGTCCGCCCGCACAATGCTCTGCGCTACGCTTCGACTTAACCTGCCCTAAACCGTCCCTGCATGGAATTAACACGTTGCAGAACTTGCAGACTATCGTTTACCTGTTATTTGTTAACAATTGTGGCATTAATATTCAGATGCTGTATTTTTAATAAGATCTATTAATACATACGCTTAGTGTGTTTATAATTACGAGAGACCCAAATGACAAACAACAGGCCAAAATCATCTAATAATTAGATGATTTTGGATTAGACTCTAATCATTCTTCTGTTCTACAATATTGTTGTTTCGCGGGCATATACCTAAATTTTAGGGCGCTTACAGTGGACTAGCATCCACCCGCAACTTCGTCTGTGTGAGATGATGATGACGAATTGATAAAGACAATCCTCGGGCCTTAAACTATCTCCATACCAAATTTCATTTAAATCGGTTCAGCGGTTTAACAGAGAGGAGGTAACAGACAGAGTTACTCTCGCATTTATAATATTAGCAGGGATTGTACGCAAAGTAAGCGGTCTCTGCGTATCTTACTCGATTGTTATTGGCTTGTAGATCTCGGTTGCTTGAATCGCAATACTTTATCAACATGTATGTATGATTAGTTAAATCTTGAAACCCAAATTTAGCCAATTTCGAAGACAATTAACCCAATCAACAACTATTTGTACAGTCGTAAAGTTTATATATTCGTTAAATTTTGTCGATGAGCGTTGATTACTATAGGATAAAACTAGCACCCGTCCAATAATTGGTTTTAATCTCATATCAAGGCAATAGTTGTAACAACAAATGACTGCGTTGCATATTGCAGGTCTGAAAAAAATAAATATTTTAATAAAATATACTTGAAGGCACTATTTGTAAACTGGGCATATAATTTAGATATTGGTATTTTAACCATTCATTCGACTCACTCTGAAAATCATAAACACACTATTATTAATTCTCTGAGTTGATACTACTGCACTGCGTGTTTGAACAACTTATTAAATTCTTCAAAGCAAAATCCTGGTTGTACGTATATTAGTAATTTAATTTCCTCGAATATGCGTAGAAATATTGTCATTACGTTCGCCATAATAGGCTGCAAATTTAATTAAATATTGATCTTTTAAGTAATTATTGGTTTTTAGTTTATATTTCCGCACATTTTTTGAGAAAAGGATATGCATACCTCGGCCGAGTTAGGATCTACCGGCCTTGTGATCATAAAATTGTAATATCACTCGGCCGGCAATACCCTATTTCCCGGTGTTTGTAGTGATACACTATTGAAGCAGAATATTCCTCGTATTAACAAAGTGGGTGTTGCACAGGCTGGCAGGACAGGCGAAGACTCATTCAAGATGGGCGCGCTGTCGCCCGGCGTCGGCGGGCCGGGCGCCTCGCACCACGCCGCTCTGACCCCGCAACTCGCAAAGGGCAAGGAAAAACTATCCGATGCTCTCAAAAGTTGCAATGAAATTTTAAAAGAGCTCTTCTCTAAAAAGCATTCGGTAAGTTTCTGATTATCATTTTACCTGCCAGGATCTTCGCCTCCATAAAGCACAGCCTCAACTAAATGGGAACATTTGTTTACAGGGCTATGCCTGGCCATTTTACAAACCTGTGGATGCCGAATTACTTGGACTCCATGACTATTTTGATATAATTAAGAAGCCTATGGATCTCGGGACCGTGAAACAGAAGATGGACAACAGAGCGTATAAAACTGCTGCAGAATTTGCAGCTGATGTTCGTTTAATATTCACAAACTGCTACAAGTACAACCCCCCAGACCACGATGTTGTGGCGATGGCAAGAAAACTACAAGATGTCTTTGAGATGAGGTAAGCATTTGCAAGATCCTATCCATAGAGGTGACCCACTCGTGTAAGAAAATAAAAGCATCAGAATATGTGATGATCTTGACATTATTGTGATTTTATAGTTGTCAAGCAGTCTTTTGCCTACAAGTCTATGTTTGTTACAATTACAAGATAAAGCTGAAACTTTCTTACAGATATGCTAAAATTCCCGATGAGCCCATACATGTGGGAGTTCCTCACATGGATAAAGGAAGCTCTGCATCCAGTTCCGAGTCTGGTTCGGAATCAGATTCCGATTCAGATGACTCTGAAGAAGAAAGGAATAATAAAGTAAAGCTCCTAGAGAAAGAGTTGCTCGCGTTGCAGGAGAAAATGAGAAAGTTAGTGGAAGAGTCCAATACCAAGAAGAAAGCGAAAAAGAAGGTTAAAGATAAATCATCAAAGAAGCAAATGGTCAACAGTGCAATGCCGAAGGCGAATGCAGTAGCGGGCTATGGCGCCAAGGCTAATAATATTGCAGAGAATATAGGTAAAACATTTGTAATACATGTCTTACGACTATGCTTGTGTGAATACAAATTTATTTCGCTAAGTAACAATATACCACCAGTAGTTGCCCTAGAAAACAGTGTATAGGAAAGCAGTTGGTGTAACAGGCACAGGGAGCGCACGCGGCAAAGGCGGCAGCAAGCGCGGAGGCGGCGGCGGCGGCGGCAAGGCCGGATCTCGGGCGTCTGCGCCGGGCAAGAAGAAGAATTCGGCGCCCAGCACCGCGCCCGCGGCGCACGCGCCGCCGCACGCCGACACCGACGACGAGGACGTCGCCAAGCCCATGTCCTACGACGAGAAGCGGCAGCTGTCGCTCGATATCAACAAGCTGCCCGGTACGCACGTCCTCTATACTATCACAGCCATTTGTACACATTATTTTTTAATGGAAATAAGTGTTACTGCTCTTTGTTTACACATCACACTCAACGTTTTTAAAAGCCCCCGAAACTAACTTTAGTACTTACTATTAATTACTGTATAAACATTATTGATATAGGTATTACGTTTTCACAGGCGATAAACTGGGCAAAGTGGTGCACATAATACAGAGCCGGGAGCCTTCGTTACGTGACTCTAACCCGGACGAGATCGAGATAGATTTCGAGACCCTCAAGCCATCTACGCTCCGAGAGCTCGAAAATTATGTAGCCTCATGTCTTCGAAAAAAGACACGTAAGCCGCATTGTGAGTCAAGCCGACATTGTTTACCTATGTCACTTAATATACCTACCTTAAACCATTCCATGTCGTATTACTGTTGTTGTATTTCAGTGTTTTCTGTCTTAATGTTGTTTTTATTTTTCAACTTCTACATTTTTATATCTAGTTGTTTATATAGGAAAATAATGTTGGTGTGACTTTTTTTATTTAATCCTTTTTATTTTAGTTGTAGTGTATAGTTGATTAATTTTTAATTACCTGACTGATTGCTAACCACGTTTTTAGCGTTTCTTAGTAACTTTATTTAACATCTCTTGCTAATAAAATAGTATTATTTGATTACATTATTACAATTGGTCAAACTGGCAATAGAATTTAAAAAATAACATATTAGTATAAACGTGCTTCATTTTGTGTAACAGATACAGTTATTAGCAATGGAGTTTACCGCATGATATAGTAATTACCTTTATTTATTATTAATTCCTCTAAACTATTTAACATTCTATTTACATAACATTCCATTTATTTTCTCACAATAGGAGGTTGCACCCACTTGTTCTGCACTTGGAAGATGCATATCTGTCACACAGTCACAGAATACAAACATTTGTCAAGCCTGCTCCCGAAACTTAGGAACTAACTCCTGGCTTTGATTTGTGGCGGCAGAAACCACTCTCGACTTAGTTTTGGTCTATGCCATTATTTTTGGAGTTTGATTACATCTTTGTCCTTAACATTCGGGAACAGAATAGACAAATTAGAATCCAAATTTAATTATTGAGTACTCCCGTGCTTCTGCAAATGTTATGACAAGGTACACTGTACATTCAGCATCAAATAGATTAAGACGGTCAAAGTGGCCAAATATAGCGGATCACAGGTTGTTACTACGGATATCCAGAAGTGTCCCCGATACATTTGGCCGCTTTAGCCGCCACTATCTATTTGATGCTGACTGTACAGTTTGACATAACATTTATTTAATAAAATGTAAGATTCCTGGTACCATGATTTAATACATATATAGTAACTATAGTAAGTCGTTCATATAACATTGAAGATAAAATAAAGAGCATCTTTTTTCAGATCGTAAAGTCTCCGGTAAATCTAAAGATGAACAAATGGCGGAAAAGAAACAGGAGTTAGAAAAACGACTGCAAGATGTATCTGGACAATTAGGAACTACTAAGAAGCAACAAGTGAAAAAAGGTAGGAGTTCTTATAGATATATAGAACACATCTTGTCATGTTATTATTAATGCATAGTCATCTTTAAAAAAGCGGCCAAGTGCGAGTCGGACTCGCCCATGAAGGGTTCCGCATTGAGGCGATTTATGACGTATTAAAAAAAACTACTTACTAGATATCGTTTAAACCAATTTTCGGTGGAAGTTTGCATGGTAATGTACATCATATAATTTTTTTAGTTTTATCATTCTCTTATTTTAGAAGTTACAGGGGGGGGGGGGGGACACACATTTTACCACTTTGGAAGTGTCTCTCGCGCAAACTATTCATTTAAAAAAAAATGATATTAGAAACCTCGATATCATTTTTGAAGACCTATCCATAGATACCCCACACGTATGGGTTTGATGAAAAAAAAAAATTTTGAGATTCAGTTCTAAGTATGGGGAACCCCCAAAATTTATTGTTTTTTTTTCTATTATTGTGTTAAAATCATAATGTGGTTCACAGAATACATCTACTTCACATCACATCGAGTTTCAACAGTATAGTTCTTATATTTTTGGAAAAAAGAGGCTCAGACAGACAGACAGACATGACGAATCCATAAGGGTTCCGTTTTTTGCCATATGGCTACGGAACCCAAAAACGCACACCACACACAACAGATTTGTTCCTTTTTGTCTTAAACATCCAGTTAACATAAGCACCACTGCTGGTTCTGGATGACAATCCAAAGTGACAACTTTAGCTTTATAATAGAGATGCCCCAAATAGTGGTTTTGGCCGAATACCGAATAATCGGCCCCTCTCTCGGCCGAATACCGAATATTCGGTGACCGAATATTCGGCATGACATGCGATCATTTTGAGTCACAATTATTATGAAAACTGATCGCCAACAAAGCTCAACGTTAGATGACGTTAGCTAAGATATATTTTTGTTGAACAGAATTAAAGAATAGAGTCAAACAAATCAGACTCATGATAAAAATAAAATGTTTTTTAATCAACAAATGCTCAAAAAAGGGTCTTCGTATTTAACAACCTTCTAAGAACACATTCTAAATATACGTACTTAGTATTTGGTTATTTTTATTCTGCAATTTTTCTTTTTAAGTAGGTGCAACAGATATTCGGTATTCGGCCGAATAGTAGGCAACATTAAGCCGCGTCTCCATATCGCGCGGCATGCTATCGAACATTGGCTCGCGCGGCAGCCGCGCGCAATGGATACCGGGCTGGCTCGCGAGCCAACTCACTCGCTCGCGGGGCAGCCCGGTATCCATAAAGGCCTGTCTCCATATTGCGCGGCAAACTATCGAACATTGGCTCGCGAGGCAGCCGCGCGCAATGGATACCGGGTTGGCTCGCGACCAACCCGGTATCCATTGCGCGCGGCTGCCTCGCGAGCCAATGTTCGATAGTTTGCCGCGCAATATGGAGACGGGCCTTTACGCGCGGCTGCCGCGCGAGCCAATGTTCGATAGCTTGCCGCGCGATATGGAGACGGGGCTTTAGGCCGAATACCGAATATTCGGCAAAGTGGCCGAATACCGAATAGTTGCCGAATATTCGTGGCATCTCTACTTTATAATACGATGAGTGGAAACAACTATGAATAAACTTAAATATTATTTGGATTTGTATCGAAAATTTAATTTATCCCAAATTGTTATGTCTACGATGTTAATGTGTACATTTGTCTGGTTCGTGTCCAGAAGGCTCAAAGGAAGCACTGGCCGGCGGCGGCGGCGGCGGCATGTCCTCCTCGTCCAGCTCGTCCGACTCGTCCAACTCGTCGTCCAGCACCGACACCAGCTCCTCCGACACCAGCGACAGCGAAGCAGGTTAGATTTCGTGGCGGCGCCGCGCCCACACTTCCCCGTTGACCCGGTATACCAGTTCTAGAGGTAGACGCTCCGACTTACTAACTCATCAAAGTCATCAAACAGTATACGAAACGTTCGTGGTGGATCTCGTCAAATTGCGCAAGTTATATGGTTAATTCATGTGCTTGCAGGGTGTATACTTTTAACTTTTTATTTATAATCATGGCGACATCATCTTGGCCCTTAAATCTCATGTTCATCTGATATCATAAAATATTTTTATTTATTTTAAAAATTAAGACGTGTTATAATTTTTTTTTGTCTAATAACGCAAATTTTGATTATGGAACTGGGATGTATTGGGTCAAAGGAATAACCGCAGTGCACGGCGTCGATTATAAAACTAGACGCATGCGACACGCGCCGAATGAGCAGTCGCCGCGCCCCTCTGCGCTTGGTCATAGAGAAAAAAATACATAGAGTGCTCACTCCATACATCAGTTTTAGTACCCAAAAGACTATTAGCATCTAGCATCGAGTAGCGGAACTATCAGTACTGCTACTTGACAATAGATGTAGCACCGACCGGAAAGTCTTATCTCAACAGCATAAGACTTTCCGGTCGGTGCTACATCTATTGTCAAGTAGCAGTACTGATAGTTCCGCTACTCGATGCTAGATGTAGACACTGAAATTAATAGTCTGAACTGATGTATGGAGTGAGCACTCTTGTCTTACTATATTTCTCTATGGCTTGGTGGCGATGGCACGCGCACACGTACAGGCACGCACACGCAACACAGCTGCACAGTATGTTTACGTAAGACGCGCGTGGTCGTCGGCGCGTGTCACATCGTTGCGGCATTCGATTAATTATTAATCCGCTGTCCGACGTCGACGTTCACGACGGCCGTCGTCTATGATAAAACTCGTAAGATTTTATCAATGCAATAGAGTGGTACTATTTCGTACCGCATGATGTAAATTACAGTTTTATTGTTAGATTGTAATAATACTTGCATTTAATTAAGAAAAATATTTCAATACGTAAGGATTCTTCGTAATGCTCGACACCTTTAATGCCTAACATTAATCTTTGTTTACAATACATTTCGGTGACATGGTTTTTACCTATGCCAGTATTCTGTAGTGCGAACGACTGTTGTCTATCCAAAATAGATTTTTTTAATGAGAGATGTGGCAGTTATTATACAATATGTTTTCTAGTCTCTGTATTGATGTCAGTGACAGAATGAATGTCATGGAGACAACTGTGTCGCCCATAGTTTGAATGAGATACATTACACACTTGTCATTATATTGAAATATAATATATACCTACATATAAGGACTAGTATAGAATGGCGCGCCACCGCACCGTTCGCCCCGCAGCGCGGCGCGGCACCAATATATATGCGATGTCGTATAGAAAGTGACGGGTGCCGTACATCGTCTGACAGGAGGTCGTGCACGTGCAGCCAGATGTACTAGTCTTTAGGGCGCTTTATTATTTTACTCTTTAAGAAAATCTTTTACATTTTATAAGTTTTATTTATTTAAGATTTCACAGTAAGATTATCTCGTAATTTATTATGGTTTACCTTTTTGTGGCAATCGTTATTTTTTTATCCGATTGGTGAAAAAAGTAGGGTATGTTTTTTTATCAAACGGTGTTTGTGTATGGTTCAGTTGAAAGATTAATTATGCGTCCATTAATTTGAATGACTGATTTGAATGAATGAGGTCAATTTGTCTGATTTTGCGTCTGATGTTGAATTTTTCGTAATGGCTTGCAACTGACTTTTGGGATGCATGCCATTTGGTTGGAATGTGTGGATGAATTGACTCAAACCCTAATGGAGTATGAGCGGCCAAAATACATTTGAACAAATGATATTCCATGGGCAACTTGCTGCAAGGCGAGGCGAATAAGTCGTACCGCCAGTGTTTAATATATGAGTGATGTGGTTAGGTCTATGGCAATATTTGTCGTGGATCTATGGATCGATTGCTCTTTAATAAATCTGTCGTAAATTTGTGGGAAAAGAGTGAGTGAGTACTGAAAGTGTCGTAAATAACTTTGTTTACTGTGATAACGTAGAGGGGATACCACCTAAAGTTTTGATTCAATGTGAACAACCAATCCGAAGTCTGCCCTGTAAAAGAACAAAACAGTTGTTATGAGGAGGAGAAGCCAGCTTTGGTGTTCGCTCGTACCTTGTCACGTGCCGGTAAGAAACGATTTTTCTTTGGTTGGCTTTCATAAACCAATAGGAAATACCTTTTCACATTAATATTTTTAACTATGTCATGTCCTCAAATGCGGCGTTCTTTCATTTGCATCCTTAATATATCGATATCTCTTTATTATAAATTCTTATTGGAAACTTCAGATCTCATGGTACTAATTGCTTTCGAGTGTGAAATTTAAATGAATAGCGACGCGCTCTTAGGAGGGATACTTAAGCAATAATAGTCGTTGGAGGGAATAGTGATCTAGTTGATAGCGCGCGGGTACGTCCACACACGCGCGAGCGCGAGCCCGCGAGCGAAGAGGAGCGACCCGGCGCGGCGGCCCCCCCGCAGCTACGTAGCCAATGCAAACAATTGTGTAAGGACGGATACCAAGCAGCTAGCAAGCAAACAGTACAAACACACCCTGCCATCACTTGCCTTGCCTTGCCCTGTCTTGTTCAATTTATATGTTTATGGACGACGAGGATCCAACTTTGTGACATGTTCTAGTTAAAAATTTTATCACTGAAAAGGTATGTTTTATTGGTTTAGTGCTTGATACATACATTTGATGCTTGCTCTCATATACATTCTGAATTGGCGAGTGAGCTTCGTTGACTATCTTCAAAGTAGAACGACTAGCACCGAAAGCTGGCCTCTTTCCTTCACAAATTGTTTGCATACATGTTAACTATTGGATATTATAGATTTAGCCGTATGATTATTTATGTATTGATTACATGTCGACTATAATAAAATGTTACAAACAGACTTGATAAAATAGATAAAATATGTATATTTCTTCAGGCGGCTGGACTACTGAACTCTAAATATGCATTGTTGTGAATAAAACAGACTGTTGGTTATTTATTTATTGTATTAACTTTCTATAACTTTGATACAGTGACGAAGCATAAAACTTTTATACAGATTATTTTAGTATGATTTGAAACTAGTTTAATTTCGTAGTTGTGATTACAGTATATGTGTAGTAGAGTTTTTGAAAATACAGTCGATAACATACGAAACATACTATGTATTTATAGGTACCTATAGCATAATATTAATGTTAATAATTCTGAGTTACTTTAAATTTTTCTTTTAGATTGTCAAGCAGTATTCGAAATAACACTGGAACTATGTAATTATGAATTATTTGTGTTGTAACGGAAAAATTGTTGATATACATATATATATGGCCTAAAATTTGATAATTTTAAATTATTGTAGAAAAAATGAAAACATCACGAAATAAGAATCAGGACAATTATTCTGCTGGTGATTGTATTTGTGTATTTACAATGTTGTTTCCCATCTGCTAAGGGTCGAAGGAACCAAGGCGGCCGCGTAGGCTCGCGGGCGCACTTTTTCATGGGACACCAAAATGCTATGACTTAAATTGGATGAGTGCTTTGCGCACATTTTTGGACATTATCACTGCAAACTAGTCCAATTTATTATTTTTTTTATTTATTTATTTAGAAACAAACAGTCTCGTATTGCTACATTGGATACAATAGCATTTAGTAATGTAGTAGACTTACAGTTTCCTTAATTGGATTATATAAACCTGAACATTAAAATATGAAAATACATAAGAATTATGAATTATCTATATAAATCAAACATACTTAAACGGTGTATTAATGAACAGTGCCAGAAAACTTGAAAGTTAACAATTATAATGCCTGTTGAATACATTGTAAAGATAATCGTTTGAAATTAGATAGTGTTTCAAGAAAAATATCTACATTTTGAAACTTTTCATCATAAAGCCTGCACGCTCTCCTAATGAAACCGTGTTTTGCATATGAAGTACGACTACGGGGGATATGAAAGAGGGGTTTTTTTCTACAAGCTCGCTCACAACGCCGGGGTACTCTAAAAGAAAGAGAGTGTATTAACGAAGGGGCATCGATGATGTTATTAATAATTTTGTAGAGGATCAAGACATCAATACGTTCGCGACGAGAACTCAATAAAGTAGTATTTTGTCTTTTCATGGAGGTGGTATAGTCTATGTATTTATGTCCAGTGCGACAATTAAGACAATTTAGGTAGCTAATAATTCAGACGTTGAATCATGTGTGCTTGACATTACTGTGTATCCATCCAGTTGTATTGCTCGCGGTCTGGTTCTCGCATCGCGCGCGCCTTGGTTACTTGCCTCGATTTTTGTATTTTTATATAAAACTAGTTAAATTGTTCGACTGTATTGAATTTAAGCTAACAATTTTTATTAAGTAATCGCTTATCGAAACACGGCAGATTCTTTTACATTCCCGATGAGTTTTTATATGTAAAATCTGTAAATGCTTTGTGCATTTTTGTAAGAATTTTTAGGGGCAAGTACAATTTGCTAATTGCTTTGAGATCCTACTGTAAGTTAGATGATAGTGATATTTTTCTTATAAAGTTCCTTCTTTGCCGAATCGGCAGTGGGAGGGCCTGAACAAATTCTAGCGCATTGTATGGTTTAGTATTTGCCATTAAATTATGATGACTGTAAAGTGTGCTACATTTATAAATATTGACAGTAATGAGTGCTGCAATAGGTTCTCGAGTCTAGAGGGCCAGCATTGTGTAAAGACAGTGATATGGTTTTCAGTAAGTGGTACAATTAGTTACTTGAACGCAACATGTAGACGTAACATTGGTGTAGAAACTCGGCAGTGTGCTTACTGGACCACTGTGTTACATTTTATATAAGGTTTTTATTTATCCATCGAAATTACCCTAAAATTCACTAGACACTAAGAATGAGTGGAAAAACATTGTATATATTTCAATATATATAACTAAAATATAAGTAAATCTTTTAAGTAATTTATGATGCATTTTATTTTTATAATCCTGAGATCTGAAGTTAAACCAATGAGAAATAATACATTTTGAAGGCATGTCGAGTGGCTATACAACGACGTGTACTTGGGTATTTTATTAAATTGGTCCATAAGTCGCGAGGACATGACGTGACGGTACGGTAGGTATAAGTCAAATATTTCAATGGTAAAGAAAGGCCCGTTCATATAATGCCGAGCCAACATGCGTACCAACGCCATTTGTGCACCAACGAACTGGCCCACTTCGTAGTGCCCGTCTTTACGAACTAATATAAGTCAATGGTATAAGTATGTATGATGCGAATACTTCGGAATTAACAGATGGTGTCATTTGGCACGAATTGAATACAAGGTGTTTTAGCAGATGAACTTAAAATATAGTATTGATAACTAATTGTAAGTACGATTTTCATCAACCGGCTGGCCCGAGCGTCGAAGGGCTTACAACTAAATCTCATTTCATACAAACCGCCATTCGGAAAGATACAACCGGGTGACTCCTTCATGTTGTGGAATGTAATGATAAACACCCCTCCCCTGCCCCCTGCATGAAAACAAGTTTTTATGCAGAGATTGCAGAGGGGGTCAGTTATCTCTGCAGCTTACCTACAGTACCTACATTATCTACTCTACACTCTACAGGTTGTTTATTTAGATTCCGTAAATTGAGACTTGGTAATTTCTCAAAAATACATGTATTAATGTGAAAGTGTACATTTTGCATAACGTTCAGTCTGAGACAATACCTACTATTAAGTTCTCCATTCACTTACATGTATTTCAATAGGCTACATGACTAATTTTTTTTATGGTATCAATCGATCGGGTTTGTTTTTAGGATCAAATGTCTATATGGGACCCATTGCATTAAAGTAACACAAAAGTCAGAAATTGTAGTCAAAGGCCGACAGTCGCACTTCACTCGCGAAACGCCCTATACAAAACGGCCAAGGGCCGTGACGTCATCGCCCATCTTGTAGTATGGACAAAACAAGAAAATTGCGTTTTTGTCGGTGAAATATTGCGTTTATGTATATAGTTGCTATACAATATTTTATTGCATGAAATGTAAGGAATCGAATGGTACCCTTACTTTCATCGTTTTTGGAAGTTAAAAAAAACTTAAATTTTGAAACTTTCAGGTCCTCTATTTTTGTAATTTTTCAATATTTTATTTTAATATCCACATTATTGTGATAAATTGCTTGTTTGCTATCTATTTTACTAGATTTTGTTATAAAATTCAACATGTGTCATCATCCCTACTAATGATTTATATTATAATCGAGTAATCGACGGATATCATTATCATTGTAAATTTCATTGCAGGTAATGTCACGAATGTATTACCGATTGTACTTTAACCAGGTGGTAAAAAGTTTGCCTCGAACTTTTTGGACTGTTTTACCTACGCGTTTAGAATTACTTATTAAGGTGTATTCGGGTAATGCCAAATACTTATGAATGCCGGGCAATCCCGAAATCGACTCTAATTATGAAATGTTAGGTAATCTTCGGCATTACACGATATTGTGTAGTATTTACCAGAATACATGGTACAAAAAATATACATTACACCTAGTGAGAAGACGCAAAGTACATACAAAACGGCTAGAACATGTCAAAGGTGTGTTCAGTTGTTTGCCCATAGGCAACAATTAAAGTGGTTAGACAAAATAACACAAAATAATCGAAATATTATACTACTAGTTAACTTGTACCTTGAACACGTGTGACATGTGTTTAGGCGTAGGTATATAATTTCTGTGTTATACTTACATATGCAGATGACAGACACATGTAACATCGTTTTTGTTTAAAGAAAGTAACACCAGAAGGCGATCTACAGCTGGCTTCTTTACTCCTACTCGTAAACGTGGAATACCGTCGAATTTAAAGATTTTAAATGGTCGCCACACATACATTGCATACTACCCACAGTACCTACATTGGGAAAAAATCAGAAACTGTAAGAGATGGATGACTAAAGGACCATGCGTCAAAATGGTCCAAAACCCAACAGAGCTGAGAAATATCTTATTTAAATGGTATTTTTACAAATTTCGTTTCGTTATAATACGATGGACACCAAGTTGAATTCCATTGCAGAACTGAAATATTTAGGTGAAAACAAAGCCAGCGTAACACGAGCGAGACGTCTATAAACAGAGCATAATATCGAAACTTGCACCTATAGGTACTGGTCCCTTCAAGTGGTCTGTCTGTACATAAAAATAGCAAAGTATTTAATGAGCCAACTCTCAACTCTGTTGGTTTTATGGTCCAGGTTACATACAAAGTTGCCCATGCCATTGCCAAGCCTCTAGAACCCAGCTATGCGTTGGATTGGAGTAAGTAGATATAGGTGAGCTTGCTGGGGCTTGGTAACCATCTAAACAGGCCATCAAGAATTTACGTTTCCTCCTTTATATAAACAAAATGGATGATCATGTTCATAAATCACGAGGCCCCGTATAGGGTCTGTTTGTCAGCTTAGCGATGTCATGGAATTTGTTGCTGAACATGTATTGATTAGGCCGAATTGTTTGCCATACATTTCAGGTGCCGGCACGAAACCGCCCAAGAAGAAGACGAAGAAACAACCTCACCCTGCGCTACCTGCGGTGAGTATCATGTTGACCTGGGCGAGTCTCATACTCGTATTGATCGATACGTCCGCACTGACCTAAATAAGGCTGGTTTTAGTGTCACGCGGACCGTCCGTGCGGAACGCTCCGCACCGGACCAATATGTATTAAGTTCAGGGAGCGTTTTAGAGTAAAGCTGACGGGTCCGCCGCGCGGACGACCGTCTGCGTGGACAGCTTTCTCATACAATTTGACGGTGCGGAGCGATCCGCACGGACGGTCCGCGTGACACTAAAACCAGCCTAACGGCCCACAAACGCTAAATGTAAGACAAGCCTCAACGAATACGCGCCAGCTACTCGGTGAGGTAGCAGAGGTAGTAGGAGTTTTGTGGCGGATCTTTTAGTTCGATGTGGACGCAGTGCATAACGCGCCGGTTCGTTATTAGGTACAAGTGAAGATAAAAATGAAGATACTTAAGGAAATTGAAACATATTGGTACCTACCTATAGTAAAGATAAACTGGGGGACTTATTGAGCCCCCCTAACCCTAATGTGGTAAAGTTTTTTTTATGCAGTGCGGATGGTTACGGAACAGATGGCTTCCGTTCTGGTTAACCTCGGTTGATAAAATACGAGTATTACGTTTTGCATTTTAACCCTAGTAGGAAGTAGTAAACGGTAGTAAACATGTTTCAATATCCTTAATTATAACTGGGCTATAGTCTGACTCTAAATCTCCCGGAATAAATGTAAACAAACATACGACACTGTCAAAGTGCTATGCCAATTCCCTACTTATTGGATTAACAATATTAATTTATATATTGGTATAATGGTATTTTAATAATAGTCTAGATTAAGAGGTGTCACAACCTACCTTGCCTTGTGGCATAGAGTTTGTTTGAGTCCCGAGGAAGGACATAGGATAGTTTTTATCCCAGAAATCATCCCTTAAAGGGGTGAAATTTTGTACGGGGACTTAACAATAACTGCATAACAAACTTTGTCGATAGGAACTGTCCCGCTCGCGCGGGTAGCACCGGCGCTGGTGCACGATTTAGTTGAAGTTTGGCATAGAGATAGTTTGAATCCCGGGGAAAGACAGGATATTTTTTATGTCGGAAGTCATCCATAAAGAGGGTGTGGAAGTGAGAAAATAAATGAATTGCCTGTTAATTGGTGTAAGCAATAAAGCATTATTCTCAAAATTATTGCTATTAGATTTTATCCAGGCGCTATGCTTTAACTGCTGGAACTAATTCCACGCAGACGAAGTCGCGGGCAAAAGCTAGTACTTATATAAGTACAAAACTTTAAATATCTCAAGCGCTGCAAAACGTTTTATTTAGCGGCCACACCTTTGTTTACATTAATTCCATGCAAATCAGAATCAGACTAACTTGCAATGGTGTTGTGTAAATCTTACTGGAGCCGTTCATAGTATTTTTTTTTATTAAATGCCCGGCCGCCACTATGCTGCATGAAATCGCACGCGCGTAATTGGGTACTTTCCTCTGCATAAAATAAATTATTTCACACTGTGCACGAAATAAAGCACCAGATAATTATTAGAAAAACAAAGATAGCAGTTATTTTTATGTACTATGTATTTCTATAATTTTAAATTGGATTGAAATATAAAAAGTAGGTGAGTTGACCGTGACTTCACTCTCACTACACACGTTTTCATATAAATTCCATATTAGAAAACCGTTTTGACAGTTCTAAAAAAGAAGCTGATTTGACTAGTAGGAAAGTAGCCAATTATATTGCTGTCCCGCCCATGATGTCGGCTGTCAATGTCACTGTGCGAGCGGGACAGCAATATGTAACGAGAGAGATGGCAACAGTCGGTCAATGTGCGAAATTCCTTGTGGTAACGGGTACAGTCGGCCAAAAATGTGGTCTACCACCCTACGGTTGAGGTTCGTTTGAACGTCATGAAACAACAAGGTCGATTTAATATTATGTCAGTGACAATTGTCAACCTTAGCGACCGTTAGATCTCGCAGAAACTTTTGTCAAAACTGGTAGACCACTTTCTTGGCCCACTGTACATACCTTTGGCATATACTTATAGTATAGTCTAAGAGCTACGGAAATAGGTATGCAATTTATAGAGCAACGAAATCCCTCTAGTTAGTGTGCCATACTATCATGAATTAATCCGGTCGCCTGGCAGCAGTTCAGCGGTGGGTGTGAGAGTAGATGGGCAACAAAGGGGTTGTAAAATCAATTGAAGGTGTGCAATTTATAGAGCTCTGAGTTTGGTGTGATATAATAGCGAATTATGTATTTAATTTAAATATAACAATGCCAGGCGTTTTATTTAGGGGAAAAGTAGTGCCAGGTGATGAAAGTACACAAACCACTTGAGCGTCTACAGGAAGACCACGAGCAAATTGCACCTGACTCACAATTGCTTAAAGCGGGCCACACACACCTGCCGCAGGGGCAATATTGGAATTTGACCCTTAATTGCCTCCTTAATTGTGATGTGTGTAGAGAAGCAGGGGCAATTTTTAGATTGGGCCTGCAGCAGGGCGGCACGGGCGCAAGACCTTCCTAGCTCCCTAGATTGTATCTACCGCCCTGCTAGGTTGTTACATGTGTAGTACGATTGGGGCAATTCCAGTCAGTTCATTGGCGACTACCGACTGCTTTGATAACACAGGAGCCATTCTCGTCGACGTGCGTTCAGCGAGACTATCACTTACACACTGAGTGGCAGGCTAGTGTGTAGAAAACAGCCTAAAATTGCTCCGACCGCCGTACGACCGGTATTGCCCATGCGGCAGGTGTGTGAGTGGCCCGCTTTACGCATAGTCGTCAGCGAGACTATCACTTACACACTGAGTGGCAGGCTAGTGTGTAGAAAACAGCCTAAAATTGCTCCGACCGCCGTACGACCGGTATTGCCCATGCGGCAGGTGTGTGAGTGGCCCGCTTTACGCATAGTCGTATATGTCTTCTACTTTTTCTTAACACTTACCTAGGCGTAATCGAACAGAGTAGTACTATTATTTATTCTGTGTATAGAGTGCAAAAAGTAGAAGACATATACGTAAAGCATGCAGGCGCTCAAGTGGTTTGTGTACTTTCATCACCTGGCACTACTTTTCCCCCAAATAAAACGCCTGGCATTGTTATATTTGAATTAAATACCTACATAATTAGCTATAATTACTACTACACTTTATTTTTCCTTAACTAAATTCAAAGAGGCCTTAAATCGTCTGATCGTAATACCCAATAAGGAATAAATTATGTAATACATGTTCTTTTTGGGTTTCTTGTGACAGAAACTCTGCAATGAATCTTGGTGTTTGTCAGCAGTATTATCGCAATTATCCATTTTATTCTTGGCTTGACAAACATCAAGGGCACTGTGAGATGTCCGTTTCGCTACTTGTTATATAAAATCATAGTATACTTTGTTATAGTCAGCTTGGAAATCCGCAGAAAATCGTTCCACCAGTGCCGACGGCCGGTAGTTGTTTGCCCGGGGCGGCGGCAGGCGCGGGCGCGGGCGACCCCGAGGTCAAGCCCCTCGTGGAAGTGAAGCCTCCCGCGGAGGTGAAGCTGGCCCCCGTCGCGGACGCCAAGGAGCCGCCCGCGGCGCCCAGCGCGCGCGCCGTCCCGCCCGCCGCCGCGCCGCCCGCCGCCCCTGACTCCTCTCACTCCTCCCACTCGTCACATGCGCCACACTTGTCGCACACGTCGCACACATCGCACCCGTCACACGCGGCGCCCGTGCGCGATACCGTCGACCAGAAACCGCCCGTCAAAGCCGAGCCCCGCAACGGACTCGACAAAGCAGACTCCTCGCACTACATTGATCCAATAGAGCGCACCCTCGCCAATCTCGAGCGCACCCTCAAGGCCGAAGTTCCCATGGACGTCAGCGTCAGCGCTTCCGAAACATCCATGCGTCTCGAGAACTTCGCCATGCCCAAACCGCAGATGTTGGGCGACTCGACGCACCAAAATTTAATGGCGCACCTCGGTGGACTCGCCGAAATGTCGCACGTTCCCGACCCGATCAAGTCGGAAATGTATCCACCGCACAACGGCTTCATCGATAAGTGCATGCAACAAGAGCGCGAGATGGTCCGGAGCGACGGGGGGAACACGGGCATGGGCGGGATGACGAGCGTGCCGCCGGTGCCGTCCATGTTCGACCCGGCGCCGGCCGCGCCGCTGTCGGTGATCGCGCAGGCGCACCACGCGGCGCCCGGCGCGCCGCTCGCCGCGCCCGTCAAGAAGGAGGATGCCAAGCCGCTGCTCACGCCCAAACCCATCGAGGATCTCATCGGGGTCCCGCCCATGGTCCCCAATAACATGGATAGAAACAAATATGAAATGGATAAGAAAATGGAGGAATCTAAAAACAACTTTGCTCAAGCTTTTAAGTTAAAACAGGAGCAAAACCTGAAGAATGCGAGCTCGTGGTCTTCCTTGGCCCAAGCTGGAAGCCCGCAGAGCGTTCCTAATGTGAGCTCTAACAACCAAATAAAGCAGAAGCCTGTTATGGATACTTTCCAAGTAAGTGTTGGCTTATGTATCGTAAGGTCACGTCGGCACTTACGTGTCTTGTGCGGTAACCCTAGCAGTATTAAACAGTCAAGAATCTAAGGATTCCTATTATAATGCGGACTAGTTAATAATGAGGTGCCGAACAAGCCACCTACGAGTGCTGACGAGGCCTAAAAAGCTTGGAGTGTTAATAATCTGAAGTAATATAGAAATCTACATGATTGCTTTTCATTGATAGGAATTCAAGAAGCAAGCCAGGGAGAAAATTAATCGGCAGAGGGCTCTTATTGAGCAGCAGGAGCTCCGGAGAAAGGAGCAGGCGGAGCGAGAGAGACAGCGCCAGGAAACGGAACGGAGACATCCCGATGACGAAAAGATGAGGTAACTTGGTACTATCCAAAAATCGCCTGCATTTTCTATGTTTATTTTTTAATAAACAATAAGACATAAAAGTCATCATTAGAGCTCCGTATAAAACTTTGTTTACGGAGCACCTATATGAAATAAGTGAAATAACATTGGGCTTGAATATCAGCTAAATACGTTATAATGTGAAATCATTTTGAACCACGACCATAATTTGATTTTGGATAAGGGCTAAAAAGATAGATAGCTTAGTTTCTAACTTTCTACAGTTATGTCACAAGTTCACAACCGCAGAGTTTCTAGCTTGTTAAATTCCAAGCAAGATACATTTTCAACATTTTTACTTTTAGATAATATAAATATAACGTTTTCTTGTTCATTCTATCCCTTTAACCTAAGAATGTTATGTCCTAAGTTTAACTACGTAAATGTCTTCAGGGCACTTGGCGGAGTCCGCAAAACAGAGACGGGCGACGTGGCGTCGCCGAGCGTGTCGCCGGTGGCGCGCGCGTCGCCGCCCGCCGCGGCCGCCGGTGGCGCCGCCGCCGCCTCCGCGGGCGACAAGCCCGCCGCCTCCGAGCGCGAGCGCCTTCGCCAGCGCGAACAGGAGAGACGTCGTCGGGAAGCGGTCAGTATACTCATGACATGACTCACCACAGCCTGTCGCAAAACTCGTAAAGCTGGCTCCACATTTGTATCATTTTGCCGATGCCTAAGTATGGACGCTCACTTTGGGGACTAGCACTGCACTGATCTGATCGGTGCTCGGATCTGTACATTACGACACGTACAAGCTTCAAGAGCGTGTCCGTATCCCCTTTGATGATCGGGGAAAAACTCAAGATGGATCGCGGCGTATCACATATCAGATCATATCCGCGTATCACGTTACAATGTCAAAAAACGTCTATACTTACCGATCTTGATACGCGAATCCGATCGCGAGTTGGCAACATGGATTGCGCGCGATCAGATACGGCGAGTTGCATGATCGCGTTCTTTTTTTGCGTCCACAGCCACACTAACGATCATGTCATCACGCGTATATAAGTCGGAAAACGATACAGCAAAATGCTACAAGTGTGGACCCAGCTTTACATCCTGACGCAGCCGGTTTTCATTAGTCGTTTATAAACAGACAGGAATGCTGAAAAATGTAACAATTTTTGTTGTTCCAGATGGCTGGTCAAATTGACATGAACATGCAGAGCGACCTAATGGCTGCATTTGAAGAATCTTTGTAATAATAGTTAGACGACCCTAGTTCTACAAAGCAAAATCGTGACGTGTACAGTCGACGTCAAACACATGTTTATACATGATCCATTGTAATAAGGTGAAACATGTAAACATATGTTTGACGTCGACTATACACACTATTAATGTACGAACTACTATCGTACGCCCTTTAAACGATTCTTCTTGCTGTTGTGGTTGCTGACGTTTTGATCGCTATACATAACTTTGTAAATATAATTAATTAATTACGTATAGGGACGCAAAATCAATTGCCAACTCCTGTCAGTCAATTCAATTTTATATGCTGACAATATTACCCGTACTTCTAAAACGATTTTGTTTATAGAATCGTACCGTCGATTGCGCAACGCCCGTACTGACAATTTATAATCATAAGTAATCAGTGTGTGCGGTGAAATGTGACTCCAAGTGAAATAGTGATTTGTGCGTGGAACCATTGACTAACATGTGTATAAGAGCTGTGAATAGGATACTTATATTAAATTAAACTGTTGTACCATCAATTTAGATTTCGTGTTCGCGAGTTAAGAGCCTCTCGTAGGAGGTTGCATTTTAAAATTATGTGTAATATATAAGTTAATTGTAAGTTCTTAAAATAAACTCTCTTTACATTTATAAGCCACAATTGTTACGGGGTTCGGGTTAAGGGTTGAAATGAAAAGCAGTTGTCTACCCGGAAGTATGTTTGTGAAGATGTCTGATGTGCGCGATACATATGCATCTCCACCACATTTGCTGAGTGTGTGGAGCAGCTCGCTATCCGCCCACTGCGCGGCTCGGACCACTAGTCACTTTCTCTAGTCACACTTCTTTTTCCTCGTCTGTCTCCTTCATTCTTTGGACCACAACACCTACCCTACTTAAAGTAACCCTTAGCTCAATGTTTGCCGCTTAAATACCTTATATAATATGATGAGTGATGAGATAAATATGTATAGGAATAAAAGGAAATATTTATTTGTATATATGTAGTATATAATACCTACTGTTGCCGCCCGGTCATAGATTGACGTAGTAATCAAATTAACAGTGGTAATGGGTATTTTTATTTATTTATTTTAACAAATACAGTGACGATAGAAAATGTGTATCATACATAAATCCTAAATGCCAGAATCCAATAGACGAGTGGCCACCAGGGCTGCCAGTACATAATTTTAGATTATACGATCCAGTTCCTGCAATTATACGAAATTCGATTGCATTATACGAGAACGTAATTAAAAAAAATCTATTATTATTAAATTGATATTTTGAAATAAGAGGCGTAATAAGAGTGAAAGAGAGGGACACCCGCCATTTGCGATCTACGATTTTTGAAATTATAGCCCTGACGTTGACGTACGGTTCCATTAAATTGTATAACAATATTAACATACTGTTTTTTGAAGTATATTGTCAGTAGTTTGACATCGGTTTTTTTTCGTATCCAATTATACCGATTGACCACCTATACGTAATAGATACAAAAAAAAAATCCATTATACGAATTTCGTATCCAATTCTACGATCTGGCAGCCCTGGTGGCCACGTAACGGACCAAATTAGAGGTATAAAAAGCGGCAGTTTTAGAGAAATAAGTGCGATAAAGTGACTAGTAGTGCTGGGCTGGAGGAAGACAGTGTTATCCGAGAACGAACCTTGTGGCCTTAACTACGATGTACACAATATTGAACATTCGGGATACCCACAAAACAGTGCTTCATTTCAAACCAGAACTGGAGGCTCGGGACACTTCCATAATTAAAGATTTGTAGTTGATACTAATATAGTAGTATTTGAATGAAATCAAAGTAATGATGTAAGCAGTCAATGGAAATATGCAATGTGTTATCTTGTACGTGTTTATTCATTGCATGTGTTGACATGAACGTGTTGGTGTATTGTGCCACTAACCTACCGCATCAAGTGGTTGCCGCTTTAATTAAATACCTACCTAAACTTAAATCAATCTATTGTTTTCAATCAACATGTAATGAATAAAATTAGTTTATTTTGTGTATTTATTAGTAAATTACATTTTCTGTTACATATTCGGTATTCAATAAAATATTTCTTAGTGTTGGTAGATTTTTATCAGTCTGTCATTGTTTGAAATCAGATCAAATGTCATACATTTGATTTGTGAAATATATTTATTTTACATTGAGAAATGCCTTTTTATGTTTGTAGATAGACTCTCCATTAGACTTTTTGTACTAAATAATATCCTAAATAAATATTCTGCGTACCTACTCATAAATAAGGTATCAGGAGTAAACATGATAATAAATACCAACCCAAAACGCATTGTATATTGATAAGCAATTTAGTTTGTCGTTTACTCATATCAATTGTAGATATGATCTAAAATATACATTCCATATTGTAACTTGTTGTTTAAATTGTCACCTCCGTGGTGCAACTCTGATCATCGGCTGGTACTGGTACGGGAATACCTAGCACGTTGGGGAACACGTGACTGAGGATTCCAATCAATCCTGGTATGATCCTAATGGGTAAACTACACCACAAAAGTAAGCTAATACGATGTCATTTATCGCCATATAAGGCACGATTGCGCGCTTCATTGTAGCAACTAGCGCGAACACTGATCCAAAATATTTACATGTTGCATCTTAAATTAACATAACAAGCTACTTCCCTTCACCAGGCCCCGAAGAACATGCGTATTTTATTAAGTAGGTACATACTTTACGAGGGGCGTTCAAAATATTCTCGGTATTGATATCTTACGACCTCTTCTAAAATTTCTTTCGTTACTGGCCGCTAAGGTTTATTCATTGACATTAAAAAAAAGTATAATTCGAACCGAGATGGTCTTTTGTTTTTCTGCAATTGCTAAACAAACATGAACATCATGTGCGAATTGACAATGTTAACTAAATTAGAACATCGATGCGTGATAAAATTCTTGACAAAACAGGGTAAAAATCAAAAAACCATAAAAGAGGAAATGGATTGTGTTTACCGTGAGTCTGCTCCTTCTTTATCTACCATTCAAAAGTGGTCAAGCGAGTTTAAACGCGGAAGGGAGAGTATTGAAGATGACCCTAGACCTGGCCGGCCTGTAGTAGCTACTTCACAAGAAAATATTGATAAAGTGGAAAAACTTATATTGGAAGATGGTCGAGTGAAGGTAAAATCTATAGCACAAGTAACCAATCTCTCTATTGGTACCGTACATGATATTATACATGACCATCTTAATATGTCAAAAGTAAGTGCAAGATGGGTTCCGCGAATGCTGACTCGGCTTCAAAAAGACATGCATGTAGCTTGTTGTTCCGATTTTATTGACCTGTGCGGTGAAAATCCTGATGAGGTGCTGCAAAGAATAGTTACTGGAGATGAAACCTGGGTTCATCATTATGACCCAGAGAGTAAACAAGAGTCCATGCAGTGGCACATTAAGGGTTCAGCTCATCCCAAGAAGTTCAAGGTCATCCCTTCAGCTGGCAAGGTCATGGCCACGATATTTTGGGATTGTGAAGGAGTATTACTAATCGATTATAAAGAAAAAGGTGTAAATATCACAGGACAGTACTACGCTAACATTCTACGTCAATTAAAGGATGTAATTAAAGAAAAGAGGCGAGGAAAGTTAACCAAAGGTATTCTGCTTCTGCATGACAACGCCCCCGTCCATACTGCTCATATTGCCAAGGCAGCTATTGTTGAATGTGGGTTTAAAACTGTTACTCACCCACCGTATAGTCCGGACTTAGCCCTCAGCGACTTCTTTTTGCTCCCCAATCTTAAAAAGGATCTGCGTGGAAATAAATTTTCTGACGATGAAGCATTGAAGGCGGCAGTGGAGGAGCATTTTTACACGAAAGATAAAAAATATTTTTACGAGGGATTAAAAAAAATAATTGATCGATCTTTTAAGTGTATGAACATAGGGGGGGAGTATATTGAAAAATAAAAATATCAAACTTTTCGTACTTGTTTGTTTTCATTCTCATACCGAGAATATTTTGAATACCCCTCGTATATACAGGTTGGAATTTTCTAATACTACTTTCCGTACTCTAAATAATGGAGCAATTTCACTTAAAAGAACACATTCCTTTATTTTAGAAAAGAAACAAAACTGCAGCCAAGATTTAAAAAAATACGCTCCCAGGAATCAAACCGTTAAAAAAGGAAGTAAAGCTTTGGTTTCCTCCGAAAGCGGTGCCGTCATATAGCGGCCGTCTCCATACAAATACTACGACATCCATATTTAGCCGTATTATTTAGTATGGAGACGGCCGCTATCCTAGGAAAACCGATCTTAACCGTGACGCTAGGTCATAAGGCGTTTGCGTCCGGACCACCTGATCAGACAATTTAATCAGATTAGAAATAAATTGTTCCCGTCTGGACTGGCCTTTGCGTCTTTTACAGATATGACATGAACAATTAGGGGCTGTTCATAAATTACGTCATCTATTTTTGAAAACCCCACCCCCTAAAATCATGCTTCGAATGACCCCGTTTCCTCCTATTATTATGACGCCACCGCTATCCCAGGAAACCAGAGCATAAGGCCTGAGTGGACGCTCGAGTTGGGCGTGCGGCGTGCATGTTAACAATTGCAAACGTGTAGGAGCGGCCTTAGTACACGATGCTCTTAATGCTCCTGACCCCGAAGCAATAGGCCTGATGACACTAACAAAGAATCATGGAAATAATGGTTTCAAATAAACATATATGTTAATATGGTTCTAAAAAATGGCCCAATCTCAGTATAAACATTAGGATGATTAATATATTCAATAAAATAAAAGTGCAAAATTCTCCAATCAGCCATTTTGACAGAAACGCCAATTAGATGCGAGCTAAGGAGTGACGTTATCAATCCTCATTGACCGTAACCATAGAGAAAAAAATACATAGAGTGCTCACTCCATACATCAGTTTTAGTACCAAAAAGACTATTAGCATCTAGCATCGAGTAGCGGAACTATCAGTACTGCTACTTGACAATAGATGTCGCCACCGACCGGAAAGTCTTATGCTGTTGAGATAAGACTTTCCGGTCGGTGCTACATCTATTGTCAAGTAGCAGTACTGATAGTTCCGCTACTCGATGCTAGATGTAAACACTGAAATTAATAGTCTGAACTGATGTATGGAGTGAGCACTCTATGTATTTTTTTCTCTATGCCGTAACCCATAAATCCTCACCAAAGAGTTTGGAGGTTCAAAAGAAATATTATTTCGCCACTAAACGTTTATTACGTCAAAAAAATATTATTACGCGATAAGTTGTAAATATTTATTTGTAATTAAATAAATAAAATGCAAAATAATACGATATTTCGCCAAAAAACTTTTTTAATTATTTGGCTGAATGGAACTATCATTGGCATGTTGGCTGTTGGAACCAGAAAAAAAACAGAAAAATTAAAAAGTAAAACCGGCGCTCGGTGATTTCACTCAGAATTTGCATGTATCTAAATAATTCATCTTAAATTGCAACCTTGTGAGAGTTTTTGTATAAAATGCGTTATTGTGATGAATGTTTGTAATGTATTTATCATCCCTAATCGTAATATATGGTGCTGAATTGACAATATCATTCGGATTCAAGGGAAAATTCGTAACTGTAAAGCCCTTGCTACACGGTCGCCGACAAGCCCCTCAGACCGCGTGGCCTTGGTCTGGACGGACCGTGTAGACAGTTGTTTCCAACAAAATTTGACCAAAACTGACTAAGGTCAGACGGTTAGAAGGCTTGTCGGTGACCGTGTAGCAAGGGCTTAAGTAGGTAAACAATGTCTAGAGTCGCACCAAGAAAAGTCTGCAGCAGATTTGATAGCCCACGCAGTGTAAGTGTTATTTATACGTCATAATTTCATAGAAGTTTGACGTTTAAAATGACACTTGCACTGCGTGGGCTATCAAAATCGCTGCAGACTTTTCACGGTCTGACTCTATCACTCTTCCACCAACTAATTCGTGACGTCACAAATCCTTTGCGAGGCGTTTTCGCGCGAGGTTTAAACTAGCTATAAAAAATGCAATTATTTATGTTAAATCTTATGAGTATAGCTGAAATATTGTGTTTTTCGGAACCAGTACAAGTGTACCGACAATAATAAAAGGGATTTGAAAATTTTTCATCAGGCCTATTACTTTATTTCAGCGCCACCTAGCGGCGAGTAGCATAAAAACGTCTTAGTTTCAAATGTATATTACGTACACTAGATGGCGTACAATTAGAGACAATGCATGGACAATGCCCGTTTATATATCACTCAGCACTTGTAAGCAAACCGCCTTGATGTATCAATGTCATATTTGATTGTCTTTGAAAACTTGTCAAAAAACAGTTTAAGGTACAGTATGTATAAGTTACTTTCGGGTATACTTAAGTCACTGGTGCTGCACTCTGGCGGCAAAACATTGCAGTAATACTCCCTATAGGAACGGGATCGATTGCCATAAAAAAAAGTTTCCAAAAATGACCTTTTGCCCCTAAAATCTGTAAACGCCAATCTTCACACTGACTAACAGGAACTCGTGAACTTTGCTCAGATGCCGGACAACCCGCTGAGCGGGTTGTTTTATACACAGCTATAGTCGACCGGTTTTCGCGTAGCAGCACGGAATCTGGTAGCTGCCCTGACCGACCCAATAAGAAAATCCATCCTATATACATATATACCAGGGATGTTGCGGATGCAGATTTTTTGACATCCGCGGATGCGGATGCGGATGTCAAGATTAGGTACTTAGAAAACGTCAAATATTACATTTTTAGTATTTTTTATTTAAAAAAAACGAAACGTTTAGTATTTGAGCAAGAATATAGGTGCGTTATATTACTTATATTTAATAAACAGTAACTTGGCCGACTTTTCTGGATCTATACGATTTCGTTGTAGGTAATGACGAAATTACCTAGCACTTATGCCGCCGCTAAGACGTTCCTGTACCGACTTGTTCGACATCCGCATCCGCATAAGCTCCGCATCGATTTTATGCGGATGCGGATGTTGAAAATCATGCGGAAGTTCCGCGGTTGCGGATGTTCGCAACATCCCTGATATATACCACCATAACACACACAGACATGAAATTTGGTATCTAGATTGAGGGTATAAACAGGCGTGGCTCACTCCGCGATTTCGTCGCTTTGCTACAGGTAGCTAAAAGTACATCCGTTCCGGCCCCAATTTTGGGGAAAGCCATAAGCCGCGCGTGGCGCTGTCGCCACCTAGCGGCCATATCTGTGCTGATCGTAACAGACGCGTTTTGTTAGAGAGCGAGTCTTCTGTACTTAGTACTATTATTTATTCTGTGGTATAGGATAGTTTTGTCAATCATCAATACCATCATCATCATTCCACGAGCCTTTTTTACTGCGTGTTGAAAATAGGTACTATTACTTATTATGTGCCGATACTTCTATTTGTAACCCAGTGTTATCCTTTGTGGCAATATAATTTGGCTGAACCAGTTGTGGTAAGTATCATAATAAATAAAATAACCGTTATAGATTGGAATAATAATATATCACATTCCTTTATCTTACTGTACAACTAAATTAGGCTACAAACAAGCACTTAAATAATAGTACAATATGTAAATGAACCTACAAGGAGCTGTTGACATAATTAGTCACGTAATGGATCAACAATTAAATATCAGTTCATTCAAACAAAGAATTCATACCTACTAAAACATACATAAAAATAACCACAACACGGCTAAATAAAACAAACGTCTTCATTTCGATTCGTAATCTCGGTGGAAATTCGGGAATTGTAGTTTTCATAAAGCAAATGTATTATGTGATGTGATAAACGCGACAGTTTCTGTAGCGAATCGATATGTCAACTATTCCAATTTGATGTCCTGGCGGTCTAGCATGAGTTGCGTTCTCGCCGAGAACGCAACTGATGCTAGACCGCCAAGAAGTACCTATGTATAAGTAGGTTGATAATAAAATTAGTATGTGGCGGGATTGATTATAAGAATAACAATTGTTCTTGGAAATATTTAACCGGTTTGCTTTGGTTCTCTTTCCTTATAAGCTACAAATATTTTTTCACCTCAGCAGCTCGAACAAGGGTACTTTGATTTTTAAAAACAGTGAGCAAAATGCGATTTTGCTCACTGAGTGAGACAAAATGACATTCAAGTGACCTTATAGTCAAATGTCATTTCAACATGCGGGGTCTAATAAAAGTTCGAAATACTTGGGTTCTATTATCTCTGTCCCTTTCACACTGTTCGCAAAAAGAAACAGACAAAAAAAAGTCAAAACGACATTCAACAGTATATTCACGGTTTATAATAGACCCCCGAAAAACTTCAGACCGCATCGTTCCAAACCACGTACGAGTATGAATTCTTAATAATTAATAAATAAAAATAAAGTTTAAGATTTGATAAAAACTGATAAAATACTATATTTTAGGTATTTTATTGTACAATTAAAATAACGAACTCAAAAAATACACAGATCATCACGCAAAATTAATTATTTTACTTTTAAGAATTTCTACCATAGTTGACAAATAGTACGTATCCGCAATTCGGACCGTATCTTACAAAGATTTTTTTTACAAAAAAAAGTTGTCGATTGAAGTTTCAGTTAATGTTTGTTATTTCTATATTATTTTAATGGAATTTATTATTACGTTTTGTTTTTGTGTTCCATTGCGGTAATTAAACTTAATTGTTTGTATATCTTAAGAAAACATGAGTGCAGGTATTAAGTGATGAACAAGGATTACATTTTTCAAGTTGTGTAATAGGTATGTTCTCACTGCGCTGAGGTGAAAAATGTTGTGTACTACACGAGATCAAAGTTATTTACATCTCGTGCGCTTTTGAGTCCCTTACTACGCTCAAGATTCTAAATTAGATTATCTATTAGACGATCTATTATAGAATCTTTCGCTTGCACGGGACTCAAAATAAGCACTCGAAGAAATATCAAACTTTGATCTCTTGTTGTACAAATAACTATTAATAAGCATCTCTAGCATAGTATAACAATACATTTTACTAGCTGTGACGCATAATGTGAACAGCACCCGATATGCTAATTCATGTACATATAGTATTACAAACTATTACCGCGAGTCGATTGGGTGCGCTCGAGCACTGTTTACATCTAGAAACGGAAATGGCAAATGGAGAACTATTACACTTGTAATTTTGTTTCGCAAACCAACATGATTCATATATTCACGGCATCTCAGTCAGCTATAGTAGTGATGCAATTTAGAATATATTTATTACGCTAGTTCTCGATATTTGAAGTAATTTCTACATTATTTAGTCGTCACCAAATGGTTGGTGATCCATTTGCCTCTGAAGTTGGGCTCAGGTCGCCTTCCGTCGGCTCGCGTCGTCGCTGGAGCACGCCTACGAAGCGTCCCACTCGACGAGGTATGCGGGCGGCGCGGCGGCGGCCATCCTGCGCGCCAGCACGCGGAAGCGCTGGCCCGCGCGGAAGTACGACTGTACGCTGGACTTGAGCGCGGACAGCTCCTGCGCCTGCGTGTGCGCCGCGCCCGCCGCCTGCACCTTGTGCGGGCTCAGCTGCAGACTTTTGACACTATTATGCACAGCGTTGGTGTTTGTGCAGCGCCGTGCATTTTCATAGTAATTCTTTTCCTGCCGCTGTCTCAGTCTTCTTCCGTGAAACTTAACGCTAGCGTGCGCCGGCGGCGTCGGCTCGCCGCTCTCGTTCTGAACAGTCTTGGGATCGTCGGGCAGTGGGCATGACTTATTCATCTGGAATGCAAAAATAAAATAGGTACTTAGCTATGTGTATATCATCACACTGTGTACATTTTGTCTGTTATAATCTGATTAGCCTAGCCATCACCTTTAACGCGGAAGATTGACATAATAAGTGTAGTAACTCAATCAAATAAGGGGTTTCATCTCAGATTGAGAGATAATAAGCTGAAACTATACACCTTCATTATGGCGTTCTAAAGGGTATAGCCGGGTAAGCATGGCCAAACTGCGTATTTTTTTTATTTTTCTGAAAATTTTCATCTCAATTTTTTACAATTATTTTAAGAGATAATTCAATATATATTTTTTTCAGAAAGCGACCTTAATTATATATACAACATACACAAATTACAAAGAAATCGGATTAGTACTTTGGCTGTAATAAAATAAAAAATATTTTTATTTTTTTGCATTTTTTTTTAATCTGAAGCATTTGAGGCTTAATATTTGGTGAAAGCACTACATATACATAGGTTAATAATCCAGTAAAAGGAAATTGTTTTTTTCGCTAAGGGCAGTTTGGCCATGCTTACCCGGCTATACCCTTTGTCTTAAGTCGCAGAATATCTTGTATCTGAAATCTCGAAAATGCGCGTTTTCCCAGAGATAAAACCTAGCTAGATCGTTTTTTCGCCCCCAAAAACCCCCATATAGCAAATTTCATCGACATCGTTAGAGCCGTTCCCGAGATCCCCGAAATATATATATATATAAATAAATAAATAAACAAGAATTGCTCGTTTAAAGGTATAAGATATACGCTCAACCGTTTTTAACATAGAGGTCGAAGAAAGCCGCAACCGGTCAGCATACAGCCTGTACTTTACTTTTAACAGTGATCTACTACAACGATACGGTTCGTACAAACAAAGTCAGTCTTCATCAACAGGCCAACTCCACATCATCATAATATTTCATTATCACTGGCTTTTCATAAGTATGTATGTTTCAGATCAACCAGATACCAATAAGTGGTTAGTAAATTTAAAAACTTATAGCCTCGTAAGACCCAAGCCAATTTTTGCGCTTTTGAATTTGGAACTTTCTTTTATTTCTATAAGAGTTCATAACTCGAATTTAATTTGTACTTGTACAAGTACGCGGGGACTTACGAGGATAGATATGGTTGGTTACATTCTATCACTGCAAGTTAAATAAAAACTTGTAAAAAGGAGTCAAAGGTTCCGTCCCTCAAAAGAAAAAAAACGAAACCCTTATAGGATCACTTTGTTGTCCGTCCGTCCGTCTGTCGGTCAAGACCCTTTATCTCGGGAACGCGTGGTATCGACTTAAAATTAAAACCATATACTCAGGTCTACAGTCCTTTGAAGCTGTGAATAAATCAAATTTCTACGTTAACATAAAAAAAACTCGGGCGTTTATGCCGCAAAAAACGTATATTTCGAGACTCTCAAAGGAATCAAGATATATTTAGGTACTTCCCGTTGACCTAGAACTATGCAATTTGGCAAGTAATATCATCTGACGCTACAAGTACAGGGAAAAATCTGAAAACTATAAATATGTAAAACAAGCAATATGTAAATTTGTACGGAACCCTCGGTGGGCGAGTCTAACTCGCACTTGTTCGGTTTTTATGAATTGTAATTATTTAAGTTGGTGTCGTTGTTGGCCGACATTTAATTAACAAATCATGCCGCAACGAGTAAACATGGAGGGACTTACCTGACTTTGCAGATATTTCCTGGGCCGCCTGTATTTTCTACGCTTCACCTCCCCATTTGGACCTATAACTATATCTTTTTCGCTAAGCTTTCTTTTCAACGGCCTCCCTACAGGGCCCGTCATTGGATTCAACTGAACCGGCAGTGAAAACCGGGCATGGAAGTGGTTCTGTCTTCCGTTCTGTTTGTTGTGTGCATTCATAGAAGAGGTAAATGGCGTTTTGGAAGTGTTCTGCATCAGGAACGGGTTGTTTTTCCCCTGGAAGTCTTTCAGCGGCGGGATGATGGCGTCCAGCGTGCCCCTGCTCGAGGTCTCGTCGCCCGAGGACTCCATGTCGTGGTTGAAGTTGCTGTAGGGAGGCATCTTGTCCATGTGCTGCAGTGACATGATTTTGGAATGTTCGATTATGTTCTTAGTGGATAACTTGGACACTTCTAGGTTCATAGTTGCTATTCTGGTGTTATTAGAGTTTATTGTTACGTTAGAAACAGATTTGCTTTCATTGACTTCACTCATTATCTCTTTGGGTATTTTGTTTAACTTAACCGAGCAAGGAACTAGCGACGTGTTAAGCGATGGCACGGGAGGGTCGTCGCTAGCCGACTTGACTACGTCGTCATTATCCGCGGCTTCCACTTTCGGGAACTTGTCTGCGGATACTTCATCTTTGGCATCGGATTGTCTAGCTGTACTAACTGGAGACGGGGACGGTTCGTCGTTTTCAATCTGTTTGATTGATTCATAGGAACTTGTGGAATCGTTTTCAGAGTTTGAATTAGAATTAAGATTCTCGTGAAACCGCTTGCCCATCATCAGATTTAGCCAATGTCCGTCGACGGGCACGATCATTTGCTGGTGATTATTTTTATAGGAACTTTTCTCACTGTTACTGCTAGACGGTTGCGTGCTGAAACAGAACGAAGGATGTGAGTTGGAAGTATGGAGAAGCGAGTGTTGATTTGTTATAATCAGGGATGTTGCGGATGCAGATTTTTTGACATCCGCGGATGCGGATGTCAAGATTAGGTACTTAGAAAACGTCAAATATTACATTTTTAGTATTTTTTTATTTAAAAAAACGAAACGTTTAGTATTTGAGCAAGAATATAGGTGCGTTATACTTAATAAACAGTAACTTGGCCGACTTTTCTGGATCTAGACGATTTCGTTATAGGTAATGACGAAATTACCTAGCACTTACGCCGCCGCTAAGACGTTCCTGTACCGACTTGTTCGACATCCGCATCCGCATAAGCTCCGCATCGATTTTATGCGGATGCGGATGTTGAAAATAATGCGGAAGTTCCGCGGTTGCGGATGCGGATGTTCGCAACATCCCTGGTTATAATCATGGTGAGGGTCTCTACCTGTCGTCGGCGTGGGGCACGGGGGGCGAGGGCGGGGTCCGCGGGAGGAACCGGAGGCGCGGCGCGTACTCGTTCACTACGTCGTCAGACAAGGGCTCCCCTTTCTTGACCTGCAAACAGGCCTTAGCATTTAGTTGGTGACGTAGTGTGGAGGGTTTATCGCGCCAGTAGCGGGCACAGACCTGCTCGAGCGCAAACAGCTGGCAGGGCTGCGGCGGCGGCCGCCGGTCCCGCAAGCCCCAGATCGTGGCTCGCTTCTTCATCTCCCGCCCACACTTGAATTTCTTACGAGACGACGTTAACGCAGTTAGAATTTTCTCGCGCCGCTCGTTCACGGGTGTTCTCCACATCTGAAGCGGATACAAAATAATAAATATATATAGGTGAACCAGGATCTATTGAGGGTGCGCCATGTTGCGGAATTTCACTGGAACTAATTTTTTCATACTACACTGAATTGTCACCCTATACATGAGAATAACAGCGCCCTCTTGACAATTATCATATATTACTGGTCAGGCTATACTCCGGATGGGTCAATTATGTACTTATACAAATTTCATAGTTAGCGTATTCAAAGGAACATACTTTTTCCGGTAACTGCAACGCATGCCAGTTGTCCATGATGTAAGGCATGATGACAGTGTCCAGGTCGAAATAATTGGGAGCATTGTAGGCAGTAAGATTGTACAGAGCCAGGTGGGCCAAGTCCAACCAACAGAGCTCCAATCTCCGCAGGTACTCCACGCCTCCGTTGCAGTTAGCACAAGCGAATATGTAAAGTCTGAAAACGTACAGTTCATTTTAGATCTACATTATAACCAGTTCTGTAGTTTAATAACTCCACTGTCAAGCAGTTTGGACTGCAGACACATTTTTTACATTAACCCCTACCATTTCTTTGTAAATATGAAGATGATTCAAAAGTATATTTTATCCGATTTACACATCTTAGATAACTTACTTATCACCAGCGTATAATGGATACTGCAAACTCGAGACGCATCTTTGGTGAAACCAACGTGAACAGCGGCAACAAAACAACATCTGAAACGAGAGATCCGTATGGACAATTGTTTCTTTCATGACGCAAGCACACCTACGGATGCTCAGAAAAACTACTAGATACTTAATGGATAAAAAAAATGAAACATACCCCAGGCCTAAAATATCGTAAACAGAAAAACTATGGTCAGGTTAACAGGTTTGAATGATTCACGGTTAGTTTCACTAGACTTATATCGACAACCCGTGAACAAGATGCAAGCGTCGAAATATCGGGAGCTCAAAACAATACAAAAGGTAATCACGGTTCATATTCAGGTCGTTATAAGTGTATGATCAGGTTAACAAATGTGTTATGTTATGATATGATGTTATTCCCAAAAAAAAATAGACAGGCAGTCAAAGTTGATGTTTGATTGTATCTATACGACGATATACTAATAGTGTTGACAATTGCAAAGCTTTTAACTTGGAAATAACACAAAGATATTTGACTATAATATATTCATGGCTCCAACATATATTGTAATCAAAGTCACAATATGCTGCTTCCAAAGGGTGATTGATTGTATGGAGATAAGATACTTTTGTACACTAAAACCCGATTCATAAGACTTTGAAGTAGCCAAGCAATAAAACTGATTGTATAAAAATATACCTTCATGTACCAATGGAAAATGGCATGAAAGAACGAGTTTTACTGTATATATTTGCAAAATTTGTAATAAATCACCTGCGCAAGCCAGTCGCTTTTTTCCTCACAGTAGCAATGCACTTCACTCTGATCCTTGCCTGCTTCCGAAGCAGTCGACGAAGTTGTGGAAGCGGTCTGAAAGCATTTGAAAGTCAATAAACAACAATAAATTATACATGAAATTTTCGTGAATAAGGTATTTAGCTCTGGACGCGCCGGTACAGTTAGTTCCGGGAGTTCATTTACATACAACATTAATATAAACACATTCTACTGTCCAACGCAACGGATTTCAGCTCGAGTCATCAACCTGCGATATGGATATGTGATTGAAATACATCAAAACCACAACAGACGCCTGAGAGTTTAAGTGTAATTAAAACAATACAAGGGAGAACATTTCTTTTAAAAATATTATTGAGTCCATTTTTAGGATTCCGTACCCAAAGGGTAAAAACGGGACCCTGTTACCAAGACTCCACTGTCCCTCGGTCTGTCTGTCACCATGCTGTATCTCATGTACCGTGATAGCTAGACAGTTTAAATTTTCACAGATGATGTATTTCTGTTGCCGCTATAACAAATATAATCATCATCATCTGCCACGGCTTATGGGAGCCTGGGGTCCGCTTGCCAACTAATCCCAGGAATTGGCGTGGGCACTAGTTTTTACGAAATCGACTGCCATCTGACCTTCCAACCCAAAGGGTAAACTAGATCTTATTGGGATTAGCCCGGTTTCCTCACAATGTTTTAGTCCGGTTTCTTCACGATGTTTTAGTCCGGTTTCCTCACGATGTTTTAGTCCGGTTTCCTCACGATGTTTTAGTCCGGATTCCTCACGATGTTTTAAAACAACAAATACTAAAAAGTACGGTTTTTTTATTGTCTCATCAACTGTGGGTCTATTTGTAGTGCCGGGCTTCTGTCTCCTTAGGTAAGAGACATAAACACAATTTGTTAGAAATTGTGTTTTAATCTGCTTGTTCAATTGGAATTACGACAAAAAGACATTTTTCGTGAATTTCACTGAACTCAAAAAACCAAATCATTAGCATTGATCACTAATAAATTTATCACTGCCCGGAATATGATTGCAAATTGGACTGAAGACTTAGATATACATACAGACATCGTGGATTAAATCGTGGTTTTAAACATACATCACACGGTGGTGTCAGTTCTTGCTGCTGTCTCCGCTGTTGTCCTCCTTTAAATCTAAGCAAGTCGGAGCGCTTCAGAGCTCGGTTCTCGGCGGCGGCTACCCTGTATCTTTGGTCCACGCATCTCTTGCAGTGCCAAGACGCACCTGACGAACAGATATATATTATATCGACATATATGTAAATGGAAAATTGCAATTACATATACAGGCCTATTATTATGAGCCTTGATTAAGTATTTAATAACATTTTCATTATACTTCAGTTTAGTTTTTAGTTACTAAAAACTGAAAAAGCAACTGATATACATGTGTGCAAAAGGTTGAACTATGGTTTAATTAGTACCGTGAATGTTATTAATTGGTTTAAAATATATGTTTAATCTTGGTAAGGAAAATGTCTACTATGAGCATTTCTATTTAAACATTTCTAAATCTCTCCTCAGAAAAAACGTCGAGCAAATCTATGCATATGTGGAGAAAGCTTACAATAGATTTTCTCCCTTGGTAAATAATATATATTTTCATATCTACTTTCCTTTTTCTTTAAGAAATAGTGATGCAATGATATGTAGGTGTTACCATTAATCCAAGCGTCAACCGGCGGCGTGTGGCACTTGGCATGGTAGCCCCGGCCGCACATGTCGCACGCTATGATTGCGTTGGCGGCGGGGGTGGCGGCCGGGCCCTCGCGCCGCTTGCAGACCACGCACATTATGCGCCCGTCGTCCGCCGGCGGCGCGCTCAGCAGCTTGAGCGACGACACCGGCGCCCACGCGCGCGTGTTGTCCCCGAACTTGACCAGGCACCGCGCCACCCCCGTTCCCACTTCGCACGAGTCATTGTCGTTGCTTGTGCTGAGCTCCACAATAGTACCTGGACGAACGTACCAAATTATTATTACTGACAACGCAGGTTTTGCTGGCAATTTCGGCAGATACGTAAGCAAATTTACAGAATGTAATGTAGAGACAACTCGTTTCCGTCATCTAACAAAAGCACACCGCTTACGCAATTACGCAACATACGAAGTAGCCGTAAAATATTTTGAGCTATTCTCCGCGACCCCAGCTTTAATCACGCGGCGAAACAGGCTTTTCCTTATTGTTGTAATTGAAATCCCAGAGACCCTCTTTCCAGATTGATTTTTAGCTCCATCCTGTCTTTTGGTGCTCTCCAACTATGTGGCATTGATATCACTTGTTTAATATTTCGAAAATATTAAAATGATCTTGACATACCCAAATAATATCTTCCGTCTTTATTCGGCACAAGGACGTCATCTCCACAATGGAAAGGGTTGGCATTACTTTTCTCCGTGTTGGTGGTAGAGTCTGGCATGGCATCCTGGGTTTCTTCTTCTTTTTTCTCATTCTTTTTGTTAGTACATGGCGAAATTGTCTTGTCAAAATCGCTCAGGAGTGCGTCGATCAGTGACAGTTGTGTTGAGACCTCTACAAGTATAAGAAAAATCAAATGCCATTAAGAAATTGTAGCTTCTAGAGTTAGACCAAGATAACTCTGCAACGATATTGATTGCACATGCAGTGCAAGTGTCAAACTTCTATGAAATTATGACGTATAAATAACACTTGCACTGCGTGTGCTATCAAAACCGTTGCAGACTTATCTTGGTCTAACTCTATAACTCTTTTATGGTTGGAATCTCAAAGTCTTTAACAATTAGTCATACTCTGCAGGTTGAATGTGTATGTGACAATGAACAATACAACGGGATCTACATTGAAATTGCAAAATATTATTATTTTACAAGGAAGTTGTTTCTTTGGGAAGTACTAGGATTACAGAACCACACAACAAAATAGGTAGCTGATGCAAGGATGTTAGGGCAGGTCACATTATGAAAGATAATGTTTTTTTTTTCATAAAGACAGACATTCAGGGCCGGATTAACCCTAAGTCAGAGTAGGCAACTGCCTATGGGCCCCGCCTCGGCTAGGAGGCCCCGGCGGCCCCGCGCGCGCCAAAAACAATATTTGTTTCATATCTCCAAAATTCATAAATATTGTTTTTATTGTACCTAAATATCAGTGGCGGCGCGTCAAACATATCCATAGGCAAGCCGGGGCTAATTTGACTTACAAATTTCCTTTACAACTCTGCTCAAAAGTCCAAAAACAGGCAAGCCGGTGGGAATCGGCTTTTATGGACGCGCCGCCACTGCTAAATATTTATACCTACTTAATGTCCAATATCACTTTCTCAGATACACAATAATTTGATGATTATGTAAATTATGTTATTTTATAGATTTAAAGTCTGTATTAATATCGAACTCGATTTTCAGGCTCCTGAGGGGTTTAATACCTCATCTCCGAGTAACTCTTGCTTACGACATATTATTGTCGAGTAACATTTGACGATTGGTTCATGTCAGAGCGCTGCTTTCTTACAGTTCGACCTTCGGCGTCGCTTTTTAACAAATATAAACATTGATTTCAGAAGCTTGGCCTTTTGCCTCGCATGAAAGCTCACCTCGCTGGTTATAAGTACGCTTCGGGGTTGTTAAGTAATGTGGAGATTGCTGAGCTCGACCTTCAGCCTCACTTTTTACCTCCATTTTTGGTTTGTCTTCCAAATCTCCTCTTCTTCAGCTTAGCCTTTGGCCTTGCTGCGCTAAGCTCGGCCTGCGGTCTCGCTTTTTAATACAATGGACATTGGTTGGCGTCTGTGCTCTAGCTATGAAAGCTATGCTATGAAAGCTCGGCTCACTGGGGAACTTCGGATTTTTAGGCCCGGCCCGGCCTTTTTAACACGCTTTCACAATTTTGTAACAAAAAAATTCGCGCTCCCTGCGCTCGCGTTTTTATGCTGCTTTTCTGGTTGACCCTGTACCTACATGCTAACTTGACTGGTGAACGAATAGTAATTTAAACCTATGGAATATCTTTATTATTACGTTAATTTTAAATATGTGGCTCGGCGTATGGTATTATGTTAGGCCAATCGCTGTTCAGCTTCGCACAATATTTAACTACCTATTGAGAAAAAAAGGGCTCTCCCCACACTTGAAGCAAAAAGGAATCGGCAAAAACTGATAGAAAAAAGCTTTATATGTCCATGCAATAAGAGCGAAAAATACATCGCTTGGCATGTTCGGATCGGCTCAATCGACACCTGAAGGTTGAAATTAAGACCACAAACTTACTTCCCTGAACTGAAAAATGAACATTATGTATGCAGAATTGACTGTAAGGGCCTAAGGGGGCCCCGTGCATTGCACTGCCTAGGGGCCCCGACATGCTTAATCTGGCCCTGCAGACATTACCTCCAGCCCTCAATATGTATAGTTTCAAGGACCACGGCTATAGCAGGTATAACAATTAAGACCACAAGTCAGTTCAGCTCAATCGTGGTATGTTCCAAACTAATGAGTTTATTTTTTGACTTCACTAAATTAGTTAAGGAAAAAGTTCACTGGTAATTTGCTAAACAGCTTTTTGTCCTACCAAAGAAAAATTTAGCAAAATACCCTGTGGCTTATTATATGAGTACCAAACCCCATTATTAATGATGCAAATGGGTTGGCAAAACTATCTGCCATAGGGAGCCCTAACTTCACCGGTGCCCAACATTGCCAAAGTGAAATATTAAAATAATAATATTACCAAAAAATAGATGTCCATTGAATTCACAATAAATAAAAAAATTAATACTTAAACTTATTTCAAATCCTCTAGACATCTTGATTTACTAAATGGTCATGATACAGTGACATCTGAAAATATTGATATGGACAAAGTGTCAAAAATAAGGTTGTGTATACATACTTTCGGCACTTCTTCCGATGGCCATTAATTAACCGCAACATTGATAACAGGGTTTGGTGAGTAACTATCCGTGACAAAGATTTCTACTTACTTGTTGTGATATCCATGGAGAAAGCATATGCAAAAAAATTGTTTTAGTATTGATAGTCTCTAATACTGTATGCATGTATTTGTATTTGTAAAAAATTATGAAATATGTGGTATGTGATTCTAAATTTAATATAATATTAGGGTTGTTCAAAGGTTTCTCGTTTGCCCAGCCCCGAGGCTATTATATGCCATTAAAATATGGATGATATTGTAAAACATGCAGCATTGTCAATGTGCTGAGGGGAAATTATTGTAGAAAGTTTTACTGTCATCATGTATACTACACTATTGATTGATTACAAGGTAATTAAGATACAGAATATAATATAATTAATTAAGAATCTATAAAGGTTTGGATTTTCGTTGTCCTAGCATAGGATATTGTTGTAAGGGACTAAACTAAACCCAATGTTTTATAAATAATTATGATATTGTTAAAACGAAACTACCTAAAATGTCATTCTCTGGAACTTGCTAACTATGTAAACAAACCACCATATTAAAATTATGTCAATTTACTAGTGACTTTTGTTTACATAGTCAGCAAGTTCCATAGAATGACACTTTACCTATTAAATTCAATTATTATTAATAGATAAATAAATGTGTAATTTATTACACGAAAATTCTTTACCTTGCACCAATACACCAATATAAGTTGTTCGAGGGATCAGCGTAAAATATATTTCATTAAAAGTACTGATACACCTCAGTGACATTACAGTATAGGTTACTAGAGTAGCTAGTTATATGGTAAATATATTATATTACAGTTATTTTATTTTTGAATTTTGGCCCACCAACCTGATGTTTCAATAGTAGTAGTAATAGTAGTCAATAGTTTCAAGTTTACTGCAAACTCAATGAGACCCTATTTTTAAATGAATCTCCCATTTAACTCTACAAAATAAGGAAACTGATGATAGGAAATATGTGAGGCACATTATACACAAATTTTCCTTGTACTAATTAAATTTAGTAATGTGTATAAAAATATATTATGGGCTAAATTAAGAATATTTTATGACCTGCCTCAGGCCACCGGTCAGTGGTAAAATGTCATTCAATAGAACATGCTAACTATGTAAACAAACTGCCATACTAAAATTGACACTGAATGTCGAATTTAGTAGTAACTTTTGTTTACATAGTTCGCAAGTTCTATTGAATGACACTTTAGTACTTTGGTCCATTGGTAGTAGTTAGAATCAGAGCCAAATTTTCCCTTTCCTAGACAAATAGGTACAAGATTTTTGACAGCAGAAATATTATGCTCATACTAATATTTCCCAGCGTACCCTGCATGAGATAGCAATGCAAATCAGTGTAATAGTAAAATTTTCAGCAAGTTAAATAAAAGTTTTACAAGGATAACATGTATCTACATGTCACTTTTGACAAGCAAAAATTTGGAAATGAGTTTAATATGATCTCAGTGTCCATAGATTCAGATCCTTTATTTGAAAAGAAAAAAAGTGTCTCATTGCCACTTTTATCTTGGAGGTAAGTTTCCTACCTGTGATCTCTTTGATAGTATGGAAGATGTCAAGTTATAAAAAAAATGCTTTGTTGTCCGCCGTAATGTATACATATACAAACAATGCATTTTTTTGAAAATTCGTTTAATGGGAATGTAAAAAGATTTTCTGTTCAAAATTTTGCTTGTTGTAATGTGAACCACGCGCGCCAGGATTGGGATCGTCGTTGCTTAAGGTATGTCCGCGGTATAATTATAACATATTAGAATAGCGCCAATTTGTAGAAGAGACCAAAGTAGTTATAAGATATCCAGGAACAGTTGGGCGAACGAGTCCTTTACACAGAATCTAGAATTAGAATCTAATGATTGGCTGAATGTTTTGATGTTAAAACAGAGGAACTCACCTGCGTTGATGTCCATTTCAATCACTAATTTACGTCAAGCAAAACCCGTTATCCAAAACTTTATTTCTCAAATATATGAACAAACATGAAAAGCATTGGCGCTGTTGCGGCCATTATTAAAGTCAAACGTTTCACCGATTTCCCGCGGTAACGAATTTCATCTAAATTATGCTATGAAAACTTAACTGAAAATATATTTGTTTAGTAGATAACACACACTTTACTATTTCATCACTTAATCATACATGTTAAAGTATTTTAAAATGCATAAAAATGTATAAAATAACCCTCCAATTTCTTAATGTTCAGTCCATAATCCATAGACAATTTGGTTGGCTCCGCATACCACACTACACTAGGCATTCGTCAGAGACAAATAAATAGGGTTGCCAGATTATTTCACACAGTTCCGTTCGTATAGTTGGTCATACCAATTTGTCAGTCAGAATCAGGAAAACTATACTCATCCTTTTCTTTTGGGTGCTAGTATTAGTGTACTACAAAGACAGTATGATTCTCTTTATGTTCGAAATGAGACAGTCCTTTGACAAACTAAAGGCCCCAGTACACAATGGGCCATCGCCGGCCACTCCAAGGGACGCATTTATGCGTTAGAGGGAGCAAGTAATATTGCTATCTCATTCTACTACATGGCTGCGTCCCGTGGAGTGGCCGGCGATGGCCCATTGTGTACTGGGGCCTTTATAATTTGTTGAGCCCCATCTCTAGCTGATTTAGACTCTCGCGTGAGCCACGAGACGCGAGTCCACCGCTTACATTCGCGTTCGGCTTGTCATTCGGTTATAAACCTTATGCCGTGCCGTTAGTGTTTAAATTATATTAGCTCGACGAGCTTGCGAGCCACGAGACGAGCCGCGAGCCCACCGCTTACACTCGCGTCTCGTGGCGCGGCTCGCGGCTCGTCTCGTGGCTCGCGCGAGAGTTTAAACCGGCTAATCCACACTCTTGCGCGAAGCCACGAACGCGAGTGTGGAGGAGGCTTTGGGGATCAACTAAAGGCCAGTCTAGATTTGGACTAGATGGGACAATTTTTTGCCAATCTGATTAAATTGTCCAACCAAATCGATAGTGTATAAGGTGGTCGGCGTATGTGCCTTAAGGACGCAGCTATAAGTTAGAGCGAGAAAGATATATTTTGACCGCACCAAGGTTGCGGTGCGGTAGTGTGTTAGGGCTATTACGATCGTGACCGACGTCAGCACCGACATCGCGCCCAAAGTCCCCTCCACATGCGCGAAGCTGCGAACGCGAGTGTGGGGTCGAGAAGGTCCTTGGATTATGGTTGGCAACAAATAAATTCGACCAATCATAGAGTCGCATTGCGTATGTTTTGTCCCCTTCGGACGCACGCGTATAGCATATCTATTATTTCCTATCATCTATGATTCAGGGCCCCCACAATCGTGCGCGAATCGCGGTGCGATTCACGAACATAGTGTGCAGGGGGCTCAAGTATGAATCTACGTGGTTCCAATAAGGGCCCTCCACACTCGTGCGCGAATCGCGGTGCGAAGCCGCGAACGCGAGTGTGGCGTCGATTTCGCAGATTGTTCACGCCTTCGCGCATTGTTCCCCATTTTTTGTCGGTTTTTCGGCCCGCGTCAAAGGAGGCGCGAAGCGCGAATTAGCAAGACTTCACATTACTCACTATTTTGGCTCATCAGTTGCAAGATTAATAATAATTATATTATATAAAGCGTCTATAATTTACGGTTTTACAACAAAACAAAATGGAAAAATAGCCACAGCAAGTATGATGCCGTAGATATTTGACAGTTAAACTCGATCAGCTGATGCTTTTCCGCCATCTTGGCGCGAACCAAACTGCGAATTCACCGTGTAGTGTGCGAGTGTGGAGTCATAATTCAACGTCGCGATATGTTCGCTCTGCGAAGTCGCGCCGCGATTCACGCGCATAGTCTGAGGGCCTACCGCGAACCACGTTCGACGTGTTGCCTCTCTGTCGCACTCGTGAATTCGTACGTAAGTGTGACAGGAAGGCAACACGTCGAACGTGGTTCGCGGTAGGCCATCTGGAGGGGGCTATAAAATAAAATAGGCTTGCCCAAAGCGGTACGAGGGTCTGCCGCGAACCACGTTCGACGTGTTGCCTCCCTGTCACACTTACGTACGAATTTACAAGTGCGACAGAGATGCAACACGTCGAACGTGGTTCGCGGTAGGCCATCTGTTGTGTACGGACTTAACGGACCGGACTTCTGTACGGATATGATGGTCGTTCTTGTCTACGTGACAGCGTGATAAAACGGTGTCCGTCACTTTCTTTCCCACGGTGTTAAACAGTGACAGTTATTTTATCACGTGGATAAAGATGGATAAAGCTATCCATAATAGGCTGGCTGATGGACTGTGGGACTGACAGTGACAGTTACCGTTATCATTGTTATCTCAGACTCAGACGTCATTCTAGGAGCACGAAAAAAAGTAAAAACGTTTTGTATTCATACTTTTCTAATACTTATTGGGACCTCCAGTTATTCTAAATTATAAATTAGTGAAAGTAGTTATAAGTGTATACATACAATATCAAATGCATTAACAAAACTATATACTATGGGGAACTCCGGCTTGAAGCAACATTACGATATTGCATCCAAAACGGGTGTTTTGCAAATATCGGACCATAAATTAAAAGATATACCGGTAGAAGTACTCGGTTTGAGTGATATTTTGAGGAACTTAGATTTATCAAAAAATAAGTTGGTACATTTGCCTGATGATATAAGCAAGCTGAAGAATTTAAAACAACTCAATGTTGAGTCCAACCGATTAGAAACATTGCCTAACTCGATAGCGAATTTGAAAAAAATAGAGTTATTCAACGCTTCTAACAATGTGTTATCGGAATTGCCATCCTCCTTCTCGAACTTAAGTAACTTGAAGCAAATCTACCTGAACAATAACAATATCAAGCAGTTTCCAACACAACTGCTGGGGCTGAAGAATTTGGATGTCGTCGAGCTATCTCACAATAAGATTACAGGGATACCTAGTGGCATGTCTCAATTATATGCAGCTGAACTGAACTTGAGTCAAAATGAGATTTCTTTCATCAGTGAAGATCTCCACCAGGCACCAAGGTTAAAAATCTTGAGATTAGAAGAGAATTGCTTGAGCCTTGATGCAATCAGGCCAAGTTTGCTGCGGGACTCCAAGATCCACACTGTAAACTTAGACGGCAACCTTTTTGAGTCTAAGCAGCTGGCTTCTATGGAAGGTTACAATGAATACATCGAAAGATATACTGCGATGAAGAAAAAAATGTTTTGAATATTGTATTCAGGTAGTATGTTCGATTCTTTGATGTTAGTTTTGCTAAAAAGCACAGATTTTATAATTTTTCACTATACACAACCTGAATTCAATGACATTGATTATTGTTGTCACTCCCCAGATTATTTAGTGTCTTTTGACACTTAGTTCTAATTAGAATTATGTAATAGTACTTGTACCTATTATGGGGAAAATTTTGTTGTAATTAGTACCATAGTGCACAAACATAAAGTCTTTTTTCCAACCAAATTTTTGCAGTAATTAGTACTAGTGTGAACTAGGTTATCTAATTATAATATATCTATGTCTGGTACAAGTTTTTGTTGCTAAAAGCTGATATAAAAATAAAATAGAGCATTTTCTACTCACTCTAATTTCTTTGTATGGTGGCGCGGCGGCGGCTAGGTTCAAGTGACTCTCAACATTATTAAGTCATATTTATCACTATGTAACAGTGATCTATGTACACTTGTAATTAATTATAGAGTAATTTATTTATTGTATTAAATGTCATGTTTCAAGTGGAGACTGGTTTTTTGAGTGCATTAAGTATGATAATATATTTTCAGTTCTTTGTTTTGTGTAAGCAGCTGTTTGGGATTCCAAGTTACATACTAGGTACACTCTTTTTTTTTAAAGTTTGCTGATCCCTGGTCTAGGATACACACAGTTTTTGCTTAGAAATGTATGAATAAATATCTATACAGTGTGGAAAGATAAGTCGGGCCCTGGAGGGAAACTACCTTAAATCCTTAAGCTGGCTCATTTTACTTAAAGGACACATTCCTTTATTTTTAAAAAGAAACAACACTGCATTCAAAGATTTTCTAAAACTCGTTTGCCTCGCCCGGGACTCGAACCGACTAAAAATTCCAAAAAATAAAAACTCGCAATTTTATTCTACTAGTCGATACAGTTAATGTTAATGATAACATTTCTCCAAGAAACATTAGGTCTTAAACTCGTCTGTCGTACAAAATATTCATAAAATGTAATATTTAGTACTCAAGATTTTTTTAGACAAGCCAAATTGAAGAAAAAGAAGAAAAATACTTTGAATGCAGTTTTGAATCTTTTTAAAAATAAAGGAATGTCTCCTTTAAGTAAAATGAGCCAGCTTAAGGATTTAAGGTAGTTTCCCTCCAGGGCCCGACTTAACTTTCCACACTGTATATATTATTTGTTGAGTCTGGCAAAGACAAAGTAAAAGATAGGTAAAGTCACAGAATAAATAATAGTACTAAGTACAGAAGACTCACTCTCTAACAAAACGCGTCTGTCTGTTACGGACAGCACAGATATGGCCGCTAGGTGGCGACAGCGCCACGCGCGGCTTATGACTTTCCTCAAAATTGGGGCTGAACGGATGTACTTTTAGCTACCTGTAGCAAAGCCACGAAATCGCGGAGTGAGGCACGTCTAGTAAAGTGCCAATAGTGTCTGCCATCATGGAATACTTTACATCTTACTTATAAGTATTGTTTAAGATTTGTTTATTTTAGTTTTAATTTTAACGTTTTTTCTTTTTAAAACGTTTTTTAAATTTTTCTTTTTTTCTCCATTTTGTTTGTTATTAATAAATAATTTATATAAGAGAGACGATTTTATAGTTACTTTCAGCTCCTTAAAATATGTCACAAAACAGTTTCTGAAAAAACGGTAAGCATTTTTCTTAGTTCTTTAATTTATAAAATTGCCATAAGCATTCATATAAGTTGGCCTTTGATTTGACACATTTTATACGACGGCAGAAATTGATGACCTAATACGACAATACCTTTTATACCAAACTTAATGCTAAATCAAATAAATAGTGTGTTGCAACCGACTAATCTTTTTTCCTTGAATAACGCCCATACAGCATTAAAGTTTTTTTCTACTCCCGTACTTTTATTTGTCATTTAAAGGGTCGTGCACACACCTTTAAAACCCTACCTTATAGTTGTCAAGACAAGTCAACCTTATTTTAAATGTGTAGGTATAAAATACTATTATGCAACCGTTGTTTAAGAGAGGTCAAAAAAGGCGAGTGGCGTGAGTAACAATTTGAGGCGAAGCCGAAAATTGTTAATAAAGACGCCACGACTATTTTTTGACTCAGTTAAACAACGTTGCATACATTACTTTTTCTACGACCAAGCACTTACTTTGAAATAAAATTGCAAATTTAACAATATTTTTAATTCAAGAAGTAGCAAAAATGGAGGGTAAGGGCGGGAAAAGAATGAATGAATTAATGGATTAAAAAAAAAAACATGTCTATGGTTTACTTATTTGTCAGAGATGACATTTAAAATAAGGTTGGCAACACTGTATTTCATTCAATATTTTTTAAGTGGTCATTACACGAAGAATCGTAAAATCGCCAAAAAGATACTGCGTGTATGCACCAGTTATTTTTTGGGGCATAGACTAAATACTTGTCTTGACAACTATAAGGTAGGGTTTTAAAGGTGTGTGCACGACCCTTTAAATGACAAATAAAAGTACGGGAGTAGAAAAAATACTATATCGGTTGGTAATGCTACGTTGATAAACCAATTCTTGTGTTAATTCATTGACGGGTGTTTAATTCCTTATCTTACCTATGTCCTATATGCATAGTTTAGAAACGTGAGGGTAATTCTAAGAAAAAATGTCATTGTTTCGATCGCTGCTGCATGTCCAGCCTTCGATATCGATATGTAACGGTGTCAACTGGCCAAATGGGATTTGATTTAAACAAATTAAAAATTACTAGCGTCTGAAACGCAAGGACGCCGATTCAGATTTAATTGTTTCTTATGGTTTCTATTTTGTTTTGGTACGACCGTCTTTGCAGGCATGGCTCACTTCGCGATTTCGTCGCGTCTCAACAAGTAGGTACCTACAAGTACATCCGTCCCACACCAAATTTGGTGTCTAGCCATAGTAGTTGCTGCGCACGGCGCTTGCGCCACCTAGTGGTCATGTCACATACGCGTTTTGTTAGAGAGTGTCAGAGTGAATCTTCTGTACCTAGTACAATTATTTATTCTGTGGTCTTGGTAAATGGTGAGCATCTCATGCACAACTTTTATTTCATTAAATCAGCGTGAGCGATCTTCAAGGATGTATAAAACAAGTTCAAAACCGTAACATATTGATAAATCAGAACATGCCTCCCGATAGCTGGTGATTAGGTATGAGAGCTACGGACCGACCACAATCAGTCACTTTAGTCAGTCAGTCGCTGACTGTTGTTTTTAGTACACGTGATAGGTTGGGCCGTCGCGACAAATGCGCGTACACTCTTAACGTCCTTGGTTTATTATTTGTTTTTGACACAAAAAGGATCTCAGTTCGTACAGGTTAGTCATTTTAATGTAGGTATCCATTTCATTCGATCATAATGTTATGCCATTTTTGTTTTATTTAACATCAGCATCACTATTGCTTTTTTGAGTCATAGAATTTTGTTATAATATTGTTTAACAGGTTAATAAATACAAATACAAACAGTAAATAGTATAGTATAAATATTGAATTACCTAATAAAATCACTTGAAAAATAATCGTAATGGATTATTAAATTTATTCTTGCATATATCTTAGTTTTTGTACTAGTACCGGTTAAACTGTTTTTTTAATAGTTTTGGTCACTTTTAAGGCAGTTTACTAAAACTCTATTCGACTTATAATTATACCTTAAATCACTCTATATTTATACTATACTATTTTTATGCTGTTTTTATTAGTATTTAACTCTAACAAAAGCCGAGCCGAGTTGGTGGTAACTACTGGGAATTATTTTTCCCAGTAGTTACCAGTGGTAAAAGGTGGGAAATAAATTCCCAGTAGTTACCACTGATAACAACTTGGTGGTTTAGAAACATTGGTTAGTAATAATAATAAAAGTATAGACATCTTTTCTATATAATAAAATACACATAAACGTGAATTGATCGCTTGGAACCGGGTCTTACCAATGTTTTAATTATTTACCTACACCGTTGTTGACGGTAATTTATTTTAGATCCGACGACGTAAAATAAAAGTTACCAGTGTGGTTACCACCAGTTTGGCACTGACATAAACGCTTTCGAGGACGTAACTTACTTTCTATGCATCTCACTCGTAGTCACATATTAGTGCAAGCGAGATGTACAGAAAAGTAAGTAATTATTAATCTAGATCCTCGGAACATACCTACCATAGGAAGTCTTAACTAATTAAAGGTGATTGTTAGATTCAATTGTTCAGTTAATGGTCTTATTGGTGTTACAAAAAGTTTTCGACTATTTTAATAATACGTAAGTAGTACAAATAGTACATTGTGCAACGTCCCCTTGTTGCACAATGTACCTAAGTGAAATATTGGAAACGAAGTCTTGATTCACGACAGCCGCAGAATTGGGCCTTTTGACTCATAGATGATTTAGGAAGGGGAACTAAATCAAATTTTTGTCCCCTCTAATTGGTGCCCCCAAAACATCTATTCTATTCTAATTGCATTTACCATCTTTATTTTAAGTGGATATATTCAAATGGTCGTTTGTTCCTATTCGATATCTATTAGATAGCGTTCATAACATGATTAATTGATTATGACTAAATGTTGCTTAGATTAAAAAAATATTGACGCCTTATTGTCTAAGTATTGACAATTTAGTATTAAATTATATAGGTTAAAAAAATACCTCTTTGCGAATTATTAATTGCGATTCAGCAAAAACATGGCGTATGTCGAGCATCACAGGTATAACATAATTGATTTAAGTTATTGGCTATATTCGCAACTGTGGCGCCTGTCTGGCAGCTACAATGTAGAATGAATATTACAGCTCACATTATTTTTGCCATGCTGTGCGTCGTTTCTTTTACTCGTAGTTCGGCCAGCACGAACAACGCACACATTCAATATGAGGTCAGTTCAATATCATTTTATCTTTGCACTCACGTGGAAGGTTCAGGGATCAGTAGTGATGGTCGATAAGGTACATATTATTAGGTGGGTAGTAGGTACTTCCATCGAGAATAGGTACCTATTAATCTAGATCAGCTATACTCTAAGTGTGTTCCGCGGAACCCTAGGGTTCCGCGACACCCCTGCAGGGGTTCCGCAAGAATTTAGAACACTATGCTTTAGTCGTCTCGAAAAGTTTACTATGTCGCCACCGTATTGTAGGGTTCCATCAAGTATTTCGCTTTCCAAAAGGGTTCCGTCAAAAAAAAAGATTGAGAACCGTTGATCTAGATGCTTATAGAATGTTCATGATGTTAACATCGCAAGCTCACGGATCATCTTTATGCAACTAAGTGGATAATATTGCAATTCCTCAATGTAAACAAATTATCTACGATGAATAAGTACGCAGTCATTTGCGTCAATTTAACCAAGTCGATACTAAAATTTAGACACTACATATATGGTTCTGTAATTCTGTTGTAATCATAAATAGTAATCTACCTACCTACGATATCACCACCTTCGGTTCGGGCCACAAACACCTGCGATCTGGAGCATTCACGAGTTCACCTCCCTAGGTATTATGTAATGTACTATATCTGTTTATATAAACAGCTAATTATCATATATTAATATCAATAACATAACAATTTCTTTCTTTAACCGGGTGTCAAATATCACAAGTGACCGTGGATAACAATTCTGTCAAGTGAAGGGTTTTCAAAACCTAACGATACGAACTAGAGAATAGTTATTACTTTAATTTGTCTTGTCTATTCGCGGAAGTTATTGAATGTACTCGTATTTACCTGATATTGCCCACAATTTTCATACATGAAGGCCCTGCCCCACAATGTCTAACAGCCATATGTTCCATTCCATCCAAAATCTGTTTTAATTGTTTACTGTTAATCTCGCGTATAAAGTACAAATTTAAACTGGTTTTCCAATATCTAATGCGGATGAGATGCGTCATGACATGACTCATGGGTCATGGGATGGATGGGGCAAAGTTGCTTTCGTAAAATTTTGCGACAGCACAATTTTTCAAGGACGCCAATTGTAAAAACCAGTAAGTAGGCACCATAACATTAATAACACAAAAAGAAAATTCGTGAATAATATTAAATAAATTAGGATAATGCATGCGCATGCGCTTGGTAAGCGTCGGGAATGCACCATATTTAACTGCACGAGTTAAGCTATCCGAGCCGGTTAGTAACGTATTTCTACCCACTTTGTAACCAAACTAATGTTTTGTACTTAATGATTACTTATTTATTTGACTTTGTCTGCACGTTAGTCCTAAGATATATTATAAAAAAAGCGGCCAAGTGCGAGTCGGACTCGCCCATGAAGGGTTCCGTATTTAGGCGATTTATGACGTATAAAAAAAAACTACTTACTAGATCTCGTTCAAACCAATTTTCGGTGGAAGTTTACATGGTAATGTACATCATATATTTTTTTTAGTTTTATCATTCTCTTATTTTAGAAGTTACAGGGGGGGGGACACACATTTTACCACTTTGGACGTGTCTCTCGCGCAAACTATTCAGTTTAGAAAAAAATGATATTAGAAACCTCAATATCATTTTTGAAGACCTATCCATAGATACCCCACACGTATGGGTTTGATGCAAAAAAAAATTTTGAGTTTCAGTTCGAAGTATGGGGAACCCCAAAAATTTTTTTTTTTTTTTTTTTTTTTGTGTGAAAATCTTAATGCGGTTCACAGAATACATCTACTTACCAAGTTTCAACAGTATAGTTATTATAGTTTCGGAGAAAAGTGGCTGTGACATACGGACAGACAGACAGACGGACAGACGGACAGACAGACAGACAGACATGACGAATCTATAAGGGTTCCGTTTTTTGCCATTTGGCTACGGAACCCTAAAAATTGTATTCTCAAGTAAGCGAATTTTGTAAATTCTTTTTGAGAATAAAGTTCTTAAACCATAAACCATAATCAACGTACGTATATATATTTTTTAGATCGTGGTTTCAGATCTTAATCATCACCACCAATTCTAACACAAAACTGGCTTTTGCTATGACCTTGGCAATCCGGTTGCGGGCCGCAGACTTTGCAGTACAGAGTGCAGAGTCTATTTAGGTACCATAATTATACATAATGATAAAGTAAGGAAGCTAAGCACGAATAATTTCTTACATTGACCTTGACCCGCCTGTTCCTATTGCTGTAGTTTTTTTTTTTTTTTGCATTAGAAAAAAGGTAAACAATCTTGATGTGTCTTTTAATTGAAAAACATTATCTTTATCTAATACGGTCATTTATATTCTTCAGCTTTCATAAACAATAGTTACTGATTTTCAAAAAGCGTTATTCAATTAAAAGACATGTCAAGATCGCTTACCTTCTTTCTAATGCTAAAAAAAACGAACTAATATCGCACGCGTATAATTATATTGCTGACGTACACAGTGTCATTGACCGCCGACATCACGGGTGGGGCCGACATCATCATCTTTACCTTAATTACAGGGGCATGATCTCGAACGATAAAAAAATCTTACAGCACAAAAAGGCGAACTTAATGCCATAAAGCATTCTCTACCAATCAACCTTAAGGCAAAGCAGAGAGATTGTGGTCGGGTGCTACTTCAAAACAACAACAGAAAAAAGCGGCCAAGTGCGAGTCGGACTCGCCCATGAAGGGTTCCGTATTTAGGCGATTTATGACATATAAAAAAAAAACTACTTACTAGATCTCGTTCAAACCAATTTTCGGTGGAAGTTTACATGGTAATGTACATCATATATTTTTTTTAGTTTTATCATTCTCTTATTTTAGAAGTTACAGGGGGGGGGGGGGGACACACATTTTACCACTTTGGAAGTGTCTCTCGCGCAAACTATTCAGTTTAGAAAAAAATGATATTAGGAACCTCAATATCATTTTTGAAGACCTATCCATAGATACCCCACACGTATGGGTTTGATGAAAAAAAAATTTTTGAGTTTCAGTTCGAAGTAGGGTTGCCAACCGTACTATATTATATAGTATTGTACTATATTTTGGCTCTCTGTACTATATATTTTTGGAAAAATATATAGTACGCTAAAATACTATATTTCCGATTAAACGTATTTGGTGTCTCTGACCATAGGGCTTTAAATCCAGGGCTTGATTTTACTCGCTAAACTGAGCTACTTTTACTGTGGGACAAACCCTAAAATCGGGGAAATTTTTTTGCCTTTTCCATAGAAAACGTCGACATCTGATCAGCTAAACTGTATGAAAAAGTAAAAAATTTTTTTAGAGATTTCGGGGTTGGTGCCATAATAAAAGTAGCTCAGTTTAGCGAGTAGAATCAAGCCCTGGATTTAAAGCCCCATGGTCAGAGACCCCCTGTATTACACTGATGTATAGTATTTTATCTAAAAGTACTATATTTTTTTGAAATGTACTATATTTTTGATGCCTTATTCTGGAAAATACTATATTCCACCAAAAAATAGTTGGCAACCCTAGTTCGAAGTATGGGGAACCCCAAAAATTTATTGTTTTTTTTTTTCTATTTTTGTGTGAAAATCTTAATGCGGTTCACAGAATACATCTACTTACCAAGTTTCAACAGTATAGTTCTTATAGTTTCGGAGAAAAGTGGCTGTGACATACGGACGGACAGACAGACGGACAGACGGACAGACAGACAGGCATAACGAATCTATAAGGGTTCCGTTTTTTGCCATTTGGCTACGGAACCCTAAAAATACGATAACTAACAAGCTGGTCCAAGAAAACGGAAAACTCAGAGTAGCCGAAATATTATGCGGATTGCGGATACGATACGGGTACCTATACGATTCGCCTTATTTACATGTTCAAAGTTCAGTATGACCATCTTAATCACTCATTCTCTGTCATTCCGGATCATGACTTCACATATCTTTGGTGATAAGTGATAATTAGCTGATACAGAAACAACACTTTTACCCCCTTCATATTAATACAAATTAAGCTTGATGTGCTCGTACTCTCATACAAACTTCATGACATATATAATATTTTCTCGTATTATATCGATTGTCTGCGTTTAAATCTTTGGGTAATACATATCTTCCTTTTGGTCTTCCCAAAAAAAGACAACATCATTGAAAAAGGATAAAATTGTTCCAGCCCTTGTTGGTGTGCGTGATGCTTATATAGAGTATCCGCGTGAAATTTCAACTGAATAGTTATATGGTTAGCTCTGTCTCAGCTCAGCTCAAAATTCAAATCCCATCTAAACAGTTTTTTAGGGTTTCGTACTCAAAAAAGGAGGTTCACTTTGTTGTCCGCCCGTCCGTCCGTCCGTCTGTCTGTATGTCAAGACCCTTTATCTCGGGAACACGTAGGGAAAGGTACGTCAGGTATCAAGTTGAAATCAAAGGAAAGGACGGCCGCTTCTCGATACAAACGTAGTCCCCATATTCCTCTCTGGATGAAAAATATTAAACGTTATGAAAAATATTTTTACCCACATAATTTGATGTAGGTATATTAACCATAGCATATTATTACAATTATCAATAAATCTAAAAAAGTCAAACGCGTTAATAATTAGGAGCGAAAAACAGATTTCATACAAATTTTTAATTGCTTCTAAATTAAACATCATCTAACGTAGGGCATAGATGTCGTTGATACCTATACAAAAAATTGTGTCAAAATATATTCAATTATGTTAATATCCAGAGAGGAAAATGAGGACTACGTTTGTATGAAAAGGCGATTTCGCGCGGGTCCTTCACTTTCGTCTTAATAAACCCATACCTATGCTCAGGTCTAAATACAGCCCCATAACGCTGTGATAATAGAGTCAGACCGAGAAAATTCTACAGCGATTTTGATAGCCCACGCAGTGCAAGTGTCATTTTAAACGTCAAACTTCTATGAATTTATGACGTGTAAATAACACTTGCACTGCGTAGGCTATCAAAATCGCTGCAGACTTTTCTTGACCTAACTCTATCAAACTTCTAAGTTAACGTAAAAAAAGATACGGCCGCCTATGTATATTTCGACAATTTAAAAGTTAAAATGCACAGGATACTTCCCGTTGACCTAAAAATATGAAATTTGGCAAGTAAATATCGTCTTACACTACAAGTACAGGGAAAAACTGAAAACTATTTTGTTAAAAAAGCTCGGTGGGCGAGTCCGAATCGCACTTGGTCAGTTTTTTTAATTTGTATAGCTATCTTTATTGCTTTTATTAGCTAGCTTTATATATTTACTTCATAGGTCTCTAGAAATAAATATATACCTACACTAATTATCAAATTCGTTATCTGATTATCAAATATTTAGCCTACATCAACTTTCTTTGTAGGTATGTAGGTTTTCTAGTGCCCTAATCGATAATTATCAAAGACAGAAATGGATCCATTGGCATTAAAATTATCAAATTTCAAGATTTTGGCACTGACTGAAACTTTATCCAAAATCCAGTAGGTACCTATAAATAATGCTAATCATCATTAAAAATTTGAGGTGTTCAAGGTGTTTTATGACAATTTTCGCTTGGCTGCACGGAATCTCGTCCAATCTGCGTCCAATCCATTCTGTATGTTCCTTGGCTCAAGCTACCATAAAAAACTATTAGCAAAACATTCAATATCTAAAACGTTCAATATTGTTATCAGTTTTTTTACTAGCGAACATCATTGGTACAAACTAGCAAATATTTAAGTATTAAAACTTATTAAACTCTACCTACTAGGTACTATAGTTTATAACCTGACAAAAAAATACATTAGGCCTCTAGGGCGAGTGGTGCTACTATTTTCCGAAAATCGTTTTTTCCTAGTTGCGATTTCTGCCATTCGCAAATTTTACTACTTTTTAATTTCTCAATAGGTTCCTTTCCCGATACATCAGATAATAGTACAGTAAATAACAGCACTCTAATTATGGACCCAATTCAGAAATAAGTACTATAATGATCACAATAATACAATAGAAAATTACGTATTCGTATTGGTACCAACTTCCTGTAAAACATAATTATTTGCCGGAGATCGTCATACAGATTGTTTAAACTAAATGGGGCAGTGGGGAAAATCAAAAAGTATGAGAGAAAACTGAATTTATATTTAGGAAACTCGCGGTAAGCACTTACAGGTCCTGCCAGGCCCCTTTTAACCGACTTCAAAATCTCAAAAGGAGGAGGTTATCATTTCGGTTGCATGTTTTTTTTGTTTTTTTTTTAAATGTTTGTTACTCGATATCTCCGTCATTACTGGACAGATTTTGAATATTATTTTTTTGTTTGTATGTACATATATGCACACAGATAGGTCCGGTTTTTTTCAAAACCCAGTTCTGATGATGGAATCCATGAGGAATCGAGGGAACTCCTCAAAGTGACAAGTGACATTTGAGGAAGTGGAACTGCTGATGATGATCAGAACGGAACTCTTCAACGACGCATAGTTCACGTTTGGCGATTAAGTTTTTAAGTCACATTTTTGTCAAGCTTGAGTTGTGGTGATAGTACTTAGTTAGAGAAGTCGGTTTTTTCTTTAAAGATTATTATATCTGTAACTCGTTTCTCGTCTCAAACGTGACGTAGAGAACAATAGGCATCACAATAACGATATACGTGGCTTTGGTACCATTCAACTCAACCTACTCTGTGACCTCTTAAAGTATAAAGTACAAAATCCTCTGTGCACGATCGTTGGGCCTTAGTATATATTTATTTGTTTTTAGATTTACGCAAATACAAGATGACTCATATTGTGTTTTAGGAAATACATACCGTAACGTTTAACGTAAAACCCTTATGTTATGATTAATTCGATTTTTTATGACATGAATTGCTGTCATTGCTGATGACTAATTTTCAAACAAATGTTGTGACATCCTGACATAACAGACGTGTTAATATGGTAGGTAATGGCCTTCACCTTCACTTGCAAGGATACCCGCCAACCTACAGTAGGAATAAAGGCAGAAGCTGCATACAAATGTTACATGTCCACACCACACCTGCGTAACCGATTCCTTGCACGTACCTATGTGATACGTAATAAGTTATAGTTGTCAAGACAAGTCTTTAGTCTATGCCCCAAAAAAGAATTTGTGCATACACGCAATATCTTTTTGGCGATTTTACGATACTTTGTGTAATGACCACTTAAAAAATATTGAATGAAATACAGTGTTGCCAACCTTAAATAAGTGAACCATAGACATGTTTTTTTTTCATTCATTCTTTTCCCGCCCTTACCCTCCATTTTTGCTACTTCTTGAATTAAAAATATTTCTTTTTACTATTTTATTTCAAAGTAAGTGCTTGGTCGTAGAAAAAGTATTGTATGCAACGTTGTTTAACTGAGTCAAAAAATACCTACTCGTGGCGTCTTTATTAACAATTTGAGGCGAAGCCGAGGACATTGTTTTTTAAATGTATGAATGCAGTTTTTCTTGTTACTAATAAGAAGAGATCGTCGTATGTCTTATAGTTTCAGATTTTCCCACACTGACTGATCTAAATGGGCCACCTTGTATAGATTACTGCTTAAACATTTTTTTAAGTTATACAAAGTTACGAAACAAATGAAAAGAGATTAGTTGAATCAAACGTGAATCAAACAATCAGCACTTCTTATCATCATAAATAATCATCGCGAACTTTAATCCGGATTCATCGAATGATAACCATAGACAACTAAATTAGTAGGTATAGCTGGTCAAGCAAATCTTGTCAGTAAAAAAGCGGCTAAGTGCGAGTCGGACTCGCCCATGAAGGGTTCCGTTTTAGGGGATTTATGACGTATTAAAAAAAAACTACTTACTAGATCTCGTTCAAACCAATTTTCAGTGGAAGTTTGTATGGTAATGTACATCATATATTTTTTTTAGTTTTATCATTCTCTTATTTTAGAAGTTACAGGGGACACACACACACACATTTTACCACTTTGGAAGTGTCTCTCGCGCAAACTATTCAGTTTAGAAAAAAATGATACTAGAAACCTCAATATCATTTGTGAAGACCTATCCATAGATACCCCACACGTATGGGTTTGATGAAAATTTTTTTTTTCAGTTACAGTTCTAAGTATGGGGAACCAGGGCCGGATCTAGGGTAGAGCGAGTGGAGCAGCCGCTCTAGGCGCCGGATGTCAAGGGGGGCGCCAAAATGGCAAATGAGAAAAAAAAGTTTTATAAGTGGCGAGGGGGGAGGGGGGGGGGGTGGAAAATACGCTTGAAAACTTCAACGAAGGGCGCCAAAACCCGATTTCGCTCTACCCTGATCAAGGGCTCGGGCCGGCACTGTGGGGAACCCCCAAAATTTATTGTTTTTTTTTCTATTTTTGTGTGAAAATCTTAATGCGGTTCACAGAATACATCTACTTACCAAGTTTCAACAGTATAGTTCTTATAGTTTCGGAAAAAAGTGGCTGTGACATACTCGGACAGACGGACGGACAGACAGACAGACATGACGAATCCATAAGGGTTCCGTTTTTTGCCATTTGGCTACGGAACCCTAAAAAAGGCGCGAAATTCAAATTTTCTATTGGACGATATCCCTTCGCGCCTACATTTTTCTGCCGCCTTTTTCTACTGACAAGATCTGCTTGACCAGCATAATACATAAGTAGGTATTTATAGTAGGTACCTACCTATGGTCAAAAATATAGAAAAAAATCTAAAATTGTTTTAACATTAAGCTAATTTTACAGTTAAACTTACTTGTTTAGTCACTCGCGCTACTAATGTTAGTATGTCTCACTCACGATATCACAATAGTTTAAATTCGATTTTTTAAAATCTTTTGTATAGTGAAGCTGAAGGGAATTGTGCTTTTACGTAAGTTGCTCATCGTTTATCTAAGAAGCGGGTTGAAAGACTTGAAAGTTATACGTTTCGACAGTAAGGAGATTTATTTGGAGGATATACATTTATTTGGAGATGTAGGAGCATTATTTTAATTAGAAAAATGTAGGAGATTATGTACGGTACACTGTATTGTTATGTTTCAGAGCTACGCATCAGCTGCAAGATGTCGGCATTCAACGTTGTGCTGGGCTGCGTGATGGCGCTGTTGATAATCTTGTTTACAACCAGCGCTATCGCCCGATATTATATTAAGGTACCTACTTAATTAGGCATTTAATTGCCCTAATTAGGGTCTTAAGTGAGTAAGGACTTTATTAATACAAGGACATTACGGCAAAATGTGCCAGTACCGTCAGCATTGTCAGCAAATATGTCAATATCATCGATATAAACATTATGAATGCATGTTGGTAAGATCAGGGTGTAGACAAGCCATTCGTTCACGCTCCGTAGCGTAGCGTAATTATCTCTCTCTATCACTCTTCCACATTAGTGCAACAGAGATAGTTGCATCTCGCTCGCTACGGAGCGTTAATGATTGGCATCTTGTCTACGCACCCAGGGCAAGTGCCAGAATGGGGTAGAGCTGCACTTGCACGACGTGTTCACTATTCAAGTAAAGCGTACATTTAACGGAGGAGACCACTACCCTTACGTTACGTCATACTTGTACTGAAAGACTTTGCGATTACAATGCGCAGTTGCCTTATGGGAACATACTGACCACATGTCTCAACACATTAATACTCGTTTAAGTAAGTAGGTATATATATTATGTACAAGTAAGGCAAACGGCATATAGTTGGACAGGATGTTTTATTTTGCTACGGATAACTGTGAACAAACATATCGAAGCAGTTTAGTACTAAAAACCCGTATCTATATTGTATGTGTTAAGCTGGCTCATGGCTGGCCGCGTAGCCAACATGCCAAACGCTTACGCTCCGTAGCGATCGACACGCAACTGGCACTGTCGCACTAATATGGAAGAGTGATAGAGAGACACAAAGCGTTGCGTTGTCGAAGCGATAGCGATTGTCACTTTGGCTAGGCCGGGTGGTACACACGCGTTAATCTGCGAAGTCCTTTGCTTCCTGCGGGTGTGCCCTGCGCTTGCTTCATGTTTGCTCTACGCTTAGCATGTTTCATTTTATAATGATTAGGTATTAATTAAGTACTAGGGATTGGACGTTTGAAGGTATTTTAAAATATAGACATTAGTATTTATTACTTTGTACTTAATAACTGAATAATTGCTACCAAGCTACTCAAAAAACATTTTGAAAATAGAAAAGAGGACAAAACAACAAACATAAATTAATATATAGGTAATATGTACTTAAAACACCTTACAGAAATCCACATATTTATTCCCACTAATATTATAAATGCGAAATTAACTCCGCTGGTCTGGCTTTCTGTCTGGATGGAGATAGTTGGAGTCCCGGGAAAGGACAGGTCAAAGGAAATAAATTTGATCTTAGAAAACATCATTCCGCGTAGACGAAGTCACAGGCAGAGCCGGCAAAGGCTAGTAGTACAAAATTCTTAATATATACTTACAAAAATAATAATATTTTCGCGTAGGCATTGCTTAGTTAAATTAAAACCTGCTGAAATAAAAATTACAAAAAAATATCTTGACAATAATTTAGGTTATGAGTGTGATCATAAAAAGGCGAAAAACAAAATCCTACTGAGGCATATTTGCGTTTAAAAATTGTAAAAGGAAATATTTACTTATCTAACTTATATTATAAATATTCAGACTGTGCAACTTTTAAGTGATCGAGAATGAACACATCTTTGGCGGTTGTCCCCATCGCTTACCGAGTTCAGGCAGGCGTTCCCTACCACTGCTCTTGGGACGTACCTAATTGTACCTCCCAAGAGCGGTGGTTTGCCGACCCCTTCAGCCTTACGCTACGTCTTACGTAGGCGAACAACTCGCGAACGCCGCGCGGCCGCCGCGCCGCTTCGCGTCTAAATCGCTCACGAACGAGTAGGACATACCTATACGTATCAACGGTTTGTTTCATCCTCGCCGCGCCGCGCCGCGTTCGCGCGTTGTCCGCCTACGTAAGCCGTAGCGTAAGGCTAACGCTCTCCTGTGGTTGCTAAGTGATAGGATATGAATATGCATAGAACCCTGGTAGAGTCGAACCAATAAGCTAATTCTGCTCAGGCTTCTCAGTGACAGAGTGTGGAAACGCCAACATAAACATAAAATTCCAATAAAATATGACTTTTTTATACTTTCTATCGGTACGAGGGCGAACGATCTCATTTTGTTCTGTCAATGTGGGTGCAGAGTTAGCTTAGATAGGTAAGGTACTTACCGAATAAATTTTCATTTTAATTTTTATTTGCAGTTTGTACTTTTTGTGGTCGCCTCGGTTATATTTTCGACAGCTCCACTACCTCTGATGTTGTTTAGACCGTTCGACCCGAAGAATGCTTTGTAAGTAACAAGCAACATTACATAAACCAAATAATGTATTTACAATCATTGCGAACATGGTAGTTGTATTAGATAGTTGCGTTACTATAAGTAATATGATGTATATCACACACAGTACGCTATAACAACAAATACTAATAACAAAATAAAATTATTTAAGTGGGGCCCATACAACAAACGTGATTATTTTGCCGTTTTTTGCATAATGGCACGGAACCCTTCGTGCGCGAGTCCGACTCGCACTTGGCTGGTTTTTTGTATTTTGGTATAAAAATAATTACAAGCTATGATGAAAGATTTCGTTTGCTTTTAAAATATCTCCTTTTTATCAACCCTTTGAGCTTGTTTCTAGGTCTCAAACTTTTGTTTGTCAGAATTCCAGCAGCTCTTCTAAGGTGGACGGCAAGGCTACTTCTAGGCATTCGATTCGAAGTACGAGGTCTAGAGAACATTGACAACTCGAGGGGCACGGTGGTCCTCCTAAATCACCAGAGCTGCCTCGACTTGTATGGTGAGCATAATTTTGAAAACAGATATCACTTATTAAATTTTTGGATGGTTCCCGCCGATGGTACAAAATCGAACGCGGGAGACCTAACTTTCCTCGGAAAATATATAAAAACTCAAAAATGCACGTCAGCTAGATCGTATTTCGCGGCCCATAAAACTGCTATATAGCAAATTTCATCAAAATCGTTAGAGCCGTTTCCGAGATCACCGAAATATATAATTAAATAAATAAATATATGTATACAAATAAGATAAGTACGTTAATAGTATGGAGATAAAGCAATCGCATACTTACCAAACCAATTACTTACGTAATGATGGTTTAGAAAGGCAAATTTCTGAATAGAATATCTATAAGTTATTTTCCGCCGTATTTTGTAGAGTTCAGTAGCTGAGGGGGCACACGGGCACAGCCTAGTTTAGTGTATCGACATAATTTACTGAGAAATCCATATTATTTCATAAGGTCCACTAATGTTTAGTTAGAGTTGCTATTGTAGTGTCCGTCTACGATAAGTTTGCACCACGAACTAGGAACGGAACGGACTTGACGTGGCACTTGGCCTGCAAATGAAGTGTTGACGGATACTAGTACGTACCTACATGTTAGAGTTCTCCTTCCCTTTCGCGAGTTTGACGAAAACCATTTTTCTTTAACTTACTTTTACTGTATTTAAAGTGCTGGCGGTCCTGTGGCCGCTGATGGCACGCTGCACGGTCATCTCCAAGCGCACCATGCAGTATTTGGTGCCGTTTGGAACCGCTGCTTGGATGTGGGGCACGGTGTTCATCGATCGGGGCTCTCGCTCGGCACACGACGCCCTTAATGTGCAAGCAACGGCTGTCAAGAAAGAGAAGGTAAGACTATACAACAAACTCCATACAGAAATTAGCTTAATGCATGTTTGAATTTAGCCAATGCAATAAATTAAAATCATTTAAAAAGTAAGTATCTAGAGTATTTTTTTTAATAAGAGAAATGTTCATAGTATATCTATGTCAGGGTTGGGCAGTATTTCAATTACATGTATTTGAAATACAAATTAGTATTTTGTATTTGTATTTCAAATACTACCTCAAAAGTATTTTGTATTTGGTATTTCAAATACTGCACTCACATGTATTTAGTATTTTGTATTTCAAATACTTCAAGCTTCAAAATACATTTCTATAAATACATTTTATTAAATTCTATAATCCTAAAATGTCTAATCTCTCGCACAAGCTGTGAGCCGACCGCGAATCTCCGATCCAGCCGAGATACAATTTTCATTGGCTGGATACTGGATCTATATTAGGTCAACTTCTGCGTGGAACTTTTCGTTTAAATCTAGGGGATAGGGTCATTGCAGTAGTTTCCGTTCATGCACTAGTTTTCGATGACTTGACGGATTATCAAATATATATTTCATTTTTAATTTACTACTTTTTGCGAAATCTTCATCTTCCTCGCGTTGTCCCGGCATTTTGCCACGGCCAATGGGAGCCTGGGGTCCGCTTGGAAACTAATCCCAGTAATTGGCGTTGGCACTAGTTTTTACGATAGCGACTGCCATCTGACCTTCCAACCCAGAGGGTAACTAGGGCCGTAATTGGAATTAGTCCGGTTTCCTCACGATGTTTTCCTTCACCGAAAAGCGACTGGTAAATATCAAATGATATTTCGTACATAGTTCCGAAAAACTCATTGGTTCGAGCCGGGGTTCGTACTCGCGACCTCCGATTGCAAGTCGCACGCTCTTACCGCTAGGCCACCAGCGCTTCCTTTTTGCGAAATATCATTGTTATATGTAGACAGATATATTGCTTAGACGCCTTAGACATAAGGATTGAAATCAGTCCAAATTTGTGCAGGAATGTAGGTATATATTCAAATTTCGTCAAGTGGACGTAAACTAGAGCTGGACGAAAACTAGCGCAATGACCCTATAAGTTTATATGAAAGGATATTCGTTAACGTTAAAACTAAATGCTAAACAAAAAAATAAATAAAGGTATATTTTGTAATTGAAATACATTATTTTAAACACTGTAATTTGTATTTTGTATTTCAAATACCCGTCACCAAAGTAGTTTGTATTTTGTATTTCAAATACTTTTAAAAATGTATTTTGTAATTTGTATTTCAAATACGTGGAAGCCAGTATTTTGCCCAACCCTGATCTATGTAATTATACTAATTAATATTATCGCGCGGTCGTCCGCGATCCAATGCCTTTATGTTATCTTGCACGTCCGTAAGCGAGGTGTAAACAACTAAACATGATGTAAAACACTGAAAGTGGTTTTGGCTCCCCACACAAGTGTATATAGTTTGTCAAAGGACAGTCTCAGGAGAATCATATTATCTTTGTCTTACACTAGTATATACTAGCACCCAAAAGAAAAGTATTCCCAAGAATATGCGCCGCTTTTTACGCAAGCGACTGCTAGCTGACCTTACAGTCCAGAGATAATACTTGACGTTATTGGGATTAGTCCGTTTGTGAAGTGGGTTCGAACCCCCGAGCTACGGTTTGGAAGCCGCACGGCACGCCTTGCCGCTACGCTTTGTAGCATATTGAACCACAGGATTTGTTTTAAACTATCTATAATACAAAGACCTATTTACATATTTACTTAATTATTGGCAAAGCTCAATCGAATTGTCTTCTTGGCTGCAAGCGAAATCCTTTGTGTTTATTTATTTTTCATTAAAATAATATTTACAGTACATATGGGGCTACTTTTCCGTACTAGTGCGTAAAATGCACTTTTGGTGCGTATGTCGAAACTTTATAGTGCCATATGTACTGTAAAACGTTGTTAGATACACGTGCGAATAGGATTCGCAACTCGTGTCGATTTACTCTCCCTTCGGTCGTGTTTTAATTTATCGCCACTCGTTTCGAATTTCCTCTTTTTCGCACTTGTATCGAAAATAACTATTTAGCTGAGGTATTTCTGTGTAACATCTATGTTATTCTTGTCAATAGTGCATTTCTCCAAAAATTACAACACAATCACATGTAGTTAGGATATTGTATGCAGTAGTATTTGTACCTACTACCTACTGTTATGTTATAGGGATGCGTCAATGAAACTACGTGCTCGGATCAAGACTAACTAGTATATTTCTAGTACATACCCACATGCATATTCATAATCATCACAACCTACCCACAACCCCCTTTTTTACTTTTCATTTTACAATTTCTGTATTTGGCTCAAGTTGAACATTCTATCATATTATTTACTAAAACGCAAGATCAAATATAATTTAAGTTATCTTACTTACACATTCCCCTTTTACACAAGAATAAAAAAAAATATATAGGTAATTATAAGTTCACTCAATTAATACAGCAAAATCACAGTGAATGCATTGAAGAGAGAAAAAATCATAATAAGTGTTCAAAATAGTAATACTTAAATTACTAATTAACACTAAACAAATACAGTATGTACATTTCCATTATACATTATTATTATACTTAACTAATAAGGTTGAAAGTATTAAATGTATACTACTAGAGAAATTGTTTTTTTTTTTTTATACAGTAATTTCATATTGCATAGTTTGTCATCTTCCAAAACAATGTAGATGGCTCCATAATACAAAGCGGCATATCGTTGCGATACAATTTTCATAACATTTCAATGCAGGCATCAGAAATACATGTTTATTTTTATCCTTAATTACAGAACAATGGCTAATAAAACATCATGCAACACATTATTACATTGAAACTAATTCCATTTCATCAGGAAATAAACGAAAATTTACCACAAAATTTTATAAAGTGCATATTACAACTAAATGGCTATTTACGACAACATACCTACAGTGCCTACATTTTTATTATAGCGGCTAAAACACTTTTTATATATATTAATTATTATACTATTCGAGGCAGGTTTTGCTCCCACAAATAAACCTGTTATAGTCTGTATTAAATGGTTTTAATTTAATCTTATATGCTGTATAAAAACAATGATGAAGTGTCAATGGAAGTTGAACCTTAATGCATCAGGTATATAGGTATCAAATTGTTTTGTTATGTAATAACAATCCATCTTCGCAACTGCACATACTATTCAACCCGGCTGCTAATTAATACCAATCAGGAGGAATCACCACCCTGCCAGAACGAGTAACATAATTGTTATTATCTGGTACATGTTCGGACACTGGGGTCGTGTTCATAACAGCACGCTGCGCGTGCGACTGAGGCTGCGGGCCGGGCGCATGCGCCCTAGCGTTATCATTATCACCCGATATTGTGATATCGTCATAAGGACGAGGACACACAGGTAACTCCGGGCGATATTCCGAATCTAATATAAGATGACGCCTGTTTCTCACCAAAGTACCACCCTGCATCAATTGAATTAAATACGATCGGATACCTTTAAGATGTAAAATTGTGCCACTAACCCATTTCTTATCTACTCTAACCTTAACTTTTTGACCGGGCATTAATTGCTTTAAATCACGGGCCGTCTTGTCGTACTGCTGTTTTTGTTTATTTTGTCTCTTTTCTAACTCTGCCGTGACATTAATTTGGATTTTAGGATGAAGAAGTTTGGGTGCATACGGTACAATTCCACGCAACTTTCTGTTATTCAATAACTCTGATGGAGATGCTAATTGATCAGTGATGGGGTTCGTTAAGTATTCTAATAGTGCTTGCCTGAAGTCGGTTTTATCCACACTTGTTTTTTTAAGTATATTTTTCACTGTTTGCACGCTCCGTTCCGCTTGCCCATTGGACTGGGCATAACATGGAGAAGAAGTAATATGTTCAAAACACCACTGCTGAGCGAACAATTTGAATTGGCTCGAGGAAAATTCGGGGCCATTATCTGACATCACAATGTCAGGTATACCCTGATGACTAAAAACAATTTTCAACTGCTCAATAATATGGCTAGATAGTAAACAATTTAACTCTAGAACTTCCAAGAACTTACTGAAATAATCTACTACCACTAAATATTTTTTCTCCTTAAAGTGAAAAACGTCTACCCCAACTTTTGACCATGCCCTGTCCGGTATCTCGTGTGGTATCAATGACTCCTTTCTATTTTGGTTTTTAAAAGTAAGGCATGCTTGACAGTTTTTAATAAAATCCTCTAGCTGGCTACTTATATTTGGCCAAAATATAGATTCACGCACTTTTAACTTGCATTTTTCTAATCCTAAATGCCCAATATGTACCCGCCTTAACATTTCCTTCCGCATAGCTACTGGAATAATAATCCGATCGCCCTTCCATGCCATACCATGCGCGACCGTCAATTCATCACGATAACCCCAATAGGGTTTCACCTGGTCATCGACATCTTTCTTTTGCTCCGGCCAGCCTTCTGTAATAAATCTTATTAGCGCCTGAAGCTCACCGTCGTCCTGGGTCAACCTTTGTATACGTACAAAGTGCGAGTCGACGAGCGGGTTGCTAAGCAGCACGGCACACACCTGTGCGCGCGCGTCCAGCTGGTCGCGCGGCACCACATCTGGAGTACTCGCCGGATCCACCGCACGAGAGAGTGTGTCCGCCATATACATATACTTGCCTGGTTTATATACAAGTTTAAAGTTGTAGGGCTGCAAACGCAGGAGCATTCTTTGCAACCTAGCTGGGGCAGACGCGATCGGTTTACAAATAATACTTACCAACGGTTTATGGTCGGTTTCCACTGTGACGTCACCTCGACCATAAATATAAGTATAAAATTTTTCACAGGCATATACGCATGCGAGGAGTTCTTTTTCTATCTGCGCATATGCTTGTTCAGCCTTCGTTAAAGATCTCGAGGCATAGCATACAGGCAAATTATCTTGCAGTAAACAAGAACCTAGTCCATTCATGTCCGTCCATAGTCCATTCTTACAAGCGTCAACAGAAATCACCACGGGTTTTTTTAAACTGTAATACTGTAAAACCGGCACACTCATCAAACACTGTTTTAAATTATTAAAAGCTTTATCATGCGACTCCAACCAGTGCCATTCGATGTCTTTTTTAAGCAATTGCCTTAGTACATGATTTTTGTCGGACAGATTCGGTATAAAATTACCTACATAATTTATCATGCCTAAAAATCGTTCAAGGTCCTTTGTGTCTTTTGGGCAAGGCATATTTTTTATTGCCGACGTGTATGAGTCGTCGGGATATATGCCATTCGGGGTAATCTTATGTCCTAAATATTTTATTTCTGACAGGCCAAACTTGCATTTGCTTTTATTCAATTTTAAATTAACCTCACGACACCGATCTAATACTTTTTTCAACCTAGCGTCGTGCTCCTCTTTCGTGCGACCATAAACGAGTAGGTCATCAATAAATAAACAAACACCCTCCAAATCATCAAACTGCTCGTACATCTTTTTGTGGAATACTTCTGACGCCGAAGTTATTCCAAATGGCAAACGCAAAAATTTGTATCTTCCAAAACTCGTATTAAAGGTAACTAAATCAGTACTATCTTCGTGAAGGCGAAGCTGCCAAAATCCTTGCTTGGCATCAAGGGTACTAAAAAATTTGGAACCTCCTAAATTGACAGACATTTCATCCAACGTCGGCAATTTGAAATGCTCACGCCTAATCGCCTGATTCAAGTCCCTCGGGTCCAAACAGAGCCTTATGTCACCGTTAGCCTTCCTCACAACGGTCATACTATTGACCCAGTCCGTAGGCCCCTCTACTTTCGCAATAATCCCATCACTAACCATCTCATCCAATTTATTCTTAACACTATCTTTCAAAGCTATCGGCAATTTTCGCGGTGCGTGTACCACTGGCCTAACATTTCCATTCAATTCAATTTTATACACTCCCGGCATACACCCAACCCCTTCAAATACATCCGAATACTCCCTATACACATACCTTTCTATATTACTACCGGTATTACTTTCAATATCTAAAACCAATTTGACAACACCTAGCTCCGCGCACGAATCCCTACCCAATATCGGTTGTGAAGAAGTGTCCACAACAATAAAGTCTAAGATATATATACGTTCCTTGTATTTTGTTTTTAAACTACATTTCCCTACTACTTCGAGGGCATAGCCCGAGTACGCGCTCAATGTATCACCCGTCGAGGTTAAATCATTCTTATTCATACAAATTTGACTCAAAAAACGAAGTGGTATTATGTTTACATCGGCCCCAGTGTCCAACTTAAATTTAATCTTTCCATTTCCGAACAACAAATCAACCCACCAATCACTCGAACTAGTACAGCAGTTTTTTACCTGATTATTGTTTTCCTCAGCTCGCACCTCGTATACATTGCACATCCGCGAAAAATGGTCATAACTGTTACACTTTAAACACCTTCTACCAATGGCCGGACACCTTGAACTGCCATGAGGCAAACCACACCGCGAACACGACATATTAGCACTGTCGTTGTTAGCACTATTGTTAACATCACGCACTTGTCGATTAAACAGCTGATTTCGCCGCGCAGGACTCGGGCGCGGGGTCGCGGGGTAGCGGGCGGGGGTCTGATAACGGCCACCGCGCCCCCGACTCCTCGCCGTGCCACGATGCGCCGGCGCTCCTCGGTGACTTACCCCCCAAATTTGACCACCTTCACTATTCCAATTGTACTCCGTATTATGCTTAGGATTATTTTCTACAACATGTGCATTATGTTCCACAGACTCTTGCTTTATAGCCCCTGCTTGCATCTTAGACATCTGGGCCAAATTACAAATATCTAAAGATTTACTCAACGTCAGTTCCGGCTCACGTAACAATCGTTCCCGTAGTGCGTCTTTTTTTATGCCGCAAATCAGCCTATCTCTTATCAAATCTTGCATTAGCGTGCCGATCTCACAAGTGGCAGACAGCTTCCGGAGCTCAAAAGCATACTGCTCAATAGATTCACCATCATGCTGACAACGTGTAAAAAACCTGTGCCGCTCTATAGTTAAATTTTTCTTCGGCAAAAAAAACTTATCAAACCGCGCAATCAAACTCTTCAAAGTCGTGCATTCCGATTCAAACTGTTGGTACACTTCACGAGCCCGTTCTCCAATAACGTGCAGCAAAATACTAATTTGCACCTTTTCCTCCTTCTTCGATAACTCACACGCGTCGAAGTAAATATTAAACGCTTTCTTCCACTTAGTCCATTCTACAGACAAATTGCCAGAGGTCACATTCTCCAGGTTATTATCGAAAACAAAAGGCGGCGGCGGCGGCAAGATAGATTCCATTGCAGACGGTTTATTTTATTTCTCACTTTTTATAACAAATCCACTGAACACACTCAAAGACTAATTTAGTTAATAACGGTTCTTTTAAAACGGCTGCGCCATGTTATGTTATAGGGATGCGTCAATGAAACTACGTGCTCGGATCAAGACTAACTAGTATATTTCTAGTACATACCCACATGCATATTCATAATCATCACAACCTACCCACACCTACTTATAGTGGAATATATCGACCACGATGTACCATTACCACGATAAAGTAAATTAAATCCCTTATTCCCCTAGCTCTTCACCAAGTGTCATTCTATCGAACTTGCTAACTATGTAAATAAAAGTTATAGTTTTTTATAACTTTTGTTTACATAGTTAGCAAGTTCTATTGAATGACATTTTACAGAATAACCTTCCCTTTCCTTTGCTCAAGTCCAAACTTTTAGCTAGCTCCTATACTGTCAGGGGTTTTTTATTACATTCTTTACATAGTTAAATTATTTGGTTTCTATTTTATTGTACCTAAGTGTTAAAATAGGTATTTATTGTGGCTTTTATGATCTGAAAGCTATATATATTTACGACAATAAGGAGAACGACTAGACCTTAATTACTGGTAAAACTGTGACCTCTGTTTACGTACATAGTTACGAATCTCGGGGCCAAGTCGAGAAACTTATGTTTAGTGAATATATGCGATTTGTTATCCTTGACTCGTGATGCACCGGCCGCGTTAGTAGTAAATGAAGAATAAATCTTTAGATTGCATTTAAGATGAATACCTAAACTCAAGTAGGAAGTAGGTATGTTGATGCTTACATCGAGCCAGTATCTACGTATGTAACCAGTGCGACCTTTATACTTAGGTACTTTTGTAACAAATGTCGTCTGGTGGTTTATAACAATATAGCAGAACAAAGTCAAGTTCCTAAACATATCATAAAGCGGTGTCAGAGGTGATAATTATGTGACGTTTAGGCGTGTTTGTTCTAATTCAACCATTTATTCCAATGCTTGTAAAAATAAAAAACTGAACAAGTGCGAGTCGGACTCGCCCACCGAGAGTTCCGTACTTTTTAGTATTTGTTATAGAACAGAAATCATCTATCACGGTTCATGAAATACAGCCTGGTGACAGACAGACAGAGGGACGGACGGACAGCGGAGTCCTAGTAATAGGGTCCCATTTTTACCTTTTAGGTACGGAACCCTAAAAACAAATCGTATTTTAAGCGACATTCGATTGTCATTTTTGAGCTGCCAGTCCGGATAAGGGTTTTCGTGCTTTTACTCCAACTACGCTTCATGATACCATATTATGAAAACACAATAACGAACTAACCTATTAATTCGCAGCGAAAACTGCTCCTGTTCCCCGAGGGCACACGGCACAGCGGTGATAAGCTGCTGCCCTTCCGCAAGGGCGCCTTCCACGTGGCCATGGATGCCGGAGCTCCCATACAGCCGGTGGTCGCCTCCAAGTACCACTTCCTGGACGACAAGCGACACAAGTTTGGATCAGGTACAACTAAGTATTAAGGAGCCCACTGCTGATATCGGCCTGTCTGTTGTTCGGAACTGTCAACTTTTTGTTCTAACTGACAGGCCGATATCGTCCGGCGGACTGTTAATCAGTGGGCCCCTTCACATCACTCGCATCTCGAAGGGTGTTTTAACGACTCAAATTAACTAAATCGATTTGCTCCTGATGATGAGCCCTAGCTCATTGGAGCCGTGAGCCGTGGAGTCGTTATTATTAACTTTTAAGTACCTATACTTAAAAGTTAATAACTCCACGGACGGCGCCACTTTGCTAGGTGTCACGGCGTCCTAGTAAGCACCGTAACAATGCATCTCCTTTACCTATAGGTAGGTATTCATTGAAGGTAGATAGGTCTACGTATTTTTAAATTTGTTGAACCTTATTTCAGTGTGGATATTTATCATGATTTATTTTTTTTAACATTTTATTTAATTTAATCTAAAAGCCTATTTAACATTCACTGCTGCGGTTTCGTAGCGCTCCGATCCCAGCGTTTTCCGGCTTTGTAGAGGAAAGCGACTACGAACAGAAAACCCGCACAGCGGGTTCCCGGCACTCAACGTATTAAGGCTTCAACATATTGAGGTTACCGTTTCTTCCTGTTGTTAATATTATTCTAAAGAATTATGAATAAAATCTACCTACCTAGTAGGTAGTACCTGGGCGTTGTTTTTTAAGTTGTCCCCTACACTTTTTTTTCAAATTTGGGATTTTTTATGTTATTTCTACTCAGAATCACGAGCTCTTTCTATCCTAATAGGAGAAAAAAAGTGTCCTAAGGTTTTTATTTCCATTCCGTCACCATTTTTCATAGACTTTGTATGGCGGTCGCGGAATGGAAAGATCGAAAAATGTATGGAAATTTTGGGACACTTTTTTTCTCCTATTAGGATAGAAAGAGCTCGTGATTCTGAGTAGAAATAACATAAAAAATTCCAAATTTGAAAAAAAAGTGTAGGGGACAACTTTAAAAAACGCCCACCTACCTACCTGTGTAGTTTTCATGTTGCTCATTCTAAAATAGCGCAAGTACCTACCTACTTTGTGCGGTTTCATATTAGTATTATTTGGTTTGCATTTGTGTAACCTCTGTTCCCCTTTTATGGGATAAATGGCCACGATGATGATATTTACTGGCGATCTGTGATATTTGATGATTCGTTTATCGTTACATTGAAAGTTGAGTTGATGTAGACTTTCTGTATGGCTTTTTTTGTGAATTGTATGCTGTCTATGGCTGTTAAAAATGAAGACAAATACCTGTCATGTATGATGAAATAATACTTAATATATGCAGCCATGTTTCATTGTGATATTGTAAAATTTTATGTTTTGTTATATGTTAATAATGTTTAGTTTTTGTGATGTAATATTTATCACGCGTTGGACACACGTCTGTAAGTGATATCTATGATTGTAAATTAATAAATAAATACTTTTGTATGGTGACCTATTGCTTGGTAGGTAAAGAAAACAATTTGAGTGTCCGGCGAGGAAGGTGAAATGGATACAAATTGACCCATAATAGCCTGCGCGGGATTCTTATACCAAATAAAAATTATAATCAATACCTACCTACTTTAATTTATATTTAAGAAATCTCAGCAGACCGCTCTAATTGCGCGCGATAGCTCTCGTTTTCTTTCGTCGACCAGTGCAATTGGATAGAACATATGTCTGTGACTTACCTAAACTAAAATAACTATTCATTTGTTACAGGAGACGTTATCGTCACAATATTGCCGATGGTTGAAACGAGCGGCATGACCAAAGATGACCTCTCGTTGTTAATAGAAAAGACTCAAGTTGAAATGCAGGATACCTTTACGCGGACGTCGGCAGAGACGCTAGCTCGGCACGCGTCAAAGCAACATGCTGATTAAACACATGGGTGTTTCATATTTAGGTATTTCTTAAGTTTCTAATTGTTTTAATTTCTAACCGATTAATTAAAAATTAAAAGGAGGTTATGTTTTTAAAGGTATTTTATAAGGCACTTAACTAGATTTTAAAGGCAGGGCCTTATTCGGTTGAATGTTATTTTTTTATTTTATTTGTTAAGCCTCCGAATTCGAAAAGTGGAATCTTGAACATCGAGGGTTAAACAAACTTTGTTACCGGTATATACTTACTTTTAGATTTGTTCCATGGGATTCATAAAAAGCTGAGGGTTCAATACTTTCACGAATTCTTAATATATGAATAATGAAGCATTTGCATTTCAAAAGATCTGTTTCATTGACAAGTCGTTTGCGTTTGGTGATTCGTTTGCTGTGATAAGATAGCCAATACCAAGCTCATAAACCTGCTTGAGATTAAGAGAACTGATTATGAAAACTACTTACAAAATGATTAACGAACGAAACTCCATGATGCAACAATGTATGTACCTATTCCAGCCGTATTTGGGTTAATAGGGTGTTTGTCTGACAAGTCAATCGGGGCCAAATTGAGGCCCATTTTTGATTTTTTTCTACAATTTTTAAATGCCATTGTAGTGTGAATAGTACGTATAAGGTTTATTCGGGTAATTCCGGAAATCTGGTAATCCGGAAATCATTGTAAAATCACTCATATTCCGTTGTAGTAAGAGTCAGCTTTCGGAATTATCCGCCACTTTCGTTCATTCGGAAATACCCGAATACTTACACCTTATATTGAAGAGAGCCATAGCCTCCTACTTACCGCCAGAGTATAGGTAGTTTGGGTTATTTGCTATCTTCTCAGACCACTTTTTGAAATTTGGAGTCTTTCAATGCCAGGGTATCTATATTATCACGAGGGGTTCGGGTAGACCGACGCGAATCGGAACAAGATGAATAATTCGTTGATATGAGCGTACTTAAATTGCACCGGTCGACTCTCTTCTTAGCCTGCGACGCAAGTCATAAGTAATAGGTACCTAATATTTTAAATACATATCAACCGATTTTTAGTGTGATCGGATTCGCCTCGGTCTACCTTAAACAACAATTTTGCTCCCATGATGTTAATATACCTACGTTTTATTTTTCAGGTACCTAATATTAGTACAAGAGCGCCAAAGCTGTGATAGCATGAACATTTTATCTTCAGGTCATGATAGGGTTATATAGGCTAAATTTAAGTATTGTGATAACTAAACTTATTAAATTATTTGAAAAATCTTGAGTTTTCAATACGAAATGAAAGTTCCTTTTGTACATCATAAAATTATTTTATTAAAAGATTTCACTTTACGAAAATATGTGTATTTACACATTTAGGTTTTTTTTTTGGTTCAAATACAGATGTACAAGTACAGTTGCTTAAGTTGTGGTAACATAATTTGGGTCACATAGCAGTATGGTATCAACACAAAATAAGGAATTGTTAAAATATATCTTAAATATATTCTATAAAAAAGGTGGACTTATAAACATGACTATTTCCCGTTAAAAAGTCCAAGAGTCCTGTTATGATACTTATGTATAGTCTGACAAAAAAATAGTAGATATTAAAAAGTGGCAATACTATAGTGTCGTCCCTTTCAAATCAATATATGTAGATATATAAGAAAACGGGATCACACCACACTACAGTATAGTCACTTTTTAATTTCTAGTCTTTTTGTCAGACTATATATGTTATTTTATTATAACATTAATCCGACGTCGGCATAACTTTATCATAAATATTACAGGTAAAATATAGCTCTGGTCAACCAAATCTTGTCAGTAAAAAAAGGCACGAAATTCAAATTTTCTATGGGACGATATCCCTTCGCGCCTACATTTTTCAAATTTGCCGCCTTTTTCTACTGTCAAGATCTGGTTGACCAAGTATATAATCACACCTCTATCTTGAAAACTTTTTGTTTAATTATCAAAAAACATTTTTATTTTACCAACAATTTTATTATTTTCAATTTAAGCCCCTTTGCGGGTGTTTATTATACTTGAAATATATATGAGATTACACTGAAAATACCTTCTTTCAAATAAAATAAAATTTGTTGAAATCGGTTCACATGATAAAGAATTATCCCTGAAAAACCAACATACATACAGGTCGCGCAAATTATACTTGGTCAACCAGATCTTGACAGTAAAAAAAGGCGGCAAATTTGAAAAATGTACGCGCGAAGGGATATCGTCCCATAGAAAATTTGAATTTCGCGCCTTTTTTACTGACAAGATTTGGTTGACCAGCTATAGTTAGTCAATTTGCAGATAGATGGCGCTGTACACAATTACGCTTCTTGTTTGATTAATTTACATGGGAAAATTGAAAGTTTGTACGGAACCATCGGTGCGCGAGTTAAACGAACTCGCACTTGACCGCTTTTTTCATAATGGCAACCCTAATCGAAAACAATACAGCTTACTCTCTCTAACGCATCACTGCGTTCCTTAGATTGGCCTATGTTTGCCCAATATGTGTAGGAGCATTTAGGTTTCTATAGGCAGTGTCCATGTATGTACGTACATACACAATCGTCCAATCGTCTACAGTTGATACGTATGTATACATATCATAAATTTGACAAACAAATTATGTTACCATAAATTGAGTTAAGACAAGACTAACATTATCACATTGAGATAGACATTAAAAACTACATGGCGATTATTATTATAATACCTGCAACAAGACAATGCAAAGATCCTAAAACTATTCGATAGTAATATTTCATTGTGAGAGTACATACAATTTATTAAGTTTGATTTCATTCACCAATACCACTGAGAACGTGATAAACATCCTATTTGATGCATTATTATCATATTATTATTACTACTTTTGTTGCAGACTTCACAGAAGAGCATTAAAAAATACTAAATTCAAACTCGTGTTAATATCGTGTCAGTGAATTGTCCACCAGCCCATGAATACCCGTATATTGCCGGATTTTCACCTATCAATAATGATTATTGAGGAAGATTTAGGTGTATAATTTGTTAAGGTTTTATGTAACCCGTGCGAAGCCGGGGTGGGTCGCTAGTGTTAAACAAATTCGTTGTTCATCTTCGTATTTAACCTTTTGGACGCCAATGACCGATATATACGCACCGCAGGTCCAACGCCAAAGACGTATTAATCGGTCATAGACCACAGAGCAACATAGACTTAGGTGCATATGCATAGTTCAATTTCAGTTTTGACACTTCGGTGACGTGGCGTCTGAGAGACAGCTTTTGTGTTTGACACGGCGTCGAAAAGGTTAATGTACGATGGTCACCGGGCCCGGCAGAATCTCGGCTTGGCGTATATTACTAATGGAGAAAAATCAGTAGTAGTAACTACAGTGAAACCTGGATAATTGCAATCTCAAGGGACCGGCAATTTTTTGTCAATTAACCAGGTTTTTCAATTAAGCAGGTCGTGCCAATTGACGAGGTTCAAAAAATTGTTGTGTCAATTATAGAGGTTCTCATTAATAGAGGTTGCGTTGTGACAAATTGCTTTTATGGAGGTGCAAATAACAATTGAAAGAAGATTTACAAGCTTACATTCCGGGTTTCTGATCTATATATTATGTAACTTGCACTTTTACACTACATTAATTACTACTTTATTTTCTTATAGTCATTTGGGTTTTTAAAAAAATCCCTTGAATTGTAGAAGAAAGTTTAATTGGAATGTAAAAAGCATACTATGTTTTTGATTTAATCAAAACTATTTCACCTACTACACTTCTTCTTCTTCCTCGCGTTATCCCGGCATTTTGCCACGGCTCATGGGAGCCTGGGGTCCGCTTGACAACTAATCCCATGATTTGACGTAGGCACTAGTTTTTACGGAAGCGACTGCCATCTGACCTTCCAACCCAGAGGGGAAACTAGGCCTTATTGGGATTAGTCCGGTTTCCTCACGATGTTTTCCTTCACCGAAAAGCAACTAGTAAATATCAAATATTTCGTACATAAGTTCCGAAAAACTCATTGGTACGAGCCGGGGTTTGAACCCGCGACCTCCGGATTGAAAGTCGCACGCTCTTACCACTAGGCCACCAGCGCTTATTTCACCTACTACACTCTGTGATAGATAGCCAATAAATAAATTGACTTCCGGATGAAGATTTAAAATAAAATTATCATTGCTATTAAAATATTGTTTCTGCTCTCTACAAGTATTGTTTCAATAATAGAGGTAATGAGAAGAGCTAAAATAACGGTTTTTTTTATAAATAAAGGATTATTTTAGCACAGTGTCAATTATAGAGGTCTTAGTTGCAACGTGGTCAATTACAGAGGCAAAATTCCGAAAAGCAATTAAATCTAAATTGCAATTACAAAGGTTCCAAAATTTCAATTATAGAGGCCTTTTGGTCTCAAGGGATCGGGACCGGACCTTTGGTTGCAATTATTGAAGTTTTGCATTTATCCAGGTGTCAATTAACCAGGTTTCACTGTACTTTATTTATAAGGAAATAACATAGCAAGGGACTCGGTTGATTCTTCACGGACGCGGCTCTTAACCCTTTAACCGCCAGAGTCTGATATATAAGACATTACATATACAGCTCATTTCGCCACAGTCTGATAAATAAGACAAAGATCTGATTTGGTTTTTACAGCACATTTATAACTCCCGTAACTATGCCAACCTTACTCTGCGTGGTACAATTTTATTATTACTGTCGGTGGCGACACGAGCACGCTCGATCATAAATTGCTGGCGGTTAAAAGGTTAATATGATGCGTAGGTTCGACCCGGTGAGTGGGGTCGTGCATAAACGTCTAATACTCTATCTACAGCATAGCATAGAGAAATGTAATTGGTTAGTAATAATACTGGTCTATATAAACACCGAAGTTCATCCATTTTATCCTTAGAGCATTTAATAACCGGAGTCGCCTTTAAGAACTTACTCCTCTGCCGAAAACCTTGCACATTTATACAAACTTTTGTATGGACTGACGTTTATCTGACACGATTATCGTACAAATAAGCCCTTGCTACACGGTCGCCGACAAGCCTTCTAACCGTCTGACCTTGGTCTGTCCTTGGTCAGTTTTGGTCAAATTTTGTTGGAAACAACTGTCTACACGGTCCGTCCAGACCAAGGCCACGCGGTCTGAGGGGCTTGTCGGCGACCGTGTAGCAAGGGCTTTAGTCATACATTTGACGTACCCCTCCCCCGCAAAAATCGGCAGGTATTTCTGCACAGAAAATGACACACAAGTCGTCTCCAGTTTAAATGCTCTAAGAGTTTATCTGAAATACGAACTCTAGATCATTAGTACTGAGCTGACCTGCAGGTCAATTAAACCTATTTAAAAGTCAATTGGTTAAATATCTCATACACGTGGCACAAGTCTCGCCAATAATATACGTATAAGTAGGTAATTAGACGTGACCTAGGGCGTTATCTAAAGTGCTACTGTTGCATAATATACAATAAGTAAGAGATGAATGCTCCAGATTTACCTTAAATAACAAACATAGACTTGCCGATGTAAATAAATATTTATTGAAATTGCGGCACTAAATTCCGTTAGCCTCGTTTAGGCATAGGTACGTGGACAATCCCCCGAATATTACATATTTAGGGTTTAAATGAGTTTAGTGACAAATGCATTATAGTAATTAATATAAAATACTTAAAATGGCACGATTATAATCTCAATATGACCAACAAAAGTGCTAGCGTTCGATGAGTTACAGCTTATTAGTAGTAGGTAAGTAAATATAAAATTCGAGATAAATTTGTAAAGCTTAAATAAATGGAACTTGAATCGTTTTAAAGTAGTAAAACTACTTTATTTGCTTATTTTCGAAGAAAGTTTCAATACATATAAAAATACATCAAGTATGTAACAGTAATACTACGAACAATGTTAGACCATAAAATTGGTTAGGTTAAATATAAATTACGAAAATAGGTATTTTGAATACTTTGAACTTTGTAAATACCTACAAACAGATTTAAAAAGACTAACATCAAGATATAGTCACAGTTACATAGATGTTAATAATACAAGTAGGTATATAATGTGTGTGGTGTTGGAGCTGTCTCCATAAGAGTCAGAGACACGAGACGACGTGTCAAAGCGTTTGAATGCAAAGACCGAGCAGGAATCCTGTACTGAAAATTATACTTAAGATCCCACAAGATATATATGTATATGCAACTTTTACTGTCTCCTCCTTGTACAATTGTTTACGTCGAAATAAATTTGTTACGGAAATTAAGATGACTGAAAAAACTGCTATCCCTCTAAAACAGAAAAGAGTTGAGTTCCAAAAACATAAAATAATAGTAAAATTACTGTTATTACTAAACTTATGGTTCCATTTAACCATTTGGTGATTTGCCATAAAATGCGTTGAAGAAGTTTTACAGCCAAATATGGTAAGAATTTATCTTTTGACTAGAAAATAAAATCAAACACAGCCAATTCACTAATGCAGTTATATAAATGGCGTCCATTCAATAGTTTGTTGATGATGAATCATATTTAGTTAGTTTAGTATGTACTTATTAGTATAATGTATATGTCACCGTAGAATTGTAAACACTCGTCATATTATAATCTCGCTAGTTACATTATAAACTGACGGTAGGGAGATTATAATCTAACCTAACCTACGTTAGATTATAAACTAACGGGTTCACAATCTTACGGTGTCATATACAAGTAATGCACTTCTTTGGCTTCACGCTTATGGCCGAACTAGCTCATTAGAAAACAAAGACAGATAGACGGCGTCGTTAGTTGTACATACAGGTTAAATTTGTAATACTGTTCAGTATTTAGGTAAGACACTTGTCTTAACACAGTCAATTCAGAAGCAAGATCAGAGTATTATTTTAAGTTAAAGCGCGTATATATTTAATATTTATACGTGATTCAGTCCCGGTAACCCTTTGAACGCCAAAAACGTCCACAGACGCGCACGCTTACCGTTTAATATCACCCTCCATAGAGTGTTATATAAAATAGTTGTGGCGTTCAAAGGGTTCAAGTAATGAGCGAAAATCGTAAATAACTAAAACATATCTATACTGTTCGAAGTTAATTCCGTCTAGTATTACTAAACAGTCAAGCTCGGACGTGAAGTCTGAGCTAGGTCCATTGAATTGATCCATAGATGTCCGAATACAAGGGATATGCTTAACTTGTTCGTAGGCGTTGGTGGTATATATTTATAGTTCTTGAAGAACATTTTTAGAAGCACGACTGTTACTAACTATGTCCAAGTTGTTACGTGTAATTCTATGTTATCACCGGAGTACACGCTCTGTAGGTAATATGACAATGTTGTCTTGCCTTGTGCGCCCGCTCTAATATTAGAAGTAGATGTAAATTTACTAATGCGTACATAGTTAAAAAAAAAACACATATACGCTATACATAAAAGTGGCAATAGCGTATTAGGGATAACATTGCAGTGGCAGTGCTTGTATTCAGAAATCTGCGAATCAAACATAGTCATATAATACTGGTAATTATTTGGTAGCCTTCAATTTTGAGTATAGAGCGGGTAGTCTGGCGGCAGAGCGCTCAACACCTCCTTGGAGAGTTCCTTGTAGGTGGCCTCCATGATGCCGCGCACTCGTTGGATGAGCTCCGGCACGTCGGCCATGGTCAGCCCGGCCGTGGGCACCGGTTCCAGGCACTGTATTATGACGTGACCTGAAACGTGATTTTAATATTACTACCTACGTGTCATTGATACAAATCGAGGCATGCCGGATTTGGTATGCAGTGGAACGTGGAACTATTGCGGTAGCTGAACTTACTTGGTTATCACACTGATGCGAATCTGCACTGCGTTCCGGTGGGTTATTCCCACTAGTTACCAACAAGTTATGAAGTTATTACCAGTGGTAAGTACTGAGAAAAAAAAAATCCAGTAGATACCACCAATTTTATGGAAGTTTCTAACTTGCTTGGCTGTGATTAATATTACATCAAATGTGTAGAATTTTTTTCTATAATGATAATGAGAGGAAAATGGGGAGTACGTTTGTGAATGACCTCATTCCTTACATAGAAAATACAGTACCGCAGACAAAGCTAGTAGTGTTTGCAGATGATACAAATGCGGTAGTCACAGCGGAAAGCATGACACAATTAAATGACAAAGCAAACGCTGTTTTGATAAAGATAAAAGATAGTTTATTCAAGTAGGCATAATTACAATGCGCTTATGACTTGTAATATGTGGTTTACAGCCAACAACTTAAAACTTAACACAAAAAAGACGAATGTGATTTTGTTTTCCGCTACTTCTAACAATTCGGATAAACTAAACATTACTTTAAACGGAAGCAAAATCTTACAGGCTGATGTGGTGAAATTTCTGGGGGTTCATATTGATGCCCAATTGAATTGGAAACATGAACTACAGGCACTAACCAATTCCATAAGCTCTGCATGCTATGCCCTTCGCTCCTTACGAGATTTAATTCATACGACTCAACTTAAAGCAGTCTACCATGCTCTAGTGGAGTCTAAACTGCGATACAGCATCAAGCAATGGGGAAATAGTTATCGATATAATGTCGATGCAGCTTTCATACTTCAAAAAGCGGCCAAGTGCGAGTCGGACTCGCCCATGAAGGGTTCCGTATTTAGGCGATTTATGACGTATTAAAAAAAACTACTTACTAGATCTCGTTCAAACCAATTTTCGGTGGAAGTTTACATGGTAATGTACATCGTATATTTTTTTTTAGTTTTATCATTCTCTTATTTTAGAAGTTACGGGGGGGGGGGGGGGGGGACACACATTTTACCACTTTGGAAGTGTCTCTCGCGCAAACTATTCAGTTTAGAAAAAAATGATATTAGAAACCTCAATATCATTTTTGAAGACCTATCCATAGATACCCCACACGTATGGGTTTGATGCAAAAAAAATTTTTGAGTTTCAGTTCGAAGTATGGGGAACCCCAAAAATTTATTGTTTTTTTTTCTATTTTTGTCTGAAAATCTTAATGCGGTTCACAGACTACATCTACTTACCAAGTTTCAACAGTATAGTTCTTATAGTTTCGGAGAAAAGTGGCTGTGACATACGGACGGACAGACAGACGGACAGACGGACAGACAGACAGACATGACGAATCTATAAGGGTTCCGTTTTTTGCCATTTGGCTACGGAACCCTAAAAAAGGGCTATTAGGATAATTGTTAGAATACCTCAGAGGGAGTCTTGCAGAGAACATTTTATAAAGCTTAATATCCTTACGGTACCGTCGCTTTATATCCTCGTCCTCCTAACAGATTTAATTAAGCATTTAAATAAATATGAGAGCATTACAGATCGGGAAATCAGGCTGTCGACTAGACGGAAGGATCTGAAATGTAACCTTGGCCCGCGACTTAATATCATGAAGCATGCCGCCAGCTACCAGGCAATCTTTCTGTTTAATAAGTTACCAATCGAATTAAAATCTATTTTAAATAGCAAATTGTGTAGTGTAAGACTCAGACAGCATCTTTTAAAAAAATCATATTATTCTATAGCAGATTTTGTATCAGACGAGCAATATTAGTGTTTATTCTAAGACACTCGTCTCTAATGGTGAATTAAATTTTTATTTTTTTATATTATTGTGATAGGGATTTATTTAGTTATTATTAAGTTGACTGACATTTGACTGGAGACTGGCATTTGTAATTATTTTTTAGTAAGTGAGTAATTTTTAATTTGGATGTGTGCTGTGAATTTTATTATAATAATATTGTAATTAACTGGTGACATTTGTAAGTGTAAATTGTGATTCTGGAATTTTATATACTTATCTTCAGTATTTTTTTTTTGATAACAATGTACATAATTTTAATTTTTAAGCTATTCAATGTTCGACACAATAATTATTGTTCAGAATAAAGAAATAAAGAATAAATAAAGTATGGGAAAAGGTTGCGCACGTTTTCACTTTCCTCTTGAGAGTATATTAGAGTTTAATTTCTGCTTGTGACTCATGTCAGCCAAAACCGCCCCTCGTGTAGTTTATACCTGTACCTATCAAAATTTGGTGTTTTCACCACTGACTGTCCAACTCCACTGTCCGTTAGCAATTTTATTTATTTTCAGTATTCTTTTTTATGGAATACAATATTTAAAGCTATTTTATGACATGAAAATGACAATCAACAAGGCTAGTCGTTTATATTTAATGATCATACATCGGGGTTTTGGGTGCGGGAATAATTTACACTGTCAAAAAATAGGTAAAAACTATACACCGATACTATTTTAACATTTCTAAGCACATGTGGAGCTTACTAACTATTTTTAATTCATAGTTTGGTAATTATTTTACAAAAAACAAAGTTATAAATACACGAAATCATTCCCGCACCCAAAACCCCGATGTATGTTAATGATGTCACGCGTGTCACATTAAAATGTCTTGTTACCACTAATTAAGGATGTTGATGCAAAACGATGCAGTGTTCAAAAATCACGACAATGGTGTATCATTCAAGGCACAGGTTTATAAGTGTGTGCACTTTCAGTACCTATAACTATAATACTAAGGCAAAAAATGTTTGAAAACATTCCTCATTGGATCACTCTGTTAATGCATACTGTTAAAATGCAGATCGTATACAAACACTTTTATTCACAGAATAATATTAATTACCTAAGGAATGTATTATCAAAGTTCTCATCATTATTTAATTATGATACCTACTCAACAAGAGGTTCAATGTCAAAAATAAATTATTGGATAGTGTATGTCACATTCGCTCACATTTCTTCTAAATAGGGTATAAAATTAAGGCCCTACAATAATATCATATCATATCGACAATAACACGTGTTCGCAAGCGGCGTGAAAATATACATTCAATACAATAGCGGTCTATATATCGCAGTCATGAGGGAATACCTAATAACTAGGTGCTCATGACGTCCACTAGATAAATACGGCAGTGGAGCGTCGAGTAGATTAATCCAGAATACGGTATTCGTCATTTTCGCCACATGTTTATATTTGTACCCGTAGAAAATAGTGAAATTATACAAACAAAAAACCCGACTGTTTGCATATATGTATTTTTAAAATGGTTTTTTCATTAGCTTTCATATGGTACCCATATAGCTATAGTATGGAAGAAAATACCCCCCACCCCCTTTTTCTCATTTAATTTGAATATGTAGTTTAAACAATTAATATGATTTGTTTTAAAAAAAATAACAGTTAATAGGTATTTAAAGTTACCAACACTCGTATTTTAATCCACCTCTTTTACGCTATATTTTGAGACCGCATAAGCCAGCTTGATTTCTTTGCAAATATATAGACGGCCAATGTGGAGAAGACCGATATTTTTTTTTTAAGACAATCACATAGTAGGACAGGAACTGTTTGAATTACAACTGAGCTGTTTGTCGTACGTCGGTGAAACAGTCAGAAAGACTGCTGACCACCTGTAATGGAGTATGTGTACAAACGCAAGTTTGTAGACAGAGACTACAAAAGTGTAGGCAGTTTTCTCCACATTTACCTTATTAACAGGATACTGTTTGGGATGTTTTTACCTTTGTTGAAAATGTACTTCGGCCTGTTGATGAAATAGTATGGCGAGAATACGACGGGGATGATGGGTACTTGCGCAGCCACGGCTATATTAAACGCTCCCTTCTTGAACGGCAGCAAGCTAGTGAAGTCCTTATTTCTGGTGCCTTCGGGAAACAGCCATATTTTCGTCTAAAAATCAAAGAATTCAAAAGTAAAGGTAGGGCCGTCAGAACATTTGACACGAATCGTTTTCATACTAGTAAAACAGGCGCCGCCTGTAGGAGTCGTGCGTACAACGCGAGCGTGAAGAGAAAACACATGTTCGTTATTAAGCAGAACCGCTACTCTCGTGAAACAAAATGTTACCGATTTATTTATCTTCTACGATCCACATAACAGGAGAGCTGTCGTGGTTTTTATTGTAAATAAGCAAAACATTAGATAACGAAGAACACAGCATTTTAATTCATAATAAGTAGGTAGGTACATTATACAGTAATATGCGATTGCTGGACTAGACTATCCCCTTTCACGCAAAATAGGTGCTATTCGTAGAGTTGCGGAAACCGGCCCCTATGTATTACAGTACAATGGAAGTAACAAAGAGATGGTTCGGACTGGAACTAGGAATTAAATACAATTTTTTGTAAGAATTATGGGTCAAGGTCCCGGTATCGGTTCGCTGCGGGACTCGAACTGTAAATTTAAAATAGTTTATCATTTTAAGGGCTCCAAAAGTATATGTAATATGTATAATATACAATGTTTGCCAACGGAAGTTATCTTGACACCGACGAACTGACCCACTTCGTAGTACTAGTAAGTCAGTCTTTACGAAATAATATAGGTAGGTAGGTATATTGTAAGTCAATGCTACAAATAGAAACAAGTGTAGGTACACGCGGCGATGTCATTTGCGAGTCGAATGGCATGCTTTGCTGATGACTACAGTCAATCAATGTAGGTATGTAGATTGAAGGACAGAATAATGAATGTCTCTGTAACACTACACTGTTACGAAGTATATATGTACATATTTTTTCACACCTTAAATAATGTATAATTATTTTAATACTATAGTACTGCATATTGACTGAGGTATTATTCTCAAGAAAGATTTTCAATGCTCTTTAAGGTCAGGTTAGCTTTGTTATTATATTTTAATAAACCTACATGCTCACCTTATTTTTGATCATAATATCAGATGTCACTTGGAGTGTTTTGTAAGCATCTTTTGGGTTGTTTCTGTCGATAAACACCACCCCGCAGAGATATGCTGCCAAGCCAAAGGGCCATACGTAAAATAACTCTTTACGAGCCACTGCAGCGACTTTGTCAGCTACATGCCAAATGTTGAACATGCCTGGAACATTTAGCAAGAACACGTTAATGTGTTGGTAGGTAGACTAGGTAGTAGTAACTTTACACTTAGATACTACAGTTATGGTTAACAAAAACAAGAGTTATAAGAAGTTTATAAGTATACCTACTTCTTCTTTTAAGACAGACAAGCGTCATATGGTTAGGCACTTGTATGAATAGACATAGTTTAAAAATTCATTTTATTAAACATGTCTCCTCATACCTAACTATATGTTTATATTTTATGCCCGTTTAAAATATTGCAAATTACTATTTTTTAATGTGACAGTCAGGGCTCTGCAGGGATCATAGAACTAAAATAAGTTTTTAGAATTACATGTTTACCTTCAGAGAGAAGCATTGTAAGCAAAGAATCAATTGCCAGAAGGTGAACTCGGAATTGATAGTTTTTAGCTTTTAAGGCTCAGATAAGTTTTCATTGAAAACACTAGTTGAGACAGACAGAATTATTTGTCATAAATGAAAGATTTAAGCATTTATTTCTAGTTGTATTCATCAAGGTTATCCTTACGAGACTAGTAAGCAATAGCATCATTTTACTACAGAATTCCCAGACCGGCTTCATGGTACAAACAAGTAGGCTGGTGAAAATTAATTATAGATGGTACCTACTCTTCTAGAATCCATATAATGTGAGATAGGATGACAGAAGATTAGTGGTCCTTAACTATAGGCATGCATCAATCAACCTTATACACTCAGTCAGATAGTTTCCACAATAGCAATTTCCATCAAAATATTTTCATATTTTTGTATGGGGATTAACTTTTTTCCATTCCCAAATGAAAGTTCTATTTCTTGTGAATTTTTCATGAAAGTTCAGATTTTTTTCCAGCTTTTTGGAAACTTTTCGAACCTTGCATCCTGCATGTCAGTGTGCTTTTCAACTCAATCAGAGACCAGGATGTGGGATGTGGGTTAAATTAACAACTGACACCAGGGCAACTGACACTGAATGAATGTGTGTACAATGCTTCTAAATAATGTACAGAGACAAAATGAGTAATAAATAAAGCATAAGCATAAGGTTTACCTAGGACATCAATAGTTGACTGATGGTTGGACACTATCACCGCTCCACGATCCTCTGCCAAGACTTTCCCATTTCTTAGGTGCCACTTAATTTCAATTACTTTTGTTATGTGTTTAATAATTGCAACAGAAAATCTAAAACATTAGTAAGTTGTTAGGTGGAAAAGGGGTATAGGGATGTGGAAAGTACTTTGGAATAATTTAAAAAATGAAATAGGTAATGCTGGAAATATTATTAATTTTAGCATCATATCTTATTGTCAACTTCTTGCAGTGAACTCTTTTTTCCTTAAATGATAACCATATTTTATGAATAAAAAGGTTAATTTCCAGCATCAGTATTAACATACATCGAGGTTTTTGGTGCAGGAATGTTTTACACTAGCCAAAAAATAGGTGATAACTGTAAAAACCAATACTATTAAAGGGATAAGTTCGCCTTTGTACTGTCTATCCTGTGCCATATTTGTGTCCTGTGTTTTGTACAATAAAGAGTTTATACATATATACTATTTTAACATTTATAAGCACATTTGTTGCACAAGTTATAAATGCACAAAATCACATGCGCACCAAAAACCCCAATGTATGATCAACCTAATAATATTTTATATAATGCTCATCATTTTTTAAGTAGTTTGACCAGACCTTATACACCGTGTTTTTTTTGATTTCCGTTAATTTCAAGGGTGCATTCCTGAGCTTAAATCAAGTAACTTTCTCAAACACACTGATATTGTAATTATCTCCATTTCGGAGATAATCAATAATTTATTTTTTTCCTATAAGGCCTCTACAAGCGTGTACACTTGCCTTAGGGCCGGTTATTAGTGTTTAGAATGAGTTCATACATTTGCTACTAAACTTAAGTACAATCTCGGTCAATTGATGTTCGAAATGACATTGATATGTCACAGATTTCAATTGTTTGGTTGAGTTAAATGTAATGCCCGTGTTACAACAACGCTATATGCTACATTTAATTACTTTTTAAACTTATTTTTTTCTTTGTAAAAAAGCAAAAAAAATGTTTTTTTTTGAAAATTAACTATGCCATTTAGTTATCTTAAACATACTTAACCATACCCCGAAGTTAACGGAATTCAATAAAACACGGTGTATACATAAGGTCATTTGAACATACATTCAAATGGTTAATAGGTTCAAGCCAGCACCATTTTAATTAGATTTAATTTGTTGATTCATGAAAGGAATTATGAATCTGGTTAAAATGAATTATGTAACCTAATTAGAACGCCCCCCCTCACCCCTCACCCCCTCCCCCTTGAAATTATGCTGTATTCCCTTATTTCACAGTAATTCCATACAAACTTTAACCATGGATATCTCCATAACCATGGGGTTCCACGCCATGGGGGTTGGACTGGGGGGTAGCCCTTTGCACCCTCTACCCCCCCACACCCAACACTCTCTCCAAATCGACGGTCCATAAAGTAAAGATTAGCCGGTTAAATAACATGAAATAATCATCCTCCTGCACTATCCCAGTATTTTACCACAACTCACTTGGCGAGCCGGAGGTTTGCTAGACTGAATTTAATTTTTTTATTTAACCTAAACTTGCCGCTGAGGATAGTAAGTAAATGGGTACACCGTGAAAACAAAGTAATATTTTTTTTTGCAAATATGATTTTATATCATAATTATGTTTGAAAATGCAAATTATGATCATCAGTATTAACATTTTTTCCCACCTACTTTTGGGTTCCGTTTAGTACTGGGAGTTTCTTTACTGGAACTCTCATGCATATTATGCAAATCAATGCCCACTTTGATTACTTTCTCTCTCATTAATTTAAGTTTGTATTCATTGCAGTTTTCGTAATTAGAAGATACATAAAAGATCATACTCACAAGATATTTTTCACGTTCTTCGGGTCTAGCATGAAGAATGGCATCAACATCAACGATATGGTAGAGGTCCATACGTAGTAAATAAGAAATTTCAATTTGAACTTCACGAAATTAGGAGTCTCAGAAAACAATTCTTTAAGGACATAAGCCACCGTACTAATTATAAATAAATAAATCGCTACATCCCACATGTTGATATCTTTCTTTCCTGGTTTTGAACTCTACGTACAGTGTTATCCCAAATTAGTTTACAATATCAATGTATGATTAATGCCCATGAATTTAATTTCACTGTTTGTACCAATACCAATACAAGCGTGCAGGCGGTATCTTGACTTTACCACCGAGACAAGTCAACTGCCTATCAATCAAGTCTCAAACCACAGAATAGATAGACAGAAAAAACGCGCCTAGTCCGAGTTTTCTGTGTCGCGCTATAACACACTACCGCACTGTGGTGCTATAATATAGGGCTTGTTGACGGATTCAAATTCAAATAAACAAAGGGTTCCTGTGCAGCTCCCTGTAGTATACTTCCACCAATTTGATCAGGAAAATAACGCCAAATATAATATATATAGCTGGTCAACCAAATCTTGTCAGTAAAAAAAGGCGCGAAATTCAAATTTTTTATGGGACGATATCCCTTCGCGCCTACATTTTTCAAATTTGCCGCCTTTTTCTACTGTCAAGATCTGGTTGACCAAGTATAGCTACTACAGTGTTGACAATTTTTAATTTCTACTCTTTTTTGCCAAGCTGTAAGTGTGGACGCTAGTAAATTCACCTAACGTCCACAGGTACACAATTTAATCACCAATTTGCATTCCATAGATACTAACTTCGAAAATTGGCATCTTGTGTCTGCACCTGCTGATTTGATCGGGGAATCAAGTTGGCGTTTGCGTCCGCACGGCCTGGCCGCGTAGCCAACGTGCCATCGCTTACGCTCCGTAGCGATCGAAATGCAACTGTCACTGTCGCACTTATAAGAAAGAGTGATAGAGAGACAAAGCGTTTTGTTGTCGAAGCGATAGCGATTGTCACCTTGGCTAGGCCGGCAGATTCGATCGGACAATTTCATCATGGCTCCTCTACACGATGGGCCAACGCCGGCCACTCCAAGGGACGCATTTATGCGTTAGAGGGAGCAAGTGATATTGCTATCTCATTCTACCGCATGGCTGCGTCCCTTGGAGTGGCCGGCGTTGGCCCATCGTGTAGAGGAGCCATCAGATTGGCGAAAAATGGTCTCGTCGACTCCACTTATAAAAGACGGTCAAGCAGAGAAAAAGGCGCGAAATTCAAATTTTCTATGGGACGACATCCCTTCGCGCCTACATTTTTCAAATTTGCCGCCTTTATCTACTGACAAGATCTGCTTGACCAAGTATAGATTTTTTGGTTTGGATTATTTCTGATAGGCGGATTAGACTCTCGCGCGAGCCACGAGACGAGCCGCGAGCCGAGCCACGAGACGAGAGTGTAACCCCCAATTTAGAATCTCGCGCGAGCCACGAGACGAGCCGCGAGCCGCGCCACGAGACGCGAGTGTAAGCGGTGGGCTCGCGGCTCGTCTCGTGGCTCGCAAGCTCGTCGAGCTAATATAATTTAAACACTAACGGCACGGCATAAGGTTTATAACCGAATGACAAGCCGAACGAGAGTGTAAGCGGTGGACTCGCGTCTCGTGGCGCGGCTCGCGGCTCGTCTCGTGGCTCGCGCGAGAGTCTAAATTGGTTATAAGCGGTGGGCTCGCGGCTCGTCTCGTGGCTCCTTGGAGGATATAATCAAACGGAGACGCCATGTCTGTAATTTTCTGTACAAAACAGTCTGCCGATTTTTGCGGGGGAGGGCAACGTCAAATGTATGCGTAACGTAAAAATAGCCATGTCAGATAAACGTCAGTCCATACATTGTGTATGACCGTTGGCCGCCTATTTTCGACAGAGGGGAAAGCCTGTTAATGGCTAGAGACAAACCAAAGAAAGTCTGCAGCGCTAGATTAAAAGTAGTTTTTAAAAATCAGTATGCGACAACACCACAGAAAATGGATTAAATAGTCTTGATACTTGTGAAATTTCTACCATATTTACCGTCTATGAAAAAATTAAGCATACAGCTTAATTTTTATGGTAAAATAAATTTCATTCCAACAATAGATGTCACTATTAATATGTAGACATATACTAATATTGATAAATAATATTGGAAGAATGTGACATTTGGCTTCATCAAAATTAATAAGCTTTTGTAATATCCGCGACGGCGGTAAATAGGTACAGAGGGCCTACCGCGAACACCGAAGTTCTCAATATGCGAGCATCTTTCTCTTTTACTCCCATTAAGGCGTAATTAGATTGACAGAGAAATTGCCCGCAATTTGCGAACTAAAGTTTTCGGAAAAACGAAATAAACCATTAAAACAATAAACATATATTAAAAATTAATTTTAGCTTTAACTAGTAGGTACCCATGCCGTGAGCATAAGCATGGAGGTTGTGGGTTCGAGCTCAAAACCCGGCTAGTACCAATGAGTTTCTCGAAATGTTAGAGGAAGTTCATAAGTAGGTATGGCTATACCTATTAGGTGTGTTCAATTTGCTGTGAAACCTTAGTCTAAACCAATATTATATTATCTAAGTAGGTACATATGGTGAAGTATTAAGATGTTTCATTCCACTTACCCGTCATCAACTCCAAATTTTGTAAACATTGTCGTTTTTCAGCTTGAATCGCCTCGTGCTGACTTTTTACAAGTGTAAAATTATTCGTCATGCGGAAAAGTAACTCCCGCACGCCGGTTTTGTAAGGTTTCACCATGTTTATTCCGTTCATCACAAAACACAATGAATATTTAAACGATTTTGACAAACACATACCATAGTGCATGACGTTTACTGACTGCTTAAAAACATTGCCATATGTAGTTTTTTAATTCGATGTCAAATTATTGCGCTGCAGACTTTCTTTGGTTTGTCTCTACTCCGTTTAGTTGTATCCTCCAAGCGTGGCTCGCAAGCTCGTCGAGCTAATATAATTTAAACACTAACGGCACGGCATAAGGTTTATAACCGAATGACAATCTGCGTATAAACCGAGTGTGAAAATTCTGAACGCAATTCGGTGAATTTGTTATAAATTTATGGCCCACCACACTGTGTGGATGGCCCTTAAGGCGCCAAATTTCGAAACCGTTTCTCTTTGAATACTAAAAATAAAATAAAATTAATATTTAAGTGGCCCCACTTAAATATTAATTTTATTTTGTTTTGTCCCATACAACAAACGTGATTTATGATCACGTAACTAAATCGTAGCGATTAATCTGTGCAGTCCGATTTGCGCAGATTTATCTACCGTGTGTAAGACAAATCGTTATCGATTATCGTTCATCGGTGGCAGTTGCAATTTATATTAAATAAATCGTTGTCGATGCGTTTGCACAGTTTTAATCGTTGCGTGTGGATGGCGATCGCTCATTTCGGCAGTACTTCACGTAGCTTGCTTGTGTGCGTACGTTCATTCTAGAAGCCGGCCACACACACTAGGTCAGCCATTCTCAAAGTGTGTTCACCCCTCCAGGGGTTCCGCAAGAATTTAGAATAATAAAATAAGCATAATTATTATGCTTATTAATAAAAAAATACACCTCTAAAAACTGTTGTTTTATTGTAGGGTTTATTAAAACCTCATTTTGTATCATGATGATGGTTGCTATGCAACCATGTTTAATTTTTCTAACAGTTGTGTCACTTGTGTCAGACTTCTAATTTACGAATGAATATAATGTTGTACATTTTTACATTTTACTTTAGAGCATTTAATAACGCGCCACTGACTTTAATAGGTGATGTGCCCTGCATGATGGATCACAATTTAACGACTACGAAATTGTTGATCGGAAATCTCGAAGGGAAAAGTAATTGGTCAACATGGAAATACAAAATATGTATAGCCTTAAGGAGCATTCCAAATGCGTTAGATGTTGTCGAAGGTAAATTAATGAAGCCCGCTCTTGTAGAGGAAGCAGCAGCGGCAGCGGGGGCAGGAGATCAGCTTGTTACCTATACGAAGGCTGACTGTAGTGCTTTGCTTCTCATGACAAGTAACATGACTGATGATACTCTTCAAAAAGTCATGCGGTACAACACTGCTCGAGAAGTCTGGTTAGAACTCCACAGATTGTTTGACGGGACTAGTGAAGATAAAAGCTATAACTTATGCATGAGCTTCTTCGGATTCAAACGGAACTCAGAAGATGCATAGCGACGCATATATTATGAGTAAACTGAAGAATATTTGGTCCGAACTTAATCAAGATTTGAAAAAAGATAAAAATGAGTTACCCGAACTCTTCTTGATCTGTAAAATTCTTGACACACTAAGCGAGGAATATTCATCATTTAAAAGTAGCTGGCTCTTAGTTCCGAAAGCAGATCGAACAATAGAGAGTTTAACAAATCATCTTTGTGCTTACGAAAGGTCAATCAAAGGTAATTCTGTACCTGATCAAGAAGCATTAGTTGCTCACTCGAATGATGTACGAGTAGATAAGAAGAACAAAGATAGAAAAATTAAATGTAATTACTGTTCAAAAATCGGTCATCACGTCAAGAACTGTCAAAAATGGATAAAAGATGGCAAACCTCCGAAGAACAGCAATGTACAGAAGGGCGACAATTCGCCATCTACTTCGCAAGCGTCAGTTGTAAACATGACAGTTATGCTGGTGCAGGAAGAAGTATTAGCCGTTGAGCATGACAAGGACAATTGGTATGTAGACAATGGTGCCACCAGCCATATTACTAATAGAGGTGACTTGTTTACAACGTTCCATAATTTTGAAGACACGCATACCGTTACAACAGCCAATGGTCATGTTCTAAATGCCAAAGGAAAAGGATCGGTAGTCTTAGAAGCAAATGTCAATGGAAAACTTTCTACTGTCACTTTAGAAGATGTATGGTATGTTACAGGTATCCAGAAAAATCTATTCTCGGTCCAGTGGCTCACGATAAGAATCCCGATAGCAAGTTTATATCTACAACTCAAAATTGCAGTATATATATTGTGGGAACACTAGATTGACATCGTGTGTTTTAACGGAAACACAGAATTGTTCTGATAAGAACAGTTTGCGATCGACTGACAACTCTGCGATTAAACAGAGAAACAGGACGTGCCCTGAGAAGGGCAGTTTGCGTGCTCTGAAAAGAGCAGTTTTATATCGTCCTGAGAAGGACGGTTTAATATCCGGAGCCTGCAGCATCCCCGTCGGACTCGTCGTGTCTTCAACCAGCGAGAGCGTAGCAGCGGAGCGAGACACGGCGCACGACGAGACGATGTTGACTCCACGGCGGCCGGCGAGCGAAAGGACCGCCGCCGGCGCAGAATTCAGTTTTATTGAGAGCGACTCGCGCCGCGCATGCGCAGTGGCACGCGCGCGCGCACACTCTTCCGCGCGCCCCGCGCGGGGAACTATCTCTGTCTCACTCTATTGTAAATATGTCTCTTTCTTTGATTTTTGTATATATACCGTGTTTTCTGTAAATAAAATGCTATTCTATTCTTGTACTTACAAACAAGCGTTTAAATACTAACCTTCTGATAACAATATTGGCCCCAGTCTGCCATAATATCAATGGAAATGTCAAAGCTATTGGAAGACGTCAAAAATGTGGTGGTCTCTATAAATTAGATGTTAAAAATGTCATACCAAAGAAGATGGTGGCCTATCTAACAACAGAAACTCAACTTTACCATGAGAGATTGCCCACCAGAATAAGCGGCATATTAGAACGTTTGTGAAACGAGAGTTAGGGATAGAGCTTCCCATAGATGATTCATTATGTGAAAGCTGCATATTTGGTAAATCGCACAGACAGAAATTTGGTACGAGAACTAGAGCATCACAGCCAGGTGAGCTAATTCATAGCGACGTGTGCGGACCATTTCCCAACTCTATCACAAATTTGCGTTATTTCGTTCTGTTTCGTGACGATTACTCTGGATATCGTCTGATATACTTTATGAAAGCCGTCTGAAGTAAAACAGAAACTAGAACAAATGATTTTAGAAGCACGCAATGCTGGTCACTCAATAAAAATGCTTTTAAGTGACAATGGCGGTGAATATGACAACAACGATGTCAGAGAGATTCTTGCTAAGAATGGAATCAAACAGAGGCTGACAATGCCATACACGCCAGAGCAAAACGCTTGCTGCGAACGCGACAATCGTACTTTAGTCGAAGCTGCTAAAACGATTATGTACAGCGGAGAAGGTTTCCCTCAAGCGCTTTGGGCAGAGATCGTGAACACGGTGACATATGTCATTAATAGAACGGGTCCCTCCAGAGTCGAAAATAAGTCACCGTTTGAAATATGGAATGGCAAGAAGCCAAAAATATCCCACTTAAAGATAATTGGCAGCACTTGTTATGCTCATATTCCAAAACAAAAGAGACAGAAACTTTCAAAGAAAGCACTTAAAGGAAGACTCGTCGGATACGATAATGATGACGGTTACCGTATATGGGCAGCAATAGAAAACGACAGATATAGACTTATACAATCTCGCGATGTCATATTTGATGAAAAGCCGCTCAACAGAGAAAACTCGGAGATTAAAGTTCCTCTGAAAAATAGAGATCTGAAACCCAATGAACTGGAGATAAAAATAGTATCACCAGAAAGCCGTCCAACATTAAACTTTGGCGTACCAGTACCAAACGACTTACCAATATATCGCCAAGAAAATACATCGCCGTTCGAATTTAGGGAGGAAAATGAAGTAAGAGAAAAGGTTCTCGATGGACAATTAACTGTGGAAAGGATACCCACAACGGACCAACTGGCAGATATGTTCACTAAACCAATGCCAAGACCAAGGCTTGTTCTGATGAGAAGAAGAATAGGCCTTACACATCGTTGAGGGAAAGTATTAAAACCTCATTTTGTATCATGATGATGGTTGCTATGCAACAATGTTTAATTTTTCTAACAGTTGTGTCACTTGTGTCAGACTTCTAATTTACGAATGAATATAATGTTGTACATTTTACTTTAGAGCATTTAATAACGCGCCACTGACTTTAATAGGGTTCCGTCAAGTATTTCGCTTTCCAAAAGGGTTCCGTCAAAAAAAAAGATTGAGAACCGCTGCACTAGGTTATAACCGATGGTTATGCCTGCACAGTTCACTTGTGCAGGCATAACTGAACGTGTGTATGAAGCTGGCCACACACACTAGGTTTTGCGTGTCGGTTTTGCTTGTGCAAGCAAAACCAACAGGCACGACCGAGTTCCATAGGGCACACACACGTAACGACATACCTGCACAAACTCTCAGTTCAAACCATCATGGCACCGGTAGTGGTGGTTGACGTCGACGCAATAGCGCTATTAGGTTTATATTTCGTCAGCCATACACGCATACAAACCATGAATCCACTCCACACTTAAAAAATAATAAAACTGGCCAAGTGCGAGTAGGACTCGCGCACGAAGGGTACCGTACCATTATCTATAAAAACGGAAAAAAAATCATGGGAGCCCCACTCCGACTCGCACTTGGCCGGTTTTTTAGTATTTGTTGTACTAGAGGCAACAGAAATAGATCATTATTTGTGAACATTTCAACTGTCTAACTAGCATACGAGGGGCGTTCAAAATATTCTCGGTATTGATATCTTACGACCTCTTCTAAAATTTCTTTCGTTACTGGCCGCTAAGGTTTATTCATTGACATTAAAAAAAAGTATAATTCGAACCGAGATGGTCTTTTGTTTTTCTGCAATTGCTGAACAAACATGAACATCATGTGCGAATTGACAATGTTAACTAAATTAGAACATCGATGCGTGATAAAATTCTTGACAAAACAGGGTAAAAATCAAAAAACCATAAAAGAGGAAATGGATTGTGTTTACCGTGAGTCTGCTCCTTCTTTATCTACCATTCAAAAGTGGTCAAGCGAGTTTAAACGCGGAAGGGAGAGTATTGAAGATGACCCTAGACCTGGCCGGCCTGTAGTAGCTACTTCACAAGAAAATATTGATAAAGTGGAAAAACTTATATTGGAAGATGGTCGAGTGAAGGTAAAATCTATAGCACAAGTAACCAATCTCTCTATTGGTACCGTACATGATATTATACATGACCATCTTAATATGTCAAAAGTAAGTGCAAGATGGGTTCCGCGAATGCTGACTCGGCTTCAAAAAGACATGCGTGTAGCTTGTTGTTCCGATTTTATTGACCTGTGCGGTGAAAATCCTGATGAGGTGCTGCAAAGAATAGTTACTGGAGATGAAACCTGGGTTCATCATTATGACCCAGAGAGTAAACAAGAGTCCATGCAGTGGCACATTAAGGGTTCAGCTCATCCCAAGAAGTTCAAGGTCATCCCTTCAGCTGGCAAGGTCATGGCCACGATATTTTGGGATTGTGAAGGAGTATTACTAATCGATTATAAAGAAAAAGGTGTAAATATCACAGGACAGTACTACGCTAACATTCTACGTCAATTAAAGGATGTAATTAAAGAAAAGAGGCGAGGAAAGTTAACCAAAGGTATTCTGCTTCTGCATGACAACGCCCCCGTCCATACTGCTCATATTGCCAAGGCAGCTATTGTTGAATGTGGGTTTAAAACTGTTACTCACCCACCGTATAGTCCGGACTTAGCCCTCAGCGACTTCTTTTTGCTCCCCAATCTTAAAAAGGATCTGCGTGGAAATAAATTTTCTGACGATGAAGCATTGAAGGCGGCAGTGGAGGAGCATTTTTACACGAAAGATAAAAAATATTTTTACGAGGGATTAAAAAAAATAATTGATCGATCTTTTAAGTGTATGAACATAGGGGGGGGAGTATATTGAAAAATAAAAATATCAAACTTTTCGTACTTGTTTGTTTTCATTCTCATACCGAGAATATTTTGAATACCCCTCGTAGTTGATGAGATACAGCCTAGTGACAGACGGACGGACGGACAGTGGAGTCTTAGTAATAGGGTTCCGTTTTACCCTTTGGGTACGGAACCCTAAATATCTACTAAAAATCCTGTACAATTGCATTTCGTTTGCGAGACGACATTGTTGCACAGTGACGTGCGACCTATCCCCTCGGCAATCACTGGATAACTGAAGCCTATCAAGCCTGCCAGCCACACACGTTCAGTTATGCATGCGCAAGCGAGGTGCGCAAGCACAACCGACAGGCAAAAAATATAAATTTTGATATTTTCAATTTTGCTTGCGCAGGCAAGGAGTTTGCTTGTGCAGGCAAGGAGTCATGTCATACACACGTTCAGTTATGCCTGCACAAGTGAACTGTGCAGGCATAACCATCGGTTATAACCTAGTGTGTGTGGCCGGCTTGACATGACTCCTTGCCTGCGCAAGCAAACTCCTTGCCAGCGCAAGCAAAATTGTAAATATCAAAATTTATATTTTTTGCCTGTCGGTTGTGCTTGCGCACTTCGCTTGCGCAGGCATAACTGAACGTGTGTGGCTGGCAGGCTTGATAGGCTTCAGTTATCCAGTGATTGCCGAGGGGATAGGTCGCACGTTTCTGTGCAACAATGTCGTCTCGCAAACGAAATGCAATTGTAGAGGATTTTTATTAGATATTTAGGGTTCCGTAACCAAAGGGTAAAACGGGACCCTTTACTAAGACTCCACTGTCCGTCCGTCCGTCTGTCACTAGGCTGTATCTCATGAACTATGCTAGTTACACTGTTGAAATGTTCACAGATGATCTATTTCTGTTGCCTCTAGTACAACAAATACTAAAAAACCGGCCAAGTGCGAGTCGGAGTGGAGCTCCCATGATTTTTTTTCCGTTTTTATAGATAATGGTACGGTACCCTTCGTGCGCGAGTCCCACTCGCACTTGGCCAGTTTTATTATTTTTTAAGTGTGGAGTGGATAATAGCGCTATTGCGTCGACGTCAACCACCGCTACCGGTGCCATGATGGTTTGAACCAGAGATGTTGCGGATGCCGATTTTTTGACATCCGCGGATGCGGATGCGGATGCGGATTTTTAAAGGCTCACATCCGCGGATGCGGATGCGGATGCGGATGTCAAGATAGTACCATAAAAAACGTCAAATATTACATTTTAGTAATTTTTATTTCAAAAAACCGGCCAAGTGCGAGTCGGACGCGGGTTCCAAGGGTTTCGTACATTAAGCCCCACTCACGCTTGACTGCTCATTTCTAATAGGTTTTTTTGGTTAATGACTAAATTACCTAGCAGTCTAGCACTTACGCCGATGCTAAGACGTTCCTGTACCGACCTGTTCCACATCCGCATCCGCATTAAATCCGCATCGATTTTATGCGGATGCGGATGCGGATGCGGTTGTTGAAAATAATGCGGAAGTTCCGCGGTTGCGGATGCGGATGCGGATATTCGCAACATCCCTGGTTTGAACTGAGAGTTAGTGCAGGTTTGTCGTTACGTGTGTGTGCCCTATGGAACTCGGTCGTGCCTGTTGGTTTTGCTTGCACAAGCAAAACCGACACGCAAAACCTAGTGTGTGTGGCCAGCTATAATGAAAATGCAATGAAAAATATAAAAATGAATCCCTATTTCTCTTGGTCACGGCCATGTCACGGCATCACGCGTGAACGGCTGGACCAATTTCGCTAATTTTTTTGTCTTATCTTTGTTATTGTCAGGAGAGGGTTCTTATGAGAGGAAAAAATAAGAAAGCTGCGCGGAACATTAGAAAATATAAGAAAACTTAACTACCATATTAACTTTGATGACATGGATGACATGTTTCTTGCGTGAACTTCAGCGGAGAACTGACGATCGACATCGACGCCGGTATCGGAGACGTGTGGAGGCACTAGGAACCTTCGATTTATCTGCACAGTCTGACTGAAATCGCTACGATTGTATGCTTTTTGGCGGCGGGTTCGCGTGACTCAAAATCGAATTCGGTCATTTATTTGTAAAGGATAGGTCTATTATACTTACAGTAGAATCCGTTATAATGACATCGAAGGGAAGTGACAAACACGTCATACTAAGCGGATGTCATAATAGTGGATTAACTTCTTATTTTTGGTAATTTTTCCGAATTAATCTCGAATTCCTCTGTAAGAAATGAGTTTTAATAACCTGACCAATTATCAACTTGTCACTGAGAATTAAACCTAAAACAACTTACATGCCACGCACGCACTATACGTCCTCGCAGGGAAAGACGTGGGGGACGGCCATGAAAACCAGCGAACGTGTCAGTATAACCGGATATAATTTCATGAAAATAGGATTTATAGGTCATATTAAGCGGTTTGTCACTATAAGCGAAGTCATCTTATCCGACTTTGTCACTAAGAATTGTATATGAAAACCAAACTTCGCACAGTAATTACGTCATAGTAAGCGATTGGTCAGTATAGGCGGAGTCATAATGAACGGATTCCACTGTACTTTACTCTTTGGGATAAGTAAATAAAACTGGATAGGTGGGTCTCTATTGTTTCCCAAAAAGTTTTAAGTCATAATGTATTGTTTGTCCGTATTTTAGTTATGTCATAATTTGTTTGGTATAGAAATGCGTAACTTTTCAGGATTGTTATAAAACAAACCTAACCTAACCTATCTATAGGATAACCTTACGAAAATCCTGAAAAGTGAACGGTTTCAGTTTTAGGACTAGGTAATGATAATATATATGACAAACAATACATTATCACTTAAAATTTTATGGGAAACAAAGGGAGGGATAGGTACATCAAACAGCTGTTTTGTTAGAGCAAAACGAATATACATTTATAATTTTCATTTCCATCCTTCGTCCTCGTAGCAACATACTTTATCACGTGCGTTGCAGGCTCCGCTGAAGTACGTCCTTTTTTCTGATAAACAAGTCGCTCGGGAAACACAATAGCCACCCTTTTCTTTGCATGTCATAGCTGAAAAATAGCATTAGGTAAGAGTTAATAATGTTAATCACTATTAGCTCTATGAGCTGTAGGCCTCGCAAGCATAACTTAAAAGTGAATAAATGTATACTTCAGCCATTTTGAAAAACTTCCAAAAACTGAATCGACAAAAGTTATACCTGTTTAAATATCCAACGCTCACGAAATTTAATGGTAGAATGTGTCAGAAAATTTCATAGGTAGATATTATACATACTATTTGAAAAGTCCATGAACACTTCTCTTTCTTTTTCGGATAATTTAGTATTAACATAATGTCTGAAGAGTTGGGGATATCTCATAGTGTAATTACTCAATGTTAATACGTTACATGTCAAAAAAAAACAAGCACAAGTCAAGTAGGCCAATATGTTTGACATTTTACTCAGTTATGATGAATACTTAATGGGGAACACGAGATGAAAATTTAAGCACGCCATTAATTTTTACACCGCGAATTAATTAATCCTGCAGATTAATTTGCATTTGTGTTACGTAACGCAGAAAGAGAAGAAAGCAAAAATGTATATGGTTCACATCGTGGGTCCGTGGGTAAATTGGAGTTAATTTTTCTAACTCCGATTTACCCACACACCCACGGTGTGAACCATCTAAATATTGTGAACCATCCATATAAACAGATCAGCACATTTCCTTTCCTGTGACTGTGTTTAATGAGCTAGGAAACTAACGCGTAAAACTTTTATGTTTAGGTACACCTCAGCATTAGCGGAGGACGCATCGTTCACGTCCACCCTGTTTTACTTCATCTCTTGATATAAACACCGTAGATCATTTATGTTATTTAGGTATTTAAGGTTCACCAACAGTTGTTGACATCGATACATTTAAAACGTATATACGAGTACAAGGGCAGCTTCCTCGCACAAAGATTAAGTATTGCGATATAGCGAGGAAATGCTGCCAGCATTTACGGCACCATGCCGCGTGCCGCAGGGGTATATTTAGTTTTTAGTTGTATATTTTATGAGTTTTACTTATTCTTAGATTTAGTTTTTAAGTTTTACAAGTTAATGTTTTTTTATGTTTACTGAAAATAACGTACAAATCAATATTACAGGACTTTCTTACACAGATTAACCTTTTCGACGCCGTGTCAAACAGAAAAGCTGTCACGCTGACGCCACGTCACCGAAGTGTCAAAACTGAAATTGAACTTTATGCATATGCACGTAAGTCGATGTTGCTCTGTGGTCTGTGACCGATTAATCGGTCTTTGGCGTTGAACCTGCGGTGCGGATATATCGGACATTGGCGTCCAAAAGGTTAACAAGTCCCACAGCAAGCTCAAGAAGCTATAATATAAGAGGTAAATGTACGGAATGCTGTCACAATCACTTACAGGTACATACTTACTCAAACATTATATGCAAAACAATGGTACCGTGCGAAGTGCATGCGGTGGTAGTAGTACAAAATTGGCACTGACGGAAAACGGCAGGTTAGAGTCTTTTATATACATTTCATACAAGTTAGGTATATGGCTAGAAATGGAACTTTAATTTACGATTACCTACTCCTGAAATATTATATTAATTTATATTGTATGGTATAAGGGAACATTGTAATGTGTACGAAAATGGTATGAAATGCTATAATTAACGTGTTTAATTTGATAATTATTAATACTGTATCCGATGTTTTTGTAGAAGATAAGAATGTTATAGGATTTAAGTTATCTTTAAAAGATAGACATACCTACCTACACCATCGCGGACATTATTCGCGGATACTCCTTACCATACTAGGTACCTACCTACTATAGAATTTTGGTTGCGCTGCGCCTAAATGAGCTAGTGTTTCTTATGAGAAAGCCCTCTTGACATTATTTTCTATATGGGGAATAAACGTTAATTTGTTGTCGAAAATAACTCCAAGATCGCGAGTATTCTCAACTTCGTCTAGTTTGCAACCGTCTATCTGGTAGTCTGATTGTGTTACGTTTTATTTTAGGGTGAATTTCATATGATGCATTTTTTTATATTATTGAGCATTCGATTATGCATACACCAACTACTCATGCAGTCTTATAATAGGTACCTATCGCTTTGAAGTAAGGTGATATCCTCAGTTGTGTTAATAACGCGTGCGAACTTTAGGTCATCTGCATAACATAAAAACCGTATTAGAGTGGTAGAAGCATTCAGTTACGTCATTAATAAATAGATATGTTAAAAGAATAGGACCTAAATGCGAGCCTTATGATACGCCAGATGTTATATTACGGTATTTACGGTAAGACGATTGATAGCCATTTACTACTATATAGAAAACCCTTTCAGTCAAGTAAATAAAACTGTAACCACTGTCAACGTATTGCCTTAATACACTGTATGCAGACAATTTGCACTTTATGGTCTAAGATACGTTACATGTTTCCTATAACGTACTTAGCTCTTACTATTAGTATTGAGTGAGATACTTTATCAAAAGAGTTACCCTATATATATCAAGTTCGTCTGTTTACCTAAGTCCACAGCACTCGTCAGTACCCGGTAAAGGATACAAAGTTTGTACATGTTGATCTAGTACTCACAATCTGTGCTCATGCTCAGTCAAAGTAAGGTTTAAAAACTTTAAAATGTCTTTGTATGTAAGGGTAGACAAGGGATTCTAAGACTTCTTTATTCTGAACAATAATTATTGGTATAACACGAGAGAATCGTTATGTCTATAGATTGAAACTATTCTATCGTCGCCCGATTTAGGAATAGGTCGAACTTCCAAGCTGTAGGAAAGACGTCGTACAGGCGTGCCTCTCGTTGCAAGCTGAAATTTACCAATTCCATTTACTTACTGTTGTAATGTATTTTGCGCGTACCTACCTAGCCAAAATGCACATTTACCATACAAGTTATGAGGGAACAATGAACATATACATATACAAACACATACATATCATGCATTAACCTTCCATTTGCTTTGCAATAGTCGGTTAATAAAAAGACTGTAGGTATACATTGTATTTGTGTTGGTGGGTTATAATAATATAAACACACAAGATAAATAAAATAATACACGCAATTAAATAGTAAATTATGACCAATTGGCCAAACAACAAATAACTACCTATTATCTACATAACAAGCTATGAACTTTGTGCTTAAAACTAAGACACTGATAGGTATAATTATTTATCAAAAAGCTTCGTGTATTATTGGGTCACTAACCAATGCAACTTATCAATGAAAATTGCCGATTTGCAAGACGACTTATAAACAGTGATGTGTCGCAGAATGGCGACGCATTACCCTGCCCCGAATTTTAAATACGCATTGAGGTCGTAATCATAAGGAGTAATAAGTAAAATGTTATATAAAAAAAGTTTATTTATTTATTATTCTTCCATGCATTTGCATAGTATGTATACCTAATATCAAAAGAAATTTTAACGTTTACAAAAAAATAAGTTGGTACCATTATAACTGTGGTTCTTATGCTCATTCACTACGTAAACGTATTTAGGTAAACAGTCCATACTGTAGTTTTACTTCTTAAATACTTTTCTTTTCTTCTTAAGTGAGTTTAAAGTAAAAAGAAAACATAGTTCAGTCGTAGGTAGGTAGGGGAAACTGTTGTACCTTGGACATGGTTTTACCTCGGACAGATGGCAATATTTCCACATTGCCACGGTTATTGAAATATTTCATTTATATTATATGAAACCTTATTATTAAGTATAACAAACAAGCTATCAACGAAACGTGAGAGCGGCTGGTAACTCAAGAATTTTTTTTAAATATAAATTGTGTTATGAAAAGTCAGTATTTCGAACTTTACATTAAGAATGATTATTTCATGTTTTGCTAATAGATAGTAAAACTTAATATAATAAGTTAAACTTAAGTTAATTAGGTACTCGATGGTAGGATCATTTCAGCCTAATCTCAATTGGAAGTGCTAATTATACTTGGTCAACCAGATCTTGACAGTAGAAAAAGGCGGCAAATTTGAATAATGTAGGCGCGAAGGGATATCGTCCCATAGAAAATTGGAATTTCGCGCCTTTTTTTACTGACAATATTTGGTTGACCAGCTATACCAAGCTTACTTGTCCAAAAAGTTGCTTTGTTGTACCTCGGACAACGAAAATAGGTTGTATAGACGGTCAACCAGATCTTGTCAGTAGAAAAAGGCGCGAAATTCAAATTTTCTATGGGAAGATATCCCTTCGCGCCTACATTTTTAAAATTTGCCGCCTTTTTCTACTGTCAAGATCTGGTTGACCAAGTTTACCTTGGCCCGTACTTGCTACTTACTGAATTTTTTTTTAACTTAAGGGTCATATTATTTGCCGTATTTATAATTATTAGTTATACCTAAATGCGTTATAAGTTACCAAGTAATCAATTTTAGAAACAACGCATAAAATGTTTTAAGCAAAAATAAAAAAATTACCATTTCAAAATTGTACTAGAAAAATCTATTCAGTGGCGTAAATATGCTAAAAATATCTGTGATTCTATATATAAATATTTTTTCTATGATTAAATTATAAATTAAATAATTAAAATTATCATGTCCGAGGTACAACGGGAAATGACCAAGGTACATCAGGGGTGTTGTTCCTTGGACACTTTTCCATTTTTTTTTCGTCAACGTATCCCATCAAAATAAATAAATTGATCTTTAAATTTTATATCGTAATAGATAGTTTATTAATGTATCTTATAAGATTCGGATAAACAATAATTCTACAGCCATTAGTTTTTTTTTATAAAATTCATAAAAAAAAAACTGTCCGAGGTAAAACAGTTTCCCCTACCTATTTAATTTATAATTCAAAAGAGCTACTCAGTGTTAAGAATTGAATTTATCTAGGTATATTATTGTTATCAGTTTGAGTACCTACGTACTTACGTTTACACATTAAACTGATAAGGCCAAGTCGATAACACAGATGTCAATCGATGTAGGTACATATATTAATCAAGTATAATAATCCTAATATTATTATCTTGAGTTTCATAGTTTTGACAATTGTTAAACAAAAACCTTTTGTCAAAAAATAGAATTTTGGTCCCATGTTATTGGCTTTTAAACATAGCTTTGATGTACCTACCCTATAGTCAAAAATCATATACGTGTCGTTAGCGTAATATGATAAACATTATCTTTAGTTCAATGTCAATGCCACTCTGAGACACTGATGATTTTATGACGCCAACTCAGCGGCAAAATTTTAACTACATAGCTTCAAAACAACACAAATAAAATAAGCTCCAAATTCAAGACAACCTGTGCCTGTGCGCATTCACTCACTACATTAGACTGGTAGATGATCCAACGATCACGAGGTGCATATATATATAATATACACAGACGTAAACTCAAACGCCATGTCAGGCAAATTACCAACGCGGAAATATTGATAGGGCCAGCTGATAATAGGTATGTACTCGTAAATCCATAGGTGAGGGTGGGGAGGGTCGATCCCTAGGGGACACTTGGTAAACTTCATTTTTAATCAAACCAAACGAGATACATTTTTTTGCACTGGTAACACTCATTCATTCGTTCCTAACTTCACGTTCTGTCATGGCACTGTATCGGAAAAGTCAGTGGTTCATAAATGGCGGACGGTGAAAGATTTTCTGCGTACTATATTACATTTTCGGTAAGCTTTAACTGGATTTATTTTATAATATGAGATGGAAATGATGTTAGTGAGTGTGCTAATTTTATTTGTTGTTTATTGAAGTGATGATTAACTTGGATTACATTGATATACGCGAACACACGTTTCGAGTACGGCACGTTTTATAATCTTACTATGTATGGGGAGAGTTTGTCTTTTTCTTCAGGGGAGATATGATTCCGGGATCATGTCACCCCCAAAGCGATCAAGTATATACATTGTAATAAATTTACTTACAAAATGATTCATAGAGCTATCATAAATATTTTCTTTTCTTTAGTAAATCATGCCGCAAAAGTACGACCAGAGAAACACTGATTTAAACTTTCAAGGTTTTTGACTCATTATTGTTTATTAAAACGGGATTTAATGGCGTATAATTCAGTTTTTAATTATACAACCGACTCCGAACTCCGAAAACAGAATTATCCCCGTGGCCTTTGAAAAGACTAACTAAAGTTGACATCAACATTTTACGAACTACCCGCCATCAACCATTGCCGCCATTGGTCTTGTTTATCAAGTTAAACGTTTTACACACAGGGGATGTTACTCGGTCGACAAACAACACTTATAACGATATTTGGTTTTCAACCGGCGATATTTGTTTTTATGGATGAAATGATATTTCAATGGCTTTCCGACCTTATGTACTATAGAACCGACGGTCCATAGAAAGGATTTTAGGATTATGCAGCTCAAACACCGTCCTCGAAACGTGAGCAGTAAATTTCTAAAATTATTTATTATAGTAAACAATAACGACCAGAGATAGGTAAAAAATTTAAAATTGCTGTAGGTATCTGACGCTAAAAAATACCTTCATAATAACTTTAAAAAATTTAGCTTGTTATAAGAAATGTTATGTTAATAACTTAGATTTTTGTTTTTTTTTTAATTTTTTTTTGTTCAAAAATTGATTCCCTATTTTATGTTGTTTTATGGATAATACGATTACATTGTTTTTTTAAAGTATAAGATTATGGATTAATATGTGTTGGATATCTTCATATATTAATTTTCTGTAGATAAAGTGAATAAATTAATGTAGATACTACCCTCGAAATATGACATTGCCGCCTAAAATCTTTTTACCAAGTGTCCCCAAATCTGGAAGACTTGATCCCTTCGGCTTAGACATCTGATTACCGGAAATACAACTTCAAAGCATGGAAGATGCAATTTAAATATGTTTGCTGTGTATTTTACAAATTATAGATGCATTGCTAATAGCGATCCTAGTTATATAATCAATGAGAATCTGGTATGGGGAGACATGGTAAAAATCTGTTTACCATGTGTCCCAAGAACCAGGGTCACTTGATCCCCCTAGGATCAAGGCTCCCGACCAGGGGTAAACAAGTCTCCCTTACATAGGGGACACATGGTAAAAGTCAACAGTATGGGTTTTCATTAAATAATGATCTAATTTATTGCACAAATCTGTTCTAATTCAAACTATTAATGAAGAGATAAATTCTGAATCGTATGGTCTATAAAGTTTTTCAATACTACAAATAGTTAAGAAAATGTATGCTAAAAACAAAAGGGGTGATCAACCCTCCCCAGTTTCCCCTATTATAACTAGGGAGTTAAGTACATGTTTAGTGCTGTGCGTGTTTACTGAGTACGTCTACCTACGTAGCAATTTATCGAAATCTTTCCAGTCATCTTTGTAGTCGTAACATACTAGGTAGGTGTAGGTATCTATACTGTTTTTTTTTAATTTAGATAATTTTCATTACGTTCCTACTAGGTATAATGCAAGAAAGCAAACATGGTAAATGAAATTGTTTTAATCTCGTAACAGAAGTACTTACCTATATTAGCGCACGTCCAGGGGACTAAAACATATCTACTAAAAAATTACGAGTATAGCGCACGTCCAGGGTACTAAAACATATCTACTAAAGTACGAGTATCTACCTATACAAAATCGTATGAATATACAAGGCATTGATCGAAGGTAGGAGTAGTCGAGGAGTCGTAGACCGTCTCGGTTTCAGTATGGATCAACTTGAACCCCATGTAACATACGGTCGGCATAAATTGCCAGTGAATACATGAGTCGGCCTCAGCCATGTCACATGGAATCAAGAAGCTCCACAATCAGACATAGGTAATAAGCAAGGTGAATAATTATTATAACCTTGAACTGACTTGTTATTGACATTTTCTATTTACTAAAAGCTTACGTCTAGCTTTCATTCGAATCGATATGTAGGTATATTTTAATAGATAAAGACTGGCATATTAGCAAGGTTGACTGTGGTTCCGCCTTTGACAACTACATATCTTGGTCGATTATGTTATTTAGTAGTAGTGTTGAAATATAAATAAATACAGATAATATTATCCTCATTACTAAACAGCGCGGTAAGCAAATAGTGCGTGTGTTGAGTGGTCTGGCACAATGTGGGACAAAATTGTGTTGTTTGTTACAATATGTTTAGTAACTTTTTTTGTAAGAAAAATAATATCAGCAAAACCGAATAAAATTCAGTTTTATTCCTATTTTGCTTTTTTCTACGTTATAAGTTCACTACTGGCATGTGTAATTTGGCCGTACTTCTTGTTGAGCCCGCTAAATGTGAGAAATGCAAAGTGAGTAAACAAACATACATATAACGCTGCATCGTGCACTTATCTGTAGGTATATAATAACTGCGTTTTTCTGTTTTGATACAAAGCAACGTGGCCAACGTGGGGTGGCCTCGTACACCATTCGTTTGTTCCCAGGATACATTGTTTTCTTAACACTTTAGCCTGTTTCAGTCACCTTTTAGGCATAATATATAGGTATATTACTGACATGGTTTTGTAATGATGGATTATGCGATCGATAACACAAACACAATTCTTCCTATTCGCGATTCCCATACATATGAGCCATAGGAGGGGCAGTCTCGTATAGAAATATGAACGCTTCAGCAGGTTGGATAGTCGCCTAGTTGGGATATGACCACTGTACGAAGCCTCCGGGTATATATATGAATCCTCCATAGCTTCCCCTAAGTCATCATCATCTTCCTTGCGTTATCCCAGCATTTCGCCGCGGCTCATGGGAGCCTGGGGTCTGCTTGGCAATTAATCCCAAGAATTAGCATAGGCACTAGTTTTTACGAAAGCGACTGCCATCTGACCTTTCAACACAGAGGGTAAACTAGGCCGTATTTGGATTAGTCCGGTTTCCTCACGATGTTTTCCTTCACCGAAAAGCGACTGGTAAATATCAAATGACATTTCGTACATAAGATCCGAAAAACTCATTGGTACGAGCCGGGGTTCGAACCTCCGGATTGAAAGTCCCACGCTCTTACCGCTAGGCCACCATAGCTTCTATTTATTTGAATAAATACTTTACTGTTGTATGAATTAATTATCTGAGATGATTTTTTGGCCTACAACCCTAAGCTGTTAAACAAAAGGTATTGTTTCTTTTGTGTACCGTGGTGGCTATCTATTTTTAGGGTTCCGTAGCCAAATGGCAAAAAACGGAACCCTTATAGATTCGTCATGTCTGTCTGTCTGTCTGTCCGTCTGTCCGTCTGTCTGTCCGTCCGTATGTCACAGCCACTTTTCTCCGAAACTATAAGAACTATACTGTTGAAACTTGGTAAGTAGATGTATTCTGTGAACCGCATTAAGATTTTCACACAAAAATAGAAAAAAAACAGTAAATTTTTGGGGATCCCCATACTTCGAACTGAAACTCAAAAATTTTTTTTTCATCAAACCCATACGTGTGGGGTATCTATGGATAGGTCTTCAAAAATGATATTGAGGTTTCTAATATCATTTTTTTCTAAACTGAATAGTTTGCGCGAGAGACACTTCCAAAGTGGTAAAATGTGTGTCCCCCCCCCTGTAACTTCTAAAATAAGAGAATGATAAAACTAAAAAAAATATATGATGTACATTACCATGTAAACTTCCACCGAAAATTGGTTTCAACGAGATCTAGTAAGTAGTTTTTTTTTTATACGTCATAAATCGCCTAAATACGGAACCCTTCATGGGCGAGTCCGACTCGCACTTGGCCGCTTTTTTATTAGTAATTTCTTACTAATTTAAAAGATAAATATCTGGGTGACCGAGCTTCGCTCAGAAAACATATAATAACTCGGAAATGCGCGTTTTCCCAGAGATAACACCTAGCTAGATCGATTTTTCGCCCCCGAAAACCCCTATATACCAAATTTCATCGAAATCGTTAGAGCCGTTTCCGAGATTCCCGAAATATATATATATATAAATAAATAAATAAACAAGAATTGCTCGTTTATAGGTATTAGATAATGCCTTTTGTTTAACAGCTTAGGGTTTGGGGCCAAAAAATCATGTCATATAATTCATACTATACCTAATGCCCGTATTTTGAAGTAATAGTGGTCTTAAGAGCCAACAGGAGTGGTCATTTCTCCATACAAACGTACTCGACTGTTTCCTCCGTGGGTTTTGAAGCTAGAGCAATGATTTTTTCAACACAGATTAATATTGTCAATATCTGTGTCGGACCGTTTTGCTTTTTTTGATATTTTTGTTTTTTAAGGCGCTAGAGCCCTTCAAAAATGGCCAAAATGGCCTAATTGACTATGCCGCAATGAGAGGCGTGCTATTCAAAACTGACATCAATTAGTCAAAAAAGCAAAACGGTCCGATACAGATAATGTCATAATAATTTAGATTTCCAAATTTGGTTACGATTGGTTAAGTTTTGGAGGAGGAAACAGTCGAGTACGAAACCTCGATTTTTGATATTTTTACGCAGGATTTTTCGCCTTGTCCTTATCGCACTAGTTTTAGGAGCTGCTTCCGTTAGCGAGACGGGTATATTTACCTAAAATATTTAAATCTTAGCTCCTGTTGGCTCTTAAGACAACTTTATACCACTTAGGTTATCAAATAACAGTTAAAAAATTTACGCTACGCTAAATATATAAAAAAAAACGCTTTATTTGCCTGACAACGCTACGCTTGATAGTTGACACTAATAAAATAAATGGGTATGAATTTTGAAAGTAAGCAAGTAGTCAAGGCCAAGAACCGCGTCATCTTAGGCGCAGTTACCTTACGATACCTCTTCTGTACTCTACCTTTCTTACTGCTTCTGATGCTACTTGCGAATGATCTACTTGTCTGGTAATGTCTGGTTGTCTGGTATGGTAAATTATAAAAATACGCTATTGGATTTGATTCACTACAGTTTATTTTTGTGGTTGCAATTGAATCCCAAATATCCGGGAGACCGAGCTTTGCTCGGAAAACATAAAAAACTCAAAAATGCGCGTTTTCACAAAGATAAAACCTAACTAGATCGATTTCATCAAATCAGAGCCGTTCCCGAGGTCCCCGAAATATATGTACATATAAATAAATAAAATAAATATACAAGAATTGCTCGTTTAAAGTTAAAAAATGATCTATATTTGTGAAGTTCTCAAAGTAAACTGTGACGATGGCGTGTGTGCGAGAACTTTATTTGTAATAGAAACGCTGAAGCATTTTATATTTGTTTTTAATAAGACTTAGTACAATAAATATATTGAGCGAGAATGACAAGTCTGTGGTATTCACGTTATTTATTTGACACGAATGTTTTTATCAAGAAGATTGCCACCATGGCAACGAAGGCCATAGAGGATTAGTCTTCTAAAGTATGTTTAAGTAGGTTGAACATACTTCACACCCTCGGAAGTTTTAAGAATTTTGGGTTAAATTCTTAAGTCCCATTCTGGAACTCAAATCCTGTAGTCTGGGCCAGAATAGCGGTTTGGTGAATAGGTCAGCGAGCTGGACTTCGCCAGGAACTTGTTTGACACTGAACTCTTCATTACTTACACATTCTCTAACAAAGAAGTGTTTTAGTTTAATATGTTTGGTGTGCTTGTGAAATTCGTATTTAGGGTTGTGCGCTAAGTAGACTGCTGACTTGTTGTCTAAATTTGGGACTGGCTTTTCCGTTTTTGTTAAATCGTTAAACAAACGATTTAGCCACAGCACTTCTTGAGCCGCTTCGGAAGCCGCTACGATTTCCGCCTCTGTTGTAGAAATGGAGGCTGTCGTCTGTTTCTGGCTTCGCCAGCTGACAGCGGCGCCAGAGAATAGGCATACCATACCGGAAGTCGAACGTCCAGTAGACTGTTCTCCTCCATGATCTGCGTCGCTGTAGCAGACCAAGTGCGGCGTTGACTTTTTCGTAAATATTAGGCCCTTTTCTTGGGTCCCTTTCAGATATCTTAAGATGCGCTTAACTAGCATCACATCTTCCTTTGTAGGTGCTTCTAGATGTCTCGAGGCGACTCCAACAGCGTAGGAAATATCAGGCCTCGTACCTACGGACAGATATGCCAAAGCGCCTACGGCTTGCCTATAAGGGAAGTTTGACTTCATGTTTTCATCCGCTCCCGCATCATTATCTTTGATCATGGGTGACGGTGCTGGTTTGCAATTAGACATTCCATATTTTTCTAGGATTTTCTTGATATATGACTTTTGGCATAGAGATATGGAGTCTTTTTGCACGTTTATTTCCATTCCGAGGAAGTAAGAGGCAGGTTTGGTCGTTATTTTGAATCTAGCTTTTAGTTCCTTCAAAAACTCGTCACCTGCTGTGGTTGAGTTGTGCGCTACCAATCCATCCACGTCCACGTAAAGAGCTATAGCAACCTTGGATTGACCTTTGGTTCGCACGAATAGGCATGGATCCGCTTCACTCTGCTTGAATCCAGTTTTCAGTAAAAACTCTGCTATGCAGGTATTCCAGCAGCGTGGCGCTTGCTTCAAACCATAAAGGCTGCGTTTTAATTTACAGACTCTTTTTGTTCCATCACGATAACCTTTGGGCTGTTTCATATATAGTTCTTCCTTAACTTCGCCGTTTAGGAAGCGGTCGTCACGTCGAACTGTGTCAGTTTCAGGTTTTCACGAGTAGCGACAGCAAGCAGTGAACGTACAGTGCTCAGACGAACCACTGGGCTGAACGTTCTGTCGTAGTCCACTCCAGGTATCTGGGAATAGCCTTTGATGACCATTCTGGCCTTGTACCTTTCGACGGAACCATCGGGGTTCATTTTTAGGGTTCCGTAGCCAAATGGCAAAAAACGGAACCCTTATAGATTCGTCATGTCTGTCTGTCTGTCTGTCCGTCTGTCCGTCTGTCCGTCTGTCCGTCTGTCCGTCTGTCTGTCCGTCCGTATGTCACAGCCACTTTTCTCCGAAACTATAAGAACTATACTGTTGAAACTTGGTAAGTAGATGTATTCTGTGAACCGCATTAAGATTTTCACACAAAAATAGAAAAAAAAACAATAAATTTTTGGGGTTCCCCATACTTCGAACTGAAACTCAAAAATTTTTTTTTCATCAAACCCATACGTGTGGGGTATCTATGGATAGGTCTTCAAAAATGATATTGAGGTTTCTAATATCATTTTTTTCTAAACTGAATAGTTTGCGCGAGAGACACTTCCAAAGTGGTAAAATGTGTGTGTCCCCCCCTGTAACTTCTAAAATAAGAGAATGATAAAACTAAAAAAAATATATGATGTACATTACCATGTAAACTTCCACCGAAAATTGGTTTGAACAAGATCTAGTAAGTAGTTTTTTTTTTATAGGTACGTCTTAAATCGCCTAAATACGGAACCCTTCATGGGCGAGTCCGACTCGCACTTGGCCGCTTTTATTATCTTAAATACCCATTTGCATGGCAGGGCTTTTCGTCCTTTGGGTAGGTCGACCAGATCCCATGTTTGATTGTCCTCCAATGAGCGAATTTCACTTTTCATTGCTTCTTGCCATTTTCGCTGTCTGGGGATTCCATAGCCTCTTTGAAAGTTTCAGGTTCCTTCGGTTTATAAAGATTGTCGACTTCTTCGGCTGCAGCCAAAATAAAATCGTCGTACCTTTTTGGAGCTGCGATAGGAGACCTGTCTCTCAAAGTTCGAGGTGGAGTTGAAGTTGAAGCATGTGCATCAATTGTTTCATTTAGATCTTCTACATCAGAAGGTTCGTCATCATCGACAAAGTTGTGAGAACCGGAAAGAGATTCATACTCGCTTTCATAGTTTTGTGGTTCTGATTGTTGAACTTCTTCAGTGCTGTTGACCGAGTTTTGTTGCAACGTATCGTCGAGATCTTCGTCTTCGTCTTCCGTGTCGCTAATATTGTCGTTTAGTGGTGTGACGTCTCCATCTTCATTGTCGTCAAGCTGTATTGTTACTTGTTTACGTGGTAATATTGACGGTTTTGAAGGTTCTGGAGATTCGAAGGAACTTTCATTGTTGAAAATATCGGTGATGTCGTTTTTGTTTGTGTTGTCGTAAAACATGGATTTCATCACACGGATGTCCTTCGATATCACCACTTTGTTTTTGGATGGTAGAAGAATCTTGAATGCTTTTGATGTTTCAGAGTAGCCAACGAACATGCCAGGAATTGCTTTTGGTGCGAATTTGTGACCGTTAGTGCCTTTGATGAGAACAAAAGTTTTCGAGCCAAATATATACAGGTGGTGAATGATAGGTTTTCTACCAACCCATAGTTCGAATGGTGTTTTGTTTTCTATAGTACTGTTTAAGCTTCTGTTGGACAAATAGTTCGCTGTCATGATTGTTTCACCCCAGAATTTTAGTGGCGCGTTTGCGTCAATCATCAGTGCTCTTGCTTTTTCAATCAGGGTACGATTTTTTCTTTCTGCTAATCCATTTTGGTGTGCTGTGTGCGGGGCACTAAGTCTCCTCTGTATCCCGCAGCATTTCAGATAAGCGTCAAAGTCCCTGTTGATGTATTCGGTGCCATTATCGGATTGTAGTGCCTTGAGTTTGTTCTCCGTGTGCGTTTCTACTAACTCTTTGAACTCTTTAAATTTTTCTAAGACTTCGCTCTTGCATTTCAGCAGGTAAACTCTACTGTATCGGGAATAATCGTCGATGAATGTGACGAAGTACTTGTTTCCGCTTATTGTGGGCATTCGGATGGGTCCACAAACGTCAGAGTGAACAATTTGTAAGCGTTCAGTCGTTCTTTGAGTTGATTTCTCGCGAGGAGCTGGTACTCGATGCATTTTTGCTTGAATGCACGCTTCACATTCCGGTAATATTTCTTTAGGATTAAAATGCAAGCCAATTATGTTTTGATTTTGAAGTGCTAATTTCATATCTTTGGTGTTCATGTGTCCCAATTTCTTATGCCAATCTTCGATGCTAGATGATTCAATTTTTGTGGTAATTGGAGGTGTTTCATCATCATCATCAGTGGCCAGATTGTAGCACTCATGCTTGCTTGGTTTAATATAATAGAGACCGTTTTCTTTGTAGGCAGTGAGAATAATTTTATCTTTTTGGTTGTTTACTATCGCCTTATTTTTTGTGAATAGAACTGTACATCCAGCATCCGTTATCTTGCTGACAGACATTAGGTTGGTGCATAGGCTAGGTACGTACAGTGTGTCTTTCAGGTGTGTGAGTGCATCACCGCTGCCATTTTTTGTAGTAAAAGAGACTGTACCTTTCCCTTCAATCTCCGCAGTGAAATCTTCAGTTGCGAAGTTGAGTTGTCTGGATGTTTTCTCAATGATCTTAAACAAGTCTCGTTGGTAAGTCATGTGAGAGGTACGGCCGCTGTCCACAATCCAAGTGCTATCTTCAGGCTTCTTAATTTTTAACCGACTTCCAAATCTCAAAGAAGGAGGTTATCAATTCGGTTGTATGTTTTTTTTTTATTTTTTTTATTTTTATTTTTTTTTATGTTTGTTACTCCATATCTCCGTCATTACTGGACCGATTTTGAAAATTCTTTTTTTGATTGTATGTATATGCATACAGATTGGTCCCGTTTTGGTCAAAATCCAGTTCTGATGATGGGATCCATGAGGAATCGAGGGAACTCCTCAAATCTTAAAGGCATACATATAGTGATTTTTGTGTTTTTATCAACAAATCAAGCATATACATTCAGAAACGTGACATTTGATGAAGTGGAACTGCTGATGATGATCAGAACAGAACTCTTCAACGACGCATAGTTCACGTTTGGCGATTTGTCCTCTTCGTTATGTTTGTTAAGCAAGTTTAGTTTTTAAGCCACATTTCTGTCAAGCTCGAGTTCTGATGATGAGATCCATAAGGAATCGAGGGAACTCCTCAAATCTTAAAGGCATACATATAGTGATTGTTGTGTTTTAATCAACAAATTAAGCATATACATTTAAAAAGTAACATTTGAGGAAGTGTAACTGCTGATGATGACCAGAACGAAACTCTTTAACGACGCATAGCTCGCGTTTGGCGATTTTTCCTTTTCGTTATGTTTGTTAAGCAAGTTAGGTTTTTAAGCCATATTTATGTCAAGCTCAAGTTCTGAACATGGGATCCATGAGAAATCGAGGGAACTCCTCAAATCTTAAAGGCACACGTATAGAATTTTCTGTATTTTAATCATAAAATAAAGCATTAACATTAAAAACTGTCGCATTTGATGAACTGGAACTGCTGATGATGATCAGAACAGAACTCTTCAACGACGCATAGTACATGTTTGGTGATTTCGAATTTCGACTTTGACTTGGACTGGGACCCGGACTCGGATCCAGATCCGGCCTCGTACCCGGATCCGGTTCGGACCCGGACCCGGACCTGGACTCGGACTCGGACCTGGACTAGACCCGGACTCGGACCCGGACTCGGACACAGACCTTGACCCGGAAAACCACTATGATACCTAAACTAAACAAACTACTATGATTACCTACCATAAAATGTAGGTATAAAGTATGATGAGGCCAAACCCCTCCCGCTCAAACCCCCGTACACCGCACCGCATGCGCCGTTAAGTGGGTTAGGTTAGGTTTGAACTGCTATCCTCACAGAACCGAACAAAAGTGGGTTAGGTTAGGTTAGAACTGCGAGCCTTACAGAAACGAAATGCTACTAGAAAAGTGGGTGGTTTTACCTCCTTTTCTACATAGCGCACCATCTACAATAATCTTTCACCGGGCCGCATAGAAGTCGGTTTTTTTTTCTTAAAAATTATTGTTAGAAGACACTGCTGCGTAGCGATGTGGTTTCGATGAGATGTAGAATTTTGTTTTTGTTGTTGCGGTTTCTCATTATTTTTCTTCCAGCAGCTTGTACATATTTTGTGTGTTTTGCGTTTGAAGATGTTACCTCTTCGTTTGCAGATTCGACAGGACGCATATAATGCTTCTTCTTGATATGAGGATCCAGGTTCGTCGTCATTGGTCATATTATGGTTATGACGGGCTTCAAACTCTTCTAGTATTTTTGTTTTAAGCTCATCTGGCTTAGGAAGAGTGTCACGCATTTCAATAGCGACTCTGAAGTTCTCATATTTGGGGGAGAGGCTGTATAAAATCATGATGGTTAACAAGTCTTCGTTTATAGTGACGTCCATTCTTAATCAGCCAGCTTGTCAACTGTGTCCATAAATTTGTTCAAGTGTGCTCGTACATCTTGGTTGTCTAATTTAGTTAGGATCAGCTGTTTAAGTAGGGTCGCTTTACGCGCAGGTCCCTTACTGGCATAAGTGTTCTTTAATTTGTCCCATAATTCTTTTGCAGTGTCGCAGTTTTTAATTTGTTTAAGCTCGGAAGGAGCGATAATCAGGACGAGCTCACATTTCGCTAATCGATCATTTTCTTTTACATCGGCAGTTGCATCAGCAGCCAGGCTGTCTCAACATATTTAAATAATTTATGTCGTACTAGGACGGCTTCAGCTTGAATTACCCAAGTGTCGTAATTATCCTTCGTGAGTGGATCGATTTTTATGTTCGACATTTCGACTTGGTATTCGTACTTACAGTTTACGCTCTGCTACCATGTGAAGTTCTCAAAGTTAACTGTGACGATGGCGTGTGTGCGAGAACTTTATTTGTAATAGAAACGCTGAAGCATTTTATATTTGTTTTTAATAAGACTTAGTACAATAAATATATTGAGTGTATTCACGTTATTTATTTGACACGAATGTTTTTATCAAGAAGATTGCCACCATGGCAACGAAGGCCATAGAGGATTAGTCTTCTAAAGTATGTTTAAGTAGGTTGAACATACTTCACAATATTTATACGAGATACCACCATGCAGCTAATTTAAAATAACAATCTTCGTTATAACAATAATTTAGTGATAACTGATGATAAGTGATAATATTATATGTTTTAATTTAATTGCTATTCAATCGATAAACGTTTGAAATTATTTGCTGCCGACCCCGAACTCTCACGAGCCGTGGCACATAAGTACCGGGATGGGATTTTAAGTATAATATGTATATCTATCACTATCACACACGTTAAACGAAAAATAGTAAACTATTCGACATAGAATACTGATGGATACTATCATTTTAAGTATTGTACCCCTAGTGTATACGTTTTTGTTCTTGGTATCTGAACTAGACAGCCTACACGTTTTTTTTAAATACTTAGCGCTTGATTATCTAGTTTCCGAATAATTTACAAGGCAGTACAGATGTAGTATGCATAATTGTTTTCCATCATACTTTTAGTACTTTTTGTACCAACAGACTGACTGAAATAGCAAGACACGTTCTCGTACGTTTCCGTGAAAATACGATGGAAAATCGCCATCCAGTTGAGCTGTTAAAAATATGTCAACAATAATTTGCACCACTCATTGTATTCCTTTGTATATTGTATAGGAAAATGCTGGTGATAAACCAATATCTACGCTTTTATAAACAGCGCCAGCAACTATAAAAAAAACATTTTAATGACTAATTATAATATTGTGTTTAGGCTCTACATTTGCTGGCGCTATTCATATTATAGGTACAAGTACATTATTAATAATTACTTTTTAGGTTATCCGCCAATATACTAAAACATATAACGAAGGTATTAGACATAAAGTGGGAACTCCGGAACGGAGAGATCCTAACCGAAGACTGCGGAGCTGTGATAGTTTCTAATCATCAGTCTGCTTTTGACATCCTTGGTAAGAATATACTACTAATATATAGCTGGTCAAGCAGATCTTGTCAGTAAAAAAAGGCGCGAAATTCAAGTTTTCTATGGGACGATATCCCTTTGCGCCTAAATATTTCAAATTTGCCGCCTTTTTCTACTGACAAGATCTGCTTGACCATCTATATATTGAAACTCTTAAATAATAATATTTTTTCAATTTTAAGTCAACTAAGCACAGTGTTCCAGGATCGCTTGGGGCCGAATATTTTCGCTTTGCAGATCGACGTGGTTTGGTCAATTCTTTACAGATTTAGAGAAAAAAAAAATATATTACACCAAGTTGGCATTTTCCGGTGGGTACTGAAATGGAAAAAAATACTAATTTTCGCGGCTTATGGATTTATTAAATTGGTCTCTTTTATCATTCGATATTGCATACGATTACGCTTCTTTTGAGCTTTTTAATTAGCGTAAATACTTCATACCTACAGCCAATGCAATTTGCCGGAAACCCTGGGCACAACTGACTGACGACTTTTATTATTATTTAAAGTATTTGTACTGTTTTTGTTAATTGTTACAGGCTTATTCAATGTGTGGGAGGTAGTAGGTAAAATGACAGCTATAGCCAAAAAAGAAATATTTTATGTCTGGCCGTTTGGATTAGCGGCATACCTTGCCGGGGTGGTCTTCATAGACCGCAGTAACGCCAAAAAGTCATATGAACAACTGAAGATCACGTCCGATGTTATGGTGAAACAGAAGGTAAACTGACTTTTTTTCTGACCGAAAATTAAGAGAGGTACTTTCTTACTTATAACAGCAGATTACTTTCCTGTATTATTTAGAATTAAACCTAACTAGTAATTATCAAGAGTCTGTCACTAACGTCTATTGCAATTTATTTATATTACCTCTATGCTGTGACTCTATGGAGTTATATCTTTGCAACTTTATTTTTGTCAGTTTTTGCACATATTTTATTTACAGTGAAACCTGGTTAAGTGGGACCTGGATAAGTGAGAAACCTCTACAGGGTGGTCCAAACCTTGACGTCCAAAATTTTTTTTACATTCCTCACGTCGTGGGCTATCAGAATATACCCCATGTATGTTAGCCAATTTTTCGTAGTTTTCGAGTTATGATTTTTTTAACTTTTAACTTTTGTTATGAAATTCCGGGGTTCCCATACAGGGTGGCTAAAAACTAACTGCATTCTCGTTGCCAGGGAGGTTTAGGGATTATACTGAGCAAATTTTACTATGGGACCAACCCCGAAATCGCGAAAATAAAAATTTGGCTTTCATACATTTTGGCTGTGGTCCATTTTCCGAAATTTAGAAACGTAACAAATATAAGAGCCTCGGTAAAGAGTACCATTTTGTACCATTTGGAGTTGAAACTCTAGGTCCATGGGGTCCCAGCGCGCATAAGTTGTTCGCAGAAATCGCGAAACGTCTGGTTGACGTAACTGGTGACCGAAGAGCTGGCGGCTACCTCGCACAACGTATCAGCATTGCGATACAGCGAGGAAATGTCGCCAGCATCCTTGGTACAATGCCTCAAGGGCCTATTTTAGATTTAAGCTAGTTTTTAATTTCTTTTAGTAATACACTGTATATATCTTGTTTGTAAATAAAAAATAAAATAAAAAATTTAAAAGTTTAAAAAATCATAACTCGAAAACTACGAAAAATCGGCTAACATACATGGGATATATTCTGATAGCCCACGACGTGAGGAATCTAAAAAAATTTTTAGGACGTTAAGGTTTGGACCACCCTGTATAGCTTGGACTCATGGTGCGGTCCCGACACTTTAGCACTGAATTACCTCTGTTAGTGAGATAAAACAAACCTCTATAACTGGGATTAGTTGTTGTGATTTTATACTCACATTTACCTCTATAATTGAGACTGAGACTATATTTATAAGATTACATTTTCCGAATTATTATTTGAATTTTATAGGTATTGACCTCTGTATCTGAGATAACGTCAATCTATGACATCTCTAACTTGGAATTTATTGATCAATTTCCGTATTGTTACTAACGCTTAGTCTATCCATAAATTCCGCATTTCCTTAATTGTGTCTAAACGACTTCAAGTTTCATTTAGTTACTTTATGTAGTAGCATTTAGTACACTATCGAAACGAAAGCTGAAATCTTGATAAGTAACACGAATAAACAAATTTTCATTTCATAAATTTCTAAGACGCAATGAAGTCCGTATCAAATTTAATTGAAAAAATCTATCCTTTGGAGAATCATTCAAATAAATTCAAAGAAATATTTAAACACACTTAAAAAATATTTAGGGACAAGGCTTATTTTACCTCATTTATTTTTAAAGATAATTCAAAATACCTTATTAACCACCTCTATAACTGAAATATCCTCTATTCTCACCTCTATTAATAGGACCCTCTGTAAATGAGTCCGAAATTTATTTGTACCTGGCTAACTGAGAGCCTGGGTAAGTGGAATACCTCTTTAAGTGAGACAAATCTGCTCGTCCCTTGAAATCTCACTTATCCAGGTTTCACTGTATATGTACAATAAATGAACGTACATGGATAATATCAATCACGATAAATCAGTGAATTGAAATTGGCAAATTTCAAGTAACTGGCTGGTTTCCTTCTATGTTTCTTTCCTACATCGCTGCAATATTTTACAAACCTGTGACGTCACAAACAGACGCCATAACGCCCATGACACTAAGAGCGCGGCCACTCTGGCGAACTTTCTGCGCGCTCGCCTCGCTTTCAACTCGCTCGCAAATCGCCAGTGTAGCCGCGTTACGTTCTAACGAGCGTTTTCGCGCGAGGTTTAAAGTAGCTAAAGTCTATTTTTTTATTCGGTAGACTGAAATGACAGTTAATAGTATGAAATGACATTTCATGTTCATACAATTAACTGTCATTTCAGTCTACGGAATAAAAAAATTGACTTTACCTATAAAAAATGCAATTAATTATGTCAAAACCTATGAGAATAGCTGAAATATTGTGTTTTTCGGAACCGATAAAAGTGTACCCACAATATTAAAAGGGATTTTAGAATTTGTCATCATGTCTATCTATTCCATACATAATAACATCGTTATCGCGGGAGCAAAAACAAGCCTGTCAAAGAACAAGTAACAGAACGTCTGTTTTGTAAAAACGGAATATTCTGCCTACACATTCTAAACCTCTAAGATGGCTTCATATCTGGTATGAAGTTTTCGTTGAAAAAGATCAATGATGATGATGATGATGATGATGATGATCAATACGAAAAGAAAACTCATATTTAACAATGTAAATGCTTACCTATTAGTCAACGTGTCAACTTGAACAATAATGTCACCAATCTATTAATTTTTTAATATCAGTATTTCCTTCATAAAGTAGGTATTTTATTCTCATACCTACTTATTCGTATTAGATGACAAAAATTTTAACTAAATTTCCAATGATCCTAGCAACAAAAAGTAGCATTTATTTTATAAGAAATCTCAAATAGATTATTTACGTAAAATATTTTTTTTTTGCTGTGGGCTACCGTTTACGAGTTATGTAAATATGTACTTATTTACGAAAAACTAAAAAAAAAACGACATTAGAACAAGTTATACGTAACTTTCCCACCTTAATATATTTTAAAATATTGATCCTAGCGAAAAGGTGTACTAAATCTTTTTTGTGGAAAATTTTATGTAGATTACTTATGTAATAGAACATTTTTTGCTACGGGCCACCGTTTAAGAGTTATTAACGAAAAACTATAAAAAAGTTACCTTTAAGACCCCCCGCTACCCGTTAGCTTCACCCCCACCTCCGGTACTTCTAGTATCTTGTTAATTGAATACACCATTACCTACACCCATGCTAAAACTGGCTTATACACGAATTATTTCCCCCGATTGTCAATGTTTGGTGTTCGTTTGGTATACTATTGCTCCCGCGATAACGATGTATGAAATATTTAAGTTAATAAACGTGCAGCTATTTTACTAATATTTAAGTGGTTAGACCTTTACCTCGGTCTGCTGGGAGAAAAATCTCCAGTACCTACAGCTGAGTCGGGCATGCTACCGGATATCGGGCCGGAGTATCCAATGAGGATTACCTCCACCTCTGACAAAAAAAACCGTCTAAGTTTACACGTGTACGATTTAAATACCGTAAAATGGGGTGAGTAGGGTCAAAACTGAAATTCAAACCTCGATAACATTTTATTTTTACATATGAAAACTGAACGGTGTATATGATAAGTGTTCCGGAAGTTTGTATTTTAGTTTTTATTTTATTTTGGGTAGTTCCATTTCATAACTTTGACGATAAAGAGGAAAACCCACCTCACCCCGTAGTGCCTCGTATTTGGGGTGAGAGGGGTTTTCATACAAAGGTGATTTTGGAAGATTGTTGGATTGATTTTTTTTATTATGCGTATTACTATAGCTCCATTTTAAATTGGAATACATTATTTTAGTAGCAGTAGCCTTAAAATCCCTTCTCACCCCCCTCTCAAACCTTCTCTCCCCATTCATAACCCACCTCTCCCCGCGAAACCTACTCACCCCGTTTTACGGTACGTAGCTACGTAGCTGCTTTATATATAAATACCAAATGTAGGCATATGAGTTAAATAGGGGCTGCCACTGTATTATCATTTTTATATATTCTTTTATCAGACTATCGCTGAACTATTTGGCCACTTTGACTGCTACAAAGTATTTGACGCTGACTGTACCGAGCCCTGTGTAAGGAAAAAATAGTAGCGGAAATAACATGTCACGTGGTTGTTTCCCCCTTCTTTTTTCCTGTATCTACATATTCGTACATGCTTTCTCCCGGATAGGAATTATTTTTGAAATTGGTTAGGGGTGGGTACTATGAACCTAAACTTATTATATAGGTATACCATTAAGTATTTAAAACACTTAAAAATTTTAGGTAAAAATATGGCTCTTCCCGGAAGGTACCAGAAACAAAGACTACACTAAAATGCTACCATTTAAGAAAGGTGCATTTGCAATGGCGATATCTGCACAAGTACCTATTATTCCTGTTGTGTTCTCTCCGTATTATTTCATAAATAGGAAGAAATATCTATTTCAAAAAGGTATAGTATTGACTTAATTTTGATTCACACATAATTTGTTAACAAAACAGGATACATTTATTAATTTGGCCAACCAATCGTCATTTACTTTCTGGTCTTAAAGTCTTCTCATTAATAAAATGTTCGCATTGTAAGTATAAATGCTAAAGCAAACCATTTTACAACTACTACTTACCTATAGATATCCGATTGATCAGATATCTGAAATACCTACTTAAGAAATATAATGACAATGAAATACTATAATGACATCGAGCTAATCTGATGAATAAGAATGGAGTTGGTTATAGAAATCCTGTTGTAAAACTCGCAACTTTATTGAGTTTAGGTTTGTAGAGGTCGAATGAACAGTTGGTGGTAAAAGCTTGTATCAAAGTGAATCTTTTATTAAGTGATAAACTGTAAGGCATTTCTGAGATATGTATTTACACAGTTGTAATATTTCTCGGATACTGACTCAAATCCATTATTTAAAATTTGTGATATTTTTTTTCAATATAACGGTTTTATCGCTTTTAGGTCACATAGTCATGCAATGTCTAAAGCCTGTTACAACAAAAGGCATGACTTTAGACGACCTGCCCAAATTAATGGAGGAAGTGCGGAGTTCCATGGAGGCCACTTATGACCAGCTCGCTATTGAGTTGTTGGGCAATTTGCCGAAGAATTACCAGCACACAACAGTGGGATAACAATAGCTTAATCAGATGTAATTCTACGTTCACTTCAGGTTTATAATATATGGTAGCACAAGAAATTATTGTAACTATTGACTGTCCAAATTGCAGGAATGGGTCTCAGAGGATAATTGAACGCTAATCTCCTTAACCCGCGTTCAGAATAGAAATGTATTGATGTTAGCAGCACATACTGATTTGTGTGAGCTATTTATTATTTAGATCATAAACTGACTTGTGTAATATTGCATGGTAAATTTGAAGGAGGTGGTGTATTACGGAGATTTATTTTATCTTATATAAAAATATAAATGTATCGAGTGAATGAAATATTGAACCCCCGGATTGTAACGAAATTAGTTTGTACTATAGATAGGCAGACCTATACGGTTAAACGGTAGTTTAACTGAGGCGGTTGGTAAGAAGTTATTGACGGTTGACGGCTTGGCTGCATCAAGCCGATTTGTAAGTATCATGTGACGTAAATAAAATTCTGTAATATATAAACTAGTTTGAGTCGTAAGATTCAGCTACCCTCCACTAGAATATCACTGCGCAACTTCTTGACCGACCGCCTGAGATAAGCATATAGGTCTACATATGTAGGTAACGGTTTTTTAAAAGCCTAACTCATAAAAAAATATACCAATTCTTTACTTAATGTAATAGATTTAAATACAATCGTTTTAATAAAAAGCGGATAATATTTCACATTGTCATAAACTTATATAACTAAGTACCTACCTTGTAAGCACCTCCCTAGGATAAGTACCTAGCTAATAATAATCAATACCGAAACTGACACGGATTTTTTCTACTCCCGTACTTTTATTTGTCATTTAGAGGGTCGTGCACACATCTTTAAAACCCTACCTTATAGTCGTCAAGACAAGTCTTTAGTCTATTCCCCAAAAAAGAATTTGTGCATACACGCAGTATCTTTTTGGCACTTTTTCGATACTTGATGTAATGACCACTTACAAAATATTGTACGAAATACATTGTTGCCGACCTTATTTTAAATGTCATCTCTGAGAAATAAGTGAACCATAGACATGTTTTTTTTTAATTTCATTCATTCATTCATTCTTTTCCGTAGATACCGTAGGTATTTAGAAGTCCACTAGATGACATGAAAAATATTTGTTAAATTTACAATTTTATATCAAAGTAAGTGCTTGGTCGTAGAAAAAGTATTGTATGCAACGTTGTTTAACTGAGTCAAAAAATACTCGTGGCGTCTTTATTATCAATTTTCGGCTTCGCCTCAAATTGTTACTCACGCCACTCGCCTTTTTTGACCTCTCTTAAACAACGGTTGCATAAAATACTATGTTGTGTTAAGTAGATATTTTATCAATTTTTTAAAATTAAATGTTGATTTATTCTACTGTGTGGCATTTATATATACGAATATAGCCGCTAAATTTAGACTAAAACTTATACCTAAGGTAATCTATTGAACAGTTAGATCGTGTTGTATCCTGCTTACCAATAGGCCGCAAGTGTTACGCTGGCTATACAGTCATTTAATTAAATTCCACGGAGTCTACCAAAGATCTGTCACTGTTATTGACTAACGTTCAAATTTGCAGTGACATTGTAATTAGCTGCTGTTGAGAACTGAATGATTGCCTTGCCGTGGCAAATTTTGAACAAACAACCAAAAGGTGTTTTTTGAATTATTTTATGGTGCCGGCACGGACCTCATAAAAATGTTTTACTAGAGTCCGACCAGTGAGTCGTGTCACAAAAAAAAACGCGGGAATTTCAGTAAAAACCGCACCTGGCAATAATATAAAATTACTATGAAATTAAATGACAGCTTGAAACTGACAGCTTAGTGTAAGGCCTGAGTGGACGCTCGAAGTGGAGCGTTCGGCGGGGCGTGCAGCGTGGCGTCGAGCTCCCAAGTGATTTGAGCACGCCCAACTCGAGCGTCCACTCAGGCCTTACACTAAGGCCTGAGTAGACGCTCGAAGCGGAGCGTTCGGTTATAGAAATAAATAAAATAGCGATACAAACAATATAAGGAGCTAACAATGATTTATAACTCAAGATAGGTTATAGGCGTTCCAAAATTGAAGCGCTTACCTTGTGACAAATTGGACAAGTTGCCTTTATTCGCGGCTGGACAAGCGAGAAATGTGCACGTGGTAACGAGCTCCCGCACACCGAAAGAGAAAGAGACGACCTTTTGTTTAACAACAAGTGTGACAAAGATGGATGGAATGAGAAAATGAATCCAAAATAACAGATTTTTTCGTAGGCACAGAAACAAATATGGAAGTATTTTTTGTGCTCCTCAAGTATGAGTATAACCTATCTATGGTTATATAATATCATTGAGGAGCTAATAGCTAAAAATAGTAGTAGTATTAAAAATAGTATAAAATAGTATTAAAAATAATAGTATTTATCTCTCAAAATGTTATCACTTCTAGATTGCGTCGTTTGAGAGTCACTTAGTTGAATAACATAACACTCTTTCACCTTATTTGATCTTGAACCTCTAACTCAAATGGAGACAGGACAATTAACTCGGCCTTGTTGTGAAAGTTCAATAGATATACGAGTAGGTAAGAAAAGTTTTTCCAATCAAACTTGTGGGCGCAGATGTGTTGTAATGAGCGATTGATGTTTGGTACCTAGAACCATTTAGTTTTTATGCGGTATTTTTCTAAGTACTAATTGCCGAATGGAAAATGTATTAAACCCAAAAATGTAAACTTTCAATAACCTGATTACTTATTAAGTTAATTATTTTTTTGCGATTGGGAATTAAGGGCTGTTCGAGTTGTTTGATTTTAATGATCGGAAAATACGAGTAGGTATACAAGAATTGAACAGTTGAACACAACGTTTACATTTGTTTTGTATGTTGACAAATTGTTTCTTATTAAAGAGAAAAGTCGAAGTTATGAAAATACGTAAATAGAATAAAATATCCTTTAAAGAAATCGACTTCAAACAAGATAAAGATTATCCCTATTATATGCGCTAGCAACTGATATGTTTTATACATGACATTTCTATGAGAGTACAGGATTCAAATAGAAGAAAAGTTGTTAAAACAAGCCCTAGCATCTTCGGGCTTCGTTTCATTACAACGGCCTTTTTAGGGTCCCGTAGCCAAATTGCAAAAAACGGAACCCTTATCATGATCATGTCTGTGTCTGTCTGTCTGTCTGTCCGTCTGTCTGTCCGTATGTCACAGCCACTTTTTTCCGAAACTATAAGAACTATACTGTTGAAACTTGGTACCGTGAACCGCATTAAGATTTTCACACAAAAATAGAAAAAAAAACAATAAATTTTGGGGGTTCCCCATACTTAGAACTGAAACTCAAAAAATTTTTTTTCATCAAACCCATACGTGTGGGGTATCTATGGATAGGGCTTTAAAAATGATATTGAGGTTTCTAATATCATTTTTTTCTAAATTGAATAGTTTGCGCGAGAGACACTTCCAAAGTGGTAAAATGTGTCCCCCCCGCCCTGTAACTTCTAAAATAAGAGAATGATAAAACTAAAAAAAATATATGATGTACATTACCATGCAAGCTTCCACCTAAAATTGGTTTGAACGAGATCTAATAAGTAGTTTTTTTTTTAATATGTCATAAATCCCCTAAATACGGAACCCTTCATGGGCGAGTCCGACTCGCACTTGCCCGCTTTTTATTAACGTTATGTAAATGGATAACTGACAAAGTATTTGAACAGAAAGCTTATGTTAATAGATTCGTATTAATATTATTATATTAATGATAATACGTAAGAAGAATGTCAACACAATACTACCTGACGATCACTAGGTTGTCTGTTAATAAGATTGAATTGAAAATTAGGCCTTTTTAACATTAAACACATCGATGTAAGTAGGTAATAAATAGTACATTACCTACGTAATAATAGTGGTATGGGCATATTTATTTGTTCAAAGAGATTCAATAGAAGTCCAATGCCTGGAGGACAATTATAATACCGCTCGCTCGTGTCATCTCGTGTACAACCTATACTGTTGGTCATCACACTTACTAACAAAAAGTATAATATTTAAAACCTTCTCGTTTTGAACACATATTAACTCACATTTATAGACGGGTCTAACGCGAAATTTATTCAATTACCTTTATATACCGACGTTTCGACACAGGTTTCACTGGTCATGGTCGCGGCCAACTGATGTCCCAGCAAAATGTCAACACACACCCCCCGGTGTTAGACCCGTCTATAAATGTGAGTTAACAAAAAGTAGTTTGAAACGTACGGAGCACTAAAAATACAAGCGTGTAGAAAATAAATTGTAAGAATTCATAAATAGGTAATACCTAGCTCATTAGTCGTGTATCTTCTACAGTCAACAAATTTGGCAGGTTAATTCGAAAACCCTAATTCGGTATGTGCAATATTCTCTATTTAATCCAATAAACGAGATCGAAGAGTAGGTACCATCATTGAAATCCATTAAATTGCGGTAACAACAATGTTGGTTGGAGCTACAAAATTGAAGAGCGGAGGGGAAGTTTCGTTTCGATTTCATTAAGTGAGGAAGCCCGGACTGTAAAAGATATCTAAGTATTGCAAACAGCCGTACAGCGGGCTCAGCATGGTTCCATTTTTATCGACTATCACTATGCCCGTCACTTTCGCACTTACATACTTTTTAGAACGTGACAGGCATGGTGACAAACGATATAAATGCGACCGTGCTACTAAGGCTGATAATATTTATGGCGTTGTTTTGATAGCGGAGGAGTAAATGTGTTATTTTTCTTTTGCGCCCCTTCTGACATGGAAAACTGTTTGGACACTCTATTCAACCACAATAGAATAACTAAATTTTGTAAAAAAAGAGTAGAGTATGCTATGTACTTCACAGACTTGTAATTGTCGCTCGCGCTTGACAGACAGCTGAAGTGTGCGAAAGGGAAGCCCTCGCGTATATGAACATCGCAGGAGTGCGAAAGAGTCAGACTACAAATGAGAAAACGTGACCATTTTGGAGTTTGACAACGGCCGCGGACGGCCAAGAGCGTATCACCGTAATTTTCAATTTGAAAAATATACACAAATTCGGAAGAAAACTATTTGATTAAGTAATACAATGAAGATAGTGTCTTGTAGTGTACCGGATTTCAGTGTCACGGGGCCAAATAAACCTAGCAAATATTCATTTCAGAGGAATTATGATATTCCGAGCGAAATTTTCTTGACGATATTTTGTCAAATTAACAGCATAAAAAGTGTAAGAAGCCGGTTTATACAGTTAATTATAAGTTTTTATTCCTTTGTGTGCTAATATTTTATCATATTACTCAATAATTTAAGATATTTTGTGTAAAAACATAAACTGTTACTTTACGCTAGGGCTTGACAAAATGTTCAGATGACAGTATCGATGCCTCGTCGGTATATTAATAGCTATGTTAATAATTTCTTCACAAGACATCATTAAGATATTAACCTTTTTCTACTCCAGCACTTAAATGTGTCAATTAAATGACTGACAGTGATATCTAAAGCAATGTCATTTGAATGCTTTGTCTATAGGCTCATAAGATGACTGCTAGCAGTCATCTTATGAGTATAATACAACTGCTTTATTTTTTTTAAAGATACAAGTTCCGATCATCTTGATTGAAAGAGGTATGTTTTCATTTACAATAATAACTCTTTTTTTTTTTAAATAATAACTCAATTTTTTTTAAATAATAACTCTTTTTTTTTAATAATAACTCTTTTTTTTAATAATAACTCTTTTTTTTTAATAATAACTTTTTTTTTTTTTTTTTTTTTTTTTTTTTTTTTTTTTTTTTTTTTTTTTTTTTGGCTGCAGCTGTCATAGAAAAAGTAATGTATGCAACAGCTCATAATTGGTTCTTAAAATTCTCGGGTCTTTTTTTACAAAACTCGACTACGTCTCGTTTTGTAACTTCGACCCTTGAATTTTAAGAACCCTTATTATATCACTGTTGCATAAACTACTATTATAACCGACTTCAAATAATAACGATTATAACAAGCTTTTTGAAGGTGCACATGTTTAGCAGTAAATTTAAACTTCACTTTCCAACACAGTAAGAGTTAGACTAAGATAAGTCTGTAACGATTTTGATAGCACACGGAGTTCAAGTGTCATTTATACGTCATAATGTCGTAAATTTTAACGTTTGAAAAAAAACCGGCCAAGTGCGAGTCGGACTAGCGTTTCAAGGGTTCCGTACATTAAGTCCGACTCACGCTTGACCACATTTCTGATAGGTTTTCCTGTCATCTATAGGTAAAGAACTATTTTGTGTATTTTTTTCAAAATTTTTACACCCAGTAGTTTCGAAGATAAGGGGGGGGGGGGGGGGGGGGGGGAATGGTCATTATTTGCCTATTTTCTTGAATAACTGCGAAACTATTAATCCTAAAATTATAAAAAAAATATATTTGAGATTCTTACAATGAGCTCTTTCATCTGATATGTAACACGATATAGTTTGAAAAAACTTTATTTTTTAATTTTCTCATTTACCTCCCAAAAATGGCCTCCATATTTAAAATTCATTTGTTTACGTTACACGTCCATCTTTGGGTCATAAACTTACATATGTGTGCAAATTTCAACTTAATTGGTCCAGTAGTTTCGGAGAAAATAGGCTGTGATAGACGGACGGACAGACAGATAGACAGACGCACGAGTGATCCTATTAAGGTTCCGTTTTTAGGGTTCCGTAGCCAAATGGCAAAAAACGGAACCCTTATAGATTCGTCATGTCTGTCTGTCTGTCCGTCTGTCTGTCCGTCCGTATGTCACAGCCACTTTTCTCCGAAACTATAAGAACTATACTGTTGAAACTTGGTAAGTAGATGTATTCTGTGAACCGCATTAAGATTTTCACACAAAAATAGAAAAAAAACAATTAATTTTTGGGGTTCCCCATACTTCGAACTGAAACTCAAATTTTTTTTTTTCATCAAACCCATACGTGTGGGTTATCTATGGATAGGTCTTCAAAAATGATATTGAGGTTCCTAATATCATTTTTTTCTAAACTGAATAGTTTGCGCGAGAGACACTTCCAAAGTGGTAAAATGTGTGTCCCCCCCCCCCCCAACTTCTAAAATAAGAGAATGATAAAACTAAAAAAAATATATGATGTACATTACCATGTAAACTTCCACCGAAAATTGGTTTGAACGAGATCTAGCAAGTAGTTTTTTTTAATACGTCATAAATCGCCTAAATACGGAACCCTTCATGGGCGAGTCTGACTCGCACTTGGCCGCTTTTTCCTTTTGAGGTACGGAACCCTAAAAACGGTAATTTACAAACAAACAAACAAATTTACAAACTTATAACTAGGTAAATATAAAAATTAAGGGTAGGTATATAATTACGTATATGCTATTAGGCCATAGGTACCCGGCTAAATGTACCTAGTACGCTGCTGGCGTTTCCTCTTTGCACCGCTAGCGAAATACGCTGGATAATACGTTTAAAATAACGGATTTGAAAAAGTTGTCGATAAAGCAATCAAACACCGACAGATTATTAATATGTTGTAACATGACATCACTATTTTTGATCTCACATAGACAATTTACGCACACACTTGCATTTCATTTTTGGTCGCACTTTTGAAGATTGACAGTTGTTCTTGTCTATTCTAATTCTATGATGTACTTAGATAGGATGACACTGATATGACAAAATGCCGTCAATAAAAAAAAATACTGTTTAGCTACCTACTTTTATTTCCCTATTATATTCGGAAATATTTTTTTTTCTTTAGCCTATTGGTGTGTCCCACTGCTGGGCAAAGGCCTCCCCTCTTTCCCGCCACTTGACTCTGTCCAATGCACACTCCCGCCACTCCACACAGAATGCATCAAGGTTGTCCCGCCATCTCCGTTTGGGTCTTCCTTTGCCCCGAGATCCATCCTGTGGGATCCAGTCCGTGGCTAATTTGGCCCAGCGTTCTGGGTGCATTCGGCAGATGTGCCCTGCCCAGTCCCATTTCAGCTTAGCGGCCTTCATGCCCACATCCACAATGCCAGTTTTGGAACGCAGTTCGGTATTTCTAATACGGTCAGTTCTACGAAGACCCAGTATGCTGCGTTCCATTGCTCTCTGGCAAACCTTGAGTCTGGACTTCAGCTTCAGTTTGAGACCATGTTTGGGCGCCGTAGGTGAGGATAGACAGGATACACATGTCGAGGAGTTTGCGCTTTAAAGAGAGTGGAAGGTTGCCCTTCATTAGCGTCTTCATGGACCAGAAGCTCTTCCAGGCGTTTGCGATACGGCGATCGATTTCTTTGAACTGCCTGTTGTCGAAGGATACTAACTGGCCCAAGTAGATATATTCGTCGACATACTGCATATCCTGCCCATCTACCACTACACTACGTTTCGCGCGGTTGGTCATCAACTGTGTCTTGGCTCTATTCATGGTGAGTCCAACTTCAAGACAAATAATAGGACCAAAAAAATGTGCCCCCTCCCCTAACTTTCCACTATGGATCCAAAAAATAAACTTTAAGTAGAAATGAATTACAGATAATAAAACATCCTGTCCTCCTATCCTTATCCCTAGCTATCACGTGCTATCGTACCTGTTTTAACAGGTAGGGCAAATGTACCAGTGCATGAAGCTTTAGGGTTTTTTAGTTTAGAGTTATTAAATATTTTTTCTACTCCCGTACGTTTATTTGACATTTAAAGGGTCGTGCACACACCTTTAAAACCCTACCTTATTGTTGTCAAAACAAGTCTTTAGTCTATTCCCCAAAAAAGCATTTGTGCATTCACGCAGTATCTTTTTGGCACTTTTTCGATACTTCGTGTAAGTTTTGATTCATTGAGAGTTTTGATTCATTGAGAGTTTTGATTCATTAAGAGTTTTGATTCATTGCGAGTTTTGATTCATTGAGAGTTTTGATTCATTGAGAGTTTTGATTCATTGAGAGTTTTGATTCATTGAGAGTTTTGATTCATTGTGAGTTTTGATTTGTTGATTTGTTGATTTGAGTTTTGATTTGTTGATTGAGTTTTGATTTGTTGATTTGAGTTTCGATTTGTTGATTAGAGTTTCGATTTGTTGATTTGAGTTTCGATTTGTTGATTTTAGTTTCGATTTAGTTGATTTGAGATTCGATTTATTTGATTTGAGATTCGATTTATTTGATTTGAGATTCGATTTATTTGATTTGAGATTCGATTTATTTGATTTGAGATTCGATTTATTTGATTTGAGATTCGATTTATATGATTTATAATTTCGAGATTTAATTTATTTGATTCGAGATTTGATTTATTTGATTTAGTTGATACGAGATTTGATTTGTTTGATTTATTTGATTCGAGATTTGATATATTTTATTCGAGATTTGATTTATTTGATACGAGATTTGATTTAATTGATTCGAGATTTGATTAATTTGATTCGAGATTTGATTTATTTGATTCGAGATTTGATACATTTGATTCGAGATTTGATTTATTTGATTCGAGATTTGATTTATTTGATACGAGATTTGATTCGAGATTTGATTTATTTGATTCGAGATTTGTTTTATTTGATTCGAGATTTGATTTATTTGATTCGGGATTTGATTTATTTGATTCGAGATTTGATTAATTTGATTCGAGATTTGATTTATTTGATTCGAGATTTGTTTTATTTGATTCGAGATTTGATTTATTTGATTCGAGATTTGATTTATTTGATTCGAGATTTGATTTATTTGATTCGAGATTTGATTTATTTGATTGGAGATTTGATTTATTTGATTCGAGATTTGATTTATTTGATTCGAGATTTGATTTATTTGATTAGAGATTTGATTTATTTGATTCGACATTTGATTTCTTGATTCGACATTTGATTTCTTGATTCGACATTTGATTTCTTGTTTTGACATTTGATTTCTTGATTTGACATTTGATTTCTTGATTTGCCATTTGATTTCTTGATTTGACATTTGATTTCTTGATTTGACATATGATTTCTTGATTTGACATTTGATTTCATGATTTGACATTTGATTTCTTGATTTGACATTTGATGTCTTGATTTGACATTTGATTTCTTGATTTGACATTTGATTTCTTGATTTGACATTTAATTTCCTGATTTGACATTTGATTTCTTGATTTGAGATTGATTTGAATTATTGTTATTGAAGCATAAGCCTGTTTGTGCTTAGTCACGAGAATTGAATTGGTTCGTGTACTGTTTACCTGCAGATAGAGATGATTCAGTCACGAGAATTGAATTGGTTCGTGTACTGTCTACCTTTATCACACCTATGTTAGATATGTTAGCAAATCGAGCGCCGCACCTCTACCGGCGTTCCCCGCCTCGCTCCGTCAGAGTCCGGTTGCGAGCCTTCTCCAGCAGGAGCCCGCCTCGCGCCGCCAGAGTTCCGGTTGCGAGCCGTCTCCAGCAGGAGCCCGCCTCGCGCCGCCAGTGTTCCGGTTGCGAGCCGTCTCCAACAGGAACCCGCCTCGCGCCGCCAGAGTTCCGGTTGCGAGCCGTCTCCAGCAGGAGCCCGCCTCGCGCCGCCAGAGTTCTGGTAGCGAGCCGTCTCCAGCAGGAGCCCGCCTCGCACCGCCAGAGTTCCGGTTGCGAGCCGTCTCCAGCAGGAGCCCGCCTCGCGCCGCCAGAGTTCCGGTTGCGAGCCGTCTCCAGCAGGAGCCTGCCTCGAGCCGCCAGAGTTCCGGTTGCGAGCCGTCTCCAGCAGGAGCCCGCCTCGCGCCGCCAGAGTTCTGCTTGCGAGCCGTCTCCAGCAGGAGTCCGCCTCGCGCCGCCAGTGTTCCGGTTGCGAGCCGTCTCCAGCAGGAGCACGCCTCGCGCCGCCAGAGTTCCGGTTGCGAGCCGTCTCCAGCAGGAGCCCGCCTCGCGCCGCCAGAGTTCCGGTTGCGAGCCGTCTCCAGCAGGAGCCCGCCTCGCGCCGCCAGAGTTCCGGTTGCGAGCCGTCTCCAGCAGGAGCTCGCCTCGCGCCGCCAGAGTCCGGCAGAAGAATAACAATTTTTAACCCTTCGTATGCCTTAGTCAAAATTTTTACTAATGAATTAATAATGAGTCAAAATTTTTACTAATGAATTAATAATGAGTCAAAATTTTTACTAATGAATTAATAACCTTGAAACTGTAAATTATAGTCGATTGTGTGGTACGTATACGGAACCAGGCATACGAAAGGTTATTTACACGATGTTTTTGAGATTTTGACATGCTGATGCCTGATTGAAACTGTTTAAAGCCACGAGAAAATAATCGGTTCGTGTGCTGACACAATTAAGTAGTAGGTGCGAGAATAGAACTGGGTCGTATCCTATACATTGACTCTATCGCAAGAAATTGATCGGTTTGCGATTAGTGTATCCACTGTTAAGTAGTATACGTAGTCTTGTCGGCCAAGTGTAGGGTTTCCACCTGGCACGTGTATGAGGACATACACGGAGTCAGGATGGACGAGTGTAGGGTTTTTGGTATTTAACATACCTAGTTAATTCGTTTTTAAAGTTAAGGGTAGTTGAGATTGAAGACTTAGCATAGCTACTTAATTCGTTTTTAAAGAAGGGTAATTTTGAAATTGAAGACTATTATGGGTTGGGTATAAAAAGAAACTACACTTGGCGGACGGGCCTCTTTGGTTGTTGAGCCGTGATAGCGAACGGTTGTCATGAGACGAGATTACTGTAAATTGGAACAAGACAAGAAAATAAATGGATAAATATCTTCAAGGGTGTTGTTATTTTTACATTTTAGTACATTATTAAGATCAGTGTTGTATACCGGAGGACGCCGAACTCATCCGTGGCGGGGAAAATCTGAGGTCTAAGTTGGCCGACTGCAGGTAACGATTTTACGCTTCCTCTAGCTTGCGACAGAAAGCCAGAATCACCACCAGCGGTCTCCAACGGTGACCAACGATTTGGTTCCCACTGTCTCCGGATCAAAGTTCGCTTACACCTATACATACTTTAGTTTCAATTTCCATATTATTTATCCCAATTTCACCCAACTTTCTTGCTCCATCGGCCCTAAATTTCACTTTTCTTTCGCCCCTTTCTCGCTAAATACAGTCCAGTACGGATATGATGGTCGTTCTTGTCTACGTGACAGCGTGATAAAACGGTGTCCGTCACTTTCTTTCCCACGGTGTTAAACAGTGACAGTTATTTTATCACGTGGATAAAGATGGATAAAGCTATCCATAATAGGCTGGCAGCTTTGCTATCGAACATTTTGGTTGACATAAATTGACACATTTATGTTGACTTTTAGCTCATGTTTTGATGAAATCTGATCAGGCGACACGCGTTGGTATAGTGACATTTTGACCCTTTGGAGCCTTAAAAAACATAGATCTTCTAAAGATAGCGGGAAATGAAACACGGCATGTATATTATTTATTTACTACTTATAAGTATAAGACACGGTAAAGATCCAACTTCGTTTTGTGCCGAAAAACGCCGGCGACATGCGATTTACACCAAATCAAATAATGACCCTAAAACACGTTTTCACGGTAACATATATACTTACTGTATATAAGTATGTATACATATACGAATACGTATACGATATTCCTATACATTATACTGTAGGTAATAGGTATGTATGTATGCATAGTAAGTTAAGCAGGCATGCTCCTGTCCTGTGAGGTAATGTACTGGGTGAGTGATGGATGTCGCATATACGAGTGTCACTCGTCTTGATAGGTATCTGAGTACCTACTCGGTTTGCCGCGGAGTGTACTTTACACGTATACAGTGTGGAAAGATAAGTCGGGCCCTGGAGGGAAACTACCTTAAATCCTTAAGCTGGCACATTTTACTTAATGGAGACATTCCTTTATTTTTAAAAAGAAACAAAACTGCATTCAAAGTATTTTTCTTTTTTTCTTCGATTTGGCTTGTCTAAAAAAATCTTGAGTACTAAATATTACATTTTATGGATATTTTGTACGACAGACGAGTTTAAGACCTAATGTTTCTTGGAGAAATGTTATCATTAACATTAACATTAACTGTATCGACTAGTAGAATAAAATTGCGAGTTTTTATTTTTTGGAATTTTTAGTCGGTTCGAGTCCCGGGCGAGGCAAGCGAGTTTTAGAAAATCTTTGAATGCAGTTTTGTTTCTTTTTAAAAATAAAGGAATGTCTCCTTTAAGTAAAATGAGCCAGCTTAGGGATTTAAGGTAGTTTCCCTCCAGGGCCCGACTTATCTTTCCACACTGTACCTATATAATATAAGTAACGAATATCTGGGACACCGAAATTTGCACGAAAAACATATAAAAACTCAAAAATGTGCGTTTTCCCAGAGCACAGAGTATTAATACCTAGCTAACAGATCGATTTTTCGCCCTCGAAAACCCACAAATAGCAAATTACCCGAAAAATATAAATATATATATATATATATATATATATATATATATATATACAAATATACATACAGAATTGCTCGTTTAAAGGTATAAGATATCATTTTGCAAATACGTGTTGGCATAACGTATTTTCTTACGAGGGCACTTTTAATCTGAAAATATCGACGCAGCTGTAATGTTACAGATAATATATATTTATTTACGGTATGATGCAACAGGCTATAATAATATATGGTAAACAAATATCTACAGAAAGTTAAAGTTAAAGTTTGGGCTATTGTGAAATAAACTCGCATACAAGAATTCTATAAATACATTCTATCTATATAATTCTAAGTCATTCGCCAATTTTGCTCAACTGGGAATTCGATTTTCAAAGTTTAACTCCCGCAATGTCAAACGCCGAGTTTTTGGGCATGTTTATTTGGGTCAAGTCCCTATAACGACGTGTGAAAAACTTTTGGTCACTGACTTAACCCTCGATGTAACTTTGGCAAATACTGACGCTATCTAAAGGTATCGAAACTACATCATCATCACTCACGTTTTGCTGCCATAGGGACCTTTACTCCCTGTTAGCTATTGCCTTATTAAGTTATTAAGAATACACAACAAAAAGGGTCATTCTTCAAAAGAGGAGTGATTAAGTGCTGTTCTTTAATTATTAACCAAAATGGGATTTACCTACCTGCATATGATAAATATGAAAACAGACATATCTTGTGTATTAACAGCTTTTCGGCCGATTTTTTTTCTGATGATGGGTCACGTCATTAGTAAGTGTACATAATTACGTTACGTTATACTAAATTGCAGCATTCGCCTCATCTTATTATTGAACAAAATAAATAAATAATAAAAATGTTTTTTCATGAATAGTTCCGTTTTAATGGGACGAATTACTTCGTACTTTGCACATATAGTACTCTTAGTGAATACCCTCAATATGTCCCATAGACCGACAACACTCCATACTTATAAAAAATAAAAATACGTGAGTCAACATTTTACAATATATTTTTTTCTAACTTGTAAAACAGAGACACCTCCATTTTTAGAGTTCCGTAGCCAAATGGCAAAAAACGGAACCCTTATAGATTTTTGTTTATTTGTTTATTTCAATATACATCTGTAACTTACAGCTAACAAGCCAAAGCGTCACAAATATTAATATAATATGTCAAACATTATACATAAAACTATCTCTAACAAACATGTAATAGCAGTAGCAGTAGCCACATTAGGATTAGGATTTTTCTATTAATCTCTTACATTTTTCAATAAAACAATACCATGTAGAGTGAAACAGATCTCCATGCGGGTCTTCATTGAGTACGGAGTTGAGCACAGAGAGTGCGGTCGAGAGCGGCGCGGTCCGCTGCAGCGCGGTGCGCGCCGGCGGGCATGCCAGGAGAGGCGCTGAGCGCAGGCGGGACCGCGCGTTGGGAGCGTACAGTCTAACCACTTCTTCGACCAGACCCGTACACTCTATTTTGTTGCGTATGATACCTAATGTCATTTCTGTCTGTCAGATGATTCGGCATGTCTGTCTGTCTATCTGTCCGTCTGTCCGTCCGTATGTCACAGTCACTTTTCTCCGAAACTATAAGAACTATACTGTTGAAACTTGGTAAGTAGATGTATTCTGTGAACCGCATTAAGATTTTCACACAAAAATAGAAAAAAAAAACAATAAATTTTTGGGGTTCCCCATACTTAGAACTGAAACTCAAAAAAATTTTTTTCATCAAACCCATACCCAAACCCACACCCATAGTGGGGTGTCTATGGATAGGTCTTCAAAAATGATATTGAGGTTTCTAATATTATTTTTTTCTAAACTGAATAGTTTGCGCGAGAGACACTTCCAAAGTGGTAAAATGTGTGTCCCCCCCCTGTAACTTCTAAAATAACAGAATGATAAAACTAAAAAAAAAACATACAACCGAATTGATAACCTCCTCCTTTTAGATTTGGAAGTCGGTTAAAAAAATATATGATGTACATTACCGTGTAAACTTCCACCGAAAATTGGTTTGAACGAGATCTAGTAAGTAGTTTTTTTTTAATACGTCATAAATCGCCTAAATACGGAATCCTTCATGGGCGAGTCCGACTCGCACTTGGCCGCTTTTTTAAATTTATATTAGGCTTTTTAATGAGCTATAACATATATTTAATTCAAGCTTACCAGACCAATACCAGAGGAAACCACATACGTAGTAACCAATAATCGAATTCAAACCGAATTCGAGCATGCCTATTGTAGTAGGAGTCGGAATGTGCTACTTACTTGGAGTCTATTTATGCCTCTCCATGACAACAAAATCATAGATATTTTTTGTTTAATATTGCGCCGCATTTTAAATATAGTTAACCTCACTTAATAACTTCATTTGCTTGAAGGGGGCATACATTTTCGTGCTTTGTTTTTAAATTTGTATTTTATGTTTAAAGATTCAGCACATTACTAATAATCTATGGGATTAACTGGAGACTGCCTGTCAGCCGGTTAAGTTTTATTCGATCTTGCGTTTATTGTAATTTATATATTTATGTTTGTATCAAATATTTAGTGGTAACATAGTTGATTGTTATTAGTATTATTGTTATATGTAAACATTTTTGGTCCTATAATCTGAAATACTCGTTATAATAATATTATATCACTATCAGTTTTCAACTTCACCAACGGCGTACATTTTGGAGTTGCCCCGAGGTAGTGACCTAAGTTGTGGACTTCCAAAAGCATAAACCTAATATGAATTAAGTGTGTATGTATACTTATTAGCGCTGAGAAGTTTGTTCGCATACAGTTTCTCACGTGTTATGTCTCTTTGAGAACTTAGAGAGCCATGTGCAAACACACCTTTTCAGGCATCACGTCGTATGCTCTACAAGTTAATTCAACTCGCTAACAACAATCTTAACTCATAAGTTCCCTGCTCTGGCGAATATGCTTCTTCGCCGTTCCTCCTTCAGGGTTGACAGGAAGAGTGCAGGTACAATAATTGTACCTATACATGCGCATTCCAATAAAAATCTATTACCCACTCATGTATTAGTTTTCGTTATATTTTATTTTTATCTCTGTGGCTACAGTTGCTCGATATTATTATCTAAGTGGTGTGAAAATATTTATTTCGGCTGTGGCACAAAATTCATGAATAGTGTCATATTTATTCATATATTCAGTTTGCCGCGGAAATGAGAATGTCTTTGAGTAATTCGTTAATATTGTGGGCCGGAACCGACCTAGGCAATTACACAGACGAGACACGAGGTCTTCCCCGGTCAAATTTAACACATTCTCTGCCAGCGACCCGCTTAGCGGGTTCTCCGTTTAAAAAATCTGTTTATTTCAAGTAATCAAGTATTTATTTGCGAATATCGACATAGCCATGCAAATACAATAATAACTACACGTCAACCAAAGAGAATAGATAGTATCTAGAGGATTATTGTCATGGTAAATTTTGTAGTCACAGTAAATTTACTGCCGATTACACACGATTAGAAGTAAAAATTAAAATGTTTAAAAATAACAAAAAATTTATACATATACTTACGGATAAATGATTTTTATTATTTTAGAATGCCATATGACTTTGACCCATGTTCTTTCACTGATATTTGTTAAGATTCAAGTTAAAATTCCAACGCCATCTACCCGAATATAGGCCAAAGGTGTGGCGCCATCTATTCGAGACTAAAATTTCTTGATTTCCGTCCGAGGCACGTTTATTCCTTAGACTTTACTTATTTTATACGGAGATACATACATACATATACTCGTAGTTTCGTGCTTTCTGCCGTACGGGACGATAGTTGAGGCTAAGAAGCCGTACTACATGTGGGTCTGAAAGTCTGAAACTTTTATAATAAGCAAGATAAAAATATATTGTTTATAGCTATCGGACATTATCAGAATAATTTGCTTAACTTAATGAAGTCCATTCCTCTTCATTAGAGCGCGAGTCGGTGCCGCGGCCCGAATCAAAGTCGGCCATTATGCTAATGTCCTGCTGATGTTATTGAGAGCAATAATTGAGTGGAAGGACGGAATTTTTGACTCAACGAGCCGTTTTATTGACTTTTTTTTCTAGTCATAACTATAGTAGGTATATATTTAATTATTAATTTTAATAAACATAAATATACCTATATTTAACTTAAATTTATACCTAAACAATAAAATTATTTATCTACCGTGGTCGAGTTTAGTTGATTAACGCTCAGTACTAATTGGAAACAAACGTACGACTATTCATAGAAGTTAATTGGGCTTATTGTGTTCGGCGTGGACGATAATCTGAAACTAGCCGATAGGCAAGGCACTGCGCAGCCGTGGTCGTTACGGCCTGAGGGCCTACTGCGAACCACGTTCGACGTGTTGCCTCCCTGTCACATAAGTACGAATTCACAAGTGCCACAAAGAGGCAACACGTCGAAAATGGTTCGCGATAGGCCCTCTGGTCACGACATTGCGCGAATGACTAAGTCTCACGGTAAGCCCAAGGAGGATTGTGTTATGGGTACTCAGACAATGATATATATATAGTAAATACAATATATAAATACTTAACCCTTAAAACGTTTATGTCCCTTTTTTAGTACAGGTACTAAATGCGGCCCCAAGTTTAAACACTATATGCGGGATAGAAAAGGAAGTACGTTGAAGAAAGTGCAAGAATTGTACTTTTTTTTCTAGCTTGTGGCAATATCAGGCAACATTCGGTTTATGCGCAAGCGGCAATTGAAATATGAAATTTGCTGAATTTGCGACGGAGTGTGTTCCTGACGTCATAGAATATAAAGTAACAAGCTAAAGTGCTTTCTTTGTGTTGATATTATTACTAGGTGAGTTAAACATTGTTATTACATATAAAGTTCATTATATCATAGATTAATTATAAGTCAAAAATTGTGAAATAAATCTTGTCCCATTTTTGTGACATTGTCGATAGTACTGGTAACCAAGTACCATGCATGCACGTCCTAAAAAACGGACCGTGCCGTCTTGTGCGCAGACACGATTGTGACAGAAAACGGACATTGCCATACATAAGTTATATACTTTTTTTCATTTATTGTCATTTTATAGGCTGGCGTTGCGTTGGGATTGTGTGATACATAAGTATATGGATACATTTTATTGTATTTTAGTTTCAGGTGGTTCCACCATCTGACTCAGAGGAGTGAGATAATAAAAAAACGACGATGACGAAATTTTACTACTAGAGACAACTTGTACGTAGCTTGCCCCAATCCGACTCTCTTTCAGCCAAGTCAATTTCTCCGGAGATGTCAGATATGATGGACAAATATAGATCGGTTCATTTACGAAGACGCGTAGGTACTATTATTCTTATTGCCATGCTATTAAAGTTGAGTGCACCACAACGTGAATCTGTACTTATAGATGGTTTTGAAGTCAAAGGTCCTTGTGTGAAAAACGTTGTTAATAATATAATGACTCGACCTGAACACGACCTGTCCCCTAGTACTCCATCTACAAAACTTAATTCCATGTCAGCAAACTCATAATTCGCTTCAGTATCCAAATTATTGGCACGTCTTGAAATGTGCTACGGTTAAAACCTATTTCAAGTCGACGAAGAAGATGTTACAATTCCTGAGGCCTGTAAAATGGAATCCCTTCAAAATTCAGGACAGTAAATGCCTAAATTTGAATCGAGTTATATGTGGGGAAGACGTAGTAAAGGATGGGAAGGAGAGGAAAGTATTTCTACTTGGGTACAGGAACATATTGTCAAGGACCGCCAACCAAAGTCTGCAGTCTGGGAGAATGACATGCATAAGCCTCTGATTCTTGCCAAGGAGGAGCGATATAATCCCAGAATGTTTCGACATGCCATTGAGACTGAAAAACATCTAAACTTTAACAGGAACGACAGCTTTTCTCTACCACCAGCTTAGGTTCCAGATAGTTCGTGTGATAAGGAAACAAGCAAGACATAGAACTGTGAGATCATAGTGTTAAATGGTGTGGTCATTTTAGTATAGCAATGTCACTTAAAATAATTGTAATGTGTAACTAGCTTTATGAGCCTGTTTTGCATGTATAAGTAGCCTTGAAATTTATAGTTTTGGTTTAATATTTCGGTATGTGGGTCATTCTATACATTAACACTGGAAGTAAATATAGTATTATTATGTTTCACATAAGTTTTTTCTATTTTATATTGTAATTAAACGATTTTCAAAACATTTACTAGTGTGTTATTTAAATAATTTACAATTTTCTTGCCCTATAATATTTTATTTATTTTAATTTTCTGAAACTGTATGACAGCGTTGTCCGTTTTTTAGGACAACCTTGGGAGCACTCAATCTATAAGGTTCATGGCAATGTCCGTTTTAACGGACGTCCTAAAAACCCTACTTTCAGAATTTTTTAATTTTTTTTTCGTAAATTATAGTACTTTTTAACTCATTACTATCCCTAAAAACATTCCATGAGATAGGTGGATACATTATTTCATGTCTTGCCGTGTTAAGGGTTAATAGCTTTTATTACGGTAATAAACAAATTAATACAATTATAATATAACTAGAAATAAAATAAAATAAAACACAAACTACATACCTATAAACTTACCTACCTATAAATACTTAAATACATAGAAAACACCCATGACTTAGGAACAAATATCAGTGCACACACAAGGTCGGTCACCTAATTAAATTAACTTCATTATAAGCTATCCAGTCCAGCTCTTCGTTTTTCCTTTAGACTTCCGGACACTTTCAAAAGGAAATAAATATAATAATATATATTTAACCTATTTTATTCTATTTTTGGGTTTATTAATAAAACTTATATATTTATTATTAATAATTAAAAATAATACCTAAATAACGTTTTCTGGTAAATATTAGGTACCTATATATCATAATCATGTAGAATAAAAGTAATATTGTTGTTAAGTTAACACAACTGAATTAAAATTAATTTAAAAAAAGTTAAACAGGGGCCAATGTAAATCACCAAGTAAACAAACGATTATACGAGTAGAGTAAGTATAGCTCTGCTTGCTCAGTGCTCACCCCTTTATCAGCGCGGCGCAGCAGCCGAGCGGGCCTAAACAAATTTAAACGGAATTTGAAATTATCCTTGAAAATAAATGATTTCTTATATATAAGAAAGAAAGAAAGAAGAAAGAAATACATTTATTTTAACGCCACAACATGAATACAAAGAAAAAAATAAAAGCATGCAGACATAAAGGACATTTGGACGCTAAAATAGGATCCCCACTCAGCATAATGCCGCGGCAAACCGTGGCGCTGGTTTTCTGTGGGGACCTGACTTAATCTAAAAAAGTTGACGGCGACACGTACGCCAACGACACACAAATAAATTGACATTGATATTAAAAACACAAACATTATTATTTATATAACAAGGAAAATAGAAAATTAATATACAAGTAAAAAACCAGAATAAAAAATATATATATGTCGGCGGCCGATCGTAAGATCAGGCATATCGTGAAATTCCTAGGCATATCGTGAAACGTGAAAATCTTTGACCCGTTCCCTGAGTCGACGAAGCCCCGCTACGCGGGGCTTCTATTTCTGGGCAGTTTGCCCTTCGGGCATCTAAAGCAACCTAACGAACCTATCCTACCTATAATTATATTGGTTTAATGTCACTATCGTCAAAACATTACACAGGAACATTACGATCTGCCTGATCTTACGATCGGCCGCCGACATATATACTTATGTCTATAATATGTGAAATTGATGTAATAACTAGTGCAAAACTTACTAAACAGTCTGTAAGTATGCCTTCAAAGTAATGTTACAAAGTGATACTACGAAAGGAAAACAAAAGTGTCACTGTCGTTGATACCACAGCATGCTCATCTAATCTAATCTAATACCTTTAAACGAGCAATTCTTGTTTATATATGTCGATTAGAGATAAACGATCGCGTAAATTAAAGATGCTCAATGTACGGCATAGGTAAAACGATAGATTTCATAAAATATTAATTATAGGAATGTAGTGAGGTTGACTGCGACACTTTTCCAATTCAAATCTAACTGACGGTTCCACTCAGGATGCCATCTCATTTCGGGCTGTCCTCAGAATCAGCCAGGAACCAATCCATTAAAGAAGCTGTGCAGGTCATTCAAATAAAAGTCACTGTATCGCAGTCAAACACACTCAAGCATAGACTATTTCAATGCTTGACATTCCATCAAACGCAGCGGTCATAAATCATAATAGACGGTCTGCGACACGGCCATTCTGACCTTTCACACTTCCTCGTGGGAAGAGTACTATGCAAGTCAAAACTCCACAGGAACACAAGTCCACTCGGCTATCCTGATCACAATCATAAGTGCAACAGACTTTACATAAGTTCGCAAGAATTTCATAGCCGCAAAGTTCAAGTGCAAGTGCAAGTGCAAGTTCAAGTGCAAGTTCGCAATAACCTTATTTGCATAGAGCTTTATTATCAGCAAAAATGGAACAAGTTGTTCGACTAGTAGTATTCTGTACATCCATAATTGCGTAACCCGCAATCTTTTTTTCTTCGGCTGTCTCCTTATTGCGGAACCCGCAATCTGAAACTGACACACAGTCCTCAACCGACACACAGTCGTCAACCGACACACAGTCGTCATTGCGTATCCCGCAATCTGCAACCGACACACAGTCGTCATTGCGTAACCCGCAATCTGCAACTGACACACAGTCGTCAACCGACACACAGTCGTCATTGCGTAACCCGCAATCTGCAACCGACACACAGTCGTCATTGCGTAACCCGCAATCTGCAATCGACACACAGTCGTTATATATATTTCGGGGATCTCGGAAACGGCTCTAACGATTTCGATGAAATTTGCTATATGGGGGTTTTTGGGGGCGTAAAATCGATCTAGCTAGGTCTTATCTCTGGGAAAACGCGAGTTTTTTTATGTTTTCCGAGCGAAGCTCGGACACCCAGATATTACTCATTTATTTGTAAAGTCATATAATATTAGTAAATAATATTACTGGGTATGTACCTATTGTTAATAAATAGTTATTTGTACAACATCAAAAGAGCAAAGTTTGATATTTTTCGAGTGCTTATTTTGAGTCCCGTGCAAGCGAAAGATTCTATAATAAATTCACGAGCGTAGCGAGTGAATCTAATTTAGAATCTTGAGCGTAGTAAGGGATTCAAAAGCGCATGAGATGTAAATAACTTTGATCTCGTGTAGTACACACAACTTTTCACCTCAGCGGTGAGAACATATTAGACAACTTGAAAAATGTAATCGTTCTTCATCACTCACCTATTCACTCATGTTTTCTTAAGATATACTAACAATTAAGTTTAATTACTGCAATCAAACACAAAAACAAAACGTAATAAATTTCAGTAAAATTGGTAATATATATGGAAACTAGCGACCCGCCCCGGCTTCGCACGGGTTAACAAATTATACATAAAGCTTCCTCTTGAATCACTCTATAAAAAAATCCGCATCAAAATCCGTTGCGTAGTTTTAAAGATCTAAGCATAGCATACAGACAGACAGACAGACAAACAGTGGGAAGCGACTTTGTTTTATACTATGTAGTAATAACGATCATCAATTGATTGACAATTCAATACTTACTGTTTGTCAACTATAGTAGATTCTTAAAAATAGAATTATTTATTTTGCGTGATATTCTGAGTATTTTTTGAGTTCATTATTTTAATCAAACAAAAAATTACGTAAATTAAAGTGTTTTTATCAGTTTTTAGGGTTCCGTACCTCAAAAGGAAAAAACGGAACCCTAATAGGATCACTCGTCTGTCTGTCTGTCCGTCTGTCACAGCCTATTTTCTCCGAAACTACTGGACCAATTAAGTTGAAATTTGGTACACATATGTAAGTTTGTGACCCAAAGATGGACGTGTAACGTAAATAAATGAATTTTAAATATGGAGGCCACTTTTTTAATTTTCTAACTATTTATCTTAAAATTATAAAAAAAAATACATTTGAGATTCTTACAATGAGCTCTTTCATTTGATATATAACACGATATAGTTAGAAAAACTTTATTTTTTAATTTTCTCATTTGGGGGGTAAATGGGAAACTTAAAAAATAAACTTTTTCAAACTATATCTTGTTACATATCAAATGAAAGAGCTCATTGTGAGTAACTCAAATTTTTTTTCGGTTATTTTAGGATAAATAGTTTAGCAGTTATTTAAGAAAATAGGCAAAAAATGACCATTCCCCCCCCTTATCTCCGAAACTACTGGGTCTAAAATTTTGAAAAATATACACAAAATAGTTCTTTACCTATAGATGACAGGAAAACCTATTAGAAATGTGCAGTCAAGCGTGAGTCGAACTTAATTACTTAGTCTTTGACCCTACGGGTTTTTTTAAAAATGTTTTCTACGAAACTACTGGACCAATTAAGGTGAAAATTGGTACAATTGGTTATGCAAGTTTGTGACTCAAAGACGGACATGTAACGCAAACAAATGATTTTTAAACATGGGAGCCACTTTTGGGGGGTAAATGGGAAACTTAAAAAATAAAGTTTTTCAAACTATATCGTGTTACATATCAAATGAAAGAGCTCATTGTGAGTAACTCAATTTTTTTTTGGTAATTTTAGCATAAATAGGACAAAAAAACGACGAAGCGTTTCGAGAAAAGGTAGGTAGTGCCCTTGCGCTTCGCTTTGCTTGTCTTGGCGGGGGCACTGCCGTGCCCCCAGATACGAGTATGTAGTGTATGGTATGAAGATGAACCTAACGTAGGGTTGCCATACGTCCCGGTACGCCGAGACATGTCCCGGTTTGAAGCATGGTGTCCCGGTCTGGGTCATGGTGTAAAGTCTGTAATGTAGAGCTCGAATTTCAGGCTCCCGAGGGCCTAAAACCTCATCAATGGAACTTCGGCCCTTGTACATATGACACATATTATTGTTGAGTACATTTGACGATTGGTTCGTGTTAGAGCACTGCTTTCTTACAGCTCGACCTTCGGCGTCGCTTAATTTTTAACAAATATAAACATTTGTTTCAGAAGCTTGGCATTTGCCTCGCATGAAAGCTCACCGCGCTGTTTATAAATACGCTTCGGGCTTAAAAGTAATGTGGAGATTTCTGAACTCGACCTTCAGCCTCACTTTTTTACCTAAATTTTTGGTTTGTCTTCCTAATCTCCTCTTCTTCAGCTTAGCCTTTGATCTCGCTGCGCCAAGCTCGGCCTGCGGTCTCGCTTTTTAATACAATGGACATTGGTTGGCGTCTATGCTCCAGCTGAGCTTATCCTGAAGCACGGCTTTGACCTCGCATGAAAGCTCACTAGGGAACTTCGGATTTTTAGGCCCAGCCCGGCCTTTTTAACACGCTTTCACAATTTTTTCACAAAAAATTTCGCGCTCGCTGCGCTCGCGTTTTTTGCTTGTTGACCCTGAATCTACATGGTAGCTTGACTGGTCAATGAATAGTCATTTAGACACATGGAAAATTTATCTCCGAAACTACTGTGCTAAAATATTGAAAAAAACACAAAATAGTTATTTACCTATCGATGACAGGAAAACCTATTAGAAATGTGCAGTCAAGCGTGAGTCGGACTTAATAACTTAGTTTTTGATGCTACCCCTATGGGTTTTTTATAGACATTTCACTCACGTTTCACATAAAAAATACATTGTTAAAAATTGTGTAATGTACGGAACCCTTGGAGCGCGAGTCCGACTCGCACTTGGCCGGTTTTTATCAAATCTTATTTAATGAAAAAATATATTTCATGATTTATCGTCCGAATATGTACCTAATATATTTTTTGTATTAAATTTATTCACAGGCCGTGTAGAGAGAGACCTTTCGTTATGCAGCGTCCGGTCAAAAATTCAATATTTAGAGTAAAGCTCGGAAAGCACGTTCGGCAATCAAATGTCAGGACGTCTGGTTTTATGGGCTCGACTCCACAATAAATGCAATGTAATCTTCAACTCGGAATATTAAGTAAATTGTGTAACTACATTTTTTCACCACACCAGCTCTCTTGATTGTTCAACAAATGATGAGAAAGTTGCATTTTATCCACATATGTGTAAAGTATTATGATAAGAAGTAACCCCGGGCAGAGATTTACATTGCATTTTCACACTAAGACAAATTATTTAAATTCTTCAAAAAATACGTACCTCATTACATTTTCAACGAGACCCGGCGCGCACTAAAGATAAAAGTGATGACCTCTTTGTTCAATAGGAAGGGTCACGACTTTACAAGCCAAATATAGGGCCCATACAAGAGAGCACGCAGTTAGTTTCTGCTAGTTAAGTTCAATTTAACATGGTAAAATACCACCGCCAACAACAAACAAATCACCGAGGCGAGGTTCCCTTAGGAAATCACCTCTGGATTCCAGGGTAAGGCACAAACAACCTACATTTATTTCTACACACTTATGATTGCTAGTTTCAACAAAAATAACGCAAACACTGGTTGTATTACTTGCGACGAAGTCGTGAGAGCTCGTATTCATAGAGGTTTGAAGAACTGTACCTACAGTAATAATATCTACTCTGCCAATCGATTTTGATTCCGTTATGGAGTTCAACTAAGGATGGGGTTATTAAAGCCACAAATCAAAGAAAATTTATTCTACATATAGTTTTATGCTTTAGTTTCTTTCCGGTGGGATGTTTTTAAGGTAGGATTGGAACCATCAATATTCGCGCATTAATACATATATATGTACCTACATATATACCTACAGTAAGCCTACAGTGGGTTAGATAGTTAAGGCAAATTATTTTGCCGAACCCTCTTCTTCTTTATGAAGGTGAGAGCCACCGAAATCCGCCAAAATACGGCATCGGATAGTCGAGGTGTAGATAAACCTCATATGTTATTACAAAATGTAGCACTACTTTCTCATTCCATTACCTCAACTTTGCCCACCCTCAGAGATTCTTTGTAAACTGGAAATCTAATTAAGGTCTAATGGTCGTACATATGTTTGTCGCTGGCCAAAAATAGATAGGTAAAGGAAAATGTGCAAAGATCCCATTACACTGCGTTCTTTAGATATACATATGTATCTATAGTTGGAGCGTCAGGATACTGACATTATTTTATCCGAACTAATACCTATAATGAAGTCAAAATGTCTGTGGACAAAGTCACTCAGTTTCTCTGATTGTTTTTCTTTTTTTGTGAGGGAAGGGAAATGACACAGATCAGCACACTCCCACGGCCACTAGCCGTGGGTAGCTGGGCACAGTAATCATAACAGTGCTATCAAAAAAAATTGCCATACTAAGCAGCACAGAAAAGAACCGTAATCAAATAAATAACTGGGCACGATATTACACAGATCGACCTATACCCGTACCACGAGTCACTATCAGTGTCATATACCCTAACGTCTACGTCATTTACTTTCTGTACATCTCGCTCGCTCGCACTAATATGCCAGTAAGAGCGAGATGCATAGAAAGTAAGTTACGTTCAAGCTCAAGCTAGCGTTTATGTCAGTGCCAAAACTGGTGGTAGCTGCACAGGGGCCTTACCGTGATGTCTTATTGCGATTCTGTTTAGGACCTAAACTGAATTGCTAAGGGAGGGAGTTATGCGACTTATGTAGCTCTATCCTTTAGCAATTCAGTTTAGGTCCTAAACAGAATCGCAATAACACATAATGGTAATAAGGCCCCTGGTCTATATATAAACATTTTAGAGCCAATTTTCTACTGTTATTCAAACCGAAATATAACTAACTACCAAATTATTATGTGCCTTACAAACTACAATATAACTTTCTACAAAAGCTACTATCAAGATATTCGTATTGTTTTCTTGTAAAGACATCTTTCTGCGCGACCTATAGGTAAACCAGAACTTTGGGAGTATTGTCAAGAGGGCGCTCGTTTTGAATTTTATATAGCAACAATTTGTATAGTGGGGACAATGGAAATTGGCAGATGATTTTTGTTTTATTCCGACAACTTTAACCTTTTGGCCGCCGGACCTAGTCCGCAAAGACGCTCACTCACACGCCAGAGCAAATTTTAAGTAAACAACTAATAAAAAGTTTAGGGATTGCAAATAGTTATATCGATATTTACAATTTATGGTAAAAATCTTCCCAATTTGGCTTTGTTCTTATCCAACTTTAATTTATTTCGAAAATGCCAAAAATTAACATATTTTTTACACACGACAATGTTAAAAATAAAGGTCTTTATCATTAAAAACAACCACTAAACAATATCGATTCATGACGTAATATCACCGCACTAGGCTGTTCAAGAAGTCGTTTATACAAGACAACGGCGCGCATGGACTATCCGCAGTGCAGACCGACAAGGACTGTTTCCGCGCGGATTAAGTAATAATAGTCTCTAGGTCAACGGCGTAAGCGCTTGTCGGTACGTAAACTTTATAAGCGTAACGTTAGAGCCGCGCATCGTGTGTCGATAATATAAATGTAAGTACCGGAACTGCATTGGGGAAAATTGCACGTGGGTTAATTGAATTGTCAATGAGTGAAGAACAATAATATTGGAAAAGGATGGGGATCGGAAATGTTCGAGAATGCATGTTTCACATTCGACATGTTTCTTAGATGAGCTTCTCAGTTCCCGTATTACATCCTCCCTACCATGACAATTTTTCGTCAATTTCAAATATATAACATTCTCATAGTTAGGCGACTCTGACTATATAGTCCTAGCGTCTGCCTGTACCATTCTTGTGCGAAGCGGTCACTGCAGGGTATCACTCCCCACTACACTATCATCTTAAAATGAATCTTTTGTTCTGCAAATAAACCACAAGGACAGATTTACTTGTCTGACTCTACTATCAACAACTGAAGAAGCTCCCTGAACTTCAGCTATAGTTAATGCCTGTCTCGTTTTACGTATTCTAATTACTAGTTACCACCAATTGGCATTTAACAAGTGTTCAAATGCTTAAATAAAACCAGATTTGCGATTTGATATTTATTTTGAATATTCTCATATCGAGTTAACATTCCCATCCCTAGCTGTCTTGTATACAAGACAACAGCGACGAGGAACAAGAAAAACGTTGAAATCTGGAGCAATTTTTTTGAGAGCCTTATTATAAAAGAATGGATTTCTATAGCTGCAATAAATGCAATTTTTTTTAAACAAGGACCTAAAACATTAACATGAGTGTAAAAAAATTATAATTGATATTTTTTCCACATTTACCGAGCGGTTGAATTTTTGTCTTGTATACAAGACAGCGGCGCCAGTGTATCGTTCTATCGTTGTCTTGTATACATGCCAACGGCGGTCAAAGGGTTAATAAGTGCGAAGTTTGATGTTTGGATATTTCTTCAGTTTTTACGCTTAAATGGCTGACTCGATTTAGATAAAATGAATAGCGTGAATATCATCCAAATCTATTTTCTTTTTTTGTTTTCTTTTTTTAGGTTTGCTCGTTTAATTCCGCCCTTACGCCCTTCGCTAGCAATCCGTGATACCGATGCATGCAATACACCTAATACAGAAATCAAATTATTACAAGACATCAACCAAATCGTGACGACCTGACTATAGTGACATTTGTCCATAAGTTTGAAACTTACCCGTCAATTCAGATGCTAATTTCGTTGTTTTCTAATGGAAGAAATTTCTCTCCCGCACGTTTTTTTTTCCAATAAATAACTATATACACTATTTACAACTTTTTTCTCTGTAAAATCTAAAACTTTCGGCATGATTATTGCAGTCTAATAATAATTCACACGAAACTAGACAAAGCAATGTTTACATTGTCAATATTGACAACTATCATAGAGGGTAGATGTTGTCTATTATTAAAATTGTTGCCATTGCTAGAAATTAGTACCAACAAATTTCCGTAACATGGCGCACCCTCAATAGATCCTGGTTCACCTATAAATCGGTAGGTATGTCTTTTGTATAGTTTCTTATCTGTAGGTAAGAACCTGAAATGGGTGTATCGTTCTGTTATTGATAAATGGTGTATCGATACATTAGGGTCGGTCACGCGAACCGTGAATACAAGGCCTAATAGTAAATGGAATGCAGGTTTGTACATTATTATCAATTAGGATTGTTCATTTTTTTTTAAATGTTCTATTTCGAAAACCATTTCGAGATATGAGGTTTTCAAACAGTTTCCGACATTTGCTGCGACATAATAATTGAGGATTGAAGATATTTCAACAAATATCCTTATGACCTTAGTTTGACCTTTCTCCTGGGCTGAATGCTTGGAGGATACAACTAAACGGAGTAGCCATTAACAGGCTTTCCCCTCTGTCGAAAATAGGCGGCCAACGGTCATACACAATGTATGGACTGACGTTTATCTGACATGGCTATTTTTACGTTACGCATACATTTGACGTTCCCCTCCCCCGCAAAAATCGGCAGACTGTTTTGTATAGAAAATTACAGACATGGCGTCTCCGTTTGATTATATCCTCCAAGGCTGAATGTAAAGTCATCGCATAATAAAAGTTATCGAACCATAGTAAATAAATCCGTCACTCACGTAATTGTCAAAGTTATCATTGTCATCAATTGTCATAATTTAATTTTTCAGTTAAACCGCTCTTGGTTTGTTACGATTTGATTTATAATTGATACCTAAACTGTAGATTTGATTACTTAATATAAATCAAAAACCTTGTTCCTACGTGTGGGAATGATTCACAAAAATAATAGTTCGAATCCGCGAGGACCTACTTACGACGTGAAAGATGGTGTCGTGAAGTAAACATGGAATACCTACCTACCTACTTCAAGTTTAAGATAGTATTGCTTTGAGGATCACGTCGATGTAAGTATTAATTAATATTATTTACTACAATTATTTTAAAGCTCACTTTGTTAGTAGGGTCGTGGGGACCTATTTATTTTCTGTGGTAATGTAGCCAGAGTATCTAAAGGCAAACCGTTAAACAGAGATGGTGCCTACTAGAAAGAATTAATATACAAGAATACATGGTCATACTCAAAATGCAGCCTGAAACGGCTTATTTGAACAGATATAATTTCTAATTTCCAGGTACATGTTGCAGTTCAAGCTGCTGATATCATGGTGGACAAGACTTAAGTGAATAAAGATCTGTGAATAATAAAACATGTTTTTGTTTATCTACTTTTTTATTAATTTAGGAAATATATAGGTATGTGTTGCCCATAAAAGAGCAACTATACGTAAATGTTCGTTTCAATCCAAAATGCTCAGGTTTGTTCTGGGCCCAAGTGCCTTAAAAAATCGATGATCTCCTTTGTACATTACATATCCCACAGCCGTATCTAAATAGGAATCACACGATGACCTGAAATAATAGAATATAATTAGCTAAATTAGCATGTACCTAATCCAATATCCAAACAATGGTGACAAGCCGGTAGAAAGTATCCACTGGGTGTTAAGCGACCTTAGCAATGGACGCTTGTAACAATTTTAAGAATCCAATCTCCTTAAAAATCGAATCAATGAAAAAATATATGATGTAACTTACATTTTCTATTTTTGTTCCCCTGATTTCAGCCAACTTATGGTTGGAGTTGGATGCTATATGGATACATATATTTCAATAAAACGTAAGTTATATTATATAACTTAGGCAGATTTCTGGAATCAGCTTTCACAAATTTAGCGTATTTTGAAATTATTGATTCAGGGATTCAAATGAAACGAGTATTCGAGACGATATTATTTATAAAAACGCGTGACTTGACATTGTCGACAGTTGACAATTACAATCAATTGACAATGACAACTATTTTTTAATGCTTGTTGTTGCTTGTGCTTTATCAAATCAGCCACGACATGTAATTTACGAGAAGTCGTATCTCATATTTTCAATAAATTATAAATATTCAACCGAGCCACGAATTACTAAATCATTCAAATTGGTATCTTAAATTAACCTATATTTTCAGAAAATAATATAAAAATGGGGGTTTAAAAAAAATGAACAATCCTAATTATGAATTCTGACTGGTTTAAGTGTTTACTATACTTTGCATTTAACGGTTCATAAATACAAAATATAGTATATCATATAGGGGAAACCCTTTGTACCCCGGACAGTTCAGTCTTTACATTTTTAACACCCTAAAGAAAGCATAGAAATTGTACATTTTCTTTGATTTGTGGCTTTGATTAGTTGAACTTCATAACGGAATCAATCAATTGGCAGCAAATATATTTTTAATTGATAATATTACTGTAGGTACAGTTAGTTCTTCAAACTTCTATGAATACATTGATTAATATTTTATGATGATAAGAAACTAATTCAGTCGGGGAAGGTGTTCTGGGATACGGGTAGTAGTATAGGATGTTGTAGTTGATATGACTGACCCATTTAATACATCCACCGTGTATATATATGTGTACTAAACTCGCGTGTACATATTAGGTATATTTTGTAGAGTATAATTCCCACCCTACCCAACCAACGTCCACCAACTAGACCCAACTACACATCTATGTATTTTCAGCTCGTTTCATAAACACACACCCGTATTTTAATGCCTAATACACACATGTTATAAGCTCTTCACTGCTTTAATTACATACATAAATATTATAAGCTCTCCATGATGTGTTAAGGAACTGCGTGTTACGACAGCCATTACGGCATTTTGATCACACTTTGTTGACTTTTCATTTCGTATAAAACCTCATCTCAACTGATACTAGAAATGAGGTCAAATCAAATTCGTTTGTTTTTCAGAGATGTTCGAAATTTGAAAGTCATTAAAATCGATACCAACGTTATAATATTTTCACAGAAAATAAATTTGCATTTAACGGTTCATAAATACAAAATATAGTATATCATATAGGGGAAACCCTTTGTACCCCGGACAGTTCAGTCTTTACATTTTTAACACCCTAAAGAAAGCATAGAAATTGTACATTTTCTTTGATTTGTGGCTTTGATTAGTTGAACTTCATAACGGAATCAATCAATTGGCAGCAAATATATTTTTAATTGATAATATTACTGTAGGTACAGTTAGTTCTTCAAACTTCTATGAATACATTGATTAATATTTTATGATGATAAGAAACTAATTCAGTCGGGGAAGGTGTTCTGGGATACGGGTAGTAGTATAGGATGTTGTAGTTGATATGACTGACCCATTTAATACATCCACCGTGTATATATATGTGTACTAAACTCGCGTGTACATATTAGGTATATTTTGTAGAGTATAATTCCCACCCTACCCAACCAACGTCCACCAACTAGACCCAACTACACATCTATGTATTTTCAGCTCGTTTCATAAACACACACCCGTATTTTAATGCCTAATACACACATGTTATAAGCTCTTCACTGCTTTAATTACATACATAAATATTATAAGCTCTCCATGATGTGTTAAGGAACTGCGTGTTACGACAGCCATTACGGCATTTTGATCACACTTTGTTGACTTTTCATTTCGTATAAAACCTCATCTCAACTGATACTAGAAATGAGGTCAAATCAAATTCGTTTGTTTTTCAGAGATGTTCGAAATTTGAAAGTCATTAAAATCGATACCAACGTTATAATATTTTCACAGAAAATAAATTTGCTCAAGCAAAATATACTTGGTCAAGCAGATCTTGTCAGTAGAAAAAGGCGGCAAATTTGAAAAATGTAGGCGCGAAGGGATATCGTCTCATAGAAAATTTGAATTTCGCGCCTTTATTTACTGACAAGATTTGCTTGACCAGCTATAGTTCTGTATGCTGCCCGTAAATTGCGGGTTTTGATACCTAAAGAGTTTATTATCTGCGTGCAGATACACAATTAATTGTTACTTTCTATAATCAATTGATAAAATAATGGTTAAACATTATAGGTACCTGTAGGTATTATTTTAATTTCGCTTGCTTTAAAATGTATATTATGTCGTAGTCAGATTGTATAATCCGCCGTATTACATTACGGCTAGCCGTTTTACGAAACAGGGGCGTTTTGAAATGCGGCGGTTCGACGATTAGCCGGATTGTCATTGCAATACGTTCTTCAATAAGGCGACCTACGTTTAGCCGCATCGTATCTACTATTTAGATTGTAGAGTGACCAGTTCTTTCGGTCGTCTACGTAACCGGAGTTTGACAATGTTTGCAATTCAATTTATTTTTACCATGGTCCCACCGCACTACATGTGTTTCTTTTTCAAAACATTTCCTTCACAAGTTAAATAGACGGAGCCCCGCAAGCGGGGCTCCTATTTCTGGGCGGTTTGCCCTTCGGGCATCTGAAGCTACCTAACGAACCTAACCTACTTACCTACCTACGCTTTTTTCTCCAAAGTATAATGTTTTCACGGACGTCTCACTAAATCAATAGGTAGGTAGGTTAGGTTCGTTAGGTAGCTTCAGATGCCCGAAGGGCAAACCCTCAGAAATAGGAGCCCCGCGAAGCGGGGCTCCGTCTATTAAGTTGCGAACGAAATGTTTTTTGAAAAGAAACAGTGCGACGAACTCCAGATTTGATGGACACCCCAGCGTTTTCCATAGTTTGTTGTTATGTCAGGCAGCGCCACGAGTGTTAAAAATGGGAACTAAAAACTGTCAAAGCGGCGGCTAATGACTCGCTGTATTACATTACGGCTAGCCGTGTTGAAGAACGTATGGCGCCGAATACATTCCGGCGGATTTTCATTCAGCCGCATTCAATCCGGCTAATCGTCGAACCGCCGCATTTCAAAACGCCCCTGTTTTGTAAAACGGCTAGCCGTAATGTAATACGGCGGATTATACGATCCGACTGCGACATATATATAATCCTGATATATCCTCAAGAAAACTCGCGCGGTACTTAGGAGCTTGTTGAATCGATTGCCTAACTACCTAGATATAATTTTTCAGTTAAATTGACGTTTTCTTTGAGAGTTCCAAGAAAGATCAGCTGCCAGACGGCGAGATTATGTAAAGCCCGGTTACGAACGTCGAACGTTCTTTCGTATATTGACCGCACATTTGATTTCTCACACCGAGATTTGACGTCCATGAATACTATATTACTTATCATCATATAAAATGACATTTCAGTCTTACCTAAATGCCGATGCGATCCAAGAAATATGATGCTCGTACAAAAAATTACTGTGAAGTTGGTTACTGTGACACGAAGTTTGTGGTCGTAGTGGATAAGTTTCCACCAAGATACGAGTATTTTACTGCAACAACTACTTATTTAATTTTATAGTCTTTTAACTTTCAAGCCATTTCCGCCAGTAGAATAAAAGCGGTAAATTTAAAAAATGCAGGCGCGAAGGGTTATTATCAAGACCGTCATAGAGCTGCTTAAGTTTTACGTTTCATTAATTTTGACCTGTTTTAAAAGAAATGGCGCCATACTGTCCATGATTGGGAAAAACCATAGTTTTAATTTGTGAATTAGATTGAAATGGTTGGAACCAATTGCAATATATTTCATTAGACACTTCGAAATGATAAACGACGAAAAAGAGAGAGCTAACATTCAAGCTAACATTTATCGCGCAAAGCGTTTGACATTTTACAGGCATTAGTGAAATATATCAAAAATACTCAAAATTCTTCTTAAATGTTTCGTGATTGATGCCTTTACTTATTTTAAATTTATATATACGACGACGATACCTATCTCACAAGTATCGGCCGAATATTGGAGATAAGTAATGAGACAAAAACATTTCATTTCTGTCGGCGAGAGATGGGTAAATACGGGCCCTTATTGGTAACCACCTGCGAATGTTTGCCGTCTTTGTTATACCTACTATATGACGATTGAAATTGGTTAGATTTTGACCTCCGACGGTTATTCTTCGCACATATGCGACCTACTTTTCCTATTTCAACATTTTCAGAGCTGGAGAATAGAATACGAGTAAACATGCGGCACTTTCTGCTTACTTGGCAGAATTTATAAAGTAGAATGTAGACGTAGGGAAATAGGTATTTGTTTGCTTGTAAACATTGTAACGTGTAAAGAGTAACGAAATCGCAATGACCCCTATGTAGATACTGTGACTGTTGTCATATTATATCATTAACGGCATAATGAACCAAAACGCGGAAGCTCACAGTCAGGCAAGCGGTCACACAGGTCAGCGAAAAGTTACTTCAGGCTTGAACAAATACAGAACAGTTGGGCAACGTTGCAATTATAAGAAAACTGTGATGATACACAAAATAAATCAGAACAGCGCAAAAAATATACGAATGCCAAATACGCAGTCGGGTTTGCGACGGACGGCACAAAGAGGCACACGGCCAACTTCCTCTTAAAACTTCAAAATTGGGCCGATTTCTTCGTTGTAAGTTATTTGTATTTTAATATTTATATTGTGAGCTGGATCAAACAGTCTGCAGCTGAAGAACTTGTATTAAATGAGAAGTAACTTTCACTTGTGTATTTATATTTCAATGAATTGCAAAGCTTTAAACAATATTTAAAAGTTTTGTTACAGAATATTTAAATTAAATAAGGCAGTGACGAAAAGTCGCGGAGAATATAATAGAAGAAGGTATCATGGTTACTATGCCTGAATTAAATTTTGCTATTGTTTATAATTTCTGATTCTAAATCAATATATATTTCAATCCAGTTGACTATATCTGCAATAGTATTTATTAAGCAATCTTTACATTAATGATAGCCCTTGTTAAAAAAATGCACTGAAGTGAATTTAACCGGTGAAACACACGCTACAACTCCTTTCAAATTTTGCTAACAAATTCACTCGACATTTTATTGAATAGCGAGGAAAATATTACTCATATCTCGAACTACAAACACATACCGACAAAACCGTTGTTTTAATAAGTAGGTAAAAAAAACGTTAGCATTAGGTAAAAACTACGCGATCTCGACGAGTCTTTTAATTGAAAAGCCCTTTTTAAAAATTAGTAACTATTACTTATGAAAGCAAAATAATGTAAATAATCGTATATGATTCATAATTGTTACATTTTTGCCTTGACAAACGGAAACACCTTACGTACAAACATAGAGAAATATAGTAAGACAAGAGTGCTCACTCCATACATCAGTTCAGACTATTAATTTCAGTGTCTACATCTAGCATCGAGTAGCGGAACTATCAGTACTGCTACATCTATTGTCAAGTAGCAGTACTGATAGTTCCGCTACTCGATGCTGGATGCTAATAGTCTTTTTGGTACTAAAACTGATGTATGGAGTGAGCACTCTATGTATTTTTTTCTCTATGGTACAAAATACGAGTAATCGCACGCAACATTCGACATGATCCTACCCGACGCTACAACTATACTTATGATCTGCATTAAATGATGTGGCGGCCGCATCATTCATTGCAGATGATTATGGCCAATGATGAATTGACTATCGTGTCTGTAGATAGATCGACCTATATCTTTGACATTCCCGAAACTTACGCAGCGACCGGTGGTATGGACTTAGGTGGTATGGGTCACAGCGAGAAATTAAGCCACAGTATCCTTAACTTTTGGATACAGGGAAGACATTTTTTTATTTTCTCAGCCTCGAGTTCCTCTAAATCTAAACCTTGGCGTAATTATCGACTGAAAATCGCGTCGATTCTCTACCTATATCCGTTTATAGATAGTAACAATACTTACCTCCAAATTGTCTCCGGCACTCTATTTGCAGCAGTGTGCCCGTTGTCGACTCTAATGGGAAGCAGGAAGAATAATTGCTTTGGCGATTAAAACAACTTGACGGGCCGGCTGTTTATTCTGGACAGGGTTTAAACTAACTCCGCCAACCTGTTTATTACTGCTCAGATACTCGCCTTGTTTAGCTGTTACTTATACGAACATTTTACTCATTCAAAATACAATTGGCATTAAAATTTCGAACACCTCTGAAAAACTAAATCATTTGTTTTTACCTCTAATCGGAAAGAGAAGAGTCGTAGAATGTATTGGATCAAATACATTTCACGACTTTTCTCTTTCCGCACAGGTCAATTGCAAACAATTTTGACGAATTTCGCATATTACTTGGCTATGTCGAGCGATATTGGCAGTTGGGGCCGACTCTAGTTTGTCTCTGAATTAATACGGTTGCGTGGCTTGGGATGCGTGAACTTATAATATTGTGTAGATAAAGCAGTATATGTAACTGTACATAATTAGGCCTTAAAACACTCGTGTGATCCAATTATGCCCAACTCACACTCGTATTTATGCCTAGTACCTATGCGTAGTTTAGTTTGTATGCCTTTCATTTGCAGTCACGTAAACTACTATTATTAATTTATTACATAAACAAATACACGACCTACCTCAATTTCCGAACTGAGACGAATCTAAGTGCACCTCACAATATCCATCAACCCGTTTACGCTGAATATAGGTAACATCACAAAGGTAATAAGGTAGACGTAGCTATATCACAGAATAAATAATAGTACTAAGTAAGTACAGAAGACTCACTCTCTAACAAAACGCGTCTGTTACTATCAGCACAGATATGGCCGCTAGGTGGCGACAGCGCCACGCGCGGCTTATGGCTTTCCCCAAAATTGGGGCCGAACGGATGTACTTTTAGACGGATGTACCTATGTAATTTTAGCTAGCAAAGCGACGAAATCGCGGAGTGAGATACGCCTGGCTATATCATAATAGTTAGAGTTAGACCAAGAAAAGTCTGCAACGATTTTGATAGCACACGCAGTGCAAGTGTTATTTTAAACGTCAAACTTCTATGATGTTATGATGTATAAGTAAGACTTGCAATGTGTATGCTATAAAAATCGTTTCAGACTTTTCTTGCTCTAACTCCATTATTTTGTTTTACAATGGGCCAAAGTTGTCGTTTAGCCTCTCGTGTTAATATTGATACCCGAGCTAGCGAAAGATTATATTAGATTTGTTAGCAGAATCTAGAGCGTTGTGAGGGTTTTAAGGTACGAGGGTTAAACAACTTTTTTCCCCCGAGTGAAACACAATTTTTTTAATATAATTTGTAGGAAACCTATTGTTTCCTGGCGTTCATAGTAATTATGAAAATTTTAAAGTAAAGTAAAGTAAAGTAAAGCTTTATTTGCGTTAAATGTGGTTAACAAAAGGTCTTAATTAAATATATTGAACAAATCTGAATTTATGCGAAGCGTAGTATAATCGATATGTCACTCACAAACAATAATACTTCGGTACTGTATTTATTAATGCAACTTACTTTATTACCATTGGAATAAGGATTGATAGGTATATTGGTTGGCCACATAAGCTGTCACTATTTTATGCTGACTGTACCTACGTGCTTACTGACTGAAAGTATTTACAATTTCCATCAATATCAAGTGAAATTACATCTGCTACAATCTAATTATCCCGGCTTATTCGAAGCAGAGGTTACGATGATGATTTGATAAGCTTTGCAATTTGATTCTCTTTTTCGTTCGCCTGATGGACGTGACTGTGGAAAAACGCGAATCCAATTATTGTCAAAAGAAATAGATCGTTCAGGTTTGATTCCATTTTGTACCGCCGCTCGTTAAATGGAAATCGTGGACAATGTAACATTAATCTTAAGGGTTTGCTTTCTTCTATCAATGTCACAATTACGTACCTACTTTGGATCTTTGTCCTTTTTGGAAGTTGTCTGTTTTTGCTTCATGAAAGAGCTCTGAAGAGCTTATGATTTTCCTTGGCTGACTGTACGAACAACTTTGTTTCGTAATTTATTTTATCGTTATGAAAAATTGAAATGCTCAAAACAAGACTAGCACCAAAAGTAACAAAAATTGAACCGGCCAAGTGTGAGTTGGAATCACTTCAAAATACTGTAATATGACTGAAATAAACTATGAAAGTACCGAGAAAGATAATCTGCATACTTTAATCCTCATTTATAGACATAGCAAACTTATGTTTGTGTCATAACTATAAATTTACGATTTGACTATGGTTTCCATGATTTGTGCTGTAAGATACCTATTGATTCTTGCCATGTTTCTGCATGTGGGGGGTGGGGGGATTTTTAAGCGTCTGCGACGTCTGTTGAGGTTAATAATTCTTTAAGTTTAAAAATCGATTTAGCGGTTATTGAATCCCCATACAAATTTCCACCTCCCTTTACACACCCTTAAGGGATTATTTTTGAGATTAAAAGTATCCTTGTTTGTTCCTTGTATCCTTGTTCTTCCCTGGGACTCAAACCATCTCTATACCCAACTAAATTGGTTCAGCAGTTTAAGCTTGAAGAGGAATAAAAAAAAAGTTTTTTTTTCATATTTTATGTGTTTTGACTTCGGAATGGTGTCATTATGATATCATAAATGAATTCGGCATCCCCGATTTATAAGAAAACGATACCAAAGCTGGCCTAGTAACTAAAATGATGTAGATATCAAGATAAAGTGGGTTCTTCCCACTAGTTACCACCAAGTTGTTACCAGTGGTAACTATTGTGATTTTTTTCCACCTTTTACCACTGGTAACTACTGGGAAAAATTATTCCCAGTAGTTACCACCAAAATTTTGTTAGAGTTAAATACTAATAAAAACAGTATAAAAATAGTATATTATAAATATATAGTGATTTTGAATTACCTAATAAAATCACTTGAAAAATAATCTAAATGGATTATTGAATTTATCTTACATATTTTATAGTTTTTGTACTAGTACCGGTTAAACCGTTTCAATATTCTTGGTCACGTTTAAGGCAGTTTACTAAAACACTAATCGACTTATAATTGTTTATTAAATGACTGTATATTTATACTAAACTATTTTATACTGTTTTTATTAATATTTAACTCTAACAAAATTTTGGTGGTAACTACTGGTTACCAGTGGTAAAAGGTGGGAAAACAGTAGTTACCATTGGTAACAATTTGGTGGTAACTAGTGGGAATAACCCGATAAAGTTGAGAGCCCCCCCCCCCCCTAAAAATTACATCAAAAATCTCGGTGGCTCCACTTCTTAAATCCATCCTTGGGTCCTAAGGACCAATCCTGCCAATGGAAATGTGTTCATGCAACGCCGTCGTTTAGAGCTTCCACTCTCGACTAGTTCTCCCGTTTGTACAAAAACAATGTGTTAGACGAAAAATCATTAATGTTTAAGACTAATAGGTACTAATGTAGTTTAATTTTATATGGAAATAATCTACAATAACAAAATACTGTGTTAGACGAAATACTTACAAGAAATACCAATTGTACAAAGAGAAAAAAAAAACGATTTACTTCTTTAAATTATTTCGGGCAGATGTAGAAAAGGCGGTTACTAGAGATAGCAACAAGGCTCTGCCATTGTACCTACACCTACTCACAATCTGCTTCGGGTTCCCCGAATGAAATCCCGGCCGAAATCTGGAAAATGCTGGGCAATATTGGGACTAACTGGCTAACGAAATTATTCAACCTTATTCTCTCAACTGGTAGTATTCCTAATTCCTGGCGAAGTAGTTACTTGGCACCTTTTTTCAAAAATAAAGGAGATGTTAGCGAATGTGCAAATTATAGAGGAATCAAATTAACATCACACACCCTCAAAATTTGGGAGCGAATTATAAGTAGACGTTTACTAGACCAAATAACACTATCTGAAAATCAATTTGGCTTCACAGCAAATAAGTCAACTTCAGATGCTATTCAGGCATTGCGAATCGTTACGGAAAAACACAGAGCAAATAAAGAGAACCTGCATGCTGTCTTTATTGATTTAGAAAAGGCCTTTGACAGAGTCCCCCGAAAATTAGTGTGGCAAGCGATCGCGCAAAACATTCCCGAAAAATATATCAGCATAATCAGGGACATGTATTACAACTGCACAACTCGAGTCAAAAGCCCAGGTGGCCTTAGCGAACCGTTCCAAGTCCAAGTTGGTGTTCATCAGGGGTCCACTTTAAGCCCTTTACTGTTTAATTTAGTAATGGATTATTTAACCAAGGATATACAACTGCCGATGCCATGGTGTATGCTATACGCGGACGACGTAGTACTCTTAACCAAGTCAGCTGAAGACATGCAGACCCAACTTACATCCTGGACTAAAGCATTGGAACAAAATGGCCTCAAGATTAGCAGGAGCAAAACCGAGTACATGCAATGCAAATTTTCTACCGAAGTCCAAGACGACAGAGACGTGTGCATCGGAGAACATCCTGTACCTAAGGTAACTAGGTTTAAATACCTAGGATCTGTCATCTCATCCGATGCCAATATAGATGCAGACGTCTCCCACAGAACACAAGCGGCATGGCTCAAATGGCGAAGCTTATCAGGGGTTCTATGTGACAGCCGTATGCCCATTAAAGCGAAAGGAAGGGTATATAAAACTGCTGTGAGACCTGCCATGCTATACGGCTCTGAGTGCTGGGCCATAAAGAAATGTCACGAGCAAACCCTTCACGTAAATGAAATGAAGATGCTACGCTGGGCTGGTGGTGTCACAAGACTAGACCGGATAAGAAACGAGTACGTTCGCGGAAGTTTCAAAGTGGCTCCAATCCAAGACAAACTCCTTGAATCTCGTCTACGATGGTACGGCCACACTCGAAGAAGAGGAAATGACCATATTGTAAACATTGCGCTAAACCTTCTTGAACGCCCTAGAGGAAGAGGCAGGCCAAAATCCACGTGGTGGTCCAATATTAGAAACGACCTGGAGAACCTGGAGAAGGTTTTTATTAGTATTTAACTCTAACAAAATTTTGGTGGTAACTACTGGTTACCAGTGGTAAAAGGTGGGAAAACAGTAGTTACCATTGGTAACAATTTGGTGGTAACTAGTGGGAATAACCCGATAAAGTTGAGAGTAGACGTGTGCGCCGCGCCGGCGCGCCGCCGCCGCCGGGTTTTTTTGCCACGCCGCCGCCGCCGATAAATGATCGGCGTGAAATCGGCGTGACCTTGAGTGTTGTTAATTAGCTATTCTAAGTTGGTATTTGAATTACAATATGGATTTTTATGTATTATATATTTTACAGTTCTCAAATATACATCAATTATTAATTAAATGAAACGGCAATTAATAAAGTAACTGAGTAATCCTAAGTATTCACCGTCAAGAAAGATGAGGAAACGATAATATGAAGTAGGATTTATCCTGTTAATTGTAATTTCACATTGCCTCACAACATACTAAGGCAGAATGCTCCGTCATGAAAATACTTGCAATTAACTAGACAACGAAAACATAGGGCTCATGTAGTGGAGTCCAGCAAAAACTGAGAACATTGATGTGCGAAAACTCTCAAGACCCTGATTTTCCTAAAAAAATCGTGTGGCAAAAATTTCGAGAAATAGAAAGAGAGAAACAGAGTATATTCACTGTCTCTCTGGCGAACAGCGCAAATGCTTGCCCCGCGGCAATCTGCAAGCTGTAAATGGATGAAGCAACATTTTCTTATCACTCGTTGCTTTCAATTAATTTTTGTAGTAATTACCGACGCACTCGGCGATTACGAAAAAACGAGCTAGTTTGTATATCTTGGGTTGATAACCAGTGCTAGTGGTTGCACCGCCGAGATACACCGCAGAGCTGGCATGGGTAACCTCGACAAGATCTGGAAGAACAGAGGTATTTGACGTGCAACTAAAGTGCGCTTGGTACGAGCTCTCGTCTTTTCATTATTCCAGTAAGATGCCGAAACATGGAGCCTCAAAAAGTGTGATGTGGCAAAAGTTGGCGCTTTTTAGATCCGGTGTTAACGAAGACTGCTGCTTATACCTTGGACAGCTAGAAAAACAAACCCCTCCATTCTCAGAGAGCTCAATATCGCCATTCGCCACTCAGCTCTTCACAACATGCAATGGGTGAGCTGGTAAGCCCTTAGATTCTTCGGACATTATTATCCAAAGCATGATGTGTAGAAAAACATGAAACAACATTTAGTCCGTATGAATGGCAATCGTGCTTGCGACAGTCTGCATTTGCACCATGAAGTCACACAGCTTATGACCGCACGAAATGGAAACAAATTACATGTGGTCGCGATCCTCAGCAATGAAAAAACGAGAAAGAAGATACATCTCAGTGAGCCTGATGCTTGTACGAGAAAAAAAACGATTAAAAGGAAGCCATAGCAGTCCACTATGTCATGTGTCACTATGCCAAATTTCAAGGGCATTTCGGTTTTGTTAAAGTACGACATTTTTAAATAATACGAAAAACCATGGACATCATGAGAAAATGGAGGGTTACCGATCGAAGGTCAATGGGACCAGGTAACCCCTTATTGCAAGCCAGTTACTAGGGAAATCAAGTTATTATACCTATCCTATATTCATTTACAAACCCTATTTTACTCACAGCCTATTCAAAACTATACGTAGTTCACTGACCAGCAACCTGGATTGATCAAATTTTCAAGAAAAACAACAAATTAATGATTTTTCTTAAGAAACCTGAAAGTCAAGGTCACGCCGATTTCACGCCGAAAACACGCCGCCGCCGCCGATTTTTTGGCAAACGCCGCCGCCGATCATTTTATAATCGGCGCACACGTCTAGTTGAGAGCCCCCCCCCCTAAAAATTACATCAAAAATGTCGGTAGCTCCACTTCTTAAATCCATCCTTGGGTCCTAAGGACCAATCCTGCCAAAGGAAATGTTTTGTTCATGCAACGCCGTCGTTTAGAGCTTCCACTCTCGACTAGTTCTCCCGTTTGTACAAAAACAATGTGTTAGACGAAAAATCATTAATGTTTAAGACTAATAGGTACTAATGTAGTTTAATTTTATATGGAAATAATCTACAATAACAAAATACTGTGTTAGACGAAATACTTACAAGAAATACCAATTGTACAAAGAGAAAAAAAAAACGATTTACTTCTTTAAATTATTTCGGGCAGATGTAGAAAAGGCGGTTACTAGAGATAGCAACAAGGCTCTGCCATTGTACCTACACCTACTCACAATCTGCTTCGGGTTCGGATTGCAGGATTTACTCGTATATATTTCTTATTATACTACGAGTATTAAGTACTTAGCCGGTAGTGCAAGTTGTAGTTACTTAGGTACCTACATTCTGCCGTGCTAACAACATACGCAGTAATCGCAGTTGAAAAGTCATGCAATTGTTTATCTTGTTCTCTTTGAATAAGTTCTTTATTTAAACGATGATTTTCATGCAAGTACTGCACTTACTCTTAGCAGGGCAGCATTATAATTGATAACTTTACCAGATTAAGTCTTTAGCGAAGTTCTAATACTATGACACAGTAAGTAGCCATTTAAACAGTCCGTCGCGTAGTAAAGTAGAAAAGGAATGTCCATTAGAGAGAAGTGCCTTACTTCAGGTAATTAACGTCTTCGTAGTCTTAAGCTTTGAATAAGGACTCCATCTGCTATACTCTCCAGATTTTATTGTTTGGTGTGAAAGCTTAAGACAGTTTTTTATCATCGATATCTAACCATTCCGAGAATATTTTTTATACCTATTGTTCTAGCCTACTTAATACTTGCTAAGATCATTAATTATCCGTGTTTAGATGATTGATAAATTTATCAATTAACATATTTTATTTATTAATTAATAAAAAAGTATTTTGCGGCGGAAAGGGCAATTAAATAATAAACAGTGTTACATTCAGATCATTCGATGATTCTTTATTTACACAGTGATGACTAGGTATTCGGTGAGACGTCCAATCCAATCAGAGGTACAGATCACAGGAAAGTAAAGCTGACCAATTACAAAGCCTAATAAGACATTTTTCTAACTTTCTAGTAATACTCTATAGAAATGAGTCTATCCCATCCGTGGAGATGAAACGTAACACCAACAAGTCATCTTCAGTGATGGGATCACAAATAGATCGAAAGTACTCCAAGTGTTAATAAAATTTAGAATATTAACGAATCACTATACGTATATTAAACTTTATAGTAAAACAATTATGTACAACATTCGAGACAACAATATTGTAAAGTGACGATAACTTAACGTAATTATTTAAATTCTATGCAGTCAAATCTTTGTTAAATGCTAAAGTGACATTTAAAATTGAGTTAACTACGCTTATTACGAGGTGCTCTATCTACTATCCACAAAGAACAGTGCAAGCCATGGTAAGCGGCGCTGTCTTGCGCGGCGCACGAGCCACATTTAACAAAACTAAAAACATGCACACTGCAAGGAAACACGAGCTCACACTGTGCTTTACTGGATAGTATGGTGTTGTTTAGAATATTTCATCGACAGTTGCTTAATACACTTACGTAGGTAAGAGTAAGTCAATTGTAAATTAAGACAGTTTGTCACTACTTGTACCAAAATTAAGACGATTGATTCTACAAAATTTCCATTAAAATTTAAACCCCTGGGGAATGCCTTAGAATATCTGAACAAGTCAGGAAGCGATTAAATTAACAAAAATTTAAATTTGCATGATAGAGAACCAAAATGATTACAAGGTTTGGGACGGGCATTTGGGCACCACGGAAGATATTTTTACACTCGCAATTACCAAGCCGGGCGGGCTCCGCTCGCTCGCGCTCGGGTCGCCTTCCAATTTTCAGTGAGCACTTTAGCTCTAGTGAGAGGAAGTATAGTCATTGAAATTATTGCCTTCGCTTTGTTCGCTATCAAGACTAGTCATATAAGATACTAGTACCCGAGGTCATGACTTACCATAAAATCACAAAGAAAATGTAAACACCTTAAATTTCGGATATATAGGTATATGTAATAGTAGCTGTCCGGGAATTGTGGACATTTACCAATTCAATAGCTGAGGAGACAAAAAAGCCGGCATCCAGTACAATATTTTAATAAAAACTAAAACAAAAGTATTTTATAAAAATAGAGTGACAAATATTAATAGACAAAAAGGTATAAAAAATATAAATCATACAAAACCTATTTAGTCCTCGACAGTAGCTACAGTGGACGTACCACTAATAGCTACTGTCGAGGACTAAATAGGTTTTGTATGATTTATATTGTTTACTGCTTTTTTGCGAAATACATTAATGCCCAGGGACGGAAAGTAAGGGATTGCCTGAGCTCGGTACATTAAGTGCAATTTTCAAACGATAATACATATACATACAATAAAATGTACATCTATTAATACATAATAAACAATAAGTGCAGGTCGCATACATTGTAGGTAGGCCCGTACCTTCGGCGGTATGCGTGCGGCCAGCATCACAGGCAGCGACACGCCGGCGCCAGCACCGCGCATGCAGCGGACAATAATGAAATGAAACCCATTATCCGCTATGTCTGCGCCGTGTAGGAGGCGGCGCTGCGACATTGACGCTGAGATAAAAATTGGTCACTTTTCGTTTTCGAGTAGGGACAAAATGAGGCCCAATTCGAGCATGTTTAAGAAGAAAATATTGTTACCCTAGCAAAGGGTACACCTAACATAAAACGAGCAATCGAGAGATCCATCGCAGCCCAGATGAAAACGAAGTCCTTAAATTGGCTTTCGGTCATTCAAACAAAAAAAGATCACCTCGATCTATCCCCATCCATTAGAATTCAGAGATGCGCTATCAATAAGTACGCTACCATAGAATGCGGCAGTCATGCCACGGCTGTGGCAACGGCAGCTTCAACATTAACCATGCGCTCTGCTGTAAAACCGGAGGTCTAATCACAAGGCGGCTTAATGAGATTACAGACTTATTCTGCGCACTTTCCAACAACAAACGGTAATAAAAGAACCAATAAGTAATTTCGGAACATGACTGCGGCCTACGGTTCGACGACAGTGCCGTCCTTCCACATATTGATTGACACCCCTTTTCTACCCTAAAATTTCATTTCGTATTTCCTTGATTTAAATAATTAAGAGTTTATTGTGTGTAAAACAGCTTTTCCAAGTGGTAATAATACATATCTTCGTGTAGGCAGAGACAAGGTGTAGGTAATAATGGTTTTAAATAGTACAGGTAATATGCAATACAAATGTTCCTTAAGTACTTAAAAAAATTCCGAAAACATATCACCCCCTTGTTCGGCCGCCGTGAGGTTTTTTCGAGCAATTGCTACTATTATGTACTTATAAGTAACTACTAATAAATAGATCGGCAGTAAGAGTAAGGGATAAAGCGGACTTATTTACGAATTAGAACAATATGATGCAACTGTTCATTTTTGATTACTTGCAATGGTCTTCTTTCACTACAGAATGAATTTGTTAGAGAACTACGAATTTATTAAACGTCTACAATTTGCTCACAGCCATATTATTAATATACATTATTTAAGACGGCATTCCTCTAACAAACTATCAGGTCTTCACGCTATTTCAGTTTTGACAATACACAAAATCAACAAAAATATCAGCGACAAATAGTTTGTTAGAAGTCAAGTCTATAATTATAACTGATTAGTCTAAGTTGGCATTTAGGTAGGTAAATTACCTGTTGCGTGCAGTGAGTGGTGTCGGCATGGACGAATGCTCAGACGGCAGGCAAGTGCCAACACTTACCTTATCCACTCTAGAGCAGAACAGTCTAAACAAGGGGCATCTCTGTTTTAGAACTACTGAAATGCTATTAAATACTAATGTAAACTATTTCATCGTTTTCTCCTAATGTTAGATAAGTGTAGGTAGTCTAAATAGTATGATCATTATGAATTTATCTCCATTTTGGCAGTGTGTTTGTACTGGTTTTACTTGTGTTGGCATTATTTTTATAGAGATGACAATCGTTTATCAACAAACCCCTAGAGAAGCACTAAATTTTTTTGGCGGCCGACCCTTTTGAAACATTAACAGAGCCATGTATTAATGATAACTGTCGTTTCAATTTAACTTATTGAACAAAAATTTGCTATGCATGTCAGGCTAATCTTGTGGTCCTTTTGGAAAAGATTGCACGGACTCACAATTTTCCACGGACCAAACCTACTCTGATAATTAGCGGATAACTATTGACTTATCTTAAGAAACAAAGCTGGGATATTTCCGATATAATCACAAATCCCAATTTTCATCAATATAACGAATATGATATATTTGATATATTATACTGGCAAGTAAAAACATTTATTCTTAAAATATTATAAAATAATATATTACCAACGCCGATCGCCATCAATAAAATATGTTTTAATGTTAACAAATAAGGTACCAAAGCCAAAGAAGTCCCGGTTATTAAACTTTTATAAGTTGAAAGGGTTTAAATTTTGGCGTCCATGTTCAATAGTACCATAGACAAAACTTAAAGTTCGAATTAAACATAAGAAAAAGAAATGGATAGACCTTTTTTGGCGCAGGTACCTTAGGTTATGTAAAACGGACTAATGTTCTCTCAACTACCTACCTTAATAAATGGTAAAATGGCAAAATTCAATCTTGCTGCCTTTTTAAAATAAATATTTATGAGAAAAGTAAACTCATGAAATCAAAATCATCAATACCGCTGCTTGTTTTACATGGCGGTGATACTTGTCAATAATGATCCATAAGGGACTTCCCCAATATAATTCCTACCAGTAGAATTCTCACCTAGTCATAATTGAACCGACGCGGGCCTTCAAAACAAACCACTTCAGTAAAAGCCCATTTTTTGGGCATGTTCACTGTGCACACCAAACCGCAGCAAATCAGCTTTTAAATCCATAACATGCAAAATTTAATTGAAATGCGTTACCTACATTGCCATTTTTTATATTTTTTATGTTACGATTTACAATGATGGTTGACATTACTGTAAATAACAGTGTTAGAGGGCAAATATTGTATGATATAACTGTTTGAATTAGTATTAGAAAAGGGCTTTGTTCAAATCGCAGAAGCTTACAAATACGAAAAGTCAATCAAACTTGATTGGTTTTTAGTTATTTTCAAGTTACGAGTTTCAAATAAAACTACGCTTATGGATGAAAAAGACGTTCTCAATGAAGGCGGTTAAAAGGGTTTTCACTAGGAAAGGGTTTGGTTTGAGGCCGACGATGTGAAAAAACGAAAATTAAGTAATGTAAAATTTTATTTTTAAAATCAGTCAGTTATATAAACATCAATTTAGTGGATCACACTAGGCTAAGCCTGTCCCGTGACTCCACGTTTGCGCATTATGTTTAAACAACCCTTGACTACCTATTTAAAATTTCTTTAAACAATAATAATATCTCAATCATAACGGGTTATAGCAATGGGTATATTACGTATATGTCTTGGACATTACTGACATTACTGAGCTCTTCTAATCAACATCAAAGTTATTTTGTGTGCTCTGGAATATTTCGTTGTAAATCATATGTATACTTAATTACTTACCTACGTACTCATTCACCCTATTCGAATTTAAGACTGTTTTGCTGAAGGTGAAAGGAAATGATAGTGTGTAAAATACTAATCTATTTTTAACATACGTAACCTAAATTATACTTATTTAAGTGGCAGTGCTGCGATAATTATTGTATTATATCTACCTGAGTCCTAAGTACTTTCAGGGACACGTAAACTATAATTAGGAATATTTAGGTACACAAATTCATCTAAAATAACTGAATTTATGGCTGAACCCAATGAAGTATACCTACCTAATACTTAGTCTGTGTCATGAATATCACTGCAGTAGAGGCAAAGAAAGGTAAATTACCAAGTGCATAATATAAATCAATTAGTTCGTTCCAGTTTAGATAGAAATTGCGATTCATTCTCCAATAACTATGATATGTTCAAATAAACAAGAACAAAACCGTTTTAGTCAAATACAGGTAGTGTGAATTGATACAGCGGAACAAACAAGAGATGAAGATAATAGATATGGTCTATACGAGGTACAACTTACTTAAATCTATAAACAAAGTCTAAAGTGGGAAGGCGGTGGGCTACCTCTTACCTATGTACATTATTCGTCAGGTACTCGACAAAGGACATACAGTAATAGGGATACGAGTAGGTCTATAAACGTACCATCCATTTTTTATCAATCTCTTTATTTACCTAATAATTGTACCGGATCCAACGATCCCATCACATCTCAAAATTAACAATTTTCGGTTTTGTATTTTTATTTTTGTTTTAATTAACTATACTGAGCAACGATCAATATACAATAAACTTTCAACAACTTCATTGATATCTATTATTTCAAATATTAGTTCCAAGTGTGTGCATTGATAGTGCGGTGTCAAGCGGCTTGCGGCCGGACGCAGCGGTACTGGCGCTGCGGCGCTGCGGCGGGGCACGCGGCACGCGGCAGTGAGTGGCTGCGTCTTCGCCATATCTTGCTTTTACAATTACCCCGTACAATTAACTTCATCTAATTGTTCACTCTTCGGAATCTCTTAAAAACAAATAATTATAGGTGTCTAATTATGTAAGAACACTTTAACTTCTTATTCATTGTAAAAAAAACGACTGACAATCAGTGTAATGTAATACAATACTATCTTAGGTGTAAAGGTATTATAATTATTTTTCTGTCTTTGAAGAATGCCTTGCTGGCGATCAGATGTGTTCGTCCTGTACATCTGCCGAGAGAAAAAATATATAATGAGAACCTATTTTGTTGCAGCAGATTAAATTAACTTAACTTATTAAGCAGATGATCATGTTTAACCTTTTAACTGTCGCATATCGCAACTTTGAACTACGAACTGAGTATGTTACAATTTATTTTCACATCGTCGCACATACGGCGTTAAAAGGGTAAATATTGTTCCAAGTTATTAAATTAAAAAAGCAAATAAAGACAAATTGTGAAAGCTGTAGGTTTCATCCGTTGATGCAACGACAAATACGAATTGACTAGGCTTAGAGGTTTAGCCAAGTGGAACCTATTTGTAAAGAAAGTCAATTGAAACTTAAATTATATACATGGACATAATCACGTGACTTTTCGTTCTGATCTGCCATCCCGTACATTTTTTATTGGCGTTTGTGGATAAACGATTGTCATCTTGGCTACGGCTCTGAGGTACCTAGGCAATGTCGAACACGTACTCAACACTGTACATATGTATTACATAGACAAAGGCAATGAAAATGGGTAAATGTAGCTAGAAATTTTAAGCAAATATATTTTCATTTCATTTCTCTTGAGTATATGATGCAACACAATTATAATATATGTAGGTATAAGGCGTTTTAAAACAGTCAATGAAGCTTACAGGAGACGGTAGAGACTAAAAAAACGGTCGCTGAAAATAATGCAAATAATTCAACGATTTCAACGTATTTCATGAAATTAGAATACCTATATTGGTCTATCTGGGCTGCTCAGTAGTCTAAACGACTAACCTAATGACCCCATGATAATACATATATTGGCATAATTTTTGAGGTACCTAGAGATTACTATGAATCGTTTAAAAAAAATTGAATTTAGTCGTTGAAAAATTGCAAAAAATTATCGAAAGTACATACATAATTCCCCGAACTAATAGCTTAGTATCGCACATAGGTGTCAAGAGCCGGGAAAAGAAAAGGTTGAACAACTATTAAATTCATAAGTTTGGCTAAAAAAACATTTTTGGTATTGCTGACTGACTGTACTTTTCTTTCTAACGTATACTCGAGATAATTCTAACAACCCCAAACACGATTACTTTGCGTTGTTTTATCACAGAGTTCCCATGGCCACCTCCTGTCTCCATCATCAGATCAGCTCCATGTCATCATAATATTGCATTGTCATCTGATTTACATATGTATGCAAAATTTCAGCCCAATCGGAAATCAAGGAAGTGTGTCAAATTTAGATTCCAAGATTTGACCCACACTAACTGGGTATACTAGCAGGTCTAGTTAAATAAAAGCTTGTAAATTCTAAAAAAAAAAACCTTACGTTGATAAATATGATTTTAAACCATTTTATGGCAAAAATGTCTTACATCATTTTGGAAAAGAGCAGATACTCATCAAACCGATGGATCGATTTTCAATGAAACTTGCTTTCACGGTAAAAAAATCCGCATCAAAATCGGTCCATCCGCTTGAGAGCTACGATGCTACAGACTGTTACACATACAGACATTGGCATCAAACATATAAGACCCCTCTTTTTGCGTCTTTTTGTGTAAATTGAAAATTATCTACTTTTTATAGGTGCAAAGCCTGTGTAAATAATTAAATCACCTTTTTAAAACACTTATACCTCTTGCTATTTGCTAATGACCACCACAGAAAACAACTTAGTTAAAAACGAATTAATAGTTTTGACCTTTATTGTCAACAAACCAAATTAAACTCAAATTTCAATCTACCCTACTCTTATTCAACGTAGTGAGTGAGCATTATAGTATACGCATATTCTAATTAAATTATGACTATAATATCAAGATACGTTTCAACCCTTAATATCAATAGCTCCATCCAGCAATAAGCATAATTTCGTTAAAACAACGATAACAACATTCATGCAAGGAAATCTCGTTACTTAGCATTTTAATGAATGTTTTACATCGATTAAATATATTTTTTTACACAATCAAGCGACTATAAAAGTGCCGTGTGGGGTAGCTAGTCAACTCCGTCCGAAAAAAATTGTGTTTATATACATAGATTAGAATATCTCAGTTTGTAATGGGTGCCAACATTTTTCACATAAGAATGTGAGCAAGCTCGCATTCGTGGCTAGTAAACTTGTGGATCGGTGTTGATAGGTAGGTCTAGGGGCAATAGTGCAGCGTAAGTGCGGGGTACCATGCAAGTCTTGAGGTAGGTAACACAACACAAGTACCTAATCTCGAGCTACAAGGAACGGGTGACATCTTCAAACTACTTACGTTGCATGCTGCTGTATACGGCTCGACATGTGACACAACACAATATACCAGATTGTTAATTCATGATGTACTCGTACCTACGGTAGGTGAAGAATCTCCCAACACACACAGTTTGGAACTTCTCATTTACAATAAATAACAACTGTAAGTAACATGAGGCAGAGTTTTACAACACACTTGAGACGCGTTTCGTAAGAAGTTCCAGGCGGGGAAGGGGGTGCGGCATAACGAGATTTGACTGCATGAATTTCAGAGAAATCACTGTCGCAAACAAGACCATTCATTTTCATACAATTTACACTTAAATCTTTAAAATTACTTAATAAATGAAAACAAAAACTTATTTTACCTATAGTTAAACCAATTATTAGCGACAGTAATTTAACGCTTAAACTATTTAATCGTATCATTTGTGCCAATAAAATATGTAAATGTGTAGGTTATCAGAAGACAATGGTAAATATATTTTTATAGTAACCTACGTATACTACTAAAATAGATCATGATAAGGTGGACTGTGAGCGTCATAAAAAAAATAGTAGAAAATATCTTAAACAGAAACTACTAGAGGGTACAACGGGTCCTTGTCAATAAGTAGGTACTGTCTAATGCCATATTATCATAGAATATTGGTCATTAATCTAAAAGTAGATTGTAATGCTAATTCAGTCTAATAATAATAAGGAAATATATGTAAACATATTAGACAACACGGTAATAACGTGCAGTAGGTATTTAATTTACACAAGACGTGAGGTAGGTACAAAGGGGATGACTTCATCGTTTTCACAAAATATGAGCGATTAGGTACAGGGAGCGCAGAGGGTCCTATTAAAATACTCGATGGCTTAATAATGCCTTAGATATCTTCGCAAAATGTATCACCTATATATACCTATATTTAAAAAAATAAGCCATCGGTATTTAATTTAGATTAACTTCTTGTTTTTGTTATATTTCTTTGTGCAATCAAATTAATCACCACAGTGAACGTGTTTAATTATGCTCGCAACACACGGCCGAGTGTGTGGATTTTGGTTGATGGAGCTCTTTTCTTTCCGTTATACCGATGGAAAAAAAGACACAAACATCCATACGCAAACACGACTCTATCTAAATAGGTAAATAAAAGAGTACAAATTGGACTTTTGTCGAAAATAATGGGCACCAGAAAATAGCACGTTACTGTTAATCGTTTGTAGGCTTGTCTGTTTCTAGTTAGGGCGAACGCTATGGAGAAAAAAAAAATATCGCGCATATTTATGATGGCGAAACTATATACGTTGCGAATATCAAATGAAGAAATTGTTAGGCAAGAGCATTTTATTTCATGAAAAGTATTTTATTATGTTTTATATTATACTTGGTCAAGCAGATCTTGTCAGTAGAAAAAGGCGGCTTTGAAAAATGTAGGCGCGAAGGGATATCGTCCAATAGAAAATTTGAATTCCGCGCCTTTTTTTACTGACAAGATTTGCTTTACCGGCTATAATTTATAAGACAATTCTGCGGACAAAAATCAAGTTAAATAAAACCGTTTAAAAAAAGTATTTTCTTCACGGCCAGTCGATTTTTGAATTATAATTTGACATTTGGAGGTCTGGTTCGGACAGTTCTGCTCTCGAAGAGCCAGCGAACTGTTCGTTGAAGAATTATAGTCATTCATTAATTTCATTATGCAAGGCCTAGAGTACCTACGGAGTACGGAGTCTGTATATATGGTTGACGTCCATTTGTCTTCAAACGAGAAAAATGACTCCTGCCGGGAAAAAGTACGTAAGGCACCTAGTAAAATTGTTTATTTACCGAATTTGTCTATAAATAACAATGACGGTATCAGGAATACCTATTAATTATTTAAAAAAATGTTTGGATTGATAAAAAATAACAATGGTTCTAAAACAGGAATATTGTATAAAACTAATAGGGTATTTGACTGTATTTAAAATAATTTACTTTACCATGCATGAAATAAGCACCGAAAGATTAATAGAGAAACGTAGAGAGCAGTAATTTTTAGACACAATTTATATTTTAATACCCGTATAAAACTATAAAGAGTAGGTAATTGTATTGTGATGTCATTTGCCAGTGTTTCATATAAATTTCATCGTAGCAAAATTGTTTTGACAGTTCAAAAAACGAAACTGATTTGACTAGTAGTCAAATACCCTATTGAATGAAACTTCCACCAGAGGTAGCAAAATAGTTGAATACAAATTAGTTTTGCTTTATGGAGGGCTGACGACATGCTGTAAAACAGTGAAACTTGCACGCCTCTATTAATTGGCATCACCACTCGCCATACAATTAGTTTTATAGGTACGAGTTAAACGTAAAATTTACTTAGTTAATGTAATTTACGTCTAAACGAGAAGCTCAAGTTGAGCCAGTCATCGCAATCATTTTGCTGCCTCTGGACGAGTAGATTTAGAGGTAACTTTCGGAAAATTCGGGGTCGGATACTGAAGCTCGCGAGGAGCGCGTGTAATTGGTGGAGGTGCCGTAGTCGGAGGTGGCTGTGGCCAGGTCCGCGAACACGACGGCCGTACCTTGCGTCACGCCGTCCGCCGCCGCCGCCTCACGCTCAGACAGCTTTTGTTTCAGCACTCGTATGCGGTCCTCTTTCTGCAACAAACACTAAACGTGTATCAGGACTGCCGATAGCGCTCATGTTGTACAAAGAGAGAACTCTACCACGAACTTACTCTTATTATGATATGAACTATGATAGAGTCTGTGCGGAAAGAGAAGAGTCGTGGAATGTATGGGGCCCAATACATTCCACGACTCTTCTCTTTCCGCACAAACTCTATGGATCAATGATTTTATTTTTATACTGTTTTTTAGAACGCCATATGGATTGAACCCATGTTTTTTCAGTGATATGTGTCAAAATTGTTAAATATAAAACGGTGTCGCCATCTAAGGCCAAATGTATGACGCCATATATTCGAGCATACATTTTTCTTGATTTTCTGAGACACGTTTTTTTTTACTTGGACTTTACTTATCTTATACCTAAGCAGTTACATATATCTTTGATAATACTTACTAATAGTCCCCGTTTAGCCTATTCTGACAGAATGGTAACTACGGAACCCTACACTGTGTATGGCCCCGACATTCTACTGGCCGATTTTTTGTTTACCCAATCCAATCTTTGCAATTGACTATTGTAGTTGAAGTTATATTTTTATAAATAAAGATAATTGTAAAAGCGTCTCATGTATGCTCCTAATATGATGACATTGATGACTGATGTATTTAAGGTAATACATTAAATCTGTAAAAAATGACACTCACAGTTGTGTACGTGACGGTTCAGGACAGCGACCGGACGAAAGAGCAAATTAGTAGATTACAGTAGGAGGACCCACCTTAATACAAATTTTGAACAGGCGTTCGGCACGTGCACACTCGGCCGTCGACGTTGAAAGCCTGTACGTGACGCCGTGTTTTTTTTCCTCTAGTGACCGAATAGGTTTAGGTTTAAATTACTTTATTTAGGAATGACAAAATTTAATTGTGAAGTTCTGGAATAAAGTTATGGTTTCACTATGCGTTACTTTCGTCGCCACGTCAATGAATGAAGGAATAAAGTGTCATCAACTCCAAGCCACAAATTGCTAGTAAACAATCCCTGTAGGTGACATAAGTCGTGGCGTGTGGGACACGATATGTACTGAATTTATATTAAGTAAATGGCAGCGAAAAGGTTACACATTTTGTGGATTAATTTATACGCCCTTTTATATATATTTTTATTAAAATATTAATGAAAACATAGGTGTTTGAAACATCCCCATTTCTAGACGATTTCCGTTCTTTTGGAGTTTAGAGGCCGCTAACATCGGAGAACCGAAATTTATTTTCTGCCTCTTTTTCGCTCTTGCATATTCGAGAGGCAGGTAGCGGTATTCGATTTTTTTAATGTTGGTGGGCCCACCCTTAAATCTTCAATGTCTCACCTTTGGACCGGGTTGAAACCTTATACTGTTGAATTTGTATTACGAATAGATATTAATGTAAAAAGCATTAAGTATAAAACACCCCTACAAAAAGGTCATTTATATTTTATATTCGACTAATATATTTAAAAATATCATAACAGTTGTACCGTAAAACGGGGTGAGTAGGTTTCGCGGGGAGAGGTGGGTTATGAATGGGGAGAGAAGGTTTGAGAGGGGGGTGAGAAGGGATTTTAAGGCTACTGCTACAAAAATAATGTATTCCAATTTAAAATGGAGCTATAATAATACGCATAATAAAAAAAATCGATCCAACAATCTTCAATCAATTTTGACCCTACTCACCCCATTTTACGGTATGTATTTTTCTCTAATTGTTGTTCTAATTTTCCTTGTTCTATTCAAGCGTCAGTACCTACACCTAAGAGTAAAGTAAGAACATAATAATATTATAACCTACACCAGCGGTCGGCAACTCGCGGCCCGCGGGCCGCATGCGGCCCGTGAACCTGTCACTTGCGGCCCGCGAGCCTCCCTGGCTATTTTGTATGTAATATTGACAAACAACAATGTCTGATAAAGTCATAAATATTAACAAAGTACGGCCCGCGTCAACTTCGTTAACTACTATGTGGCCCTTGTCTGCTAAAAGGTTGCCGACCGCTGACCTACACTATTGCTTCCGTCAAATTAGGGTAGGTTAGGTATAGTTATTGTTATTATGTAACTTTCCTGAAAACTGCATTCGCTAGCGGACCGAATATAGTTAGTTACACACGAATAAACTGCAAAGATACTACCCCAATGTTAGCGATATTATAATATATTATTTTATAATATTTTAATATAATGTTTTAGTAGCATGTAAAGTATCTGTCTGTGCCGCTGATTTGGCGGTGCAGCTCACGTCGCTGTGCGGTCATATGTGTCCGCACTCATTTAGGGTAACAGAGCCACGTACGCGTGTATATTTCCGCTTTAATACGTGAGACTATTTTGACATTTATTAAATTTATATGTGCAGTGTTAATAAAAACGAAGCAATCACATGACGTACAAAATCATCAAGGGAACGTTAGAGGCAAAAATGTACATGTGCTTTCCAATTTAATATTACGGCTTACGGGAAATCTCATATATTTTCTTTGTTATATGTTCATATATTTTATTTCGCAAATGTAAGGAAGGAACGTTTCTCGTGCAGGTAATATTTGTTTAGTATAATCTCTCAATAAGGAGCACGAGGAAAAAAATTATGTTAAACATGGCCCTGATTTTAGAACGGCAGGGTGTAAAGACCTGAAGAAAATACATTTTGCAATTATGTATTTTTTTACTAACATTTGTTTTGGCAAGTTCATTGGAAAATATTTGACTTTTTAATAAAAAAAAAAAAAATATAAACCCGACAGCGATAGCTAAACATTGGTATACTAAATGGCCATTCAAAATTAAAAAAAAGATCAATGGAACCTGGTAAAAATAATAACTGATATATTTTACAAAAACCACGCTCGTTGTCATCGTAGTATAAGAACCTAGGAGTTGAATTCGCGCAGTCCGTGGGGCACCAAATACCCTCGATTTTAAGTTACCTACCTGCGTTATGAGCTTGTGTAGGTCCTCATCGTTTTCGAGCCAGAACTGGTAGCACGGCCGCTCCCTACGCGCTCCGTGGCCTGCTGATTTTTGAATTTCGATCGCCCGATTTCGTCACTCAAAAATCGGTGGAAAACGGCGAAATGCTGATTTTTGAAATACGAGCGATAGAAATTGGGAATCTAGTGGTATTGACCACTCGTTTTCAATTCTATTAGTAGCATAAATTTACATGCCTAGTTAGTGGAGATATTACTGAACGAAATACACGAAATCGAGCGGTCGAATTTCAAAAATCGGCCCCCTGGTCACTAGGCGGCCTGCAGTTACCTGCGTAATGAGCTTCTGCAGCTCCTCGTTCTCTCTGACGAGCTCGCGGTAGCGCTCCTCGTCGGCGGGCGCCGAGCCGGAGCCGGAGCCGCGGCCGCTCTCCGCGCGCTCCGTGGGGTGCCGGATCACCTCGATCACCTGCACGACCTTCGATATAACTAACACATTTCAAAATTATACACTTTAAACCTAACTACTTAAACCCTGTGCCCAGCAGTGGGATGTAAGTATATATTAGATAGACTAAATCATTATATTATTTTTTAACATGCGCCCTTCACACTTAAAATTTACAGTTACAAGCAATTACAAGCAACGTTTTACGATATTGTTTTACATAAGTACGTAAAAATTTTATTCAATAAAATGCTTGTGAAGACTTATTAACCATACCGTACCAACCACGAGAACTATAAATAAACTGTGTTCGAAAATAAATAAATACTCGTATTTAGAAAACCATATAAGTAGGTCCCTACGTAATAATAGTCAGTTCTGTGAGGACGTTTCCTGTTAGATGAGTATTAATATGTGTATGCTCGTAGTGTAGCTATTTAATACGAGTACATTATAACCAAATGGAATTGTCACGAACACGTTAGCACGTTGGTAGATCCTCGTCGGCGCCAATCTGCGCATCCAATCTCTTAATTAAAAACTGTTACCGCCTGCAGCGGTTATTAAAATTGTTAGCAATGAACAGTTTAAAATATGAAATGTACCTAGATGCCCATGCCTTTAATGTATAAAGCTTTGCTTTTTATTTAAGTATAAGTACTCCCAATACATCACATACAATGCTTTTAACATCAGTAAATGGAAGAAAACGGTTCTGATAAAACAAATCCTTTTTAACTACAAGTCTAATCTTTAGAGCTGTAACAAAAATCTTTTATACATAGTTCATTAAAGCAGTAATCCTGGTTGAAGTTTACAAACTTTGCGGTAAGCCACCTTTTGAAGTAAAAGCCTCGTGTAGGTACAAAATGAAATCGACTTTAATTTTAAGATTTTTCCTTTTATAAAAACTCACTCCATTTAGCTTTTATTAAGTTTAAGAGGGTTTGTCGATTCTTTTTGACTAATATTTTATATAACATATTTTTTTATTAATGTTACGCGTCTTCTAACGATTGTATTTGGATATATTATTATATTTGAATTCCAAACACTCATTGTATAGCCAACAAGAACTATGCTTGCCAAATAAAACTTACCTTAGGAACAAATATCAGTGCCATACTGAGGAAACAGCAGAAAACGATTGCCAACGAGACGAAGGCAAATGAGGCGTCCTGCTGTGAGGCTATGACCAGCGTCACGGGAGCAGTGATGAGGCACAGCACCACCACGTTGTAGATGCTCATCCCCACGTAGCGCGAGTCGTTGATCTGCCGCACCTTCACGGACCGCGTCTCGTAGGCCAGGAATAGCCCAAATACCAGCACCAGGCCTTTGTAGCCGTACATAAGTCCTACGAAAAATTGCTTTTGTGAGCTAATAGAACTGTATTTGGTGAAGCTGCGGAGGTCTTAAAACCTCTGAAATAATCGCTAGAGTATAGGTACTTTAATCCACGCCTGCGTTAGGGGCGATAAAGCCAATTAAAAGTTAGTATGTACCTAAATAGAGATGGCGGCTCGTATGTTAGGCAGCCTCAAATATATTTGAGTTTACATGAAAATAAACATGATTAGGTATATCTGTAGACCCGTATTTCCAAAAAAGAAGGATATACAATATTAAGGATATACTTATATATAAAGTTATTGTATCATTTCAGGGCTGGAAACGAATGTTAGGTCCCAATTATTTATAATAACAGATTTTTAACACATTATACTTATTTTCTGACCATAATATATTCTTACATTAAAACTCGTCTCTCATAGGTAAATACTGTCAGGGTTTTGGGTAATGGCAGTAAATTTCTGAAGGTCTGGAGTTTTATTAAAACGTAAATCATCGTCGGGGGTATTTAATGGCTATTATAAGATAAATGAGCCACACTGTGTACCTACTTGTTCAGATCTGACGTCGCCCAGTAATGAAGCTATTCGACAGTAGGCACTTATTTAGCTTGTACCGTCAGCATCCATAGTAGCGGGTGAAACAACGCGAAAAAAGCGGCCAAGTGCGAGTCGGACTCGCCCATGAAGGGTTCCGTATTTAAGGGATTTATGACGTATAAAAAAAACTACTTACTAGATCTCGTTTAAACTACTTTTCGGTGGAAGTTTGCATGGTATTGTACATCATATATTATTTTTAGTTTTATCATTATCTTATTTTAGAAGTTACAGGGGGGGGGGGGGGGACACACATTTTACCACTTTGGAAGTATCTCTCGCGCAAACTATTCTGTTTAGAAAAAAAATATATTAGAAACCTCAATATCATTTTTGAAGACCTATCCATAGATACCCCACACGTATGGGTTTGATGAAAAAAATTTTTGTGAGTTTCAGTTCCAAGTTCCAAGTATGGGGAACTCCCAAAATCCCCCCCCCCCCCCATTTGGCTAAGGAACCCTAAAAAGTATCTGCCACCTGCTGGATAGGTATCTCACCTAGCCAGACGGTATTGTTTTTACTCTCGCAGTGCTCGAGCTCGGGCCTGATGTGGACGTCGTCGTCGTGGTGCCGCGGGGACTCCAGCGAGAAGGTCTCCACCTCGCGCTGCAGCGGGTCCCGCAGCTGCCAGGTGGTGAGCAGCGTCGCGTCCACCACCAACAGACCGCCCACCATGGTGTATAGTTTCCAGCCGTGCATACGTTTCTGCATAACAACCACTCAGATATATATGCTTGTTGAGAGTCCGTTCACTGGTTGAAAGCGAAATTTTATGATGATTTTTAAGTATAGATTGTCTGTTTTCGATGCAATTAAAAAGGCAATTTCAATAAATGAAATAGCATAGTTAGTTTTTAAATAAATACGATTTTGTTTACCTACACGTAAAGTTGAAATCGCCTTGGTATATGTATAGCACAAACATAGGTATACACGTAGGTATAGGTACTTATTATATGCGAGCTTCTATTATCATTTCCATTCATAACAGCGGCACTTCATTTGCGCGTATTTGCTCAGTTATGATAATATATGAATATGACTCTATATTTCGTGTGTTTGTCTGTTAAATAATGAGATACAGTAGCAAGAAACGACAGGATGAAGTGCCAGGAGATTGTACACGTGACCAAAGTTGTTGTCTCAGTACTTTTTATAAACCGCGACAAGGGTAAACAACGCACAACCCTTTTGGTGGTAAAGCGTATGCTCTGTAATAATACTCGTAGTCACCCCTTTTTAATACTTATTCTATGGTATACATATCTCATGATAATGCAGTTGTAGGAGTTCTGATCACCGTTTTCAGCACAAGGAATATAACAAACTAGATACATGCCACATGCCTGTTTGTAAAATAGTAGGTAAGTAATACTATTATTTTCACCACACCAGCTCGGAAAGGCTTACTTTGCACTTCAAAAACTGATAGCAAATTTGCATTTTATTCACATGTGAGGCAAAGTAATCAAATGCTAATTTTTAGTTTTTTTCTTATGTTTGCAGGTAGAATTGACTTATACATGATGATTTTGGATGATAAATGTTTAATAACATTAATTTGAATTTGATTTTGTTTGATATATTACATTTAATATTTGCTTCGGGTTGGTGTGGTGAAAAATTTTGTGTTTCACTCGGGGGCAAATTTTGTTTAACCCTCGTGCTTTGAAACCCTCGCAACGCTCAAGATTCCATTGTACGAACCACTCGCTACGCTCGTGGTTCAATTTTGGAATCTTTCGCTTGCTCGAGTTTCAATATTAGCACGAACGGTTAAACAACAACTTTGCCCCCTTGTTAAACAAATAACTAATTCGCCTCCTACTTCCTTGAAGGAGAGGCCATTTTAAGTGTCAAAAAATATAAAATTTAAATAATCAATGATGAATGTAAATACTGTAAACAATATACTAAGCATGTGTTAACTTAATAAATGGCTATTCTGATTCTGATTCTGAATACTATTATTTTATTGCAGTCTAATGGATAATGGAGATACTTATTCACCTAATCTGCTTTTAATTTAAGCGAAACGACGTTACCTACGTATTATTCTACCTCTTCAGAATGCACTGAACTTACCTTGGTATCTGGCTTAGGTTTAGTAGTGTGCCTGTGCACACGCCAGACTTTCGTGAACATGGCGCCGTACGCCATCGAGAAGCCGGTGGCCAGGAGCCACGCGCGGGCCGCGCACAGGCCGGGGAAGTGCTGCGGTTGCACCCAGCGGCCGTCGACGCCGAGCGCCACGGCCGCGCCCAGGCAGATGCAGCAGCCGCATAACATCACCGTGTTGCACGCCGGGTGCGACCACTGGATCACCCTGCCCAAGCCGCGACGAATGATATACCGGTCACACATTGTATAGTTCAACTAAAATCATTCATTTTCGAGGGAAATTGCAATTATCTATTTTTTATGAAAAGATTCCGTGTAAGTTAACTTTGCACCTACCGTAAAATGGGGTGAGTAGGGCCGAAACTGACATTCAAACCTCGATTTTATTTTTACATATAAAAACTGAATGGTGTATATAATAAGTGTTCCGGACGTTTGTATTTTAGTTTTTATTTTATTTTGGGTAGTTCCATTTCATAACTTTGACGATAAATAGGAAATCCCATCTCACCTCGTAGTCCCTCGTAATTGGGGTGAGATGGGATTTCATACAAAGGTGATTTTGGAAGATTGTTGGATCGTTTTTTTTATTGTGAGTATTACTATAGCTCCATTTTAAATTGGAATACATTATTTTTGTAGCAGTAGCTCTTAATCCCATCTCACCCCCCTTTCATCCCTTCTCTCCCCATTCATAACCCAACTCTCCCCGCGAACCTTACTCACCCCATTTTACGGTACTTGAACAGAACAAAGTGTGTGTCATTATAAACGTCATATTTTCATAACATGATCTTGATTGCCTATTGGTCTTTTAAATAACAGACTGCTACTTTTACATATTGCCATTGTTTATTTTGTATTATGTCTACCCAGCTTTATCTTCCACTGAATACAAAATAGGTATACAAAAATAACTGTGAAATTTATGAACACAAAGAACGTTACGGCTTAACGACTGCCATAATATTCACGGCAATAAAAGCGGACTACAAGTCAAACTCTGAAAATGAAATAATATCGTTCACAGCGGTTAAAAATGTGGAACAACCATGAAACTGAATCTTGATCCAGAATAAAGGGAAATGTTGGATTAAGTGGACATTGTCCTACTTATTCATGTTCACTACGTAAATTAGTAGGTATAATCTGTATGTGAAAGGGCAAACAAATGTGGTACAATTTTCTTTGGAACTACACATATATCGCAAGATTAAAGATAGCAATTATTGGCAACCTCAAGTAGTTTAGGAGAACTATTTATCGTTCGTTTAGGTGACTAGCAACGTAACTAAGGACTATCAATCATGTCTACTTAAATAAAAGCTATATTACGCTTAATATTTTGATCTCATGTAGGTACTTTCTCTGTCTATAAATAAGTACCTACTTAACTTCAAAGTTTACTAAGGTCCTTTTTAATTTTACATCATGCAATTAATTTGGCTTCGCTTTCACTTAAAGGTGAAGTTTTTACTTACTTTTGCTTAAATCAATTAATTAAATTTTATTAATTGTGTTTAACCGTGTCCAGAACGTAGGTATAAATAGTCTATCTATACAATACGTTATGCGTTAGCGTTCGCTCCGTAGCGTATTTATAACAGTTTTTATACGCCAATAATGTCTCTCTGTCGCACCAATAAACAGGATGTAACAAAATTAGTGGGGATACGTTTAAGCCGTTATATTCGGTATCGTGTTCCGATTAGAGAAACGTAGAAGAAAAAATGTTTTGTATCGAAAAATTGTTTTTTTGTAGTTCGTCTAAGACGGGGCCGACTGAAATGTTTCTTCAACTTTTTCCTAATCAGTACACCGAATATGCCCTGGAGCGGATCCCCACTATATTTGTTAAGTCCTATAGAAGATTGATAGAGATAGATTACCGTTTCGTTCGCTACGGAGCGAACGATTGTCATCTTGGCTGGCACCCTGTTACCTTCTATGCCGGTGCACGCAGTTGAATATGATGAGCGCGATGGCCGCAATGATCCCGGCCACACACAGCGACGCCATGCAAGCGAACAGCGGCAGCGAGACTGTCCGCAGCTCGTTCACTATCACCGTCCTGTCCGGCGGAACCTTGCCACCTGTTCATCCAATAACTCGTTAAGAGTAAAGCAAGGGGAAAAAAACAAATTAAATGGTAATTAGACGGAAACATACCGGATTATCTATAGGGGCCATAAGAGTTTTTGACGGCCGGTGTGGCCCAGTGTCAAGTTATATTAATTATTTGTTTATTATACTTATATATTATTAAACGTGTAACACGCGTATATTAAGTGTCTACTCGTATATTGCACATAATTCATGCTAGACATGTAAGATGCTGCTAAACTTTACTTAGCCAATAAGCCACAACAGTCTCAAATCAGCATATTTTTAACAATTTAAAATGCACGATAGATTTTGTGTTTATTAAATTCATTAAAAGCTGAGCACCCATTCTCTTCTATAAATATTTGTATTTAGTATTTTTAATGTTTATTGTGTGTACATTCTTTTTAGATATTATTTTTACAGTACATATGGCCCTATTTTCACGCACTAGTGCGTAAAATAGCACTTATCGTGCGATGTCAAAAGTTTAAAGGGCCATATATGTACTGTAAAACGTTGTTCGACACACGTGCGAAAAGGTAATTCGCAACTCGTGTCGATTTAAAACACTCCCTTCGGTCGTGTTTTAATTTATCGCCACTCGTTTCGAATTTCCTCTTTTCTGCACTTGTATCGTAAATAACTATTACAACAGCTTAATTTTTTTTATGTGGGTTTAAATATTTACAGAACCGTGAAATATTTTCCGCTTAATCATTTCGCCATCGACTATTATTCGTACGAAGCCTCCAGCTATTGTTATTTTAGAAATAGCTAATTACAATTCATTCCCTGCTCTGGTACCTACTTGTTGCTCGATAATTACTTATACAGTATCATTTTAGGATAATGTATTTTAACGAATATTTTCTGTCTAAGGTACCTACGCTTAGGACCGTATGCGGATTAGGTTTACAAAATATAATACACATACATATACTACCTTCTCGGAAATAAAAATTTCGACATTCACAAGCCACGAGTGCTTAACTAAGTAATAGACATCCTTTTAAAAGTATTTTTATAAGGAATTTGTAAAATAAAACCATTTACAAAGTTGAGCACATTGTTGTATTAAAAGCCGTGAAATATTAATGGAGCTACAAAGAGAAGTTATAATACGTGGCCGTAAGAATTAGGTGTACAACAAAAATATAACTTAGTTATATTCAAACTTTTAACTACCTACCAGCATTTTTAAAATAAAATACAATCTCCAATTTGGAGTGGTATCGGGATTTTAACAGTACCTACTGTATAAATTGTATTGTTTTATGAAATATGTGTATATAAAATAAATATAGCAAAACTAAATAACGTTGAATATTTTACTTTTTCCTAATGCTGATGAATATTTAATGGTGGTAACCTTGCCAGTTGTCGCTGCGTGAAAGTTCGCGTGTGTACGTACCGACCCACCGCTCGCGGTCCAACCACGTCAGGTTGTCAGCTTGCGTGTCGTAGTAGCCGAGCTTCACGTAATGTTGCTCCGACAGCTGCTCGATTTGCGTTAAAGCTATGCGATCACCTTGGGATGAAAATGCCACCAGACCCTGAAAACAAATATGCGTTTTATCGTACGTATATAATTGTAGAATGACACGTGATGTGCCGTAGAATGTGCCGTTTTCCCCACTGGGTAATTGTACTCCAACAGTTTTTATATATGAAAACTAGGTACCTATGTCTTCTTCTTCCAGTGCCATCTCCTACCGGAGGTTGGCTATCATGAGGGCTATACGAACTTTAGACACAGCTGCGCGGAATAATGAGCGTGTGCTCTGTTTGAACAATGTACGGAGATTTTTGAGCCATGAGTTACGTCTTCGTCCGGATGATCTTTTCCCTTGGATCTTTCCTTGGATAATGAGTTTTGAGTTTTGAGAGACCTATGTCCTAAAGCTCATTTAAGTGTTACAACGTGATAGAAGTGATGGTCTACTTTAAATCAGCCTATATATCCTATTACAGTATAATTATTTTAAAATGTAAATTAAATTTTAAATTTTTGTGTGAGCATAGTACATTGTTTGTAACAATGTACCTAATTGTTGTTTTAATGGAAATATGATAGCAGTCAAAGAATTTAATTTCAGTACCATTTCGTACCTTGTCACTGTGACAATCAAGTAACAATCAATATGAAAGTTGCTAGGGCTGGACTTCATACTATTGTCACTGTGACATGGTACTGAAATTAAATTCCTTGACCGTAACTAAGTACTCAATGATGTAACTTTAGCTATTTGTGTAATATAAGAGAGCAAAGTTTGTCAATCATTATAGAAAACGTCAATCGAAATTTAAATAATGTATGGAATAGTCACGTGTATTTTCGTAACAAATGGCATATATATCCCAGTAACAACAGTTTTTTTCTTTTCGTTTGGTGTTTGTCGATGTACGATTGTCATCTTGGCCATCATGGCCCCTGGGGCCATCACTTAGAATGAGAACATATTTGAAGGTAAAAAAAATACAATATGCATGATAATTTTCACTATATACTTTTAATTTTTTTTAAATAAAACAGTCTCAGTATTACCCTCCAACTCACGTTCCCACTACTGCTGTTCCCGAGCCCGTTACCGTTTCCGTATCCGTTCCCATTCTCATTACGATTTAAAAATAAATTACCTACGTTTTAATTTCGAGATCACTTCGAGGTAATTTTGTCTCATGATCTCAGTAGAATCGAATAGTGCTTGATTTTAAAAAGCAGTAATGTACCTTTAAGCTACTGAGCTGAAAATATATTTTAGAGAGAAAGAAGTTAGGCATTACTTTATTATGAAAAGCTTATTAAGTGGAGTCGTCTATACCTAGTATTTTTGTTAAAAAGTTCGTAATGTTTTAAAATGTATCTCACTTTGCATGAAAAACAAACTATTTAACCTGCATTATATATGATATGACCTTACTTACCGACACACCCAGGAATGACGTTGAATTTATGGCCTCGTATATATCGTCTGCAATCTTTTTATTGGTATACGTAAAATTTTTTAAACTCAGTCCGCTCTTTTCCAGTTTTTCCATCGTCTTGTTGAAAGCTGCGAACAAATTATTAGGGTAAAAAATAGATTATTGTTTGAAGTTGTACATTTTATGTTGTAATATTACCTAATGCGACCGCCCAAACCGCGTCATAAGCCAGTGGCGCCTCTTGGTACCCCTCCGGGTACCTCTCTCCGTCGATGTCATATCCGGCCTCACGCAGAGCCTCATTCAGTCGAGATCTGTTTACACAACGCAAACAAATGATGGCCGCTATTTCCATCACACAACCACACATTTATTCTGCCGTCTCACGGACTTATTTCCGACACGTCTCCACAAAAACCGTCGGTTAGCTTTGGGGAAAGTGCGATTTATGGCCAGTTTTCATTTCACTATTTGAAATATAAGTGACATTTTCATATTCATGAAGTATTTATATTCGTTATTAATCATTAAATTATGATAACGCTAATCTTAAATTGAAAACCATAGTTTTAGTTATTATAATGTCACTACCACTTCAAAAGCAACTTCGAGACAATATCTTACTTAATAAAATGACAAGTAGGTAGAAGAAAGCTTTCTCCATATTACGCGACTCGCTTGAAGAATTTATTTTCCTGCTATGTGAAGCACAAAGAGCACTTTTTAAACAACATTCTTATGTGACAGAGTCGCAGATAACAATAAAGTCCCGTCACGAATCGCGATATCGCATATCTGTAGGCATTTTAGACTCAGAGTGTCGCGCCACGAGAATAGAATATTATTTTATGAGCCATTTCACCGCGTAAAAGTACTGACAAAAGGTTTTATTCGAGAACAAACCGCGCGAATATCCTTCACCTGCCTTGCAATCCTAAATGTCTTGCTGGAATATTTTCTCATGAAACAATATTAAACTATTCTCGCAGCTGAAATAGGTAATATTAATATCTATAAGTTTAATTCTGGCATTCGCTTGAGCAGGGTAGCATTTAAGTTATTTAAAATAATTCGCTTGGGCGAGACTACAATTTATAAGCATTCTATAGAATACTTATAAATTTTAATGGGGAATTCTTACGTAAGAATTGCTTTTTGGAGTTAACAACAAGAGTGGATCTATACCGAAAATCCTCGGAAGTCATCCCAGAGATAGTGGTCTGATTGGCGTTCTGGTTCCACATGAGGGCCTCAGTGGTGAGGTGACCCTCGGCGGCTTCTCGCATTTGTTCCACAGTGCAGTCGATACCTTCTTTCTCCAAGTTAGTTTCGAACCAGTTGTCTTCGTACCAACCTGTATAACAAACATAAGTTATTTGTCAACAATTTCTTATTGATCCAAGATTTTATCGAGACCTGTACTTTTTTTGTAATATTCATCGAGACAATTCTAACAAACCCAAACACAGTTACAAGTAGGTTGAGTTGTTCTATCACAGAGTTCTTATGGCCACCTCCTGTGCCCATCATCATTCATCATGGACCATATATAATACCCGATGGACGAATAATGCTTGCTGGTACCATAATATTGCATTGTAAGATTTGTAAGCCAACTTACATATGTAAGTACCTATGCGGAGTTGTAGCTCACATACTTATTTATAAAAGTATCTACAATGTCTTGCATTCAATAAGATAGTAAGTTATCTGTTATTATATTGTATATTTAATATGTATGTAAGCGCTAGAATTTTGTTATCATGCCAACTGGAACATATGGCTTCACCGTTAGAAGTTTTAAAGCCGCCCGCATGACACAAACTGGGCTTAACGACTACTGTTATATTCAATAACCGGTATTTAAGGATTAACGTGTTTTCAGAAGTATTTAGCAATAGCATCAATATAACCTTACCTTTAAAACATTTCAGTAAAATTAAACCTTAATATGTCATATAGAAAGAATACTAGATAAGAAGAGTAGAAATATTTATTTAACGCATTTATAAAAATGGCGAAGTTATAATATTATTTCATCCCGTAAAGACGCCAAGATAAAATAAAATACATGAACGATGATGACTTCCTGGAATATCTAGGTGAAAGTGTCAATTATTTTGATATGGAGTGATCTATTTAGTGGGTCGTTTATAGCTGGTAATAAACATTTACGACAGAAGTAAAAAGATTTTCGGAGGCTGTATTAAGGTCAGCCGGACGCTGGGAACCTGCCGAACGTGGATCACGACTGCGCCCTGGCACGGCGCCAGACTCCAACCTTCCATTGATTCCGCTTTCTATGTCAAATTATATTAACTTAACTTGCGCGACCGCATCCAAATCGGTTACAAGTATACTGCATGCTCACGCTTTATAACGACTACTATAGTTACCTCATAATTCATGTAACCAAGCAGGATGGTTGAGAGGTTTTGATAGCTCTTCTGAGTATTAAGTGTACCTAATACATTAAGCACACATTGGAATAGTAGGTTAGACAAATGACGCAATCAAGTCCACTCCAATAATAAATGCTTCAAATAAAATTAGTGACAAATTCCAAATAAAACAAGTGAAGTTTGTTTTCACCGTTTGCCGAATTGATTTGAAAGACAATCACAATTCCCAACATCCGTCACATTGTTTCTCGCCAAAATGTATTCATGAATATACAAAACGGCTTTTATTAACGTCCCGTTTTCAGTGTTACAATTGTTCAGGCAAAGACAGCATTAACAGAAGCTCTGTTGACATTCTGTGTGGTAAAATTATTTTACGTACAGGTGATTATATAAATAAAATATACGAATTGATCCTGCCATCAATGATAATAATATTATGCAACCTAAGTATAGATAAGTAGGTTATACCTACTCGTACTCATACGTGAGGAGCACAAAAATACTTCCATAATTATTTCTTGGGTACCTATAAAAGAAATCAGTTATTTATGACTAATTTTCGCATTTCATTCATTTTTGTCCTACTCGTTGTAAAACATAAGCTTGTATCTATCTCTTTCACTGTGCACGTGCACATTTCTCGCCTACCTAGGCGCGACTAAAGGGAACTTGTACAATTTGTACCAGGTAAGCGCTCCAATTTTGGAAAACCTATAACTTATCTTAAGTAATAACATTGGCTCCTCATATCATAATCACAAAATCAAATACAACAAGGCAATGTCTGTCGAAAATGATACGGCGGCCTTTTAAGTAGGTTACTCGTATGTATATGTATAGGTACGAGTATATTGTCTTGATAGCTCCATCTGTATGATGTAATTAAAATAAACCAATGCGGTAGGAAGCACACACTGTCTGGATTGTACTTGGTTGATTAATGAAGCATAATTTACACTTAAGATTGTATACCTAATACCTATCTTCTCGTAAGTAATACGTATTAATATCACTCGTAATATTTCAGAGTGCCCTCCTTAAGTAATAGAGTAGGTGAATCAACATAATATCACAAATATTTTTGCGGCGGATGTCGGTTTCCCGTATTATTATCATCGCGGGTTCTTGTATAGTGGTGATATTCTTATATTCCTTCCTCGGCATCGGCATCTGTCTAATTAGCGCAACCTAGCAACAACCCAATCAATAATAAATATATTCCACATTCACACCTTATATTTAGGGTCAACCTATTGGACAACAACTTGTAACAAGCAGGCTAAATTGTAATGTTTGGGGTCCAACAGACACTGAAGTACAAAAGTAGCGTTTCATGCCTAGGAATGTCTCGATCAATTATTTTACGATGCGCCCGGTATGAAGCTAGAAATATCAACGAATACATTGGTCTGATCGATCTGCCGCCTCTTTATACGGCAGATCGTGATATGCCTGGGTTAATCTTAGTCAGATCATGAAATGGCGGCGTTTCATAATATATGCCTAGGAATATCTCGATATCGGATTTTACGATCTGCCGCCGCCATGTATGTATATTACGTACATCGTACATCGACATAAACCACTCTGGAGGTTTTGTTCTGCACCGAAGTTGTAGGTATTCCTTTCTTGGAAACAGAATGGACGAAATATAATCTAATAAGTGAGGATCTTTTAGTAAGCTTGGACCAAGTTTCATGTATTTTTGTGCCAAAGTATTTCAATTTTCATTGATGTCGATATCAAGTCTTTCAGAATCACAAAGTAAGTTGCGGTGTTGTAGGTGTAGGAACGACATTAAAAGTTAAGTAGGTAATGTCAAGATAAAAGGTCTCATAAAGTACTCTGTGAATCGAGTCGCTTATTTCTTTGCAGGTATTTACTCGTACCTACCAAGTAATAGTTCACTCATATTTAAATTTAAAGAAATCTGATAAGAATAAAGCATACCCCTCTTATTTCATGTCAGTAATAATTTGCCCTTTTCACTCGTTTGGTACAAATAATGAACTAAATCGGGAGACAAATCTAAAGAATTTGCACGGTTGTAAAAGGCCAATTCGAGTTTTAGTTATTCGATCTGTTTCCGATATGATATTTATCTGACAGATCAAAAGTGAGGTTTTTGGTTGAAAAACCGTCACTTGGGACACTGGCATATCAGGATAATATCGGAAACAGATCGAATAGGTAACAAAAACTAGAATTGGCTTGTAAGTTTTTGCGGTGGGATTACCTCTTTAAATCGGCTTACCCTCTTAGAGCCGGATCCAGTCAATCATAAAACCATACCACTTCACTTTATAAAACAAAGTCCCCCACCGCGTCGGCCTATCTTCGCGATAAACTCAAAAACTACAGAACGGACTTTCATGCGGTTTTCACCTATCAATAGAGTGATTATTGAGGAAGGTTTTGGTATATACTTAATTTGTTAAGGTTTTGTGTAACCCGTGCGAAGTTAATAAATAACTAATTACATATATTGTCTACTATAGCAGCCCTTTTCTGACCGTATCGAGGCAACGTGAAAGTCGAGATAGGTACTTGCACCCGGCTACTATTATAGTCCATTAAGAGTCTCCGGCCGACATCCTCGATTATGCAACGGTGACAGATACACTGGCAAAAAGGAAGCCTCAGGAAATCAAGTTTGTGACTTAACTAAGGTTAAGAGTCTCGCTTTAACTGAATTTTTTGTAATAAATAGGTAGTAAAATAAGGACTTAAAATGAACTACTAATTGGATGAACAAATTGTAAGCTTGAGTACCAAAAAAATTCCAGTATAAATTATTCTCAAAATCTTCACTCAAGAAGCGGAAAATTATACTTTGGCTCAAATTACTCAATAAAACCAATGCTGCAAAATCTCCATTTTCCTGATCTAAAATAGAAACAGATTAATTGTATCGCACTGGCGAGGCTTGATATTAAGCAGAGGACGCTTCAATGCTCGCCACTTTATCTTAGCGTTTTTTGTTAATTCCATTATTGTCGCTGTGGTTTTCTTGAGAATCACTCGGAGAAATCTTCAATAAGTAGTCGGCCCGCCTAAACGAAAAGATTTTGCAAAATCGTACCTACGTCGGTTTAAAAGTCATCGCTGAAGCGCGGCTTTCTGTAAATGTATGCAATGTATGTATCGTACGTAAATGAGCGCGATCGTTATTATGTTTTAATTTACTAGGAAAAAGTAAAAGGATATTTATTTTTTGGCTATCATAAGCATCTGATACGTATTTTATGTGAGGGTGGCATAAGTAGTAGTAGTAATCACTTTATTGTACACAACACAGGCAACACACACAACACAGACAGATAGTTGTATAAGTCGTGTGGCTGTTTCTTTTAAACTTCTATAACCATTTATAGCGCTAGAATATGTATTTCCCGCTGTCGTCACTCATTTTTAATCGCGTTTTTTGTCATGTGTTTTTTCTTTGCAATTAGGGACCGAAATCGAACGAATTAATAAACAATAATAAATAATAAATATTAATGGATATTTGTACACAAATTGACTAAGCCCCACGGTAAGCTCAAGAAGGCTTGTGTTGTGGGTACTCAGACAACGATAGATATAATATACAAATACTTAAATACATAGAAAACAACCATGACTCAGGAACAAATATCTGTGCTCATCACACAAGTAAATGCCCTTACTGGGATTCGAACCCAGGACCGCGGCTTCACAGGCAGGGTCACTACCCACTAGGCCAGACCGGTCGTCGAATTATGTTTTATGATTTTATTCTGACATCAAATACCCCGCTCGCACCAGATACATACCGGTCTGGGATTAACACCCGTTTTCATTTATCTTAAGCTTAACTCTATTGAGTGTATGTAGTGCCACGACGTAGCATGTCTACGATCACTACGATGTGCTACGCTGTCGCATTGTTACGCGTCAAATGTACAAACAGTACGAGTAAATAGCGACACGCATTTGTACAGGGACTTGGACTATTTTCTGACGAAGTAACCGATAAAGATGCCGCGTACCGTTGTGATGAGTATCAATGGTAATGGCGTCGCAGAAAGGTTATTAAACGACAGCCCGACGCTCCCGAGCGCAAACGAGCTTTACGGTAGCAAATTTCCTGTTCAGGGTTAATTCATTGTTTCCAACTGCGCACATGTACATGGCGCAAATGATTAAATTTACTGTAACATACATTGAATGTATTCTTTAGCCGGATAAGGTTATGAAAACGTAAAAAATCTGGGGCAATTTTAAAGCCAGGTATGGAAACGACTGTTACGTAATAAAAAGTAGATCTCACAGAAGTTATAATATAACTAATATCATGCCCACACTGTGCGTAGCGGGTTATCACTAAGTAGTGTAGGTTCTCGTGCGTGCGACAAAAGTGTATGCTCGCGTGAGTCATAAGTCCGCGTGTCTTTTGTGGAATTTCCCTTCCAAATGGAAGCAAATAAGCAAAAAACACACGTGTTTTATTAAGCGTAGCGATCAAATAGCACGTCAGTCAATTTGACCGATCACGGCCCGCGTCGGCTGCTGGTCTTGAATTTCTAGCATTTGAAAAGAAACTGAGTTATTATTTAGGTATAAGACATTGCGTATACTAGCAATTTTTCAGGCGTTCATTAGGAATTAGAATTCCCTTTAATGAACTGCCTCATTAAAAACTGCATTAAAGTTATTAAAGTCACCAGTAATTGATAAAACAATCAATAGGTCTACGTGGCTTATTGATCGAGCGAGCGCGATGCACGGGCATTAAATAATTATGTTGGCAATTTTTTGTAGCCTACATTTTTACAAAATTTTCAAAATGGTGGAACCATGGGATGCATGAGTTTCACGAGGAATATAGCTTACAAACTACTAGATACATAGTATGTATTAAATTCACCGTAAGCTTATGTAAAGTTTTGTAGCAATTTTAATATAAAAAGAATAAACTGTTTAGACGACAACGGTTTCACTCACTTATTTTTAGTCGCTATTGGCGACATGTTTCAAAAAAAGAATAATTCCTCAGTGACCAACGTTTGAAACGTGATACAATAATGTAAACAACACTCCCAACTCCCAATAGCAGAGTTGTTGTGTCGGCAGGGCACAAATTTATTATTCAGGGAGACTAGAAATATAAATACAAAAATGAGAAAGGACAATAAAACACGCCGTTTTCTGGTGTGGGTCGCTGGAGCGCGCCGGAGCGGGGCTCGGCATTGCGATGCGGTGCGCTTCCCCCGCAACCATGTTTTTGCTCTTGTATTATGGTAATAGTTATTAAAATGAGTAAGAGCAGAAAGGAATGGTAATATATACGAAATTCTTTTCTTAGTTTTATAATTTAAGTCACTATTTTCTTAACATTAGATACCTACGTAGTAAAAATTTTAGTTGATTTTGAGTTTATAACTTGTAGGGTTCCGTAGTCAACTTAGGAACCCTTATCGTTTCGTAGTCCATCTGTTTGTCTGTTCGTCTGTCCGTCCGAGGCTTTGCTCCGTGATGTTCGTTTGTTCTAAAAGCTGTAATTTGGCATGGATATAAAAATCAATCAGGCCGACAAAGTAGTAAAATAAAATTTAGTTTTAATTTTATTAGGGTACGTCCCTGATTTTTTTGCTTCAACCCTGTGGTGTAGGGTGTCGTTGAATAGGTCATTCGAAACGAACACGGGCGTGCACGGGTCTTCACCATTTTTTTAGTAAAGTGAAATTTTTCGGAAACAAACGCTCCGAAAAAAGTCCCCGTCCCTCCTCTTACTTTTGAACCATGTGTCCAAAAATAGGAAAAAAATGTGAGGTAGTGAAAATGAAATCAATGAAAACTTTAACAAACCAACTAAGCCGTATTCGAGTTATCGCAAAAAGTCTTCCTTTTTTTAAGTAAAAAGACATAATCCCTTTTGCTTATTATGTAGGTACCTACATGATAAGGCAATAAGTACCCCTATTAACGAGCCCATTAAAATTTACCTCGGTATATACAAAACGGCGTTTTATAAGAAAGCCGATTGATTTTCTTTGAATCTAAAGTACACACAAATAAAGCATTCTCCTTTGACTGTCGAATAAGTATAGCATTAGTACTTATTAAACTAATAGCCCTCGTTCAAGACAGCATATTGTGACGGACGCGTATCTACGGAACCCTACACTGAGCATGGCCTGACATGCTCTTGGCCGGTTTTTATTATAACAATCCGTAGTAGGTTTGAAAAGTTATATTATCTATATATCGATGGAATCGTTGTTACATGAGTAAAGAAAGATGGAGTGTTAAAGATAAGTATCTATTATGTAACTAATCCTAAATGTTATGTTTCTTTCAATTTGAAGAACACAAAAAAATGCTATTTAATAAAAGACTGCGTCCGCATCAAACAAAAAAATCAGAATCTATGGAATACTATGGTAGTAATTTCTAACAACGTTAACAAAACCTAACTTCCGACAAGCTACGTTTTGTTTGGTTTTGTTTATTTGAATGCCTAACATGCACGATTGCGCGTACGTCTATATGAATTGCTGCGGGTTATACTTCCGGAAACCAATTTTTTTTTTAGAATATAATAAATATACATTTTCTTTAATTTAACTCTAATTTCTAATTGACATTACGGCGCCCATGCTATTTCTAATTTCTATTACCTAGTAGTACTATTAGGTTGATATACGAGTATTCACAATACGAGAATTAATGTATTGAAATATTTACCTAACTATAGGTAAGTTACCTAATTTAAAAGGCAACCAAAAAGTCAACGGCGATTTATATACCTAAATACCTATTTACAGCCGTACCTATTGTAGTATTCTCGTCCCGAAAATAAGCCTTATTATAAATCGAGAATATCGCATAATATATTACAATGTTGAGCTTACCGATGAAGAACCACACGTAAGATTTTCCGTAAAGCTTGAGTTTGTAGACCTCGCAGAGCACCCGGCGTGCCGCCACCACGTAGAACAGGCCTACGATGACGCGCGCGTCCTGCCGCCGCAGGTTGCGCACGGCGTCGGCCGGGTCCGACAGGAAGGACTGCCGCGTCACGATCTCGATGCTTGCCTTCTTGCAGTGCGCCTCGAGGTCCTCCACCGTCTGAAAAACACTCGTCTTGATAAAGGGCCCGATTCGAATTTTGTAATAGACATCTATTAGATATCTTTTAGACATCGCCAAGATACGATAACGATATGTTTAAGATCTAACCTGTCAAATTTGACATTTCCGCGATTCTGGAGATACTCTTGAACGATTTCCACAAGATATTACTTAGAGATCTAATTCACATCTACTAGATATCTAACACGATCTATCGTAAAAGTGACATTGGTTGCCCGAATTGCGCTGCAAAAGAGAACTAGTTGAAATCTAAACTATAACGTATCTAGAATGGATCTAGTACGTGTCGTCTCTTGTGAATATCTTGAAATTCGAATACGGCAGAAACTGTCCTTTTTCATACTTGATTGTAATCTGATGGACCGAGGCTGGTTTATGTCGAATTTTTGGTACGATTTTCAATAAAAGCAATTTGGAAATGTAACTACTTAGTGTCGTTTCTATATAAGAGGAAATGGACAAAATTTTATATTAAAATTACCTTTAATTACTAAACACTAAAGTGCTAAAAATACTCGCTTAAACCCTTAAATTATCTAAGATACGAAGTGAGTGAAAATATTATTACAGTGAGAATGCAAAATAGAGGCGCAAGAACGCTTCAAACCCACTTATGCAGAAAAAACCGGAGGCGCTCTAATTACATTGAGTCCAGCGTGAAAGACTCTGGCCTCATTCATTGCGTGGAGCTACGCGGCCCTTCAGGCGCATTCCAATTACAAAAATATATCGTTATTTGATATTACTCTTAGTGAGACTCGATGAAAGTTATGCGTTATCAGCGAGATGCGCTGAAACTAATATCAAGTCAATATCATATCATGATAATATTTTAAATATTGGAATACGCCTCCTTGTTACAGAGAGCTGCACTGCGCTGTGTCAGAGTGTTTAGAAAAAACTCTTTCATTTTAATTTGAATAGTAACAAACATATACCGACCTTCACTTACACCATATTCATTAATTGTCTTTTCAACCCTTATGTTTCTAGAGTTGAGTTCTTCATTTAATCGTCATGTGCCTTCTATTTCTAAGTACTCATCTGCGCACTACTGACGCAACGGAGGGTCTTTATTATTAGTATATATTTATGTATTGTGTAAATATGCACGTTTGTCCCTTTGTGACACTCTAGCCACTCACTTCACGTCATTCCGATTTTCGACACACTTTTCATATTTTGACAGGAAATCTTGTACATTCTAGACCTGTGCCACATGTGATCGCTACATTGTAAAAAAGATAAAAATATAAGTCGACATAGATAGGAACTATGTAGGGATATCATTGAACAGGAATTTGAAAATTATTACCAGATTTATTTTATCATTATAAATTTTGAATGACCACTTGAGACCGATAACGATTCAAACTGGGTTGGCAATAATTCTCACTTACTTATATTTTCTTCTTAATTTTGGTGTGAACAAGTTACAATAGAAACAGAATCCTAACGAAATAATATAAAAAAGGCGACTGCATAAAAATATAATTATACTATCTGCTACCTACATAGTATTCATAAGGCAGAATTTGCAGCGAATGACTTTTTTCGGGAACGGTAAACTCAGTTCACAAAAAGTATCATTGCTGATTCAATTACGTTGAAGGTTGAGGCCGTCGAAGTATATTACGTAAGTACGTGGAATGATAGCTAGTCGTAACTCTCCCCTTTTGGTTAAGATCTCAAAGCTTGAAACTTTTTCCACATTTCAGTTACATTCATTCATGACTGATATATTCTCTGAATGCCTTGAATAAAATATTCATTTCCATTTCCTTACAACTATCCTTCAGCCATTTGAACCAATCCGATTTAGTAAATATGGGGTCTTAAATTTCCGACCTCTAAATTGTATCGGGGGATCCTTTATCCTTTTCCACTGATTTCATAAGGGATTTCAAGAGCTACGGGGGGTTAGTTTACCTTAAATGACATCAATCAGGAGCGGCATTTGAACTTTAACAATCTACGTTTGATTTTTAGGGTTCCGTACCTCAAAAGGAAAAAAAACGGAACCCTAATAGGATCACTCGTGCGTCTGTCTGTCCGTCCGTCTGTCACAGCCTATTTTCTCCGAAACTACTGAACCAATTAAGTTGAAATTTGGCACACATATGTAAGTTTGTGACCCAAAGACGGACATGTAACGTAAACAAATGAATTTTAAATATGGAGGCCACTTTTGGGGGGTAAAAGAGAAAATTTAAAACCAAAGTTTTTTAAACTATATCGTGTTATATATTAAATGAAAGAGCTCATTTTGAGAATCTCAAATATATTTTATTTATAATTTTAAGATAAATAGTTTAGCAGTTATTCAAGAAAATAGGCAAAAAATGACCATTCCCCCCTTTATCTCTGAAACTACTCGGTCTAAAATTTTGAAAAAAATACACTAAATAGTTCTTTACCTATAGAAGACAGTAAAACCTATTAGAAATGTGCAGTCAAGCGTGAGTCGGACTTAAGTACTTAGTTTTTGATCCGACCCCTACGGGTTTTTTAAAGACATTTTACTCACTTTTCATAAAAAAAAACATATTGTTAAAAATACATGTAACGTAAAAAAATGAATTTTAAATATGGAGGCCGCTTTTGGGGGGTAAAAGAGCAAATTAAAAAATAAAGCATTTCAAACTGTATCGTGTTACATAACATATCAAATGAAAGAGCTCATTTTGAGAATCTCAAATATATTTTTTTTATAATTTTAAGATAAATAGTTTAGCAGTTATTCAAGAAAATAAGCGAAAAATGACCATCCCCCCCTTTATCTCTGAAACTACTGAGTCTAAAATTTTGAAAAAAATACACTAAATAGTTCTTTACCTAAAGATGACAGGAAAACCTATTAGAAATGTGCAGTTTTTGATGGGTGTTTTAAAGACATTTTACTCACTTTTCATAAAAAAAATCATATATTAAAATTTTTCTAATGAACGGAACCCTTGGAATGCGAGTCCGACTCGCACTTGGCCGGTTTTTTATTGATATGTAGGTGCCGTATTACTTGCATCGTATCTCGCTAGCTAGCCTAGCAACGATATATAAGAACGAGCGAGTGATATCCATACATCGGGGTTTTGGGTGCGGGAACGATTTCGTGTATTTATAACTTTGTTTATTGTAAAATAATTACCAACCTATGAATAAAAAACTGTTACTAAACTCCTAATGTGCTTAAATTTTTTTTAAATAGTTTTTGTTTTTATAGTTTTTACCTATTTTTTGGATAGTGTAAAACATTCCCGCACCCAAAACCCCGATGTATGGTGATATCATAATGAGATTAAATTGACAACTACATATTAATAATAAGTTCAAATCCGCCTCCAGATGTATAGCCATCCTACTACTTACTAGTCGCTAAGAATATTGCATTTCTGGCTCCGAGGTTAATGATCAGTGTTATGTATATATGATTCTCGTTTTATTGTAATACGGTGTGATTTACTCAAGGTAACATCGAATTTGCGACATTTTTAATTTTAGGTACCTATTGGCTTTGGTATTGATATAAAATAATTCAACTTTAACTTCAGTGCCGTGGCAATGTCGGCTATGTGCTAAAAACAACAAACAATGCACGCCACGAGTTTCATATTGCGTCATTTGGTCGGTCGGCTGAATTGATGTAACCTCATTGGTCCGCAATTTAATGTAACTAAAATCGTATACGAGTTCGCGTGCCGGCTAAATCAGCCCATATGTGAAAAAAAATTTAGAGTGCTAATCAAGTGCTAAATGAAGTACGTAGTTTATCTATTAGCAGACAAAGAGGTTGGTGGCGGTAGCACCCCACTCAAAGTCGATACGAACACGTAACTGCCCATCAAATGATCGGTAGTCACGCGAGCGCTTGTTCAGTCGATATCAAACGTATTGATGCAAGTGGTCAAACACATCTGAACAGGGGCTTGTTTGCTATCAACAAGGCCTCATTTAGACACGTGACAATATTAATATTACATTTACCTCTATTGTGAGGTTTCAAGTACCTTTGTGATGTAATGACATTATACTTTCGCCTTAAACTTGTCTAAATGTACACAAAGTAGGTAACAAAACAAATATACTTAATATACATAATAAACGACAACGTTTAGCCGTTGTAGTACGTGTTTTTACTTTCAAATATGGTCCAAACCAAACCCACTAAAGCCTGAAAACAAGTGCGTCCCTTAACAAATAAAGTCACCCTTGCTTGGCTTAGGTACTTTTTATATTTCTTATGTTATACTGCGTCATAACATAACTAAAAGGAAATAGCATATTTTGTATATAATTAAATAAATGTCGCAGTGTCATATGCAATAATCCCGCCAAAATATTTAGAAAAGAACTCACCGAAATAAACACTTCCTCGGCTTGCTGCAGTATAGCGATGCGAGACCAGCCGAACTTCTGCATGAGCTTGATCCTCGTAGGGTTGTGGACGGTGGCTGAGGGGTGCGTGCGGAACAGAGTGGGAAAGCGCGCCCGGTCGGAGAGCGCAGGCGATGATGCGCCGTAACATAGCTGTAACAATAATTACAATTAAAGGCTACTTATTATTTTCAACTGACTTCAATTTTAAGAAAGTGGAAGCTACATTGGTTATGTCTACTATATTATTTATTTATATTTTGTTATCGTTTTTTACTTGGATAAATTTGTTACGTCCATTTATTGTTCGTCGGCAAGTAAATTATTAGTATTATTACCTAAATGTAAAGATGATATCAGGATGTCACCCAATCCACATCCAAGTCATTTTCATTGCCATGTGTCTGGCGCATGTAGGTATTTGATACAACGCTTTATTTAAATATTTACACAGTACAGTGATGTCTTACACGCAGAATGGCTGTTATTAAAACCAGAAACCATTCCCAAATTCGTTATATTATAGGCTATTTCACTATTTGTAATTTTTATTAGCATTAGAAGGTATGTCTCCCCAAAGTTACTGTCGCGTCAAATTAAAGAAAAAAATAAAATAAAACGCATACAACATACTACGTACCTAATACCTATTGTATTCCGAATTTCACGTGGCACAAGGCACAAACACATTCTTATTAAAAACTCGTTGGTATTATATACTTAACATATTTCTAAATAAGATATTTATAACGAACCGTTGGTTCACGAATGGGTAGCTTTGATTCAGTAGAATATTGTGTCAGCCGTCGAGAAAAAGGTTCACAAGTAGATGCTCTATGAATATTAGCTCAAGTGATCTCGGGAAACCCGTGGAATCCTTGAGTTAAACAGGACAAGAAGTGTCCACTTGCTTTCAACATCCTGTGCAACAGTGATTGTCATCTTTATTTACTTCACATTTCGAAATTTCAACTTCAGTGTTTTTTAAAGGTACCTTGGGTACACAGGGAACAAAGAAACCCTGAAACTTTAAGCTAAATTCGCTTTGAGCCCGGATTCATACTATGAAGAAAGAACGAAATAAGTATCTATACTTACCTAAATAACGCAGCACTTCCCAGTGGACCGCCTTTCACTTTTATTTTAAATACATCAAGGATAAGGAATTATTCTTATCCGCCTTTCTTTCAAGTAGCCAAAATTCGATTTAAATAATCGCTGCTTCACAGGAAGAAAATTGAGTGAATTTAGCAACATCTATACAGGCGCAAACGGCATTTTGTGTAAGAAGATGTTACTGGTAAAACGTTAAGAAGATACGAGGTGAATTGAAAAGTTTTGAGCCTGAGGTTGATAATGAAAATAAAAGGAAAAAATAATACTGAGACGTATAAGACTTACATATTTTTTTATCATAATGCACTATCTTTTGTTTTTCTTCTGTCACAATTGCACATTTTGTGATCGAATTACTAAAAGAGGTTCGCGATTTGCTTTAGAATGGATAAAATTGAGCACCGTTCTGTCATGAAGTACTTACAAAAAAAGGGGTTAACGCCAAAGCAATTTTTTGAAGACATGTGCCAGACTTTAGGAGAATCTGCTCCATCATATGCCACTGTAAAACGATGGGTAGCAGATTTTAAACGCGGCAGAGAAGCAATTGAAGATGAACCTAGGTGTGGTAGACTAATAACGGCTTCTACTGACGAAAATGACAATATAATACTAGATATAATTATGAATGACAGGCGGTTGAAAGTTGCAGAGATAGCGGAGACGATTGGCATTTCCTATGAGCAATTACAAACATAATGACCAATGATTTTGGATTTTCTAAGGTTTCTGCTAAGTGGGTACCGAGACTAATTTCAGCTGAAAATAAACGCACCCGCCGTACAGTGTCACAGGATTGTTTGAATCTATTTCAATGCGACCCACAAGATTTTCTTGGTCGTTTCATAACTATAGACGAGATTTGGGTCCACCACAATACCTCCTAAAAAAGCTATGGCCATTTTATCAGCGAAGAAGGATTGCAAGGGGGTCATCATGGTTGATTATCTTGAAAAGGGTAAAACCATAAATGCTGATTACTATTGCACCCTGTTACAACGTCTGCATAAAGAAATTAAAACAAAAAGACCTGGTATGATAACTAAAAAAGTGTTGTTCCACCAAGACCTAGCTCCTGTCCATACTGTAGCGAAATCTTACGCACGAATACATAACTGTGGGTTTGAGTTGTTGCCGCATCCACCCTATTCGCCTGACTTGGCCCCTTCTGATTATCATCTTTTCCCGAACCTAAAAAAACACTTGGCAGGACAGAAATTTTCGACGGATATTGAGGTACAAGAAGCTGTGACTGAATATTTCGATCACCTTGAAGATTCTTTTTTTTTACAAGTAATAATGAAGTTAGAAGCAAGGTGGCAAACGTGTATAGATAGTTTTGAAGACTATGTAGAGAAATACAATTGTTATACAAACTCAAGTCTTTATTTTAAAGGTTAGGCTCAAAACTTTTCAATTCACCTAGTGGGCGGCCGCTTCTCCATACAAACATTGTCCCTTCTTCCTTTCTTTAGGAACTCCCTATATATTTCCAATAAATTCTGCCTCATAGAACCGTCTGTTAATTAAATTACCAACCATTACCAACTTTTATTAAAAAATAAGTTTTTATACTTGTGGTAAGCGTTTCTAAAATTCGTAATTTTTGTGTTACTTTGTTGTATATATTTTTTTAATTTACCTTATACCTAACAAATGCTAACAAAATCTGGCACATTTGTTTACCTACATTATTTACAATTTCTATTGAACTTAGACACAATTAGCCAGGTTCGGGTATCTTCTATTGCGCAGTTGGTTAAGCATACATACCTATTACGTTACTCATCAGGCGTATTATGGATGGCTTCATCCACGTGATAAAATAACCGTCACTTTTTAACACCACGGGATTTACCTACAGATTTTAAAGAGACGGACACCGTTTTATTACTCCTGCACCCGTAGTACATGATTGGCGAGAAAATCTCGCGGCGAGATAAACTATTACCCGTCTTTTTCTAACTATGTTAATAAAAGAGAGACGGGTCGTCTATCTCGCCGCGAGATACTGTCGCGCCAATCATGTGCTAATCCGGCAGTACCTATATAACAGGAACATAATTATTTCAAGTTTATATATCCACGATGGGGTGGATCAGCTACCATCAACGAGGCCCGCAATAACAATAGACACTGCCGCCGCGTTATTGTTCTTCATGAAAACAGTTAATCATGAAGAATAATACCGCTTTATTTTATTAATGATATATACTCACAAGAAACGCTGTATTTTCGATTAATTTTCACACGTGATATACTGGCTTGTGTTGTGTTACAATTAATCAACGTTACCACCTGCATCGTCGTCAATATGCCGCCGATATTACCCACAAAGTCCACACTCCACACCCTATTATTAAAATAGCGAAGTACCATATCTGATAAATAATATGTGAATACAATTTATGAGTAGCAATTGAAAATAATTACATATTGACATTTATCGTGCCGAATATTCATATTTATTGAAGCTTTAGTAATCATCATATTTCAATATTGATGCTGATATTGCTGATACAGAAGTAAGTAATGCTGATATTCTGCCACGTTATAAGAGTAGGTACTCGTAATCGTTTGTTAGTCTGATATTATGTACCCACTCTGAGGGCCTACCGCGAACCACGTTCGACGTGTTGCCTCTTTGTCGCACTTGTAAATACGAACGTAAGTGTGACAGGGAGGTAACACGTCGAACGTGGTTCGCGGTAGGCCCTCTGTTCTGGGTGCGTAGCCAAACGTGCCAATCGTTTATGCTTCGTAACGAACGAAACGCAACTATTACTGTCACACTAATATGAAATGAAAGAGTGGTAGAGAGAAACACAAAGCGTTTCGTATTATCGCAGCGCAAGCGATTGATACCTTGGCTAGGCACGCTGTACTCTCATTCTGAAAGGAATTTTCGATAGGTACTTACAATATAAAAAGAATACCAATTCGCTAATATCCTTGGTCTAGAGGGTGAAACATAAATCAAGCACGATCAGTTTATTTCACAACGTAGTTTGGTTTGTGATATAAAATGAATCTGAGAGTTCTGTGTTGAGGTTAACCGCGGAATATTCGAATATCAACGGGACAGTTTAAACCAGTTTATTAATAAAAAATAGGTATTCAGTGGTTAAGAGCCCAACAACGTGCACACTAGCGCCACTGCTTACTTTAATACTGCGTACATTAATATAAGATACAGTACGTAGCGGCCCCCTTTTTTTAAATATCTTTCGTTAAATTGAAATAATCACTCACATCAGATTATTTAGCAGTGGCGCTAGTGTGCACGTTGATGGGCTCTTAAGTAACTTTCTGTGTAGTTAGTAGTAGTTAGGTATCTGAACTACATTAATTTAACCAAAATAGTCGACGATAAGTCATACATATACATACGTGCGAATAAAAGCATGTTATGAAATTAAATAATAAAGGTATACTGATATAAGGTACAAAAACATGTCAAAAATAATAAATAAAAACCACTTAAAATTACAATTAATCTAAATGCAAACTATTTATTTTAAAATAAATAATATACAAATCGACCTGTGGCCTATTTTATAAAGCTACAAGTTACAATTTACAAGCGGAAGTCTCTTTCTAACCCTATGTGTTAGAACGAGACTTCCGCTTGTAAATTGTAACTTGTAACTTTATAAAATAGGCCACTGGTCATACTGTAAGCCCAATAGATTATATTTGTAGCGAAGTTCTAGCGCGAAGCGTCATCTTTCAGGTTGGGAAAAAAATATTAATGGTGTTGAGTCGTGTAAGTATACGGATTCTCATATAGTTTAGTCTGCAGGTTGAATCATTATAATATGATTTTTTGTTTTTTCTTGATTCAGTTTTTGGAATTTTCCAACATGGAGCTATGGGGGATCGCGACGTATACGTACATCTCACTGCGCACTAATAATAATAGTTATTCTGTACGTATGTCTTGTTAAATATTCTTTTTGTTTCTAAAAAATTTGCATAGCTTCCAGAATTTCGACATCGGAACTAGAAAAAGCTGACAAGCATGTTTTATTCACATTTTTAGTTACACAGTTTCCCAGCAGCGTCTAACACAATGGTGGGACAAATTGCATGACTCTTCGGAGCGGCGCCGTTCCCTAACAAAGAAATAAATAAAAGGGATCGGCCAATGCATTCATTGTTCCCTATAATATATGTGTCTACACGCTACCTCCTTGACAGAAATAGGTACATTGAATTGCCGAGAGCTCTGCTAATTGTTTTTTTTATAAGAATAAATATAGGTACTGCATCTCTTCATATCTTTGTATGTTTTCTTTTCACTTATTGCAGCTTTATTTACTAATAAGAAGAAAAGTATTTCTTGATACCTACTTATAAAACATACATTAAATTAAGTTTGCAAGAGGCCCTAGCCAAGATGACAATCGTTTATCGACAACGACTAGCTGACTAAGTGGTATGATTCGATTTTAAGAGGAACAAGAGAGCGCTAAACGCAACCGGGAGAGCGATAATAATTATACGGAGGAAATTTTGAATTTGTATTTGTTTTCAATATACATACTTTTTTCTGCCAACTGGCAGCATAAATAAGATTAGTTTGGTGAGGTATTACATAAGAAACAAAAATAAAAATATTTACAATGATTTATTTATTTTGGTTATCCGAGGTAAGACGGAGCGAATCTCGCCAATAACACGTTGGCAATTCGCCGCACCCTCGTTGCGTGGCAGGCTTAAAGGTTTGCTTAGGATCAATGTTGTTGGCACAGATATGCAGATATATTTACGAGAGGATTATTGCATACGAATCATGGATTTTCATCAACAAGGTCAGTTCGGGTATCATTTACAAGCCTGGATAATGGGTAGTCAACACTTCCATGCTAATAAGTTGGCAACCCTATTGGCACACTATTTAGGAGTACATATATAATTAGCTACATCTCCAAATCTCTTCCGTTTCGTTTCGTGTAGTCATACAAGTAATATTGACGTAAATAATTTGTTCGTAATTCTTTGTTTATGATTTACACATTTTAGTTACACTATAATTATAGATAATAAGTTTTGTTTGCATGAATCTTTATTTTTTTAACGGACTTCATTTTTATTTATTTTTTGCTTAAATACCTATAAGTAATTGTTACACTTAGTATATTATGTACTAAAATACTTGTCTGCTTGTTCGTACGTACGTACCTACCTACAAATAACCGTTAACTGTTGTGTTACGTAACGTACGTACGGTTAACCAAACGACCGTTAATGATTTGTTTACACTGGCACACTAGTCACACATCTACAATACAAAATAATATTAAGGAATGCAATTACTTAATGATGCTATTTTATGTCTGTAAATTTATTTATTGAGACATAAAAAGACAAACTAAACAATAAACAACTGTTATTTTATTAATATTGAATTTCAGCGGTAATAGATACCTGTATTATAAAAAGTATGTCTTTGAAATTGTGAACCAATCATTTGAACTACCTACATTACTGTATTAGCCGTCGTCTGTCCAAACCGCTCCGCTACCACTTTATCATAGTGACAGTCAAATACGTGCAAGCAACGTGGTCTAATAATTGACTTGCGAATGGATTGTTAATGTAATTTGATTAGAACCCCCTCAATACCTACGCCGGAGCTATACGATACATCAAATGAATTTTAGTAGGCAAAATAATGATAGACTTTACTGTGGATAATAAAGGCATATTTTTATTTGTTTAGTAGCAAGAATGAGAAAAATGGCTTTCCGGTCTTTATTGAACGATAAACGTGACCAATGAAAAGGAAATTGTATACTGTTACTTACAACCATGAGATTCCACATCTTGGCGGCTTCAGCGACGGTGGTGCACACGGTGGAACAGCCCGCCAGCAGCAGCAACTTTTGTGGAGGGTTGTAGAGCAAGTTGTACATTACACTTGCACCCAGCCCCGGCTCGCACTGACAAACAAAAACACAATTTTAATGGAATAGTTCCATCTAACATATGATATCTGTAATGTACGGTAGTCTTCATATATGTATGTACGCAGTTAGCGGTATAATGATCAAATTATATAGAGGTATTACCAAACCCAGCGAAACAAGAAAATTAATTCTTCCTTCCCACCAACTTCCCTTTCGTTTTCTTGTAAGTACTTAGGTCTTGTTTTATCTCGGCAAGAAAAATACGAGTGTTATCATGAACGCTTTGTAATTTTATATACAGTCCGTTGAGCGATTGTCGCCGAAAGCATTAATGCTCCGGAATAACGTTAATGTGGTCAATTGCGCGTGCCGCGGCGGCAGGATGATATTTAGTATTATAACGGAGTCATTGTGTCGTCAAATGGAAATATTTTGGCATGTTGTCGATTGTTCTAACATTAGTACTGGTAGATAAAAGTAACATTAATCACCCAAATACATTGCAGGTATTTAAACAATAACTAAAGTCCATTATAGTGTCGTTTACATATTATTGTACCGCAATATTAGATATCATAGGAACTCTACTAGCATTTCGGAAGAAAAAAGTTACTTATTAACAGTTTACTCGGAAACTATAAGATAAGGTATTTGAACGAAATTTGGAAATACATCCTTGTACCGGAAATCATATAACGATATTTTGTTGGATTTTAGTTTGTATGTATAGGTACTTACGTATAAATCATAATATATACCTAATAAGTTAGTTCGGACATCAGCTATAATATTAGTTATAAATTATTTCCAATTATAATTCGCTATATATTTAGTAATATCAAGAAATTAATAATTGAATGTACAAATTAAAGTCTTTATTGTATTATACAAAAGGTTAATGGTATATAAAAAATCATACAAAAATAACTTAAATAAATCTAAATATTAAAATATTTTAATCAAAAAGACCTCCGCGAGTTGTACCGGGTGCAAAGGTGCCCATGACACTTGCCGCGTTGCCACGTTGGATAGCGATGGCCAGCCTTTGCACCAGGTACGAACCCGCGCGAGCATCAGAGGTTCTCTCCCTAATTCTACGTCCCACCTCCCTTATAAAAGTTATGGCGTCAGACCCCCAACACCCCGTTACCTCGAAGGCGAGTGGTACAAAATAATAATTCGCCTCAAGGTCGGAATATTTTATCCTCTTTCTTAACGCTGCCAGCTCTGCCGCAGCGCCTGCTGTCTACACCCTCCGGTTAAGGTGTGAGGCGGCGAAAGTGCTGACGCACGTCGCGTCCCACAGTAGGCACTTTCCCTTCTGCCACGGCACCAAAGTTAAGCCGTCCGGCCGTTTGCCATCGGTGCGACAGAGGCCAGGTGGTTCCAGAACGCACGGTATATTCGCGGATATAAGGGCCCTCCGGACGATGTCGTTAAGCGCGTGGTGTCTGGGAAATCTCCCTGAACAGCGACAGCAGCTCAAAGCGTGATGGCCATTAGCTTCCACCGTGGCGCCGCAGATGCATTGGTGAGGTATACAAACATCGCAGCCCAGGCGGAGAGCTACAGCCACACGCATTGAATCACTGTCAAGGAGTGTTCCCAGATGAGGGGAAGGCAATGCCTGTAACCACGCTCCCGCTTCTACCTTTGACACCGACCGGAGTCTTGCCAAATCCACACCCGTAGCAGCACTCAAGAGACGGGCAAGTGTGTTTCTGGCTCCCGTGTCATCCCAGGCTCTCTGCACTTGCGGAGCCTCAGGCACAGTTGCAGTTGGGTAACGAACTGACCATATTGCCAGCGCATCGCTAACAAATGATTGAATTGAATTTATAATTGTATTTAGTACCTTACCTGTTGTCTTTTTATATTTTACTGCATTGAATGCGTCTTTGTACGTTTTCCTTGTGCAGAATTACTCGTCGCGAGAGGTGGCATAGAAATAACTCGCTGTGACAGCCACTACGTGCTTCCACAGAAGGATACCATTTTTTCCTTTTGTGCAAGCGAATCATTTGCTCTAATATAAGTTCTACTACAAAACTATATTTCGTTTAATTTCCTATAAAATACATCTTTCATAACAACGTGCTAAAAAAATGTTAAAAAAATATATAATTGTCATACAGGCACGTGGTACCATTATGCAAAGCTTGGCAAAGCCGAACACTTAAAAGCTTCTTTATCATTACAAGAAATTTAAGCAATCGAATTTGGTCAAATACCTGCTGCCAATTTGCTGATAAAAAGTTGTTGATTGAATCACACTCCTTAAAAGACATTTTCTTTAATAAAATCAAAGTAGATTATGGGCGAATAATCACACCAAAGCGATGGAGTCGTCGAGTTCTCAGTGAATTTGAATCGATAAAATGGGAAATTACCTTCTGCCGACTCGGAAAATCTATCCAATAAAATTTTCTTCCGTGAGCCATTCATAAATTCTCGATAATTGAATCGAACGTCAGGCTCAGCCTCTGAAATGCAATATCGTAGGCCTATGATCATTTGGATTTATGGCTCGCCTTGTGTCGGCTTGCCGGGGTGGCTGGGCTGACCGAGTACCGACCTTTTTGTTAATTACCGCACGAGAAATTCAGCTGGCTCCGGTTTCCAATTTAATGGATTAGATCTAACACTTTTAATGATCAGTACATGAAATCCTTTTAACAGTAACGGAATTTTAAATGGACTGTAAACAGACACTTCGCAATATAGGTAATGCTCTAGTAACAAAATTCTATTAAGGCTTCATATTTCTTAATTTAACACAAATTAAAAACAATTTATATCTAGTTAGCGTACCTTGGTTTTAATTTAACGATGTACTTTAATTAAAAAATAAATTACTGTCGATTCTCTAACATGAATGTGCTCCATGCAGGAGTTATTAAATGTTAAATAAGACGACTTAATGTCTGAATTCAGACTTGGTAGACCAAACTAGGTGCTAGTATAGTCGCATCCTGTTTTGTATGGAGCACCCATACAATTAATTACGAAACGCTTTGGAGGTGTCCACTATCCACGATACGTTAAATAAAGTATGAAGTAGCCTTACCACGACTGCCTTAGCAGTGTCAAACTGCATATTCGCTAACGTCTGCGCAACTTACTTTCTATACAACTCGCTCGCACTAATATGCGAGTACGAGCGAGATGCATGGAAAGTAAGTTACGCACACGCTAGCGAATATGACAGTGTTAAACTAGTGGTAGCCGTACGGTAAGTAGCAGTTGTAGGGTGTTCACAGAACTATTGACAGAAATATTATTTAGAAAAAATATTGTATACAATTATTAGTGATATCTTTCCAAATCTCGTGCTTTACCTACTTGTACTTTATTGAAAAGATATTTATTATATCAAGATTGTATCAACTACAATTCATGTTATTCTTCTTCCAAAATATTTATATCCGCTGCAAGGCTGCGGTTACAATCAAAATACACTTTATTTTGATCACAACATTTATGTGACGTGATGTTGACTCAAGAGAGGGAGGTGTATTTAGTAGGTATAGATGTTGATATCTACCTTGCTGTCGTTGCTGTGCAGCAGCAGTTTGAAACCAGAGAGCAGGTCGGAGCGCGCGTTGACGTCAGCCAGCGCCAGCTCGGCGGCCGGCATGCAGGCCTGCCCGCCCTGCCAGCCGCCCTCGCCCTCCATCGGAAAGATGCCCCCGATGTGCAGGTCGTTGTCTCTCCTTCCCTCGCACGCACTTAACACGCTCAGCCACAGCACCAGCGCTCGCGCTCGCCCGCCTTTACTCCGCCCACCGTACCTCCATCGACTCCGCGCCATGCACACACACTTGGCAACAACGAATAATTGCACTATTACCTCGACTAATAACGACTTAACATCGGAAATAATTGTCCTAGTTTTTAAGGAATGTACAAAATCTTTTAATTTGACTAGCGGACGCTTTGAAAAATTAATGTTCGTCCGCGCTCGCGAGAGGGAGGCGTTTTGATATAAGTATGATATCACCCGTATAGAGAGTAGGTATAACCTAATAAGCGTGTAATTTTGTATAAAATGTAGTTTTGTAGGTGGATGGTGCGTCGCGCCGTGACCGGGCCCAGCCGCCGCCGCCGCCGCGCCCGGCCCGACGCGCGCGCCGCGCTGGGTCATCGCTCGCGGCGGGGACATGCTGTCATTGATCACCCCTTCGTGCATATTTCATCTTCTCTCCTGAAACAAGAGAATTCGCTCTTAGTTTCTACTGCCAATTACTTCTATCATTTTATCAACTTCAAGTACGTATACTCGTAAAATAAACTATGCCTCTAATTTCATAAAATTATATGTAACGTCAAGTCGAGCATTGTTGTCATTTTGTTAAATCACATTTGCATTTTTTTTATATTTTATGGAAATACATTTTATAGTCATCAGTAATGAATAACTTACTTACTGGCTAAGTTATTCTGAGTGCTTTATTTTAAGTGACCAGTTCCATTCCAGCCTGACAATAATTTAAAACGACTCAAGAGTTTAATATCGGATAAGAGAGCTTCCGAACTTCAACTTGGTCCTCGCAGCAAAACGTACAAAAGCTAAGTAAGATTCTAAGGCTATAACTTTACAGAGTCAAGCCCGTTCATTCATATCTGAGATGCGGATAATGTTCTACGAGAATTTCTGCTGTCGTCTACAAAAAGCCGGATTATCGGCTTTCGAAAAGCCAACCGCCATGAAATGACGAAGTTAATGATTCGAAGCTTATTATCTCTGAAATAATTCAAGTTGTTTCAATTCAAACGTAGAAATTATACTGACGGGAAAACTGATGGCAAATGATGAATTAGAGAGCTATTAAATAGCTATCCGGAAAAAAATAAAAAATAAATATTGACACTTTGAAGTTTGAAGCTTCCAGTCTTGAAGGTTTAGTCTGGAAGACAACTGCGCGCTGCGACAGTACTTCGAGTTCCTATAGTATTTGCAATTCGCTTTAGGTGGGGAATAGTGATAGTGATAGGTTATATTTGGGCGTTGGGCGTGATTGGCAGCTGTAATTACTTAATTATCTACTATACGCTATAAACAGCTATTACGACGTTTGATATAATAATATTAGCAATAATGTAAACTGGATACACACCGATCCATCAATCGCCTGTATCGGTGGCTGAGAGCGTATGGTGCGCGCACGTTTACCTATAGGTAACTGTACAGTGGATGTTTACACAACCACCGCTGCTGCCTCTCCTCGCTGTGATTTATGAGCCACCCACAAATGTAGCGGATCGCCGTGTCATACGAATAAAAACAGTGAAATAATATAAGATTCATATGATGATAAGGTTCATATGATATTACATTGTTAATATGCGTCACAATTTGATATAATAGCCTCGAGCTGTGAGTTCCAAATAATAGGTAGGTACCTTACCTACCTACATCACGTTCAATTCAATTTAAAATCGTTATTTTATTTCAAAATTCAGCGTCGACGACGTTCAGAAATATATTAATAATTGTTTAAGTTATGTCATGTCTAATTGGTTATTTGTAGTTTTTAGTGAATAAATTGATTACCTATTATGTAAAAAACAGATACGTATTCTAACTAACAATTAGGTAATGGAACAGGTAAAAGTTTTACGTTGTTAAGAGGACCATATTTATTGTTATATAATAAACTAGGGTCGCTTAACACCCGTTTTTAGGGTTCCGTACCCAAAGGGTAAAAACGGGACCCTATTACTAAGACCCCGCTGTCCGTCCGTCCGTCCGTCCGTCCGTCCGTCCGTCCGTCCGTCCGTCCATCCGTCCGTCCGTCCGTCTGTCACCAGGCTGTATCTCACGAACCGTGATAGCTAGACAGTTGAAATTTTCACAGATGATGTATTTCTGTTGCCGCTATAACAACAAATACTAAAAACAGAATAAAATAAAGATTTAAGTGGGGCTCCCATATAACAAACGTGATTTTTGACCGAAGTTAAGCAACGTCGGGCGGGGTCAGTACTTGGATGGGTGGCCGTGTTTTTGCTTGTTTTGCTCTATTTTTTGTTGATGGTGCGGAACCCTCCGTGCGCGAGTCCGACTCGCACTTGGCCGGTTTTTTTTTTAGTATTTCTATCGGGGTTATAAAAAAATTTAGTTGATGTGTTTCCAATCTTTATTCTATAACCTTCGATGTAACGTCTAATGCTTTACCTACTACGCTTTCGATTGCTTTCGAGTAGGTTGAGTGTTATCGTTCGCTCATTTAAAGAAGTTGCGTAGTAACTGTGTTAATTAGAGCACGGAAATGAGCGCTTTCTTGCGACTAAGTCTCTTTAAGAAAAACTTCATAACTATGATAATGTAGTTGTAGTCAATACAATAAAGAGTTTATTTATAGTGTACCGTTGTTCTAGAGTCAGACCTAGAAAAGTCTGCAGCGATTTTGATAGCCCACGCAGTACAAGTGTCATTTTAAACGTCAAACTTCTATGAATTTATCACGTGTAAATAACACTTGCACTGCGTGGGCTATCAAAATCACTGCAGACTTTTCTTGTTCTAACTCTAAAAATTCTGTATGTACTGTAGATCATTTTTATTGTTTTATTTATTTTTGTTAAGGTCTTTGAAAACCTTTAATTAAGATCTACAATAATATTAATAGTATTAAAAAATGTACGTTTTAATCTCAAATCGCGAAAAATTGTGCCATAAGTAAAAAGTTGTAGCCCCTGTGACGAATATTTGACTTTGCCAATAATGTTGGTCGATTGTCAGCTTAGAATAACAACGTTGCCAGCTCATAATTAGTACTTACTTCAAATTTGAGCCCCGCATCTTAAACTGTCACAGGTGTAATGTTAATAACATGGAAGTTGGGGTCATTACCTATTGTGAGCTAGCAATCAAATGACAATGACAAATTGAAATACGTAATTTTTTATTTCGTACTTGGCCACGCCACGGTCACGGCTCCTCATCCTGCAAGACCTCGTAACAAAAGATCCTATAATAATACCTACTACAACTAGAAACGTACATATTTTTTATATAAAACTATATTGAGTTGAACAACAAGGAAACTCGGTAAAAATGCTAATGAAATTGCCCCAAGTAGGAGATTTCGTTGAATATTTCCGTTGGACTGCGTCATTGTTTATTCAGAAAACGTTTTGAAAAGAGCTGCACAAAAAGATCCATCTCGTTTAGCGTATTTTAATTGCTATTGAATGAACCTATTATTTATGAGGAGTAGATAAGTACTTGTACAGGGGTAGCGGTCCTGTGGTGAGTTATAAGTATAAGAGTGCATTAATAATCGACCCACCTTGACTAAAATCTGAACCATACTACTCGTAGTTACACATCAGCATGTCTATCAATCTAACATTATAAAGGAAAATTAAGTGGAACTATTCATAATTATATAACTATGTACATAAACAGTATGCACATTAAGATATTAGCATTAGTTGTGCTTTTATTTAAATACATACAGCTGTCTTTATTCTAAATCATGTGATGTATTATGATTGTATATAAAAAATAAAAAATAAACTATGTTGAGGGTCTTCACTACTGTCAATTTTTGGTATTTGTTTTAGTGGTGTTGCAGTATTATACTTACATATTATAATAGTTATAATAAGAAACTTACATTTATTAAGAATTACCTAAATTCTAGTAAAGGCTCTACTTTATCAACTAAGTCCCAGTACAGGGTATAAATGGATAGACTGACTTATTTGATCCGGTTAGCAATTCGTTCATCTTGCGTCGGAGAAAATGGAATTGCAATTTAATATAAATGACGCTTTGACGAGAAAATGAAAACTCGGTGTCGGACTAGCTTCCTCGCCGCAGCGGGTTAATGCAATCAGACCTATCTATTGCGGCAATTTTAGCGGAAATCGCGTAAAAGCACCTAAGACCGCATCCTAATATCAGGTTACATATATGTACCTACTTCTCTTCCTTTATACGTCTTCAACTAAAGACGAAAATATTAATTTATGTAGTTAAAATTTAATTAATAATGATATAGTTTTTACACGTTATTTCAACACATGAAGATTTTAAAAGAGCCAGAACACATTTTTTTTAACCTGTTATTTTTCCAATCATTTTATTAAGTTTAAGTATTTAAGTTTGTGTGAATAATTGTCTTGACATTTTTTATCTATAAAATTTCGTTAAATTATAACCTCTCTTTCGTGATAATCTTGCATAGAGAACTATCAATGTTTTACGGATTTTTTTTATTTTTTTTATTTATTTTTTTTATCTTATTTTTTATTTCATTCTGATCGACAGGTTAAAATAAGACTACGTGTCAAATAAACAGTAAACATCGTGGCGCAAAATATTTTCTATCAGTCCCTCAGAGACACGTCTAACGTTCGATAGAAGCATCGTATGACGGAAAATCTTTTTTAAAAGCATTCCTAAAGCTATATTTGTATTATACGTACCAACCACCGGGCGCGTCAAAAGCGTCGTAGTTTTTGACATATATGCTATTCATGTTGGATTCGCCCCTTCGGGGAGCAGGCTTTTGACGAGATATTATGTTATGTGCTTTTATGTGTCTTAATTTTCTTGTTGTCATAGGCTTTTGTTTTGTTAACAATGGGTAAGGACAACGTTATACAGGGTGCTTCCTGTAACAGGAGCAATAAATTAAACTGTAGGCTGTACTCCTCAAACTGACCAACATTTGTTCAGCAACTTTTGAAAATAACTCATGTTTTGATTTTCATTACACTTTTAAGACGCAATGTATTGCAAATTTTGTTATGTTTAAAGCGTGACAAGCAACGTCAAACACACTGATGTCAGCGTTCATTGAAAGCAATATTTATTTTGTATGAAAAAGAGGAAGTCTAAAGGATTCATAATTTTTAAAAGTTGCTGAACAAATGTTGGTCTGTTTGAGGAGTACAGCCTTTAGTTTAATTTATTGCTCCTGTTACAGGAAGCAGCCTGTATAAAATGTAAGAAGGATATGTGTACATATACCTATATACATAAAGATAACTTTATTTTCTATCGCCAAGATTTCATTATTACATGATATATTTTTAAAAGCTCCTACTGCCGCATTCGAACTTCTAGATATTCACAAGAGACGACACGTACTAGATCCAATGTAGATACGTTATAGTTTAGATTTCAACTAGTTCTCTTTTGCAGCGCAATTCGGGCAACCAATGTCACTTTTACGATTTGTTAGATATCTATTAGATGTGAATTAGATCTCTAAGTAATATCTTGTGGAAATCGTTCAAGAGTACCCCAGAATCGCGGAAATGTCAAAGGGTATAGCCGGGTAAGCATGGCCAAACTGCCCTTAGCGAAAAAAACAATTTCCTTTTACTGGATTATTAACCTATATATAAGTAGTGCTTTCACCAAATATTAAGCTTATATAATTAACTTATATATAGGTTAATAATCCAGTAAAAGGAAATTGTTTTTTTCGCTAAGGGCAGTTTGGCCATGCTTACCCGGCTATACCCTTTGACAGGTTACATCTTAAACATATCGTTATCGTATCTTGGCGATGTCTAAAAGATATCTAATAGATGTCTATTACAAAATCCGAATCGGGCCCCTAGACTGCGTGATTTTAGCAGATTTTCAGCAGTTTATACAGACCGACAGACAGATGTGCCGGAGGACACTGTTTTATAAGTGATTGTGAAGTAGTTTTAGTGATTAGTGAAAGTAACAGTGATACATCATTCCATAAACGTAATCTATTCCCAACAATATTTTTGTCATCAAAGCAAAAAAAACTGTTGTGTTTTTTCATGTCATGTTATGTCTCATAATTTACAGTACATTGCTGCTCGGTAAATTTTCAAATAATAATTACCTACGCGGTCTTCTCAGGGTAACTTACAAAAACTTCCTAAATAATTATTACATAACACGAATAAATTATTATATACCTACCTGTAGGGCTAAGATGGCCGGCTCTTTATCATTTGTCACCATGGCTGTCACGTTCTAACAAATATGTAAGTGCGAAAGTGACGCATGGCATGACAGGTGATAAAAATGCGACTATGATAGTTGGTCTGATTTAATTTATTTCCCGTATTGGATTAACATACTGTATAATGATTAAATTATCTTAAAAAGACGCATAAAATATTCGAATAACAAGTCAATCGATAACGTAGTTTAGGAATAAAAACTGTTTTTTCTTTATTTTTTATTTATATCGCAAACAGTAAGCATATTCAGTAAAATTATATCTGGAAATAATAAACGAGCATAAAAATACATATTAAAATATCAGTCAGGGGCGATTTTACTATGACAATCCGGTAAGGCCCTTTAGAAATGGAACACACAATGACTCGAAATCATTTTTTTTATTTAGAAAAATAATTGATTGATATGTACTATGATTTTTGTAACTTCAAAAAAGGTATAAAGATGGTTTAAAGCCTTAAGAATGTTTACAAATTTGAGTCACAAGTCACTAGTGCGAAGTACAACAGTTTCACTTGGTTTGCTGAATTTAAAAGAGGTCAGGAGCTTTGAAGATTAAGCTAGGCGGCCACCAACCGCAGATGAAAATATGCAAGTAGTGAAATAGTATTTTATGCAACCGTTGTTTAAGAGAGGTCAAAAAAGGCAAGTGGCGTGAGTAACAATTTGAGGCGAAGCCGAAAATTGTTAATAAAGACGTCACGAGTATTTTTTTTACTTTTATTTCATAATATTAATACTAGAAATAAACATAAGCTCGCAGTGCCCTTCACTCGGCTCCATAAAATTAAAAAATCATTCATGGGTAATTGTGTGAGATTTTATAACAAACTTCCAAACCATATTACTGAATTATCTATTCATAAATTTAAGAATTATGTAAAGCGTAAACTTATTTCTAAAGCGTATTATACCACACAAGACTACATGAATGATAAAACAACGTGGGATTAATTGTTATTCGAAATGATTATTTTTTTAGGTATATTTGATTAATGATGAGGAAATTGATATTCCGATGTACATACTTCTTTTGTGTTTTTTATTTATTTATTTGACATTTAGATTTTATTCTAGAAACATTCTAGACTAGTATTTTTTATACAATTTTTTTTTCATGTTTGACGATCCTTTTGTGAAATTCTTAATTTAATTTAATTTGTGTTTAATTTGATTTGTATAATAATCCAATATTCTTATGGAATAATAACATCAATAAATTGCTCTGATAATTAGCTTAAGATAATTTATAAGTATGTTACGATTCATAAGTGCTTGTTGCTAGGCCTACATGAATAAAGTATATTTTGACTATTGACTATTGACTATTTTTGACTCGGTTAAACAACGTTGCATACAATACTTTTTCTACGACCAAGCACTTACTTTGAAATAAAATTGTAAATTAAACAAATATTTTTAATTCAAGAAGTAGCAAAAATGGAGGGTACGGGCGGGAAAAGAATGAATGAATGAAATTTAAAAAAAAACATGTCTATGGTTCACTTATTTGTCAGAGATGACATTTAAAATAAGGTTGGCAACACTGTATTTCATTCAATATTTTTTAAGTGGTTATTACACGAAGTATCGTAAAATCGCCAAAAGGATACTGCGTGTATGCACAAATTATGTTTTGGGGAATAGACTAAAGACTTGTCTTGACAACTATAACGTAGGGTTTTAAAGGTGTGTGCACGACCCTTTAAATGACAAATAAAAGTACGGGAGTAGAAAAAACATATTTGTGAAATCCGACGAATTACACATATAATGTTCGATTTAGATCGGTTTTAAAACATCAAGTGAAAAGAACGGGTAAACATTCATCGCAAACTCTTCACTCTGCAAACAGCAAACGTCGAGTGAATTTACACACGACTGAGGGTTATTCTATCCTGTAAACTATGCATGCGTAATACACCGTAAGTACTACTTAGACATACATATATTATTTTACATACAATATTGCAGGGTAAAGAAAACATATTTGGCAACATAGTCTGCACTTTTAGTAACTGTCTAATAGAGCTTTTCTTTGTTCAAGCATTGAGGCGAAGCTACAGCATATATTACCTACAAAATTAGAATTAACTATTTAATAATTTATTGTTAAATAAATATATATACCTACTTATATATAGGTAATATTAAATAAAATACCTATTTATTATTAAATAAAATTATACGAATCATTTATTCACCCAAATACGGTTAAGTCTAAATGTATTAAAATTTATGAGTTAGGAAGGCTTTACTTGTTAACGAAGTGTTTTAAATAATTTTATTAATAAGCATTAGATCTCATCAAGTTGAACCGCGGTGGTGGCAGCGTGTGGAACGCCGCTAGTTAGCGAATCAATGTATCCGTTGTTGCAGCAAGTTCAATCTTCAGTATTTAATAGTTCAAAGAAACTAAATTTCCGCGCGCCTTTTGAGTAATTATGCTTTTACCGTAAGCCACAACACGCGCAGTGGTCCCTGGCTATCTACTCGCGGGCAACAGGTATACTATACGTGTACCTGCCTTATAATGTACGCCTCCATTATCTAGTTAACGGAGCCGAGCTCATTGATAGGGAGAAGCTTTTGCACCTAGAGTTACGTACGACTCGTACTAGTACCTATGCTCTCATCTTAGTGCTTTCCCGACAGCAGTCAAATGAACCCGGGTTTCTCTCTGATCCGAGCCGAGCCGAGTGTTTTAAGTATTAAAGTATTTGTAAATGTTTATATACAGGATGCTTTTTAGTTAACTGCAATAATTTACGAGTAGAATAAGTACCCTATGTATTTATTCTACTCGTAAATTATTGCTCGTAATCTTGTAAAAGTTACACTACCCGTTTTTGATCAAGTAAAATAGGATAACAGGTTTTCGTAGTATCGATAGGTTACACTTTTGTCCCCTTATAATTTCCTGACTTTATGCTGCTCCTCTTAGTTAATGACGATTGGCAATCACAAATTCTTTGAAAACAAAAAAATATGTACGTATTTTTTGTTTAAAAAAGAACTGAAAAAAACATTTTCAAGTAGGTACAACAACACGCTCATTTATTTTGATAAATGTTGGGCCAGCTAGAATCTATCTTGTTGAAACAGGTCTTGGCTGTGACCACTACGGATACGATCGGGTCATAAATTCCCAGTTTTACGACGCATCTAGCTCGCGGGCTATACGTACAAGTACATTGTAAGGTGCAGTAAAAAGGGAATCACTGTAAGCGAAACCGCGGTAGTATTTCTCATTCTTTGTTTACCTAGCAGTACCTAATAGTAGCACTAGCACTAGTATTAGTAGGTAATGTTTAATTAGTGGCGTTACTACATATATGCTTATTATACCTATACAGGAGGCTCTTTTCCCGATATCATGAGATTCATGAGTATTATACATTAAGTAATCAATCATATCAATAATTATGTTCTAGGTCACATCATTTGTTCTGATTCTCTTTATTCAAATGAAATGTTGTATAAATGTTGAAGCAATATTAGGTATAGGTATTAGTTTTCTACTACATATTAATACATATAAGATTTTCCCAATGGTCCACGATAGTAGTTTGATAATAGGAAAACCCTTCTTATTATTACTTAAGTACCTAAGTAAGTAATAAATGAACCCAAAAAAAGAAACTTTTTATTTTACTATTGTTTCAGTGTGATTGATGATATATACTTACGTACTATACTTTTCTCAATAAATTATTTGTATTTGTATATTATAAGGGCAAGCTATAAAAATATGTTTATACAAAATGTATGTAGTATGCCAATTCAAAGAAGTTTTGTAATTATAAATAAATATAATAAAAGAAGGCTACAAGACTCCGCTTCAGCTAGGGTATCGGGACTATCGGGAGCTCGGCGTCGGCGGCGGCGGCGGCGGGCGGCGGGCACAATGAGCGCCGGCAAGTAATGGAGCCGTGGAGTGCAGCTGCTCGCTCTCTCGCTACCGACTTAAAAATTAAACAACAGGCTCTTTGTTTCAAAGTCATCACTAGGACAGACCTCTCCAGCGTACAAGTTTAAGCGTTGTGAACTCCCCCTTCAAAATTAAATATTTATGTCACAGGAAAGTCAAGTGACGTCAGTCTAGTATTACAGTTCCTACTTTATTTAGGTAAGTAGCATAAGAAATAAAATATAAATAACGACTTTCCATTTTATTTCATGCTGACACAATTACTTATACCTACTTGACTTTCTAGCATTAAATATCTAAACGAACCTAATATATTTCGACACATCTAACTTAGTGATTTTCATCCTATTTATAAGTAAATCCTCCTGTTTATTTTATAAAAATCAAACCATTTCCTATGAACGCCTGCTGTAAAAGTAGCATAAACAGTGGAGCAATCAGCAATACCACAATTTACGACGCCGATAAGGTGTCTCGAACACAAAGAAAAATTGTAAAATTACATAAACCGTGACACAACCCGGTCGCCCAAGCCTACACATAGATTGGACAGTACCTAGAGGGCGAATCGCATTAAGTTGCTAAATGGCGTAATATACGTCTGCGATTGAAATGAGGAGATTACATGCCCCAAGCCGCAAAGGAAAAAGCGGCGAGGGACGATTCAATTACTCTTCTGATTGTACCTCCTCATGTAGCGGACCGCGGCTTACGAGATAACAAAACATGTCATACGTTAAATTATAAATGGTCGACGGTTTAACATATTTTCCACATTCAAGCACACCAAAGCTACTATGTATAATGAACCTTACAGTATAAGAACTTGACTTCAAACCTGCACGAAGGTTTCACATTTTTTGTACCTACACTAGAAAATAAGTAATAGGTAGATAGGTACTTAAAACTTAAAACGTAGGGGTTTATTCTCTTTATGTACTACGCTCTTAGTGACGTTTGAAGGTAAATGGTTTCCTTTAGTACAAATGAAATTCTTTTAACCTATTAAACTTTATTTAACACGAAAGAGAGATGTTAAGAGGGAACCAATATTCATTGTTATACCTCCGACTACCCTTTACACTAAACTTGTAAAAGTGAGTCGGATATGCAGTGTATATGTCACCGTAAAATTGTAAACACTCGTCATATTATAATTTCGCTAGTTACATTATAAACTGACGGTAGGGAGATTATAATCTAACCTAACCTAACCTACGTTAGATTATAAACTAACGGGTTCACAATCTTACGGTGTCATATATAACAGACAGTGATAAAAAGAAAAAGGTATACCTATCATACTACCTACCTACTTATTTTATAAATTTTTGATAAAGTTACAGAGACCGTCCAAAATTCAGCGTTGAATGTGAAACCAGAAAAGCCCTCCGTTTTCCTCGGGGACGGGGGAGGAGAGATAAATAGTAATGTTGAAAGCTGTAAATTAAGGAGGAGTTTTAGACTTCCTTGCTGTCATAGGCGCCACGCGGCGTGACGTCTATGCGCCTAATTACAGTCTCAGAAGATTTATTTAAGAATAAGGATTTCCATTTACTTATTTACATGGGTGGAAGTCATAATTAAATTAACAGTTAAAACATATCAGTTAGTTGGTAGAAAACGTATTTATTCTTTCCTCTCCCCTACCAAGGTAAGTACTTAGTACCTAGTCTACCTATCTAATTAATTATGCACAACATTGTTGTCAAGGTTTTCTAGTTGGCCGAAAATAGTGAAATTAAATATCGTGTGGTCAACTGTTATTATTATCGGGTACCTAATAATACATTATATAGTATTTGAAGGCAAGTCGTTCTTCATTCGTACTTCTGCACATTTTTTATTAAGTTTATATTTTCGGATGTTGAAAATCGTAATCGTATAAGTAATAAATAGTCTATGAATCATATGTTTCAAATAGTCACTCTTGTAAGTACTTATTTATTTAAAATATTGAGATTATGTAAGTATTTTTGGTTAACTTCATGAATCATGATAATTTAATTTATACTACATATTACCTATAATTTATTTCAGTTTTTAATATCTTTTATCTACTATCTGGTTTGTAGTAAAATAAATTACTATTAAATTTAATAAATTTTTTTGTTAAGTAAGAAAAGTAAGATATAAATAGGTACTCTACACCTATTAAATAGGTAAAACTCAAGTTGTAACCAAAATTATCGCCAGCTGCAGGTTTCTCAGCATAGAGTTGTGGACTCGGCACCGGATTGAGATTTACATGTTTACTTTAGTAGGTAAGTAGTACAACATTTTGAGCGAACAACCGCACAACAAACATGCGTATGTGTACTATGCCGAGTAATTTGTATAGGGTATTTGTAAATTCTGTTACATCGAGGTCTGAAGTACCTACTTGGGTGCGAGGTAAACTAATTTGGCACACATTCAAACAAACAAAGCGCCTTTGAATCAAGAATCCTTGTTATCTAAGAGCCTGGTGGCGGCCATACTTTGCTAACTCACTTTCGTGTCGGCAGTATATCAAACAATACAGGTTCCGACTGAAATTGAGCGAGTGTTTGTTAATAATTAAACGCTCTTGCAACACCGGCCGTCAGTCTATGTTTTATTTCTATTATTGAGGATAATCCTATTAATCTCATCTTAGAGTCAGCTTTACAATAATAGAACGTTAATGGTAATAATTAATAAATGTTACGGAACAATCTTAGACTTAACAAAATTAGCAATCCATTATTATTACTCAGTTCCAGTAATGTTTTATTATTTTGAACTACTATACTCGCAGTCATAGTTATTCAACGTCACCAAGTTAATAGTCAAAATTTCGATAAATATGCGATTTCACTGCCATCTTTTTCTTGTGCTTTTTCTTTTTGCCTTTCCTTAGGCTATGTTTCGGTTCCTGGATTCCCTTCCCACCATACTCCCGCTGCAGAGTTATCCACGGCAGCGCTATATTAGCTATGCCCTTATCTCTGTAATCCTTGACAAAATACCGGTTCCATGTGTAGCAGCAAACGTTATTTTGGTTTCTGCAGCCGGCAGCTTGAGTTATATATTTTGCTCCCTTGCACAGCTTAGAGTTGACACAAATGCCTCCAGATTGCCAGCAGGGAGTGGTCATCAGCGATCCTAACAAAACGGGTTAATTAGTATTTTGAATACACCTTCGTGTACCAAGACTGACTAACAAATTAAACTCAAACATTCATACTCAAGAAAATACTTACTTCTAGAGACAACCGAAGCTAATGCAGCCTGGTATGCAAGAAGTTCTGCTCGCAGGTCTTCGTATTCTTCATCGACTGATAAATCCAAGTTAGCGTCATCCTTTAAAGATGTTATCAAGCCTATTCCAAAATCACCTTCATCGCTATCTTTTTTATCGTGAGACGACCGTCTGGCTAAACCGATCCATTGGCATGAGCAGAGAACAATACTTAACAATACCGACCGGTTAAACATTTTACAATGATTTCAGCGCAAAAGGTAAAAATAAATTTATAACTCGATTTCAGGATAGTTTTATGGACGCCAAAGTAAATAGGTATTCGTAGATAAGCAGAAATGTTTCCGACAGTTTTGCAATCAATCGCAAAACATGTGTTTTATTATAACCATCTTGGTGTAACGGCTGAATTGATTTATTTTTCTCTGACGGAATACAGCCGGTAGGTATACGCATTTAGAGTGAGAGGATCTTTCTTTATGAATAATATCACAGATTAAATGTTCACATTTCTATCCAAAACTCGATTTGCTTGTGGTTATCTGTAGGTAATAAATGCACCAGAGCTAGGAGGCCGTTAACAATGGCACTGATAACGTAGGCTTGAGTTTTACTAAGATTTTACGAGTAATTAATTCAACCCATCGATGCTGCTCCATTCCACAATTCGATTTAAATTCGAAATATGTTGAATGAGGAGGAATAAGTAAGCATAGAGTGCTCACTCCATACAACTGGTATTAGCCTGAAAGCTCGAAAAAAGAAGGCATGACGTCTCAGGGGTCTGAGGGGAGGCGTGATTAGGGCACCTGGATGTAAAACTAGGTATTCATGCCGCCCGCCCGCTCCTCCCTCATGCCTTCGTTATGTCAAGCTTTCGGAGTGAGCACTCTACGAGTAAACTTACTTTTTCTCTCCGGCCATTACATTGAAATGATTACCTATTTATTATTTATTTAATAACAAATAACTCGCTTTTTTATCTTGATTCATTATTTTTAGACCATTATATTGTTCATTTATTGCTATTCCTGATGAATGGTATTATTTGTCCTTTAGACAGCTCGGGCTATAGAGCCTCCAGGTTATTATTTTGCAATATGCGGGATGGTTAATATCATGATCCAACCCTTGTCGCCCTGTGGCTTAGAATAAATAGAAGCTGCAGAGGGCGATGGGCCCGAGTTAATATTCTTTGAATTGAGTAAGCAAAACCACGGCACGTCAGTTGGTGCCAACGAACCATTGACGAGTACCCGTCGTGGAACCCATTGGCCTGCGTGTTCCAATAAAACCTTTTTTATCGAGGGATGTGGCTTTTTACTCGCCGTAACTCGGCACTACATATGTATTTGTGTTCTTTTAAAGATCGCTAAAATCGCAAAATGTGTTATCATGTTTAACTTGTTATATTATAAATGGTACTTACAATTTTTTTCTAGCGTTAGGTAACATTTCATTAACTCGCGTGACTGAGGCTCCAACTCTACACAAAACCAGCCAACATATTCTGCCTAATACAGGATAATTGGCTATAATATATTTAATTGTACAGTTGATGCATTCATCATAATGTAAACACCTAGAGCTCATCGATGATTGCAATCGCTGTTGGCGAAATATTTATGATGTTGATTACCGGGGTGTCAGTTAAAACATCGCCATATATTTCATTTTACTGAAAGCGAATATGCAAAATTCGGCCACGTCCTCATAAATTTCTGCAATTGCCTGCTACAGTTTAGGATTTATCACGTACGTCCTAAACATCGTTGTCTTCTGTAGACATTGTTTAATATATATTCGTTATAATATTTACATAAGATTACGTTGCAAATAATTTATATTTAAAAAAAAAGTTCAAGATGTGTATGATTGTATTGCATGTCCCCAAGTTTTACAATATCATTATTTGTTATTAATTGTTTTGCCAGACTTGTGTTAAAATAACCTTAGGTACTCATTGACAGGACATGAAATTTAAAAAAATATATTAATTAGTAGTTAAATGTAATAATATACAGGGGCTACATTGGGTGCAGTCCCGCGGGATATATCCCAACTTGGTCGATTACATTGCCGTGCGTCATTACAACGTGCATCTGATAATATGAATTATTCCATGTTCCGTCGCAATTATTAAATCAGTAAACATTGGATACAAATTCGTACTAACAAATAGTATTAAATATTTAATTAAATAAACTCATTGATAGTTATGACACTAAGTATCATTTTAACCAACGAGTAAAGTGAGAGTTTTTAAGTAGGGAAAATGCGTATATTTTAAATTGCCGTTTTAGTAAGCGTACCTATGTATGTAAGTGTATTTGTATGAGTGTAATTTTGGAAGCTAAATTAGAGCCACATACATATATTCGATCAGTCTTAACTTTGGTGTTACTTATTATGTAATTTTGAAGGACTAGCGACAATGTAGGTAATATTATGGTGACATTGTGCTGATCTGAGGCAAGCTTTATATGCCGCAGGTGGCCGTAAGACGTTGTGCTGATCTGATGCAGGCAAGCTTATCATGCTGCAGGTGGCCGTAAGAACTAGGTGATAGCAACCAAAACCAAGATGGAAAACACAGTATAATTGTACAAAAAAAATATAGTTTTTAAAATATGTATTTCCATTAAGTTAGCCTGTTCATTACTGTTATACAAGGATACACAAAAGCATTATAAGCCCTTTGTTGAAACTGTCCCCTGGCATGTATTTTTATGCGATCTATTTATATCCAAGATAGATAGCCATGAGATATCCTGGACTTTCTGGGCGAAGACAGACCATTTTACATATACTTTTACTAATAGCTCTTACGTGAGAGGAAACAAAATGAACCAATTCTTGGCTTGAACACAAACGTAAGAACGTTTTCGCCTCTTTGTTTTTATTCTGAATAGGAAAATTATGCTAAATAAGAAAAGTTTAGTTAGTACTAGAAATTATACTTCTATTTGTATTGTATTCTATCTAAGCCCAGATTTGTTCCATTGCATTTAAATACTTAATAGGTACCTACTATTTACGTTTTAACTGTAGGTATTATACTCGTATAGCATGATTTTTTATAGAACCACAACATTAAACGAGATGTAGGTTTTAGAAGTGTGAAACGATTTTAAGAGTAATTTTGTTTTATTTTCAACTACCACAACGTAATGAGGTTTAAAATTTTGTTTAATAAGCAGAAAAGTACCACTATAAAGATAAATGTGACTGTGAGGGCCGTGTTCAATTACCTATGATATTATGATCGGCGTGGTTGTCGACTTCACCGGCAAAAGCCTTAAATCTAAATTAGTGCCAAGTTTTGTAGATAATCTTGAAATTCATTTATAAGAACGTATGCCATTCTAAAGTAAGTAGGTAAATTTAAGATACAATTTCTTGGTTTTTTTCTGCTACTGTTGCAGCTATTTAAAAACATGATGGTTTGAATTTTAATAATCGAATCATTTACACTAACCAAATAACTTAAGATATATTGAACCCTATATAGTCAATACATATTATTTGGTTCAAATCCAATGTCTGTCAGTCATTAACGTTTGAGGTGTTTGCATCTGAATTTAAAGCAACAATGGGTGGTGATTAATTGTCCTCGGAATGACATTTAGTTCAGTCCACAGCGTAAACAGCAAAGTTTTGCTTAAATCGCTTTTGCAGCGACGCCCCTAATTGCGCCGACTCAAATTTGACAGGTGATTGTAGCCTGAAGATAAATGGAAACTGGCGCTGAGTCGCTGAAAAGAGAACGAAAAGACGTCGAAGGGAATGAACACGCGCTGCCTTTACTTCCGCGTCTTCGGAATTCAAAGCTTATCTAAACGCGGCAAAAAACGAACTTTCTTTACTGCGTATCGCGATGATACCTGTACCACTAGTGTAAATTTCATTCGATAGCGTGACGTGAAGTTTGCGTTAAGTGTCATTTTGTATGGGTTTTTGAGTTTCCAAAACGTCCCGAATGGCGCGCTGTTGAATATCCCATACAAAAATAGACATAACGCAAACGCGAACGCTCGGCACGCTATCAAATGAAATTTACACTAGGGGTTCTAGTTCATTCATAAAAAATGATACAGTAAAAGTTTTCCATTTCAATTTATAACTAAATTAAACCGACACTATTTATAACTGCTCAATTCTATATTTACGTGGGATACGGCATTTGGTTTTCACTAAATTGGAATCGGTAACGAAGTTTGACTATCATAACACGCTTACGGAAATCGTATGTCAATAGGTAATATCTACAATACCTATAATGAAAAATATGAATAGATTATAATATAATTTAGATATAATATTGAAGTGTGATTTCTGTGTAAGCGTTTTTGAATTCGGTGAGGCAAATTGATTTCAGTGCCTGCACATGATTTCGGTGTTTTTTAAATCTCAAATATCAAAAAAAACTATAAGGTTCTAATGGAGGCCTCCACTACCAATATTTTTTATATTAAGGCTAGATTTTAGGAAATGAAGTCGTGTATCAAATAAGTAAAAAATAAAATTCGGCACCGAAGTCAGGCACCGAACGTCATCTCTGAGAATCGCCCCTACCTATTTAAAGCCGGCCCGCTCCGAGATGTTATATCCGAATATATCCGGCCGTACAATCCATACGCAGCGCATTGGTTTCATTTCAGCTCGCTGAACATCGTAATAGATACGCCAACATAATTATATTTCTTACTCTCGTCGTTTCAAGACGAAAGATATGAAATGTAACACTTAAAATGAGTGTAGAAGAAAGATTCTGCTTCTCAGTTTCTAATAGAAGTGACAGATCGGGTGGCGACACTGGCGACCGATGAAGCCTAACATCTGGATGTCACCTGCATCTGCAACTGTTGCTGTATTACTGCTGCGGCGTTGATGTCGCCGCTGTACCTATCTGTCAATATTCTTGATAAAATGAATGTTGATGTCGCCGCCTCATTACTGCTACGATTATGACGTTCGAAAATTATTTCTCCCGAACAAACTAAAATGAATCGCTTTGTTTTATTGACAATGCAACAGTTTCACTTTGATAAACGAATTCTGGGCCTTCAACAGCAAAAAAGGGAATATCCATTTAATTAACAGGCCTGTGAAAAACTTTAGAATTCGGAAAATATCCAATGATTGCAATTGTTACAGCTACATAACACGGATTCAGAAAGGAGAAGAGTAATGTTGTTATTGAATGAACAGTTAACATTAATTCAATAATATAATCAGTATAAATAATCACATTGTTGTACAAAATGGAATCAATTATAGAAATAAAATTCAGACCCTGATTTAGCAATATTTACTTAAACGTACCTACGTAAAATTCAATATTTTCTTTGTTTGCTGTTTTGTTTGACATTATTTTTATTAATCATTTTTATATTAAACCCATACATGACGACTTCTTCAAGGCGACATATTTATTCAGATTTGCAAAGGTATTAATTGTTATTACCCACGGTACCATTATACGGTGACAATGATATGTCACAAGCAAAAAAGCAACTTTAATAGCTAAATTAAATTCTTGGTTCGAATTTAGTTTTACTGACAAACAATAATTAATAGGACACATTTTATATTAAAGGAAAAAATGGAAAAAGTTACGCTTCCTGCAGGACTTTCCTTTAATATAAAATTTGGAATATCGCTCGCAGACGTATCTGCTTGTTAAAAAATTAATGAATAGGACGTTTAAAAAACAGAAATAACAAGATAAACATACTATTGTTACTTCTATTATATTGACTCTGTGGAACTTATGTAGTTTTCAGATCATAGACCAGAAAAAATGTCCGTGGTATGTGCTTCCAGTTTCACCTGCCCTTAGTTTACAAAACCACGAAAATGAAAGTACATTTTATTGTAATTGTGCAAGTTTATGAGCCATTGACAAAAAACCACAATAAAAGAAATATTGGTTACATATAAGTATGTATGTACATGCAACCTTAACCTGAAAATTGTCATTACAGCCTGAAAAGCAAGATGGAAAATTTCTTTCATTTCCTCACATACTTACAGAGCTTAAGGCTGACAAAAAATTTTTTTAAGATATCTCCGATAAGACAAATCCATTGGGGATAACATAATATATATATGTCACCGTAAAATTGTAAACACTCGTCATATTATAATCTCGCTAGTTACATTATAAACTGACGGTAGGGAGATTATAATCTAACCTAACCTAACCTAACCTACGTTAGATTATAAACTAACGGGTTCACAATTTTACGGTGTCATATACATACAGTATTTTGGGTACCATTTAAGAAAGTAGACCGTTGAATGTGAATGTTGATGTTGAACGTTAGCACTTTCTGAGCAACATTATTTAATTTTTTATTTTAATTTACCATTAGGTAGCTTGTATTAAGGTCCTGTTTGCTTTGCTCCCCGCGACTAAAGCAAACAGGACCTTTTAATACATTTCGATGAGCCCCGCATGCTTTTAAGTCCTCCCCGCCTGTGCTGTCATAGCATAATATATTAAATGTATTCGCCACCATTATCTATCCTGCGCACAGAATATCACACAGTTACTGATGCATGTTTGTACAAAATGTACTGGGAATTTGTGGGAGATCGGTGAAACTAACACACATACCGTGACCTGGATTCAAGCTTTATTCAGAGAATTTTCGTCAGTTTCGTTTCTACCACTATTAAGCTGCGTCAGTAGCAAACAAGTGTACAATCTGCCTGATTATATAAAAGCGGCCAGACTATGAACAATTGAAAAATTGTATTTTATAGAAGAATTTATAATTCACGGGAAAACACCCTCTGTCCTTATACATACAATAAGTTACCATTAGGCCCAGTTACACAGGAGTAGAAAAACAATCTGTATTTTTTTTTTACAAACAAGATATATACAGTGTATTTTCATATTTATATCGTCACATTTGCTAGTTAAAAACAAGATTTCCGAGCGTCTTGTAGATGCGTCTGGTGACCAGAGGGCTGGCAACTACTTCGGCCAGAGACTAAGTCTGGCCATTCAAAGAGGTAACGCTGCCAGTCTTCTGGGCACCATAACTCAGGACAGCGAGCTAGGGAGCATTTTTTATTTATAAGTTTATTTCTAAGATATTTTTAGTTTTATAATGCATGTACTTAGTTTAGTTTTATTGTTTAATTTGTATTTTTATGTTAAAAACAGCTTAGTAAATTCCAGTATAATGTTCATCTAGCGCGCAACACATGATACTGATATTTTCCACGTGATTCATGAGCATTATTTCACGGTCCAGTGTCGGGCATGATTGGCTACTCGTGTGTAAAAATAGCATCTGCCACTTATTCCACGTGTCGCTTTCGTAATTCGGGGCCGTCAATTCGTAAATAAACTCCACACAATAATACCTACATAAAACATCAACATTAAATTAAGCGTAGAGCACCTACAAACTTAATGACGCTGGTTATTTTATATGTCGGTATTTTATTACTTGTTAGCAAAGCTTGTTAGTAAGCTGATTTTATCCATTGAAACAGTGTTGTATTTATTACGGTGATTTTTTATATCATTAAATCCATTTTGGTCTTCGTGATAATTGAAACTTGTTACATATTTAGTTTGTATTTATATTTAAGCTTCTACAATAAATTATTTCCTTCCAACTAAAAGTTTCAGCATGCATTTAAATGTCTAAATAAATAGATAGGTAGATACGCTCACGGTATAATTTTGCTTTCGAAGAAGGCTCGTGAAACTGCTCGTAGAAGTTTTACAGGAGAGGTAAAAGATTCAGAAAATATTAAGAAAGGATTGAAAACGAAGCTTAATTTAACTGCAATTTAATAATACATTTTACGCATTGTAAATAGTATCTTGTTTAATAGCGCTGTCACCATCGAGGCACGCGGCTTGCAAAGGAAACACTTGCTGAAATAAACCGCTCGTGGGCTGAATACAAAAACATTCAACCATGAAATAATTTCCTCTTTTCGTTTTTAGGTCGTGCTTATTTATTAAACCAGCCTTACTGTGGATTTACGAGCGACATTCTTACAGCTTGTATCTTCTTTTAGAATAAAAAAAAACTGGTATGAAGTGTAAATCGTAAATTTTGGTAATCCTAAGAAGGGTGCGCGTATTAATACTATGTATTTATCAGAAAATAAAAATCTCAGGTATGAAGTGTAAATAGTAAATTTAGTCCTAAGACGCGCGTGTACTTTAATTAATCAGTGTTTATTCGTGAGTTTAACAAGCTTGCATTACTTTTAACAAACATTATCACATCAAAAGTGATGAAAAGCGAGGACATCGTCGAAATTATGAAGTCTTTGAAATGCGGTACGCAACTGTAGGATGTTTTGAGGCCAAACATTGCTGTAATACACGTTTTATGTGCCTTAAACATGAATTCTTTATTTGTGGAATTGTCACAAAAGACAATACCATACCGCAACTTTGAAGCTACAAAACCATGACAAGACTGCGTAAGGACTTTTTTTTTGCTAGTATATGTAGCCTACATAGTACATAGTATATTTAGGCACACTGACTAAGTTTTCTGCACTTTTTTTTACCGTATGAGCTTTCCAAGATAAGTTTTCACCTATTTATGTTACCCCTAGAAACTTTGTATCGGTAACAGAATCTATACTTTAACCTTCATAGTTGCAGCTTGCAGCTGACTGGAGGAGGTATTTGTATTGGTAGAAATGGATAATCTTAGTCTCATCTAGATTTGACAATAAATTATTTATATTAAGCCATTTTATTATGTTAACAATTGTATTATTCATTTCGGAGTAATAGTGATAAATATTTTTTTTTACAATATATTGATCACATTATCTTTTTTTAATTCTTAGTCAATTTTTGTTGAATGGCAAGTTGAAATAAAAGAAAAAACCGATTGGTATGAAAGTCATGATGATATGTTTAATATAGTCAAAAAATGGTTTCAAACTCTAAAATGGATCAAAGCCCCGGTTTACGAAAGGTACTCACTACACTTACTTCCCCCACAATTACGTAACCACCGCTTCTTGTTAGTGGAGCGTGCCGCGTCTGGCAGTTTCAAATCCGGGAACACAGCCGCAACTGTGCAGGTAACGCAATCATCGCGAGCCGTCACTCCGTGTGTACTGTTGGTGTGGCGGTACAGCGCGTCATGCATACTAATGCCTAATGCCGGGCGATAACGTCCGTGTAAACTAAGTACCGATTCGAACTTGAGAACCCCTCTAACGAGATTGTCAGATCCCGCTAAAGCTTCGTTACGCGGTTGCAAATATAATTCGCGCTTATTATGTATTTATCTTATCACTGTTCCTCTTGAGCATATTATCTTGAATATTATCAAGAATAATATTTTACATGAACAATAAATATTGTGCCACAAAAGATAGCAGTAGAGTTAATAATTTGATACCACGTGACGTTTGCCTATAATGTATTTCTACGAAAGTTTCAAGTCCCTAACACAAAAAAAATGTTTCGATGTTTATCCGTCTCAAGAGTCTTCAATAACTCGGATGTAACTTTTCTTGGGTTCTAGTTTATATTTAATATTGTGATATTCTAAGAAGTTGCAAGTCCCTCACTAAAAAAACTATTCGTACCAGATACAATGTAGACAACAACCTGGCAAAGTAAAAAGCTTGGTATAAAAATAAAGTACCGAATTTAGTAGCGAAGTTTGGAGGTAAAGTTTTACCTGTATCATATTTATCATTAATTAAATTTCTAATGTAGGGGTGATAAAGGTCCGCAGAGTAAGAAGAGAGAATGTGCAGTTGATATATAGTGTATTTTCTAGAAATTCTAGTCCCGAAAACAGTGAAATATTATTATACCTACACGTGTATATCTGCCTTAAGCCGACGTGACACTTATCACGGGTAATTAGCACGGATAGAACCATTTGAGGTGGCCGCACCCGCCATTACCAGAGAATTGCCTAATATATTAGGATTTTGTATAATTTGCTTAGAAATTTTTAGAAAGTTATATATGAATGTATAATATGTTAAAGAGAGCCTTAGAACAGGAGGGGTGGGCAGGATGGAAATTTTGCTCGGGTGTTGTACATACACCCTTTAAAAACCTATTTAACTACCTACTTTATTGTTAAAGCTTGTAATAACTTGATACTCGTAACTGTTTAAGTTTAGGTACTGTTTAATTTCGTATCATTTTCAACTAAATCAAAGATTTACGGTAGACCTGTTATTGATTCTATTGATTAAGGGATGATTTTTGGGAATAAAAACTACCCTATGTAATGACAATGCTCCGGAGAATGCTCCGGGACTCAAACTAGGTATCTCTGTACCAAATTTCAACTAAATTGGTCCAGCGGTTTAAACTTGAGGTGAATTATTTTTTTATATTTGTATATTTTATGTTGTTTAAGTAATGACTATATACAGCTTTGCACATATATTAACTTATTACGTGGTGAGTTCTGTAACCTCAAGAAATGGATAATAAGACTCTAACAAGAAACCCACTTAAAGTTCGGTCTTTGTAACGGAAACGGTCATTTGGTAACTCGACTCATCCTACGTAAAGTTTGCTGATCCTAATGTGGGCTCACGGGTGCCCGGATCGATTGAGGACATAATCTCTTTGTCCTTTCTGATCTTGGCTTCAAACTACTTTACCGGAATTGCCGACATCCCACTAACAGTCTCATGCTATTCCCTGTACAGTGGTACCTCAATTAAATTTATTAAACAGAATAACATGCCTTACCTGACGGCACGCGCTAACTTAAACCAATAAAAAAAGCAAAAGTACTACGTGTAGTGTTAATTTAGTAGTTATGGTATAAATAAACGTAAATCTACATTAAGATACCTAATACTTTATAGATGTACCAAAAGAGTAATACCATATAACAAGAACATTTCATTTCAGAAATTCTAAATAAAATATAATTTTAAACAGCTTTGCACGTACCGTAAAACGGGGTGAGTAGGTTTCGCGGGGAGAGGTGGGTTATGAATGGGGAGAGAAGGTTTGAAAGGGGGGTGAGAAGGAATTTTAAGGCTCCTGCTACAAAAATAATGTATTCCAATTTGAAATGGAGCTGTAGTAATACGCATAATAAAAAAAATCGAGCCAACCATCTTCCAAAATCACCTTTGTATGAAAACCCCTCTTACCCCAAATACGAGGCACTACTGGGTGAGGTGGGTTTTCCTCTTTATCGTCAAAGTTATAAAATGGAACTACCCAAAATAAAATAAAAACTAAAATACAAACGTCCCGAACACTTATTATATACACCATTCAGTTTTCATATGTAAAAATAAAATGTTATCGAGGTTTGAATTTCAGTTTTGACCCTACTCACCCCATTTTACGGTATATTAACTTCTTACGTGATGTGTAACCTAAAGAAATGGATGATACGACTCAGTTTTGGCCACGATTAATTTCAAATGAACTTATTTTTTTGCACGTTTTGCCATTGGAAGAAACCCATAATGACATTGTCACACTCAAATGCGTACAATAAAGTGTCAATCCTTCGACACTTGTCCATAATGTTATTTAAATCATGGAACTACTGGCGTGAATAGAAGTCCTCCATCACTTTAGTGATAGCGTGTCTATTATATTGATCAAATTAAGCAGTTCGAGCTGCGAGCACGGAAAGATGGATGATGACCGTTTAATCGCTGTTTGAAACTATAATAGTTATTGGTCAGTATAGTTACGTATGTAGATGAAAAAGAATTTTTAACACATGTTCAATTGCTTATACAAACTTGTTTTACTTAACCTTCCGACGAGATGAAGTCTGCCAATAGCATTGCATACATTCGTCTGATTCTTATAAATTTAATAATAAGTAGCTACCGAAATGTATACATACGTTATTTCTAGATAAAAAAAGTGCTGGAAAGTAGCGCTGTAATTGTCTGAAGCTTCGTGTTTCCTTTGTAAACAGCATCCCTCTTCTTCTACTTACTAGCTTGCTTCGGGCCACTCACATTATTCTTTCGGAGATACTTCGCGTCTCATTAAGGAAATTGTGTTTGAATTTAAATAAGACGCTTGGAATCTCATTATTCTGACTTTAAAGTATATTTTATATCCAAATGACTACAAAATTTGATGCAAATACAATTTAATACAAGTACTTTTTAACTGATGTATAATACCTAATTTGCATTGTCATTTCTGATTATTATAAACTGTAATGACTGTTCAAAGTCAACTGTGTTGATCACAAATATCGACAAAGTAATTTAACATTCTAATCGACCAGACGTATGTATTACTAGTGTTGTTAAGTGTTCTGAAGTTCTCCGGTAGCCAATGCCTTAGAGTATTATGCAAATTGTGTACCCGGATACTATTAGATTAAATGAATGGAATATATTATACGTGAGGTTGACTTAAACTATCAAAGTTTGAGCCGATAGATAAGACCTGAAGCTCACGCTTATGAATTTGTTAAGATCATTCATAGTTTCTTAATCATAACTCGAAGGTGATCTATTTTTATTACGTAAGTAGCATACTAAGTACATATGGACTTCGTGTTGGGCTAAATTATGTAAGTTGTCAGTTGAGGTTTACGACAGCAATCTCTCAGATAGGATTAGCCGGTAAGAAAGCGTCCTTGATATTGACCCGATTAGAACATTGTGGGCTCCGGTATATTAAGTGGCTATATAAGTCACAATTCATTTAACGTATGTGGGTGCGTACGTGACTATATTATTATTAATATGAGTATCTGTTTACATACCTATATATAAAAAAATCAAGTACTAGACAGTTATTAATCGGAAGGTTGGAAGGTCAGATGGCAGTCGCTTTCGTAAAAACTAGTGCCTACGCCAATTCTCGGGATTAGTTGCCAAGCGGACCCAGGCTCCCATGAGCCGTGGCAAAAAGCCGGGACAAAGTGAGGAAGATGAACTAGACAGTTATTAATCGAATTTTAGAAGCAGGAGCTAATGTGGTTTCCTCTTTCGTTGACTGTAGTGCTCAATTCCCTAAAATAAGGCAAATCGGCGAATAGCTAGTGCTACCTAAATATCATATGATACTCCGTAGGTACATATGTTCCAAAAAACCCATTGGTACCAGCCAGGAAAGGAATGCCCTACGAACTTCGAATTATTATTCGCTTAAACGCCGTATATTCATAACGTTTCAATAAAATATGTCGTTATTAATTCTCACATGCAACGAAGTCAAAATAGTTTTATTTTACAAGCGGGCAAAGTTGTTGTTTACTTCCTCATGCTAATATTGAGACCCGACCAAGCAAATGATTCCAGAATCTCAAGGCTGAAAAGGGGAATCTTGAGCGTAGCGAAAATTTCAATGCGCTACAGAGTCAAACACAAAATTTTCTGTACACCGACACGAGGAAAATACTAATTGTAAAACGTTACAAATCAAATCTTAATTAATACTATTACATTTTTATCATTCGAAATCATCATTTAAAAGCAAATTCCACCAGCCTTAACGAAGCAACAAATCGAAATTTGCCACTCTTGTGGCTAAAATGCAACATTCTCATCAGTTTTTGAAGAAAAAAAAAGAGTCTTCACGAGCTGGTGTGGTCAAAACTGTATTTATTTGCTATTTTAAATGAAAGCAAAGCAAAGCAATTCGCCGTCAATTTCGGTGAAATGCCGTAAGTATTTTAACCGACGGAAATTTGGAAAAACAATTTGCTATAAAGTGAACATGAAGAGGTGTGAAACTACTCCCGCATTACCTAAACCGAAGGTAATTCTTTTCCACCGTACATTTTATTCAAGGTTTCGGACGTAAGCTCCCCCAAAAACAGATTTTTCTTTAATTTTGGAAGCATCACAGGTCTATTTAAATCACTATTCTGAGGTCCCTTTCCCTTTCTGCCTTTGAGAAGTAAAGCAAAATGTGTGTAGATTATCCGTTAGTCGTATATCCACAGCTGTCGTAAATATTACCTGGAACAAGTAATTTACATTATAAATTATCATTCGTTAATATGTAATCTAAAAAGGTTGTTTCAAGAAAACCAGTTTATGACAATAATACGTTATTTACAACAGGATTTTCGGATTTTCTTAATAATGAATTCATTTATATGTAGCGTAATATGGACCATTTTATTGCTTTTACTCTAGTCAATGACTTGTAGGTAAGTTAAAGTTTTGCAATTGAAATACTTAAATAAAATTTGCTGAGCGAATTTTACCCTAGTAGCAATAAAACGTATCAGTGTAGATTTAACCTTTATCTGAACTTGTTTTAATGAAGTTACTTGCTTTTATAGTGTAATGGAACGTTTGAAACTGAATGTCAACTCTCACTACAAACTCGGCAAGTTTGTGGTTGAAGCGGACTCAATGACTAATGTGTTTATTGTTGTTATTCATGCAATTGCCGAGGTGCCTCTGTTTACAAAACTATTTTATATTCTTTGTTGCACATTAAAATAAATAGCTTGTTTGGAAGTAGGTATTCACAAACATTTCTTTACATTTTAATGCCCTGGACACCAGCCCTTTAAGCCTCATTTCATAGAAAAAGGGGCAAGCTATGATAGCGCCATCTATGCAAACCTTTGACAGTTGCCAACCCCATTGAAGATGAAGATTATTTGGCAAATTCACTTTTTATAGTACATTGTGCAACGAGGGGGTTAAGTAAAATATTCTTACCCCCGGAGTTAACACAATGTTTTTCATCACACTTGCGAAAAAAAAAATATTTTAAGCGAAATAATTGTTAAATACGGTGTAATTTCAAACATTCTATTCTTTTTTTTACATTATAAGTTTGCGTTAAAGTCAAAAATGTAAAACAAATACAAATAAAAACAAATGAAAATAATAATCGTAATTACAATATAAATAACAATACCTTGAAATAAAATTATAGCTTCAATAAGGATTGTCAATACAATTATAATCAGACTAAGTAAGTAAATACTTACAAATCCAAAATAATACAATATCAAAACTAAGTAAAATGTAATAAGAACAACAAAAATAAAAACAATAAACAGAAAAGTCAATTAACCTTCAATTGGAAATGTTGTTACAATGTCATGAATAGACTATAAAATAAAATAATAAAAATAAAATTAAAATAATTTCTCCTAATAAGAATAGTCACCACACAAATACAAAAAACAATGAATAAAAGTCTCTCAATAATATAAGGATCGTATAAAGTAAACAATGTCAATAAGAAACAATCAAATAAAACAAATTCTAAATCAAAATGTCATTTCCATGAACTCATTTACCGAGTACAGAGGGTTTTCCAACAAAAGGTTTCTCAATTTACGCCTGAATATTTCGTTCGCCATATTGTAATTTTTGGGGTTAGGCATCGAAGGCACAGTCCCATCCGGCATTCAGCCACGATTGAAAGTTGCGTGAAAATATTTTAAACAGCTATTAAATTAATCAAATTAAATATTTTTAAACATAAACAAAATCATAAAATTATAAACGTCGGTATTTTAAAAGTAAAACTCATTTATACCTACTTGGTTTGTATGAATTAGTGGCATAATTTAAAGAAAGCTATAGCTTAGCTCTAGGGATTTATAGCTTTTTTTTCGCAATCAATAACTCCCGTGGGAACAACATAGGCCTTTGTCATTTAGTAGTAACCTCCAAGAAATAAGACTATTTCGAGCAAGTGTGATGAAATATAATAAATTCAACGATAAGAAGCAGGCAATGCTCACAGTAAAAATCCTAACATACCTATATTCCGCAACTAGTGTAACCAACCGTGACTTTTATAAAGTACCTTACTAATTAAGATAAAAGTAGGTTAAACTTAATAAAAGTCCGAGACGGGCTTTAAATTTGCCTAAAGTTACTTTAGTGACGTACTTCGTAAACAGTCCCTGTTTCGGGCTGGCTCAATGGCCTGCAATCAGTCAGGATGTACGTGATATACGGTGCTATTAGCCAATGAGGACGCGAAAACCAATTAGTGATGTTACCTGTCACTGGACCACGTGATTATGAAATCCAGGTCACTTGCCCGGATTCATCGCCGGCCTGATACTGATAATATACATATATGGATACTACGTTTATTATGTACGATCGGTAAGGGCTGATTGACGGCATATTGCTTAAATATTGTGATACCTATGAAGTGCCAGCGCTTTATTAAGAAAGCTTTATTATATGTATAGATATGCACCTTCGACTTCGTCTGCGTAGAATCAGTACTTCAATATAGGATATTGAAATACTGATCCATTCCATTTCATAGTAAATTACACCCTCCTTTTCACCACCTTCAGAGCCCATTTCCATAATAATATTCTTTGTCCTTTTTAATAGTTATTGGTAGGGATTGGGACAGAAAAGCTATGTATACGTCTCACAAACGACTGTGAACCAAGTAAATTGATCAGCGAAAACTTTAGTGATTGTGTTCGTTTTACATTTTCGATAACAAGCTTAAGAAACGACCCGAAAGCTGCCACGTCGCGATTGATCATAAATATATGAGCATAAAAACGAAATAGTCGCACACGAGATAGAATCTTGGTTTTTTGATCATAATCAAAAAACATTTGTTTACAGGACTTTAGAACTTAAAATTATTTTTTTGTTACCATAGCACCGAAGCAGCTTTATAAAAGCCAGTAAGTAAATCAAAAAGTTATAGCTACTGACGAGGCCAAAAGCAGCAAATACTACCTTTATGAAACCGGTGAGGTGAGTGTAAGAGGATTTACATATGTAGGTACTCGTACAACTCTCATGAAATAGGCAAAGTACCGGGAGGGGAGTAGACACTAAACTCGGGTTCCTGTATTATAGTTTATATCATGTCACTTTACAAGTCACCACCAATCTCCCCAGTAATTCTAATGATCAACTATATATATTATTAAACTACGTGTCTTGAAGAGGAAATCCCTTATCGGATGGAGAGGTGTTATCTGTTTATTAATTCGCTAAGTATCCACTACGTGGTTTACGTGTACATATGTATACTACGAGACCTACGTGTAGATACGCGCATCTGCCTATCACACTCAGCAGTGGATTTACTCCAGAAATAAATTGTTAAGCAGCCTTCTAATAAAATATGTGGTTAACTTTACATTTTAGGGGAAACCTAGGAGAATTGAAACTAATTTTACTTTTTCGGTCATAGGTCAATAACTTTGTTGTCATCTGACAGCAAATTCATAACATAACCATTTACCATCTAGAATTAAATAGCATATTGTACTTTTTGAGCACCAATCCAGTCGTCTCTTCTTACCAAAGTAACTTGAAACTGAGGTAAGTTGACACACATCTGTTATTTATGAATTTAAACAATAAATAGCAAAATACTTAAATGAAAGATTTTCATCAATAACCGCGGCTCAATTTAAATGTTTCGTTTTTAATTTCGTCTTTTACCTGATTATAGTTTTTAAAATACAGATTGCGGTATCGTAACATAAAATATGCTACTTTTAATCAATATTTTTATTGAGTAAACTAGTTGTTAGTGACTGAAGCATTATAAATACACGTTTTTTTAGTTGGAAACCTTTTTGGTAATCCAAGCTTTTAATTGGTAATCCAAGTGCTAAAATGAAATTTAAACATATAATTTCACAGCCTCTGATAAACACAATAAAAAAATTTACGAGATGAGTTGCAACAAGGTGTTTCAACCTACCTCACCCTTGTATACCTACAAAAGCTACCTTTCTCAGATGTAGGTATAGGTACACTTCATTGGACTGTTAATTTACAAAACATGGCCTTTATTTAAAAACATTGATAAGTCCAAATATGTGATAAAGATCACTGCCAGAATGCTCCAAACATATAGCAAAAAAATCCAGAACTGATAAAGAAATGGCCTTAAAAACATGACGAAAAAATGTTGCTAACATTTTCGCACTAACTACTGTAAAACGCCAACTGCTTATCTTGGGCCTAAGCCATGTATTATGGAGTTGATTAGAATAGAAAATGAACCATAACTTTCATAGTGGCATTTACAGCTGGCGAAATATGGACGCTGTGTCAACTCACCTTTGTGTTAACTCACCTCGGTCTCCCTACTTGAGTTTTCGGTTACCGGTCTTGCTTAGTTTACACCGGGTATATTGTTTAAACCGAGTAATTTTTAAAATGGTAAACCTTTCGTTCAAATAATATTAATTGTAAGTTTTGGAAAATCTAACATAATGCTCCAAGGAAATTTTATGGTCCATGTTTTTTTAAATATTTTAAGCACTAGTTCCTTTATTAGGATTCCGTAATAAAAGTATGATAGATCGGAATAAAATAATAATTGTGTGTATTAGTAGTACATATTGTTATTATTAGTCAAATAGTTTTTTTGTCAATTCTATGGTGTGAAGTATGTTTTAATAGACCTTAAAAGATTATAAGGGTCGCCTTTTTAGGATAAAACGCCTACACCTTGCTTGTTGTCTACGGTTAGGTCTTTGGGTTAGTAAATAATATAATATTAATATTATGGGACAATCTTGCACAAATCGATCTAGCCCTATAGCAAGCTCAATAATAGGTCTTACGCTGTTAGTATTAGACTATTGACGACTGCATACTTATTATTAAATATACTAGACAGATATAAATAAATACTTAATATGTACATAGAAAACATCCATACCTCAGGAACAAATATCTATGATAAACACACAAATAAATTAATACCCTTAAGAGGATTCAAACGCGGTACCGGCGGCTTCATAAGCTGAGTCACTAGGTATCTCACTAGACTAGGCTAGGAGGCTGTTTAATGTGAAGACCGAAGGGTGCACACCGCTTTTTTAAAATAGGCAATTCTATATAGAGCACGGCACTGCAAATCTGCGAAGACTCTTGGACCTTCAACTAAATCTATTGAGTGTTTTGAATGGGCCTTAGAATCCGCAATCTTCCAAATGAGATACTCGAGTTGACTGCACAAACACGGTAAGTCTCCCCAGTCAGCCGAGAAATCAAAGAGAACACAGATTCTACGGAAACTGTTTCGACGTTTGAGGCCGCAAGCTCTGAATTTTGAAATCGGCCCACGTTTCTATTAGCCAGTTTCCATAATTTATCTATCGTCTCCGATATCGCTTCTTTTGTACCACGACCTTCATACTTTGATTTTCTTGCCTTTGTTTCTTATAATGGTACCTATGCCAAGTCAAGGGCGAGGAACAAATTATACTCACTCACTGAAGTGATAACTTTACAAAGTCTAACTAATTTTGTTTCTTTTTAGGGTTCCGTAGCCAAATGGCAAAAAACGGAACCCTTATGGATTCGTCATGTCTGTCTGTCTGTCCGTCCGTATGTCACAGCCACTTTTTTCCGAAACTATAAGAACTATACTGTTGAAACTTGGTAAGTAGATGTATTCTCTGAACCGCATTAAGATTTTCACACAAAAATAGAAAAAAAACAATAATATTTGGGGGTTCCCCATACTTAGAACTGAAACTCGAAATTTTTTTTTTATCAAACCCTTACGTGGTGGGTATCTATGGATAGGTCTTCAAAAATGATATTGAGGTTTCTAATATCATTTTTTTCTAAACTGAATAGTTTGCGCGAGAGACACTTCCAAAGTGGTAAAATGTGCCCCCCCCCCCTCCCTAACTTCTAAAATAAGAGAATGATAAAAATAAAAAAATATATGATGTATGTACATTACCATGCAAACTTCCACCGAAAATTGGTTTGAACGAGATCTAGTAAGTAGTTTTTTTTAATACGTCATAAATCCCCTAAATACGGAACCCTTCATGGGCGAGTCCGACTCGCACTTAGCCGCTTTTTTGTTTTTGTTTTCGTGGACGAGAACGAATTTCGAGCAGCACACAGGTCTAAAAAACATGAGATATAAGTATTAGAGTGGACGAAAAGTCGCTCGGCTATGTAGCAGATGGCACTCAAGGCGTTAAATATTTTGGGCTCTAAACATGAGCAATATCACTGAAGTTTAGACGCGCTGTTCCATTATTTATTCAGCGAGTATGTTTGGGGGCAGTGTTATCAACTTATCACGGACAATTTGGTTGAGCCTCGATATTCGTTTCTATTTTTATTACAGTGGTAAACAATGTTCTTCAGTTTAGCAAAACACATGGGACACTCAAATCAGCGAATAAAAAAATTTTTAATTGTTATAGAAAGAATACTCTTCAATTATTTTTATTTTGAAGTTACACAAACCTGTGAAAGTACTAATTTGTTAAAACTTGACAGCAAATTGAAAATTTCATTATGATCTTTTTAATGATAATACCTACGTATAAGATGGTCAGTGATAAATCTACAAATCAGTAAAGGTTCCGCAAAGGACTTAATGGTCCTGAAATTTCAAATTTTATTCTTTAAAATAATCTGGCCATATCATATAAAAAATTAAATTTATCATATAAAAGCGCTGGTGGCCTAGCGGTAAGAGCGTGCGACTTGCAATCCAGAGGTCACGGGTTCAAACCCCGGCTCGTACCAATGAGTTTTTCGGAACTTATGTACGAAATATCATTTGATATTTACCAGTCGCTTTTCGGTGAAGGAAAACATCGTGAGGAAACCGGACTAATCCCAATAAGGGCTTAGTTTACCCTCTGGGTTGGAAGGTCAGATGGCAGTCGCTTTCGTAAAAACTAGTGCCCACGCCAATTCCTGGGATTAGTTGCCAAGCGGACCCCAGGCTCCCATGAGCCGTGGCAAAATGCCGGGACAACGCGAGGAAGAAGAGATCATATAAAAATTTAATGAGCGCACCAAATGTCGGTCCCTAATTCGGTCCATAATACGTTATATTTCCTTTGTTATTTCGCAATTGGAATCACCTTTTAACACACCTGCTAACGCATATTATAGGTGCTCCGTCTTACGCAATGGGGGATGCGTCTATGTGAAGGGTCACACATGGAATCATATTATTTCGCCTCCGCTGTCTGGACGTTCATCCGGTCTGTTCGTCCGTCAGCGGATGTATCTCGAAAACTGTCATAGGTACCTATTCACACTGAAGAAATGTTTACAAAATGTGTTTTTCTGTTGTTACTTACAAATAATTAGATTTTTATTTATAATTTTAGTTGTTGTAGTTAGTTGAAGTTTTATGTAATTTTAGTAGAGCATACATAATTATTTATAGGTACCTACTTTGTAAATAAGTAAAAAGAAGGAGACGATTAAAATAATATATAGGTACTTAATATAAAATAACTATACACCTTATAAAACAAAGTCCCCCGCCGCGTCTAGCGTCTGTCTGTCTGTGTGTACGATGTTCGCGATAAACTCAAAAACGACTGAACGGATTTTCATGTGGTTTTCACCTATCAATAGACTGATCCCTGAGGAAGGTTTAGAATTATAGGTAATATGTCAATTAGCGAACTCTATCTATATCAACTCCTATAACTCAAAAGCACATCGAGTCACTCAAAAGCCGTCTTCGTAAGCTTACGTATGTCTTTCGAACTTTAAGAAATATTGCATATCCCGAGCTGTTGAGGACAGTTTACTTCGCTCTTTGTGAATCCGTGCTATGCTACTGCAATTCAGTGTGGGGAGGGGCGGCAAAGACGCACCTCATTACTTTAGAAAGAGCTCAACGGTCTCTTCTCAAAGTTATTTACCGGAAACCATCACGATACAGTACTAAAGAACTATACACGCTTGCCAATGTTCTCTCGGTTCGCCAATTGTATCTTAGAAAAATCATGTACAATTATGGAAAACTGCATGCCAAGATTTTTGAAGCAGACACAAGACGCCGTCAGCGCTGGAAAACCACAAAAACGCGTACAAAATTTGCCCAAAGGTTTCACCCCTTCATTTCAGCTCTAGTAATGAAATCATTCTGCAAACTACATCCCATAAAGAGACCTCCTAGCAAACGGTATTTAACTAATTGGCTTACTCAACTAGATTACCACGACACTGAACTCCTCCTAAACGTGTTAAAATAATTAATTAAATATTTACAATACTTACATAGATATACATTTTATAATAATAACATTGAAATAATACTTCCTTATCATAAATATTATAGTATGCATTTTTACACACTAACACACACACACACACACACACACACACACACACACACACACACACAGTGTAACTCTCTGTACAATTTGTACCTACCAATATATAGATTAAGAAACTAGTATAAGTAACGAAACTGGGTCCTGTAACACAGGGTTTCCTAGATCAGGACACAGGGACGTGATTTTCTGTATGTCTAAATTTATACAATAAACTTTTTTCATTTTTTCATTTTTTTCATATAACATGAACCGGTTGAAATGTACCTACACATAGCATATATTTCGTTTCTCGGTATAACGAAAAACAATAAATTTAAAAGTCAAGTGACAGTGATAAGTAAATGCTGAACATGATTTTTGTTTTTCCCTTTATAAGAGTTAAGCATATATTAGAAACCTCAAACTCGGTGTAGTAATTAATAAAACATTTATGTACTGCGTCACAACAAACAATAACAACAACGAAAATTATATGATGTAATCTCAAATGTGGCTAGTTATTTACATTTATATTGTTGTATTTTATTACTCATTCAGTTATTAAGTGTCACTTTTGCTGTTAGCAATGTAATTTGCTTATGCGCAAATTGCTATTTAATCCCAGGAAGTGGTCTTGAATAAATCATTAAGATATTAATGAACGATCACTTAGCTATCGACTGCTTCATCCCTATTTAAATACAAATAAATATACCTACTACAATTACTTTGCTCAATTTAACTTGCTTATAAAGTCGGAAAGAGTAATTTTTCCCAAACAAAGACTACATTATTAAAGTAATTTTCATGAAAATTAAGTTTTTTTGGGGAATAATCATCTCGCAATTAGCTTGATGTAAAAGTTTTCGAAGTAATGAATCAAATTTGTGAGTTTAAGCGCGTCCCTTGCGGCTTTAATTTTCAAACAATTTTGGTTCGCAGCAATTATACAATTTTCAATTTTTTTAAGAGCCACTACGAATACAATGATTAAAAGCGTTAGACTAAAAGCTTGTCAAATGCGTGATATAAACCCAACAAATAATCTAATTTGAATATACGATAGGTAACCCAATTAATGGTTTCCGAGGTATGCTTTTTTAGAAATGGAGCTTAACACTTCGTAGATTAATGAAAGATTTATGATAGATTTCAAGGCAAGTAGATGATTTTTACGAGGTCGCGTTGATAAAGTCAATATTTCAAAAGCGTGATGTGCGTGCATGGAGGGCGGGTGGCCTACGCCCGCGGGAAGTTTTATCATTTCGTTACATCTCGACTCTATGTAATAACATCACCGCATATGTATTATTTGTATCATAATACTCATCACACCAAGCCAACCAAAATAGCAATAAAGATAATTATCGAAAAATAAAGCCAGGTAGGTTAACATCTCATTTCTAACTAATTATGAAGAATATTTTACTACAATAATTTTTTAATTAATTTACCTGATTCTAATAAATATCAGTCTCACAATAATACCTACGTATTAAGAAATTTTACGTTATTTTATATTTTGTAATATTTAAATGTGAGAAATCAAGTGAAGTAGGTAAGTAACTACAGGAACGATTCATGACATCCTTTTATTTTTGTACCGTTATATTTTTATTTTCTAGGAAATGAAATGCTGCGAAATGTTTCGAGTTCCATCACAATTGTAAATAATAAAATACAGCAGAACTCTCTCCCCTCCTGGTGGAAAAGTTTTGCTATTATTTAAGTAGTTTACCGGGAACTATTCTCTAGGCAACAATAAACTTCTTGTTGAATGGATAGTGCGAGGCCGGTGTACGACTAATTGGGTTATGTGTCCGCTTAAATAAGGATTGTTCTCTTTAGCTACGATCTTCACGGATTTGTGACAAAAGTTATCTTGATTTAGTGTATGTCAAATACTCAATCATATCCAAACAAGTTTATGTGAAGGTCACTTGGGGTAAAGGAAACTTTGGAGTAATACAATGTTCTTACAACAGGCTTCAATCAGGCACCAGTTCGGGCACGACTCCTTTTAATTTGACGGTAACAGGTCTTTATCTGTATTCCCTTGCTCTCTAGTACTTCTCTACTCTTGTATACTTAGGAGTTGAAATATAAGCAAACAACAATATTTGTACAATAAAAATTTTAGATAACTGGAATATATTCTAAAATTGACTAGTACCGTACTCACTCAGTCTATTGCGAGTCGATGTTATAGTATTAGTTAGGCGATCAGTGAAATCAGCAATCCTTACTAATGAATTCTATCTCAGCTTAGAGCCTCACAAAAAGTAATTGCTTAAACGCCAGTAGCCCAAAACCTTTTCATTTCCCCAATCTACTCGTCTTAACTGCTGTACTTCAATTCAATTTCTTTTTATTACTCTAGCTACCAAGATCAGTCACTTGCTCACGTAATGCCGAGTATTCAGTATTATCATTCCAAGATTCTAGTCTAGGGTTTTTGCTCTCGAGCCGTCGGCTATAAGTAAATGAAACTAATTAAGCCCTACATTTTTTACGAATATTAGAATAATTGGATTTGATTCTCTCTACTTTCTCCTAGGCAACCATTCTCCTTGAACGATGACATTGTGCGTGCTTTAAGGTCGTTAATTTACTTCAGTTCCAATTCGTAGCCAGATTTGCTAATTAGCTACGAAATGGTAATTATAATTTTCTATCTAGTTCCAGTTACAAGATGAAAAAACAAAACATTTTAACTGGAAACTGGTTAACTGGAAACCTATTTAAGAAAACTTCTTAGTTCTAGGATGATTTATTTGTTTATTTACCGTTATATTTCGTAACCCGAAGGAAATACTAAATTGTATTTATTTTGAGTTGTACCTTTAGTTTTTAGTGTAGGAATGTTTTTATAACTATATTTTTTCCACAATACTGAATAACGAACTTTAACGCAAATTTATAAATTAAAAACAATTAATGATTTACCTAACCTTTTTTAAATATGGGCAACAGGCAACAACAATTAACTCGCTAGCGGTGAGAGAATAAATTATTTTTGAATGTGAAGGCATCTAAAACAGGTTGTTCAAAAATTGGATCATATTAAAACTTTGCTTTCAATTATTTCCAAGTATGTATATTGAATTTGTCAAATGTGCTGACGGTGCTGACAGAAAAACTGTATGATGTACTTCCCACATAATATTAAATTTGAATTTCCTGTATCTCCTATTTGTAGAGCCATAAGAGCGTTTCACATATTTTTGCGGCTTTCGAATAGGTAAATATTATTGCAGGTGACTGTAGAAGTATAACTACTACTAATGTAATTTAACAAAATACACCGCAACAATTTACACTTAAGACGACTTCGATAATAAATAGTTTAATAATTTCCAGCTCTAAAAACTATTATGTAGATACATTAATGTTTTATAACAAGAAGACGGTTTAAATTATGTTTGTAATAAACGTCCATTTAAAGCGAATAATGGCGACCGGCAGGGTTTCTGTACAAAGGTCAAGTGCAAACGATCGATTGGCACATTAACTAACTAATTTACTCGCGGTTTTATGAAACCGTTAGTCCGCAGGTCTGTTAAATTAATGAAGTTAAAATATTGTAGTAGTATTTGTAGTTCGTTGATTCGTTAGTTCATTAATTTACTTACTGCGTGACAATCTAACAGAATTGAAAAACGTGATCGGCGATAAACTTTTTCCAATAGTTTAACTAACCGTCTTAATTTAAAGAAAAAGTACACATAACACATCAGTATTCATTAATCTTCCATTGATGTTCGAAAAACGTAATACGTACTTAAAAACACCTCCTGCGTGATGGGCATCTTGCCCATTTTATAAAGTCATTTTTTGTAAGTGCCTATTTTTAAATTAATATTATTTATGTATATATATATTTTAGTTTTTAGTATTATCATTTACTTTAGTTTTTAATGTTTTTAAGTGTCTTTAACTTCTTTATATTTTTCTATTACACTGTCTATCATTCTATCACGTATATAAATAAATAACGTCCATTACCCACAACACAAGCCTTATTGAGCTGACTGAGGGAGTACGTCGATTTGAGTAAGTGTAAGGCCTGAGTGGACGCTCGAGTTGGGCGTGCAGCGGGGCGGGGCGTGCGGCGTGCATGTTAAACAAATGCAAGCGTATAGGAGCGGCCTTAGTGCACGCTGCTCAAATCGCTTGGCCACACGCCACGCTGCACGCCCCGCTGAACGCTCCGTTTCGAGCGTCCACTCAGGCCTTACACTAAGATTGTCCTATATTTATTTATTATTAATTTATGACACGGGATAAATCACGCGCGGTTGATTTTCGGTTGTTTCTCCCTGCAATTCCGGTTTGTGATATTTAATCGTAACTGTGTTTTGCCACAGAATAAATAATAGTACTAGGTACAGAAGACTCACTCTCTAACAAAACGCGTCTGTTACGATCAGCACAGATATGGCCGCTAGGTGGCGACAGCGCCACGCGCGGCTTATGGCTTTCCCCAAAATTGGAGTGGAACGGATGTACGTTTAGCTACCTGTAGCAAAGCGACGAAATCGCGGAGTGAGCCACGCCTGGTTTTGGTCAATAGGAGTGATTAAGTGATTTTCTTTTGTCTAACCATAAATAGTCTGGGTTAATTAAACAAGCGTTGATATTTTTTGCAATTAAAAATAATATACTTATTGGTCAAAAGCGGTAAAATTTCCATAGTCAGAATGCGTTTTTTAAAATTAAATAAGGTTCCTGGGTAAAGTACAAAATTAAGTCGTCATTAAATAAAAGTTAACTTTCCTATTTTATTACACGATTAGATTAAGAATACTACAAATATTTCAAAGTTACTTTATGCTTGTCATACGTATGAATTCAATCCATTTTCTACCGTTACACAAATGAAATAAATTCAATGTTTAAACACGCCATCCATTCCTATAATACCACATCCAATACATAATAAAGACTTTGAGTTAATTTTTATTACAACATATGTATATTGTAGATATTTCTTTAATAATTAAGATTTCAACGAGTATTATTTTCTTAATACGAAAATGCAATGCAAATGGCAGTGCCAATAGTCGCGATGCGAATAGCAGCAAGCGCGAAATATGGATATCATTTTGATGTTTCAATGCACTTTTGAATTGCGGAATACATTTTATTTATTTTCCGACTACTTATGAAATGCTATATGAAATGGTCAAATACTGATTGAAAACGCTCACATATACCTATTTAAAAAAACCTGAGCTTTTATGAAGAGTTTTAGGTGCAAAGCGAAAAATAATCGCGGCAGCATGCTACTCGTACGAAAAGCTTTCGCTACAAAGCGAAATATACTCCTACGTACCTGCTACGTACTACAGTGTCGCGCTACGGGCTACGGGATAAATTACTGTGAGACATATTGGTGGCAGCGGAAATACAAGTAAATGCAATTATGCATCTGGTTCATGCATATTGGTGCGCACAATTTGTCGTTATTGGGTCAAAAACTTAAGGTTATGTGTATATAGATATTATATGGACATTATATGGACATCATACAATGAATGGACATCGAAACCTATTCTTTTGCTCGACCCTAACAAACCATCTTGTCTACATCCACAGGAAAGACGTCTATTTTTTCGGAACATTTTGGACTCTTACGCTTCTGAAGAATTTTCGATACATACAAGGAAAACTGTATCGGCTACGATAGCGTTAAAACAGTAGCTTAGCAGTGATTGAGTAATTATTTTGAGCGTCAAAAACACAGACATTAGTAGTAGTAGTAGTAGTAGTAGTAGTAGTAAACTTTATTGTACAAAAAGACATATTAAAAATAACATACAAGTAGTGAGAAGTACAAAGGCGAACTTATCCCTATGAGGGATCTCTTCCAGTTAACCTTAGAGTAGATGAGAGGATAAAGTGAAAAGAGGGTGATGAATGCAGCAAAATGTACAACAAGGTACCAAAAAGACATTACTCGCATTGATCAGTTAGTAAATATTCTAATGTAGCTCTATATTCGACGGTACCTATGCTGAGTACGTTTCCATTTAAGCGTTTTGGATTATGCAGAGAACACTTTGTTTCTAATACCTTGACCTCGTTCGCTTGATATTTTTTCCTACAAGTCTGAAATAACGAAGCACGTTTGAAGGTCGCGTAGGTACTTTGAACGAAAAGTCGAGAAACCGTGGGTCGGCTGTATAACTGCAATCAGATAACAATCAAATATAACGACAAGGTTACATTTATGAAGTTAGTTTACTGGTATAGGTTTTTTTTTTCGATGTGGCGCGCGCACAGCTCTTGTGAGCAAGGACCCCGCTAAAGATACGGGCGAGCCTTGCTCATATGCATATCTGTCGCCAGTTTTCCCTTAGTCGCCTTATACGACACCCACGGGACGAGATGGGGTGGTGCTATTCTTTTCTGATGCCGGCACCACACGGCACTACTGGTATAGGTATAGGTATATAATTTTGGTTATTGTATCCAAACGGTTTATTTGTTTTTGATGCATTACACATTAAGTATCGTTTCAAATAGGATAAGTATTTATGTAATGGAGACTACTACTTCGCTTATTTATACAAAACTACGACGACGACCGCCCACGTAGTTCAGGTTCTCATAATATTATCTAGACCGATATTAAACTTTCGTGAGACATATTTTAAACTGTTTAGACGACAACGGTTTCACTCACTTGAATTTTTAGTCGCCGAAGGGCCCGAAACATGTCGCCAATAGCGACTAAAAATTCAAGTGAGTGAAACCGTTGCCGTCTAAACAGTTTATTATATAGACCGTTACAATGAAATCAAATAGTGCAAATTTTACGTTGTCTAGTTAATAGTACTACCTATAAATTTTAATATCAATGGCCTCCTCGTTGTTTGCATTTTACAGAGTACCTACAAATAAAATAATAGACCACTTAATTTTCCCTTAGGGTAACATTCCATTTCTGACCGCAGCTGCACTACTGGTACTGAACGCGTCGCCGTTACTGTCAATTTCCATAGTAAAATGAACAGTAGTGCAGCTGCGGTTGGAAATGGACTGTCACCTTTAAAGTTACATTCGGTTGGCAACTGTAGCTGCATAACTGTTGCGGGATTACTTTAACAGCTAATACGCGGGCGATGTCACTGTTAATTTATTATTAGGGGTTGATTTTCTCAAAATTGCTTCTTGTTCTTATACACAAAATATGTATTGTAGAATCTTGGTTGGTGGTTGGTGGTTTAGGGTTCCATCAAGTATTTCGCTTTCCAAAAGGGTTCCGTCAAAAAAAAGATTGAGAACCGCTGCTCTAGCTACTTAACGGTGACGTAACCGACGTAACCGCTCGAATAACGCTAGTTTACAATAGCTATCTACTCGGGTCGGTGAAACAAAGCTATGAAGATAACATTAACATTATACCCTTCTTTTCACTCCACAAGGGAATAAATATAAAAGTAAATATATTCCGCATTTAATAAAAATATAACTATTAAACATTTATCAAATATATATGAAATAATAAAAACACCACTGCATGATGGAATATTATAATGGGATTTTTATACTACAAATCCAGGCTGAACCTGATTTTCATTACTAATAATCATAAAAAAAATTACTTGAAAAGTAGAAATCCCTAGGGCAGAAGTGTATCACTTCATAAATCATTGTTTAATGAGCAACTTATTTAAGCTTAGACATATGGAAACTCTTAGAGATGTTTTTAAAGACAATGATATATAAACTCTGACAGGGAAATGTTATTTTATTAGTAGTATAATTAATAAAATAAAATAAATATTTGTTAAGGGACAAAATTACAAATTTATCATAAAAGTGACTGTAAACATAATCAGATTACAATATAAATATAATGTTTGTACAGTACTAGACCTAGCTTTATACCTAGCAAAGCACATATTGAACAAAATCGCAAAATCAGGTTTAAAAAACAAGGTCTAGAATTGGCTATTCATTCAAAGTTTTTATAATATAAATAAATATTATTAATAGGGTTCGAATACCAGTAAATGGATTTATTTGTGTGTTTATCACGAAAATCTGTTCCAGAGCTGAAAAAACTCTATCTAAACTAAACTTGATTTTTATTACTCAAATATTTAAGCATTGGCCTGACTTAAATAAACGCATTCCGTGGTTTTATTAATTTACTCCTATACTTAGTCTTGTGAGGATTTTTCGAATATGTTAAGCTGTTATCTATTTATTTACTCGTATATTATAATAATGATTAAATCCTAAAATGGCCACGGCACAAAACTGTCAAATATGAATATATATCTTAGTGATAAGTTATAAGTATTCATGAAAAGGGCCACTGGGTAGAGCTACTAAATTATACAAGGGAAACTAAAACGTGACCCTCCTAATTCATAACTGCTTATGGGAAGTTGCTCGTAGAATAACAGTAGGTCAACTGTAAACACACCTCAAAGACCCTTTGAGGCATCGTTAGTGAATAATAGGTACATCGGTAGCTTGTCATGTCAGTGATTGTTATTGATATTCGAGAAGGTTACGATAATCATTTACGGTAAGTAGACAACTATTCAGGGATTGATGCTAGAAGGGGCTCGTTTCATAGATGCTTTTAGTAATTTGTAACATAAGCAAAAATCTAAAAATCTGTTTTAATGAGTGCAAGTTAAAAAGAGGCAAGTCTTTACGTAGGTACTATGGTATAATTCTATGAGGATGATTTTATATTTTACTGATGATATAAATGTTCATTGCCGTTAAAGTTTCAGTCAAATTTAATAGTGATTTGGGAAGTTATCATAATTATATCAGCAACAAGCAAGGTAAATATTACATCCAGACAGCGACTATACGGCAGAGGTACTGCTGCAGCGTCACTGTCACTTTCCTTGAAAAATTACGTTGCTGTCGTTGCTGCATTTGTGTCGCTATTAGTGCGCAGAATCCGTCACTAATCTAAAGGTGATTGACAGTCAGACACAGTGTAGACACAGTGGAAAGAAGAGCTGCGCTCTTTCTACTGTACCGACCTTTTGTAAGTGGAGATGTGTTCAAAGTTCAAACGCAAGAAATAGAAGCCACCACATTGACCTTAGCTACATATTCCTCATAGAGTTGTAGTAGATTGCATTATGGGTATTATTTTGCTGTTAGAATTATATCGCAAGTTAACTGTTTATCAAACACATGTTTATCTCGTAAACGATCCAATTTGGAGGACTGGCTAATCAAGTGGCTTAATTGATTCGTGTACGGGCAGGCTCCAGCCACTGTTATTATTCATCAATCCATGCAAATGTAATATCAGTAACCATACGCCAATGTAATTGTGACACTGCCTACAAAATTAATAATTATGCATACTTATAGGTACCTACGTTCGGCCAATATAATTTTAGCCATGCATGCATCAAATTTAAATGAAGCGTTGTTGAATGAAGGTGATGTGATAAGAGAATCAAATAAAAACCCGGCATCCAAAGTTTTTTTATCTATCGTGTCGCGGTTATGTATCATCGAAAGTGGAGTTGTTAGTTTTATAAATTTAGCTTATTTTTATTAATGAATAGACATGACATGAAGCATAATTTCGTAGATTAAGTATTAAATGTCAAAAATTTGGTGTTATATGTTGGACTAAAGTGTCACGCGTTTTAAACCTGCGTAAAATAATAGCTGTTATGAGCAAGTGTGATGGAAAATACAGTATCGTTTGGTATACCCTTTACCTCTTTCTCCAATCTTTAATCAGATACCCGTTCAGTGAAGTTTGCAATTTGTAAAGTGTGTTGCGTTCCGTATCAAGCCACGTTTATTATTCAGTGGAATATTAATAAGACTTCGTAATCAAATGACACCCGTAATTGAAATCGAGACATTAAAACCTCAACAGCGAAATAACAAGAATCTACGAATGGCGTACTTACATCTCGAGTTATTCCGTAATTCAAATTGCTGTGGAATAATGCTTTGCTACAGCCCTCAGAAAATTGTAACGCAAAGGCGAGGCAGACTGATGAATATACTTTTTTAATATGGTGGCTAAATAGTAGCATCAAACTTTTCTGAATAGCTCTCACACTTTTCCAGGTCAAACCGGACACGAAAATAATCTCCGTAAGTGATATCAGTCAGGGTTTGCGTTTTCTGTTAGAACCTAATGGTTTAAAGAAAGATAATTCTTTCTTCCTAGTTTGTAATGTACTTAGGGTAATACGTGTATATGTGTAAGGTTAACAGAAAGACGAGTAGAAGTGGAAAGCTGTATTTTTTTATTATTATTTTGGATCACCAACAGTCTATCTTGAAATATTAATCAACATGTTAAGGGTAGATGTTTGTCCCATTTAGCAATTGACGTATGCAAAGTCAGGAATTCAGGATATACATATTATGGACCTAGAAGCAAAAATTATGCTTAGTGCATAGTCAATATAGTCATTAATCCCTCATATTGCAGGGGCACTATTGGCCCTATTATTGTAGGAAAGTTATATAACTTTCTGAAAGATGCCTAATTCACTTTAATCTTGAACTTGTAAACTAGAGAAAATAAAAACCTTAATTTTAAATTCAATTAACTCTTTTTAACAATTATATTTTTGGCCATACCTCTCTTACTGCGTAATGTACAATTTAAGAATGACTCACGTTAGACCGGGCCGTGACCGGGCCGGAGCACCCGGAGCTTCATTTTTTATGGAAAGCACCACGTGATCACCGATCAGCCGTCATAGAAAATGATATGTCGGACGCCTCGTCCCGGTCTAGGGTGAGTGATCCTTATCGGTCACTCGATATCGGTATTGTCAGAACAGCGAAATAACAAGAAACTACGAAATACAACGCGAGTAATAAATGAAAGAACCAAAACCACGAAATGTGTTCACCGCTAAAATTGATTACGATATTTTTGTAACTCAAGGCCTAAAAATTGCTCACTTCTTAAAACCTTAAGGAAAAACAGAAAGGATCTTGTTTATTTGAGGGTAGAACATGGGTCAGAAACAACGTGAATTATAGTGCCATTTGTTTGACTTAAGCCGTACTCGATATATGTGAGCTGGCGCGGCCGCCAAAACCTGCCAAATACTAGCTTTCTGCCTGCACTGCTGATATCGTCGGCATAAAAGCAAAATATTGAGGTTGTTCAAGTGGTAAACTTAGTAAATGCAAACGGTAAACATGACATTAGGCCTTGTGAGAGTGTGCGGGGCTCAGCGGCTCGACTGCTGTACGTATTCCTATCTAGCGCGTCTTTTAATTAACGAACTTTTAAATTGTCCAAAGTTTATACTTTACAAACAAATATAAAACACAAAAGTTCGGCATTTTTTATCAAATAGGTACAAAAGAGGCGGTTATATTTTTCAGGAGTGTGAATTCTTTGTTTTTAGGAAATCCCATATTGATTAGCACGAATCACGAATAAAAACGGAGAAGGAATATCCCCTAAAAATAAATCGGTCATTAAGAAGTCCATAAAAAAGGGTGCATGTTATTTGAAACATTTTCGTTACAATATTATAAAGTTGTGAAAATTATTAATACATCCACAACCTCTAGCCTTTGAAAAGCATATGGAAGCCTACTGAAACCACTTGATTTTTTAAAATTATCAATTCGTACGATTCACTTTTTCACCACCAGAGATAAGGTATAAGAACGTTCAATTTGCGCAAGTTAAAAAAACCCACTTGCTGAAACAATTCACACATCTTAATTGCACATGCGAACATCTTAATTGTTATACAAATAACAATTAAGATGTTCGCATGCAAAATGAAAGATCGTAGGTAAATAATCCTATAAAAATTAGACCCAAACGGTCTCGGCGATTATAAATTCTCTCACTCGAAAAAGGTAAATTTGTGTAATTCCTGACCGCGCCACATGAATGTTACCGTTTTGAAAAATGCTTGCGGTCCAAAAACAGGTCCTTTACGCCGAGAGTAAAACAGCCGACGCGATAATTGTAATTTAAGGGCAGCTTGTCCCTTCGGCCGCGGCCGCCAACCGTGAACCAGCCAGAACGCCAAACGACCCTCAAATGTTCCGAAATTTAATTAAAATTTTGCAAACTTACTGTACCTACTGTATATCAGTATAAATTAAAACGTGGATCATGTTAATGTTCAAGGCATGCACGTTTCTTAAATCGGGTTATACCTAAGTTAGTTTGCTTTTGTTTATTTCAATAGAAATATGGATAAAATATCGTAAAAAATATACTAAAAAGAAAAAGTATGGGGCAGAATAGTTTAAAAGTAACAGCTGTGATAAAATATATAATATCGACACAATATTCTGTAAGTGTGAAGCTCAATAAATTTTAATAGATATTATGTAATTATCATGCTAATTACCGTATGATGTACGATTTTTCTCTATAATCATACCAAAGTAATATATTTTAATACCTGAATTTGGTACTCAAATGCCAAATAGCGAAATACGAACTTCACAGAAAGCGACGTCAGAGTTTAATGGAAATTGGAAATTCCATCATGAACATGTTGAGAAATTCAAACGTGGAATAGGCCAAAGATATGCGCTTCGTGCATTTAAATGCCAAGTCCTGTCATCCTCTAGACAGTCTTATCTACCGACTTCGGAGAAACATTGAGGAAACTTGAAACAGCCAATAGACTCATATCCGATGAGAAAAGTGACGTTTATGGTTCAAAAATGTCACTTTTGACACTGACAGATCAGTATCATATTGGAAACAGATCTAATAACTAAAATTCGAAATGGCCTAAAAAGTTAGTTACCTACTGTACCACATAAATACCTATTTTCTAAAGTGATCATATTATCTTTGTTGTCAAAATTAGATTAACATCATTTCTTGAAGCCTAGGATATTTGAGAACAATATTACACAAATCAACTTACTCCTTATGTTGTGGGTACTAAACGAAGATATACAAATATAAATATTAAATAGGTACATAGAAAACATATATGATTTAAATGTTGCTAAATAGTAAATATACCTACAAATAAATGCCCTTACCGGAACTCAAACCAGGACCAGGACCCCGCTACTGGCAAGGCTATTTTGTACAAAAATGTCCGTAGTAGTTCTTTACTTATTTCATTTAAATTTTATATAATTATATTGGTTACTTATTAAATCAATGCTTATACTGCAAAAAGTTGCAACCTAAAGAAAACTTGTAAAATTAAACAAACTTTAAAGTAAAACGTAACACGGACTAATTCCCTAATTTAGGTTATTTTTAATTGACATTCTAAATATGGTCTGAATTTACGTTAATTAATTCACTATATACTCAGACTAGTACGAGTAAGTATGGCAAGTTTACAACGTGTGTCGTAAGTAGGTAATTCTAATCAAGCTAATATGCGCTAAAATCAAAAGAAACAAATCATGCATTTATTCCGTTTTTAACTGGGTAGGTACTAAGGGCAAGAGGAAAGATTTAAAAGCCTAAATAAAAGTTTTGTTTTCTCTAATAGTTTCTGATTTCCACGCTGTGCAACATTTGTAAATATGTGAGAATCCAAGAGGTAAAAGTGCAATAATGCATCAGAAGCTTATTTACGATGTACCTACGGAGTATTGCGAAAAATAAAAACACTAATATGAGCAAAATGCGTTCACGAAATACTTACATTTTATTTTATGCAAAAAATTAAATAATGTAGCTACATTTTGTGTAACATGTACTCGTAAGTTTAAGTAGCTACCTAAAATAAAAACAGTATACATATATTTTTTATATTTTTAAACTTAACGCGTTTATATTGTTTTATGTGTATTAAGGTAGCCTGAAATAGCACCGCTTTCCAAGGTAATATACACTACGAAAATAATGCATTCAGTATTTAAATACTTGCGTATTTATGGACATACTTAATGCCGTAGAGAACTTTCTGAGAATTATGTTGTTGCAGAGATGTGCGTTCTCATAAAATAGTTGTGGTATTCCTAATAGAAAATTATAAGCGGAAGTTCTTGGAACAAGACTCGCACAATCTAAAGTTTTTTAATAAAACTGTTCGATCATCTTTGGCGAGCACAAGCTAGCCGAAGTGCCTCGCATATTAAACGCCTGGGAATATAGTGGTAAATAGGTCTATTCATGTTTAATTCACTACAACATTATTCGTTGAAATATTTTGTCTGTTTTTCTTCAGCGGGCTATTGTTGTCTCGTTTGTATAGCTTGCCGCAGTGGATAAAGCTTTCATCTCACTCAACATTGTTAAACATCTTACACAAGTCTATACATCATTACGATGTCGAATGAACAAGTCTGGTAATGCAAGTTTAATACGTCGCCAAAAATTACACAATTATTTTAGGCAACAATTCATCTTTTCGGATACATCGGTAACCAATTTTTGCTTTCCTTTTAATAACGTGGCTAGATTTGCAACGGACGATTTTGTATTTGTCTTCTGCAATAAAATTATTAGTAAATGGTAAGTAATGGTAAGTAAGTAAGTGTCGATAATTATCTTAGGAAAGCTACTTATTATTTTGTGTATTAAATCAGCGAGCAAGCTAAGGATTCTGGTCTAGTGTCATGAGCGTAGGTTTAGGTTGCTCCAACAGAGCATCTTACTTAAACACTCAAAGGACTGTTCACATGCGACTGTCCTCACATCGCCAAGATTGCCAAGCCTGACTGAACTAGACTGGAATGTGTATTGTATCTTCGTCGGAAGGACTAGAGTTTTACAGTGTTTTTGTATAAGCGTCATGCCCAGAGTTAGTGTCAACATTTGTTTCTTCTGTATTATAAATTGAATAACACGGTGGGATAATATGATGTTGATGCATATTAACTCACATTTATAGACGGGTCTAACGCGAAATTTACCTTTATTTACCGACGTTTCGACACAGGTTTCACTGGTCATGGTCGCGGCTAACTGATGTCCCAGCAAAATGTCAAAACAGAGATTTATGCAACTACCCGACGAAAAGTGTATGAAAAAGTTTATGAGTTAATGTGTTCAAAACGCGAAGGTTTTAAATATTATATGATGTTGATGGGTACAAATGCCCACACATTTGATAAGTGGGTGATAGACGTGCGAGTAAGTTCGAGAACTTATTGGCTTGACGACTCGTGTGTCAGCCTAAGTATGCGTAGGTACTTTAAAACCGCCGAATAAGTTCGTTGGCTATCTGGCATGTTTGAAATTTTGCTCGTAGCCCGCCTCGGCCCGTACCTACGTCTGTCACCGCCGCGAGCCGCCATTTCCTCCATAATAACATTTCTTCCGTAGACGACATAGCGACGGCAGACGCCAGTGAACCGCTTGAAGCTAAATGACCAAGCTTCAACGAATATGTACGTCAAATATTCTAGATAGATACTTATTCGTCTAGATATAATTTGGATTAGATATTTCAGTGTCAAAGTGCCGTTTTTGTTTGATGAACCTTCATTTTTAACATTGACATATCTAATCCATATCGCATCTAACGTAATATTTGACGTATCTTAAAGTTCAAATCCGGCCAATCTCGCGAAACTAAAAAATCCCGTACTTTAATTTCGTACGTCTGCTGGCGGTTCGAACATTATTATTACACAGGGCCGAAAAACTTATCTGATACACTAACCCTTATTGGAATCCATGCTTCGAATACCTCGTGCCTCACTCGCGTATTTCACTTCTATTATAGTTAAGAAAGGTTCCGTCCTTTCAATTCAGGCTGGAAATGTAGTTTTTACGAAAATGAAATAGCTTTTATGCCGCGTAAATAATTAAGTTTGTTTGTGAACGTTCTTACAATGTGCGACACAAGACGATACTCGTACTTTGTAGCATCTCAGCCTTCACACAGCCATCTACAAACGAACGACTCGGTGGTTCCATTGCCAGCTCGTTTAGGTACCTCGCTCGACTCCGCTGTGGTGAGCTCTATAAATACAAAGCAATTCAACGAACTACCTAGAACGGAATGTTTGCTGAGCGCTTTAAAAGAAACGTCAACTTTAACGAAGAGAAAACTAAGGACTAAAAGATATTTACACTAAGTAAGTATTCTTGTGTTCAACTCGAAGGTTAAGTAACATAATCTCGGAGGAGAATATTCATAAGTTGTTGAGAGATTCATAAAACGGAGGCGGCTTGTGGCGGGTGCGCAGCGCACCCTGCAGCCGAGCCGCCTCACGTACTCTACCCACTCGCCCGTAATTTCATTTTATTGACCCTAATATACGGTCAACACGTGGTACTCTCAGTCGGCATGAATACAGATGTCCTTGCCATCTCAACTACGACTTGAACTACATACTACATTCAAGAGCATAGAAAACGAGCAAATATACCACTTTCCATGGCCCTTGAACACATAAAGAGATCACAAGTTTATACTTAGTCATGTTTATTTTAAAAAACACGTGTATTTTACTTTCCCCTAATTCGTAATTAAATGTAGAGTGTTTAACTCGGGTGAAAGGAATCATTTCAACCTTGCACTATTGGCGCTACCTCGACTGGAATGAGTGCCTTTGGTTAACAATCTACTATAATAATAACTTTCGAATTAGTAGCGACTCGATTATCTTGCTGTGAGATTGATCAATGACAACAGATACAGCAGCCGAAAGGTTGTTACTCGATTAGCGCCATCCAGGGGATACGTGCAGGGTGTTAGTGGCAATTCCTGCGGACGTGAGTAACATCATCCCCCCATGACCCCATATGACCCCACGCGGAAGCCAGTTGGATTCTCGGCCCCCAGACGGGATTGGTGCCAATTGAACAGGCTTAGAACAGAACATGGACTCTGCGGGGATTATATGTTTAAGTGTGGCTGGAGAAATTCATCGGCGTGTGACTGCGGAGCTCCTTGGGCAGTCCATAAAACATATTATGTATGACTGTCCAAAGAGGAAATACACTGGATATTCCCTAGACTTGCTCTTCCCTGATATGAACGCAGCCTACTGGGTGAAGAAGCTAGATATTAGATTATAGTCCTTAATTGTTACCTATATTTCCACAAATATTTTGCTAGTAAGCGACCAGACTTTGTAGCCATACGATTAAATAAAATATAATAATAACGGCCTCTTATTTGAAAATATGTTCAAGGCTACTTTACTAAAATTGAAGTCTCCTTTCAAGGTTGGAGTAAAAATTTAATTAACTAATACAACTAAAAGCAACGTAGCTAAATAACACTGTTTCGAAAACGGCCGTAATTACCTATATATATATAGATATAGGGTAGGTACGTAATATGTACCCGTTGCCCGATTGTTAATATTATGAACAATCCGGCAAATGGCAGAATCGTTAAATATTAGCTATAGGTGAAACGTGGCAGTCTCGTGAAGAGCTACTAATCACGGATATCGACTTTCGATAAATAACCACTATTGGGTAGAAATATAGCCCAATTTGTAGTTGGAATGTTTTCCCACCCTTTTAGGTTTATGTGCACTTTCGTAGTATCTAATAACCGGAGACGGAATCGGTTTTATGTAGGAGTGTTGAGATTAATGGTGATCTACTTCTGTGCAGATGTATAATACATATATACTAGGATGCTTCGAGCAACACCGGCTTCCGAAACCTAGCTAGGATGTATCGTGATGACTGATGACATATGCTACCAAAAGTCAAACGAGTAATTCCATAAACATTATTTATTTAAGTTTCCATTGGCTTGTTCTATCAAGGATTGTCATCTTGGCTAGGCCCCCTGACGATTTGAGCGTGACGTTAATGGGTGGGGCGGAGCGGTCACACACTTCTAAAAAAAACCGGCCAAGTGCGAGTCGGACTTGCGCACGGAGGTTTCCGCACCATCAACAAAAAATAGAGCAATAAATCGTGTTTGTTGTATGGGAGCCCCCTTAAATATTTATTTTATTTTATTTTTAGTATTTGTTGTTATAGCGGCAACAGAGATACATCATTTGTGAAAATTTCAACTGTCTAGCTATCGCGGTTCATGAGATACAGCCTGGTGACAGACGGACGGACGGACGGACGGACGGACAGCGGAGTCTTAGTAATAGGGTCCCGTTTTTTACCCTTTGGGTACGGAACCCTAAAAACACATTAGCATTCTGAAGCCCAGAATTTTTAGTATTACTGTGAATAAAATATTTCAAGAATTCCGTTGTACTGACGATTTTCACAAGCCAAAGTAACAAAAATGTTAATGTAACGTAACGTCAGCGAGCCGTATTTTATTTCACGTGGATCTCATGATACTCGTAGTACAGAATGACTAAGGCATGCACAATGAAATCACTATTTACTTTATATTTACCTCTTCACTAAATGTTCTAAAATTAATATATTTCATTTTTATGTATATTGTTTTTCTTTGTATCTTTATATTTTGTAGTTTCACAGTGCCTTGGTTTTATACTGTAATGCTGTGTTACTTATTTGATTAATAAATAAATAAATATTACTTAAGTAGGTATAGCTACAATTTTGCTTTAGTATAATTTCTATAGATGAGAGTAGATTTTATCTAAAATGATTATGTAACAAAAGCTCGCTTGTGTCCCGGGGTGAAACTCGCCATTCAGCATTATCTTAAAAGTGTTTCAGGTCAATATCTAAGAGCCCAGGCCGCTTGTATATTTATTCATGAAAAGTTGAGTAGACATCGCTCCGAGCTCGTTAAACACCTCGTATTACACCCTCCATTACCCTCTCTTATGACGTGCTTACGTTATGCAGGATTAGATTTCAAATTAACTTTAACAAGACAACCTTAAAAACCATTGAACGTAGGTATAGGGCAAACCTACAGAGTAGGTACGTTACGACTTTAAGTAGTTTATTTAATATGCATCTTCTGTGTGTATTTCTTTATAAATAAATTTATTATTTGTTCCATCGTTTTTATGGCTCAGGTGACACTAGTACATGACACAGGCCGTATTTTTTAACTGAATTTCTGTTCCGGCTGTTCTAGAGTCCGTTGGTCTAGCGATATATTATGGGGACCGAGCGCGCGTCGCCTTTAACGTAATTAAGTCGAAAATTAAATAGGATATGCATACACTCTATCGGCCGCCGAGACATTGCGCGACTGGCTTCGGCTAAGGCGACAACCATAGGTTGGAGCGAAACACAGCGATCGGACCTTTCGTTCCCACGAATGGTTTTCGCCTTAGCCGAAGCCAGTCGCGAAATGTCGTGGCCAGGCCGTAAATTGTGGTCAAAAGACTAGCTTTTTCAATTGCACGATTTTTGCGAATCGCGAGTTCACAGTTCAAAGCAAACTACTAATTTATAATTGTTTTCCAATAAACCGTGGTATTTTCAGAATTAAAATACCGCTGTAAGTTCGTAACGAAGGTTATGCATCACGTGTCTACGGATGATGTTCGCTACGCAGTAGCATGAAAGGCTCAAAGCACAGGCCCGGGGCTTATCGTACAAAGGATGGGAGGTACATTGTTAAAGGGATTTGACATGTACATCATTTTTAGAAGAAAAAAAATGTATAATGTAAGAACGCTTGTTGCACGTTTACAACGTCGCGGGTAGTTGCTAGTACCGTAAAATGGGGTGAGTAGGGTCAAAACTGAAATTCAAACCTCGATAACATTTTATTTTTACATATGAAAACTGAATGGTGTATATAATAAGTGTTCCGGACGTTTGTATTTTAGTTTTTATTTTATTTTGGGTAGTTCCATTTCATAACTTTGACGATAAAGAGGAAAACCCACCTCACCCCGTAGTGCCTCGTATTTGGGGTGAGAGGGGTTTTCATACAAAGGTGATTTTTGAAGATTGTTGGATCGATTTTTTTATTATTGCGTATTACTATAGCTCCATTTTAAATTGGAATACATTATTTTTGTAGCAGTAGCCTTAAAATCCCTACTCACCCCCCTCTCAAACCTTCTTTCCCCATTCATAACCCACCTCTCCGCGAAACCTACTCACCCCGTTTTACGGTAGCTAATAAAACCTGGCTCCTATTTGCTACTCGATTTATATTATGGTACCTATTGGTTGGAAATTGATACCTTACCGACAAATCAGATATCATGCAATTTAGCGATTACAGCAAAACTTTAATACGACAGCCAGAAGTTTGTGCGTGATAATGTCCATTAATTTGTCGAAAAGAATCGTGGAATGTATTGGACCCCATACATTCCACGACTCTTTCCACACAGATTCTACATACATTAACACTCTATTTTTACGACGAAGTGCGCAAACCGAGTCCGAGTCGATCTTAGAATGTTGTATGTTTTAGAATAGAATATGATAATTTTATAAAGGGCTACAAAAAAAATCCAGTAAGATTGCTTATTTACTAATTTTAAATGTTTTAGTTACTAAGCGTAATGAGGTGCTCCACAAATCACTAAGGCGCCTTCACCTCCAATCCAAACTGATTTAAATATGCAGACGGCCGTATCGATTGTCTCCGAGAATAACGCCCCTGTGACGTGGAGCGTCACGTCACCCGAGCGCGACCCAGGTACCCTAATACCGCGACCGTTATTTTTTGATGTTTCATTACACAAGGTGACTACGAAACAGTTAGAAAAGAAAAAAAATCGAACTAGGTGTAATTTTTTTTTAGCGCTACTCAACTTTTAATACATAATATTTAAAAAAAAGTAAGTTTGTGTAGGTATTTGGTTGGTGATTTGCTGAGCTCGTACCCTTATTTTTTAGTATCTAACTATCTTCCTATAACTATTTTGACTTCATCCTTTACTAATAAATATTATAAGAATGACACTGCATAGTCTTGAAACGGTTCCGTCACGTCAACTAATGAAGCTATAGGTACATTATATAATTAGGTTACCGGTTTTGGAATGAAATTTGATTAAAGTTGTGTTTTTAATTAATTTCCTTTATTAAGCGGTATCTCTGGTGTCTAATGTCATTATAAAGTTATATAACTTTATAAAGTAGAAGTTTTAAAACAAAAACGCCGTTACTAAACTCATAAATTGGAATTGTGTTAACAATCAAGGACGCAATTTAGAGTAATAATAATATACATTTGTAGTTTTTTTTACAAAGTACAGTTACTAAAAAGTAAACATACTTGCATAAAATAAGCACTATTTTGTAAATATATTAGTATAAATCATATTTTTGTTGAATAAATTTTGTTTTCTAAAATAAAATCTGTCACAACTAAATCGTTTGGCAGTATTGTAAGGACATGTAATTAAGCGCTGGTAAATATATTTCAGTAGCCTATAAAAAGTTTATGTACCTATTTGTGAGCTCAACTTTATCGTGTTTCAGCCAAGTCATAAAGCAGTAACATGAAGCGAATTGCAATTCTGACAAACAAAGCTTTAACTGCCTTGACAGTTGTGGCTAGTTGAATAATAGCTCGGGGTAGTCGGGGTACTCGTATCGTAGATACCGTACGTTAAAGTATGAGAGAAGTTTCTCAAGTGGAGGAAGTGTGTATGTCATATATGTATATATATATATATATATATATATATATATATATACATATATGACATACACACTTCCTCCACTTGAGAAACTTCTATATATATATATATATATATATTATATACGTTGACTTTAACCGAAACTTTCTGAAACTAGGTTTCAATGACTTCCGTGTGTGGTGTGTGTGTGTGTATCTACTTATAGTAATCAAATGTCTTAAGTTCTAAGTGATACTTATCACCTACCTAGGTGATAAGTAGGTGATGTAGACCCCGGATTCTTGTCGCGATCACGTGACAAAAGGGTGATTTGGGGAGTAAATGGAACAGTACCTATTAATTAATACGGATTTATTAAGATAATATAATACAAAAAAAAAAGATTAAAATGTCGACGTCGCTCTATTGTTAACGGACTCTCCGTAACAGATCAACAGTTGTTCTAAATGACTTGCGGTTAGGCTACGTCTTCTAGCAGAATATATCCACTTCAAAAAAGAAAAGCTTCTTTCCACTCGGACAGATGTTAACGGAGCATATTTGAAAAGTTTATTAGTTATCTTATAATTTAAGTATTATCTTGTTCTACCATTCCATTTACTCCCCAAATCACCCTTTTGTCACGTGATCGCGACAAGAATCCGGGGTCTAGCTGATAAGTATCACTTAGACGTGACTGTAACTGTACAGTACTACTGTACTGTACTGTACTGTACTGTGTAGGTACTGACCTAAGCACATCCTACAATTTCTACCGCATACCTGTGTAAAGTTGTAAGAATCTAATGTAAAATTGTATGAATCGAAAGCTTTATTTTTTCTCAGTTACGTCTAGTTTTTTTTATAAATGTCAGTTTGTTTTTAAAAAGGTAATTTGGGGCACATTAATTCGAATGCCAACAGGTTTATGTTCTTCTTCTTCAACCTAGCATTTTCCCGGCCTAGCGCCAGGGTCCGCTTTCCTGCTCAGTCTTCTCCACTTTGCCCGGTCTTCGGCATCCTTAGGTGTGAGATTGTTCTCTCCCATGTCCGCCAACAGGTTTATGTTATGTAGGAAAATATATATGTACCTATGTGAATCAAAGTGCCCCGGGCATGTATCAATGTATCCCGTATATGGGGTAGTTTGATAAGAATTCCATTTTTCAGAAAACGAGTTATTGGACGAGTTATTAGGGATTTCGGATTTTTATTCACTGAATAAAAGTAGTATTTACCCAGGAAAATATGTATTAACTTGTAAAATGAAATTTTTCTCTGAAACGACGAGTTATATTAATCAACGATCGAACCAACCTGCGACAAAATATCAAATCATTTCAATTTTGCAAAATGGGTCAAATTAAGTTAAAACAAGTTGTTATGAACACAAAGGATGTCTACTTCAAAAGTTGTAGGTACCGTAAAACGGGGTGAGTACGTTTCGCGGGGAAAGTTGGGTGAGAAGGTTTGAGAGGGGGGTGAGAAAGGATTTTAAGGCTACTGCTACAAAAATAGTGTATTCCAATTTAAAATGGAGCTATAGCAATACGCATAATAAAAAAAAATCGATCCAACAATCTTCCAAAATCACCTTTGTATGAAAATCCCTCTCACCCCAAATATGGGGTGAGGTGGGTTTTCCTCTTTATCGTCAAAGTTATGAAATGAAACTACCCAAAATAAAATAAAAACTAAAATACAAAGGTCCGGAACACTTATTATATACACAATTCAGTTTTCATATGTAAAAATAAAATGTTATCGAGGTATGAATTTCAGTTTTGATCCTACTCACCCCATTTTACGGTACGTCTTGGAAGATTTTCAGACAGCAGCTGTGCCTTTGCTATTCAAGCTGATATATAATTATAATAAACGTACGAGTACCTATATATTTCAGTAGGTAGGTACGTAACAATACATTTGGTTGAGAATCTTTGTGGATGTAAAATGCGTAGGTACAGTCAGCAGCAGAAGTTACTAAGCGGGCGAGGTGTTCACAACTACATTGACACGCTCTTATCACTTTAACAATAAAGTCGCGTCAAGATCATTTTGAACACCTTGCCCGCTTAGCAACTTCTGATTTTAATAACATGATTAGTTATCATATACGAGGGGTGTTCAAAATATTCTCGGTATGAGAATGAAAACAAACAAGTACGAAAAGTTTGATATTTTTATTTTTCAATATACTCCCCCCCTATGTTCATACACTTAAAAGATCGATCAATTATTTTTTTTAATCCTGCATAAAAATATTTTTTATCTTTGGTGTAAAAATGCTCCTCCACTGCCGCCTTCAATGCTTCATCATCGGAAAATTTATTTCCACGCAGATCCTTTTTAAGATTGGGGAACAAAAAGAAGTCGCTGGGGGCTAAGTCCAGACTATACGGTGGGTGAGTAACAGTTTCAAACCCACATTCAACAATAGCTGCCTTGGCAATATGAGCAGTATGGACGGGGGCGTTGTCATGCAGAAGCATAACACCTTTGGTTAACTTTCCTCGCCTCTTTTCTTTGATTGCATCCTTTAATTGACGTAGAATGTTAGCGTAGTACTGTCCTGTGATATTTACACCTTTTTCTTTATAATCGATCAGTAATACTCCTTCACAATCCCAAAATATCGTGGCCATGACCTTGCCAGCTGAAGGGATGACCTTGAACTTCTTGGGATGAGCTGAACCCTTAATGTGCCACTGCATGGACTCTTGTTTACTCTCTGGGTCATAATGATGAACCCAGGTTTCATCTCCAGCAACTATTCTTTGCAGCACCTCATCAGGATTTTCACCGCACAGGTCAATAAAATCGGAACAACAAGCTACACGCATGTCTTTTTGAAGCCGAGTCAGCATTCGCGGAACCCATCTTGCACTTACTTTTGACATATTAAGATGGTCATGGATAATATCATGTACGGTACCAATAGAGAGATTGGTTACCTGTGCTATAGATTTTACCTTCACTCGACCATCTTCCAATATAAGTTTTTCCACTTTATCAATATTTTCTTGTGAAGTAGCTACTACAGGCCGGCCAGGTCTAGGGTCGTCTTCAACACTCTCCCTTCCACGTTTAAACTAGCTTGACCACTTTTGAATGGTAGATAAAGAAGGAGCAGACTCACGGTAAACACAATCCATTTCCTCTTTTATGGTTTTTTGATTTTTACCCTGTTTTGTCAAGAATTTTATCACGCATCGATGTTCTAATTTAGTTAATATTGTCAATTCCCACATGATGTTCATGTTTGTTCAGCAATTGCAGAAAAACAAAAGAACATTTCGGTTCGAATTATACTTTTTTTTAATGTCAATGAATAAACCTTAGCGGCCAGTAACGAAAGAAATTTTAGAAGAGGTTGTAAGATATCAATACCGAGAATATTTTGAACGCCCCTCGTATATGTAACTATAAATACATATAATATAGGTACATATTTATATTAATAATATATTACTTATATTAAAGCACATAAAACGTATTGCGATTAATATTTTTTGTATATGTAGGTATACCTAACAGCAACACTTGTGGGCGTTGTCAAATGCCCGGGCCCGATTCTGATTTTGAAATAGACATCTACTAGATATCTTTTAGACATCACCAAGATATGATAACATTATTTTTAAGATATAACCTGTCAAATTTGACATTTCCGCGATTCTGTAGATACTCTTGAACGATTTTCACAACATAGGTATGTCTAAATCATCTCGTTATGTATTTTTAGATCTCAAAACGATTTTGAAACGATCTTAAAACGATAATTTAACGTAAAAGTGACATTGGTTGCCCGAATTGAGCTGCAAAAGATATCTACTTGAAATCTAAACTAGTTGGTATCTCTTCTCTAGAACGGATCTTGTTTTCCGAATACCACGGCCGGGCTAAAAGCAAATTTTATTATAAGTCCCGTAAACGGCATGTCGCCGCCGTCGAGTCTGACTGCCCAGCGCCAGCGTTATCGTCAATTCCGGGTTATTATAATCGTGTGTTCCCCGTATCTCTCAAATTATACCCTGCGGGTAATTACTTTGGATTACCAGCATATTTGTATTTTTTATTCAGCTTTAATATATCGTAGAATATAATACCTATATAACATGTATTTATTACAGGGTGTCGCGTTTAATAAGGATCAATTAAAGCCTTAAAGATACTTATTATAAAGGACCTTTTTCTATTCCAGCACTTTTATTTGTCGATTAAATGATTGCCAGCCGGGCTAGCACATGATTGGCGTGACAGTACCTATCTCGCGGCGAGATAGACTACCCGACCCTTTTTAATTAACATTAGAAAAAGACGGGTAGTCTATCTATCTCGCCGCGAGATACTGTCGCGCCAATCATGTGCTAGGCATATTGTGATATCGAAATGAACTTCAATGACTTCAAACAGCAGTGTTGTCAGGAATATTAATGCAATATTATGCAAATGTTGTATTTTTTTAATGCTGACTTGTAGGCAAAAGGCCAAGATAAACACACCTTTACTTTGCTTTTATTTATAATTTTAGGTGTTTTCTGCTGTATTAGAAAAATTGATAATTGTGTGCCTGTCTTTACAAACTTCGTGTCGTTTTGTAACTTCGGCCCTTGAATTTTAAGAACCCTTATTATGTAGGTACGTGTTGCACAAAATACTATAAGTGCTGCCAATTAGATCAAAAAAATTTAGAGGCAAATTTTACACTGATAATCAGCAAAAAGTTTTCAATTTAATCTGATTAATATACAAGGTGTAAAAGAAATGTTAATCTGTTCAAGAAAAGATTAGAAAAAAAACTATTTTACCATATTTTTTTCTGAGGGGCAGGTCGTCCAAGTCTGCCAACCCTGCAAGATGTAATAAAAATGTTTCTTCTACTTTTTCCTAATCAGAACACGATACCGAATATGTCCTTAAACGAATCCCTAGTATTTTTGTTAGGTACACCTTGTAGAGTATTTAGATTCTAGTTCTACTGATCATTATCTTGTAACGTCAAGGCAAGTTAAATTCATAATTCTCGAAATAATCGAGTTACAAAAGTTAGGTAACACATTCACCGCTGAGCTATGATCGTAGCGCTACGTCGTAGTCGATAGCGAAAGCCGAAGTCAAAGCGACAATGTGTCGTAATTAGCGCCGAATGGGGTAACACGGTTCAGCAAAAACATGATACTTAAATAACAATGATTTCTCTTAAACCATCAATTTTCGCTGAGCATACATGGGTTAAATCGGTACCTCTTTAAGGTCCTCTAAATATCTTTGACCTTTCGTTTGGAATGCGACACCGTGTATCGTTTGAACTCAGTAGGCAACTATCTATCTATCTATCAGTAGTTACTTAGTTAGAAAAACATGACGTAATCCAGTCTATTTAGGAACGATATTACAATTGGATTGGTAGGTTTGTAAAAAAATATTTGGTTTATAAGTGGGCACCTTTCCGAACGTATAAGTTAATATTCTGAAATGCTACACTAACATTACAATTGATTTACAGTGATATTCAATATAAAAAAATTCTTGACTTCTTTTTCGAAATCTAAATACTATACTAATTGTGCTCACAGAGTCTCTGCTAACATTGTACACATTTTCCTTTTGATGAATTTCCTGAATTCTCTTTGCATTGAGCGCTGCTTCATAAGGGGCCAACGCTTTTATTATTTCAAGCAGCTTTGGCTGTGCCTCAGTAAGCTAATGAGGAAACTTCCTTACAAATACTAGCTACTTATACCTTCGTACATTGCATCCATGTGTAGCGCCATCCCCCGGGAGCGCGAACCTCAAGCACTGACGGGCGCGTCTTACTTAACAACCGTTATATAATCACGTAAGGGACTACAGATTTTAAATATGGGGTGAATCTTACACCTCCCTTGGTTACCTCTACCCGTAGTTATCAACACGAAACTGCGGTGCATCTCTGGCTTTTGTGAAAAAATGGTATGGCTTTGATTTCGTGTGTAAAAATAAAACTGGAGTCGAAAATATACAACAGTTTCCGATACCGTTATTGCTTATTCATAAAGGCCGGTGCACGTGAATCGAGTTATTTGTTGACCTTAGTTTCAGGCGACACACCGCAGTAGCAAGGGTATACTAGTACCGCTCAAAGCCGGTGTGAGCTTGGGGCCAAATTCGGTATTTGGTATTCTAGAGCATTCCGATTTAGGACTTAGTCATTTTTGCTTTTCGTATATTGATTCCTTTCGTTGCTTTAACTCTTCTAAAACAAATGAATATTCTTGTGATGGAAATTGGATTGCCCGGCTTAACGTTAATTTAAAAAAAGCGGCCAAGTGCGAGTCGGACTCGCCCATGAAGGGTTCCGTATTTAGGCGATTTATGACGTATAAAAGAAAACTACTTACTAGATCTAGTTCAAACCAATTTTCGGTGGAAGGTTACATGGTAATGTACATCATATATTTTTTTTAGTTTTATCATTCTCTTATTTTAGAAGTTACAGGGGGACGGGACACACATTTTACCACTTTGGAAGTGTCTCTCGCGCAAACTATTCAGTTTAGAAAAAAATGATATTAGAAACCTCAATATCATTTTTGAAGACCTATCCATAGATATGGGTCTGATGAAAAAAAAAATTGATTTTCAGTTCGAAGTATGGGGAACCCCAAAAATTTATTGTTTTTTTTTCTATTTTTGTGTGAAAATCTTAATGCGGTTTACAGAATACATCTACTTACCAAGTTTCAACAGTATAGTTCTTATAGTTTCGGAGAAAAGTGGCTGTGACATACGGACGGACAGACAGACAGACATGACGAATCTATAAGGGTTCCGTTTTTTGCCATTTGGCTACGGAACCCTAAAAACCGGGTAAATGCGAGTTCGTTCAACTCGCGCACCGAGGGTTCCGTACAAACGTTCTATTTTCCCATGTAACTACTATAATCACGAAAGACTTTTGACGAGAAGTATGCTAAGTCAACGTCGGGGCAGATTCGAATTTACTTGGACGAAATGTAAATACTTTTTAAAATAATCACTTCGAAATTCCAAAATAATATAAGTGGGTAACTATTTTGCTTTCCTCATATTCTAAATTAAAAGTAGATCTGAGTAACTCCCAGAAAGGGCCGGTGTAGCAGGATAGCCTTTGAAAAATTGACCCTAGAGATTTTGGTTAGAAACTATAACCAAACGATGCCTTTTAAGAAGATAATACTCTACACAACCCCCCTAGCCCCCTACTACCCCTGGGGGTCCACAATACCCGATAAACCCCAAAACTATTTTATTTTTTTCCTCCAAATGTATGAGACGGACGAATCCCCAATTTTGCTCAAATATTATTGGAACTAAAGGCCATTGTTGGAAAAGATACTTATAGCTCTCTATCTCATTACTTTGTAAAAAAAAATCAAAATAAAATTTGGAACAACCTGTATAATGACTTCCAGGCTTGGCACATTAACCATTTTTTTTAATATGTAAGTACTAACGTCTTATCTACGTCATATCCAAAATTCGTCCGCTTAGCAAGGGTGGAACACTCTGAAATAAATGTAAATGTACCAAAGTGTAGTGTTAGCAATGCGTAATTGTTCTTATAATAACATATGTTCTTATTTAGTTTCACCTGTCCAAGTGTCTGTAATCGTTTCTGACGGCATCGGCAGTAATAACATTTAGCAATCTTAATAAAATTTTTACAGATAAGATTTTTTCGTAACAAAACTGTGCTATGTACTTATATCTTATGCTAGCCGTAATTTGCGGCTTTGTAATTTGCCGCATCATAGAGGGTTCCTTTATCATATGATATGTGTGTAAATAAAATATATTAAGTCTTTAGTGCATTTTTATAATCATTGTTGTATTAGCAATTATTTTTTAACAGTCTGTTAAAACTAAAGACGATAATTTTGGATAATATAGGCACTCTTTAACGTAGGTAATTTAAGATTTAGGTATGTAATATGATATGAGACCACGTCGATTTTAAGTTTAGGCATTTTGAGAATGTGGTATTTTGAGAAAAATAAATAAGGCATTCTGAGTTTCAGGCATTTTGAAACTATTCCGTTTTGAGATCTACGAATTTTGGTAAAAGAGTTTCAGGCATTTTGAAACTATTCCGTTTATTTTAAACTAGCTGTTGCCCGCGACTTCGTACCCGTGGATTAGTATATTTACCCCATACAAACTATAGGGGATGAATTTTAAAATCCTTTCTTAGTGGACCCCTAGACCTTAAAAGGAACCTACTTGCCAAATTTGGACTTTCTAGTCCCAGCGGTTTGGGCTGTGCGTTGATTTAAGTCAGTCAGTCAGGTCTTTCACGTTTATATATATAGATTAAGGTGCAATGTAACCGTTGCGCAGTTGCCTCGTGATGTTTAATTTGATACCTAATAATGTGACTATCTAAGAAAAGGCAATAAACGTTTGTATCAAAAATAATACTACTACATACATTTTGTTGATCCATAGTCAACTTTTTAACTTGGTAACATCTTGGCAATGCATGCTGAATTTGTTACATAGCGAGCGCTACGCGATAGTAGAGCAAAGATAATGTCGCGACAGCCAATTTCCTAGCATATTTCTGGCTTTATGCAACATTATAGTTTAAGTTCGGGAAGCAGTTTGATTAAAATATGTCTCCATTTTGTTATTCACCGTATTCAAATAACTTTATTAAAGTTGCAGAAAATATTCTGAAATAAATTCTCTCACCGATAAAATGTTTATCTAGATTGTATGATATAAGAAATATAGCATACCTAGATTGGCCCTGCGGGCTCAGCACGGTTCCATTTTTATCCACTATCACTAAGCCCGTCACTTTCGCACTTACATACTTGTTAGAACGTGACAGGCATGGTGATAAATGATAAAAATGCGACCGTGCTACTAGGGCTGGAGATCCGACTCTTTCCCTTCCCTTTTTGGGGGATAGGCACGGTATGATCTCGTGGATACCGGGCCTAATCAGCTTAGTTTGACCTTAAGAACAATCGTGCCAAGCGGCATCGCCTGAGACGAAAGTGCATACTCAGTACTCACTGCACTCACATAGTTTATCTCGGAAACTATTCGATCTATAGAAACAATTCTAGTTTTGTATTGTAGCAAATTTAGTCTACTAAAAACGTCCTGAACGTCTCAAAAACTAGTCCTTTAGGGTTATAATCGCCCAAATCTAAAAAAACTAAATTTTTGTTTGGCGCTCGAGGTCACAAACTTGGATTATTCATTGAGCCAATATCAGAACTACCGAATTTGACGCAAATGAACCACGTTACCAAAGTCGACAAAGTTACTGGATTAAACGGGTAGGTACTACGATCAATGGCTACGTGTAGGTAGGTACAAAGTTATCTATTTATTAAACGTCAAATCCACGTGGTACATTTGATTAATCAACTGAAAAACATGCTTTTACCCTAAATAGCATTTTATCTTATTTTGCATATGAAAATAATATAGGTATAGCCCTACTTTACAAGACATGCTATTTATATATTCTACTATAGACGAATAATACATTAAGAAATAAATATATAGGTGTACATATGTATATATATTTATAAACATAATTATAATACATTACATAAAACTTAAATATATTACTGAATATTAATATAAAAAAGGGGTAAACTTAACCATACAAACATGCGGTAATTAGGTAAGTACTAAACTTATCTAATTTCTCGTACCTGGAGCTTAAATATGTTGGAGTTAAACCATTACGCCTGCGCTGAAATAAGGTTTCAAGCTCAAGAGTGTCTGAAAATCTTTAGCGAGACCTCTCCAAACGAGAAACGGCGAAATGTAAGCGGTACGTGCGGACAACAGTCAAGTACCTATAGGTACCTAAATAATGGATAAGGATAACACCAACAAAATCATCTTACTGCTACTAATTCATATGAATAAATATTCAACCGAATCATTAACAGACGGAAATAGCAGTCGATATCAAAAAAATACTCCATGCGCGCACTCTGACATCTAAGGGTGAACTTAAACATAAAAGTAACCTAGCATACCTTTATTTTGCCTCGAAATTCATGGTATCTGCCAAAGAATGTCCCAAAAATATCGATTCACGACGGATACACCATGTCTCCAGCCAAGACAAACGCCCCCTCCACTCTACGTACACATATGACACGGCACGTCAAGCGAGATATGAAATTGTTTTCCCGCCACTAAAGTTCTTTGACGGAAGTTCAACCACTGAGAAAAAGTTCTACAAACTGTCTTAAAAGAGTCTGAAAGCAATTCAGTAAGTTGTATCGGTATTTTAAAATCAGTTTTTTGTGAGAAGGATATGATTAGAGAACAGACTAAAAGTTTGAATGTATCGTTCAGACGTAGAGGAGGACCATGCGACAGGCTGGCGCGTGTTCTCAACTCGACTGACAGCGACCCCTGCACAGCCGCTGCCGCCGCGCGCAGGCTCGCGCCCGCCGGCATCGAACCCCTGTGTAAAGATCTTGTAAGCTTTTAGAGAGACGAGACCACGCGCCGCTCGGCACTACCGACCTTCTGGTACTAAAGCTTAAAATAAAATATTAAGCCACTGAAGATGGAGTTAAAACAAAAATGGATATACCATCATCAAGCCTCAATAACATTTTCTGCATAATTGGTTTTCTAAAATCAATAAATTGTTAGACAAGGACGGCAATAGTTTAATCAAGAATTTTTCTAAAATTACAAGATCTTTTCAGCTTGTGAAACAGGTGATATTGTTATTTCGCTCTAAGTATACCAGCTCCTGACTTCAGGGGGCACTAAATGCTGCCTTATCTGTGATAACAAACTTTCCGCCAATAGCATTTGTAGGCAACTTCGCAGCTAACTCGGCATTTGCCAGAATTTCAGGGGCGACTTTTCTTTTTATTTAAGTCTCTACCTTCTCGAGCCTTACAACGCATGCGTGTAACCAACAGAAAGCAGTGCAGGTCAAACTGCTATGGAAATTTCACATTTGAAAGACCCGTACATACCAAATGACTGTTAGGCGTTTTGCGGGAGTTTTAAATAATTAAAACTACTGAAAAAAATTATTTCGAAATTAACTGGGTCTTTATTTGATTTGGTGTAAATCGCACTAAGCGAAGTTGGATCTTTACCGTGTCTTATACTTATATGTAGTAAATAAAAAAATATTTATCTTTAGAAGATCTATGTTTTTTAAGGCTCCAAAGGGTCAAAATGTCACTACCAACGCGTGTCGCCTGATCAGATTTCATCAAAACATGAGCTAAAAGTCAATTTAAATGTAAATTTACGGCTAGAGTTTACTAAGTGCCTAAAACTATACTAGTTAGTACATTCATTATTGATTGCACAAATTAAATTGTGTCCTCCAGAACTAAATGGCACTATCGAACTTAACCGGCCCTCGCGGTACCGTCATTCCGTGGATGCTACTTGCATATCATATAGCTGACAAGTGTTGAGATCCTGCCGCTGCCCCCGCGCGCCTTTCTTCGCCTAGTAATCGACAGTGGGAACACACTTCAACATTTTTTCCGCATATATCTATTTTATTTTCTAATAATAAGTCGACTACCGTGGTTTCGTTCAAAAAAATTGTCAGGTTCTGTGTGTCTTATTTCTCGGTAAGTGGAAATCATTTTGATACGAATCCTATTTGATACGATGATTTATTCGAATTGTTATGAGGTAATTGGAAGAATGTTCTGGAACATTAACTATGTCCAGGGTTATGAGACAAAATGTTAGTTTTTGTCATCACCGTGGTAGTCATTACCACGGAATACCGTGGATATTTTGACCACGGTAATGACTATTCCTCCACGGTAAGGACATGCAACGCTTTTTTTAATTGTTTATGTTCACTTTTAACAGGATCTGCCGAAGGAGAGATATTATTATTATTTTGTATTTTATTCATATACTATAATATTTCACTTAAAGTGAGAAAACATACATTATTATTTATAAGGTAGAAATGATAATTTGTCATTACCATGTATTAACGTCATACCTACTAATCACATAAAATGTCATCACCATGACACTTTAAAATTCCGAGATCTATATCTTCGGATATAAGTTTCACAGAAAGGGACCAAAACGTTTTTCAAAATCCTTGCATCCTAAACATTTTGATTATGGGCAAACAAATACCTAAATTAAAGATTTTTCAGATTTTTACCGTGGACATGCCAATTTTCACCAAATCAAATAATGACCCCCCAGCTACATGCATGAAATTTTTGCAAATGTCAATCGATTCCACTTACCTTAAGATTTATTTTTTCTAATAGAGTCTGTGCGGAAAGAGAAGATGGGGCTGGGGCACTCTAAACCTATGCTATATATATTTTTCTTTTTATCTACCAAAACGTAAACGTAACGCGTGCACCGACAGTAAAAACTCTAAAAACGACCCATAATACACACAAAGCACGCCAAACGGCTGCGACAATATGTATGAAAAAATCTATATTTTTTTATTTGGGATCACCAACAGACACACCATGTAAAATTATTTGTAGCTTACATAACATTAAAGGTAACAATAATGATGAAAGATGAAATTAAGTTTTTCGTTATTTACGCCGTGAAAAATGCAGTGTCACATGCAATAATCTGGGGGTACGGCAGTGCCCCCGCCAAGTCGAGCAAAACAAAGAGGCACAGCCGTACCATCCTTTTCTCGAAGCGATTCAGGCCATTTTCGACGTCCTGTAATTTTGTGCTGGCTGAAGCTAGAACCCTGAATTTTCAGTGACATATAGGGCTTAACATGTTTTAGATATATTCTCAAAAACATTAAATCTGAACTTGTAGTTTTAGTAAGAATTATTGTACGTCAAAGTTCCTTAGTTTCGACACTGATACACTCACTGATACTTTCAAATTTTAAACATAGGTAAGTAGTTTTCAGCTTATCAAGCCATAAAAAACCTAAAAATATTGCAATATCAGTCACGTTTTAAAGATCTAAGAACTGCATAAGTAAGTTTGTAATTCCATATAAATATATGCTATTACAAAGTTACTGTTGCAGTTCCTACAAATAGTAGGTAAAGTAAAGCTACACTACGATGTACGATGTGAGGCCCTTCTCTCACGAAACTATTCAAATGCTACGCGACTGAGATGCAAACCATGATCGCCGACTGGTATGCTACTCGTTTCCGCACACGGTGCTACGCAAATGAGACTATTTTGTGTCATTTGCGGAACAACGTTGGTGCGACAATGTCTAGCTCCAGCGATGAAGACAATCTTCTGCTCTATTTTTATTGCAAGAACACAACACACAACCACATAACATCTCTCCTACATCTTTCTCACATCATCACACACACACACACACACACACACACACACACACACACACACACACACACACACCAGGTCACACTAGGTCTTTTCTTACATAATCTGGCAGCTTATAATTATATAAACATGGATACTTTTCCACCTCTTGAACGAAATTTATATTAAAAACTTGTTCCGCCGCCATCTTGAGCATACAACGCGTATACGACTCGAGTCGCGTGCGACCAGCAAGACAGTATCATGCGACTGATATCAAACGCTTCGTCGACGCGTCTCGTCGTGTGCGAAACGTAGGAAATAAATATGGCGGGTACTCACAAGCGACGCGTAGGATACGCGTACGAAACACAAATCGCTTGAGAGTAGCCTCGTGAGAGAAGGGCCTATGAATAAAGATGTGTTTAGTTATGATATGTGTATGTATAGTATGGGTATGAGTACCCGAAAATAAGGACTGTCTACAAAAAGAGATGAGATCCCATCAAAAACATTACATGTAAAAAGGTGCAAGTCTCGCAACGCTTCTACTACAAAAAAGTTTTGATATGTAATGTGAAACCAAGTCGGTTATTTTAATCAGTGCCAGGGGGTGTTAAAACCGTATCAATAAGATCGTATACTCTTTAATTTGTAAAACATAATTATAATGACTTGGCAATCGCACATAATGCTTTACTCGTACCGTACTCGTAAATATGTGTAATGCTCAAACTGCAATTAGCACTATACTAGCGTTATGTTCAATTAGAATTATTTTTAATATGTGACGATTATCCTTATGTCATTATGCAGCCGTGCGATGGCCAAGTCATTATACGTATTACACATTAAAGATATCTTAGTTTTAACATCCCCGGCACTGATTAATTAACTGATAACCCACTTGGTTTCACATTACATCTCAAAACTTTTTTGTAGTAGAAGCGTTGCGAGACTTGCACCTTTTTACATGTAATGTTTTTGATGGGATATGTTACTCTTCAAAAGTTGCAAATGCATGTGACAAGCTCTTAGGTATCGGATATTTTTGCGGCCTTCGATGTGTAACATATTAGGACTGCGGATGAGTTCGCATCACACGCGCGATTGGTCGCAACTAGTTGCGTGACTGCACGATTGGCTCGAATTTGTGAGTGACACCGCTGAACTACCGCATACCACACCACCATTGCTCAACAAAAAACGCTCTCTATTCTATTCTAGACTCTAGTCTAGCGATGGACGGTAAAACTATGGTATCTATACCATAGCTTTACCGTCCATCGCTAGATGGCGCAGACAAACATGAAAATAAGCAATGGCATAGAGAAAAAAATACATTATAGATTGCTCACTCCATACATCAGTTTTGATACTAAAAAGACTATTCATTTCAGTGTCTACATCTAGCATCGAGTAGCGGAACTATCAGTACTGCTACTTGACAATAGATGTAGAACCGACCGGAAAGTCTTACACTCGGTTTAGACTCTCGCGCGACCCACGAGACGAGACGCGAGTCCACCGTTTACACTCGCGTTCGGCTTGTCATTCGGTTATAAACCTTATGCAGTGCCGTTAGTGTTTAAATTATATTAGCTCGACGAGCTTGCGAGCCACGAGACGAGCCGTGAGCCCACCGCTTACACTCTCGTCTCGTGGCTCGGCTCGCGGCTCGTCTCGTGGCTCGCGCGAGAGTCTAAATTGACTAGAGTCGGACCAAAAAAAGTCTGCAGCGGATTTGATAGCCCACGCAGTGCAAGTGTTGTTTATAAGTCATAATTTCGTAGAAGTTTGACGTTTAAAATAATACTTGCACTGCGTGAGCTATCAAATCCGCTGCAGACTTTTCTTGGTCTGACTCTATTAACCTGTGAAAAGTTACGTTGTCCTGTTTTTGCTGGCAGTCACTTGTACAACACAAAATTGAGCAATTCACCATGTTTGTTGAATTCTTAACTTCAAATACATACACACGAAACACGGATTTCAATATTTTATCCTTAAAATCTTTTCTATGTTCACAATTTTCACATCAAGTTGACGTATATACATGGTATATACGCTTTATATACGCATTTGTTTGTATCCCACCATAAGGTATGGTGGGGGAATAAAAAAAAATGAGACTGTGATAAGGACAAACAATAATAGCGTTTTCTCTGCTACTCCTAGTGAAAGATACATAAAAAGCGATTTAGACTCTCGCGCGAGCCACGAGATTAGCCGCGAGCCGCGCCACGAGACGCGAGTCCACCGCTTACACTCGCGTTCGGCTTGTCATTCGGTTATAAACCTTATGCTGTGCTGTTAGTGTTTAAAATATATTTAGCTCGACGAGCTTACGAGCCACGGGACAAGCCACAAGCCGAGCCAAGAGGCGAGAGTGTAATCATAAGCTCGACGGGCTTACGCGCTCGAGGCGAGCCACGAGACGCGCCGTGAGCCGAGCCGTGAGCCGAGAGTCTAAATCGGCTATTATAGTCGATTTAGACTCTCGCGCGAGCCACGAGACGAACCGCGAGCCGCGCCACGAGACGCGAGTCCACCGCTTACACTCGCGTTCGGCTTGTCATTCGGTTATAAACCTTATGCCGTGCCATTAGTGTTTAAATTATATTAGCTCGACGAGCTTGCGAGCCACGAGACGAGCCGCGAGCCCACCGCTTACACTCGCGTCTCGTGGCGCGGCTCGCGGCTCGTCTCGTGGCTCGCGCGAGAGTCTAAACCGCTTTTTAGGTATACGTAGTCCGAATCCGAATTAGGCTTATAGCTGTTTAGACTCTCGCGTGAGCCACGAGACGAGCCGCGAGCCGCGCCACGAGACGCGAGTCCACCGCTTACACTCGCGTTCGGCTTGTCATTCGGTTATAAACCTTATGCCGTGCCATTAGTGTTTAAATTATATTAGCTCGACGAGCTTGCGAGCCACGAGACGAGCCGCGAGCCCACCGCTCACACTCGCGTCTCGTGGCGCGGCTCGCGGCTCGTCTCGTAGCTCGCGCGAGAGCTTAAACGGGCTATTAACCGCGACAATCGAAGTTCGTCAAAGGCGGGGCATTATTCTAGGGGCTACCGCGAAAACCGTTTTTCGCAAATTGCGTGGATCTTTTTCTTTTACTCCAATGAAGGCGTAATTAGAGTGACAGAGAAAAATGCCCGCAATTTGCGAACTTCGATTTTCGCGTTTATAGCCCTGGTAGCCCTCACTATAGTTCGTTTTTTTTTATTAGCATTAGAAAGAACTTGAAAGAAGGTAAGCGATTTTGACATGTCTTTTAATTGAAAAACACTTTTTAAAAATCAATAACTATTACTTATGAAAGCAGAAGACTATAAAAGATCGTATTTAGATTCATAATTGTTACATATTTACCGTAACTTATTTTTAAAATGTGTTTTTCAATTAAAAAACACATCAAGATTGTTTACCAAATTTCTAATGCTAAAAAACGAAGTATAATTAGGTACGTCACATTCACTGTCTGCGAAAATCGACTCAAAACTCGCGTTCGCGGCTTCGCGCCGCGATTCGCGTACTAGTGTGGAGGGGGCTTAAGGAAAGATTTCCAAATCATGCAAAAAAGTGGATTATGGTGTCTCAGGCCTTTAGCTTAGCCTTAGCCACCATTCGCACGAGAGCTTTTTCAACGCACGTTAAAAAAGCGCTTGATTCGTCCGCACTCTAAATTCGATTTAACGACCAAGGCTTAATTAAAGTCGAAAATCCAACAACGCTTGATAAAAAGCGCCAACCGCTTTTGTGTGAATAAATACACATGTATCCATTTGTGTCATTCAAACGCTTTTTTAACGCGCGTTGTAAAAGCGCCCGTGGGAATGGGGGCTTAGGCTTACGCTTTTTTAACGCGCGTTGTATTTGTAAAAGGGCTCGTGCCCATGAGGCCTAAATCTAAAATTGGTTAAATTTCGCGAAGCCGCGAACGCGAGTGTGGAGTCGATTTCGCTGTCTGTGAAAATCGAATCCACACTCGCGGTCGCGGCTTCGCGCACGAGAGTGGACCGGACTTGATGAGAAACTATGAGATTAGTGTTTGATGGCTCCTCTACACGATGGGCCAGCGCCGGCCACTCCAAGGGACGCAGCCATGCGGTAGAATGAGATAGCCATATCACTTGCTCCCTCTAACGCATAAATGCGTCCCTTGGAGTGGCCGGCGCTAGCCCATCGTGTAGAGGAGCCATGAAATAAAATGATAATAAACCGATTTTTCATTTGATTCTACACTATTCGAATATCTCGTCACAAAAACTCGAATATTCGAATACCTGAAATTTTCGAATAGGTATTTTCAATCCCTATCTGTGGCAGACAGGCAGATGAAATGATCATATCAGGGCTGCCAGATCGTAGAATTGGATACGAAATTCGTATAATGGAATTTTTTTCGTATCTATTATGTATAGGTAGTCAATCGGTATAATTGTGGTATAATTGGATACGAAAAAAAAACACCGATGTCAAACTACTGACAATACTTCAAAAAACTCAATGTGTCAATACTGTTTTACAATTTAATGGAACCGAACGTCAACGTCAGTGCTATAATTGCGAAAATCGAAGATCGCAAATTGCGGGCGTTCCTCTTTGTCACTCTTATTACGCCTTTATTGGAGTAAAAGAGAAAGATCCCCGCAATTTGCGAATTTCGGGTTTCGCGGTAAGACCCCAGTTTTTAAAATATCGATTTAATATTAATAGTTTTTTTTTATTGTGTTCTTGTGTAATGCAATCGGATTTCGTATAATTGCCGGCACTGGATCGTATAATCAAAAATTATGTACTGGCAGCCCTGGATCACATTGAATGGTCATGATCGAAATTCTTGACAAACAATAATAATAGTGTTAACTTCCGCTCAATATTTATTTTATTTATTTAATTAACTTAAGTGTTCCTAAAAGTTAACGAAAAGTGTTGCAATGGCTCAAGCTGAAGATACAGAACTCCGGGATTTAGTATTAGAAGCTTTGGAAAAGAATGGATCGCTTGCTAAAATACGTGCCTTACTTCGTGCGAATATTTTTTTGGCGTTTGAGGATGATTCTGAAAACATGAAACAAAATGTGAATTTGGATAACATATTAAAAATACCAGAAGGTGTGCTGGCGTTGTCGATTGTTCACGAGTTTTTAGAGTTTTGTAACCTTAAAAACACGCTGTTTGTGTACATGTCGGAGTCGCGCCAGGGCACGGAATACATGTATGAAGGCCGAAATATTTTGGTTGATCGACTTCAGTTCTTAAACGGTAATGATGATTCCAAGGAGCCCGTTCTCGTCACGTTCGTGAGAAATATCCTTAGACCTCACCAGAGGAAGTACTACGAGCAGGGGGACGCCGGCAATGGGGGCCAACACGACTCGCTTGCCGCGAAACAACGCAAAGGTGACCAAAACTGCACTTACATAGTTCATGAGGACTCTAGTATGTCAACAAGTAATTCAACTTCCGACAACTCATCAGATGAAAAGAATAAACTTCACTTGAAATTACCTCTTGACAATTCAGATACAGACACATCCAGTGACTCCGCGAGGGAGAAAATGAGCTCGGAGTATATTCCCAACCAGCACATACTGTCTCAAGCCAGAAGCAATGTTGATAGATTAAACCTTGACCAGTACTCTTTGACATACAACAAGCAGAAAGATAATATTGGAACGAGTCAACACAATGACACTCCCCATACAAGTGTGCAAAACCGTGAAATTAAGCCAAATATTAATAACAGTAGTGAGTCCACATCATATGCAGATATTAAATCATTTAAACCACCAGATAAGGCAAATATAACTATACCGGTTATAGCAGTTGACAATGTTATAAATAGTCCTGTAAGCCCCCAGAACCCTACTCACGCAAGTTCTCAACCTGAAAATATTAAAGCCAACTCTGAGTCTGCATCATCAGAAACTATGAATAGTATTTCATCTCTATCTTTAAAGCATGAAAATGGAAAGAAAATTCAAAAAAGCAACTTGCTGACTACAGATGATCCCACTAAATCAGACAATGAAGTGACAGAATACAGTTTAGATTTTTCACTGTCTCAAGTGTCTAGAAACAAGAGCATACCTGAAAGTCAGCTTCAGCTCCCAGATCAGCGGGCGGGCAACCCATCTCTAAAGGAACAAAACTCGCCACTCCTAAGCCCACATCAGAATTCACAAAGTTCTCAGAGTTCTGTGTCCATATCTGATGTAGCTGACCTAATCGAGTATAGTGACCGGAGTTACTTATTTGAACACAATCAAAATAAAGATAACGAGACTGAAGTTACTGCATCAAAAGCAAGTAATAAATCTAAAAATGCAGGAAGTGATCAGAATTTTATTCCAAGTGAGGACTCTGGTGATTTTTCAGAATCCCCTATCCCATCACTTTCAAACTTAAGCCTAGATGTTCATAGTGATTAATCTAAATCTAGTCTAAGAACTTGCTGGCTTGCATTTAGATCAAATTAGGTATCTATTAGGGATGTACCGACTAGTCGCCGACTAGTCGGGAAAGCCGACTATCCGGCCACATTTGTAGTCGGCGATTAGTCGGCGATTAGTCGGCGACTAGTCGGCAAAAAAGGCCGATTAGTCGGCCTATTATTAATTACAGAAAACAGGACATAAATAAAATAAAAAGCCAACATTAATCAAATTGTTACATGCCCATTTTACTCAAATACGTATTTAGAGTACAAAATGAGTTTGTGTCCATATTAAATTCATGTATAGGTAATTATGTGGGTGTATCGTCGCAGTAGCACAGAACATATTTTAGTTGATATTGAAAGCGCGATGACGCAAGAAGCAAAAACAATGTTTTTCTAATGCATCCGAACTTGAACAAAAGCTACTACAGTTGCCATACAAATGTAATCTTTATCGGGAAGTAAGGATTATGAACTGGGCCGACTAGCCGATTAGTCGGCTAGTCGGCCAAAGCCATAGTTGGTACATCACTAGTATCTATTTGTTATTAACATGGTTGCTGTGGCATAAAGCGACAGTGCACAATGTAACAAAAATGTTAATTTTAGACTAAACCAAAATATTTTTGAGATGTGTATAATGTAATGTTTCAATCCTTGTTGTTTGTTGAGGGTGTTTGTGGTATTGATTATCTCAATTGACATGTCATTTGCTTTTGAAACCTATTTACTCATATATTTTCAAGTAGGTAAATAATAAATCATATGTAACACGTTAAACTAATATAACTTAAGGAGCCACTGGTTTGCTAGCTACATTACTACTTGGTGCTCTAAATAGATTGCAAGATTTTTTAAATTTGAGACTATGTACAGTTGATGTCAAATTCTCAAATCAACTCTGCTCTTTTGCACCTTACTCCTTTGTAATAAGGCAAAAAATGTGAATTAATCTTTGACATCGACTTTATCAATATTTATTTTTTCTGAGGTGATTGTCAAGATCTCAACCATTTTTATCAAACTGACTTTGTTTAATGCTGAACCCTTTACAATCACTTGCAAACCCTTGAGATACAATATTTTTGGAACACCCAAACCATGGCAATTATTTGATAAATCTACAATTGGTCCTAATAGTTATAGTTATTGAGGCAGTAGCACACATAACTATAAAAAAAAACAACCACCAACAATCAGTATAGACTACCCTTTGTATGAAAATGGCACATTATTTTGAGTATTTGTTACATTGGTCATTACACGAAGTATTATGTCCATGTCAAATAATTAAGAAATTAACACATTCAGTGTCATGCAAGCATGGAAACATGGAACATGAGAAAACCTGTATGTAGCAAAAAGCGCTTACAAACCGAGATCCCGCCTAGCAGGTAGCTGGCAGTGAATGTGTTGACCTCAGTATAACATACTCGTTAAGTCCCTGTATTTTCTTTATTAAATTTTACTATTTGACAGGCATCATAGCATGAAACAATAGTTATTTTCGATACAAGTGCGAAAACGAGGAAATTCGAAACGAGTGGCGATAAATTAATACACGACCGAAGGGAGTGTTTTAAATCGACTCGAATTGCGAATTACCTATTCGCACGTGTATCGAACAACGTTTTACAGTACATATGGCACTTTAAAGTTTCGACATACGCACGAAAAGTGCTATTTTACGCACTAGTTCGGAAAAGTAGCCCCATATGTACTGTAAAAGTATATTATATATAGTATAAGGGGCGCAGGGGCCACTTGGCCAAATCTGTGTTTAATGTATGAATGTTACACATGACTTTAATTCAACACAATCTAAACTCTTAGTACTGAAGTGTTTACTGTACATAATTGTTAGGTAATAATATATGTAGGTAATAGGTATTGTAATCCTGTTTTATGGTATGTACGAAAATTACTACTTTCTAACCACACACCAGTTGGTTATAAATTGATTACCTATTCGACAGTTCCAGGTATTACTTGAAATAATAAAGGTTGTGCCTTATTTATATTTACCAAGATTCCTTTGAACATAGCTGTCTATGTTTAAATTCTAGTCTTAATATAAAACCGGTTCCGTCCAAATTGCTCCATTGTCAGGTCATAGTAATATCCGGGGAAAATATCTGCAACCATAGCTTATTTACTTTATTATCATGAATAAAAACTATAAGTCGCGTATTTTGTTTGTTATTTACATTTTGTCACGTCTCACAGAGAGCAGCTGCAATAGCACGGTCGCATTTTTATCGCTTCAAAATGCCTGTCACGTTCTAACAAGTATGTAAGTGCGAAAGTGACAGGCGGTAAAAATGGATCCATGCTGTGCCCGCAGATGTAATAATTTTCTTCCCTTATATGCCAATAACAAAATCTTTTTTAGGGTTCCGTACCCAAAGGGTAAAAACGGGACCCTATTTCCCTGTCCGTCCGTCCGTCCGTCTGTCACCAGACTGTATCTCACGAACCGTGATAGCTAGACAGTTGAAATTTTCACAGATGATGTATTTCTGTTGCCGCTATAACAACAAATACTAAAAACAGAATAAAATAAAGATTTAAGTGGGGCTCTAATACAACAAACGTGATTTTTGACCGAATTTAAGCAACGTCGGGCGGGGTCAGTACTTGGATGGGTGACCGTTTTTTTGCTTGTTTTGCTCTATTTTTTGTTGATGGTACGGAACCCTCCGTGCGCGAGTCCGACTCGCACTTGGCCGGTTTTTAAAATATTGCCCATGACCGCCGCCATACATGAGCGGGGATAGATGGGAATTATTCATATGAAGGCACTTATTCCAATCTATCCTCAGTCCAGGTCTGCAAACTAAAAAGGATTTAACTTCCGACCCATTTTGTACCATAGTTTGAGGTCTCTAGCGACTTTCATATTGATTGTCCCTGTGACAAGTCTACTAGTCTAAGTGTGAAGTCTACCAAATAACTTTATTAGTACAGTCAGCAGCAACAGTTGCTAAGCGGTGGCGTCAAGATCATTTTCAACACCTCCCCCGGTTAGCAACTATTGCTGCTGACTATAGGTACAGTCAGGTAGGTAGATATCTGAACAAGAGCACCTAAAGCGGCCATGTTTTTTCAGTAGGTACAGTCGTCGCCATCAGTGGCCTATTTTATAAAGTTACAATTTACAAGCGGAAGTCTCTAACCCTATATTTTAGAACGCGACTTCTGCTTGTAACTTGTAGCTTTATAAAACAGGCCACAGATATCTCGGAGCGGCCAGGATGCTCACAAATGTCTGAACACGCCTCTATAGGGTTGTTGACACATGTTGAATTTTATAACTAAATCTAGTTGAAATAGATAGAAAATGAGCAATTTAACACAATACATTGCAAGCTTAAAAAAAATGGCAATAAAAAAAAATACAAGACCTTAAAGTTTAAAATAAAAAAAATTAACTTCAAATAGGAAAAAAAATGGTACCATTCGATTCCTTACACTTTATTTAAAAAAATATTGTACAGCTAATACAATATACATAATCACAATATTTCACCGACAAAATCGCAATATCCTTGTTTTCCATACATCGAAACAAGTTCTAACGTAAATGGTGACGTCACGATGATTTAAGTATTGCCATTTTGTTAGAAGCGTTTCGTCAGTAAAGTGCGGGTGCAGACTTTGACCAGGGGGGTGTCACTCCGCAGTTTAGGTACATTTTGGCCGGCGCGCCCATCAGACAGGCGTATAGCAGTGGGCTGCCGCTCGGCGTGCACGATAGTCGTGTCACGTGGCGCTCGCGCAAAATTGAAAATACACAATGGCTTCGAAACTTACTCCGCGAGAATCAGACATGCTATTTTCGGATAAAACATGTATGTTTACATAATCAACGTTTGTAATTCCTACATATTTATCTTAAAAACAATAAATCAGTGGGTATAGGTATAAAAACTTGTCAAGTGATAACCCCGTGCCGACACTCACAGCTCGGTCATAAAACTGCGGCGCGCAAAGGAGATTCACGGTTCGTGCGCGGTTATAAGTTTCAATTTTGCTTGCAGGCGGCGATATAGGTGTAATTTTATACCTAAACCTGACTTTTGTGAAGGGGTGAATTTTCTGTACGGTAGTACTATTAGTTATTCTGTGCTTTGACCATCATTTGTGACTTTTGTATTGCTTTAAGACGATGGGTCCCATACAGACATTTAATCCTCAAAACAAACCTGATCGACCTATCCGGTGGCGAATGCACTAGTCCCAAAACGCACTATTAGTCAATACACTCTAATTTCGAAAGCCCCTCTTCTCATAAGAAACTAGGCCCAAAATACCATATTTCCAAAAAGGCTCATTCTCGATTTACACGAGAACCATTGAGAACTAGTCCCAAAATACACCTTTCCCAAAATACCCCAAATTGTGTTCACCTGTGCGTGGCGTAATACTTTATTCTCATAATGCGTAGGTCTCAAAACACTCTAGTTCCAAAATACCCTATTTTTTTGGAATGTCTCTTTGTGACTGCTTTCAGCCGTAATCATTACCCGTTTGATGCCTAAAATTTTTTTTTCAAAAATAGGATTTATTTAATTATTATTTTGAGCTATACAGGGTGTAATCGTTAAGTGTTGCTCGGCGATAGTTCCGTAAATATAGCAGATATCAGAAAATTTCAAATTGATATCGAAAGTGCATATAGTGAAAGTGAAGGGCAATATACACACGAGTGTTTTAATGCCTGTGTTGATAAAGCAGTGTGATAAATATTGGGACGGGAAGGCGCACAAGTGACACACAACGTAGCTGTTAGCGAACTGGTTTATTTAACCCGTTACCGGGATTATAACGCGGTGGGCGCAGCCACCGTACGTACTTAATACCTATGCATGCATATATAACAATCCCTTTCCCATAGTATCTTACACTAACTTAAAACTAGCACAGTCTGACGCTTAGAAGTACTGTTTATAATCAAAACGCGGGCGATCCCGCTTGAGCCGTGAGGACGCGGCCGGTGGGTCCGCGGACTCGGGAGGCGCGCCGTGCGCTGCGGCGCCGGGCGGCGGCGGCGGCGGCGCGCGGCCGGCGGCAGTTGCCGGCGCAGGCACAGAAGCCGGGCTTGGCGGCGCGGCCACAGACGCTGAGTCAAGAGGCCTCGCATCTTCCTCCTCCCCCATCGTCAGTTCATCTTCGTTATTCAGGCCTACGGGCTCGTGTGACGGGGATTGCCTAGTCATTGCTTCCGGTCCACCAGGTAATATGTTAGGCACCCCAGTAGTAGCTGGTACGGTGGGCTGTGGCCCGCCGACATCAAAAACGGGAGGTGCGTCAGGAGATGATGACTCGCTGGAGGCTTCCAGTGTTTTGTTTGGCTCAGGATGACTCACGGCTGTCGGTGTGACTTGGCCCTTATATTTAACAACTTGGTTAATATGTCTTTTCACTGTTTTGTTTGTTTTGTTGTCCTTTATAAGATAAAGCACACGACCTAAGTTTTTTATTATAGTTCCCAGGGTCCAAGTGAAATGATTTTTATTTGTAAAGTTTTTATATAAAACTAACTCGTCCGTTATGAAAGGACATCTGTTTACTCCACGGTAATGTTTAATCTGCGAGCACTGTTTATTTTTAACAAAAGAGTCGAGTGCGGTGAGCGAGGTTGATGACCCTTGTGACGTAACACGCAGTAAATCTAATCGCGATCTTAATTGTCTACCGAATACCAGCTGTGCTGGTGATTCCCCGGTAGTAGTGTGTTTTGAATTTCGATAATGGAATAAATATTTCAGTAATTGATTATTTATATTTTTACTTTTGGAGTTTGACAAGAGCGCAGCCTTAAGGCCCTTTTTTATTACTTTAACATACGACTCCGCCATGCCATTACTAGACGGGTGATACACCGGTGACGTTAAATGTTGTATGCCATTTAAAGCGCAAAAGTCTGCGAAGTACTGACTGACAAAAGAAGTGCCATTATCGCTGACTATCGTACACGGAATACCGTACCTAGACATGAACTCGTACAATTTATCAACCACGTTAATCGACGACGAATTTGTTTTCATATCATAGCATTCCACCCATTTACTATAGGCGTCGACAATGACTAAGTACCAGTGTTCGTTTATAGGCCCGAGAAAATCCAAATGTATTCTTTGGAACACATGTGTTGGAATTTTCCATGGTGCGAGCGGGACGCGCGGAGGTGTCGGTCGCAACCGAGTGCAAATCTCACAGGCCCCGATCAGGTTCTCAATGGCGGCATCAATGCCCGGGAACCAAACCCGCGAACGCGCCTCAGCTTTACTCTTCACAATACCTAAATGTGAGTCGTGTAGCTCTGAAAGAACCTGACTTTGTAACGCCAATGGAATAACGACCTTATGGCCTCTCATTAAAACCCCCTTTTCAACCGATAGCTGAAATCTACATGGATGGTAAGGCTTAATGTCGTTATCATTAGTTTTGCGAGGCCAACCATTTTGAACGAAATTAATTACCTTTTTTAGAGTCGCATCATTATGCGTCTCTTGCTGCAACCGATCTATAGTAATTGGTAAACAACTGCCCTCTAAAACAAAATGTACATATGCAGCGGTGTCCTCCGCTCCCGCACCCCCCGCGCGTGTTACCGGCTCGTCCGGTAATGATGCCCGAGATAAGAAATCGGCGCAGTTATTCGCACTACGTACATATTCTATTACATAATTATATGCCGATAAAAATATTGCATACCGTTGCAGTCTGTTCGCTGTTATCTCCGGTATTCCTCGGTGCGGACCGAAGATAGATAACAGCGGTTGGTGATCGGTGCGCAGAATGAATGGTTCCGCACGTGCATATAAATATTGATGATATTTTTTTACGCCGAAAATTAAACTTGTAGCTTCTTTTTGTATTTGCGCATATTTCTTTTCTGCGGCATTTAGAGTACGGGAAGCAAAAGAAATGGGACGTTCGGACCCGTCTGGCTGAATTTGGGATAAAATTGCACCGAGGCCTTGGGGTGACGCATCACAAGTCAAAATCAGTTTAGCATCTGGATTATAATGCGCAAGGACTTGGTCTGATGCTAACCTGGTCTTTATCTCTGTGAATGCTTTTTCGTGCTCTGTTTTCCACTCCCACCTTGTATCTTTTTTTAAAAGATCGTACAGTGGACTTAAGATGGCAGAAGCCCTAGGCACAAAGTTCCTATAGTAATTGATCAACCCCAGGAATGACTGTAGTTGATTTATGTTTTTAGGAACCGGTGCCTCGACTATTGCTTTGACTTTAGATTTAGATTTGCTTATACCATCTTTGTTAATAACGTGGCCTAGGTACGTTATTTCATTCTGGAAAAAAGAACACTTTTCCTTCTGAAGCGTCAGCCCCGCGTCTCTAAAACGCTGTAGTACCTGGTGCAGGCGCGCGACATGCTCCTCCCTATTCCGGCCCGTGATGAGCACGTCATCCAGGAAGCACAATACTCCCTCTAAATCGGCAAGAATATTATTTAGAGCACGTTGGAAGACCGCTGGGGCACTTGACAACCCAAAAATTAAACGCCGATATTTGAACAACCCCCGATTTGTGTTAATACAAGTAATATTATCGGGGTCGTCAATCTCAAACTGATTATATGCCATGGACATATCCAGCTTTGTAAACTCAACCCCTCCGTGTAATTTCGAGAAAAGTTCTTCGATAGTTGTCAGCGGATATTTCTCAATCAATAATTGTTTATTTATTGTTTGAGAGTAATCGGCACAGATCCTAACTGACCCGTCGCGTTTAAGCACTGGCACAATGGGCGACGCGTAGTTGGAATATTCGATCTGTTCGAGAATACCTAGCCGTACTAAACGTTTGATTTCACTATCGACCTTATCTTTCAGAGCAAATGCCACGGGCCGGGGTTTGTAAAAAACTGGTTTGGCGTCGGCCTTAAGCGTTAATTTTATTCTATATTTTTTGAACCGACCTAGTTTATCCGAAAATAATTCTGGATACCGAGCCATCAAATAGCTTACATCGTCAGATTCGGATTCCGTTTTCGAGCAATAGAGGATAGGCGCGAGCTCCAATTCGAATTTGGACGTGAAATTTCTCCCTAGGATCACGGGACCCCCTTGGGGAATGACGTGCACATCGAGAATAATGGTCTTGCCTAGATACGTGACCGGTAATTTTGCGAAACCCGTACTTATGATCGGAAAACCATTATAACCGGTAAACCTCTTGTTACTAGGCAATAACGGCACTTCTTTAAACAGAGATTCGTAAGTTTTTTGTGATATGGCGGTTATGGCGGAGCCCGTATCTATCTCACATTCTACCGATAGCCCGTTAATAATAACTGTTTCTATCATGGGTTCACCCTTAACCGAACGGATATTAAAAAACTTACCATCATCATCCTCGCTCACCTCCTCTGACTCAACGTACTTAAGGTTACACATCTTACGTAAGTGACCCTTCTTTTTACACTTTTTGCACTTGTAATTTACGTAACGACAGTTCTCCGTTTTCTGACTACTTAGACCGCACACAGAACACTTATTCCCGCGACCCCCTGTAGTCTCGCCGATCTTCAACACGCTCTCAGCGCCGGGCACCACCGCCGTCGCGGTGGAAGCCAAGGTCGCGCTGGCTGCGGCGCGAGCGCACCGCACGCTTTCAGCTATTTCTATTGCTTTCGCTAGGGTGAGTTCGCTAAGCTCCTTCGAAAACAATTTTTCGCGCTCTTTACCAGACTGCATGCCCATGATAAATCTGTCTAAAAGCGCCTCCTCGATGTTCTTAAACTGGCAATGCGCGGCAAGCCCGCGCAGTCGCGCGGCCCACTGCGCCGAAGTTTCGCCTACCTTCTGCATTGCAGAATGGAAGTGATACCGTTCCGCAAAAACACAGCGCTTTGGAGTAAAATGTGCATCCAATAACTTTACCACTTCACTGTAACTCTTGTTTTCAAGAACACCGGGCAGTGCAAGGTTACTTGCTAATTGATAGGTGCTTTCGTTAAGTGCACTTAGCAAGATGGCGCGCCTTCTTACACCCGCTTTGTCGCTTGCCTCGTCGATGTTGTTCGCGATGAACCACTGTTCAAGCCTATTTTTATACGTAAGCCACTCTTGTTGTTGATGGTTAAAACTTGAAAATAAGCCGACCGAGTTTGAAGTTGCCATGATAGGTACACGGCGATTAACACGTGAGGTAATTATCGAATCGTCGCCACTGATAAATATTGGGACGGGAAGGCGCACAAGTGACACACAACGTAGCTGTTAGCGAACTGGTTTATTTAACCCGTTACCGGGATTATAACGCGGTGGGCGCAGCCACCGTACGTACTTAATACCTATGCATGCATATACAACACAGTGTATGGAACTATCATAATTAGGTGGGCGAGAAACTACCCTCATTTATGGCATTATTTAATTATTTAATGCCATAAATGAGGGTAGTTTCTCGCCCACCTAATTATGATAGTTCCATACACTGCTTTATCAACACAGGCATTAAAACACTCGTGTGTATATTGCCCTTCACTTTCACTATATGCACTTTCGATATCAATTTGAAATTTTCTGATATCTGCTATATTTACGGAACTATCGCCGAGCAACACTTAACGATTACACCCTGTATAGCTCAAAATAATAATTAAATACGTAAATCCTATTTTTGAAAAAAATATTTTAGGCATCAAACGGGTAATGATTACGGCTGAAAGCAGTCACAAAGAGACATTCCAAAAAAATAGGGTATTTTGGAACTAGAGTGTTTTGAGACCTACGCATTATGAGAATAAAGTATTACGCCACGCACAGGTGAACACAATTTGGGGTATTTTGGGAAAGGTGTATTTTGGGACTAGTTCTCAATGGTTCTCGTGTAAATCGAGAATGAGCCTTTTTGGAAATATGGTATTTTGGGCCTAGTTTCTTATGAGAAGAGGGGCTTTCGAAATTAGAGTGTATTGACTAATAGTGCGTTTTGGGACTAGTGCATTCGCCACCGGATAGACCTGATCGACTGATACCCTATTGTCAAGGCATTACAGTGCGTGTTCAGATATTTTTGAGCACCTCGGCCGCTTCGATATAACTGATGGCGACTGTACTTGAATTATATCATTTCACTGTGAATCAGAAGTATTTACTGCCAACACATTTGGCATTTGGGGAAGGGGAAGGGAAACATTTATAATTTAAAAGTCAAGAATATAATCAATGTTTATTTCACAATTTCCGTAAAGCATAGATTGTAGATATCACGTTTCAGTTATGCACACAAGTCAATCCATACCGAACACATAATTATATTATAACATAGTCGTTACACTTTTCTATACAAAATTAACGCTATACTGTTATGGCGTTCTAGCAGTTAGTGTAGTAGCATACAAAAAATTATATTAAACATATTTTATTTACAACTAGATATTTTATTAGGTACATGAGTTTTATATGAAAATGGTATAAAAATTACACTTTCATACATTCAATTACATCTAATATCATTGTAATACAAATGCGATTCGTATCCTAACTTGCAAAAATTTAACAAGAGTAAAAAAGACAATGATCAATTTTAATTATAAACAAGAAGTTTCAGAAATACTTTTAAAAACAGAAAAATCGTTCCAGGCACATTGTTTACATAGAACTTCAAACGTACTTGCTTCACTAGAGGAAATTCCCTTCTAACCTAAAGCAGTCGAATAAAAAAAAAGAAATCACCCAACAATTTCGTGGAAAGGTACAATACTCGTGCTTTCAATATTTGCTCAAACTTTTACAAATACAGCAGAATAAAAACCTTTGAATGTATTGAATCCATCGATTTCGATGTTTTTATTTTGAATGTTTAAATTATACACTAGTAGTATATGTACTTACAATCAAATAAGTCAAATAACATTAAATGTAAATAAATATAAATAATTTACATATGGCAACTATTTGGCTTTGAATAAATGTACTTATAGTTAAAAACCAAACAAGCAGATATAAACAGAACAAATATTTATGATAGCAGCTTGCTTGAAAAATAAGACTTCCTTGTAAGTATGACTTGTCGGGCTCCACCTTAACCTTTTTCGAGCCATGCCATATCTAATGGGTCCTGTCCAGTACTTATGCATCATACAGTTAGGAACGAAACGAGTGACATAAGTATTGCACGCATAAAAATATTGTAATGCAGATAAAGAAATTCATTTTTACTGAGTTTATTTTCATTAGTATTGAATAGTGACGCTATTGACGTCAAGATGTCTTCCTTTTTGACGAAGTTACTACCTCCGACACTAGCTCACTATGGTATAACTTAGTGTAAGGCCTGAGTGGACGCTCGAAGCGGAGCGTCGGCGGGGCGTGCAGCGTGGCGTCGGGCTCACAAGTGATTTGAGCAGCGTGCACTAAGGCCGCTCCTATACGCTTGCATTTGTTTAACATGCACGCCGCACGCCCCGCCCCGCTGCACGCCCAACTCGAGCGTCCACTCAGGCCTTACACTTAGCGGCACAATACTAGTAACAAAATTGTGTTCAAAGCTCGTTTCCCACCGAGCTGTCGTGTGTGAGATTCGAGTCCATGCTCGCGTTGTCAGAGTCTTGGCTTTGGTTGCCGCTGTAGTTGGCTGCTTCTTGTAGCCGCATCAGCATATTCAACTACAAAAAACGAGTCATTTTAAAGTCTGGTAATTGTATATTTACCAGTTGTAAATTAAATTTCATATTTCAGGGCCGGGAGTCGAACTTACGACGGAAGGCACGCCTTACCGCTAGCGAGCAATAACGATGACTTTCGGTGATAGTGGTAGTAAATAGGTAATGCCTATAGGTACGCACCATCTTGTCAAAGCAATATTGTTACCGTGTAAAGTTCCCGCGTTTAATAAATAGATATGTAGTAAGAATGTCCTTACCAAAGGATCCTGGTTGTTGTTGGTGTTTGGATCTTGATTGTTTTCTTCTATCCCGATTTCCTCGACGGTTATCGCACGTAGAGTCTGAAAATAATACCTATTTTAGCGAATTGTGTTCTTTTTTGGTTAAATAGGGGGCAATGTCAATTTGTTACAAGCTAACCAATGATTGACCCAGACTCAACTGACGAAGGGCCTAAGATGAAGACTATTCATTCTGGCTTGACAGTATTCAATGAACTGGTTAACATAATGCACTATCCTATAAAATACTGTTAAACAATAATTTTAGAGAACGAACTATGGTAACAGACAGTAGATAATTCCTTCCAGCCTCTGTATACCCTGAACTCATTCAGACTTAAGGCGGTTGGTGTAGTTGCCATCAAATATATCAGAGCGGCAAGAGTGTTCACAAATATCTGAATAAAGCCACTATTTTTAAGACGTAAACGTGCCTGTTTACATATTTTTGATTCATTGTGTGACAGAGACAACATAATAAAACATTATCATGTTGTCCTTGTCACACGATCTTATATAACAGCCAGTGTGGGACCACGATAAGTCTAAAGCTTTGGATTCCTCCGAAAGCGGTGCCGTTATATAGCGGCCGCAAAAGACGGCCGTCTTTACGGTGACGACATGTGGAAAGTACCACGGCGTCATAACACACCGTCAGCCACCAAGGTCAAAGCGGCAAATTTGAAAAATGTAGGCGCGCAGGGATATCGTCCAATAGAAAATTTGAATTTCGCGCCTTTTTCTACTGACAAGATTTGCTTGACCATCTATAATTTACTTGGAGGATGAAATATCATCAGAAGAGGAAAATAATCGTAGTACGGAAACATTTATTCAAATCTCGTGTCATTTATTTAAAATGGCGTCACCGCTATCTAATAAAACGTTCACGAAACTATCGACACCGTCATGACGGCCGTCATCCAAATGGCGGCACCGCTTTTTTAAAGTCTATTTTTATATTCGGTAGACTGAAATGACAGTTAATAGTATAAAATGACATTTCATGTTCATACTATTAACTGTCATTTCAGTCTACGGAATAAAAAAACAGACTTTACGTTACGTTGACAATCAACGCCGTCTAGGAAACCGCGCCATCTTGTTTACATAGACAACGTTCTAGTGACGTCATTCTCCGCTATATAGCGGCCGTCATATGACGGCACCGTTTTCGGAGGAATCCAAAGCTTAAGTGTAAGGCCTGAGTGGACGCTCGAGTTGGGCGTGCAGTGGGGCGGGGCGTGCGGCGTGCATGTTAAACAAATGCAAGCGTATAGAAGCGGCCTTTGTGCACGCTGCTCAAATCACTTGTGAGGTCGACGCCACGCTGCACGCAACGCCGAACGCTCTGCTTCGATCGTCCACTCAGGCCTTACACTAAACAGTGTCAGTACTCACGTGCGAGTGGTTCGGCTCCCGCCACGGGTAGCTGGACTTGACGTGCTGCAGCGGGTCGACGGCCGCGTGCCGCCGCCGGCCGTACAGCGCCACGCCCTCGCGCACCGCCTCCGACGCGTACGGCACTATGCTGTAGTTCCATACGTCCGCAAACCACGCCTGTAAACGACAGAGGTTACATGTGGGCGTGGTAATGGGGTTCAAATTGCTGACACTCTGGGTGACACCACGGGTTATTCCCACTAGTTACCACCAAGTTGTTACCAGTGGTAATTGTTGGGATTTTTTTCCCACCTTTTTTACCACTGGTATAAAAATTCCCAGTAGTTACCAGTTGGGGGTAACTACTGGGAATAACCCGACACCACTAAACTCTGAGATAGGAAAATGAGGACTGAGCGTTTTCCAAAAAAAGTGTACATTTCATTCATGTCTTCAAAATATTGACTTCTTGGGCTCATTTTACTCAGAATCATTTGTACATTCACGCCTCATACATAAAAAAATGTGTCCAAAAATTTCCTTTCCTGATCGTCACATTCTTGTATGAAATTTTTTTTTATTTGTATGAACGTGACGCACTGGAAAATTTTTTTTTCATACAAAATTTTGGGACACATTTTTTCATGTATGAGGCGTGAATGTACAAATGATTCTGAGTAAAATGAGCCCAAGAAGTCAATATTTTGAAGACATGAATGAAATGTACACTTTTTTTGGAAAACGCTCGACTACGTTTGTACGGAGAAGCGGTCGTCCACTATGATGCTAATAAGAGCAGTACATATTTTCTTCAGTTTGTAATACATTATTGTCGAGGTCCAGAAGTAGCTTGCTTGCTGGCTGAGGATTCGGTTCGGACGACCTTGGGAGTCCGTTTAGTTGAATCCGAAGCCAGCAAGTAGCCTTCCATCCGAGTCATAGTGTCATATATATACATTTACATACTTTACTTTGCAGCATGTTTAGGCAAGTTTACCTGACTAGCATCCAGATCCATAGGGCAGGCGAGGAAGAGCCTCGGGCCGACGGTGACGTCACTGGAGGAGTGCGCCTCGAGGAACGCGTTGAGCGTCGACCACACGCCCGGCAGCCACTCCAGCACCGCGGCCAGCGCGGGCTCGCGCCGCCCCAGGCGGAGCTCTAGCGAGAATAGCTTGCGGCGGAGGTATCTGTAACAAAGTGATGCACTATGCGAATGTAGCGACCAACAAACAACGCGATATATGATGCAGTGTTCCCTGTGTCCAACTACGTGCACTACAGAATACCGGGTTATTCCCACTAGTTACCACCAAGTTATTACCAGTGGTAACTACTGGGATTTTTTTTCCCACCTTTTACCACTCGTTCGGGTCGGCTCGCATCGGCCGGCGCCTGCCGACGCGTCGACGGCTTTTTCGCTCTTATTGCGCGGACATAAGGCTTCTTCCTATCGGCTTTTGCCGAATGCGCGTCGATATATCTGGGGAGACCCTAAGAGCTACCCCCCGGGGGTTAGAAGTGGCAAGATATTAGCAAAATATTATCTATTTATGATCCCTTCACATGATAAGAAGATCTGTAATAAATATAAATACTCGTACATTCGTGTTTATTAATAATACACGTTTAGTTTATGTTTTTGTGTGTTAAAACTACGCATTGAGACTCAAGTGATATGTAAAGACAACAGGTAACGTCATGTCGTCATGAATACATCTGAATCTCGCCGAAGTCAGCAATGAGTCGATATTTGAGTCCTGATCCCGATGGTGCCAGAAATATCCGTGCGTAAGTGCGCACTCATGAGGGATTGTCAATTAACATTATTAGCCTAATTTTATAACGATTAATCGGGCATGAAAATGTACGTTCAATATTAGCTATATAAATATGCACAGTAGTATTTTGTGTGTACTTATTTCACTAAGAATTTAAACGACGAAGTATTAGTTACGCTTGGCGGTTCAAACGGTGAATGAATCCAGGTTCAACAAAAAATTGTAAATGCCTTTACCTGGCTAAAAATCCTTTCACAGGTTCCATGTGGTTGGCGGTGAGCAGCCATCGGAAATTGTGGTGCAGCTGAAGATTCGTCGTGTTGCACGTCGCTTGAGACATCGTTCCTGCGATAATAATTTGACGTGTTACAAATATATGTCAAAACATTACTGGGCGTTTTCTAAAATAAATATTAAAAACCTGATTCTTTCAAATTTGGACGTTCTTGGGCTCATTCTACTCAGAATCGACAGCATTTTCCATCCCGCCATTAAAAAAAGATGTCCCAATGTCCATTCCATTACGTCACGTTTTAGTATGAAAAAAATTTTCACTTGTATGTGCGTGACGTAGTGGAACGTACAATTTTCATACAAATTTTTGGGACATTTTATTTTATCATCAGAATTGAATATGCTAGTGATTCTGAGTTGAAAGAACCCAAAAACACTAGGATCTGTGAGAATCAGGTTTTCGATAGGTACTTATTTTAGAAAACGCCCTACTATCAAATTAGACTGCCTCAGGATTGCCCTCCAATTACTCTGAGTGGAACAATAATTAAAGTAGTTTAAGCCAACTTTTTACCAAAAAGTTCAAATTATATGTTGGATTGAATATTAGAGTAGAGAAGTTTACAAAGGGCCGGTAAGCATATGGGCCGTAAAAAAAGGTCTGGAAAATCAGATGACAGTCGGTTTCGTAAAAACATAGGATTCTTGGGACTAGATGTCCCTTTATTCCACCTATCCAATTTCTTCGTACAATATTCATTGCGTCTTACTCTCTTACTAAGCAAAATGTGAGATGCAAATACACATTGGACAGATGGAATACCACCCTTAGGGAGCCGCGGAAAAAATAGAAACAACGTTAGGAATACGATGTCTGTCTCACTTTCGGGCACAGGCTTCTCATCACAAGAGAGGTTGGCTTAACCATTTGGACGCCAATGACCGATATATTCGCACCGTAGCTTCATCGCCAAAGACCGATTAATCGGTCACAGACTACAGAGCAACATCGACCTACGTGCATATACATAAACTTCAACTTCACTTTTGACACTTCAATGATGTGGCGTCTGAGTGACAGCTTTTGTGTTTGACACGGCGTGGAAAAGGTTAAGAGCCAACAGGAGTGGTCATTTCTCCATACAAACGTACTCGACTGTTTCCTCCGTGGGTTTTGAAGCTAGAGCAATGATTTTTTAAGACAGATTAATATTGTCAATATCTGTGTCGGACCGTTTTGATTTTTTTGATATTTTTGTTTTTTAAGGCGCTAGAGCCCTTCAAAAATGGCCAAAATGGCCTAATTGACTATGCCGCAATGAGAGGCGTGGTATTCAAAACTTATATCAATTAGCCAAAAAAGCAAAACGGTCCAACACAGATAATTTGATAATCATTTAGATTTCCAAATTTGGTTACGATTGGTTAAGTTTTGGAGGAGGAAACAGTCGAGTACGAAACCTTGATATTTGAGATTTTTACGGAGGATTTTTCGCCTTATCGCACTAGTTTTAGGAGCCGCTTCCGTTAGCGAAACGGGTATATTTACCTAAAATATTTAAATCTCAGCTCCTGTTGGCTCTTAATAATAGTTACCAATGATAACAGGCATGTTCCTGTTGTCAGGCGGCAGCAGGCCCGCGAACGCGTCGCCGAGCCCGGAGGCGTGCTGCAGGTTGTCGAGCACCACCACCGACGGCAGCGCCGCCTCCTCGCCGGCCGCCGCCGCGCCGCACTGCTCCGCGATGTTCGCCAGGTACGCGCGCAGCTCGATACACGATTTGCGGTCCACACTGATAATTAAATTAAATAAAAAAGCGGCCAAGTGCGAGTCGGACTCGCCCATGAAGGGTTTAGGCGATTTATGACGTATTAAAAAAAAAACTACTTACTAGATCTCGTTCAAACCAATTTTCGGTGGAAAGGAGGGTGGGCAAATTGGCCTAATGACCAATAAGGACAAGCTATATGTCACTGGATAGCTTATTCTAAGTTCTAATACTTCTACTATGGCAGATAGTCCCAAATCTTTGTGTGAAAAAAGTTATCACCGCAAAAAGTAGTGTGAGTTTAAACGTGACTGTATAGTTTTTTTTGATACTAAGTTCCTGTGTCGCAGATCATTAAGGTTTTGTTATTGTGGATGATTTGGTGTCACGATATTTTAGTTTTTTATTCGTTTTCTTATGTTTTTTTGTGTCATATTTGTTTTTTTTTTAAACAGTGATTTGACAAGTCTTGTCATACAAAAAAATGGAGTATATAAAAAACCTTTCCAATGGTATGTCGCTTATTCTTATTGGTTCATAGGCCAGTGTCCATACAAATCTGTCCATCCTCCTTTACATGGTAATTAATGTACATCATATATATTTTTTTGTTTTATCATTCTGTTATTTTAGAAGTTACAGGGGGGGGGGGGGGGAGACGACACACATTTTACCACTTTGGAAGTGTCTCTCGTGCAAACTATTCAGTTTAGAAAAAAATGATATTAGAAACCTCAATATCATTTTTGAAGACCTATCCATAGATACCCCACACGTATGGGTTTGATGAAAAAAAAAATTTGAGTTTCAGTTCTAAGTATGGGGAACCCCAAAAATTTATTGTTTTTTTTTTCTATTTTTGTGTGAAAATCTTAATGCGGTTCACAGAATACATCTACTTACCAAGTTTCAACAGTATAGTTCTTATAGTTTCGGAGAAAAGTGACTGTGACATACGGACGGACAGACGGACAGACGGACAGACAGACAGACAGACAGACATGACGAATCTATAAGGGTTCCGTTTTTTGCCATTTGGCTACAGAACCCTAAAAATGTTAATATTTACATTAGTTCGTCGTATCTCTATGAAATGTTAAAACTGTTGAAGAACATAGTGCGAATGAAACGCGTGATTAACGCATGTAGACTGTAGGTACCTAAACCTCAGTTATTAGCTCGATTAGCAAACCAGGCTCGATTTATAACAGTCGAACCGCAGAGTTTCACTCATCACTCACGTTCCAAAATCAGCGTCTTGAATCACTACATAGTATAAAACAAAGTCACTTATCACTGTCTGTCTGTCTGTATGTATGCTTAGATCTTTAAAACTACGCAACGGATTTTGATACGGTTTTTTAAATAGATAGTGATTCAAGAGGAAGGTTTATGTATAACTTGTTAACCCGTGCGAAGCCGGGGCGGGTCGCTAGTATAGTATAAAACAAAGTCGCTTCCCGCTGTCTGTTCCTATGTATGCTTAGATCTTTAAAACTACGCAACTGATTTAGATGCGGTTTTAATAGATAGAGTGATTCAAGAGGAAGGTTATGTATAATTTGTTAACCCATGCGAATCCGGGGCGGGTCGCTAGTCTCACATAGTTTAATGAATGTCTGTAAAGTGCGATACACGTACTTAAAGGTGGCAACGGCTTCAGCGGGGTTCCCGCGGCGCTCGGTGCCGTTCCGTTGCACGTAGAACTCGGCTAGCTTGGCGGCCAAGTACGACTTGCCCGTGCCGCTCGGCCCGCAGAGGATCACTCGCTTGTGCTCCGATAACAGCGACACGTACCTGAATAATTATGATGATTGATGAAGTATGGAAAAACTACGTTTCTACAGAAAGCATTCACGAAACAAGAGGTTTTGAAGTGAAAACTTCTTTAGCGGCGCTGGGCACTTTTTGAAGTGGGGAAAAAATTATAAACTCGAGACAGCGTAAGGCGATCACGTGACCGTAAGGGGCGTAAGGTTTAGATGGCCACTCATAATTTAGATGACATTTATGTTGCGGACTCCTTTTCAAGACTACCTATGTTCAAATAATTTGACGCTGTCATGGCAGTATGTAAATAAACATGTCAATGAAAAAAGTGTGATCTTATTTGAGAATGATAATAACATATAATAAATAAATAGAATACCTCCGCTAAACGTGGGTATCGTGTTAACCGGGCGTCGGTAACATAGTGAGGTGAGTTTTCACTTCTATCGGCACTCCCGGAGTGCAACCGTTGTTGACTTTATGTTGCCGTGTCCAAAATGAGAAAAAACTACTTGACGATTTTTTTGTACATATCTGTAAAAACTAAACTACACGCATGCCATGTTTCGGGCTTTCTTCGGATAAAATCAAATTTCAAACTTGAAACAACTTGGAACTCACCTAATCATAATATTTTTTGGTATAAGGCTGTCAAACGCTAAGCTTCCGACGCCTTGCAGGCAAATGTACAGCGTGTTCACCGTCCCGATGATGTACCCGCACGGCAGCAGCTCCGGGAACCCGATCTCGGGCCCCCTAGTGGCCTCTCCCAGGTGGTACGACGTTATCGAGTCGGTGTTCAGCCCGAGATTCGTCCCAGGATCTATCCTTGAGAGATAATCTTTGAAAGTCTTCCTAACTATGTAATCTAAGTTCTGCCAGGTCGTCTTGCCGGATATGTACGTGTACGCTATCGTGTACTCGTTGCAGTTTATTGTCGAGTCGCTGTTGTATACGTTTTTGTAGGAGGTGCTGTGGGCAGATTTATTGCTTTTAAGACTGTTGGTGTTGGATTTGTTTATAGAGAGCGGGTAGTCTTGCGGTTCCGCCTCGGGGCTGTGGTTCTGCGAGAGTCGCGGCGAGTCGAAGCTCGGCTGCTTCTCGAAGTGGTTGTTGTACCCGCTGGCCGACTGTTTCGCATAAAACCTGCATTCGGATTCGGTGAGCGTGTCTTGTACTTCTTCGAAATATCTTTGGAATGTCTCTGGCTGTCCTAAATATACTGCTATTGCTATTTTCTTTCCGTCTGTCGTGTCGCCCTGACTGTCCGCTACACCTGAAAAGTAATAACACTTCCTATTTCGCAAATAGAACGCTTATATAAATATAAAAGTACCTCAATATATAATAGCACAGACACCAAACACAAGAAAATGTAACATATCATCAAGTTGACTTTTTTTTAATAACTCATTTTATCTCATAACAGCTAATTCATGTGACGCCAGTTACTGGCATGGCACTGCTACGTTGAAATATTCTGAACTTTTACGCTTTGTATTTCACTTTCGCTAAACATGGTTAGCTTGCTATCCATTTATTAGCATATAACTGGACGCAGTTATGCACAAAAGTTCCAACCCACAAGCATCTGTCATTAAATTATAAAAGCAATAGTCATTTATTTCAATGACATTTTATTGTGGGTTGGAACGTCCAATTATTATCGTAAAAGCGTTATGCTTACCTATATCGGAATAACTCTCCCCGATGGCTAGCTCGCGGCTCTTCGGCGGCGGCAGTACCGTGTTAATATCGTAATCCCCGCTGAGTCGGTCGCTGTTCAGCCCATTGGTGAATATATCAGCGGCCCCATTCAGCCCCAGTAGCGCTTCGTTCTCGCTCAGCTCGCAGGAAGCCTTGTTGCCGTATATAGGCTCGACCATGCTAGACTTGGGCGAGCCTTTCTTGGCAAAATCCATGGTCGGAGTGGAAGCTATGCAGTTGAAGTCGAGCTCTAGTGGCTGGGAGTGGATGTCGATGGTGGCCTGTGGGATAATAAAAACGTTATCGTTAGCTTAACGTACCTACCTACGACCCGCTGTCGAGCACAGGCTCTCTCAAAAACACCAAAGATATTGGGCTAAGGTACATTGACTGTCTGGGTCAATTTCTGAACACGATTTTTTTTCTGTCCGTGATGAAAATCGTGGGTTAGCATCAGATAATACTTACCATTTTTTTTTTACATAAAGAAGTCACACTTTCACACCGAGTTCCATATGAATTCACTGATTAATTGGTTTTTAGAGTACACTTAAAAATACCTAAAGGCTCAAATTACTGCTCCCGTGCCCTGTCCGGAATCTACTTTTGAGCATAATGAAAAATCCTACGAAAAATTCTACATTAGTATCACTAATTTTGTGTCAAATACTTAAACTAGATGATATTTACTATCACTGAGCACATACACTATTAACTTCATTGTGGTAAATAACTCGTGATCGATGTTTAAATTTTGTCCGAGCGCGCGAGTACAATTTCGTCGGCAAAACTCACAGGGCTCTGACAGCCGACGTCTGTATTTGAACCGCCTCGTGTCCCGCCTCACCTGTACTGGCAGTATTCGGCTGTCTTTCAAAGCAAACGGATGTACGTCAAGCCGTGGCGTGTTTGAGCAAATCGCGTAAGTATTTCGGAATCCGGGTGGGCGACAATTTTTTTCTAATTTCGATGCCCCTTATAAATTTTATTTTCCACATAGCTTTTCAATAACAATTGTCATATTTAGGAGCCCTTTATGTATCTTTATGTAAGCGATAACATAACAGTTTGGTCAAACACGATTTAAATTTTTGGCGAATTTTTTTATTACGAATTCTAATTTCCGTGCCCTAATTCCCATAGCAAATTTACCTAAAACAGCTGATTAAGTGGCACGGGAATTAGAAAGTATTACATTTATTGTCAACAAATCTTTTATTGGGGGCACTTTAAGTTAATTGGCAATGTTTACGTCATATTATTATTACATTTATGTATATTGGCATTGAATATATATTATATGTAATAATAATATGACGTATATCTTTCTATTTTGCATTTAAGGAAATCTTAAAGAATGCACAACAATTTGTGAACGGTTTTTTAGTATAAGTACTATAGTACATACAGGGTGGACGCGAATAACCCGGGCAATTTTAATACGTAAGGTAAGGTGGGGTAAGACGACACCGGGGTAAGACTATCACTTGTATGGAATCCTTGTACTGTTAGTCTTGCCCCACCTTACCTTATTCATTGATCATATTATAACATTAAAATATTATATAAACATAAAACTATTTCTGGAATTATTACATATTATAATACCTGTACCTAAGGTTACATGAAACAAAATGAATCAAATTTGCAATGTTTTTTTTTGTAAATTTGACAGCTGACAGCGTATACCGTATAAAGTTTAAATATCTGGGAGACCGAGCTTTGCTTGGAAAACATATACCTACCTAAAAACTCAAAAATGCGCGTTTTCCCAGAGATAACACCTAGCTAGATCGATTTTTCACCCCAAAAAAGCCTCATATATGATCAAATTTCATTCGAAATCGTTAGAGCCGTTTCCGAGATCCCCGAAATATATACAAGAATTGCTCGTTTAATAGATTAGTTGTTATAAATTAGCTTTTCTAATACAAGAAAAAATAAATATATATCCTATTCTTACTATATTATAAATGCGAAAGTATCTCTGTCTGTCTGTCTGTTATCTCGTCACGCTTAAACCGCTGAACCAATATCATCTTGATGATATTTGGCATGGAGATAGTTTGAGACCCGGGGAAGGACAAAGGATCTGGGGGCACGGCAGTGCCGCCGCCAAGTCGAGCAAAACAAAGTGGCACGGCCGTACCATCAAATCTCAATAACATTCTATCAAAATAACATTTAATGCACTTTACAATCCCTTAGTTTTGTCACTGACACAATCACTCACGATCATCATTATTTTAAGGTACTTCTAGCATACCCAAATTTGAAACGTAATTTGGTTTTAGCTTTTTAAGCCAATAAAAATCTAATAATACTGCAATATTAGTCACGTTCTAAAGATCTAATAACTGCATAAATAAGTTTGTAATCCCATAGAAATATATGCGATAACAACGTTACCTTTTAGTTCTTACAATTAGTAGGGAAAGTAAAGGTACACTACGACGTACGATGTGAGTATGAATAAAGATGTGTATACATAGTATCAGTATGGTATGGGTATGATTACCTGAAAAGAAGGACAGCCTACAAAAAGAGATGTGATCCTATCAAAAACATTACATGTAAAAAGATGCAAGTCTCGCAACGCAGTTCTTCTACTACAAAAAAGTTTTGAGATGTAATGGGAAACCAAGTCGGTTATTTTAGTCAGTGCCAGGGGGTATTAAAATCGTAATACTATTAGATACCTTATTAGGGTTCCGTAGCCAAATGGCAAAAAACGGAACCCTTATGGATTCGTCATGTCTGTCTGTCTGTGATAGTCTTACCCCACCTTACCTCATATGTGGTCAAACAATTTTTTGTGTTATGAATTTATGAAGGCAGCATATTCGATTTCTTCAGATTAACTTACACAATAACTTCTTCTCACTGTGCCCCTATTTACTTATTTCTTAGTATCATTTCCTATACGGCCATATACCAGATCATACACCTTGTACCTATCTACATGCAGATACATCATGACACTTTTTAATTTAATGAATAGTTTTGTATGTATGTATGTATGTAAGTAGGTATTGTTTTGAAATATGTACATTTTACTAAGAAAGAGAGATTAGTTGCCATTAAAATCAAGGAAACGATTAGTCAAATACGTAGTTTTTAGTGTATCATACTTTCGTAGATTTGTCGTCCGAAACTAAAATTAAAGAAGGTAAATATGTTCGATGCCGCTTCAGTATGGTTAAAGTACATTATTGTAGATTAAAATATACATAAATAATAGTTTTAACTACCAAAATAAGTTAAGAAAACAATTCCTGTGCCATGTTCTAATTTCCGTGCTAGTAAAATCTAATTCCCATGGACACACTAATTCCCGTGCCCTGACAAAAATTTTAAATTGAAATAACTTTTATAGTTTTATGAATATTTTTACCCCATAAGAAAATTAATGTTTATTATATTTTTTATCAAATTATCAGCATAATTTTTTTTTTGTAATGTTAGTATTTCAAAATTCCATGGAAATTAGACAAAAATGCTCGTTTGGTGAAATTGACCCGTCTGATTGTCTACGCACATTTATTTATGTATGACATTGTTGTTTTTCACCAATATCAATTTGCTACTAGCCAGAATTCAAAGCCTTGAACTCTAGTTTGAAGGGTTTATTTTATACTAAAAGAGTGGCATACAAGCGTACGACGGTAAACGCAGCCATTGTAGACATAGCAGTTCCGCTATGGCTTCATGATAGCTAACCAGAACTTTCCATGTAATGAAATTTTATCGAAGTTACGTTTGAAAACAACCAGTCTTGTTTTATAGTCGGTGCAGATTTCTACTGTTTCTATGTAGTTGGAATGGCATTTAAATTATATACAGACTATACAGAGCACAACATTATTTTTCAAATACTTATTAATAAATAATACCATAAAATGAGGTTTATGATTAAATAATTACTATTTTACTTTTCCTATACATTAATATCTAGACGATAAAGCTGGCAATTAATTGCTTTAATGTCATTTTGTTGAACATTTATATAGGTACATAACATAAAAATAAGTGGAATAATATAATTGCATTTGCATATTAGATAGAAATTGAGCTGCTTTCCCTATTAGTACATTATTACCATGTTAGCTTTCAATTGATACTTTTCCTCACAATGTCAGAAATACACGTCTCTGCTCAGGCGAGGTGGGGCCAGTTCTATTTGCGGTATATTGTATAGTGAATCATTCAGTAGTGTCACTATACTAGATTTGTGATTTTCTTCATCAAACACTATTGGATCGCCATTTTTCACCAGTTACATACAGTGTATAAGTTATAATTTGCACCAGACGATAATGTGGACCCTAGTCCTTTGTTAATTACTCAGCAATATAATCAAGGAATCGGTGCGACATCCGTACTGCTGCCGCCTCCGCGCCAGTCAGGAAGAGCGATTGCGTGCTGTGATTTCACACCGACAATCAGGACATTTCCTGATTGCCTAAAAGCCACCTAAAAGCCAATCACATCGCGGACAATATAAGACGTCCCTGATAATATTGTTAGTAACTGATCTTTGGTAAATTCAATGGGAGTTAAGTTAATGTTTACTAAGTAAGAGTTAAGTTTAAGATACCAAAAATCGGTCTGGGCAAATCTTACATTTAACAGAGGACCACTTTCCGAGGAACCAGTTTGTAATACAACGGAACGTTTATGTATCGAGCCGTTTATTACTTTGAGATAATGACAGTTTGCTCGTAAATGCTATGATATCTTTATTACGAATGTAGACAAATATTAGGAAACATGTCTATGATACAATTCAATATAAAAAATATAACAGCTTGTATTAATTAACATTGAGCGTTATTATTTGTGTAAGATTTAGTAGTCTATTAATTTTAACTACTGAAAAATTCTCAGTGAACAGGTTTGGAGAAGTTCTCAGTTGTAGCCGTTCGTTGTGCTGTTTCAGGTTCAATCTGGTTCTACAGCATTAGTATAGGTACCTGGTGCATGGTGGCCTGGTCGGCGAGGCTGAAGCGGCGCGGGTCCTCGACGGCGGAGCCGCCCGTGCCGAGCGAGCTCTGGCTGCCGGCGAGCGAGCGTGACGTCACCAGCCGCTGCAGCCGCTCGTTGTTCTGTTTCAGGTTCAATCTGGTTCTACCGCATTAGTATAGGTACCTGGTGCATGGTGGCCTGGTCGGCGAGGCTGAAGCGGCGCGGGTCCTCGACGGCGGAGCCGCCCGTGCCGAGCGAGCTCTGGCTGCCGGCGAGCGAGCGTGACGTCACCAGCCGCTGCAGCCGCTCGTTGTTCTGTTTCAGGTTCAATCTGGTTCTACCGCATTAGTATAGGTACCTGGTGCATGGTGGCCTGGTCGGCGAGGCTGAAGCGGCGCGGGTCCTCGACGGCGGAGCCGCCCGTGCCGAGCGAGCTCTGGCTGCCGGCGAGCGAGCGTGACGTCACCAGCCGCTGCAGCCGCTCGTTGTTCTGTTTCAGGTTCAATCTGGTTCTACCGCATTAGTATAGGTACCTGGTGCATGGTGGCCTGGTCGGCGAGGCTGAAGCGGCGCGGGTCCTCGACGGCGGAGCCGCCCGTGCCGAGCGAGCTCTGGCTGCCGGCGAGCGAGCGTGACGTCACCAGCCGCTGCAGCCGCTCGTTGTTCTGTTTCAGGTTCAATCTGGTTCTACCGCATTAGTATAGGTACCTGGTGCATGGTGGCCTGGTCGGCGAGGCTGAAGCGGCGCGGGTCCTCGACGGCGGAGCCGCCCGTGCCGAGCGAGCTCTGGCTGCCGGCGAGCGAGCGTGACGTCACCAGCCGCTGCAGCCGCTCGTTGTTCTGTTTCAGGTTCAATCTGGTTCTACCGCATTAGTATAGGTACCTGGTGCATGGTGGCCTGGTCGGCGAGGCTGAAGCGGCGCGGGTCCTCGACGGCGGAGCCGCCCGTGCCGAGCGAGCTCTGGCTGCCGGCGAGCGAGCGTGACGTCACCAGCCGCTGCAGCCGCTCGTTGTTCTGTTTCAGGTTCAATCTGGTTCTACCGCATTAGTATAGGTACCTGGTGCATGGTGGCCTGGTCGGCGAGGCTGAAGCGGCGCGGGTCCTCGACGGCGGAGCCGCCCGTGCCGAGCGAGCTCTGGCTGCCGGCGAGCGAGCGTGACGTCACCAGCCGCTGCAGCCGCTCGTTGTTCTGTTTCAGGTTCAATCTGGTTCTACCGCATTAGTATAGGTACCTGGTGCATGGTGGCCTGGTCGGCGAGGCTGAAGCGGCGCGGGTCCTCGACGGCGGAGCCGCCCGTGCCGAGCGAGCTCTGGCTGCCGGCGAGCGAGCGTGACGTCACCAGCCGCTGCAGCCGCTCGTTGTTCTGTTTCAGGTTCAATCTGGTTCTACCGCATTAGTATAGGTACCTGGTGCATGGTGGCCTGGTCGGCGAGGCTGAAGCGGCGCGGGTCCTCGACGGCGGAGCCGCCCGTGCCGAGCGAGCTCTGGCTGCCGGCGAGCGAGCGTGACGTCACCAGCCGCTGCAGCCGCTCGTTGTTCTGTTTCAGGTTCAATCTGGTTCTACCGCATTAGTATAGGTACCTGGTGCATGGTGGCCTGGTCGGCGAGGCTGAAGCGGCGCGGGTCCTCGACGGCGGAGCCGCCCGTGCCGAGCGAGCTCTGGCTGCCGGCGAGCGAGCGTGACGTCACCAGCCGCTGCAGCCGCTCGTTGTTCTGTTTCAGGTTCAATCTGGTTCTACCGCATTAGTATAGGTACCTGGTGCATGGTGGCCTGGTCGGCGAGGCTGAAGCGGCGCGGGTCCTCGACGGCGGAGCCGCCCGTGCCGAGCGAGCTCTGGCTGCCGGCGAGCGAGCGTGACGTCACCAGCCGCTGCAGCCGCTCGTTGTTCTGTTTCAGGTTCAATCTGGTTCTACCGCATTAGTATAGGTACTTGGTGCATGGTGGCCTGGTCGGCGAGGCTGAAGCGGCGCGGGTCCTCGACGGCGGAGCCGCCCGTGCCGAGCGAGCTCTGGCTGCCGGCGAGCGAGCGTGACGTCACCAGCCGCTGCAGCCGCTCGTTGTTCTGTTTCAGGTTCAATCTGGTTCTACCGCATTAGTATAGGTACCTGGTGCATGGTGGCCTGGTCGGCGAGGCTGAAGCGGCGCGGGTCCTCGACGGCGGAGCCGCCCGTGCCGAGCGAGCTCTGGCTGCCGGCGAGCGAGCGTGACGTCACCAGCCGCTGCAGCCGCTCGTTGTTCTGTTTCAGGTTCAATCTGGTTCTACAGCATTAGTATAGGTACCTGGTGCATGGTGGCCTGGTCGGCGAGGCTGAAGCGGCGCGGGTCCTCGACGGCGGAGCCGCCCGTGCCGAGCGAGCTCTGGCTGCCGGCGAGCGAGCGTGACGTCACCAGCCGCTGCAGCCGCTCGTTGTTCTGTTTCAGGTTCAATCTGGTTCTACAGCATTAGTATAGGTACCTGGTGCATGGTGGCCTGGTCGGCGAGGCTGAAGCGGCGCGGGTCCTCGACGGCGGAGCCGCCCGTGCCGAGCGAGCTCTGGCTGCCGGCGAGCGAGCGTGACGTCACCAGCCGCTGCAGCCGCTCGTTGTTTTGCTTCAGGTTCAGCATCTCGTTCTGGAACATTCTACTAGCTTAAAACCAGCCTATCTCTTATCTTCATCTACAAGTTCGATGAAACGAATCAGTTAGGGTAACGAGAGTTTAGATGCTTTTCTTAAAATTCATGTTGGTGCTTAAATTCAAGGTAATCTATGCAATGATAATTTAGTTTAACATTCAATGTTAAATGTAGTGATTTCCTTATAGATCGATCTGATTGTCGTCTAAACATGAAGCAAGGATGCCTTAATATGAAAATTATTTGCACAATTTACAAAATTATGGTCGCATCGATATTTTTCTGACTATTTTTCGATGTACAAGTTGAATTCAATTGTCGGTTAGGAAGTATCAGATCTCCAGCGACTGAAACTTGTATTGTACAACCGTCCATACGTTTTTATAACTTTCGTCCTAGGTCGTATACCAAAGTTGACAATTGAATTTTGACTTGATCGATTATTTACACGAGTAAGTCCTCATAAATACAATAAATTCAATATTTTCGTCTTGACTTTGATTTCGCAATTACGGGGCGACACGTCTATGTATAGGTACGAGTATATATAGGACCAAGGTAACGTTGAAGTTTGAAAAGGAGACACCTACGGTCTCGTATTGTGTTCTTTCCGGTCTACATAACAGGGCCGGGCCCCGTGAACTCGCATGGCTACCGGTATTCTCGTTTTAGTCTAGACTAGATCGAGATCGAACATCTGCGCACAGTATGGTCCAATGCGTTTAATAATATCAAGCGGTAGGCGCATACCTTTATCTGCAATAATGACCTATTTCTACTCTGAACGCTTTTATCCACGCAGATGGTTCCAATGATTGCATTTAAAAGTGGGGATTTCAATAACAGTTTATATTTTTGTTTATGTTTAACGTTCTATGTTTATATACTGTCGCTATTTTCATTATCGGTTAGAGGCGAATGAAACGAATGGTGAATGATTGGAATCACACATTAGGTAAGAGAAGGGAATTAGCAACTACAGTCCAACAATAAAGAATAAAATGAAATAAAGCGGGATTAAAATATTTTATGTCTTGTAAAACCATTTTTTTTAAAGCAAGGTCAAGGTTTAGAACTATTGCAACCCTATCTGTTTGAAGTGTGGTCACTGAACTTTTAATGCAGACTATTATTTATTTATTTATTTAATCATTTAATCATTGCAATCATGTACAACATTATAAGTATACAAGGTACACATATGTGAACATGAACCCGGACAGGGTATAGCAATTAGTTTTAATCTTATACTAAAGTCTTATTACAATAAATGGTCGTAGTTTATATATAAAAAAAAAAAATTGCATTACATAATAATATGTTGCGTTTCGAAGATATCTTCAAATGACGCATTTACCACAAGAGACGCATTTACCTCGGTTGACCTTAATTAATATAACAATTAAATATTGCTCCATTGATATGGCTAGGAGCACAATGCACTTATACGGTAGAATAAGACGAATGAATTACTACTCGTATATGTGAATGCACAATTGCACATTACTCATCATAATGACAATCTTTTCTTGTCTTATTACTAATCAAATTATTCACAAATGCCATCGCCATCGCCCTACGCGACAACTCTACCATCTTCACCACTTGGATGGTTGGCAGTCCTCAACTGTGCGTTTCTCCAGAGACTTCCTGCCTCGCACAGCTAAACTGTGGAATGAACTGTCTCCTGCGGTATTTCCGGACCGATACGACCTTCAAACCTTCAAGAAAAGAGCGTACTCCCATCTTAAAGGCCGGCAACGCACTTACAAAGCCTCTGGTGTTGCGGGTGTCCTTGGGCGGCGGTAATCGCTTACCATCAGGCCCCTATTTCACCATGGTGACAGGTGCGACAATTGTCGACATCACTGTTACTGACGTCACAGGCCTTCATAGGCTACGGTAACCGCTTACCATCGAACGGGCGGTGTGCTTGTTTGCCACCAACATTTTATTTTTAATAAAACTACATTATATCGCCTATAAATAAGTACTTATTTTGCGAAGCTAATGACAATTGTCACAAGAAACACGACACTTGTCCCGAAATTCCGACACAGAACTCATTTCCTGTCAAAAATTACATGAAATTCTTTGAAATCTTGTGACAATTGTCATAAACATCGCAAGAGAAATACCTGTTTATTTCCGATATAATAACGATTTTTTTAATAATACAATGATGGTGGCAAACTGGCATACGGCCCGCCCGACGGTAAGCGGTAACCGTAGCCCATGGATGCCTGTGACGTCAGCAACAGTGATGTTTTACAATTGTCGCACCTGTCACCGTGGTGAAATAGGGGCCAGGTGATCCGTCTGCTCGTTTGCCTCCTATATCATAAAAAAAAAAAAAAAAATAACACAGCTGGACATACCCGCATCTTGATGACGGTGTCCTTGAGGCTCTCGAGCTGGTGCGCCGAGCTCAGCGCCTCCAGCCGGATATCCGTCAGCACCAGGTCCTTTTCTCGCAGCTGCCGCTTCAGCTCGTCCACCAGCACCGACTCTTCTGGTTTATCTGTCACAGTTATAGCTAATTATAACTTCAGAAATGAGATAAAGGAACACGATGTCTTTTGATCACTTGAATTAGACAAGGTAATATATTAGTGGTATATTTGACAAAAATCCAGGCTTCATGGAAATCAATCGCGTCTTGTCACGGTCTTTAGACGTGAGAAATCGACCTAAAGGAATAATAATTCAATTCAATTTATTTATTTAAAAGACAATAATGGTCCATAATGGTTAGTAACAATTAAGATTAAAAACTAAGTGTTAGTGGAACAAAAACAGAAAGCGATTTACAACATACACAGACAGCAATAACTAAATCTATCACCTAGTAGCGGTTATGACACACTCAAAATGCCGCATTATAGGTGAGGCACGCACTCTGCAGAGCAACGAGGCAACTCTCTTTCGTATTATTGCATAATAGTCATCCGCATAATAAGTCATTTTTTTAATTATCTATCTATTCGAGTAATACGCATGTGAGGGACGAACAAACTTAGGCACAATGAAACTATGAGCGTTTTGGTTTCGCTATTTTGGCTGTGGAAAACAAAGTGGTTACAAAATTCAAGAGCTAAGTAGGTAAAGTGCAAGTATTATAATGTTCACCCCACTCTTGACTTTCACTTTGGCAACCCAATTTCACTGAGACCTTGTTGGCTATTGTTTACCTAACAGGGACGTAAACTGTATTATTTGTTTAATATCTATATGGTGGCGTCCGCAAGGCACGACCGCGGTCCGGCGACGCTGGAGCACTCTCTCAAAACCCGACCTCACACTGTAATAGGCTACATGACTAATTTTCATTTATGGTATCAATCGATCGGGTTTGTTTTTAGGATCAAATGTCTATATGGGACCCATTGTATTAAAGCAATACAAAAGTCAGAAATTGTAGTCAACAGTCGCACTTCACTCGCGAAACGCTCTAAACAAAACGATAAGGGAACGTGACGTCAAGGTCTCTAAGAGCCCATCTTGTAGTATGGACAAAACAAGAAAATTGCGGTTTTGTCGGTGAAATATTGCGTTTATGTATATAGTTGCTCTACAATATTTTTTTGGATGAAATGTAAGGAATCGAATGGTACCCCTTACATTTATCGTTTTTGGAAGTTAAAAAAAAACTTAAATTTTGAAACTTTCAGGTCCTGTATTTTTGTAACATATCCATATTTTATTTTAATATCCACATTATTGTGATACATTGCTCGTTTGCTATCTATTTTATTTACTAGATTTTGTTATAAAATTCAACATTCATTTTGATCTGATTTTCAGACGAATGTTCATAAATCCACGGGTTTTGTGCTTTCATAGTACCTACAGTACTTAACCCGTAATTTAAGCACTGATTCCCAAAAGCTAAGACCCGCTAATAGTCCCATTCTAATGATAATCAATCAAAAGTATATGTATATATATAAACTTATGTAAAAAGGATAGGATAGTCTGTGTTAATGTGTCATTGTGCGCAAATGTGTGATGGTTACATAATTAGTATAATTACTCTTTCTAGGTGTACCAGGAATGTAAGCTTCTTACGCTTTATCGTACCCATCTAATAATAACTAAGAGTAGAAATCTGCACGAAATCCATGTCGAACCAAATTATCGCAGCTTTAAAGACGTCCACTTTCGGACATAAACCCAAAGGTACTATACTTCTCTGTTTGGCCTAAAGGTTGACTGGTAGAGAATGCCGTGAAGCATTAAGTCCGCCTTTTGTCACTGTATTTTTTTACTGTGCAAGAAAGTTTAAATAAATAAATAAAGGTAACAATGACGAAGCGCATTGCCATATCCACCTCGCTATTTCCATCATTGTCCGGAGGGCACGTCAAGTTGTCAACTCGTGTCATGACACAGCGGCACAGACAATCCAACCTTTAGACATAGCATAGTCGCGCTACCCCCTCTGCCACACATACGGTAGCGTTACTCCATCTTCGAGTCAATCTTTGAACGGACCAATCACGGCACGGGATTCGCTCACCTCGTCCCCCCGCACCCCCGTATTTTTGACAGCATCGGTTTCATAAAATAATTGCTCTAAACTCAGTCTAGAGGATTCCTAGTCTATGCACAGCGGTCACGCCGACTTGATGTTCATTTGTTTACCTTTGGTTTGTTCCGCGGGGGCCTGCGGGCACGTCGGCTTGTCCTTCGCCTCTGGGATCGCCTCATGGGAATGTTCTAAACTGTTCTCGTTGCTTCCCTCGCGGATCGTGTGCGGATCGTCGTAGTGATGGGAGCCCGATGAGCTGTCCTGAGACGACAGCTGCCCGAGCGACGAGTGCTTGGCCGTTTTAGATATCTTCGCATTTCGAGAGAAAGCTTTCGTAAATGACGAACGCAGCTGTTGACAATATCGAAAGTAAATTAAGTATACAGAAGTCAAGCTAAATTGACGCATAAGGGATTCACTACGCTTAATCGCATTAGAAAGAAATTTTAACGTAGGTAAAAATAACAAAATGGTTAGTCGCTTTTTGCTCTGATACGAATAAACAGAAACATCATGCTGCAGTCAATAGATAAACTCAACGAAACCATCACACGGCTTTGATCGAGCCCATATGAATAAGTGGCCAGGTGCAGTCTAGGGCTATATTATTTTCATTTATTCCAAGGAACTGAAATATCTTGCTTTGGGTGGTGTTTATTATTATCCTAATGTACCTATATTGTATAAAGGTGGTCCAACTTTGTATGGGATAAAAGTACAATAAACTTTACCTCACCATAATTATAATTAGGTATGATTAATACGAAATAGTAATCCATGCACTACATTTGAACTTATTTGTTTATGCATTTATACCTCGACGACCTCCAAAACATGTTCTAAAATATGGAAATATCATATTTGTACACAAAAAGTAAAGAAAATATTTGTTGTGAAGAAATGTACCTAAAGCAAATGTATGTTGACAATGTGTCTTACAAGATTCATAATTTTTGTCGTAGAGCTTTTTTGCCCTATCAGGCGCAAGCGAGACTCGAACTCACTTTTTTTTATTTGGCAAGAGTTAACGAGTAAAATACGTTGAATGCAAATCTTTCGAGTAGTAACTTACCCATCCTTTCTTCTTATGCTTCTTATCGTGCGGCGCGGAAGAGCCGCTGCTGAGGCTGTTGATGCTCGACACGCTGTCTGTGGAAAGGTGTCGAGTGATCGCTCCGTTCCCGGTTTGTGCCAAGCGCTGCGGCGAACTCTGCTGGGTGTGAGGTGCTGCCGGCTCTTGCTGTTTTTCAGCCTAAGGAAAAAATTAAGTTACCACCAGTTAGACTGGTAAAATTATGTAATAATGGCGACCGTAGAGCTGTACCCTCGCCTTGAGGTTTACGCGACTTTAAACGCTAGCGACTGCATAAACTCAAACGTATCTCGCTTGCACCAATGTGCAATGCTTTATATATGGGTTTAATTCCCTTTATTTTAACGTTTAATAGCATCAATCATTATGTGAGACAGATCCGTGTGTCTTGTCACTTGTCAATTCAAGAGACACGACGACGTCGAAAGTGGAACGGGAACAGATACATTGATGGCCAATTGGATGCAAATGGAGCCTCACTGCTCGGCTCATTTCATGTCAATTATTTATTTTATAGGCCGTAGCTTTCCAATATGTTATCGAATCGATAATTATCTGAAGATATGATTTACAGATGTACGTATTTAGATACTCTACCGATATCCCTGTGTCAAGGGATATCGTACGCGATTGCCTAGATACACAAATATTTCACTAATATCGGACATTGTTTTAACTAAACTGCACTTAGTCGCATATAATATATGTATATCCTTTAGCCGCCCAAAGGCCTTTAAAAAGGTCTCCAGTCCATTCTATTTTGAATCTTTATTATGACAAATCAAAAAACACATGTTGACAACGTACTCGTATGATGTCAACATGTGATTCTTGGACTAATTCAGTGTACATATTTATATTTCCCGTACCCTTGTATATAACTATATATACGTATAGGATCTCTCCCCTATAACTTTCGGGTAAAGGGGAGAGATCTTTAGACATTTTGTGTCTGTATATAAGCCAAATAAGGATGAGTACTTATGTACACAAAAGCATGGGTTACCTGTCCCGTGATGTTGACGCCGTCGGCCCTGATGCCCATGGACTGCATGTGGGCCGTGGTCAGCCCCGCCTGGATTGACTGCTTCCGAAGCAGCTCGATGGTCTGTCTTAGCTCGGTTAGCTCCGAGTCCTATCACAAAATTACTCACTTTACATTTTATTTTTAACAAACGGCACGCTATTCATTTCTCTTGTTAAGACATGGTTGTTAGACACTCACCCATCCACATATGTATAATGATCAAGATTATTTGACTATATAAAAAGGAAGAAATCATTTCAAAACGGCAGAAATGAGATCGTACCGCCAATAAAATTCACTGTAGAAGTGGAAACTCTCACTCGATATACCTACTTTAAAAAATAATAATTTATAATGCAAATAAAACACAAAGTTAATAAATCGTTAATAAACAAGTGAGTCAGTGATAACTAACGATTATTTTAGGATGTTTTATATAATTATGACTAATGCACATAGCGTATCGCATGAGAGTGAAATTTAGTGCAATAATAAAATGTAATTTATTATAATGTGTACGTTACCTTTCTCTCGGCAGTGGCCGTGAGCGATTGTAGCCTCTGCGTCATGTTCGAGAGGCTCTGCTCGAAAGCAGATACTACATGTGCCTGTAACAATGAAAAAACACTAATGAAGTATTCTCTTCATATTTTTTTATTTATTATTCAGGTGGGTGGACGTATGGTTGTAATTTTCATTTAAGTACTTTAGATGTCAACTTTTACATCTGGCATACGTTGCGGTAGTTTTCAACGGAAGTTAACAGTAGAAAGTATTCTATTAATCACTTTTAAATAATATATTACATTTAATACCATTGTAGAACAAAGTACTATCTAAATGTATTGTAGTACAGTTCGACGTGTGTTTGCTGCATTTGCTTTCACAATGTCATGATTTGGAATTTGTAACATTTGTTTGTTTGTATTTGCGCGCACGGGAATGGTGTGCTGACAGCAAACAAACGAGGATAAATCAGATACCGGCTCTACGTAAATATGTAATTTGTTCGGATCACAAAAATCCTATAATTTTATTCAAACTGCCAAAATAAATTCCTATAGTAGTTTCCGGCCATAATAGTAAAACAAGACTGGTAGTTAAAAGGAACCCCCTCGCATCGAGCCAATACTGGGGACCGATATAACATTTTAACATCGTAAGAGTTCGTACGAAATACATAGATGTTCTTAACAGTTTTAATTTTGAAACATCTAACCAGTCTAACATACATACATAAAAAACACCATTTTAGAAATTGGTCCTTTACGAGTTACACTACTATGTAGGTATTGTAGTGTAGATAGCAACCTATGTTACGTCTAACCTAAATGAAACTTTTACAGTTGCATTTTGTAGACTGGTTTATCGCTCACTGCGTTTGCGCTGAGCCTGATTAGTATTTAGAATATGAGTATAATAATTAGGGCTTCTTTGCAACCAGTCGACCGACATCCTGCGTTCCGCGCGTGAGTAATCAGAAGTGGCCACAAGCCGGCACAGATCTCTTTAATGGGTTAGTTGTAGGACGAGATTGCTCTGTTACTCGGCATGACGTTGCTACCTCACCTCACCTCGATAATGATTTAAATTGCTCTCGCCCGTGTACGCTCGATGCCTATATCGGCTCGATGACACTGTAATTGCCACATAAATACGAGTATTAAAACCAAAATGCGCGCGGCTTTGACTTTATATACTTTCTACGCAACTTTTTTGCGCAAACCTTTTCCTAATAGGGTTTGGGTAATGGGTAAAAATCGAATCTATCAAAAACAATTACGCAGCAATACTTACTACAACGTTGTAAATTGACAATAATATTATTGTTATGCTAAAAATTCAAAACAGTATCGGTGGCTGAAATTAAACATTTATTTGAAAAAAAATAGCATTTTCAATTGGTATCTTTGAAGTGATTATGGAATATACCTAATTGATTCTGTAATTTCATCATTAATTCACGTTCACCCTTTTGCTTATTAATAAAATAAAATAAGACTGACATTTATGAAAAACACCTAGGGGCTGAACGATAAGTAAACATTTTATACAGATATACTGGAAATGTGAGTCATCGAATTAAATTGCTTTATAGGCCGGCAATAGTGGGCGTGGGCTAACTGGACACGGGAAGCTTTATTCGACGTCACAGGAACGCACTCAGCGAAATTAAAATACATGGTCGCAGAGGGCAACGAACGTGTTCCCTAAACGTAAACAGGGGAACATTACTTGGATACATACAGTATAGGTTACATAGATAAATGTTTTGTTGTCAGTTTTAGTATTGTCAGTTACGGTCAAAAAGCACGTAATGTTCCAGGTCTTAAAACAATTTCTAATGGTGCATATGCACTCGTACTAATGAAAAACAACGACACCTTACATACAAGTAGTCCGTTCAGTATCCTAATAGGGGTTCACCTGTTTGCAAGCATGCTGCCGAGCCAATTACGCGTTCGTCAGAGATGGATCTACGTGGGACACCTTTAGCACACGCCGGAGGGCAATGGAGAAAAAGTGCGCGAAGCAGGTGCCACGTAATTATTAATCGACAGCTGAGGATGCAGCCGCTCTCGGGGAATTAATGAGAGACGACAGACTTCCTAGGCATTTACCACGTGAATCTAAAGCTGGGGGATAGGGACAACAAGAATATCTTACCTTCGTTGAAACGTTGGACTTTCAATTTGGTTATATAGCATAATTTCTAAAATCACATTTCCTAAGTACGAAATTCCTAAAACAGAACATCGAAAATCAAAATGTCTAATGTACGAAATTCCTAAAGACGCATGTCCTAATACACTTTTAATCGAACGATCTCATTTTCGAAAATAAATATTCCTTTGTACACAATACCTAAGGACAAAACTTTGAAAGTCAATATGTCTAGTGCTCAAAATAGCTACGTTCAAAAAGCCTAATGACAATATATTGAAAATCAATATTTCCGAGAATATTTCCTTCATACCCTAAGTTGACGGAGCCCCGCTACGTGGGGCTCTTATTTCTGGGCGGTTTGCCCTTCGGGCATTTGAAGCTACCTAACGAACCTAACCTACCTACCTATTGATTTAGTTTAGTGTGACGTCCGTGAAAACAGTACACTTTGGAGGAAAAAGCGTAGGGAGGTAGGTAGGTTAGGTTCGTTAGGTAGCTTCAGATGCCCGAAGGGCAAACCACCCAGAAATAGGAGCCCTGCGAAGCGGGGCTCCGTCTAGTTAAGTTGTAAAGGAAGTTTTATGAAAATAAAGTTGCGTACGTTTGACTCTTTAAGCTAAGGTCAGCTAAACGTAGGACAAATGTCGTTAGAAATTTCGCAGTTTATACATTTTAAACTTAGGTCAACTGAATGTAGGAAAAAAGATCGTTAGTGTTTTCGTGCACTAGCAGTATTGTACTTTAGAAATTTAAATAGTAGGTTGATTAACCGTAGGACATGTAACTTTAGGAATTTCGTACATTAGACATTTTGATTTTCGATGTTCTGTCTTTAGGAATTTCGTACTTAGGAAATTTGATTTTAGAAATTATGCTACATAACCTTCAATTTACTAAATGTGTATATCGCCATATCGAAACTCTAAATTATATTAAATAGCTATGGCACTACATGTATTAAAAGTTGGCGTGTCAGAGTGCGATTTGCATATAATAAGGTAGTAGCGGTAATGCAAGTAACAATCATTTAGTAATTAACAGTTTACTGCAATGGAAGGGGAAGAGAAAGCAGACGTTAACTAAGTAGTTGTTCAACACTCAATATAACAAACTTATCAGTACATATTATCAGAACAGTATATATCTATTATCATGTCATTGAGTAGAAAAAACCGTCAAAGTAAATAAAAATACGATTGTCTTTCTAGTCTAAAAACGCCAGAATAGTTATTATAGGTAGATGTGAATTGTAGGTAATTTATTAACTGTGTTTATTTACGTAGACAAATAATGGAGTCCGCAATTTGTGCCAATTGGATGCAACGTGAATGTGACTGACGAGTTGTTTCCGGCTTTCGCATAAAAAGCACTCTATATGGTCGCACTTACTATTACGGTCTTGTTCAATATCTTTTATCGACGTAATGTACCGAAAGGCACTGTTTTCCGGTGGACCGTTAAACGAGTAACAAAGGGGATAAAACAACAATTCTTATTGACGCAAATGTAAGCAAACGATATCAAGGTGAGACACAACCTTCATCGAATTAAAGTTTATAATTCCATAAATCTGCGTTAACATGTGCACAATGACAATAAAATCGATAATATAACCAAGTGTAGTAGATTTTATGCTTAAATAATAATCATATCGTATGTTAAGGCCCACTCGGCAGCTTGCGGCTTTTACGGCTATTGTTACATGCCAAATTATGTTAAAAGAATGTTCTCTTATTATATCCTCGCCATAATTGGATAAACAATATACGCTGCGAGATTATTTTTCTGACGGCCAAGACCCATAGTTACTCGTTAATATGGATACCTACATATGTAGCACTTTGTTAATTTATTACTACGTGCTGATGCTATTTTTTTTTCGATGCTGTTATTCTGATTATTTATTTTGCTTCAATATTACGAATGCAATTATTACACGGCATAACAATTATGTATTAGACAGAAATAAAATATCGGTGTCCTCGCAGTAAGGAAAACATCGTGAGGAAAGTAGACTAATCGAAATAAGGCGGAGTTACCCTCTGGGTTGGAAGGCATGGAAAGTAAGATGGTAGTCGCTATCGTAAAACCTTTTGGGATTAGTTGCCAAGCGGAGCCCAGGCTTCCATGAGCCGAGACAACGCTAGGGAAGATAATAGATAATGATGATAATGATGATAATAGATAGTTTTGTTTAAGAATTTTCAATTCAACTGATTGCCAGCTTGTAACCAAAGTACGATTTCTAATTTAGCATTTATGTGTATGAGAGTGCACCTTACCTAATACCTGACTTGATATTTGGTTGCTGAAAAGAACTAAAGATCAAAAACCAAATTAGCGTGTACTAATATACTTAATAAGGTACAAGGCCCCGATCACGCCTCGCCCACAGCTTCAGTAAGATTCGTCTCACCCACTCATAAATTTATTGGGGAACAACTACGAACGCCCACATGATGTCTTACTTACACTTACTTAAATCTGTATCATTCTTGATTTGTACGAAGTAGGAAGACAGTTAGTCTCAAGTAAATTTATGTTTATAACTATTACAATATCATGTTATGTTACATTGTAGTATTTACAATCAATAATACGAAGAGGGAGACGAAAAATCCAATAATACATAAATATGTATGTTTATTCAAAGTTTCCAAAGTTTGCAAAGGATCATATGCCGTTGAGGTCATATCAGGTGCACTTTTTTCACTCCTCCAACCCAAGCTGAAAAGTTAACCTAGCATCTGATATTGGCTCTACTATACTGTTGAGTAAATTACAACTGGAAATGAGACTTTCGTGAAAATGACTTTAAGCAAAATAATAATAGTTTAAAAGATACAGAGGCTGCACGACAGGACCAACCCAACACTCGAACTTGTTTACTTATTTAATCAGTATGATTTATGTAAATATCTAAATAAAAACCGTCTGACTGCTATCACTTTTTTAGGCGAAATGTTACAAAACCGGTCGTGGGAACCGATGTTACAATAATCGTTTAAAATCAGTGAATGAGCGACCGAACTATTAAGTCAACACCTGTCCTGGTTGGTTTTTTTGGTAGCCAGGTAGAAGTATGACAAAAAGTACTACACAGGTTACGTGGGAATTTTCGGGCGTTTAAACTTCAAATCTCTTACATAGAATAGTTATTTTCGATACAAGTGCGAAAAAGAGGAAATTCGAAACGAGTGGCGATAAATTAAAACACGACCGAAGGGAGTGTTTTAAATCGACACGAGTTGCGAATTACCTATTCGCACGTGTATCGAACAACGTTTTACAGTACATATGGCACTTTAAAGTTTCGACATACGCACGAAAAGTGCTATTTTACGCACTAGTGCGGAAAAGTAGCCCCATATGTACTGTAAAAATTATTTCACTTTATACCAGACGTGTGTAATTTAGAAACATCAATGTAAATAATATGTAAGTATTTGGTTTAATATCTTTGACATTCAAATGTAACAAAAACAACTACACACAATTTTCATAAATATTGCTCGTAAAATAATATATATAAATATACAACTTGTAACTGTTGGGTTTATCTATGAACGGCATACACTGATTTTTCCTATAAATGTCTAAGCGCAGACATTTATACCTATACAAGTCTTTATTTCACGCTAAGTAGTAGGTATGATACCGACACGACGCGCGACCGATTTCTATAAGCACTTAATCGCCTTTACTAAAGCTTTAAAATCGATGAAACGTAATCGTATAAAATAGACCAGCGGTTTTCAATCTTTTATTTTTGACGGAACCCTTTTGGTAAGCGAAATACTTGATGGAACCCTACAATACGGTGGCTGTATAGTAAAATTTTTCGAGGCGACTAAAGCATAGTGTTCTAAATTCTTGCGGAACCCCTGCAAGGGTGTCGCGGAACCCTAGGGTTCCGCGGAACACACTTAGAGTATGGCTGAAATAGACTATTCCAAAAGAATCTCATAATACCTCAATGGAGTAAATGTACTACCGGTATATTGCTATTGATAATATTTGGTGTCGCTTTTATCTTTGCCGCTCTGTAAGACAAATAATGATTAATAATGTATTGACCCTACTTACCACAGAAATCTTACAAATAATACGAAATTAAATAACTAACGCGAAAATAAACTTATAAAATATGTATAATTAAATTGACAAAAATTATGCTTACATTCGGCCAAATTCGGCTATGCCGCAGTAAAGTAAAAATGCGTAGACTTAACCGAGAGCGTCAGAATGACGTGTGGTGCTTTAATTATTGTATTGTTAAAGTAATAGAACTTAATAATTTACTCATATTAAACCAAAAAAATCAATTGTGTTATTGTTAAATACGAGTATATTAGGTCCTTACATATGAAATTGGCGTTTGGCGAACTGGCAACTTTGGTTCAAAATATGTGGCGTTCGGCTAGGAATTCCAAATTCAAATTTATTTCAAATTTAAGACCATGTATTTCTGTGTTCGAATTACGAAATTTATTTGTTATCGCGTCATTTGTTTTTCTTTCACATCGTTCTGTTCACAATATGGAGAACTTAAAATATCGCTATATTTACGAATATGAGTTTCACCTCGGCACTAGTGCTGCAGAAACGGCTCGTAGGATTAACAATGCGTATGGGGAAGCTACTGCAAAAGAAAATACGGTACGTTATTGGTTCCAACGTTTCCGTTCTGGAAATTTTGACCTACAGAACAAGCCCCGTGGACGGCCGGAGACAGAAGTTGATAACGAAGAATTAAAAGCAATTGTGGAAGCAGATCCATCGCAAACCACGTCAGAGTTAGCGGCAGGCTTCGGTGTGAGTGATAAAACCATTTTGATTCACTTGAAACAAATTGGAAAAGTGAAAAAACTTGAAAAATGGGTACCGCATGAATTGAGCGACGCAAACAAAGAAACACGCGTCGAGTGTTGCGTTTCACTTCTCAACCGGCACAATAATGAAGGCATTTTGAATCGTATCGTTACTTGTGATGAAAAATGGATCCTGTACGATAACCGGAAACGTTCTTCACAATGGCTGAACCCAGGTGAACCAGCCAAATTCTGCCCGAAACGAAAGTTGACTCAGAAAAAGGTACTGGTAAGTGTCTGGTGGACTAGTGCCGGTGTCATCCATTACAGTTTCTTAAGATCTGGGCAAACAATCACGGCTGATGTGTATTGTCAACAATTGCAAACGATGATGGAAAAGCTAGCCATTAAACAACCCAGACTGGTCAATCGATCTAGCCCACTGCTGCTTCAGGACAATGCTCGACCACATACGGCACGTTTGACGGCCGCAAAACTAAGGGAGCTGCGACTGGAATGTCTTCGACACCCACCATACTCCCCGGACCTTGCTCCAACTGATTACCATTTTTTTCGGAATTTGGACAACTTCATGCAAGGAAAAAAATTCAATTCTCACGAGGCTGTCCAAACGGCCTTCAAAGATTTTATTGATTCTCGCTCACACACTTTTTTTAGTAAAGGAATCAATGAACTACCTTCGAGATGGCAAAAGTGCATAGATAGCCATGGTACATACTTTGACTAAATAAAAAAATAGTTTCATAAAAAAAAATCGTTTTCATTTCTGCCATATGAAACGCCAATTTCATATGTAAGGACCTAATATTAAAGTGCACACAAAACAATAAAGGGGAACCCACATCAGGTGAATATGCACGATCACCCATTAAATTTCTCCCCTACTGATGTTTCGATTTGATACGTTACTTTCATAACGTTGAACACAAATAGCCATAACTATACTAAAAATGAGGGGATATATGTATGAAACACACCCTAAAAATGTAATTAAGGTGTGCAAGTGATTCACCCAACCGCTTAGGTTTAAAACTTTTGTAAGTTAGTGACAGATCCGCCATATTCTATCAATTCTTTCGTTGGTCTGTAAGTCTAGTTGTGTACCTATTTTTAGAGCTAAATAACGTTTATGTTGTTTCTAAATACATACAATAAATAGGTACATAAATAAAAATGAATATAATCTAAAAACATTCACTTACCTCTTCTAATATTGGGCAGCTTTTATAGCGAGATTTCTTTAATGCCAGTTCCCACCATGGCACCGGTGGTTTGGAACGCAAGATGGTTTGGCACCCAACTTTGGGATCGTGTGATTCATACAGAGTGTCGAGAGTTCTAGAAGAGGGCCGAGATTGTGACTCCTCATCTTCGTCTGCCGGTATTCCAGTTACACACTCGCAACACTTATGAGGTCTCCTAATAACAGTATGAGGTCTGTAGTCAGCACTGAACGAATGTCTATAGTTTAGTCGCTTATTGTTAAACCCGGTAGTTTCACTAACCGATCTTTTAAATCCATTTCTATTACTTTGTAGAGGCATTCTTGGGATTTGATGCACTTCATTTAGTATACTAGGTTCATCGAGTAAACTGACATTATCTCCCGTAAGAGGCGTATTGGGTTCCGAATGATACCCCATTTTATTACGTTGTAAACTACCATAAAACGGATTTTCTTTGATATTACTTGTTCTCAGATCAATCGACTTTGGCCTTCGTAAATTAAGCGTTGCAAATTTTTGGGGAGATCGATGAAATTTAGATTTGTTAGGCAAATCTTTAAGAACATCTTCTGTGTCCGTAGATGGTATCGTGGAATTGTCACTGTAACTAGATATAGGCCTGTCGTTATCGGTGAGATACGAGGACGATTCTGAGCAATTATCACGGTCGCTATGACTTCTTCTACAGTCAACGGAGGAGCCGGTAGTGTCTGTGCGCAAGGAATGCAGCTCTGCGCCGTCTTGGTTGGCAGAGTGCCGCCTGTAAGACTGTCGATCGCCGTTATTTAAGTTCGCGATACCAATTTTTTCACCACTTCTTACGTCCTGCTCCGTCGTATAATCTAAGCTTTTCAGACGCCCTCGTGGCTTGATGTCTATAGAATCGTAATGAACTTCTTGTTGCCCGCTCGCATATTTCACTGGGGAATTTCTCTTTGGAATCTGAAGGTTCGCTCTATCATAAATAGGCTCAGAAAAACTGAGCCGTGAAGTTTTATCCGATACAATATTAGCAGCTCCATTACTTGAATCGTATTGTACGCCAACGTTACAATCTAGAAAACTATTTTTGTTGGGGGTCCTTTGAAGCGTAAAGTACTCTGAGTGGCGCTGAGGTAGATTAACAGTTTGATTTGGTTCTACTAGGTTCCTTATTTTAATTCGGCTTCTAGGTGCGCGAATTGTAGCAAATCCATCATGTATCGGGGAGCCATGATAAGTAGCCGAGGTGGTCACCGCCATGGTCAGCTCGTGTTACGCACTGTTAAATGCATTCTTGCTAACCAACATGTCGTGGTTCTTTAGAATAAACGTTTTAAACCGATATAACGTTTATAGGGACGTCTTATGCACGCCGTTCAGGCCTAGAAAGCGTAAAATTGTAAAATACTCCTTTAAGTCTTCATTGCCTTGCACGTGCCAAGCCTTCACCTTTAACTCTACGTTTTACGAAATGGAAAACAATGATGATACGTGCTACGAGGGTTTGTTTAAAAGTCGCATTTTATTATTTGATAAATAAATGATTTTTAATGTTTATTGTAACGAAATCGTTTTATTCTCTGCAACTATATAAAAGCGTACCAATTACTTGACAAACACATCCCTATAATATTAGTGCTTTAAAAATTACTACCTACATTTAGGTATGTAGTAGCAAAGTGCAGTGCGCGTACAAGTATTTAAATTCCCGAAAAATAATCTTTTGCGCAGTTTGTAAAATCATGCTGTATTGTAGCTACTGATACTGAACACGTCTAAGATGTAAGTATATAGTTTAAGCTTGTAAGCTACTAGTTGGCACATCGCATGCATCCGGTCGCCGTATCGACGCGTACCTAAGCATTGCACTCACGCATAGTTTATTTTGTATGAGTATTACAGTTTGTGGAGTTAAAGAAAAAATGAGCCAGCTTGGAGACATCCCAATACAAACACCTTTCGTGTATGAGAAGTGGCATGTATTATTTTCCTCGGGCTAGGATGTTTTATAATAGCATTATGTTTTATTATAGTACGAGTACAGGATGTTAGATTAGGAAGTTAGCCCAAGCCGAAAAGTTCACTTGATGTTAGCTTTACTATACAAGTTAACAAGTATGTAAGGCTCAGTAGTATATAATTTAGGCAACTTGCACTCTAATATATTTTTAAGAGGTTTTTTGTAGATTACCCACTTTATGTAATTTTATCATTATATCTAAGTGGCAGTGGCGTCGGGCGCTAATCATCCGTTCTTTACAAACAATGGGTAGGTCATGTTGTAATACGGGTTGAGTTATAAATTGTAAAAAGGGCAAAGCTGCCGTCAATCGGGCCGGGCGTCGGCGCAGGCGCAGGGGCAGACCCTTGGTTGTTCCTTTCAAACACTTCTCAAACTTTCGACGTGCTATTTATAATAGTTTTACCAATATAATAAAGTGAATGGCTATCTAGTCAAAGACTTTATTAGACAGAAATAAAATGCAAAAAAGCATGTTGCACGTTGAAAATATAACCATGAAAAATGCATGTGGCCGGCATTTAGGTATTCTACGAACATTTCTCACGTGTTCGTAATTATCGACCAATTTAGAGAAAAGAAAAAAGAGGTTTAACGACATACTATCTAATAAGCCTGCACCTGCAGCACAATGCGTCCCTTTGAGAACCGTAGGTTGCAATAGAGAGGGAGATGCACGGAATGTTTATGCTTGCTGTCTCCCTTCCACCAACGCACTGCACGCGGCTTGGCCGTATCAACGACCTTTACGTACAGACCGTAGTACCGAGTGTGCAGCACAATATTTTCGTTTCACGGTCATTTCGTAACATTTCAATATTCACATGTGCATGCTGATTGACGTAATGTAAATAAACTTGAAATGCTTGAACACCGTTGAGGGGATTTCGATTATTCTAGGCTAAACGACCGCTTGTATTAAGGAGAATATTGACTGGTTTATATTATTATATAACTAGCGACCCGCCCCGGCTTCGCAAGGGTTAACAAATTATACATAAACCTTCCTCTTGAATCACTCTATCTATTAAAAAAACGCATCAAAATCCGTTGCGTAGTTTTAAAGATCTAAGCATACAGACAGACAGACAACGGGAAGCGACTTTGTTTTATACTATGTAGTGATAATTTAATAATCAAAGTTATGATAAAATGATATTGCACATAAAGTGACATATTTTATAGAGTTGTATTTTATGCGAACGTTTTACATGGGTAAGTACATGTATTTACTTAAAAGGGTTAGATATCAAAAATATGAACAAAGATGAAAAAAAAAGAATCTTTCGAAAGTACCTATGTTGATATATTTTCCGCCGCAATCGAATGAAACATTGCGATAGCTGTTATAATACTAACTTAAGTCAATAACTTAGTTGTAAATTTTATTGAAATAAATAATTTATGATATTCTAAGTTTTGGAGATTAGACTCACAATCAAAAAATAGTATACTTATCATTACTGCCATTTGAACAATAGGTATTAAAATATCCAAAAGTTTTCCCCATTTGATTAAATTATTTCCCAATTAAAAGAGTGTTGGGAGAATATTATTATTAATATAGAGAGAAAATATATAAATATATCTAAAAATAGAGAACATATTACTTGGTTGAAACCATTTTTTTTTTGCGCTCACGCAACTCACGCTAGCATCAAGTTCGAAACCGACACGTGTTTCAAAGAGATCGTGACCCTAACGGTTTCTATCAGCCTCATCTTATTGTCGGGTCCGTCGATCATGCCTATGCACATGTGTGAGCTACTATCGTTTAGCGCAGCGGTCGGCAACCCGCGGCCCGCGGGCCGCATACGGCCCGTGAACCTGCCACTTGCGGCCCGCGAGCCTCCCTGGCTATTTTGTATGTAATATTGACAAACGACAATGTCTGATAAAGTCATAAATATTAACAGAGTGCGGCCCGCGTCAACTTCGTTAACTACTATGTGGCCCTTGGCTGCTAAAAGGTTGCCGACCGCTGGTTTAGCGAACTAATTATACTGTACTCGAATCAAGCGCCGCAGGTACCGTACGATACGATAACATAAAAGCGAAGCAATATTTAGTTTTAATGAGCTAAATAAGCCCAAAGCTATCAAGAATCGGTCATTGCTCAATATATTTCCTGCATAGGTAGCTTATATGGTGCACCTTAAATACTAAGGCGGTGGAACGGAGACCGTTCGGTAGTTATTGAGATATTTTTCCATCAGACATATCAGTGCCAAAAACACTATTTTCTAAACGATTAAAAGACCATTTTCCTAAAAACCGAGAAATGTGGCCCTGGGGGCCGATTTTTGAATTTCGATCGCTCGATTTCGCCACTCGAAATTCGGTGGAAAACGGCGAAATGATAATTTTTGAAATACGAGCCATTGAAATTGGGAATCTAGTGGTATTGACCACTCGATTTCAATTCTATTAGTAGAATTCAGATGCCTAGCAGTGGAGATATTATTTAACGAAATACATGAAATCGAGCGGTCGAAATTCAAAAATCGGGCCCCTGTCCCTTTTTTACAACCACCAGAAAATATATGTATTTAAGTTATAAAATTAGTTTGACTTTTTCTATAGGAGTATTAGGAGTACGGAATAGAGATAAGTAATTGCGGGCGTTGCAACAAAAAACATGTTTTCATGACTATTTTATTATTAATTTTATTGAAATTTTAAATAAATAAATATTATAGGACATTTTTACACAAATTGACTAAGCCCCACAGTAAGCTCAAGAAGGCTCGTGTTGTGGGTACTCAGACAATGATAGATATAATATACAAATACTTAAATACATAGAAAACAACCATGACTCAGGAACAAATATCTGTTGCTCATCGCACAAATAAATGCCCTTACTGGGATTCGAACCCAGGACCGCGGATTCACAGGCAGGGTCACCACCCACTAGGCCAGACCGGTCGTCAAATTACCTAATTAATAATTTTAATTAATAATTTTACCGTCACATAATCTAGGAACTAAGAACCCAAGTGAAGTTCAACATAAATCTAGAATATGACAGCCCACATCGCACACCCAATTAACAATGCAAATAACGATGATCTCAACGTAATTGATTATGATTCCATGTGGTCAGTCCACGTGAGATGATTTTATTTACATCACCTAAGTATATGTATAGTTTACAACTACTTTAATCCTTGTTACATTCTACGCACGTCGTCTAACCATATATCACAGAAAATAACAAAATACGGCAATATATTAGGTACCTCACTGTTTTTTTAAGACTCACATAACATGTGAATACGAATTGAAGTCCTTGGACGTAATATCATATGAAAATTATACATGTTACATACATATGTATTAATTATATCTTTAAATAAAAGGCGTGCCAATTACCGTAGAGTTATTTGATATAAAGGGATCGCGGTTGAGCAACATTTTAAGTCTGTAGGATCAAGGGGAGCATCTGTTGTGCACATGGCCCGCTTCCACCTATATAGCTGTACAAGAGCGCACTTGATGGGATATGGGATAGACATTCGATACGACTCCGAGGTAAAACATGAAACTGCGGCATCTGCTCAATCGTTATAATTACTCAAAACGCGGCCAAGGAGCCGCTTGATTGAGGTGACTGAACAACTGTCGTGACAGTATGTATACACTTAGTAAAGCAGGTTAAACCAACAATTCTACATTGTTTGGAAATGTATCGTTCTGTATATGTATATCAAAATATGGCGCAGATTCCGAACATTAGACAGTAAGTTTGACCCGATCTGTCTTATCGTGTTCTCATTAGCATAAATTGTAGTATTCTATACAATAAACTGAAATTTCAATGAGATAAAATGTTGTCAATCGGTATGTATGTATAACGAAGAATGTGGATGTGATCGCAGCCGGAATTGTAAACGGATAAAGCTGATGTGGATTCGATAGTCCCAATCATGTATTATGTTGGTTATAAACATGCGAATAACTAAGTGGGTTGGGCGCATTGTATTCGGCTCTATTCACATACGTCACGTCAAAAGCCAGCACTGTTTTAAGGGCACTCACGTGACCTCCGACTTCTCTTTGCTATTGTCATGCTAATGCAGGCCACTGTTACCGATCAACTGTGACACACTAGTGATAATCAGCTAAGCATTAGTAAGCGCAACGGGGTTCATCTCATGTAGTGGCGGAAGTAAGTGCAGAAATGTATGGAGCAGCATGCACTTTCATTTCAAGCGATGCCGCTTGGCAATGATTGTTCATACCTTGGAATGGAAAGTAGTTATTTAAAACTGACTATGTATATTAAGGCAGATTCATATGATCCTAGATTGAGTGTTTTTGTACTTCTAAAGTCGCCGAGTCACTGCTGTATATTACCATAAAAAATTATAGAAATCTTTAAGACAATTACATTTCTTTGAAATCATTTCCTAAATCAAGAAACGACATTTAACTGTACAAGGTCTCCTATTGAATCATACATATACTAGGTACCTTTCTACAGGTGGTCTTTATAACGTACGTTATCGCCTGTTATGTCGTGTGAGTCAGGCGCGACCACCTCGTGAGTCTGGCTCAGCAAAGTTTATCGTTTACAGCAACCAGTCCCGGCTATCTCTGTTTAAGTACAGTAGCTGATGCTTCCTGACTAGATAGGATGCTCCCTTGTAGAGCTTCCTTCCGTACTTAACAATTGCTCTTCAAGCATAAAGGATAAAACCACTTAAGCGAGTTTAAGTAGTCGTACATATATATTTTTATAGTTTGGTTAGTAAAAATAGAAGTAATTAGTGTGTCCTACTTTTATTATAAAATTATACAGCAACGAACAGAAACGAATCTGATGTTTCTGAAAATGTTATGTATTTTCTACGACATAATTATTAACAATTTATGACACCCAATTTTATACAGAATTTTGTTTGTTACCTATGTATTATTAAAAAAAAACCGGCCAAGTGCGAGTCGGACTCGCGCACGGAGGGTTCCGCACCATCAACAAAATATAGAGCAAAACAAGCAAATAAAAAAACCGGCCAAGTGCGAGTCGGACTCGCGCACGGAGGGTTCCGCACCATCAACAAAAAATAGAGCTAAACAAGCAAAAAAACGGTCACCCATCCAAGTACTGACCCCGCCCGACGTTGCTTAACTTCGGTCAAAAATCACGTTGTTGTATGGGAGCCCCACTTAAATCTTTATTTTATTCTGTTTTTAGTATTTGTTGTTATAGCGGCAACAGAAATACATCATCTGTGAAAATTTCAACTGTCTAGCTATCACGGTTCGTGAGATACAGCCTGGTGGCAGACGGACGGACGGACGGACGGACGGACAGCGGAGTCTTAGTAATAGGGTCCCGTTTTTACCCTTTGGGTACGGAACCCTAAAAATGGTATTTATCCCAGGCCTACATCCCGAGATATTTATTAAACTCTAAGGTTTAGTTTTATATAACACAATGACAGACTCGCCCACATCCGTTAATTTTGATGCCTACTGTTCAAGACTCCGGGCAGAGAGCACGAGATGATTAACTACATAATATAGTGTATGACATGAGAATCGCTGCTCCTGTCAAGGTCGACCCGCAAGTTGCCGGTGACGCAACACTTGCCCGGCGTGTTTTGTATCAAAAGCGATAAATCTTGAACTGAGGTCAAAAATGGTTAACGCGCATGTACGGATAGGATCGATAATGTCCTCCCGAAGACATGTTGTTTAATTTATTACCGATTCCACAGTATGACTGGCGTCGTATGAAAGTTAATATAACTGTGATTTAAGCTGATGATTATTGTATAGTTAATATTGTAGATACACGAAATAAGTGACAAAATAATGTCAATTGACTGACGTTAAATGAAAGAGCATGCTACCTCCATATTGGCAATGTGCAGGATATTGGTGCATTCAAACGCCTTTCCAATAAAAATAATCACAAAATTTAGGATAGGAAGATATTTATATTGACTTAACCTCTCCTCCAGATATAGTTAAACCTATTGCACACAAAAAATCTACATTGGTTTATTTAATTAATCTTCCAAAAGAGCTCAACTGAAGGGCATATCTGGAGAGCAACATAATATTGTATTAATCAAATATTGCGCTGCACCCAAAGCTAATAGGTCTAGAAATAGACAATGAAACAATTCGCAGTGACAGTACAGTAGCATATTATTAGAAATTAAGAATGAAAGCGCCTCGTCGCTCACACAAGGACCAAAGTACTACTGAAGGATGAAGATAGACCTAGACCCTTTTGTTCTTACACCTACTTATTAGATTTATACTTAGGCCAACTGATTTCCCCAGACAAAAAGCCGATATTGAGTGTTGGTGAATTATGTTGAGAAATTCTCCAGGTGCTTCAAGCATCATCATAGCACATAACTTGCCATGCATGGCCATGTAGGAATGGCATATACAGTGTGGAAAGATAAGTCGGGCCCTGGAGGGAAACTACCTTAAATCCTTAAGCTGGCTCATTTTACTTAAAGGAGACATTCCTTTATTTTTAAAAAGAAACAAAACTGCATTCAAAGATTTTCTAAAACTCGCTTGCCTCGTCCGGCCAAATTCCAAAAATTAAACACTCGCAATTTTATTCTACTAGTCGATACAGTTAATGTTATACACTCGTCTGTACTTTAGTACTCAAGATTTTTTTAGACAAGCCAAATTGAAGAAAAAAAGAAAAATCTTTAAATGCAGTTTTGTTTCTTTTTAAAAATAAAGGAATGTCTCCTTTAAGTAAAATGAGCCAGATTAAGGATTTAAGGTAGTTTCCCTCCAGGGCCCGACTTATCTTTCCACACTGTATATGATGCCCATGCATTGTGCGTATTAGAAAATTCCCGTAAAAAAATTTTTTATTTCATTTCGAAAACAATTTTGCTCGAAATTTAATTTCTGTCTTCAGAATAATGTTTACAATATTGAGGCTCAAAGTGGAAGCAGAATGGCATAAAAATTAGAATAAAATACTTTCGCTTTGCTGTGTTGTGAACAAATGAGTAACTTTCGCTGCGTTTCCAGGATTAAGTTTTGTTGAAATAAAACAATAATATGAATTGTGTAATTTTGTCCTGTTAATGGGCATACTTTGTCAATCAGTGTCAAGAAAAAGGAATTAATATGTGTATGTTTGTAATCGATGGACACAGATCAAACATCGATCCATCAAAAGATTTCTATCCTTTTTCCGTACGTAGCACATGTTGCTTCAGTAATAACTGATTTTAACGGACACAACGAATTATACTCCATCCTCTATTCATTTATTTTTCCGACCTCTGTTCTTTTTGCTATATAACTGGTTTGCGTTTCCGATATCGGTTGCCAGTATGTTCGTTCGCGTTCCAATCCATTAAATATGCAAATCCTACATCGAACTTCCTATCAAAGTGCGTATTTAAATTAATATACATGACAAAAATAAACATTAAATTAGTTAAACACTGGGTGACTTACAGCTAGCTTGAGCTAAAATTTCAGACTCTGACACCTGTTCGCTTTGAATATGTTTTAAGGAACATTTTACGAGTTCGTTGTCTTTGTACTATAAACAAATGAACTATTCTAATTCTAACCCAAAGGCCAGGCTGGATAACCATAAACTTTTTGTTTGCCTAATAGGTCGTTAAGCCTGCGACTAAAACGTTCAGTAGATAGTACCTTCGTGCTTATCGTCGCCGAACCTTAGTTGACTACGCTATTTATAAATATGACCACCTTATTTACAAGTGTGTTTATAAAGTAAACATGAATGTTATTGCTCGATGATGTAGGGTATTGGACATTAAGTGATGCCACAGGGCGCTAGAGATCCCCTGGCCCGTCTCCACATGAATTAACCTCAATTGAGAGTGCCGAGGAGGCGCTTCGCTGATTGAAGACAGTCCACTCTAACAACCAGTAAACGACCCTCCCAGTCTTCCTGCCTCTTCAATAAACGAGCGAAATTTACTATGTAACAATGTCCCATTTATTTGAAGTTTTATTTATTGAAATAAAACTGCGTATTATTAGCGGTATTAGCGGTTATTGAACCGCTAATACCGCCGCGTCGGCACCTACATGGTTGATGGTAGATATGTATGTGTGTAGGTTACAGCACAGAGATACGATTCAAAATATCGATAGATAAAAGATTATAGCTAAAGATAACATAAGTGTCAATTGTAACAAAGACAACACAAATTCAAGTGGACGTTTTAACTTATACGTTTACAAACATCCTAGTTCTAGGGTAATGAAGCCATAATGGTACTATGATTTATGTGCCAAGTTACAGTAAATCTTTCTTCATGTACCATCCGGTGTAAGCAAAGAGGTGCTTTGAACCTCGCCCTTACATGAGCTTTCTCAGAACATCTTGTTAACATATTCGTATGAGCATCAACTAAGTTCAAAGATGTCACACAAGCTGTGTGTACAGTACGCCTGAACGTTTTGTACCTATTTTCAATTTATTGTTTTGAAAGTACAATACGCACAGTTGCATTCTGTTTCTAGTAGGCATGTTTTTATGCATATCCCTAGTGTGTTTTTAGATTAATTATGTAACATAAGTTAAGTATTCGGAAGAAGAGCTAGGAGCAACAATGTTGCGTAAATGGGCCGCGACCCGCAGCCGTCGCGCGGTGACAACCACTGGAGCACAAGCTATACGCTAACCACAAGATGCAGTAGTAATATTTTATCTTGCCTTACATACAACCCAAAGCTATGGATCGCTACTGAAGTTACATAGTTCTAAGTATTTATAATCTTAATGATGGTTTAAAGAAATTATTTTAAACGATACCAAGCTCTAAACGGTGAAAAGAACCAAACTTGGAGTAATATCCTAATATGGATATGTATCTTAATTATTGTAAACAACCTTAAATTAAATTTCAAAGCTTATGTTCAAGGACCGGAAAACCCCTCTTTACGCTTAATCCTATCCATTCGGTAACCCAATCAATTCGGTTACCGTATCATTCGGTAACCCTATCATACTGTTACCTGATTGTAACGGTAAGCTTATTGAAACGGTAACCTTAACCTTTAACCGAGTTAATCTCAAAACCCCATCGCGTTAGGGTTTTTGTTAGGGGTTTTTAACCGGTTTTTATTCAGTTATGGTAACCTTTATTATCGGTTGCTTATTGGTTTGATACATTCGTATTTAGTGATGTGCCGTCAGTCAAATACCTACTAAAAGAAAAAGTTAATTTATTAATAGAACTAATAGTTTATTTTGTTATTTTTGTATTTTTTTTTTTTAATTTTGCTTATTTTAATGTTTTTGTTTATTTTAATGTTTTTGTTTATTTTACTTACTTTGTCTATTTTTTTATTTTGTTTATTTTACTTATTTCATTTATTTTATTTGTCATTAATTTTGTTAATTTTATTTATATAATTTATTTTGATTATTTTATTTATTTTGTTTATTTTTTTTTATTTTTTATTTTATGTATTAGATTTACTTTATTTACTTTATTTACTTTATTTACTTTATTTACTTTATTTACTTTATTTACTTTATTTACTTTATTTACTTTATTTACTTTATTTACTTTATTTACTTTATTTACTTTATTTACTTTATTTACTTTATTTACTTTATTTACTTTATTTACTTTATTTACTTTATTTACTTTATTTACCTTATTTACCTTATTTACCTTATTTACCTTATTTACCTTATTTACCTTATTTACCTTATTTACTTTATTTACTTTATTTACTTTATTTACTTTATTTACTTTATTTACTTTATTTACTTTATTTACTTTATTTACTTTATTTACTTTATTTATTTTATTTATTTTATTTATTTTATTTATTTTATTTATTTTATGTATTTTATTTATTTTATTTATTTTATTTATTTTATTTATTTTATTTATTTTATTTATTTTATTTATTTTATTAATTTTATTTATTTTATTTATTTTATTTATTTTATTTATTTTATTTATTTTATTTATTTTGTTTATTTTATTTATTTTATTTATTTTGTTTATTTTATTTATCTTATTTATTTTATTAGGATAAAGTTCATTTATTTAACTTAAAAGGTAATAATAAAAAAACATTACAACTAACTATGAAATTATGAATTAAAAATTTAAAACCTAAACTAAAATTAAAATACACCTACTTAAAAATTAAACTAATACTTATAATATTATATAAAAACTAAAATGCAATACTAATAAAATAGATGTAAATAATATAATTTATTTGTTTTTTTTTTTATTTATTTCATTTATTTTATTTGTTTTATCTATTTTATTTGTTTTATTTATTTTAGAAACTTACAAAATTAAAAGTAGTAGTATGTAACTACAAAAGTTAAATTAATTCAGAATAACATTCTAATTGAATAAAACGTTATTTAGTATAATCCTACATCTGGAATAAATATTCCGTTTTGTCTTTTTCATTTAAAATAAAAGTGTCATGATTTATTCACTTTCTATTTATTCTAAAATAACGAGTGCAAGAATTATTCTTATTCAAATCGATTGGAATAAGAATGAAATTTCTGTTTTTATTCTTATTCTTATTCAAGTTATTTTTTGCCCAACTCTGCTCTAGATTACTCTCGTGTTGTTGAAGGTGACTATTGAACAAAATCTGCAAAATATCTTTCATGTATGAAGTCAATTATTTGCACTTCCTAGTACCTAATAACATGAAGATAATAAATATACCTACACAGGCGAAGCAACATGCGTATTTAAATCGAAACGCTGCGCTCCGCTGGCACGCGCTACATACAACGCAAGTGCACCGAATGTTTAAAGGTCGTGGTGATAATTTTATAATGAAGCTACATAGAAAGTAAACTGCGAAATTATAATTATGATGGTTCAATGTATATTTCTTTGCGTATTAAGTATGTATTTTGTTTATTATTCCTACCAGCCTTGAGGTCTTACGTATGCTATCTCTTTCACACCTACGGAAAGTGAATGAGATAGTAAATTACTGCAGGTAAGAAAAGAGTCCTACGCTTATCACTATAATTAAATAGATTTGCAGAAAGTTGCAGGCGTGTTTGCACTTGAGACCGTCATTTATTACTCATTGGCAATAACAATAGGATTAAGTCGTGGCGTGGTGAATTCTTTGTCAGCATTTGCTAAACACGTGCGGCAAGCGTTGTGTCAAACGATATACCTGTTAATTTCCGTCTAAATAATAAATGCAAATTTTAAATATCAGAAGAGCTTTTAAAAACACCATAAGTCTTGGTAGTAACTCGGATACTGAAACCACATACTATAGTTCGTTTTTTTTTAGCATTAGAAATAAGGTAAACAATCTTGATGTCTCTTTTAATTGAAAAGCACATTTTAAAAATAAGTTACGGTAAATATGTAAAAATTATGAATCTAATACGATATTTTATAGTCTTCTGCTTTCATAAGTAATAGTTATGGTTTTTAAAAAGTGTTTTTCAATTAAAAGACATGTCAAAATCGCTTACCTTCTTTCAAGTTCTTTCTAATGCTAAAAAAAAACGAATTATAAACATAATTCGAAAACAGAAAAAAATCATGAGTATTTTCCCCATTTGTTCCTGCCCAACGTGATCGCCGCGATACATGAGGCGGGGACATATGGGAATGATTTAAATGAAGCGCCTATTCCCATCTGTGCCCGGCGGGGAGAAATAGGAATACACCATATCAAGCCATTCCTTATCCTACCTTTAAAAACATCTTTTTCAGGGTTCCGTACCCAAAGGGTATAAACGGGACCCTATTACTAAGACTCCTCTATCCGTCTGTCTGTCACCAGGCTGTATCTCATGAACCGTGATAGCTAGGCAGTTGAAATTTTCACAAATAATTAATTTCTGTTGCTGCTATTACAACAAATACTAAAAACAGCATATAATAAATATCTAAGTGGGGCTCCCATACAACAAACGTGATTTATTTGCTGGTTTTTGCTTAATGGTGCGGAACCCTTCCTGCGCGAGTCAGACTCGCACTTGGCCGGTTTTTTATTTTTTACATTAATTTAGGCACAGCCATTGAAGAGTTTCGCTATCCACCATCCGTTCAGAGCAGCTGAATTGTACCTGATGATTTAGTTATCACATTAAAATAAATACGGGTATCGTCCAATACCAAGACTATGCGGCAGTAAATTAAATTTGTAAGATTTTATTGCATAAAATCAGGTATAAATTAGTCAAGAAACATAATAGTTTCTTGTCTAATTTACTTCTATCTATACGTAACGCCTATACGGCACCCATACTACATGTTTAATCCAGGAATATTATTTAGAATATAAAATCATGATTATATTTATTTGATTAAGAATGAGATTATTCTTATTCAATTTTTTCACATACGAATTATTTCCGATCAAAATTATTTGAATAATTTTGACGGGAATAAAATCAACATGATTTTATTCTTAGGAATTCTTATTTAAATAATGATTTTATTCTTGAATGCCCAACACTGCTTACTAAGTATGTATGTAATTATGTATCTATTTAATTTAATCAAAACTATTTCACCTACCAATGTTATAGATACCCAATGAATATGTATAATGAATTCTGCCCTAGTAGCACGGTCGCATTTTTATCGTTTATCACCATGCCTGTCACGTTCTAACAAGTATGTAAGTGCGAAAGTGACGGGCATAGTGATAGTCGATAAAAATGGAACCGTGCTGAGCCCCCTGGTATTAATGAAAGATTTGTAGTATTAAAATAAGTTTATAACTGCTATAGATATATATTTTCTGATCGCTGCATTAAGCGGTACAAGGTAAATTACGACTTAGCTCATACAACTCACCGCATCTGAAAACATTTTAAACTAAAGTCTATTTTTTATTCGGTAGACTAAAATGACATTTCGTAGTATGAACATCATGTGTCATTTCATTTCATACTATGAAATGTCATTTTAGTCTACCGAATAAAAAAATAGACTTTAATTGCTTATTATAAAATAAGCTCATAATAACTAGTACATATGTCATTTGTTAACAATGGTAAAATATCTACCACAATCCGCTAGCGCATGTATCTTTATCACAAAGTGTTTTTTTTTAAATCACTTAAGATAAATTATACCTAACTAGGTACCAGTAAAATTACTAGTTAGGTGAAAATTTTTCTTTAAATCAGTCTTTAATCTGTAGGTACATATCAAGTGTGAACCCGAAAATAAAAATAATAATCTAAGTAGCATAAACTATATCTAAATAATAGCAGATATTACTAGGATAGGATGTTGTTTACTTGCAACCCCTTTTCTAAAAATTTCTAAACTAGAATTGACAAAAACAATAGGAACACACAGGTATAAAGATAAACAAAGGAATGGCCGCGCTGCGCCGCGGCTGTCGCTCTAAAAATAATACTGTAATCGCTCACTTGTTTTCAATTTTAGCTTAAGGACTCAAAGTGCAATATTGTTTGAATTGACAATAAGCGAAGTTACCGGCAAAAAAACTTGTTTGTGCTGGAGGCTTCATAGACCGCCCATGCCAACCACGGTTATTCAATAATAAGTTGAATTTAAGTCTGCGTAAAGTTTACAATCGTTTGAACTGGTTCAAAACCTTATTATGAGGTAACAGCATAGACGGGGTTTTTATTTCGGTTACCGGTAACAGGGGTTAACTCGATCTGATACGGTTACCGAATCAAAGTGTTACCTTATCAGACGGTTACCGTTATGGTAGGGGTTTTTATAACCACTTCTAAAATAACCTTATGAAAAACCCCGGTTAAGGTAACCGGTTCCGGTCCCTGCTTATGTTATCTAATTATGTTTCTTTCATGCGTGGTGAACTTAAAAAGAAAAGGCGGAATATGATAATGTCATAAAACACATCAAACGAGGCTGGTATCAAAACGTTTGACCCCAAATAAAACCAGATCCACGCATAAACAGTTTTCCACTGTTTGATGTTTGCTTTTATCGCCAGTTCGGATTCGTGCAGTACTTGTGGGCTATTGGTAAGTTTCACCAGCGACCCGTAACCATGAAACCAACCCATTTCAAAGAGTGTCGTTACATTAGAACATTAACCGCATGCGAAGCGAGTTTTAAAACTTAACAAGAGTTGTATTCCCACTGTTCCCAGCTTCCCCAGGGCAATAACTTTGTTAATCGCGAGTATAATGTCCGGCTCCGAACAGGATAGACTGCCAATAATAGGCTCAAAGGAACACAGTAAAAAAGGGGACGCGGTTACCTGCTCCCAAAAGCTAACACGCATCGTACTGAAGTTTTAGAGTACGTTAAGTACGTTACTAAGTTTGCGTTTTGGAGTAGAATGCTCAATACTTGATATGTTTATTATTCTAGAATGAATTTTTTTAGCTATAAACTCAGAGACATATGTGTTTGTTATACTTATTAATTTATTATGATACTGTGATACATAATGCTCTTAAACCATCATTGTTTTCCATTTCAAACATAGTGTGTAGGTACACAAAACATATATGTACTTAATTGTTTCCAAAAAATTTCATAGATCCTACACAACAATCGATCAAATAATTTGTAAGGCAACGGAAACACCCGGATGTCTTGGCAACACAACAACAAATTACAAGAGACGTGTTTTGCTCATATGGAGCTTTAAAAAAAATGTAAAAATCGCACGTTTCTATAAACCTAAGTACCAAAACTCGCGGCAAGGCATTGAATAACTACACTTGAACTAATACATCACTTGTTAATATTCAAGAGAGAAGTTTTTAAAGTAGTAATGGGTCACTGAAGTCAACGAGAGCGCGATGCGGACCGCGATAGAACCGACGCGCGCACGTCCGTCCTCCGCCAAAGGTGGATGCACACTGGCCTGTGTTGACTAACTAATGTTATATTCCTGCCCTGGTGAGTGACTACATTGAATAAAACGGAGTCACGGAACTGAGCCAAACCCCAAGGAACCCGGATCACCAGCCATTGTACATATTCTATTGGTTATTTATGGGGAATAAATATCGGGTGTAAGGGAAGTGATAAAGATAACTTGTGGACATTAATTGAATATGGTTTTACTGAATTTACATTATGTATTTATAAGTTTTTATTATGCATTAAGTAGACAGTGTACCTACTTGTGATTATTTTACTACTTTGAGACTCTACATTGGTTTAACTTACTTTGTAGGTAATCGAACATTCAATATTTTTATATTTGTTTATTCTTCAGTCAAAGCGTTCAGTATTCAATTCACTGAAGAATTTTCAGATAGCTATACTTAATTTAAGAATTTATATTACAAACGGTGCCTTGTATTATTTGTATAAACCTTATATTTTTTACTTTTATTTTTAATATGAAATTATAGGTATACCTACTTAACAAATATTAAAACTCTAGTCCTCAATATAACAAAATATAGTATTTTTTATTAATGATGTCCGAATTGTTTTAATGATCTTTTAAGAGTGTTAGTTACAATCGAGCAACTTAAAAAACCAAATACAAAGAGTATTAAAGAGTTTCGTCCAAGTCATAGACATAATTTTTATTGTACTATCGTGACGTGCTACCCTCCTATCCATGAAGCTCACAAGAGTAAGTCAAGAAAAGCATCTTAACAAAAAAAATATGGTTTCAGTTCTGATGAAGAAAGAGCGGGCACACTATCGCGGCACTTGTTGCGCAAGCACCCGGGATTTATGGGCCAAGCTCGAGTTACACTTGATAACGGACACACAAGACAAGAGCGTTATGTTTGTAGTGTAAACAAGGGATCATATCAATTATACAACATGTTCAACAGGTCTGGGAGATCCTCATAGAAATTAGGCATTTTTTTATTGTTGACATTAAGGTTAACTCGCTAAATATACTTATACATAAGATCTGTCTAACTTAGCTAACTCTGCACCGACAGTGAAGGGAAAGTTATAAACGTCATATTTTCATAGAAATTTGACGTTTATTTTGGCTACCAGTACCACACTCTGTTTCTGCAAGTCTGTACAGTGCAAGTTAGCTTTGTCCGACCCTCACCTATAACTACATATCTACATGTAAGCTGTTTTATTTGACATAAGTAATTTAGTTTCTAACTCACCCGTAGCATAACTACAATGTTAATAAGACCAAAACGAAATTTAAATACATTTGTACATACTCTTACTACTACTACTACGCTTCTTACAGCTTTACCGATGTAAAGGGAGTCCGGAGCAGTATTGGCCGAACGTTAATTGCAATTGACCATTAACTAGGTTCAATTGAACCGTAAACCGTAACGGACGGTTACAGTTTACGGTTCAATTTGTAATGGTTAATGGTCAATAATAGTCAATTGCATTAACGTTTCGGCCAACACTGGTCCGAAGCAATCTAGTCCTATTATTTGGCACAAGGCAAAAGTTTACATAAGACAAGCCACCAACATAGAGGGAAAAAAACAACCTAATATTTAGATTTCCTTACAATGTTTTCCTTTGTAGGTAAATTCATACGAGGCGAAGCATGAACCCATGATCTCCGGTTTGAAAGGCGCACGCTCTTCGTTAACATTAGAATACATATTTTCACAAATATATTTTTGTACTTTGCAACAAGTAAGAAACCGCTTGTTATATACGATTAGGCAATGGCGATGCATTTATGCCGAGCGCCCCTTGTTGCTAATCTTGGCGGACCGCCAGGCACGCTTCTGTGAGGTGGCTGAAGCACACAACAATGCTTACGTACACTTTGTTGGTGGTTAATGACGACCAATAACAAACTCAATGCACGTAGCTATGAAATTAATATCTGTATGAAAATGATGACATGAACTTTTGGATATTTAATACCTAACTAGGAGGAGGTACTAGGACTATGTTCGTGACAGTGAACAATAATATGATAAAAAAATATCAGTAAATAAGCATCCAAAGAAACGCTACGCGGCAGAACAGCATTGATACAAATAAACTGTTAATGCACTGAGGTAGATAAGTATTTCAGGTGCTGACTAACAAATGATGTTGGCAGTTATATAAACAAAAAATAAACAACATGTTTTGGTTCATTCACTCCACACCCACATGGTATACATACTTACGTCTATAACCTATACTGTGCGATAAGTATTTGATATATCGTAAATCAAAATCAAGGTTATTATTGTTATTAATATACCAAGGAACAGTAACTACCTATGTTCTATGAATCAGCACAAATCAACTAACCTTAATAGTGTAACAATAAGTTAAGATGGGGCAAGAGCGATCGATGCATCAAATTAAATCGCCATTGAAACCAATTGGTGGCTCCTTTGTAACCACCGAACATTTGTTACGACGCATTTGATGCTAATGTTCCGTCGGAGAGAAACGCAAAAACTCGTATCGACAGCCAACGCTCCGAGCTATTTAACCGCAGCAATTAATACTAACAGTAATTACTATCGGTTCCTTTAACCGCCTCGGACATAACGGAAATACTGATTCACCTTATCGATAAAATGAAATTACGGTTTTCGTATAAGGCACATAGCTCAGCGACGCTTTCATAACGCGGAAAAACTTTGGTAATCGAAAGTTGAATCGTACAATGATAGCATCGAAACAACAGTGCTTTGTTAACGACTACAAATGTCGAAAACTATACAAAGACGACGCAAGAACGATCAATGTGCGGGCTCTCTGTTGAATTATGTATGTCGCGATGCTTTACCAGTAAATTAGGAGAACAAAAAGAACTATCCGGCAAGCTTTCATTGAAAAGTCCACTTTTTCTTAGTCGGGGCGAATTTAATGAGTAGACATTAAATAATGTAGCAGTATAGGCCTAAGTACCATTAATTCCCGAAACTCTAACTTTAAGGTGCTCCTGCATGGAAGTTTTAAAAAGTACTAAAGATATTGTTTATCAAGAAACACATACACTTATCACACTATTATGTAAATATGTATGTATGATCACTATCAGTTCTACTGTTCATTTATTCATGATCCTGTTTAAAAAACACCATTAGTTTCTACCTTTCCGTTGTGATCAAGTAATGATTTATTAACTTTATATCATGTTTCAACGGTTATTGTACGACCAAGTGAATGCACTTGCTCGTGTGTGTTAGTTTCTACATATCCTTGCGTACATTAATTGTCGTAGCGTTATAAATCAAAGAAGGAATTATCATCATCAATTAGACAAATTAGCATTTGATGAGTCTTACTAGGGCAACGGTCGCTATTTCACTCCTCCGTCATACGTGTGTACCTAGAACGCAGCCTAGTTCTAAAAGTAAACGTTACATAATGTCGATAGCGAATGCTGGCACTTTGTAAATTATATAAAGCCGGTTTCTGGTTAACATGTGAGGGCAATATCAATGTAGTAATTACGGGTAACGCCACACGTTACCATCCCGTCACTTGACATTTATATTTGATTCAACATTCAACGACTACCATCTGGTCCTACTCATCGGCGTGGCGCTTGTAAATGAGGGAATACTTTAAATTAAAGATGAAACGTGGAGTCATCATCATCAAACAGCTTTTAAACTATCAATTATACTCTTGGAGGCCTGGTATGGGCATGTGATGCGGAGGTATGAAAGGCACGTGACGCGAAAGGTATCAGAAATGATGTGTAGGGGGGTAAGAAGAAAGGAAAACGAAGGAAAAGGTGGATGGAGAGAAATGATATGAAAAGAAAGCAGGTGATTGATGAGATGACGAACGACCGGAACGACAGAGAGGTATGGAAGAAAAATATATGCTGCGACGACCCCAAACGATGGGAAAAGGGCAGCGAATGATGATACACACCTGGAGGTCAATCAGAGGCACAAATACTTAAACAGGTTGAGAGCGACTTTCAATCAGGTCTCCTGAATATGAGTCGGGTAAATCTATCTGCCAGATTATGGTATTTATTAATACGATTTTGGTACCTATTAAGAAAAGGTAATAGGGTAGATATTTGCTGAGAGGGTCTAATGGGTTTACCCGAGTTTGAAGTTAAGCGACACATGTATCTGTAAATTTGGAAGTGTCAGAAATTAAATAAATTGTTATTTTTTTACTAGGGCAAATATTGTAACGTGTTGAAAGACTAGATTTAATCGAATAGCTAAATAACCTTCTACATGAGGTAAGGCTATTTTCACTTAAGCTTTTTGGACGTGAAAAATATAAAGTTACAATTGTACCCAAGGCTAAAAACGAGTATGTCCATTATGCTTTTTATTACGCTTAGAACTGCATGTCATGATAACAATAAGGCTTATCGGTTCCAAGAAGAAATCATTTAGTCAACTGGCAAAACAATTACAGTTCATGTAAGATAATCTGTCGAGGAAAGCTGTCGCATAGTAGGTGCATATCTCAATACCCATTGCAAAAGAGGTCTTCTTACAGTTATTACACCTAAATACGGTTTGGTCCAATGGTTTCGTTTTTATTGTGTCGTGTTTTTTTTGCGGTTTTAACACATACCAGGCGTGTCTCCCTCCGCGATTTCGTCGCTTTGCTACAGGTAGCTAAAAATACATCCGTTCCGGCCCCAATTTTGGGGAAAGCCATAAGCCGCGCGTGGCGCTGTCGCCACCTAGCGGCCATATCTGTGCTGACCGTAACAGACGCGTTTTGTTAGAGAGTGAGTCTTCTGTACTTAGTACTATTATTTATTCTGTGCACATACTAAATAATGTTTTTACGGATGTATCGCATAAAAAATATCCGTATGCACGACCGGTAAAATCCGCGTCTAGATACTTACAGTATATCGGAATCAACTAATGAATTCAGTGAAATTATACAGGGTGGCTAAAAAATAACTGCATTCCCGTTGGTCCCATAAGTTGCTCAGTATAATCCCAAAACCTCCCTGGCAACGGGAATGCAGTTTTTTTTATATCCACCGTGTATATTGGCATTAATTACAAAATATAGGCTGTTCTTTAAGGCGCTAGACGCCGTTTTTGGCCGAAAACTCTAACATTCTAGAGTCTATATCTTCTTAACGGTTCAACAAAAAAATATGAAAAAAATATATATGATTTTACGTTTTATATACAACATTTCTAACGTTTGACTTGTTCCCTATGACTTATAGTTTTTCCAAAAAAGGAACATTACGACAGGCCGTTTTGCGACTAACTTTGCCTATTTCTAGTAATCGATTTATTCGATTAAAGTTATTTTTAGACTAGAATAATTGTTTTAACAGATACTACAAATGCAACGTAGAACAATGTTAATAAATAATATTTTTTTTAAGAAATCGAATATTTTTCAACATTTTGTGCGTATGTAGCTCGAAAAAGGCGTGGCCGGCAGTCGTGTGCTAGCTTTGAGACGAGGAGGCTGTGTCGCTCGTCGCTCCGTGCCTTCCTTGTATTCTGCATGCTTGTTCTGAGCCGAGGTGCTATAAAATTGGAGTTATTGTGGCCAAAGATTAAATAACTGCAGAATGTTGATTTGGTTGTGACGCGCTTTAGCGCGCGCAACACGGTGTTTCGCAGCCTATTATTACGAACGTAATGACAATATTTCCACTTATGTTTGAGAAAGCTTCATTTGAAATATATAAAAAATGTTTTCGAACATGCGCCGACATATTGCCATTAAAATTTAACGTTTTTAATAAAGTTCAATTTCTAAAAAAAAATTGATCAACAATGGCAATTACATTGGCATTGGCAGGTTTATACTATATAGTTTGATTCAGAAACCATTACATTTTTAGGATTGTTACCCATTAAAATGATGTTAGTTTATTAAGTAAATCTGGGGGCACGGCAGTGCCCCCGCCAAGTCGAGCAAAAAAAGAGGCACGGCCGTACCATCCTTTTCTCGAAGCGATTCAGGCCATTTTCGACGTCCTGTAATTTTGTGCTGGCTGAAGCTAAAACCCTGAATTTTCAGTAATATATAGGGCTAAACATGCTTAAGATATATTCTCAAAAACATTCAATTTGAACTAGTAGTTTAAGAATTATTGTACGTCAAAGTTCCTTATTTTCGACACTGACACACTCAGTCACTCATTTAAATATTAGACAAAACAAAAAACCTAAGGTAGGTAATAAACACATTAAAAAATGTTGGCTGACGGCGTATTGCATAAAGTATCATGCTATGGAACTAACTATGTCAACAAAAGTCACTAGTAAATTAATTCATCAAGTTTGATTACTTTCAGCAAGTTCCATCGAATGACACTCTACCAATTCAATACGACGGTTATGTCAATTACACAAACGTGCAGCATGGTGCGTAACGGGATGGGTAAACTTAATATATAATAATAATATAATTTTATACGACGTTTTAAACAGGACGCGAGTCGTATTAACCGTGAAATGTAATTTACGACCTCCACTAAATGCATTATCTACTCATACTCAAACAACAAAATATCTGCAAACAAAAGGTATACGAGTATAGCGCCAACTGCACGCCTCTGGGCTGTATCTTATTCTTTGAACCTCGTGGCGGTGCAGCGATACAAAATTCACGTACGATCGCAGCGAGCGGGGTAAGCGGGTGGTGCGGGACAGAGCGCTTAGCCCCGCCCTGACGCTCAAGGGCATTGGGCCTTCCAATCGTCTTAAAATAGTCCAAGAAAAACAAGAAACGACCACTATAGTTCATGGAAAATAATTGACCGTTGCATTGAACGACATATCTATAAAGTAACCATTTTCAATAGCCTGTCCAAACCTAGCCCACAAGCGGTTTTGCTTTCTCGATGAAAAATGTCAGTCAATATCACATATCTGTTTCCGGATGCAGGATGTCTGCAGCGGTCGCTGTGTGAAAACGTTCCAAAGCTCGCATAGACTAACTTCAGAAGACTCCACGTTGCGCAGACTATACAGACACCGCATTATTTATCAAAGAGAGCAACATTTACAAAGAGTTCGAGGTCACCGGTGTCACAGTGTCAATTTTACTTGTGAATGCTACGATTCGGGCATCACGACTTAGTTGAATGTTGTGATGCTCATAACATGACCATTTCATACTATAATAACCCAGGTACCTCCAATAAGCGTATTTTTTGTAAATATTTTTAATTTGCCCGAATACTGGTCAATTGGTCATAAGTGTGGGCGCCATTGAGTTAAGCGGTCGCGCTCCCTTACTAAATGTGTACGGGAGCGCTTATTGGTGGTGAACTCGATTGTCATAAGTGCTCCGTCTAGTCTAGTCTAAAGTACCGGACCCATGTAAGGTCCGCCCTATTTATTTTAAGATACAAATGTATTATGAATTTTAGGGGGTAAAACCCTTTCAACGCATAATGCCAAAAACGCAAAACGCCATTCATACGCTAAACGCCAAAAACGCAATAGACCAAATTCTCTTGATGCCAAATACGTATAATACCAAATCTGTAGAAATACCAAATACGCCAAATGCCAAAACTATATAAAAGCTAAATACGCACAATGCCAAAAGCTAAATACGCATAATGCCAAAACCTAAATACGCATAATGCCAAAAGCTAACCTATGACAAACACGTATATTGACAGTATTTATATCCACACAATCTATTAAAAGTGAAATTGCTGTATCATCATCATAATTTCTATATTTCACCTACCTGAGGAGGCAAATAGATGAATTTATCCTAAATGTTATTATTCTATTGTTTTCCCATGATGCAGAGATCGGCGTGATAAAAAGAATTTCTATCACGCCTTGGTAACAATAACATTTTTTTTTTCATTTAACTATCGCAATATCCCGATACTATTTTAATAACATATTGTTAGGGATGCTCCCTGGCAACATGGCAATTTTTTTTAATATATGAGGTTTTATTCCAGTCGAGTTCATTAATACATATATAGTAGTAGTAGTAGTACGATTTAGTGCCTATTGCCTGAGCTTGCACAGCTTTCTGTTCGTGTAATTGTGATGCTGGTTTCGCGACATAGTACCGCAACGCCGCTAAACTCGGTTTCATGCATATTTCGCGAGCTTTCTGGCCACTACTAGAGACAAACCAAAGAAAGTCTGCAGCGCAATAATTTGACATCGAATTAAAAAACTACATATGGCAATGTTTTTTAAGCAGTCAGTAAACGTCATGCACTATGGTATGTGTTTGTCAAAATCGTTTAAATATTCATTGTGTTTTGTGATGAACGGAATAAACATGGTGAAACCTTACAAAACCGGCGTGCGGGAGTTACTTTTCCGCATGACGAATAATTTTACACTTGTAAAAAGTCAGCGCGAGGCGATTCAAGCTGAAAAACGACAATGTTTACAAAATTTGGAGTTGATGACGGGTAAGTGGAATGAAACATCTTAATACTTCACCATATGTACCTACTTAGATAATATAATATTGGTTTAGACTAAGGTTTCACAGCAAATTAAACACACCTAATAGGTATAGGCATACTTATGAACTTCCTCTAACATTTCGAGAAACTCATTGGTACTAGCCGGGTTTTGAGCTCGAACCCACAACCTCCATGCTTATGCTCACGGCATGGGTACCTACTAGTTAAAGCTAAAATTAATTTTTAATATATGTTTATTGTTTTAATGGTTTATTTCGTTTTTCCGAAAACTTTAGTTCGCAAATTGCGGGCAATTTCTCTGTCAATCTAATTACGCCTTAATGGGAGTAAAAGAGAAAGATGCTCGCATATTGAGAACTTCGGTGTTCGCGGTAGGCCCTCTGTACCTATTTCCCGCCGTCGCGGATATTACAAAAGCTTATTAATTTTGATGAAGCCAAATGTCACATTCTCCCAATATTATTTATCAATATTAGTATATGTCTACATATTAATAGTGACATCTATTGTTGGAATGAAATTTATTTTACCATAAAAATTAAGCTGTGCACACAGCTTAATTTTTTCATAGACGGTAAATATGGTAGAAATTTCACAAGTATCAAGACTATTTAATCCATTTTCTGTGGTGTTGTCGCATACTGATTTTTAAAAACTACTTTTAATCTAGCGCTGCAGACTTTCTTTGGTTTGTCTCTAGATAAAAAGTACTGAGCAACAACTTACATTCTAGTGCAAAATTAGGAGTACAAATTCTTCCCAATTAATTATGTTTAGCGTTTTTGTCATTCTGCGTTTTTGGCATTATGGGGGATGTTTTTCTTCAATACTCGAAACGACAAAATGGCGTATTGCGTTTTTGGTATTATGCGTTTTTTGGCATAAAGCGTTTTTGGTATACAGCGTATTTGGCGTTATGCGTGTTTTTTTTTTCAGTACGCGAAATGACAAAATGGCGTTTTGCGTTTTTGGCATTATGCGTCGAAAGGGTAAAAACTACATTTATGGCGGTGACGGTGTAAATCTACTCTAAATTTTATGCGCGGTGACCATGAGTAATATTATAAGAAGCACCTAGTAGGCAAGCGATCTATGTCCACTTCACAATGTGACAGTGGCAGTTGGCGACTGGCACACATAGTCGCCACCCGATATGGTATCGGCCGCAGTACGGTCGGCAAATTACAGTCCAAGGTGCCGCACTATACTAGAACTGTGGCTGTGCCGACTCGGGTCACACGACCGCTTTGTTTCATTCACTTGACGATAAACCTCAATGTCTAATAGGCGATTTGAACTTTGTTTTAACGACATGGCTAATTTACGTCTAATTTTAAGTGCACTTAAGGATATATTTAAAAAGTACTAGATCTTAAGGAATTAATTAATGTTAATTATATTTAATTTCATAAGTTCATAACTAAATGTACAAACTAAAACTAAATTGTGCTCTACGTAATAAAAAAATCATTTATATTAATTTTAATGTTATCAGAAAACAGAAAAATACAAGATGTAAATGATTTACATGGATTATTAATGATTTTACAATTCGAATACCGGCCCCGGTCATACATTGACATATATGTATAGGTACTGACTGGTAAACTATCTTATTTCACGGTATCCTTGTCAATGTCACGCGCCAATGGTGAGATGGTCCTCTGGATTTAATATCACAGTGAAAGCTAAGGAACGAGTTGAAACAGCCCTGCCAGCCCACCACAAAACCAAGAATCGCCTAAGTATCAATACTAATAAATAATATTAGGTTACATTGTTATAAAACAAAACATATTAGTTAACTAAGCATCTCGTGCATGATAAACCTGACAAGGTGGCAGAGCAAGAGATTAAATTCTGTCCACACTGAAGTGATCGGGTTTCAACTGACTACTTGTTCTAGTTAATCGGACGTCGCAAGATGTTAGCTTCTTTACGGGACGAGACTAATATTAATACTGTCATACTTATGTTCAAACATAGTCCAAAGGCAAATAACACATTGTACTACAAAAGCGCCTTCTTTACTTCTATACGTGTATTTGTTGCCCTACCAAACTATATTAAAATGTTAGACGGTAACAAATTTAAATTCCAGTTAAAACGGTTTCTTACAGAAAATGTATTTTATAGTTTAAAAGAATTTTTCGAAGCGATGGAAACAGATTGATATGTATTAATTTGATTTTTAAGAGAAATGGTAATATTCTACTACTATAACAAAATAGTCCTACCTAGCTATAAGAATACATGCTATACCCGTAATAGGGTGCCATGTGATTCTATGTTTTTATTCTACCAACTATGTACCATGGTTCGCAAATAAACGATTTCCGATTTCCATAACTTAAATGAAATGCCTTTGTGATAGGTAAATGATAAGAAAGCACAAATTGTCTAGTAATTTGTTTTCAATGGTCAGAGTAATTATGAGACCGGTTCCGAAATAATAGGCAATAGTAGGTACTTACGTTTGTTGTGAGCTGAGTAGTCAATGTGTGTACTTTTTCTTTGGCATCAGCGAGCTCTCTCCTCAGCTTCCGTACCTGCCAATGAGATGCCATTTTCAGTTGCAGTACCTAGTATTATGTATGATAATATAGATCTAATGATGCACTTAGACTTAAAAACTAAGGGAATGATTAAAAAAATACGGATAAACCACATCTGTGGGAATAACAGATACGCTTATTTCGATACAAATAATTCATATTTTAAGTGCGTGACACAATAACAAGTACGAGTAGGTATACTTTGGTATACCTAGGATTTGCAATCCGGATCCGAAATGTATGAAATTATCCGGATCTGGATCCGGATCCGCAGATCTTCCCATACATTTCGGATCCGTCGTGCAAACCCTAGGTATACCTACTCAACTGACAAAAATTAACTATATGCAATGTATAGCACTTCCATAAATAGTTTTGAACCTAAGGTTTATAGTTTACACAGGTTTCAGTAATGTTGGTCACAAAATAGACGCATCAATAGCTTCTGTCCCTTAAAGGAGGTTATCTTTTATAGCTAATAGTTTCCATTGTAGTCCGCCGCTTAGAAGTCATAAACGTCCCTTCTGACACAAAATGTGCCTATTGGAACCGTAATTCTAAATTGAGTTTTGCCGAACAATAATAAAGCGCCTGCAATGGACACTGAGGTAAATAAATACGTAGAGTTCCGTTTTGAAAATTCTTCTAATAAAATGAAAAAGAAAGTTTTTTAAATCAAGCTAATGAAGCTAATCAGAATTAAGAGAAGTTATTATTGACCTGTTTTATGTAATGTAATCCTCGCATTGTCCCGGCACGGCATTTTGCCACAGCTCATGGGAGCCTGGGGTCCGCTTGGCAACTAATCCCAGGAATTGGCGTGGGCACTAGTTTTTTGACCTGTTTTATGTTACTAAGTATTGTATTTCATTAAGTACCTATCTAACTTGTTGATACATCTAAAGTCTATTTTTTTATTCCGTAGACTGAAATGACATTTAATAGTATGAACATCATGTGTCATCTCATACTATGAAATGTAATTTTAGTCTACCGAATAAAAAAATAGACTTTAGAAATATTGTTTGAGACAAGTATTTTTTTCCTACAAGACGGTGAAGTGTACCATCGTAAGGCATCTGTATACATGAATACATTTAGGTAGGTACGAAGATATTCAAGTGTGATTGAAGTCCTCACACTGCATTAGGCTAGCTTTATATGTCGGTAGCGGTACTGTACTGAGACTCATGAAACGAAGATGAATAAAAAAGGACGAATTATCAATAATGTCGAATGGGACTGTCAGTTTTATGGCTCGTACTGTACCTTGTGTGAATTTAAAATAGGGTTCCGTGTGCGCCAGCCCTTACTAAAGCATATTTTTCCGCTTATTCACCGGTACTTAAGCTTTGGTTTCCTCCGAAAGCGGTGCCGTCATATAGCGGCCGTCTCCATACAAATACTACGACATCCATATTTAGCCGTATTATTTAGTATGGAGACGGGCGCTATATGACGGCACCGCTATGCTAGGAAAACCGATCTTTAGATCTCAGATCTGTGACGGTGACTGACGCGTAACGGATTTCAACCGCGTGATCCTTTTACGTTCGCACTACCTTTTACTACTGACCGTTGAATTATTTTAACCTATCACGCCCGTTTTGGTAGGCTGTGAAGGGAATATTTACACACGAGAACGGCCCTTGGAACATTTAGAAGATGCCGACTATGTTTTTTTGCGCCATAATTTCAATTAGAGTGATTCGCTTTTACATCCGGCCAAATGCGTGTCAGACTACGCACGGTGTACGGAGTTCCATAATTTAATATAGAGAGTTGCTATGATTTTATAAAAAAAAACATACAAGCAAAGGGTGGCTTATAAAGTCATATAAAATCAATATAATTTTACTTTTGAAGCGAATATTTTCAATAGTATTCATTTACCCACAGAACGATGACGTTGATGTTTACTATTTTTTTTTTTACTTTTAGCGTAACGTCTTAAATATTTAATTAATAAAAAAAATTACAAATTTCATTAAAATAAACCCTAATTTCTATAGATTAGCTACCCAAAATGTTTGTTTCCCAATCGAACTCATTCATTTCTATTCCTTTTTGTTGCTAGATTTACTTTTTCCAAGCCACATGTATGTACAGTGGGCCAAGAAAGTGGTCTACCAGTTTTGACAAAAGTTTCTGCGAGATCTAACGATCGCTAAGGTTGACAATGACGTACAGTTGACGTACGTGTGTCGACCTTGTTGTCTGATGACGTTCAAACGAACCTCAACCGTAGGGTGGTAGACCACTTTCTTGGCCCACTGTACCTAAATGATTTCGTGCAATTGTGAGCTGATGCTGATTAATTTATTAGAAAAAGGTAAGCATTTGACCACAATCTCACCTGATGGTCAGTGCCGATGCAGTCTAGGATGGGGCGTGCTTACCTACAAAGTGTCTATTTACTCTCGATTTAAAAAGGTCCAAGTTATAGCGGGCTGGGAATAGATTTGCAGAAAGTGATCCACTCCCTGGCCGTTCGCATGACAAAGCTGGATGCATAGTGCTAGCAAGAGTGCGGTTCACACTCGTGGTCGGTGCACCACGTTTGGTGTGTGGTGTGAGGCAAGCGGGTCTACCATACAATTCCTCTACTTACGTCGTGTGCCTGCCTCTCCTCGGAGCCCGCGCCGGCGGCCAGCGACGACGCTGTCGAAACCAGCGAGGCGGTCGATCCGTGAACTGTTGGAAAACTATTCGGTAAGTGGGAGCACAAGATACATTCATTAAGATTACATTATTAGACTGTATTCACCCAATTTAAATCAAAACAGTTTTTTTTTTTTAAACCTTGAAACTAAAAACCGTAAATGAAAATTAAATATCATTTTCAAATTCCAACAAAATGATACCCCATTCGACATAATATCTATGTCGATTTTCATTACATCTATTTCACTGTAAAACAAAAATGAAGGAACTCAGTTAGGTCATACAAACAGCTACGATAGATTTTAAATTACTACAAAAACATGTAGGTAAACATCCATTAGCCCATTTTATTAAGTCCAACACTATGTAGGTCATAAAATATATCTACATTATAAATACATTTATAATCAAGTTTCCGAGTAAAATTGATTTGACGTACAGCCGGACAAACGGACATGACGAAAGCCTAAGGGTTTTGTTTCTGTATTTCTTGTTTTTTAAAAGAAACAATACCCAATTAACTGCTACATGTTTTAAGCTTGCCTCCACCGCCTATACAGTCCTAAAACTCACGGGCGGGCCTCCGGCCTCATTATTTCGTTTATTGTGTTATGATATTGATTTGTAATCTAATTCACGCATTAAGTTTAATCAAGCATTCAAGCAATAAATCATATCGATAACTTGTAAAGGTGAAATAATGCTACTGATGGTCATGAGTATTTCAGAATTTAACGAATAAGTATGTAGATGCATTCTGAGTACGAGTTATTACACTTTGCAACTTCGTGGAAAGTTACTATAAGTACCTGCGTAAACTAAAAACAGGTACATGCGCGTAAAAAACGTAACCATACTTTTGTTATGCAGGCAGGTAAGATGTAACCTTTAATTGTGAACAAAATTATGAATGGAACCCGAGCGTTGTTGCGTGACCGGTACATGGCAGAAAAAATATCATGTCCTTTGATATAATGATTAATTAATTCATACTACTTATACATAATTCAATATTTAAATCAGAAATAACTAGGTACTCGATAGGAGCTTAAGCCAGCGGCTTATAAAGGGGTGGTGGAAAGTGATGGAAAAAAAACTATAGTACATATGTATGTGTAGAGATCGCTTTTTAGCGATAAGACCGCCTGTTGTTTACCTGTGCTTGTGTTTCTGTTTTCTTTTTGTATTGTTTTCTTTTATTGAGGTGTGCAATAAAGAGTATTTGTATTGTATTGGACCTATAAACTACATGTATCAAATAGGCTTACGATTCTCCGCTATCTACGGGCGATATCAAGTTCTGTGAAATACGGACGTCATTCTAGATTTGACACAAATAGGTCCCTTCACAAACATTACATTCTCTACGAGGCTTAGCTTCTACTGTATTGTAGCGGCCATAAGCGTAATTCTTTGTATTGTAACCAGGGATGTTGCGATCATCCGCATCCGCATCCGCAACCGCGGAACTTCCGCATTATTTTCAACATCCGCATTTGCATCCGCATAAAATCGATGCGGAGCTTAATGCGGATGCGGATGTCGAACAAGTCGGTACAGGAACGTTTTAGCGGCGGCGTAAGTGCTATTAATTTCGTCATTACCTATAACCTCGGAATAATAAACCAATAGGAACCGCCATTAACAGGCGTTCCCCTCTGCCAAAAGTCGGCGGCCGCCGGTCAAGGAGGTTATATAAAACTAGTTGCCATACGTCATACGCCATTCAGCAAACGTCAGTCTAAGCGGAATGTTAGGAGCAGAAAATGCCGAATTGTAGCGTTTTCTCCTGTAAAAACCGATCGGAAACATCTAGCGTACTTAAAGAACACGTTTCTTTTCATATGTAAGTACTATTACATGTATAAATATTATCAAATAGTGCACTAATTTAGCAAAAAACTAAAAAACATTGTCAATCTGAAAGTGATACCACTTCATGGTACTAGATCTAATTTAGGGTAATATTTAAAGAAGACTTTCTAAATATTCATTAGGTATACCTAACTTCTAATTTGCGTTGCTTATTATTATATAATTTATATAACACATTATTTTTATATAACACCTTATTTTTATATCAACATAATCCATTCAATGAAATAAATAGTATAAATCATAAATAACGTGATATTACCGATATAGGGTTATTGTGCTATTTTCCGTCCATGCTCTAGTCTCTAGTTTTCGTCCACATGACAGATTAGCAAATAACATATTTGATATTTAATTTGCTACTTACCAAATACATTTTTTATGTAGATAGATATATTGTCTCGACATTAAGGATTGCATTAAGTCCAAATTTGTGCGGCAATGTAGATTTATATTCAATTTCGTCAAGTGGACGAAAACTAGATCTGGACGAAAACTAACGCACCTACCCTACTACTGTTTGAAAATTCATCTTTCTCTTAGTTTCTATCGTATATTTTTTATTTGACATGTCCAATATTTGTATTGTATTTTATTTATTTTAAGGTATTTACTGCCGTCATTTTCCATAAATAGGCACTTTTAATTTATTACTCTAGTATCACTCTACCATAGTTAGCGATGGGACACCATAAAAACCAATATCGATAAAATCTAATATATGAACATTATAAATATATTGTTATTTTGATTTACTTTTTTAGATTTCCAAAATATGCAATAAATTTTCAACATAAGTAGTTTTCAGCTTATCAAGCCATAGAAAACCTAAAAATATTGCAATATCAGTCACGTTTTAAAGATCTAAGAACTGCATAAGTAAGTTTGTAAAGCCATATAAATATATGCTATTACAAAGTTACTGTTGCAGTTCCTACAAATAGTAGGTAAAGTAAAGGTGTATGTACGATGTGAGTATGAATAAAGATGTGTTTAGTTATGATAATATGTGTATACATAGTATGGGTATGAGTACCCGAAAAGAAGGACTGTCTACAAAAAGAGTTGAGATCCCATCTCCCATCAAAAACATTACATGTAAATAGGTGCAAGTCTCGCAACGCTTTTATTACAAAAAGTTCTGAGATGTAACGTGAAACCAAGTCGGTTATTTTAATCGGTGCCAGGGGGTGTTAAAACCGTATCAATAAGATATAATGACTTGGCAATCGCACATAATGCTTTTCTCGTACCGTACTCGTAAATATGTGTAATGCTCAAACTGCAATTAGCGCTAGCTGCGCTAGCGTTATGTTCAATTAGAATTATTTTTAGTAGGTGACGATGATCCTTATGTCATTATGCAGCCGTGCGATGGCCAAGTCATTATACTTATTACAAATTAAAGATATCTTATTGATACGGTTTTAACACCCCCTGGCACTGATTAAAATAACCGACTTGGTTTCACATTAGCATTACATCTCAAAACGTTTTTGTAGTAGAAGCGTTGCGAGAATTGCACCTTTTTACATGTAATGTTTTTGATGGTTATAATTGACTAAAACAGACAGTTAAAATTCAGTCAATAAAATATCGACAATATTATCGACAAGTCCCTCGCACTTCTACGTTTACTTAGAACTGACATCATCTCGTTCACGGACAGGGTTGTCTGTGTTTGTTCTTGTATTTGTGTGAATATAGTTTATGCTAGTGTTTGATAATTTTGTCGTGTGCGTGTGTAGCGACGCATGCAAAAAATGCATTAGTGTTTACATTATTTGTGTGCGTTCCTCGCCCCCCGCGCCGAAACCGGCAGAATTTTTCACATAGAAATTAGTGCGTGTCACCACTCCATATGATTATTCCTCCGAGCCTATAACGAAATCGTCTAGACCCAGAAAAGTCGGCCAAGTTACTGTTTATTAAATATAACACACCTATATCCTTGCTCAAGTACTAAACGTTTCGTTTTTTTTTAATAAAAAAACCGGCCAAGTGCGAGTCGGACTCGCGCACGGAGGGTTCCGCACCATCAACAAAAAATAGAGCAAAACAAGCAAAAAAACGGTCACCCATCCAAGTACTGACCCCGCCCGACGTTGCTTAACTTCGGTCAAAAATCACGTTTGTTGTATGGGAGCCCCACTTAAATCTTTATTTTATTCTGTTTTTAGTATTTGTTGTTATAGCGGCAACAGAAATACATCATCTGTGAAAATTTCAACTGTCTAGCTATCACGGTTCATGAGATACAGCCTGGTGACAGACGGACGGACGGACGGACAGCGGAGTCTTAATAATAGGGTCCCGTTTTTACCCTTTGGGTACGGAACCCTAAAAATACTAAAAATGAAATATTTGACGTTTTCTAAGCACCTAATCTTGACATCCGTATCCGCGGATGTCAAAAAATCTGCATCCGCAACATCCCTGATTGTAACGTACCGTCATCATTCTTCTTGGAATAGTGGTGGGAATGCCTCGGCGTGTGTATGACGTTGCCGGGCTGGTGCGTGGGGCTGAGCGCCGACCGCGGCGACGGCGACGGCGGCTCCGACACGCCGTAGTTGATGCCTGGAAGATATTGCTTAGTTAGCGTCGCTCAGAATAGGTACCCGAAGACTATTTCGTGACACTTAACCATTTGACCGCCACAGTCGGCGAAAAATCCCACTTAAGCTAGTTTTCACCGAAGCAGTAGATTTTAAATTTTAACTAGGGAGAACGCATTTTCACACACTCCACAGCAGCAATTCGGCCGTTATAGTTTTATGTAGATAGCCTTGTTATAAGATTCATGGACAAGCAGATCTTGTCAGTAGAATAAGGCGGCAAATTTGAAAAATGTAGGCGCGAAGGGACATCGTCACATAGAAAATTTTAATTTCGCGCCTTTTTTTACTGACAAGATTTGCTTGACCATATATATCACTTGTTTCCGCTACGTTCAGCTTTGGGGATGCTAGTAGCCTCGAAAGAGCCCAAATTATGCAACATACACATTGCGGATTCTGATAAAATATGTTACCTTGTCCCCCTGGTCCATATTGCACAGGCAGGCAATAATAGGGCTCATAGTCACTCTCGGAAGACCTTTGCAGCATCGACGGATACAACTTTTCAGACTTCGTGGATCTGCAATGACAGAATACTTAAACGAAATGCCCTAGGATTGCTTCAACGCGTATACATAAGGCGCAGAACATACAGCGCGCGAAGTCACTAACAACGCGATTTATGTGTGTAGTCCAGGGATGTTGCGGATGCCGATTTTTTGACACCCGCGGATGCGGATGCGGATTTTTAAAGGCTCACATCCGCGGATGCGGATGTCAAGATAGTACCATAAAAAACGTAAAATATTACGTTTTAGTAATTTTTATTTCAAAAAACCGGCCAAGTGCGAGTCGGACTCGCGTTCCAAGGGTTCCGTACATTAAGTCCCACTCACGCTTGACTGCTCATTTCTAATAGGTTTTTTGGTTAATGACTAAATTACCTAGCAGTCTAGCACTTACGCCGATGCTAAGACGTTCCTGTACCGACCTGGTCCACATCCGCATCCGCATTAAATCCGTATCTATTTTATGCGGATGCGGATGCGGATGTTGAAAATAATGCGGAAGTTCCGCGGTTGCGGATGCGGATGCGGATATTCGCAACATCCCTGGTAGTCATACAAAGTTTCAAAGTATTGCTCAATCGCCCAACAACGCTGTGGTGTGTTCTACGTCTAAGGCACGGCACGAAAACGACACATTTAGCTGACAAAAGCCGAATATAAAAGTACGCATAAGAGATTGATTATCCATATTAGTTATGAATGGTCAAAACAAAACAAAAATAAGTAAGTGAATGAAATTTGACGCATTAAGACTTACAAAATAATCTGTTATTGTTGATGGCTTCAAAACAATGAGTGATATTGCAATTTGTGAAGTGTAACAAAATGTGTAAATCAATAAATTAGTGTAAAGAAGCCGTGCCAAGTCATGCGAATGTAATAAGAATGTACTTTTACGGGAAGCGTGCCACCTGGAAGCCAAAACAAACAAATTTCCAACCGTGGCATACCTTGGGAATGTCCTATCTCTCAGATAGCTAAAAATTGTAATTATCAATAAGATTATTTTAACTGCGTTTAGGTATAGGTATATTATTCAAGAGAAGTAATAAGTTTATTGGCAATGAATAAAAATGTTAAGCATGACAAATGAGTTCAGTGATTGAAGATGAGATGTGCGCATGACTCCCATATTCCCTTATGTTCGTGTCTATTGTCTATTTACCACATCACGGTTTGAAAAAAGTTGAACTGAGTACTTTGACGTGTGCATAGTACCTATGTGAAGTGTCGGCCACATTGAGTTACGGAAATATTTTTCAGTTAGTAACTACGGGCATTGCTCCACCATATATAAGCGAGAGGCTTATTTGTCACATTATATGTGCTCATATAATTGCCTTGATAATTTATATTCCCGTATATATGTATCACATTCACATTACAATAATTCTGCCGTTTTTTACAACTGGTCGATAGGTAGGTACAATTTTTTTATATTTCAATTTTTGTCCCGCGACTTTAGTAGATACATATAATTATAGAAATCATAATTATATTTTAAATATTTTTTATTAATACATATAATATAAGTAGATTTTAAATTATAATATTAGCAGAATCGGTCCGCCAGTATGGCAGCCCTCCATGAAATATACTTTATTCTTGGTTGGCACACAGCATCACTACCTGTAGTTGAGAATACCGAACCCACCTAATGCTGTTGCTCCGGTTTAGCCTGGAGCCCTGCGGTTCCCGGTGCATGATGAGCTTATTGTGAGTGAGTGAGCTGCGGTGATGTGAGGTAGGAGAGGAGGTGTGGTTGTGCGCGGCCGAGTGCAGCGACGTGAGCGATTCCATCGACTCGCCCTCGGATAACCGGCCGCTCGCGGAGTAAGTGTTGCTGAAAGGGGAAAGGCGATCAAGGGACATGCTGGACAGATGTGTTTTTTTTTTTTCAACAACTGACCGGGACAAGCATGATTAAGACGCTTACATACGTGTCTAGCGCGATACATCTAATTTAAGGTAAAAACAAAACACAAATAGCACACAGGTAGTGGGCGTAGGCGGAATGAAATGGACTAGGAATGTTAAGGATTATGACATTGCTATGATACATGTATAAAGTTTGAGAAGTTTAAAAGCTTAGGGCCGGTTGCAACTAGAAATTTAGAAGATTTCTGCTATAGATATCTTTTGTATCCATAGATAAAAAAAGACAGAACTTTATTAACTAGGTAATTATAAATATAAAACAAACAACAGACCCTTAGAGATATAAATTATGTGTGACTATTATTCATACACAAAAATTTCACACCACTCTGCCATCCAACACTATATTGATCTATTATACAAACAAGAATATTTAGGTACCTGTGCCTCAGCCAAGGAGCGTAGGGTATTCCATAATCTGACTTCACTTCAGAATAAGTTTGAGTATCAGAAAGACTACCATCACTGATCTTGATTCCACCTCTCGGTGTAATTCTGAGAAGATTGAAAATTATGGGTTTATAAATATACATATACAGGTTGTGGTCAATGCAGATATCCGAATGGGACTAATATAAAAGTTCCCAGGATCTTAAAGATATATTCAAGCATGTAAACCATCTTGTTTGCTCACAATGATAAGATATGACGACAAGTGTTCAGTATACAATATATTTTATAGCAACTTATAAGCACTTGAGTGAAACTTTACCGGAAAGTATGTGACATTTATTTTTATTTTATAACACTTCGTTTTATTAACAAATAAATATAACAAAAACAAAGCAAATGTGCCCACATTGAACTGACTGCCGCTGACATCAAGAGAATACTTCACAGTATACTTATTTGTATTGACCAAGTGGCACTCGCACGTACAGGCCCGAATTCAGAATTGAAATGATACTTAGTATTTTTATAATTGTAGCAAGAGGCAGATGTAGTTGTAACTTTTATAGACTTAAAAAAGCCAACTGAAACCACCAGTCTACATGATAATATGTCAATGTGGCATTCTATGCATAAGTATGCATGAGCAAAAGGACCCTTTAAGTATGGAACACTACATTATTGACAACTGACAATGTTTCTAGGCGAGTTGAAACCTTTAGGTTTTCGTGTAATAAATTGTATGAAACAATAATTTAAAAACAATTGGTTTCTGTGTAGCTATAGCTGGTCAACCAAATCATGTCAGTAAAAAAGGCGCGAAATTCAAATTTTCTATGGGATGATATCTCTTCGCGCCTATATTTTTCAAATTTGCCGCCTTTTTCTACTGTCAAGATCTGGTTGACCAAGTATAGCTCATAATGACCTTTGTGTCTGTGACCCTTTGAGAAACACATAATTTCCACATAGGTATCACACAAGTTTAGGGAACGAATAATTTACTTGTGGCAAATGCTGGCAAACCATAGTTTGGTTTACAGTCAATTTTTTTAACGATTACACAAAAAAGGTTTGAGTGCAGCCCTGTACTTCAGTGATTCAGTTATCACATGATAGTACATGTGCCGAAGCAAAAAACGGTGGTTATCTCTCTGTCTAACATTAAAGAATATGAATATACCGTCTCAGCAGACATCTAAATTGTTTAATTGTTGATGTTGGTCAAGCAATTGGCTCACCAATTACCACATTGTGTTGATTATAAGATCATCAGCAGTTTAGTGCAATTCATGCCCGAGTGAAGTAACTTTGAGCTCTTAACTATTTAAAAATAGGTAAGTGTTTTTACCTGTGATGATGAAAAAGTGCAGCAAAATCATGTGTCCCAGGTTTAGGAAGGGATTGCGAACCGAGTAGTCTCTCCCGTACTGATGCCGATAACTGCGCTGCCGCCGTACCACCAAGTGAATAAGACTTCGGACCAATCCCATTTTCTGGTACAAAAAAATTAATTACACGTAGTTCACGCGTGTCACATTAAAAAAAAGTAATTTTTTTACATCGGTCATTCAAATTTAGCAATAACTTACTGTGAATCTGAAGGTCTTGGGTGCAAGTTTGTGTCCCGCCAGATACTTTAACCTTAGTACGGGGAACTGCTGAAACTTGAGCCATTCTACCACCTAGAACAACAAACGATGCTAACAATTTAATTACGTTGCACGATTGCTCACACTTTCATTCATGATGAAAACTTTTGTACTTCAACATTTTCCTAAACAAAATAAGAATTCGTTTACTAAAAACACTCACAACATGTCTTGTTAGTTTTGTGTTTGTTTGTGCATGATTAGCGATTGGCGCGTATATTGAATTTGACAAGATGATTTTGTTTATTTGCCCTCTCCACAGACTAAAGCACTAGGCCATACAACCTCGAACAAGAGAAAGATGGCAAAATTTGTCTTTAAATATCTAAAAAAGGACCTAGTGTTTGGATAAAAAATAGTGTCTCATTCTATTGTGTGGTCTTTAAAGTGTCTACAGACGGTCACGGTCCGGTGCGGCGCACGTATCGTATCGATCGTGTATAAGGTGATCGCCGTACGTCCGTTAAGGACGCAGCTATGAGTTAAAGCTAGAAAGAGATATTTTGACCGCGCCAATGTCGCTGTCCGGTGCGGTAGTCAGTTACGGCTTTTAGTTTACTCAAATTTATAGCCACAATAAAATTATTCGAAGTTTTTTTTCTTTTATAAAAATATCAAGTATTTTCTTGCAAATCCACTTCGTCAGTAGAAAAGGCGCTAAATTCAAATCTATGAGAAGACACCATTTAGCGCTATTTTTAAATTTGCCGCCTTTGTCTACTGACGGAAATGGCTGCCGACCTATACTTCTTCTTACTAATTCTTAGAACAGCGCCCTCTATAGTAACAAGATAGCAACAAAAGTTTATAATATTCATCAATAGATGTCGTTCATAAAGTTATTGTTGCTCCATCTAGCGGTGAGTAGAATTGCGCGATAGTTTGTATCAGGGATGTTGCGAACATCCGCATCCGCATCCGCAACCGCGGAACTTCCGCATTATTTTCAACATCCGCATCTGCATCCGCATCCGCATAAAATCGATGCGGAGCTTATGCGGATGCGGATGTCAAACAAATCGGTACAGGAACGTCTTAGCGGCGGCGTAAGTGCTAGGTAATTTCGTCATTACCTATAACGAAATCGTCTAGATCCAGAAAAGTCGGCCAAGTTACTGTTTATTAAAATATAACGCACCTATATTCTTGCTCAAATACTAAACGTTTCGTTTTTTTTTTTAATGATACTAAAAATGTAATATTTGACGTTTTATAAGTACCTAATCTTGACATCCGCATCCGCATCCGCATCCGCGGATGTGAGCCTTTAAATATCCGCATCCGCATCCGCATCCGCGGATGTCAAAAAATCTGCATCCGCAACATCCCTGGTTTGTATTTCGAAACGTATATACTAGATGGCAGCAAAAATAACATGATAGTAATGAATGATAGTCCTCTCATTGATTTTCATGAGCATGCATGCAAGGAGCGTTACTTTGGAGTGGATGACGTCATTGTAAAGTTTGTAAAGTATGTTTTTAAACACATTACATATTAGGTATTTTTTGAAATAGGCTTCAGTACCTAACATTTGGGTTTGCAACACAAACTAAATAAAATACAAAATAAGCTGACTGATTGTGAGTGTTTTACCTAATCTACCCTTAGAAATAAATAATAATGCGCAATCTTACAACCGAAACATTTGTAGGTTTCAGTGAAAGGCCTTCGTCACTGAGTCTACAAATATTTTTCATCGCTCAAATACAATAAAAATATACGCAACACAATTGCGCAAATACGACCAAGTGCCAACCATTAAACCTGCGCTACTCCTGCCAACAACAGGTCTAAACCTAAACTTAGTTTGTGCCAAGGGAACGTGGCCTTCGCTTTGCTACCTAACCACATACATGACACATAAAACTCGCTATGCCAATATAAATAAACAGTCGCTATAGCAATGAAACTAAAGAACTCGAGTTCGATTCTACATTAAACTTTTAATTACCGTGCCCGTGCTGCGGAGGGCTGTTGGACTGTGAAGCCGGTTGCTGCACTCCATTTTGTCGCTTCACGTAACCGAAGTTCTGTGGCCCTTTGGCCTTGCTGGAGCAGTTGCTGCCGTTGCCTCCGCTCGCAACGCTCGATGGCCGTGAAGAAGAACCACTGGGCGATTGGATCTGAAAAACAAGTGAAGATCTATTAGATGCTGCCCGAAATAAACATTTCTTTTAAATACCTTATTGTCTCTTTAAAAAATAATGGTCCCTACATTACTCGATGCAGTCAAGAGGACGACGAAGGTTGATTTCAAACTTTAGGTTCACGTTATTTCAAAAACTAAATGTAGAAAAGGCCTTTAGCTGGACTCCATTTACTTAAGTGGAGTTCAATAGAAATTGCCAATAATGTAATTTTAAAGTAAAACGACAGTTTTTGTTAGCATTTGACATGGGTAGGTTTAGCTTCTGCGTAATGAGAATAAAAACATTGAGTTGTCTTACCTGAGGCCCGCCACTTCTAGAATTATGTTGGTTAGAAGAGTTCGTTGCCGCATACTGTAAATAAATATTGACAAGAAATGTTAAAATGTTAACGTTGTAATAACAAGTGAAGCTCGTGTCAAGAAACTCAAGAACCTACCTTAAAAGGTTTTAGAAAAGAGCAAATAGGTACCCAACTATGTGGCATTCATTCTGCATGCTGTATAGCTTCGAATATCGAAAAATGATTTAATTTTACATAAAACCTACCGTCAAAAAACACATCTAGGTGTATCAGTGAACGAAAATGTTAAGCATAATTATTGTTACTTCATAAACTTATAATATAATTAATAAGGAATATAAGATAATGATATTATATTAAGGAATAATTGGTTAAAATAAAACGAAATTTAAATATTTTTTACAGTAACACAACTGCCGTGATAGCTAAAGGAAAAAGGATAGAAACAGGTGGGTGAATTCACTCGGAAAAAACGCACTGGAACCCACACAAAGCGTTAATTTTACACTGAGCCATAGAATAAGTTTATGACTGAGCCTAAGTACAACATTCATACAATGTTGAGTTGCGGACGTCGTCGAGCAGAGACCAGAGAGGGCCTACCCTACCGCGAACCACGTTCCTCCCTGTCACAGTCACGTACAAATTTACAAGTGCGACAGAGAGGCAACACGTCGAACGTGGTTCGCGGTAGGGCCTTATTGAAATCGAGAGAGACCTGTGGATGCGGCGCGATGCCCAGCTGCTGTGCGGCAGTGAGCTTCTCCCTCTTGTGGTGCTGCGGTGAGTGGTGGCCCGCGCGCCGCTCGCCCTTGCGCCCGTGCGAGGGGCTCGGCGGCGCCGGCGCAGGCTGGTTCTGCAAACATCAAAAGCATTAGGTTAGATCAGGGGTCGGCCAACCATGGCTCGCGGGCCGCATGCGGCTATTTGGGGGTACTCAGACAATTGCGACTCTTCAAGTGAGCCAAAAAAAATTACATTTATTTGGAGTTCCTATAGACTTCGCGGAAAATAACATTTGTGGCTCTATGAGTTTCCTAAAACTGATGATTTCTACTGCATTTGGATCTTCTTCTAAAAAGTTTGCCAACACCTGGGTTAGGTCCATTGGCGGTAGCAACTGTGGGACAATTCATTTGTCAATTGTAAAATGTGACTAGTAATAAGAAAGGTACCCACGAAAGTTCACGTGGTTCACACTCTTACTACCTCTAGCGTAATCTTACACATAGCTAAAAAAATAAATAAGTGTAGGTACCTATATATCACAACCGCCGTAAGGACAGTGTCGCAAATAAAATGTATAAATAAAAAAATATTATTATTTTACTAACCACTATTTAAGTTAAACCACTAGTTAAGCAACCAATTATTAAAGTCTGTAAGTACTTCAAAAACCGGCCAAGTGCAAGTCGGACTCGCGTTCCAAGGATTCCGTACATTAAGTCAGACTCACGTTTGATGCTCACGCGCATTTCTTATAGGTTTTCCTGTCTTTCCAAATTTGAGGGGGTGGAAGAATGGTAATTTTTTGGCTATTTTCTTAAATAACTTCTAACCTATGTATTTTAAATGTAAAAAATATTTGAAATTCCTCAAAACCAAGCTCTTTCATTTGATATACATCGTATATGTCACCGTAAAATTGTAAACACTCGTCATAATATAATCTCGCTAGTTACATTATAAACTGATGGTAGGGATATTATAATCTAACCTAACTTAACCTATGTTACATTATAAACTAACGGGTTCACAATCTTACGGTGTCATATATATACAACACGATAGTTTGAAAAACTTTATTTATTAACTTTCTCATTTACCCCCCAAAAGTGCCCCCCATGTTTAAAATTCATTTGTTTACGTTACATGTCCATCTTTGGGTCACTAATTTACTTGTGTGTACCAAATTTCAACTTAAATGGTCTAGTTGTTTCTCGGAAACACCAATGCCACTCCGGCCCTCCAATGGGCCACTGGATGGTGGCTGTGATAGACGGACAGACAGACGGACGCACAAGTGATCCTATAAGGATTCCGTTATTGTCTTTTTGAGGTACGGAACCCTAAAAACAACACCAGATGGGTTTTACTACAGAGATTAACTATACATGGATAAACACTACCTACTTATTTATAGCAAAAGTTAGCCCGATAGCTAAATTAGATCCACAAACAATGTTTCGATCAGCTCACTGCACAGCAATAAACATTACACACCTACCTATCTAATGTAGGTACCTATTCATGTTACACCAGACAACAATGAACTACTTAGTGTAGTTATATCAGGGCGTTAATTTAATAGTGCACCACTTCATAGCGTGTTACTCACGTGTTCTAGTGAAAGTATGTGAATTACTTAGGTAGGTAGGTAATATTTAGGTTGATATGCAAGGATTTTATATTGTTAAATCTACCTCTACAATAAAACACTTAAGTACATGGGTATTTATAGGTATGCTACCGTAGCAACTCGTTTAAAGAATCGTCCGAAATGCCTTAAAACTAAATAGGTATTTTTATAACTAGGTATAGTTTGTAGCTTTCTAATAGAGCCCGACGGCTAATCCTATTGTCTATTGTTAATTAAACCCGCACGTGCTACTTACCTGCAAAAAAGGGTCTTAATTATTCTATTTGGCACCTGAGCGCGGGCTAGTCCAACGCTCAAAAAACCAGTGTAGGTGCGCTCTCCGATAACGCGCCTATGTTACGCAATCTCGATGACACCTTTTAGACTGGTTCTGTAGCGTTCGACTCGCCGGCACTCAGTAACCGAAGTAATGAGTGCCGGCGAGTTGAACGGACCACACACATCCTAACAAAATATTTATCCATTAGTTCATTTTGAATCTTATTGCAATTTCCATAGGAGTTCAATAAAATATTCAATTACCTGGGTAAAGTGAACGAACGATTTTTTATGCAGGTGGTTGTGGCACGTGGCACGAGCGGTTTTACTTAACAATAGACAAAGGATTAGCCGTCGGGGTTTATTAGAAAGCTACAAACTATACCTAGTTGTTCTGATAGCGCGGTTGCCGCTCGGTCTGCTGCCTGCAATCGGTCTTTCTGCGCGTGGGGTTCCACGTTCCGATTCTCTATTGAACATTCCGTACCATTGGCGGCGTCCCGACTCCAGGTGAGTCCGTGTACTTCTTCCAGGTGGTGTCCTGGCGAGGTGCCGGCGGCTGCCGCTCCGTCTGTTGCCCGCAGTCGGCCTTGCTGCGCGTGCGGCCCACCACGCGGTACACCACCCCGCTGCCGCCCTCCATGCCTCTACTGCGCGGTCCGCGTCTGTCGAAACACCACCACCATAATGCGGTATTCGAAAATAATATAAATTAAATAACGTTACGAGTGCTTAGTACGTCTTAGAGTAAGACCAATCTAAAAAGAGTCTTGCCTACGGCTAAAAAATCAACGCAATTAGGCTGGAGCATAAAACTTGTGAGAAGGGTTCTTTTTAAGATTGGTTTAACTCTACATCAGCAAAGTTTAGTCGAATGTGAGCAAATCATTTCAGCGTGAGGACGAAGTTTAGTTTTTTGTTAATTTTTATAACCTATGCTTAATGAAATGCTAGTGGAATTCTGTTTTTTTTTTTACATATACGCATATCAATTTTCCCTAACAATACTCTACTTTACACCTAAATCTACCTATTGCTAACAAAATCATTATACAAGTTCTAATAGTAAGTAAATTCTTTGGTTCGTGTCAAACAAAGTAGGAGCATTCTATTTATACGATAAGACTCCAAGTATTTGTCATTTCCGAAGAAAAATATCCAAGTAGATTGCTTTAAAGTAATTTTCTATTTTTTATAGATAAAAGGATAATAAAAAGGAAAAATGCTGGTACTCGTACCAACAGATACCCAAGCACTTGAATTTAACATAAAAAGGGCCCATTGAATTAAAATAGGTATTGGAGGGGGAGAAAACCCCAGACAGTATATAATAATGAGTCAGCGGAGCGCGTAGGTACCTTAACGTAAGTAGCTAGGTATAGTCACAGTTGTGGTCACAGTCAAAATATGTTTTAAGGTTTTAACTAACACTCTGATACGGGGTGCATTCGTAGGTACAATTTCCACTTCTTGGGAAAATCGTTATAACTAGGCCAAGTTGCTTGGTATCAAAACAGAAATACACTATTGTTATAGACAGATACTTAGGTAAGTGGACGATGGAGTAGCATAAGTTTCATTTGAAGATAATAGCTGTTAGTTTTCATTTTACAAGGCTCTGAGCAAAAAGCGGAAATATTTTGCAAATGAAGGATGGTTTTATATCAGCTACCTGTAGGTATTTAACGTTAGATATATTACTCTATACTCTATTTAATCTGATACTACTTACCGTAAAACGGGGTGAGCACTTTCGCGGGGAGAGGTGGGTTATGAATGGGGAGAGAAGGTTTGAGAGGGGGGTGAGAAGGGATTTTAAGGCTACTGCTACAAAAATAATGTATTCCAATTTAAAATGGAGCTATAGTAATACGCATAATAAAAAAAATCGATCCAACAATCTTCCAAAATCACCTTTGTATGAAAACCCCTCTCACCCCAAATACGAGGCACTACGGGGTGAGGTGGGTTTTCCTCTTTATCGTCAAAGTTATGAAATGGAACTACCCAAAATAAAATAAAAACTAAAATACAAACGTCCGGAACACTTATTAAATACACCATTCAGTTTTCATAGGTATGTATGTTATCGAGGTTTGAATTTCAGTTTTGACCCTACTCACCCCATTTTACGGTACTCAACTTAAATATTTCTCTGTGTTTATTGTTCCTACGTATTATTAAGTTGTTTTTGTTAAATATTATTTCAGTTTAAAAGTAACTCTTTGCGAAACACCACAGTATGAATAAATAACTCCTTTGAGTTCATAAGGTTGTACAACGTGTCTTTGTGGCGGAATGAATGCATTGGTAATCTAAAGTGCTCTCGTTACAGTCGTGTGTAATAATATGCGTATGACCTAATTTGAACATACCAAAGATTAAAGTTTTAATAAAATGGTTGCAATCCGATACCACTTTGACTTCTTGAGTAGGTGCTGGCAATAATATTACTTGTACATGTGATGTACAATATACCTACGTATGTACATATTTTATTCAAATAACGTGTAGCTATATATTTATTTAATCTTTATTTATTGCACAATATAAGATTGATGATAGTACAAATGAGGAGTGTCTTTTCAAAAGGGTTTATTTTTTTCTTAGCGGTACTTCTAGAAAGAACCTTGCTCAAGAAAACTTAAGGTCCAATTTAGAAATAGATTCCCAGAAAAAATAAACCCTTTTGAAAAGACACTCCTCAAATGTATTGCTTGATATTTTTAACTTATATAAAGTATTCATTTCTAGTCACATCGTGGCTTAAAATTAAAATACTGTCATTGTTCTTGAGTAAACATACTCGTAATACTTATGTATAATTTTAATTTAATTTATCATTTTACTATCATTTATTACTTGTGAATATTACAAATGAATAACGCGTGCTTTAAGAGCACACATCAATCAAACGTGGTCTCGATCGAGATCAATAGTCTCTCTATACCCGTACGATTCAAACTTATTTCTTATCTCTAATATGATATATCTGCTAAGCATACAAACAAGTTAAAAGATAATAAAAAATATGTTCAGTCGCTGTATTTTAATACGTAATAATATTAAATATCTGGGAGACCGGGCATTGCTCGGAAAACATAAAAAAACTCAAAAATGCACGTTATACTAGGGATAAGTCCTAGCTAGATCGATTTTTCACCCCCAAAACCCCCATATAGCAAATTTCATCGAAATCGTTAGAGCCGTTTCCGAGATCTTCGAAATATGCCTATTTACAAGAATTGCTCGTTTAAAGGTATGAAATGAAATTAGTTAATGTGTCTTTTAGACGAAATGGCGATATGTAAAATGAATGTACCCATTTCACAACGATTAAAAGATTTTCTGTGCCCAACTTTACAGTTGTACAACCCATTACTAAGCAGGAAACAGCCCTTGCAAAGGAAATGAAGCCAAGCGGAGCGCATACAGTCAGTGTTCTGGGCAGGTTAAGTAAACTGCTTGGGATTACGTACAAACACAGCTGATTATTCGCGGCAAGCCTCGACAAGCTCTCATCAGATACCGGGCTGTATAAGGATAGCAATGTATAGATAGACCAAAAAGGGGTTATTATTTTGAATATTTTCTGTAAACTAAATATAGTTAATAGTAAATAAAACTAGTGCCCACGCCAATTACTGGGATTAGTTGCCAAGCGGACCCCAGGCTCCCACGAGCCGTGGCAAAATGCCGGGACAACGCGAGGAAGATGATGAGTAAATAAACCACCGGGATTCTGTTATCTGTTAAGTGATTTGGCCTTCGTGCTCACTATTTGTTCCTGTAGTGCTTAAGTCAAATGGCGAGGAGCCAAGTACAGAAACTAACTCATGTACCTATACATATAGGTTAGAAGGCGCACGATTTATGCTTTGAGTTTCCACATTTTCGCGTAGGAAAATGTCAATCCTTAGTGAGCAGGATGTGCATTTATCTACATCGGCAACCCACAAGTCTTTGTCGGTGCCGTTTTGTCATCACAACATTGACATTTTAATGAAAACTGCGCGCCCGAAGCCACGCACTAATGATGACGGATCCCCTGAAAGCGCCAACTCATACCGCGCTGCTCATTATCTATGAACTGAGCAGCTTTCTCATTATTCCTTACTTCCTACTCCCTATTATTTACTAGGCATGAATGCCTTGATTTTTTTCTGAGAACTTACAGAGTGCAGCTAAGTACGTAGAGTCGCTAAACAAATAATTATTGTTCTTTATTTATTAGACATTGTTCATCAGCTATATTGACTAATACTCGGAAAAATGGAGACCCGAACGACAATTTAAGAAGCATTATAAATAATAAAAGTTGGACATCGTATGAAATATAATCCAGAACTGTCTGAAGTCTACACAATCGGTCGGTGTAATCAAGACTGTAACAAACTTTCTGACGTCCCAACTTGGAAACAAGTTATCGGCAGAACAGATCAGACACTTAGACATTTCAGACGAAGAAAACCTAGTCGGCGAATATGTAGGTTAAATTGAATTTAATAAAGGTTTCATTAAAGACAGAAAATTTGATGAGAGGTCTCGTAATGCAAAAAAATCTTGCAATGTTTAAGAATGGCTTGACAATTTCTTTGCCTTAGATTTAGGCCAGTCGGCAAGATATAATACAATCTTTTCTGCCAAAAAATTCATAATTAAGAGTAACGCGTATCTTATAAGTAGTAAATTATACTCGTATATATCCATAAGTAATTTTAGATAAAAGCCTTGTCTAGTATGACAAGCTATTACAATGGCCGCCTGTTCATATGACAAATTTCCTTAGCCTTTCCTTTGATGAGTTTTCCACAACAATAATGCTATTAGCTATTGTTAGCGCTAACGCCTATCAAAGCATTCCCAGCCTAGTGTGTCGGTCGGCGTAGGTATGGTACAATAGTAAGTCTATCACCCTTTTAATGATTCTTCGTTTACATTGTTTATTTTTAAGACTCTCTTTAGGCACCTTTAGGCAATTTTTAATCATTCTATAAATATCTACGTATCTGTTTTACTCTCTTTACACCTACCCTACGTTTTTCCCATTAAAAGTACTTACATAATTACACTTGGAAAGCGGGATATTCTGAGTAACCTATTTAATACACTTATGCGAATTCATACAGCACTCTAAAAACACGTGCGTAATATGTATGCATACAATACATACACGTACGGTCGTACGACTACGAGCCAAATTGATAAGGCAAAACAAAACTTATGTACCATTTAACTTGATACGCCATATCGTCGAAAGCGATTGAAACTAATCGAATGAGCAGTATGCGGGCGGACACTCGATGCCAAAACAATCGAATTCATGATTCACAAACAGTGAAAGGCCACTACCTATAGCGGACTGGCATCGATTGTATGCTCTTTCTCGAAATACCCGCCCTACGCCGGGGTTTTAGTATGTATGTATAGGCACACGATCGTTTACCCCTAACGCTCGGAGCAATGCCATTCGTTTGCGGGTAAGTCATGTTCGGGGGTTTGGGATCAATTCACAATCACTGCAGCGTCGTGTTACCGGTAGCGATGTAATGCAATGTAAAGTTAAATTTTTATGTACCTAATATGATTAATTAGTACAATAGTTTCTAATCTTTCCCACAGGGCCTCTTTGTTTATAGGTACTTACTCGTGTTAGAAGACAAGTATGTGTCTAATTATTGCTAAAACAACTGCACGTGTGATAACATTGAATACCTCAATTTATATCTGGACGCTCACACGTTCATTCGATGGTAATAATATCAGGTCATAATCATAAAAGTCATAAAGCTTATCATGTTCACACTCCAAGTAAATATCACTATTTTTGGTTTCATTGCCTATGTCATTACGTTATTTGAACAATATACAGTCAGCAATACTATTCGCTTAGCACCTTTGCATACAAACTTCTATGCAGGGGCGGTCACTTTTCTCGTCAGCTTGATGATTTATGTTTAGATAACATTTAAACCTAAGTGTGTAAGTGTTTAGGTATTCATTAATCGAGTCGGTAACAAATTTGATTCGAGTTAACTACTGTTAGTACTGTTTACGATAACCGTGGCCCCGATGCAGTTGACCGTTTAGCTTCCAACTAACTAGGGGACACGCATTTAATGTGAATTTAAATTTTTCCAATTCATTATGGTCGCGATAAGTATCACGCTATGCCCATAGGTACAGTCGCCATCAGATATAGCGGAGCGGCCAAGGTGTTCACAATATCTGAACACGCACTCTAACGCCCTGACAATAGAGGCGTTCTCAGATATTTGTGAGCGCCTTAGCCGCTCCGATATATCTGATGGCGATTGTACTACCTACCTACATTAAATTATCTTCATCGATAACCATAAGTTTTTAAAATACCTGACTATTTTCTGTTGTTAGTTTGTTTTAGTACCTACGTTACAATCTGATTTACTTACTGTATATGTTCTTTATTATTATTACCCTACTTTAATGTCCTATTGCTGGTCCAAGGCCTCCCCCTTTTGACTGTTTAAATATGTGTGATCAATTTAAGTAGAAATTAATAAGTTTTTGGCAAAAAGAACATTTCTGGTATTAAGCTTTTACTCCACTTTTCTTTCCACTGGCAACTAATACTCATCGAGACAATTCTTACAACCCCAAACACAATTAGTGTGCGTTGTTTTATCACAGAGTTCCCATGGCCACCTCCTGTCTCCATTATCAGATCAGTACCTATGTAAAATTTCAGTTCAATCGGAAATCGGGAAGTGGGTTAAATTTAGATTCCAATATTTGACCCACACTAACATACCTATACATACATATAACAGGGCCAGTTAAATATATGGACGCCCCGCCTCGGGGAAGTACAGCGAGTTGCAAAAGTGCATATCCGCTTGAATTATGAAATATACATAATATATTTATTAATAAATAAGTAGGATTGATCCCTTTCACAAATCACTTAATACACTTAAAATCCTTACAAGGGAAAAAATATTATAGCTGTAATTACCTATCTACTCTCTGAGACTTTAAATTTACTGTTATCTAGTTACTACGCAAATTCAGAATTCTATGTATATTTCTTTAATTATTGCTATAATTCCGACTTTTTACTGTAAGTATTAATGAATCACTTATGCTTGATATTGTATGTATCCTCCAGGTCTTTTTAGTAGATAAATTATGTGCGTATTATGCACTTCTACCTGTGTCATGTATGACTGTATGTATTCTGAATAAATAAAATAAAATAAAAATAAAATAACTAAAATAATTGTAGGCACTGTAAAATCAGTTAATCCGCTCAAAATAGAATAATATTTTACTACTGCTACTTTTCGTACTCGTGCAGACTTACTACTAAGTAGACTTAGTAGACAAATAAAGTTTAATAATGGTCGTTAACATTTAGAAGTTTATTGTAAAAATAATATGTGGGTATTAGTTTGCCGAAGATTGGAGCAAGAGGTGAAGGAACTTTTAAAACTAGATAGAGACTTTTATGTTCCGTTCCGTTATTGTTATTTTCGCCTTAGTACGTAAAATGGTGCCAATTAAATACTTATTTATTTAGTTTACATGCAAACGGAACCCAAATATACACAATACAAAAACATAATATTATTTGCATTAATGAAATACTACCTACTGCAAACTAAGGAAAATAGATAGCCGTAATATATTTATCACGAATTTAAATGAAATTGAGAATCATAGTCGAGATCAGGGGGAGGGTGGCGCGCTTCATAGCTATGCAGATGCCACTGCCAGCTTGTTCCAAGCTTCTAATAAGGGTAGTGCCACCAATGTACTGTTTATTTTTGACGCGTATGTAACAAATATAATATGTACTTATATGTAATTGTCTCTGATTTTATTACATAGGCAACTACTACTAATGAAGAGGAATGTGCTGTTTATGTACTATCACGCTCCGCGATTGTTGCGCCATTTAGGGTCCTAGCTAAATTGGTTGTTCAATACTTACGCTATAGAATTTCCAATTTAGCAAGAACCCTAAATGGTATAGGTAACAATCCCGTGTGATGACTGCACTTGCGGGCTCCAACTTTTTTTAAACTAAGAACTAGAGGTTTCATACATTCTTCGGGATAGAATTTTTTTTTGCTTATTCGTCATTGGTCCCATAATAAAAGTTGTTGAGTGTGACCTATACCTAGTCACTAACATTATAATATTTCATACTATACGTAACGTAGATACCTACAAAAAAAATCAACCTGACACTATAGCAACAGTCAAGTAAATAGAGTTGATCTATTGAATTAATGTTAACTAAGTATATCACATATTGTACCGAGTGTTGGCCACATGTCACAAAGCGCAATACATTGACATCGCTCGCGGCCAGATGTCAGCAAGGTCTCTGCCTCGTGGCAGCAAATACTTCAAGTTTGAGTACGGACTAACAATGAGATAAACGTTCGCACGGATCGCTCTGAAAACCATCAATACCCAATTAGGTACGAGTAATACCCATGCCAATTTCAGGCAATAGAATGTCTGCTTGGTAGACAATGTTAAACCTACAAGTTGAAAAGAAATTATACAATTGATTCAGTGCTAAAATATCAATCATGTCTTACCGATATCATTGTTTCTTCAGCTGTACTCGAGTAGAAACTGACTTAAGTTCTTTTAAAAATAGCACATATGTTCTAATACCTAATAAGCACCGTAAGCTTACAACATCTACCGCGAAAAGCAAAGACACGTAGCAAGGCAACACTGATCCTTACACAATTTATGCAAAATTATTATCATATGACGTATCAAAAACCGAGCAAAGTAGGTATTGTTACAAGTTACGTTTGTTCACCCCCGGTTCAAGCTAAGAAGGCACAACGCGTATGGTCCACTACATCGAATAAGATACACTTAGCAACTATCTACCACCAAAAGTCAAAGGATTATTTATCGTAATGTAAAATATTAGCGAGTGTCTTTCCTTCCCGGTTCCGGGCCTTTGTTAAGTACGGTCCAGAGATAGGCGCCAGCTGTGATCAGGGTACGGCGCGCGTACGTCTGGCGTTAGGCGATCGATGCGGCCAACCGATTTACATTTTCCGCGGAGGAAATCGGAAAAGTTTGTCACGTGCGTGTGGGAACGCGGGCGGCGGCAAGTACGGCGCGCCCGCTCGCCGAGAGAGCGCGGCGCCGAGTGCCGCCCGCCCTGCCGCCGCCGGATCCGAAGCCCACCGCACCGGCAACCGGCGACCCACGCTGCTACGACGCTGCTCCCAGCACACTCTCATACCATACCACACGGTTCAAACTAAACTAATTCAACAAATCTAATTGACATTTCCGATCTCGTGTAAATATCAGAATATCCGCAACCGCGACAGAGGATTAAGTACCTAGCTGAACTGATCAACGCCATTGTTGTTCATGCACTTGTTGTTCATCAATTGATGCGTTTACAATAGACAAACAAATTACACAGCACTTGTGAGGCTCAAAATTATATTAAAATATAAATAATTGTTTTTTTTTACAGAAAGCGGGAATAATTATATTAGCAATCCAAATATTCGTGGAACAGCGGAGGGAATAATCCGTCGTAGCAACCAAAGAGCAATTTTATGCTGAGGATCATTAAGGTCCCGAATGGTGCGGTACTGTTGGGGGTGGTTAGTGTCGTGGCTGTCGTAAATAGAGGCGCGCGGGGCAGGGACGACGTGAGACGTAGGAGTATCGATTTTGACTACCCCGCCCTCTCCCCAGTACTGCGACAGTGTGGGTGAGTCCTCGCTCCGTGCAGCCAGCCACGAACGTTGCGCGAGAATACCTCACCTCACCAGACCGACGAATGCTTTGTTCGTTTCGATTTCGATTACTAACAAACTTAGCAAAATGAGCCGAAGCGCTCGGCTATCTCTTAACGTTTAGAATGTTTCATTACGAGTCACGGGTGCGTCCGACCCGCAGCGTAAACGCCGTAAACTGCTTGCTTAGAGGTGTGCGTAATGCGGACCCTCTTCAGATCGATGCTAACCCCCGTCTTAAGATAATGCCAAGTATTTAATTGATATAACTATATGTACATACATGAATTACATGATAATATATATCCACAAAATTTTGGATTTTTATGCCTAAGTTTTTAAAGGATTACGTACAAGCATGATAGTACAAAGTATTAATTAAAGAACACATCATCAGTATTTCAATTAAATACATGTATCGTTATCTAATAACTTTAAACGAGCAATTCTTGTATATTTATTTATATATAATATTTCGGGGATCTCGGAAACGGCTCTAACGATTTCAATGAAATTTGCTATATGGTGGTTTTGGGGGGCGAAAAATCGATCTAGCTAGGTCTTATCTCTGGGAAAACGCTAATTGTTGAGATTTTATACGTTTTCCGAGCAATGCTCGGTCTCCCAGATATTCATACTTTGCTAGAGGAAGATAAGTACAAGATTTCGTAGTTTATCTTGTTGTAAGCCTTTTTTTGTATTTTGTTAAACCAAGTTTTCAATTTCGGGAGCCACTAGTTAAACTGAGAATAGGTCGATACAAATATAAGTAACATTATGTAACGTTTGATAGTGACGAAAGGCGGGCCGACCACTTGTGGAGCGAGACGCTTACCCGACGCTATTGGAAAATGGATTTGCTCACATTCACGTTACATGAATCAGACTCGGCAGGCTTTCGCATAGCCAACGAATTCGCGATGTGCATCAAATAGAAAGTTTATAAACAATTGCAATTAGCGATATAAGGTCAGTTAGCTATATGTTGGGTCACCTGGGAATCGTGAACTTATCTACAATTAATTTGGCATAGATGGATTAATTGTACCTTGGGGTTACGACCGCGGCAAATACTAAATGTAATAAAGTTGATGTCTGTCTAGCTGGCGTCTCCGTAAGTCCGTACCGTAATAAACGCAATCCCGCTGAGACAATGAATAGATGAAGGCCCGTGAAGGCTTTGTGTCAATTTTATCACGGCGGTGTTACAATAAAAGAACTCACGCAATCAGAGCTGTAGCTCTGTCGCATCATTTTTTTTGTGACGTACCTTTCATCTAGTTGTTGGAGTTGTGACGGCTGCTGGTAGTTAACACGTCGTCCGTAGAGTGAAGCTCCTCCTTCAGACATGTATCCGTCCATAATATCGTTATTTCTTCCTCGATCCATGTCGTTAATGTTTATTCTTCTTAAACAGTCACCATCTGATAAATATCCTGATGCAACTTCAATATCACAATAATCAGGATTCGAAAAACCGGGGCCGTAATTAATTCGATCCCGCAATGCTATATTTTCTCGACCAAAATTAGCTTTAACGGTGTTAGCGTGATGCGGATACGTCGGCGTGTTTTTCTGTGACAGACCTGATGTCCTCATAGGAAGGGTAAGGTGACTATTGTAGCCTCTAAGCAGTGGTCTCATAGGCATTACGTTCATCAACGGATTGTCGTCTTCGCCAAGCGAGTTGTCACGACAGTGAGACGGTGTGCTAGACCTGCTTTCTCCCTCCAGCTTTTTACTTATGTCTGACAAAGTAGTATTGTGATCAAACGCTGGTTTGAGACCAGAGTTTTCAAGTAATCGTCTTTGCGCTGCCTGTTTTTCGGATATTTCTGCCTCATTAATAACATCATTGATATACGTTGTATTCATATCAATTCTCTTGTTAGCTGAATGACCATTAGAAGTTGTTTTCGACATTTCAGAGCCGGATTCACTGGAAGGTCGGTATATGACACTACTGTCACTTGAGTTTGAATGCTGTCCAGTAGTACTATGCGTAGAATTTGAATGCAAACTTTCAGACATTTGAGAAGTGGCATTATTAATCACAGGCATTGGAGATACAGCAAGCGTTTGTTTTTGTGAAACGTCTTTACTTAAATTCGATTGTTCTCTACTAAATGGAAGTGCACTTACATTGTTTGTAGAATTTAAACTAGAATTGCTCTGTATTGGACTTAATTGACTATTTGTACCTTTGTGTATAATATGTCGTTCATCCTTTGATATTTTAAACGTTCCCTTTACAGCTGCTGTGGGCTTAGGAATACCAGTTTGATTTTGTAACGATACATTTGGTCCTGTGGGTGGTGAAGGAGGATTGTTAGACAGATTTTTTGTATTTGCACTTTCGGTGTTATTTTCACTTTTTTGTTCACTCAGTTTCATCTGACTTCCTGACAATTTGACCATCTTTGTGTCTATCTTTCCTTTTGAATTCCTTGGATGATCATCGATCTGATTTAATTTAGTATTACTTATTGATTTAGGTGCAGCGAGCTTGGATTCTTTGTCTCTTACAGTAAGCTTCGGGCTATTTCTAGATTTATCAGTATTATTTGATCTAACATTCGATTTACTTAAGTTGGTGGACGAATCCTTAAGATTTTTAGAGCTAATTAACTTAGATTTTACATTTTTACCAGGTTTGTCTTTTGATAAAGTATCGCTTTGTTGTCTTATACTTTTAGGTCCTAACAAATTCGAGGTTTTGATATGCGCGTTAGTAGTATTGGATGATTCATTTAAACTTAAGCTAGAGTCTGATCGTTCACTTTTGGCAGAAGAGAAACCGCTGGAGGAACTGGTTCGCTTAGACACTGCCGTGCTTTTACTGTGTTGTTTTTCATTGTTTGGCTTATCTTTATTGAAAAGTTTCAATTTGTCCAGCATAGACTGCTTTGCGGGTGTCCCATTTTGATTTATCGCTTTTTGGGAATGCGGTTGAGGTTGCGTGAATGCACTAGCCGGGATCTTGCTGCCAGGGGCCAAAAGCGAGGAATTTGGTCGTGATCTGTAAACAAACAAGTAACAATATTGGAAGCGTAGGAAAATGCTGTTCTTTCTAAAATACTTAATAGACTACTGGAGATGATTTATAACTTACCCGGACGACGACGCAGGTGCTCGTGGTATGAAGCTGACAGCCCCCTGTCCCAGAGGGCTAGTAGAGCGACTGGAGCTCGCTGACAAAGCACTTTTGCCACCTGAAGAAATACACCATATTACAGTTTATTGTATTTATAACACATTCACAAGCTCGTTGATCGTCTTTATCGAACTAATACCAAATATTCGATATAAACATATCTTTCAGCGCAAGTTTATCATACTCGCTGTGTAAATATTTTAGGTAAACACTCGCGAGATAAGTCGAGAGATTTCGTTTATCATAATAATGCGGGTGGTCTGCGCTGCGCCCGCGACACACTGAACTGTTTTGGATCAAATGTTTTGTCGTCACTCATCAACCTTGTCTAATGTATCAAGAGCTTTGTAACCCCTGTGTGTGTTTATATTAAAAGGGGAAACTTAAATATACTGGGGGTCTTTTTACTTTGGCTTTCGACTATCGATCGTGGCATACAAAATAATAATTTCGTGACGTCATTTGGTACTTGACAATGATATGCGTGCGCGTGTAACAACCCTAAAGTAGGGACATTATAATGAGCCAATGGCGGCCATAAAAATGGTGTGTTATGGGTTTCTAGTGTTGCTAAGTATGTCACAGGGTAGCGTGACTACTACTTTTAACTACAAAAGGTCACAAAAAATCTTAAATTATTACACAAATACTTTTCGTTTCATTTATTATATTTATGTTTGTGTTTCTTTTTTATTCATTTTCGACATTATCTACTATAACAAATTGAAAACCCAAGATGATTTGGATTCTTCCTATACATAAACGCTCGCGGTGAAGTGGGTGGACTAAAGTCGCCAACATAATAACTCATATCAATCTGCTTATTATACCAGGGGGGCGAAACTGATCCTTTCGGGCATTCTCGGTTCCGTTCGACTCAGCATTGCTCCGAGCAATTATTAGGTAGGTACATTTTTACGCACGTAGAGCAAGGAAAAAAACATTTTAAGCCACTATTCCTAATTTAATTTATCTTTATCTAATATGTATTGCAACTCTGACTTAATTGGTTAATGTGCATAATATTAACATAAATTAAATAAGACCCAACTACAGTATCATGGACAATCATTAATTACAAAGAACTACGATACGATACTTACAATAATAATAATTGAGCACTTGTAAGTTTTCAAAATAACGTGTACTTAATGACCGTTTCAAAATGTTACACCACCACCTCTACTGCCATCCGAATCCAGCTTTTATGAAGCTTTTTGCGGTCATATGAAGGAAAAATGTGCGCGCGCGGCAAGTAATGCACTACAACTGGCGAGCAACAAGCATGCTTCCAAACTATAATCTTCAACATTTACGAGGACAGGCCACTCGACTTTAGCTGCTAACAACCTAACTTAAGGTCCTTGTCGTTTGATAAGGGATGCATCGCACACCCGCCTGATAAAGCTCCGCTCAATTGACTGCTAAGACAATTAACACATGACTACACAATGAGGAGCTTGTTAAGCTGTAATTTATTGCCGGTATATTTAGGTCTGGCTTATCAAAATTCTAGTAGATTATAAGTAATGTACTAAGGGTCTAATAAAATATTGATTGGCCGCCGAATCAACGAACGAAGCGAAAGTTTCCATTTGAAACACTTTAAACATTTAAGTAATTATAATAATTGGTATAATTACATACATATTAATCTATTTTACAAAATTTAAGTACCTACCTCTCCTCGTATTACTATTTCATACAAGCGATTGACATTGCTTTACGAAAGCATTCCTTAATTACCTTACTTGTACCGAGTAAATAGTTAAATACTTAAACGTGTACCTACAACCCATGTATACAACCAAGTTGCTAAGTGTTAAGTATTCTAACTCTCAGCAGACTAGGTAAAGTACATAATATACCTACATAGACGTATATCGACCGGGATATGAACAGTGATTATCTTTTGTATTGTTTTCGAGGTCCCGATATTTCGACGCAGTTACATGCATCTTGTTCACGGGTAGGTAACTGAAGATAGCGGGTAGGTGTCAAAGTTGTGTAGACCGCGCTCGGTCTACCTTCATTCTACTGTAAAGGTAATCACATATCGTCGATATAAGTCTATAGTGAAACTAACCGTGAATCATTCAAAACTGTTACATACATATAGTTAGTAAGGTACCTATTAGAAACTGTGCAATATTCGTTGCCAGAAGGCTATTAGTAATAAATAAGTCCAGCTAGTTTGAACCAGCCCATTCAAGACGTTCTAATCCAACTCGCAATACTCGAGATTAGATTAATTTAGATTTGAATGCAATCCGTTTCTATTCATGTCGTATCTTCAATACGTAGTTCAATATTATTAGGTACTCACTGAATAGCGCGTTCTTCAATCAGCATATCCAGATATTATGTAATAATGTTTTTCATATTTTCAACAGAAATTATGTTTAGGTCCATTATTTTTCTTCATAATTACTCAGCCAGATATTTACTTAGTATCAAAGAAGTAACATATTTGTTCAATTTTGATGGTACCAACCAATTTTGTTTCTCTTCTTTGAACTCTTTCAATACAATGTCCTTTCGAAAATATGGATTCCCAATTTGGAAGGCACATTCCAATATTATGAAACGATATAAGTATTGTCTATAAAAAAGCGCTGGTGGCCTAGCGGTAAGAGCGTGCGATTTGCAATCCGGAGGTCGCGGGTTCGAACCCCGGTTCGTACCAATGAGTTTTTGGGAACTTATGTACGAAATATCATTTGATATTTACCAGTCGCTTTTCGGTGAAGGAAAACATCGTGAGGAAACCGGACTAATCCCAATACGGGTCTAGTTTACCCTCTGGGTTGGAAGGTCAGATGGCAGTCGCTTTCGTAAAAACTAGTGCCCACGCCAATAACTGGGATTAGTTGCCAAGCGGACCCCAGGCTCCCATGAGCCGTGGCAAAATGCCGGGACAACGCGAGGAAAATGATGATAAGTTTTGTCTATAAAAATATGGTGCTACTCTCGTACCTGTGTGGACGGGCGTGGCAGGCAGCGGTCTCTTGTCGGGCGGGGCTCGCCGCACCGCCGCCGCCGACGCAGGCAGCGGGATGGAGGTCTGCAGCACAGACACCTGTCTGTAACAAACAAGTGAAATTATTTTAATACTTGGTAGACTAAGACGAAATTATAGGTAAGTAGTCATTAATTGAGATGCGCCCACTCTCTTTTTATCCCACTACTTTATTCAAAGGGAACTGCTATTATTTTACCAGTAGGTATATAATTATACCTATGTTGGTAAAGTTCACCAGGCAGGATATGAAAACATGAACGTTCCTATTTGATGTTAACCCTCCAAATCATTATTTCTGGTTAGTGAAATTATGGTGAAATTCATTAATATAGATGGTCAAGCAAATCTTGTCAGTAGAAAAAGGCGCGAAATTAAAATTTTCTATGGGACGATATCCCTTTGCGCCTACATTTTTCAATTTTGCCGCCTTTTTCTACTGACAAGATCTGCTTGATCAGCTATAATTAATAATTTCAGTCATGATAGCAAAAGTTCCGCTACTTCCCACTAGATGGCGTTGACTCGAGGGCATACGCGCGCTGTCTTCCTTACTGTTAGTATTTTTATCCATTTGCGTATAAGGCGACTACGTAATACGTATATAGTCATACTTAGCATTGAGGTATATACAAGAGACGACATCTCGAACAAAATGTTTCCGCACCTCAGAGAAGTGCATGCACTTCTTTGCTTTTAGTACGTCACCGACCACTTACGAGATGCCACACATGTACAGAATTAAAAAAATAATCTTTAATAGAAAAAAACCGACTTCTCTAACTACTAGCCTGGACCCACTTAACGGCGCTTATACTTTATTTGGTAATATGTATACATTTTATGGTAATCATAGTGGTTTGTTTAGTTTAGGTATCATAATAGTGGTTTTCCGGATCAAGGTCCGGGTCCGTGTCCGGATCCGGGTCCGAGTCCAAGTACGGGTCCGAGTCCGAGTACGGGTCCGAGTCCGGAGTCCGGGGCCCAGTCCAAGTCAAAATCGAAATTCAGAATCACAAAACGTGTACTATGCGTCGTGGAAGAGTTCTGTTCTGATCATCATCAGCAGTTCCGCTTCATCAAATGCCACAGTTTGTAATGTAAATGCTTGATTTTCTGATGAAAATATATAAAATTCTATACGTATGCCTTTAAGATTTGAGGAGTTCCCTCGATTCCTCATGGATCCCATGTTCAGGACTTGAGATTGACATAAATGTGCCTAAAAACCTAACTTGCTTAACAAACATAACGAAAAGGACAAATCGCCAAATGCGAGCTATGCGTCGTTGAAGAGTTCCGTTATGATCATCATCAGCAGTTCCACTGCATCAAATGCGACAGTTTTTAATGAAAATGCTTAATTTTTTGATGAAAATACAAAAATCTCTATATGCATGCCTTTAAGATTTGAGGAGTTCCCTCGATTCCTCATGGATCCCATCATCAGAACTCGAGCTTGACAAAAATGTGGCTTAAAAACTTAACTTGCTTAACAAACATAACGAAGAGGACAAATCGTCAAACGTGTACTATGCGTCGTTGAAGAGTTCCGTTCTGATCATCATCAGCAGTTCCACTTCATCAAATGTCACTTTTTTAAATGTATATGCTTGATTTGTTGATAAAAACACAAAAATCACTATATGTATGCCTTTAAGATTTGAGGAGTTCCCTCGATTACTCATGGATCCCATCATCAGAACTGGGTTTTGACAAAAACGGGACCAATCTGTATGCATATACATACAATCAAAAAAAAATTTCAAAATCGGTCCAGTAATGACGGAGATATGGAGTAACAAACATAAAAAAAAAAAAAAAAAAAAACATACAACCGAATTGATAACCTCCTCCTTTTAGATTTGGAAGTCGGTTAAAAAATTAAAAAATGCCTTCGTGCGTGTTAAAAAGTTACAACAATAGCACAAGAAAATATAATAAAAGGGATGGAATAACATTTCACCGGTAAGCAATGGAATAACTGTTGATTTACTATTATTTAGTTTTCAAAGTAAATGCTTGGTCGTAGAAAAAGTATTGTATGCAACGTTGTTTAACTGAGTCAAAAAATACACGTGGCGTCTTTATTAACAGTTTTCGGCTTCGCATGCATGCATGCACTTCTCTGAGGTGCGGAAACATTTTGTTCGAGATGTCGTCTCTTGAATATTAGGTACCTCAATGATACGTAGTGCACATTTATGACAGAATTGGGCTCTTTAATTTAAAGAATCATCTATAACTTATAATTTATTAACGATTTATTTAACCTTACTCACAAAACGATTTAATCTGTTTTGGTAAAAAAAGGATTAAATTATAAAGTAGAGTAAATCAATAAATATGGTTTTAAGCTATTTTGTATCAAGCATCAATTCCTTTAAACATCAGCTAGATTCAACTGTTAGACGCATCGTATTTCCTTTTCTATTTCTAATTTAATCACTTAACCCCGACTCACTCCGGCACGTCTGCCACTTATTGCTAACTCATTGGCAAGTTTAAACGTAAGTACAAAATTAGTCAAGAGCTTAGAGCTTATTTACAGAAATAAAATAGGTACATTATTTCCCTTAGTGAGAATTTCTCCGCGTTATCGTAAAAGCTATCACGAGCAAGAATAATGTTGTAAGAACACTATAATTACACTGTACAGTCAGCAGCAATAGTTGCTATTTAAGGGGATAAGGGGGCGAGGTGTTCAAAATGATCTTGACGCGACTTTTGGCGTTATTCATAAACGGCTGCTAACTTAATCAGTTGATGATCGTCGCTTGTCCCTATCTGTCGTTATGCCATAGAGAGGGACAAACGACGATCATCAGCCGATTAACTTAGCAGACGTTTATGAATAACACCGTATGATAGTAGGTATTTAAATATGATCATAGAGAAATATTTCTCTAAGGGGCTGTCCATAAATTACGTCATCTATTTTTGACGATTTCTGATTTATGAATAGCCCCTAAGGTATGATGAAGGTATGTACAGATGTAGTGCATAATTGTTTTCCATCGTATTTTCTCGGAAACGTTCTTATTTGTCATGCTAGTTCAGTCAATGTCAGTACTTTTTGGTCCGAGAGACCGAGACTGACTAAAATAGCAAGACACGTTCGTGAAAGTACGATGGAAAATAATTATGCACTACATCTGTATGAACACATTTCTGTAATGTTGGTAATCAGACGTTTATTATGATTTCTACCTTCTGTCATTCTATAAAAAGTGACTGCGGTTTACTTTGGCACGACTCAATATTATTTTGGTTCATTGAAATAAGGTAGGCAAACGAGCAAACGAATCGTACGATGGTAAGCAATTATATACTTACCGTCGCCCATGGTAACCCGCAACACCAGAGATGTTGTAAGTGCGTTGCCGGCATTTAGGGTGGAAGTATGGTAGATACTACTGAACTTCATTGACGTACTTATGAATAAAGTAGTGGTAACATGACTATGTCACGTACACAGCCAATATCATTCATAACATTCAGTGGTGACACTAATACTTAACTGTAATGATAGGTACATAATCGGCGCTATCGATTTCCCGTAGCTCGTTAGACATAGATATATGTATAGATAGGTATACTGTTATTACAATTACACAATCTGGGTTACATAATCCAACTACTAAATATAACAATGGCGGTAGCAATACTTAAATATTAAAATAAATATGAAAGACTCGGTTATTATTTAACTGCTAAAAGGCATAATTAATGTTAGGTATCCCTGATGGGAACAATAACTGTTATAAAATATTATAAGAGTTGAACCGAACACGTGATGACAAAAATTACTAGGTACAGTTGGCCAAGAAACTGGTTTACCAGTTATGACAAAAGTTTCTGCGAGATCTAACGACCGCTAAAGTTGACTTTTCTAACGGAGTTTAGGGGAAATCAACCTTGTTGTCTCATGACGTTCAAACGAACCTCAACCGTAGGGTGGTAGAACACATTTTTGGCCGACTGTACTTCGATTTATTGCTCGTGTGCCTTAATATGACAAGCCTATCTTAACTCTTATCATTGCCGCCTAAGAAATTCACTAAAGTTTTATTACTTAAGTAGATGAGCTTTTATAACTAAAAAGGGCAAAAGTAATGTTAAAACGGTTCTATGTCAGCACATAGGCTGGTAAAAAATGACATAATATATTCTTTGATAACATTTGATGATGTTATGAGCGGTTGTTCAGGATTTTCCTATTAATAAATTAGTAGGTAAGGCAATAAGGGCGAGCCCTCACAGCCCAGTGCGCGGCGCTCGCTCGCGCGGACGCGAGCCTTCATGTGTAGCTAAGTCTTGGAGACCGTATTATAGGGTATGTTAGACTAAGATCGGGTCGAGTCAGGATCGATACTTGAATGATTTATTTTATGAAATAAAACTATTATAAAACGGATTATATCTCGTACGTATATTGAATTTATACTACATCCCGACGTTTCGAACCCTTTACAGCGTTCGTGGTCAACGGGTGATGGGTTACATCAATAATCTCGGTGGCTCCACTTCTTAAATCTATCCTTGGATCCTAAGGACCAATCCTGCCAAAGGAAATCTCTTGTTCACGCAACGCCTTATTTCAAGACCTACACTCTCGACTAATGTGGATAAAATGCAACTTTCTTATCAGTTTCTGAACAATCAAGAGAGCCTTTACCTAGTGAAAACATAGAAGGTAGAATCCTATAGAAGTGGTCTGCGCACTCTGCGCGTGCCTCCGTGAGGGACAAAACATACCTACGCAATGCGACGCTATGATTGGTCGAATTTATTTGTTATGGAGGGCAACAAATAGAGTCTGTGCGGAAAGAGAAGAGTCGTGGGATTTCAGGGCGCTCCAGTGCTATTTTATGGTTTTTGCTATGCTGACAACACTGGTCACGTGATTATAGTACGACACTAGAGGTCATGATACTTGAATCCCTTTTGTTCCGGTTTTTTGCCACGGCTTTCTAAACGGAGCCTTGTGGTTGTGTCGGCTCGTCAACTCAATCCTCTAATTTAGCGCAGGCACTAGTTTTCGTTTTAAAACACAATCTAGAATAAAATAAAGATTTAAGTGGGGCTCCCATACAACAAACGTGATTTTTGACCGAAGTTAAGCAACGTCGGGCGGGGTCAGTACTTGGATGAGTGACCGCTTTTTTGCTTGTTTTGCTATTTTTTGTTGATGGTGCGGAACCCTCCGTGCGCGAGTCCGACTCGCACTTGGCCGGTTTTCATTCATTTATTTCTACGATGCCGTGCAGTGCAAATACCTTGACTATATCAAATCGGACGCGCGCTAATATGCAAGCAAATACTATTAACCGTTATAAGTTTGTTGTAACTTGTTAGTGACCCAACAAAGCTCGAGCTCCATTTCACCGTAACATTATTAATTTGAGCTAATGCAGTCCGGAGTGCATGGTAACACAATACACGTGAAGCTAACAACATCGAGTTGTGCCTCGAGTACACTAAAGGTGACAGTCCATTTCCAACCGCAGCTGCACTACTGTGCAGCTGCGGTCAGAAATGGAATGTTATCCTTAGAGTTACCACGAGTCACTGACAGTGTCAACACTAACGCCTGTAACTTTCCTTTTATGTATCTCGCTCGTACTGACATATTAGAATAGAAATATCTGGGAGCGCGAGTTTTGCTCGGAAAACATAAAAACTCAAAATTGCGCGTTTTCCCAGAGATAAGACTAGCTGGATCGATTTTTCGCCTCGAAAACCCCCATATATATATATATATATATATGTAGCTAGCAAATTTCATCGAAATCGTTAGAGCCATTTTCGAGATCCTAGCGTAGGTATATGTCAGTGTTGACACTCGTGGTACGGGTATAGGTCGGTCGGTAGCCGCATGCGGTCGGTATATCGTACGTCGGTCGGTCATACTCTTGTATGACTGGCCTAACTAGTGTAATTGCCACATTAGAGAGTTTGTTTTCGTGGTCAGGCAAAATGTGTATGGTGGGCTAAAAGCGCCGTGATCATTCGACTTTGCGAAAATGTAGTTTAAAGATCTCTCATTTTCATACCGGGTATTGCACATCCGTCGACTTTCAATAACTATGTCCCATAGCCGCCAAGTGACACGTAAACCTAATAATAATTAATATACATCAGTGCATTGTTTGACAATTCTGAGTGAATTCCACTGTGATGTGACAAATTAAGGTATGTTGTTTTCAAACGAGGCAAAAAATAAAAAGTTACTCTGGAAGGTACCTTCCAAATTGTGCTCATATGTGTCAGCCAAAAGCCCGTATCGAGGATGACGGGAGGTTCCAGAGCCGTCAGTTCCTGCGGAAATGGATGCTGTCGAGCAGGCTGTGATGGCGGCACATGCTACTCGAGTAACGATTTCGGAGCTCCATTAAAAATTCAATCTATGTGTGCTATTTCGATGCCTAAAGCTTGTTGATTTTGCAGTCCTGTTATGGAACAATTAAACCGGATACCTAATTTCGCGTATTATGAAATTCAAATACGTCCCGACACTCCCGACGCTTCACATTTCGAACCGTTTACAGCGTTCGTGTTCAACTGGTGGACTGACTGACTGGCTGGTTTCTTGTCCTGTGTCTGTCAATATAAATTATAAAAGTATTTTAGTCTTAAATGTATTCAACTTGTGTGAACGGTAAAATAAATAAGATAACCCACTCATTTAAGACCCTGTAAAGAGTTACCCTGTAAAGAGTTACCCTGTAAAGAGAGGCACAGAGGTGCCTTGTGGCAAACATCGTAACATGTCTAGAAAGAATTACGCTGGAATCAATGAATCTTAAACATTTTTCAAAGATCTGAAAACACCTCTTCATCCCCCTTCACATTGTTAACGCACACAACCCTGCGATATCTCGCACCAGATCAAAGCTTACTGGTACATTTCGCTTTTACGATATTGATGGAATGTTTCTCGCCGTAAAACTCTACGGAGCGTGACTTAAATCAACTTCGTCTTTATTTTTAGAATGTTCGATCGTCGGCATTGCTCTCACCTTTATAACTTGGACAAAACATTCTTAAGACTCAACTTTTACGCGGCGCTCTTAGCCATCACGCACTAAAAATAATAAAATAATTGATTAAAAGATTAAATGGTCGAATAGCTTAGGTATTCATCTATATACGTACAGTTATTGTATTTTACGGCTAAATAAGCTATCCGAGATAGCATTGTACTATTTCCTCGTCCAAAAACGTATGTTGGTACTTATCTCTACTCTTTATTGTCTACCTATGTAATCCAGTGAATGTAAATGCAGTAGTAGAAAATATGTAAGTACCTACTTAAATAATTCATTATTGATTATGGTTATCGGGAATTAATACGCGCCCGCGAATTAAAACTTTCGCACTCGCATCCTCCGCATCGCCGATGTAGTGAAGTCAATATAAAGTTAAAGTTACATTAATTGCACAGTCAAATGTTTCTACACGGGTGAATTATATATCATATTGAATACCCGGCTGCGAATTAACAACTTGATATCTGTTCCCGTTATTGAGAAAAACCATTTTTTTTATTTTATATTTTATACTACCTAAACAGTAATTTCACACTAGAGATTTTTTGAAGAATGGGCTATGAAGCTTACACGACTACACGGTCAGAATTTCTCCCGACAATAATATTAATTATAGATTTAATGAAAAAAAAAACAATAACTTTGTAAGTTTTTCATGACCGAGAATATCCCACACTGAGAGAAAAGTTTACTATTGTGGTTAATAGTATTTGTTTCGATCATGTTTAATTTATCTGCCTGAGGAACTGCTATATTCGCATAATAGCAGCATGATATTGGAAACAAACAGCAAATAATGTTCTACACAATTAATGGACACTTCTAGTTTTTTGGCAGTAACTGTACAAGTTATTGAAGAATAACATACTTATTTTTCTCGCAATAATTAAATCAATTTCCAGCATAAAAAGTCAATGAAGTATGCTGTATTTCCAGGCTTCCACAGAGGCCAAGTCAAACTTTGTTTAAGATGTCAAAAAGATATCATTTTGTTATCATTCGCCCAACCGTCTCGCTCGCACCAATACATATTTCATCTAGTACGAGTGAAATGCACGCGCGAATGATATAAAATGACATCTTTTATAACAAAGTTCGAATTAGCATCAAGGTATATTAGGAAAATATACCTTATGACTTATGGCATTGCGTTAAGGTTTAATAATTCAATGCATAAAGTGTCTGTGTTTATGTGAAAAATGATAGGTGTCAATTTTTATATCTATTCACAAAACGTTTAGAATACAGGATGCATAGTCAGATATAAATAGACCCTTGAAGTCTTACAACTATCTATGATACTGGATCTCAAGCTTATTTGGTTAGTAAGTACCGTCCACCAAGTTATACTTCGAATAGCCATCCGGACAAATTCCAAAGCTAATTTCGAATTTTAAAATTTGACAATTCACGAGAAGAGTAACGTAACGTCAAAGGATATGTTTGTCCCTTTTCAACGATCCTGTCATCCGATGCTTGAGTAGAGTGAAACTAAAAGAAGCAAATGTCAGCAATTCGTAACGCTTAGTTTTTGTAGCGTTAGCGCATCGCGACATGAGAACTAGTATGAGCCTGGCCCTTGATTACGTATAATTGCAAGGAAACTTGGGATCAAGTTATCTTAGTCAATTCAGAGCAGTTGGAAATCAACTCCTTGTGAAATTTTTGAACGTTTTCAAATAATTTGTTGGATTAAGTAGTAAAAGTTTTACAGTATGTTATATATTTGTGATCTACTCACAAGGCCCTTTCATTTGGTACCCCACATGGTATGTTTAAAAGAAAAATGGTAAAAACTTTGCGTCATAGCAACTACCCTCACCACTTTCGTGCTTGTCATCTCATATATTTGTGTTCAGGATATTATACTGAATGCACTGATACCAAATATACTCATATCCGAGACGACATGAGCGTAAATTTTTCTAGAAGACTTTTCGAGAAAAGGCCAGGCTACAATATCTTTACAGGTTGATTGATACCGAGTGTATTAACACCATGTTCACCCATATCCAAGACGATATGAACGAAAAGTAACCTAAAGCCACCCTACCAACATTTTCGTAACAATGAGAGATTATTTCTTGGAAATAATGTTGTAATATAAACTCCTTGTAGAGCACCTACCTGCGAAGAGATCGTGCTGTCAAAGTTGTTAATGATTTAATATAATATTGTTAATTAACTAAAGTTTTATTAATGCATCATTTCATCTTATACACCGCGGGATTTAATAACCCGAAAGATTTAAACCACGTATTTTTGACGACAGTACGAGTAAATAATGTTATATCAACATGGGTCCAGTTATATATTTTAATTAAACTACTATTTCAGTACAAATTAAATCATATTAATTTACCGCTTCTTTGTGAACAAACCTTTATTCAGAGAGTGAGCGAGTTTAATTAAACTTTATTAATTACTACAACAGTAGGTACAGTGCAGTTATTATTGTTGAAACTTTGCGATAAAATCTTTTCCTTTGAGTGAGGTAACCAAAGCCATTAACCATGATTATATCCGAAAGAAATCATGCCTCTTATTGTTTTAACTCATACTACAGCTGGAAAGGGATGATTACTTTGTTAAAATCAATGAATGACTTTTTGTTAAAATATCGATCATGCTTATCAGTACGTATTTTAAATTCTCGATGTGTTGATTTATACTGAGTAAAGTAAAAAAAAACAACTATGTTAAACAATTACGCTTTTTTATTAATTTAATAAATTAGGTTTTCGAAGTGTGTACCACCGTTTTCAGCACAAAGATTTAATTTTAAACGGATTTCATTATTTAGGTTTACAAAAGTGTTCTTTATTTCTTCGAAAGCCGTTCGAATTTTTATTAATAATTCTTCTCCAGAGTTCACTGGTGTTGAGTATTCCTTCCTTATCTTTCAGAGTTCCCCATAGAAAAAAAAACAATGGCGTTAAGTCGGGTGACCGGGCGGGCGGGCCAGGTTAGGACGTTGCTTCCACGGCCAATCCACCTCTCAGGGTATTGTTCGTCTAGCCAATTTACGAATTTATAGGCTGAAGTGGGTCCGTCGTGCCGGAAGCACATAGTTCTTCGGGTTTCCAAATCCGTACACAAAGTGAATATCCGCTAAATGAATTTTATTTATTAGAGTCAATCAAATTTAAAGATGTTATCTTGCGCATATCTTGCGTGACATGAAATATGTCATTTTATTGACATCAATTTCGTCATTTTCGTCAAACTATCAGCCAGTTATCGTGAAGGTAAATAGTTTGTACTCTCGTGATTGAGAACAGAACAAAATTTCGGTAGTGAAACCTTTTTGTAGGATAGATACCAAACTTAATTAAGTGAAACTGGCTAATAACCATGTAGTTAGTGCGTCTGCGTGTAAAATTAGTTGGTGGCTACGTCACGCACACAGACCTGTCATTGTCGCGCTCGGCCACGCATAAGATTGTGTTAGAATTGAGATTTTTTAACTTGTGATTTGTTTTAAATAATTTATATCTCTTAAATTAAGGGTTTTTGGACTATGTGTTATATAACTTTATATACTCTAATTAGGCTCTAAAATCGTTGGTTTAAATCTTTCGGGTTATTAAATCCCGCGGTGTATATAACCCTATTACCCTTTGAATGACCTTTTTCACGTTTTCTACAGCAATGCAGTCGACTGCAGCAATTTTGAAGCGCGACATTGCTACCGACTGCATTACTGTGGTAAATGTCAAAATCGAAGTTCCTGTCTGGATTTTGGCGTCCATTAAAAATAAATAATCAAAGGAGGTCATCGATCAAATGGCCCGGAGGACAAGCCATCGTTAACTGGTAGAGAATGCCTTATGGCATTAAGTCCGCCTCTTGTACTATAAGGTTTTTCTTTTGTGCAATAAAGATTAACCACTTTATTCATAAACTTTACGGGCCTGATTTAGTTCAATTATGTTTATCCCTTACTTACAAATACATAATTAAAGTGACAGATAAGGACAAACGATTATTACTATTATTAGCTAATTGAGGTTTGTAGCGCGTTTATGAATAAGGGGTTAAAGAAATAAAATAAATACAGATGATGACAGTAATTATATACGCATTTTATTACGGAAAAAGATTTAATATTGGGTGTAAATGAAACGGGAATTGGAAATATAAAATAAAATGATATTATATTATTCATTTCCGTAAGTCAAACCATCATCTTTATTAGCATTGACATAACGCTCAACTTCGCACAAACCGTATGGTTTTTCACTAAGGAGTGATATATTCTCTTTACGCTAAACTTTATGGTGGGTAGACAAGTCTGTATACTTGTTTGGAACTAACTGCCACAGTCTGTCATAGCCATGTCATAGCCTCATAGCTGACATATGTGACATATAGAAGATACCGCAATGTATGCATGCATTGCGCGTTTTATAGGAGCTTGGCCTGAGGTGTGTTAAGTAAGCGCGCAACGCATACCGATGAAACTGGGTAAGATAGTCATGGGAGAATTAACGGTCGACCGGATCGCGAACTCTCGGCTGTTGAAGCGGAACGATCGTCTGCCGCGAACATTGAAGTGAGACGGAGATATGGAAGTCGATAAAACGTTCTCTACAGTGAATCAGTACCCACTATTTAGGGTAATTTAAATAGCTTGGATGATTTAATAATGGTTTTATTCCATACAATATTACATATACGTGGGAGATTTTTTGTTGTTACACTAACATGAGAAAGAGATTTGAGAAAGTGAAAAACAAACCCACTGTCCATTTTCTCGAAGCAACGAAAACATTTTCAAAACAAAAATGGTTAATAGTAATTAAATGGATTAATTTACGTGAGAGATTTTTTTGTAGGATATAGTAAATATATAGAGCTTAATTAACATGTAATTGTTATGTACACATAGTTGTTATTTTTATATAAAAAAATATTTTTAATAAAGAAAATTATTGGGAGCTGGTTTTGGTGTCAAGCTGGGAGAAAATATAAATACATAATGAGTATATGTTTGAGAACTGCATATTAAAAAATCTCGAGTGTCGGATTCATGTTTTGATATATTTTTTCTATTTTAATAATAGTTTGGATTTATTAAAACCATGTGACATATTTTGTGGAGATTTTTTTTTAAATATAGTATTTGCAACATAGGTTATCACATCTCAAAAAATCTCTAGTGTGAGAATTCATGTAGAGCTCTCATACATTATGAACTGTGCTGACCCGACTAATGGTCTGACAATTGCCTTTAACACAGGCTCGCCTCGATCTTAGCGTCCGTTATGGAAAAATAAATTCACATGTGTATGTGAAGTCCCCAACAATCGTGAGGACTCCAGCCCAAGAACTCTCGCTCATGATAGGAGGCCTGTGCCCTACACTGGGACGTGTACCTGTAGGCTAAAATAATTATACCTACAACTATATATTAGGTCTATGGCAAAATAAAACAAGGGCCCTCCTGTACATACCTTCGAACCTCGGGTGACGTTGGTAAACTTCTGGATTTCCGACTCTTGGCATTGTGACGTGGGTGCCCCGGACCCGAGCTGGTGTTTCCCATAGCTGATCACTTATTGTCTACTTCCACGGCACATTGTAGTTGCATTTACACATATTACATATTACACTCGACTTTCACAACACTTTGGTTTTTAATTTTTTTTCGTTATCACCGTCTTTCTTTATATTAATAACTTAATAAATGGCCATTTGTAGTCTTTAATTTTAGCTGTAATAAGATTTATGAAATGTCAACGATTGAACAACATAAATTGGAGGCATAATGTATGCTTCGAGGTATGTAGTGGTAAACTTAAAAGAACATTTTTGAAGTGAAAACTTCTTTAGCGGCGCTGGGCACTTTTTAAGGTGGGGAAAAAATTATAAACTCGAGACAGCGTAAGGCGATCACGTGACCGTAAGCCCCGTAAGGTGGCCACTCATAATTCAAATGGCTTTTAATCAATAAAGAAAAACCCAATGTTATTTGACATTTATGTTGCGGACTCCTTTTCAAGACTCTTTACCTATGTTCAAATAATTTGACGTTGTCATGGCAGTATGTAAATAAACATGTCAATGAAAAAGTGTGATCTTATTTGAGAATGATAATAATATACAGGATGCCATTTGAGTCGTGATCAGTAATATATTTAACTAACTCCATAAACAACGAGCAATTTAATGCCCCTACTCTTACTAAAATCAGACAAGATTTATTTATTTTTTAACTCTAGGTCCATGGGGTCCCAGCGCGCATAAGTTTTTCGCAGAAATCGCAAAGCGTCTGGTTGACGTAACTGGTGACCGAAGAGCTGGCGGCTACCTCGCACAACGTATCAGTATTGCGATACAGCGAGGAAATGTCGCCAGCATCCTTGGTACAATGCCTCAAGGGCCTATTTTAGATTTAAGCTAGTTAGGGTTCCGTAGCCAAATGGCAAAAAACGGAACCCTTATAGATTCGTCATGTCTGTCTGTCTGTCTGTCTGTCTGTCTGTCCGTCTGTCCGTCTGTCCGTCTGTCTGTCCGTCCGTATGTCACAGCCACTTTTCTCCGAAACTATAAGAACTATACTGTTGAAACTTGGTAAGTAGATGTATTCTGTGAACCGCATTAAGATTTTCACACAAAAATAGAAAAAAAACAATAAATTTTTGGGGTTCCCCATACTTCGAACTGAAACTCAAAAATTTTTTTTTCATCAAACCCATACGTGTGGGGTATCTATGGATAGGTCTTCAAAAATGATATTGAGGTTCCTAATATAATTTTTTTCTAAACTAAATAGTTTGCGCGAGAGACACTTCCAAAGTGGTAAAATGTGTGTCCCCCCCCCCCCTGTAACTTCTAAAATAAGAGAATGATAAAACTAAAAAAAATATATGATGTACATTACCCTGTAAACTTCCACCGAAAATTGGTTTGAACGAGATCTAGTAAGTCGTTTTTTTTTATACGTCATAAATCGCCTAAATACGGAACCCTTCATGGGCGAGTCCGACTCGCACTTGGCCGCTTTTTTTTAATTTCTTTTAGTAATACACTGTATATATCTTGTTTGTAAATAAATGATAAAAAAACATAGACATAGATAATTTATTTTTTTGTTTATTTTTTTGTCATTTATTTTACTTTTACAAGTGGCAATGTGGCATTTAAACAGCTTTATAAGATATTTCAAATGAAAAACTTTAAGTAAATTTTATTTCTAACTGGGACAAATGACAAAATTGATGTCAATGACAGTTCCGATTCAAAGAGGCGATTCAATTTACTAATTTAAATATCTTAATAAGCCGTTGTAATATCCTAAATCCACTTATAAAAGTAAAATAAATGACAAAAATAAACAAAACATAAAAAAAATCTTGTCTGATTTTAGTAAGAGTAGGGGCATTAAATTGCTCGTTGTTTATGGAGTTAGAAAAACATATTACTGATCACGACTCAAATGGCACCCTGTATAATAAATAAATAGAATACCTCCGCTAAACGTATGTATCGTGTTACCGGGCGTCGGTAACATATAGTGAGATGAGTTTTCACTTCTATCGGCACTCCTGGAGTGCAACCGTTATTGCTTGTTTTAAACTAAGCTTTGGTCACTTAATTTTTAGGGTAGGTTTAGTGGTAAACTTTGTGTGCTTAAGGTTTTGTTTTTGTAATTACCTACATAATATGTTGTGCAGTGATTATGTGTATTACTCACAAAATATTTTATTTGACCTGTTTTTTAGTTACCTGGGACATGCCTGGGAACAATGCTCACAGTTATGCCTAAAGTTAATACGTAGGTTCCTAAAGTACCTATAATTATCTACTTTTAGCTGTATTGTTTCCTATTTCAATGTACCCCAAACCCCAACTCTTTCTTTATAAATTGACGACCGCAGCAAACAAACAGTTGGGCGCTTGCTGTGCTTTTAGTTATTTAATGATTCGGTATTTGGTTAGGTACGAGTAGTATCCATAAATTCTGTTCTGACTTAGGTACCTATATATTGCGTCGGTGTAGGCACGTACGTACTACAGTCGGAACAGAATTTGGCACACCGGCTATTCACCTTTTGACATTGTATTCAAATTGAATCCTTGTTGATATGCTATTAAGGTAGCTTAAAAATTAATCATGTTGAGTAACTTACGAGCTCGAAATCACGACCGGCCAAAATGCCAACGGTCGCCGAAGCTTCGGACATTGCAAACATTCCTTAGGCGAGTCTCATTATACCACGGTCACCACGGTATCGTCATTGGGTTGTATTACTTGTATTAAACCACATTTTCAAAGAATTTCAAAGGTTCAAATATTTGACGACAACATATACTTAAATAAACAGAAGTAATAAAGAGCATAAGTAGGCACGAGTATGTCAATGAGGGCATTTCCGTCATACTTTTTTATAAGTTCACTTTGGCTGGTCATAACTACGATGATATTTAATTTTTAATAAACCTGATGACTGTAATAGAGTAAGCATTTATTTAGTTATATAAAGGTACTCATATTAAATTGCTAGTACTGCTGGTTATTTAAATATGATTTTTTTTTAAAGACATGTCAGTTGATGGATTTTGCATAGGATTTGGGGTATTTCCGTCAACCAACGATTCTTCTTGGATCGTGACGTATTACAAACATATACGTCAAGTGAACAAATACCACTATACTTTTAATCGAAACTAAACCTTAGCGAACTCAATTTAAAGTTCATTTTAGATTTAATTGCCAAAAATATTTTTTGGGACAATTCCGTCCTATTTTTAAATTCAGAGGTAATGAACATTTTTAAAAACTTTAAAAATAATATCTACTTTTTAATTTTAAATAATACAGCACAGATATAGGTTGATCTACGAAAGCTACGACGAATTTATATGATAAATTTTACAATTCAGTAAGAATATCGCATCACCTCTCATGAATATGAGTTACACTTAAGTTAGTCAAATCAAACAAGGTTGGCAATATATGAAATAGGGAAATTCCGGCACATGACGATTTTTCCCTTTTAGTAATTGACGGATTTGTCCACTCGCTAATTTTGTAAACACAAATTTTAACCACCCATAGTTTCTCACCAATTGATTATAACGTAAAATGGATAAAGATACCGATAAAATATGCATATCCAACAATATAATAAACATACTCATTAAGACCTAACTTACATCGTCTCATCCCAACTTCACAAAACAGAGCAGCATACTCAGTTCGATATCGAGTTCGGAGCGCACCTGAACTTTTAATAGCGTTTTTTTTCCATTTACTGGCGACTAAGCGCTATCTGTTTTTGACTACTGGTATTAAATATGATCTCTGCTTTATCGATCGAGTCAGCAAGTGCATACTGTTGTTAGAATAGCCACAAATGTTGTTGGACGGATTTGCCCCGCTGACGGATTTGGCCACCCTGACCCTATACTTATTTAAGTAATAAATGAAATAAATTGTCACCGTTAACTTTGATCAATCCAGTAATGGATGGATAGAAAAAACCGGCCAAGTGCGGAGTCGGACTCGCCCACGGAGGGTTCCGCACCATCAACAAAAAATAGAGCAAAAAAAGGGAACCGCCTTCAAAAAACCAACCCACTGAAAAGTACAAAATAATTTTCATATGGCACCCCTTTACGTGTCCAGTCCCTATCCCACGGCGTAAAAGTAATTAATACCTAATAATAAGAAAATTAATAATCATCCGGGTAATTACTTAGTTTTTGAAGTCGGTGCCAAACCAAAATTTTTGAGAACCGATATTTTATACAACGAAGAACGCTGCACTTACTTGCATTATAAATACATACTTAGTTTACTCATTAATTTAGTTCTTGTAGGTTAAGTACTACGTACTCGTATTGTTTTTCTGATTGGTAGTAAAGACTGTTTTTGTTGGTTTGGCACCGCCTTCAAAAACTAAGTAATTACCCGGATGATTATTAATTTTCTTATTATTAGGTATTAATTACTTTTTGGCAAAAAATTGCTTTACGCCGTGGGATAGGGACTGGACACGTAAAGGGGTGCCATATAAAAATTATTATGTACGTTTCAGTGGGTTGATTTTTTGAAGGCGGTTCCCTTTTTTTTAAAAAAGATATTATATTAAGTTATTTTATTTTGGTTTTATTTTTGTTTATTAATTTTTTAATTATTTTATTTTATTTTTTACTTTTTAGTGATAGGTAGGTACTTCAATTATTTTAGGTTTTGGGCTAAAATACTAGTTTGTTAGGCTCTCTATTTAGTCTACTAATGTTGGTGATGGCCTAACTCGATGATAATCGCGACATTCGCGACACACATAATATGACGTTTTGGTGCTAAACGATTTGTATGTATATTGCTCCCACTCCCACTCCCATTCCCAGTCCCAGTCCGAGTCCGACTCCCACTCCCACTATTTTATCTAAATCGGTTTTAGCAACATAAATTTGTTGGTAGGTATACCGAATACCGATAGCATGGCCACCTACCGGGTCCAATTGGTTTTTCAAACCATCCATGTACTGTACACTAAAACCTTCTCCAGAATGTAACAAACACTTTTCTGAAAACCGCATCCAAATCGGTTCAGCCAAACGCGAGATAATCACGAACAAACATACACACATACATACGTACATACATACGGGTCAAACTGAGAACGTCCTTTTTTTAAAGGCAGTTAGAAAAAAGTTCATCGACCCACCTAGTGGACCTCTGCAACATAGGCAAACGACGACAAGTCGGTTAACCAAAACAAAGTGTGCCTATGTTGCACCAAACCTAAGTTCCACTAGGTACAGCAAGGGTTTAGCATCAGCTCTATCTTGGGTACTGCTCTCCCAAGTGCTCATCAAGATGTGACAGATTACCAAAATAGCGTGGGCCTATGTTGCACCAAACCTGAGTTCTACTAGGTACAGCAAGGGTTCAGCATCAGCTCCATCTTGGGTACTGCTCTCCCAAGTGCTCATCAAGATGTGACGGATGGCCAAAATAGCGTTGGCCTATGTTGCACCAAACCTGAGTTCCACTAAGTACAGCCAGGGTTCAGCATCAGTTCTATCTTGGGTACTGCTCTCCCAAGTGCTCATCAAGATGTGACGAATGACCAAAATAGCGTGGGCCTATGTTGCACCAAACTTGAGTTCCACTAGGTACAGCCAGGGTGAACCCTGCCAGCCAGGGTGGTTTGGTGCATCAGTTCTATCTTGGGTACTGCTCTCCCAAGTGCTCATCAAGATGTGACGGATGACCAAAATAGCGTGGGCCTATGTTGCACCAAACTTGAGTTCCACTAGGTACAGCCAGGGTGAACCCTGCCAGCCAGGGTGGTTTGGTGCATCAGCTCTATCTTGGGTACTGCTCTCCCAAGTGCTCATCAAGATGTGACGAATAGCCAAAATAGTGTTGGCCTATGTTGCACCAAACCTGAGTTCCACTAGGTACAGCCAGGGTTCAGCATCAGCTCTATCTTGGATACTGCTCTCCCAAGTGCTCATCAAGATGAGACGGATGACCAAAACAGCGTGGGCCTATGTTGCACCAAACCTGAGTTCCACTAGGTACATCCCGAGTTCCACTAGGTACATCCAGGGTTCAGCATCAACCCTATCTTGGGTACTGCTCTCCCAAGTGCTCATCAAGGCGTGTCGGATGACCAAAACAGCGTGAGCCTATGTTGCACCAAACCTGAGTTCCACTAGGTACAGCCAGGGTTCAGCATCAGCTCAGATCTATGTATACTAAAACCTTCTCCAGAATGTAAGAAACACTTTTCTGAAAACCGCATCAAAATCGGTTCAGCCAAACGCGAGATAATCGCGAACAAATATACATACATACATACATACATACATACATACATACATACGGGTCAAACTGAAAACCTTTTTTTTGAAGGCGGTTAACAAGCAAAAAAACGGTCACCCATCCAAGTACTGACCCCGCCCGACGTTGCTTAACTTCGGTCAAAAATCACGTTTGTTGTATGGGAGCCCCACTTAAATCTTTATTTTATTCTGTTTTTATTAGTATTTGTTGTTATAGCGGCAACAGAAATGCATCATCTATGAAAATTTCAACTGTCTAGCTATCACGGTTCGTGAGATACAGCCTGGTGACAGACGGACGGACGGACGGACGGACGGACGGACGGACAGCGGAGTCTTAGTAATAGGGTCCCGTTTTTACCCTTTGGGTACGGAACCCAAAAAGGGGACGTGTAATGACGAAATGATTAGTTATTATCGTCGTCGTTCGGCGAACAGGGACAATGGAAAAAAGGACTAATTATGGACGAGTCTTGTGTGAAGGGCCGTTACCGTTCATTAACCTTTATTTTGTACCTTGGCTTTCGTCATTTTTTTTTCAAGCGGGCGGGGCGGCGGAAAGCGCCGAAATTTTAAAACGTAACAAATATAAGAGCCTTGGCAGAGAGTACCATTTTGTACCATTTGGTTGGAGTTGGAGGTCCATGGGGTCCCAGCGCGCATAAGTTGTTCGCAGAAATCGCGAAGCGTCTGGTTGACGTAACTGGTGACCGAAAAGCTGGCGGCTTCCTCGCACAACGTATCAGCATTGCGATACAAGATCTTTTATTTTATTTGTTTACTTTTCTAAACCATGATTGTACATTTATAATATTTATAAGTAACTACGAGTATTTAAGCGTAGGTAATATGATTGTTTGTAATTGTAATTGTTGGATATTCTTCAATCAAATATATTTTATCTTATCTAGTTAAATTCAGAAATACGTTTTATTATCCTTTATACGTACATATTTAGACAGAAATTACAATAAAACTTTTTTTTCTATTCTGTTTCAATATAAATATACTTAACTTAAGTGAACCACAGGAACATTATGTGCAATAAAGCTTTCGTTATTTCCAAGACAGTGTCATGAAAATTATTTAAAACGTGCCCTACCGTATCTTTGATTTGTTTGTGTACTCGTAGTATTTTCGGTATCAAAATAAATAAGTATTACAGGGAGACTGGGCAGAGATCGTAGTAAGCGGTTACTAACAGCGAGAACAACAGCTGTGTCACATAATCAGAGGCGAGTTGGCCGCTCCGATATCGAATGGGCAGGCGATGGCCATCCACAGGCGATATCTATTCATTCCAGTGCAGTGCATTCCATTGTCGAGCTGGAAGTGGCTGTCGCATTCAGATTATAGCACGGGCGCACACGAGCACTGTTCCGTCGAACCGATTCAGTGAACTTGAGACTGTTTTCACTGTAGGGTAGGGTGTGGTGGTTTGAATTTAAATTGATAATTCTAAATGTGGAGCACCGTATTGTTCGATTGGAATGCTTCGACCTTTTTAGAGAAATGATATTATTACTGCTCTTACTTCTAATACTTATTGGTGCAAAAAGAAATCTACTTACATAGATCAAGTGCGGACATGATAGTAACCAAGTTAACATAATGAGACTGACTGACTTGATTAAATTCCGTGGGTACGGTCTATATTGGTTAGTAACTTATGAGTTCTGCCTTAAAAAAAAGACCTCCAATGAATAAATATTACCAACTCGCCAACATTTCGAGGAGTGAAATTACTGTATATGAAGGTGTGAATGCGGTTAAATAATTCATGAGCGCTTCACCTAAGCCCCGAGGAGCAAAAGTACGCCTATCTACCCGAATAAGAACAAGCTTTAAGCATATTGACAATAGATAATTTACATAAAAGGAGCTGGAAACGCTCATGAGATGTCAAATGTCTCTCGTGAAGGATAAATCTAGATTTGTGGGTGATGCATTGTGCCGTACAGGATTTAAATTCATAACATTTATACGCGTCGAGTTTTCGCGTCCCTTACTGGCAGTTATGAATGTTATCGTTAGTTTGCATCTGTGCTGCATTTCAATCCTCTACAAAGAGTTGTAAAATTATTTGAAAATTTATTCAATAAGCATTCACTGCAAACTATTCAAAGCAGTCAACCAATAAAGCTTAAGTGCAGAGTTGGACTTTTTAATGCAGGATAGCATAAATACTGCCGGGAAATACTCGAGATGGAAAAGGGTATAGCCGGGTAAGCATGGCCAAACTGCCCTTAGCGAAAAAAACAATTTCCTTTTACTGGATTATTAACCTATTAGCATTTGAGGCTTAATATTTGGTGAAAGCACTACTTACATAAGTAGTGCTTTCACCAAATATTAAGCCTCAAATGCTTCAGATTTAAAAAAAAAAGCAAAAAAAGAAAAATCATTTTTATTTTATTACAGCCAAAGTACTAATCCGATTTCTTTGTAATTTGGGTATGTTGTATATACAATTAAGGTCGCTTTCTGAAAAAAAATATATTGAATTATCTCTTAAAATAATAGTAAAAAATTGAGATGAAAATTTTGAGAAAAATAAAAAAAATACATGCGAGATAGCGACAGTTATCAAATTTACATATTTCATGTAGAATTTAATAATGTTTAACATATATTTTTTTCAAAAATTAAAATCGGGATTAACAGTGTTAAAAACTCGAATTTGTAACATCCCATAATACCTTCTCTTCATACAAAATAACTTGTACGTTATACTAGAAAGTTATATTCCCAACGCAATTTGAATTTAGAACGCGACTTATTTTGCTGAGCGCAGACCTTAAACTCCGTGGCTGTATGCGGCTAGGACGAACGGCATTCAGAGATTAAAAAAAAAACCGGCCAAGTGCGAGTCGGACTCGCGCACGGAGGGTTCCGCACCATCAACAAAAAATAGAGCAAAACAAGCAAAAAAACGGTCACCCATCCAAGTACTGACCGCGCCCGACGTTGCTTAACTTCGGTCAAAAATCACGTTTGTTGTATGGGAGCCCCACTTAAATCTTTATTTTATTCTGTTTTTAGTATTTGTTGTTATAGCGGCAACAAAAATACATCATCTGTGAAAATTTTAACTGTCTAGCTATCACGGTTCGTGAGATACAGCCTGGTGACAGACGGACGGACGGACAGCGGAGTCTTAGTAATAGGGTTCCGTTTTTACCCTTTGGGTACGGAACCCTAAAAACAGGAACAGGAACGGGAACAGCGCGGGAACAGGAAAATAGGCACGAATTTTATACAGAGCGTTAACGATTGAAAAATGTCTGTTCCTTTGATGAATAAAATACGTCACATTCTAAATTCAAATTCGTAAAGACTGCGTTCACAATATACTTCATTCGTTTATGACTACTTAGCTTTGCTTGTATGAAGAGAGAGTATTATGGGATGTTACAAATTCGAGTTTTTCACACTGTTAATCCCGATTTTAATTTTTGAAAAAAATATATGTTAAACATTATTAAATTCTACATAAAATATGTAAATTTGATAACTGTCGCTATCTCGCATGTATTTTTTTTATTTTTCTGAAAATTTTCATCTCAATTTTTTACTATTATTTTAAGAGATAATTCAATATAATTTTTTTCAGAAAGCGACCTTAATTGTATATACAACATACCCAAATTACAAAGAAATCGGATTAGTACTTTGGCTGTAATAAAATAAAAATGATTTTTCTTTTTTTGCATTTTTTTTTTAAATCTGAAGCATTTGAGGCTTAATATTTGGTGAAAGCACTACTTATATATAGGTTAATAATCCAGTAAAAGGAAATTGTTTTTTTCGCTAAGGGCAGTTTGGCCATGCTTACCCGGCTATACCCTTTAATATTTGCATTGGAACAATGTTTACAAGGGACAGTTACCGTTAAAAAGTCTTGTAAATAGAAGGAAAACTTAAATGAAGATGATACTTATTTATTTACTAGACTTATATCGACCGGGATATGGACCGTGATTACCTTTTGTATTGTCTTCGAGCTCCCGATATTTCAACAAAGATCCCGGTCGATATAAGTCTAGTGAAACTAACCGTGAGTCATTCAAAACTGTTTCTTTATTTAGTTTTTTTTATATCTTATACCTTTAAACGAGCAATTCTTGCATATTTATTTATTTATTTATATAAATTTTTCGGGGATCTCGGAAACGGCTCTAACGATTTCGGTGAAATTTGCTATGTGGGTGTTTTTAGGTCTCTGGGAAAACGCTCATTTTTGAGTTTTTATATGTTTTACGAACAAAGCTCGGTCTCCTAGATATTTTAAAGGTTTGCAATTGTTTAAATAAAATTACCTTATTGGCTCTGTACCATTCATTCCAATAAATTTAAATTTATTTATTATCCCTTAGTACTATATGTACCTAATTATACAGTGCCAGCCACTTAAATAGCCTCACTCACCAAAATTAATATTTCTCATAGTAATATAAAAAGGAGATATACATTAAACATTAAATATGAAATAAAACAAGAAGCCTTGTAGTAGTAAATAAAATATTTATTGTTATCTAATCAAAGTTTCAAGAAATAACGTCAAACAAATAATTGACCCTTCCACTTGAATAGCCTCACATGCTAAAAGATACTGTTTAGTTATTCAAACTCTTTCGTTTAATATTTCGTATACCTTCCATTAGACCTTATTAATTCGAAAATACGTTTAGGTAGTGATTCATATAAAGAATGTATGTCATTAACGTCCACAGAATCCCAAACAGTGTAAATAGCTTGAATCAGTTCTTCTTTATTACTAAACTGTCTTCCGTTGTAATAAACTTGCCGAGAAAGCCAACCCCAGGCATTTTCCATGATGTTCAGATCAGGGGACAAGGATGGCCAATCTAGAACTTCAATCTGGTTTTCTTCAAACCACTTTGTAACTATGGCTGACGTGTGTATGGGAGCATTATCATGCTGAAAAAACATTTTTTTTCTACCTATTACTTTACTGATCTTACTTTTTGTTTCTTTTAATAAATTTAAATACTTTTCAGCATTTAGTCTTCCGTCTACCACAATTAAATCAACAGTACCATAGTAAGAAATTGCTCCTCAAACCATCACCGATCCGAGAGTTGAATGATGACGTGATAGTACTTTCGGTTCTTTCCTTAGGTCATGAAAATAATATTTAAATCCATCTGGACCATCTAGATTAAACTTTTTCTCATCACTAAAAATCACATTTCGCCACTCGGTTTTCCAGCACATGTACTTTTTAGCAAAAGACAATCGACCCGCCACATGTTGTTCGCGCAAAGGAGGTTTACTCATGATTTTTTTTCGTTTGAGGTGGGATGATGTTCTAATAATCCGTCGAACTGTAGAGAGAGATGCTCTAGTATTTATTTCACTAGCTATTTGCCTGGCGGTCTTGGTGGAATTTGGAGCAGTGCGTAAAATAAGTCGACGTTTACGATCCGTAGTGGCAAATTTTGTGCGTCCTTTATACTGGTGGCCGTAATTTTCCTTATTTTTAACATAATTATTAATAACTTTAGGGCTGCGACCTATTTTTTTAGCTATCTCACGATGGGATAATTTTAGAGTTAAATAAAAATTAACCTTTTCAATTTCTAAACTTGTAAGTTTTTACCACGTCCCATAGTCACAAAAACACTGTGTTTATCGCGTTACTGCAGGTACTTAATATAATGCCATCTGTATTATCTAATCATAATAAAATAAATTTGAAAGCGAAACTTAAATGCACGGTTTGGACGATTATGTTACACTGAGGCTATTCATGTGGACGTCCCGTATTAGCTCTTGCGTCCACAACGTTTCGCGCGCAGACAAGTTCGTACTTGTTAATGTGTCGTTCGATAAACGTCAGGGCGTACAATTCAAATTTAAGATATATTGATAAAAATAATCACGTATAATTATAATACTCACAATATATAGGTGAGGCTATTTAAGTGGTTGGCACTGTAAGTCTATTTTTTTTGGCATTTTAGCAACCAGTGTCTTTTCTTTCTTTTCAGAAGGGCTTATTCTTTTAATAGTTTTCATAGAGAAATAAGCCCTTTTGAAAAGACAAAGTTTAGTGTATGGTATTTATCACAGAATATCTCTGTGATAAACACCATCTTTAATATGTTCTGTGGTGTTTATTTTACGTATTTAGGTTATAATAACTTAGGAGATCTGTATGATGAACGTATAAATAAAGTGTTTGATTTGTTTATCGGAAAATACAGCCTTTAAAAGTAAGTTGCCACGAGAAAATTATATAATATGTAATATGTGAAATTATTTTGTTTATTTTTATTACAATTTTATTGACCCATAAGTAATGTACGGTCTGGTATAAGGGATACCTAAACAGATAGTTTATTCCTAAATTATGGATGGTTTCTACTTCTGCATTATGTCTATTATTTAAGTCAAAAGCCTTATTGAGCTTATGTACTACGTAGATACATTGTTTTGTGTAAGTTTATCCCATAATATTGATTAATTGTAACATTTATTTTATTTATATGGATGAAACTTATAGAAATTATTTAAAAGGGGGAAGGAAACAAAACTAAGTCAGCATTTTCCGGAAGTATTACGGTGGAATAATGGAGTATTCACATAAAAGCAAATTAATTATGCTCTTACAATAGGTTGCTATTAGTGGTGTTTGCGAAAAGAGGGTCGCGGGACGCACAAAACGCGGCTCATTTGGTGTGAGAATATCGATTTGTATTTTTACCGTAGTATTATATCAAAATTTAATTTTAATATAAAATCCTTTCCTTCAATCGTTTAGCGTTATATTAATTTTTGGCGCAGTAGATATTTATTTTATTCGACTAAGCATCTGCATCTGTTATAAAAACAGACGCATTTATTTCAATAACTAAAGTAGGTAGGTAACTGGAAGTCCATATCACGGCAACGGCAGGTCACAATTTGTAAAGAATGGTGTTCCTTTTGTAAAGAAATCATTTTTGATCAGAACTGAAGTGTCTTTTTACAAGCTTTTATTTACTTTCACCTGACCGTTGTCTGTCTGTAATCAAATCTTGCAAGTTAAATTTGATCCACTTCCCGGTTTCCGATTGAGCTGAAATTTTGCATACACATGTAAGTCGGGTGACAATGCAATATTATGGTACCATCGAGCTGATCTGATGATGGAGACAGGAGGTGGCCATAGGAACTCTGTGATGAAACAACGCAACCTAATTGTGTTAGGGGTTTCTAGAATTGTCTCGATGAGTATTAGTTATCTGTCGTAAGAAAAGTACAGTCAGCGATAAAAGCTAGTACCAAAAATGAAATTTTTGTGAAAAACTTATTAAATGTGCCTACCAAACTTTATTCTCGTTATAAAAATAAAACTATACCATTGTCTAGTACCTATAGTAACAATTGTATAGTATAGTAATTTAAAAGTCAATTGTATAGGAGTCTTCTTATCTTAAACTGTAAGTAGTCAAAAGTATAACTTTTAATAGACTCGGAATGAAAAGTATCTCGTTAAAATTAACACTGTAGAGTGCGGGCAACCGACAGTTTCACTTTACGATGCGCAATTACTTTTGACAGTTAGCTTGCCTAGAACTAAAGTGCTCATCAAATGTTTAAACTAACAAACTTTTTAACTTTACTGTGTGAACATAAATTTAAGTTAGCACTAGTTAAACGATTATTACATAATTGTTTAACATTGGTTTGCAGAGAAAACAAGACTAGATATAGTAACATTACCAATGCAAACACACAATTGCAATTTGGCGTCCCTGATAATCAAATCTTAATACAATGTTCCCCTTTCATTCCCTAACATACATATATGTTATGTCGCAATTGCACTTAATAAAGGGGAAATTCGGATGGTAACTGCAGCCGCATTGCCCGCCTTAGGTACTATTTCGGCATCACTGCTGCGTCCACGAAGCGGCCGCTGTCATTCACAATTTCCTTAAATCTATCTAAACGTATAATTTTTTTGTATGTTCGTACGGAACACTCCGTGAGACGATTTATAGAATCACTACACTTTATAAACAAAGTCCCCCGCCGCGTCTGTCTGTTTGTATGTTTGTACATATGTTAGCGATAAACTCGAAAACTAGTTACTAAACGTATTTTCATGCGGTTTTCACCTATCGATAGAGTGATTCTTGAGGAAGGTTTGAGTATAGTTTGTTAACCGGTGCGAAGCCGGTCGTTACTAAAGAATAAGTACCAAACATTCGAGCAGCACGGGCCTATATTTAACTAGTAGTTAAATATAGGCCCATGCCAATAAAAGCTATCAGCAAATACTGTACTTACCTAATAAATACAAATATGTATCTGAATAAAACTTGCCATTTTCAACTGTCGCATGTCAAATTGTTGAAATAGAGTGTGCCACGAGTGGGCTGAAACTCCGCGCGGTGCGGATTTCATATATTTTCATTACATTAAAGCGAGGGTAGAGAGCAAACAGGTACCAGGCCGTGACGCTAAGTTGGATTTATAACCGCCACATTTTTGGGGATTTAAATATAATAGTTGACAAACGGTTTTTCTTATAAAAATAATGTATATTTTATACATAAGAAAAACCGACATGCTCTTGGCCGGTTTTTTTTATATTACATCAGCAGGTCGCTTAGCTTGCTTATTCTAAACTATTTTTTTTATTTATCATGAACAATTACGAAAAAACGACGTTTTCTTAAACGGTCTATTTTTTATCTCTTATTTAACTTTAACAGCCTGTAGCTCCTAAAGTATTGATCGCAGAGTAAAAATGAACATTACTAAATTTGTCGGAAATTTTATGATAAAACTTTTGTCCGAAGTAACTATAATGCTATTCGTACAGATATTCGAGATATGAAAATATGAAAAAAGATACGTTCAACCCCCCCTCCCCCTACACCCTCAGCACACCCCCTACCCTCGAGGACTTTTAGTATGTTTATCTGGACACCACAATGTATACCAGTACCAATTTTCAAAACTACACGAATTATTTCCGCAGATTTTTCTAATTTGCTTAAGCTATAAAGCAATACATAAACAACTTAACTAAAATACGCCATTTCATTATACCCCTAATATAGGCAACTACTAAATACGTCACATTTTTTATTTTGTTATATTTATCAATTAAGTGTAATAATTAATACGCTTAATATAACGCAAACGAAACATATTTTTAGTCCACAAAAAATATAGTGTCGCAAAGGGTCTATAACCTTGCAGCTATGGGTATTATCGATTATTCGTGTGAACTATTGTTGTGCTCCGGCGGGGGCAGCCCAGAATCCTAGGGGGCCGCCCCGCTCGCTCCTTTCGACGGGCCCGAATAAACAAATACACTACAAGTTTCATTTACAGTCACGAGCTTGGGAGTTTCTGCGAAATCACGTCAAAGTATCCCAAGAGGTACTACGGCAAATTACTTAGGAAAAACGGTTCCGTCCATCGACAACAAGAAAAGCATTAATAATTAACATACAATCTATTTTCTAAGAACAAAAACACAAAATTTTTAATGTCAAATGTGTGTGTTAATATAAAACTTAAAATGATTAAAAATTATATGTAATAATAATGATTTAATACGATTGGCCAGTAATCCAATAGGTATTAGTGTATTATGTATGAATATGCAAAATTGAAAATTAAATAATTATTTTATTCATTCAGTTCACAGAATAGTTCATGAAACATATAAGTATCAGTGCAGGCAAATTTAATGGTTTTACTATATTATATTTTGTTATAGAATCTAGAGCACCTTAAAATAAGCGTACTGCCTCAAAGTTATCCGATGGTTTATCGGCTCAGATGTAATTGTATATCAGAAAATGTTATGCGTTAAGTAATAAAGGACTTGGTACTTGAATGTAAGATACCTAACCTAAGTTGCGACTTGCTCCGCAGCGCACCCACTCGCCCGAGACTGGTTTAGGCTGATCAACTGCTCCATAGAATACATTAACAATCACAACAAAGACCTTAAGCCAATCAGTTAAGAACTCTATTCGCGTAAACGGTATCTATATTAAAGTTTTATGATTACATAATCGCTCCCGGCGTGCCCACATAAAATACTTGCATATATATAGATCCATGATAAATTTTAAATATCGGTTTATTAAATTTGTGGTCTATATTAATTACCTCCTAATCAGTCCAAGTCAAATGCCCTGCGTCATGGGTGGACGTTGTTCAGGTCGAGCATCTTTTTATGAATGTTAATAGTTGTTATAAAAACGAAAATCCCTGTAATGATATTCGTTCTTTAATACACATATATATAATTTGATTACATCTGCGGCATAGGAAAAACAAAACTACCGATTCAGCGCTGCGCAATGAAAACTCAGCTTAAGGAGATGGCAGCTCCAAGTAAACGGACCGAAATTATTGCACTTCACGTATACAGGCACGCCGAGAACAGCAGTTTTAAGTAAATTGCTCGCTACAATCTGTCGTTAGTTAGTAGGTACCTACGTTACCGCGTAGGTACACACAGCACTCACACTCCCTTAGTTTCCAATAAACTGCATCAGAGCCTGTACAAACGTCGTCCAATTTAATTAAATTGCAGTATTAAAACTAAACACGTTGTTGAGTTAATATATTAAAGTATACCTGCTGTATATATATATGCGTATAGTAGCTAATTCAATAGTTTTTATACGCATGTCTTCATTTAGATAATTAATTGAATGTAAGATTAAGTACCTTACTTGAATAATGTATTTAGTGCCTACTTACCAAACAAAATAATTGTACCAAGCTTAAAGTAGTATATGCCCTTAGAGTCCTTTAGACGCATAAAACCACAAACGCGAAATACCAATTCCAGGTTTTTTGGTATTTTGCGGACTTCTAAAAAATATTACGCAAAACGCCAACTACGCATAATACCACAAACGCGAAATACCAACCTGACGTGTTGTGGTGTTTGGCGATTTTATTTATTACGCAATATACCAAACACTTACAATACCACAAACGCGAAATACCAACTGGAACTCGTAAAATATAATATTTAAAATCGAAGTATAATACCTTTCATCAACAACAGCCATTCGTTATCTAAAGAGGTTTCATTTTATAAGGACCTACTTGTCTAGATGTCTAGATAATTAAAACTAATGTCTATGATTTGATTGCAAGGAAGATATGTCAGTATATAAACAAACCTTTCAAAAAGATGTGTAAAATGAGGGAAGCAGGAAAAGTTGTATTCACTGTGAATCAAAAGGGTTATTTCGCGTATCGTGTTAGTTGGCATTTCGCGTACTGTGATAGGTGGTATTCCGCATATATGGTATTTAGCGTGATTTGTGTTTTGCGTAATTTCATGTTGGCGTTATGCGTAGTTGGTGTTTTGCGTAGTTGGTGTTTCGCTTAAGTGGTTTTTTGCGTAGAGTTGGTGATTCGCGTTTGTGGTTTTATGCGTCTAAAGGCTTAGAGTTTGGTATAATAGTGAAAAAGTCTAGCTTAAAGTAATTGACACTTGTACCCATTCCTATATCTATAGTTCGTTTTTTTAGCATTAGAAAAAAGGTAAACAATCTTGATGTGTCTTTTAATTGAAAAACGCTTTCTAAAAATCAGAAACTTATACTTATGAAAGCAGAAGAATATAAAAGATCGTATTAGATTCATAATTGTTACATATTTGCCGTGACTTATTTTTAAAACATGTTTTTCAATTAAAAGACACATCAAGATTGTTTACCTTTTTTCTAATGCTAAAAAAAACGATCTATATGATTGTACCAGTAGATATTGATTTGATTTAGCTAATATATTTTGTATGTTTTATAGAAAGTAAACGTACCTAACTCTATACCTACTTAACGAACTGACTAAACCTGTTGCACTTGTTTTATTATCCATAATTGAATAATTTTAATGAATAATTAATATTGGTACCAACACAAAGTGCTGAATGGTAAAAGCGAACATTAAAAGTCCTTATTTCCGTCTGGTATCTTTGACCATTGCACAATGAAAACTCGTAGATGAAGCGCAGTCCAACGGCAAAGTTACAAACATCCGATAGTCGGACTCTTTGTCTAGTTCCGAAGTAGATAATTGAAGACAAATGAAGGTAAACTTTCATTGAGTGGATGCCGCTTCGTTGCAACATTTTAATTAAGCGTTAACTAGTTACCTAACTCGCATTCTGTATGAATTGCATCATTGCATACTTTTTCCTGATTTTTTTAAATATTTCCTTGCTAAATACTCTTGGAAAAATAGAAGAAATTAACTGTTCTTCTATTTTAATTAATAATGTTAATGATTCATAAATGGCCAGTTCTGAATCATTAGCACAAATTAACTTGAGAGGGGAGAGAATTTTATTTTATCATTGTAAGGTCGGTTAAATACTTAGGTATAACTGTTATAAGAAGGTTTAGATTTAGGTATTAGAGTTCCAGTGAATTAGTTTTGAATCCGGTCACGATTAATCTTAAAATGACCGGCGGTAGGTTTCAAAGTGATAAATGAATAGGAGTGTAACGTGAGTGTAACCCTTACTTTTTGAATAAAGTAACCGCTTGTAAATAGCTCGCGGCAATAATACCCCTGCTACGCCAGATCAAACGCTTGTTAAAGTAATTTAGCACACAATTACTTTATTACATCCCTATATTGCCGTCGTGAGACAATAAAAGAAACCACATGACAAATAAAATAAACATCCTTTGCCTGTACGAGTAGGTAGTCGAAAAATTTAATAACTAATATTTACGATCCTAGACGGAAATAAACGGTATCTAAATAGGTATAATTTAATTGCCCGATAATTATTCCTAAATTTTACTTCTCCCTATCTTACTAGGGTCATACCTATGATTATGAAAGAAATATACCTACATATTAACATCTAGAATGGATCTAGTACGACACGTATCTTCTCTTGTGTATATCTTGAAGTTCGAATACGGCAGTAAGTATTATTAGTAATAATTTATTACAACTTACAGCATATCAGCAATACAATCTAAATTACATATTTACTAGATTGCATCGGAACATCCTACATAAATTGTTGTGATCAAAATAAAACTATCCTTATTCCTCCTAAGGAACGAATGGTGTATGTAAGTTAGTTAAATAAATGCGATAATGCTAGCTAACTGAAGATAAGTAAACTATAAAGACAATAGGGTCAGTGCATTTGCCTCATAGTCAAGTTGCGTTTCGGACTGTAGATTTAAGTGCATAGTAAATTATAATACGCGTAGGTGTCGAGCGTAGGCGTCAGGACGAGATACAGAAAAGTCTTCGCGAGCCTGTGGCGGCCAATGGCCATGCAATAAGTAAAATGAAAGATTTACCACGAACAAGCTCCGCGGACCTCGCCGACGCGGCGCGGGCGCAAGGCACACGGTCTTCGCAACAGCGATGTGTGGGCGGTTAAGCTCAACTAATAACACTACAACTTTAGTACCCAAGGCGCCATAGCTCGCATTTATCTGCTATCATTTAATGCTGCATTTAGAAACGAATTGAAGTAGGTATTTGTTTACGCGCTCCAATCACCGCATTGCGTGACTAATAAATACCTATCTTCAGACTTAAAAAAAGTTTGACACTCGAATTAAACTTAAAAGTTTACCGATACTTTCCACGAAGCCAATTTACGGTTCTCGTTTTAACATTCAGTATACGAAAAGTAAACGTCGGTTACAGTGAATCACAGGCCAAATAAAAGACTCGTAGCTAGAATTAACTCAAACTGCACAAAATGTAAACATCAAAACCATCTCTCGTTGCGTCCACTGGAACAGCTCCGATTAGGACAGCGCCGTATAAGGGAGCTATAAATAGTCTGTAGCGAGCTTTGCACACCATAAACAATAATTCTTAAGACGATTTGTCACAGTCGCACTGTCGAGCCGATGGTGCGAGGGCACGGAGCGCGACGCGGACGGAGCCGGGCGCGGCGCGAGGCGAGCGCGCGGCGGCGGCGGCGCGGGAGCGTGCGCGCGCGACCATTGCATCCGCTCAACAGGACGGAATAGTCGACAAAAGCACCAGGGCCTTCGCCCCTTCCGAATCCGTGATCGCGCGGGATACAGCGAATGTTAAACACTATAGCCAAAGCTATACGTGCCAGTATGAAAAACTAAGCGAGAGTGCCATCTGCGCCAGGGAGGGGCCCTTGCATTAGCGGGATGACATTATGCACTCACAGAAGGGTTCGCGGCTTATCTCGTTAAATCAGCCGTCCCTGCTGCGGTAAAATAATTTACAGTAACGACCGGCGGAAAACAGCTTCCGGGTTGCAAACTACGGTGGGATTACCGTTTGAGACGCTTAAAAATTAGTATTCTCTGAACTTAGTCAAGAATAGCGTGCCTATTATAATTTATAACAAGTAAACAAAAATGTTTTCGTTAACTTTATAAGAAATTTACATTATGTAATTAGGTATCATTTCATTGTCATATTTTAAATTATGTCCCAAAAATTATAAAAGAATAATTAAAATGAAGCTTTGAAATAAAATTATTCGAAAAAAAATTTTTTTTCATTCTTGTTTCGGTATTTTAGTGGAGTATTTTACACCAATATCGGCGATAAATTATGGGTAGGTACGAGTATGTGTAAAGAATGTAAAGATTATACTCAAGCATTATACTCATTAATTAAAATACCTGCCAAAGCAAGTAGGTACTACTTACTAAAATACTGTACTCATTGAAATATCAATATACTTATCAATTATGTAATACGTTTCTAATCATAGCGTAACTATAGCTGGTTACCTTTCGCATGCGAATAGTTTAGTATTGTAATAATAAGAGGGTGCGTGCTTGCAGCCCGGTCCATGCCATGCCGTTGCGTCGGTATGAATTTTTGATATCGATAAGTGGCATCAATATTCATTGTCCAGATCTTGCATAATAAATATGTCACGAAACGCATAATTTTCAAAAAACCGGAGTTAAATGATCTTCTTTTTACTCGTTTCTAATTGTATATATTATGTATAACCATCAATTAATCACTAATCATTGGAGTACTGATTACTTAACAACAACAAAAAAAACATGTCAAAAATAAACAATATCCCTATTTACTATTTACTAAGAATAAGATAATTATTGTCTTAAATGATTTCACAATAATCGGTATCCTTAGCAGGAACCCGGCGAACGCAAGTCATTGTTTTACTAAGTAGCGTCAGCGTCCTTCAAGTCTCCTTTGGTTGGGTTTAATTTTAATAATAATCGACGAAATACGTTTTTCCCGTATTATTACTCTTCATTCATTCGTATTAACTAGGAATTAACCCCGAACTGTTAATTTATTTTGTAGCGTTTACTCTACTAGAGTACGCAATATTTAGTAAACATGTATTTATGTACCTTCTGCCAAGTGCAGGGCTAAGTTATTGCGGGCACCCGAATCGAGAAACTAACATTTGCTGCACTCTGGCTGCACTGCATTGCAGTTATTGCGTTGAATTTCACAAAAAGCTTAACCATTTTATATCGTTGCTGCAATGTATCACGTATACAACGTGTACGGGTGTAATAGTTTATATTTTATATTGTTATGTTATGAATGCTACATTAAAATACAAGGCATTAAAACACGAGCTTTCATAAAAGGATCACACGAGTGTTTTATACACAATTACACATCTTCTTCTTCAGCGCATTCTTTTTATGATATCACCTGATGGTAAGCGATTACCGCAGCCCATGGACACCCGCAACACCAGAGGGGTTGTAATTGCGTTGCCAGCCCTTAAGATGGGAGTACACTCTTTTCTTGAAGGTTTGAAGGTCGTATCGGTCCGAAAATACCGCAGGCGACAGTTCATTCCACAGTTTAGTTGTGCGAGGCAGGAAGTTTATGGAGAAACGCACAGTTGAGGACTGCCCACCAACTACCTAAGTGGTGAAAATGGAAATGTTATAATGCGCCCACTGTTGAGCATAAGCGGCTTAAGCGTGAATAGGGTTATGTGTTAATATGCATAAATTTATAATATTACTTATATAATAGTAATAGGAATTATATACAGGGTGCTTCCTGTAACAGGAGCAATAAATTAAACTGTAGGCTGTACTCCTCAAACTGACCAACATTTGTTCAGCAACTTTTGAAAATAACTCAGGTTTTGATTTTTATTACACTTTAAAGTTTATTCTAAGACGCAATGTATTGCAAATTTTGTTATGTTTAAAGCGTGACAAGCAACGTCAAACACACTGATGTCAGCGTACATTGAAGACAATATTTATTTTGTATGAAAAACAGGAAGTCTAAAGAATTCATAATTTTTAAAAGTTGCTGATCAAATGTTGGTCAGTTTGAGGAGTACAGCCTTTAGTTTAATTTATTGCTCCTGTTACAGGAAGCACCCTGTATTATCATTCTGCCTATAGGTATTGGTATCTGATACATTTTGAGTTAGTGTATTTTACTCGACAGTCATCTAGATTCATGTGTAGGTGTGCATAAAGCGGGATCTATTCAATTTACTAATAGGAGCTTTCATCAAGCAAACCTACTCATATACTTTATACAGGGTACGTACGTACAGTCGGCTTGTTTGAGGATATGTCCCGACCAGCCGACTGGAATTTTGTTGCTCCATAAACGTGCAGCCGAACTTTTCGGAGCCACTGGACCAAAAACCGATTGATTAGACACCTCCATTTCACTGGCACAACCAAATCTGCATTATGTATCTATCACTTACTATACCTTGTATAGTAAAGCTCGATGACTACAGAATAAAGCTCGAATTTCATGAAATGGTGAACCATTTCGCAATATTGGTTGTTACTTGCGTCTATAAGTAATCGTTGGAGACATAGCACGCGATTCACGCGAACCGACATAATTAAAATTTGGGATGATAGCGTCTTTAGTATGTACCTACTTAACCTTTTGAACGCCAATGACCGATATATCCGCACCGTAAGTTCAACGCCAAAGACCGATTAATCGGTCACAGACCACAGAGCAACATAGACCTACGTGCACATGCATAAATAATAATAATAATAACTCAGCCTATATACGTCCCACTGCTTGGCACAGGCCTCCTCTCATGCGCGAGAGGGCTTGGGCTATTTAGTCCTCACGCTAGCCTAATGCGGATTGGGGACTTCAGATACACCTTTGAATTTCTTCGCAGAAGTATGCAGGTTTCCTCACGATGTTTTCCATATGCATACATTTCAATTTCAGTTTTGACACTTCGGTGACGTGGCGTTAGCGTGACAGCTTTTATTTTTGACACGGCGTCGAAAAGGTTAAAGGATAATTTTTGATCATAGTTTTGCCATTGCAGCTATATTACCTAGTAGAACGTTTGGGTGATCGATCATTAAATTACTAATTGAACCGTCTATTGAACCTATCTACTGCTTTCTTCATGGATGGTGTAAACATGGACTTTATAGGTTCATCGTTTTCGATCTTTGGAGTGACGGCTAACGTTCTATGGTGCAGGCAATAAAACACTTAAGATTAAGTAAAGCATTGAGCTCTCAAGACGCAATTTACGACGACGTAAAAGTGTAGTTTAAAAGAGGTATTTTCACCAGAGGCCAGTCAAGCGCAAGGCGGCCGTCGTAAACCGAGCGCGCGCTCCCGACGGCTTTTCTATCAGACAATATGGACGGATGATGCTCAATACCAGAACCAGTTAACGTATATGATAGTAAAACGAAAATAAATCCCTATTCGCGAGGCACCGTTCTTATAAATGTGGATGTTTATGTGTTGGAAGTTTTGGGATGGTTAGTGCATTGCATCATTTGCATCTAGACGTCACGGGGTCGCTTCTCCATACAAACATAGTCCACATTTTCCTCTCTGTATAATGATATTATAAATATTATTACTCATTTTTACATACATTAACCACAGCTATTTTTCATTTTTTTTTTAATTATTATCAGAGTTTTTATATATTGCATGGGATTTTAATATGTAAATCGCTCCTCTCTCGAAGAAGTTAAATGTCAAATGCATAGTTATGGTTTAAGTAATATACAATAGTTAAAACAAATTCTCCATTATGTCAATATCCAGAGAGGAAAATGGGGACTACGTTTGTATGGAGAATCTGTCGTCCACTATCCTCTTAACCACATCATGAAACAACCGTGAAATATCAGACAGAACTGTATTGATGATGGTTATAACATGTACTTTACGTAAGCTACTAAACTTAATATATGTATAACAAAACACTTTTAATTTACAATTTTTATAACTAAGTATCTCTATCTTATTAACATTCCACATTCCAGTGAGTACAGTACAGAGTCCAAACTACACTAAGTACGTTAATCTAGTGCCAACATTGTTGTTCAATCTTTACGTTAAAAATAGGAGATGCAAAATATGTATAATATGATATAAGTGTAAGTATTAGTAATACTTGCTCAGCATGATATAGTATGATATAGTGGCTCTCAAGCTAATCTTGTTAAGTTTCCTAAGAAAACTAAAATTAGCAACGGCTATTAATAAAGTGGATGAGAGGCAGCGATGGTATAGAGTTTACGTAGGTCAATAAACATATGAATTGCATTATAATTTTGATTTGAAATAAAATAAAAATATTTTATTTCATGCTCATTTGCTTTTGTAGTATAGCAATATAATTATAAGTTCTATTACTTAGGGTTTTAGGGCATAATTTAAACTGGAAATCTCGTAATTATTCTAAAAATATAGGGTATATATTTAATATAACTTTGTATAAATACAAATAAATATTATAATTACTTACCTATGTACAAATAAGTTCATTGACACCCGTAGCTTGTGTAAGTAATAATGGTATTCTATACTAACCACATACTAACATAGCGAGCGAGTCGTATGAGTGTAAGAAATAAACGAAATTACGTAACACCCATGCAATTTTTTTTAAATATTTTGAAAAGAAAAACTTTATGATTTTAGTTTGTGTTGTTATGTTAACTCTATTTAGTAGTAGAACTGTCTACAGGGGACATGAACGATATGTTATGACAGTATAGGAATATAAACAATTATTTGTGCGAAAATTCATGTTCATATTCCATTTTATATAATTACATTACTTACAGGCTCGCTAGCGCGGCAGTCAGTTCGTTAGAATCATAGATAATTATAGTATATTTTTTTCTCTATGTTAGAATTTAGTAGGAAAATATATTTGTAGAAATAGATACCTACCCTTATAGAGAGACGTACAATTACAATTTGTTATGACTGTTATGAGATTCTACGAAATTTACGATCTTACAAGTTACAAGTTGTATTAGCATATAAGACGATAATTTAAAAGCAAAAATGTTTTTTTTTAGGTGGTGTGTACCAGGGGTACCCGCTGCTTAAACATGGAGTAGAGATCTAAATAAATACAGGCGCAGGCGTTGTTTTAGGTTGTTGAGTAAATATTTTAGTATGAACTTGCTTCCCTGTACGAAATATTTCCTTTTAATATACAGGGTGCTTCCTGTAACAGGAACAATAAATTAAACTGTAGGCTGTACTCCTCAAACTGACCAACATTTGTTCAGCAACTTTTAAAAATTATGAATCCTTCAGACTTCCTCTTTTTCATACAAAATAAATATTGCCTTCAATGTACGCTGACATCAGTGTGTTTGACGTTGCTTGTCACGCTTTAAACATAACAAAATTTGCAATACATTGCGTCTTAGAATAAACTTTAAAGTTTAATAAAAATCAAAACCTGAGTTATTTTCAAAAGTTGCTGAACAAATGTTGGTCAGTTTGAGGAGTACAGCCTACAGTTTAATTTATTGCTCCTGTTACAGGAAGCACTCTGTATACTTTGGATTAATATTAATATGTATACGAGCCTAGTAAAGGTTAGCTCACTAAGGGTTATAAAATAGGTACCCCATGCAGCATGCAGCCGTCTACAGACGTGGTATGTTTAAGAAATTGATGACTATGGCAATATTAAATAATACTATACATATTCTACATGTCCACCAACCGTAGATTTTGATTAGAAGTCACCTACAAATTCTATTGATTTAATCGCAGTGGTAAATGCAATAGGTATCCCAGACTTCAGAGTTCCTTTGCACTTAAACCTGGGCTATAACCGTAAAAATCAAAGTTCGCAAATTGCGGGCATTTTTCTCTGTCACTCTAATTACGCCTTCATTGGAGTAAAAGAGAAAGATCCCCGCAATTTGCGAAAAACGGTCTTCGCGGTAGCCACTCTGTTTTCGTTCCTAAATAATTTAATGACCACATTTGCTGCTAACTTTATTTATGTTACTTTCTAAAATAAATATATAGGTAATAAAATTATTTGTTTGACAATATCTAAATACAACGACGCTAGCAACTAATAATTATGATGGTTATAACATAACACCCTAACTTTCCTAATTGGGTATTGGATAACCGACCGCGGTAACGCGAGACGTGATGTGAAGCAAAAAGTCTTAAGTGTTAGGTAGTAAAATTGCGATGTTGTACGTAGCTACCTATGTACTTGTACAGAGTGTCGCGTTCAGTGTGGATCATACGAAGGATGATGAATTGATGATAATGATAATGATGAAGGATGACAATGGAGGACCCTAAGAGCTACCTACCGATTTCAACCCCATGTATTTTATTAGTATTACCTACGTTCAGGAAAAGTTAATGGTTTCACAGAAATCTACGAAATTTGATTACATAGTTAATGATTGGAACAGTTTTCAGACAAATATTTAGTAGATTATTCTAGGAATAAATCGATTTACATTCGTACAAAAAACAACATCATAAGTACATGGTATTTTACAAAATCATAATTACACAAGCAATAATACAAAATTGATGAATTTGCTAAAACCATACCTTTTTCTATCTCTATCTCTATCGTTGGCCTTCGTTTGATCCGTACTGAAGGATGTACAAAATACATATTTATTCATTTAGGGTACATATATTAAACGGCGAGAATGAAAGAAGCTAGTCTTACCTATTTTATTTTAAAAATTAGCCAAGAGTTGGATTTGCAAACAAATTCACCTAAAATCGTTATCAACTAACTGCGATAAAGGCCAAATTTATGAAAAAGCCCATCGAAATTTTACATAAATAATTTCAGTCATAGATCTTGAGCAGGTAGCTGCATAAGTAGTAATCGGATGCTGTTCGATCTCTCTTATCAAAAACTCTGCTATAGCCTGACCAGTAATATATGATAATTGTCAAGAGGGCGCTGTTATTCTCATGTATAGGGTGACAATTCAGTGTAGTATGAAAAAATTAGTTCCAGTGAAATTCCGCAACATGGCGCACCCTCAATAGATCCTGGTTCACCTATACGTATATAGAAAATAAGTACATATTTATTTTTTTAAATTGTCAACATTAAAAATTGTACCCGGAAAGTAAGAAAGGAGTAGATTCTATTTTTGAAATTTTCCTCTCTAGCAACAATACAAATAATACAATTGATATTAAAGATCGTATCACGGCGCATACAAATCAATGTGTAGGCTGTAGAAGAGCTGTAGAATGACATTCGAGTTGCCGGGCCACCGTGCCCCGTACAAGGAGTGTCCCGGTAAGGAAAGTGGTCCCATTGTGCAGCATGCATCCCCGGTTGTTCACCTATGAGAAAAACTCATGAGATCTCAAACTGGTTTATACTCGTATTCGTGTCTGATTGCTCTCACTTTTCTTTATACGAGAAGAGTCTAGGTATCATGACGACTGACACAGTTCTGCAGAATATTGGCAATATTAGTGTCAATTTTATAAAGCAATGAAAACAGACCACCTTGTACTTATTTGATACCCTCAGTCGGGAATCAATTAAGACATGCCGCTGCCATTTGGATTTAAAAACGTGTTAAGGTGCAGTATAGGTGATAGCTAACGGGGTGGACTGTATGATGAGATGATGGAAGCACGTAGGTTTTATTAGTAAATAATTTAATTTTAATTAATAATATACAGCACAATATTAACAGTAAGTCGGTGATAGGCAGACTGTCATGGAAAACAAGGATTCGAAATAGTATACAAATTAAAAAGGTATAAATGAGGTTGCACGCCAGCCAGTCGCCAACAATATGATGACTGTTTGTTTTCAATAAATAAAAATAAATAAAGCCGTCTTGCTCAGAATCACATTTTAAGGTGCCGTAGGTTCAGAGAGCTGAGTTTTTGAAAAATCGTATTTACTTACTTAGGTACCGCTTTTTTAGATCACATAAATTTGGATCACGGTTGCCAAAAATGTAATTAGGTAGCAATCTTGAGGGGTTGAAGCGATATAAGAAAATCACGAACATGGTCTAAAACGCACTTTAAACATTTTTAACAATTTATACAGAGAAGCAAAAAATATGAAAATTGCTTCGAAAAATGCGCAATTTCATTTTTGAGGGAACTCATCGATTACTTTTTTTAATACTTGTTAATAATATTAAATGGATAAGATGAAATATAGAAGACGGTATAGGTCATTATTGGTAACGAGTCACGCTCTGCTCAACGGTGGCTCGTGCCGCCGATTGCACGCCTCACACGATTGCCTCGGTTAAATTATATATGCATAATGCAGGTAGCGGTGCAGTGTACGCACGTGCGTTGGTCTGAGGGCGCCGATCATACGTCACCCTCAAATGAACAAAGGAAGCTCGACTATGACGCCTCCAGTCGCATGGGCTTTTATTCCGGCAAAGACACCGACCGAATGTCACACAATAGCTTGTTAGCCTTTTGTCGTGCGGCGAGTTTGAGACAGGGTGACGTGACGTCCTCCGTATTGTCTACGTACCTAATCAGAGGAGCTTTGACCGGGAGTCAACAGGGTTAAGAGTTAAGCGCGGTCAAAGTTAACACCTCTGAAGCCTATCAAATCAACTATAATGGTACTATCGAATATCATGTTACCTACGTAGAAAAAATCTCTTGAAATAAAACAAATATACAATTATATTTTTCATGTTTAAGCAAGTGTTTCAGTTTCACACATGCTAAAATATTGCGTTCGAGGGCAGTCTTCAATTTGCACTTCGGTCCCCTTTGTTTACAAACATAGAACATGAGTAAACCAGTAACAGCGAGAATCACCTCGGCAACTCGCCAATAGAGGGCGCTTAGTTTAAAAATAGAAGTGTCACCGTACACAGCCGTTAGTAGCGCGGCTAGGATTAATTTATAGCCGTCGCGGCGGTAGGCATTTCCGATCTACCGTTTGTATAAGCAGCTGTTTTGAACTCCCTTTCAATAGGTATATTAGGTATCACATCACATCCCACACGCTTGTCTGACTTCCTAATATACCTCCATATGTACATATTTAGATACCAAATGTGTTGCCAGAAAATAAAGTTTTTCATTCATTCATTTACATTATTTTTGTTTTGTTTTTATTTTAACTTTTAACCGTTTTAACAGAAAAAACCCGAATACTTCAATGCCAAAATGTTATAATTATTATTTAATTCATTATAATTTTGTGATCCCAGCAAATGTCGGATTAAAAGCTGATTTATTTGTAAGTATGTACTCTATACTAGACTATTAGATTTCTCCCGGATCCCATTGAAGGCAATAGGACCAATTGTGAAGAAGGTATGTAAGGTACCCCCCTACCTCTTCATATAAAAAATAATTATTCAAATCAGCTCAGCCGTCTATCTTTGGGAAGTCGGAATAGATACCTAAGATCCCAACGAATTGAGAATCCTCCTCCATGAACACATCATCATCATCATGAACACACAAATCATATTTTAAAAGGTGTTAACTTATGTATCAATTTTCTTAGTTAAAAGGCAAGCCTCGATTACATAGTTACAAGTACCTATAGTTAATTAAGTACCTACATAAAAAAATAAAAGCCTAATATAAATCCTCCCGATTCGAACAATGCTTAAAATAAGAAGTCACAGCGGTACGATACCGATCTGTCAGGGTCAAAAGTGACGTTTTATGGTTGAAGAGATGTCACTTTTGACACTGGTAGATCGGTATCGTACCGCTGTGACACCTTATAAGCATTGTTCAAATCGGGCCGTGAGTAATGTAGAGTTAAAGTTAAACCAAGCTAGGTCTGCAACGATTTTGATAGCATACGCCGTGCAAGTGTTATTTATACGTCAAGTTTGACGTTTAAAAAAACACTAGCAAATATCTATCGTATTAAGTAAGGGGGTTCTACTCCATTTAAATGCATTGGATACAGTTTCGCCCGGACACGTCACGTGCTCGGTAATGCCTCTACCGCTCCTTATTATAAACGCGTTTAATACATATTACGCGGAACAGGTTTATTTTAGCACGCCTGCTTCGGCTGAACTTAATTTCATTGTAGAAATTTTGCTCTTTCGCAAAGATAATAATATAATGGACCTTAAAAGCAGTTGGTTATAAGTAATTAACACTGTCAATTTATACTTGACGTATTCAGCTGACAAAGCAAGCGTTGATGCGACAAAGAAGATATGTACTTATGTAGTCTAGGTACCTAGTGTACCTACCTATCTTATCCAAACTACCGTTGTAAGAGTTGTTTAACAAAAAGTTTAAGTAAACGTCATATGTTTTGCAGCAACATCTGGCTGCTTATAAGTTTGTAGGTTGGTAGGTACTTATAGTTTTATCGGCCTAGCCAAGGTGACAATTGCTTGCGCTTCGCCATCGAATCGCTTTGTGTCTCTCCATCGCTCTTCCATATTAGCGTTTCGTTCGCCACGTAGCGTTAGCGATTGGCATGTTGTCTAATACGGGGCCAGGTATAGCACCGAACAGGGATGTTGCGAATATCCGCATCCGCATCCGCAACCGCGGAACTTCCGTATTATTTTCAACATCCGCATCTGCATCCGCATCCGCATAAAATCGATGCGGATTTAATGCGGGTGCGGATGTGGAATAGGTCGGTACAGGAACGTCTTAGCATCGGCGTAAGTGCTAGACTGCTAGGTAATTTAGTCATTAGCCAAAAAAACCTATTAGAAATGAGCATTCAAGCGTGAGTGGGATTTAATGTACGGAACCTTTGGAACGCGAGTCCGACTCGCACTTGGCCGGTTTTTTGAAATAAAAATTACTAAAATGTAATATTTGACGTTTTTTATGTATCTATCTTGACATCCGCATCCGCATCCGCATCCGCGGATATCAAAAAATCGGCATCCGCAACATCCCTGGCACCGAATGTTTTCAGAAATCATCCAAAAATACCTACCTATTAATTGCAGACTGATTATGAAATTGGAAAAATGTTCAGTGTTACCCTTCTAATGTACCCATTGTTATGTAAGTAGAGTTAGTTAGAACAAGATAAGTCTGCAAGATTTCGATATTTTAAGCGTCAAACTTCTATGAAATTATGACGTTTCTAATTACACTTGCACTGCGTATGCTATCAAAACCTGGCAAGTGTCTTAAAATTCACTGTGGTGCGGTCTCTTACAGTGAAAATGCATCCCATTTTTATAATAATATATACCTACTTATATACCTACCTACTTATTTTTTTTTCAATCACTACATAATAAAGTCCGTCAACCAAATCTTGTCAGTAGTAAAAGGCGGCAAATTTGAAAAATCGCGGGTTAGCAACACTGTGTTCAAATAATTCCAAAACGCGTGTCATCTGTGTTTTATCTGTGGAATGTGGATCGTGAACGACAGCCGTCACCTTATTTGTTTTCATTTGGTTTTCATTCTGAATCGTTTCTGTTTCAAGAGATATTTCTGCTGTCACCATTAAATACCAATACATTAAATAAGAATAAGCAAAGCTAAGGGGCCTACAATGTACAATCATGCTCGTTGATGGTAAACATTACTAAAAATTGAGGTTATGACAAGTACATACTGGAAGAACTCTTTCGAACTTTTAAGATTATGTTCAGTTTTTTTGTTTTAGGGTTAAAAGGCATAAATAAAATTAAAACGTATGCCTAAATCTATCCAACAAGACCATAAATTGTGTCCTGGAAACCGTCCATAGGCCCACATGTCTAATATTTTCAGCAATCAGTTGTGACTATTTACAAAGGTAAACCTTTTAAACAGTATTAAGAGCCTTGATTATATCGCCGTTCTTTCGCAATATCTACCTAATCCATACATGTTTGTTGCAGGATTAAATCTTGCCCAATATAAGGCGTTCGTAGTAGGTAGTATCTTTTCAGACAATACTTACCTATGGCGGTTTATGTACGTGTACAACGCAACCAAGTCGAAAAGTGACCCTTATCTTATTTACCTTTAAATTAAATAAACACCCAAATATCAGTTGTTTTATTTTTAATATGTATATTGTACAATATATACCAATCAAAAAAATTACACAGGTATGTCATATTCATCCAGAACAGTACACTAATTTACATTAACAAGTGGGGTAAATCCACGGTGACTCACGTTACTTTGTAGTCACTATTCCTAACAATCTTGTCGTATATTTGAGATCAAGAGCTTTCTACGTCGAAAACTTGATAATAATATCACAGAGTACATTACTGCGAATCATTTATCGAAGTACTTTTTCTCCATCAAATTATAAAAATTGGAGAAAAGTGGAAAATAACTCCATGACTCACGTTACAAGAAATGGACACGGAGTTTTACGCCTTTTGTGTTTATTGATTTCCCTTTGATTATTGAATGAATTAGTTTTAACAAAATAACAAAACAATGACATAAATATGCAAGCTTCTTTAATAGTTAACCAAATAAAATCAAAGATACACCCTTATTTAAATAAAATATAAAACCTTACGAACTCACGTTACAGCGATTTCGTGAATCACGTTACTTGCGACTACCTAGAATATTTTGATATTTTTTATCATTTCTAGCAAACAAATAGCATATTTTTTACTTATTATTATTAGAATTAGAACTTTTCTGATACGTTATTTAGCTCTACCCAAAGCTTGGCGATTAATTAACATCGAAGATGAGGATGCAATTGAACTATCTAAGGCTCTTGCTTATTCAGCTTTTTTCTTTGATCTATATGTTTTTCAACTCTTTTTCTGGTTTTTTCTCTTTCATCCTTTATAAATTTGTTTTTCTTTTTTTGAGTCATGTTATCTAGCAACTTCTTCTTTTGCCTGATTTTTTGGCGGCAAGCCTATGTTTTTTCTTATACTCTTCGTACTTTCCGTCGTCTTTCAGCTTCTGTCTTCTTCTTTTTGCCCTTTCTGCCGCTGATAGAGGCATTGTAGCTACAAAATACATTCAAATATTTAGTTACTCGCTTTACAGTTGCAACAACGCGATTCACTGTGACTCACGTTACAAGTATCTCAAGTCATGTATTTCTATAAAATAACACTTATGCGGAGAAATAAACCGCGAGAATGACACCATCTAAGCCCAATCATACACATAGTTCAATATAAGTTCGTTTGTCCAAAACTTCAGTACAGTAAATGAAAAATATTGTTTTTTACGTTACTCACGTTACTCAACGACATGCAATTTTCATTCACCTCTTACATATTTTTCTTTCAACTTATGATAATTGTAATCAAAGTAACGCGTGAATAATTTAATAGACAACAGATAAATAAAGGTTACTTACCTCTTCTTTGCGTAAAAATCAATTAAAGTCGTAATATTTATAATCACTTATTTTACGTTCGTAGTTGATTCCGCAAGCAGCACTTACAATGTCGGAAATTATGACAACCGTTGACTTATTATTGACTTAAGGTTATAAAATTTGTTCTGCTACCCTCATTTGATTATTCTACATTCAAACACATTCTAAATTCAATAGTTTATTTTTTCGTTGTCATGTCCGAGTTACGCGGAAAGACCCAGTGGCATATTATATTGTAAATAACAAATATATGCACTATCTAATTATCTGCATTTTGATATGATTTTATTTTAGTAAACTTAGAAGACATAGATAGGGAACAAAGAGAATATAAGCAGTTGTTTTTGATATCTTCAAATTTGTTCATCATTTTGATTAACATTGTTTTAACATCGCTTTTAAATTGTCCGTCCATGTTTCAATTTTTTTCAATAAACCGCGAGTGACAATTTGAATTGACGTACGCAGGGCGCGCTCAGCGGAAAAAAAAATCTGTTGGTTCGATGTACATTGCTGCTTTTCTTAGCGCAATACTGCTCTTTGAGTGTTGCCCTACTTTAGTTTGCTTTACATTGCTACTGACAAGATTTGGTTGACGGACTATAGGTACCTATTTAATAGGTAGTACTGATAAGATAGCTTAGGTACTGACTAACTCTGAAAAGTGTCACAAGTCATCGTGTCAAACCGATTTTATGACATACTTAATAGCATGAAGTTATATTTTTTAAACTGGAGCGAGTTGTCACTTTTTTTGCCATACTAATTTGAACCTTATCACCGAGACAGAAAGTTGTTCGTACCAGACTAGAGAAAACGGTCCACTTGAGATAGAAAAACCCGAGCCCTGTGTCTCACTCGCACATGTTGCCAATGTTAAAAAGATACCATTGTGGTAGAAATTATATCATTAAACTACTGAATTTAATTACCTTCTTATACAATTTTAGTGCTACATTCAGATTACAGTTCTGATATATTTTAAGTAATTTGTAAATAATTATGATGCCAATATTATTAACTGATTAAACCAAGCGCATACACAGCAAAAAAAAACCTAAATTTTAGTATGGTAGGATTTGTAGTAACTTTAAATATTAATTGGTATCCCCAACTTGATGACATTTCTTCAAAACACGTGAATGCGAAATTTCTTAAAAATTGTGAAGAAATGTTATGTTAAAGGTTGTTGGAGTGAAATAATTGCTAATTGTGGAATATTGTTTCACAAGAAAGCCACAATTATTACATTTTACTATAAAAATACAAGACAACATTGTCAAACTCATTAGGGTGACTATGATGTCGGCACGTTGTGAATCGGTCTCACAGAATTCTTATAATTAACGTAGGTAATGTAAAAGTAAGTTTAACTTAATAGGTATGTCTTTATTTCGGCATGTTTAATTTAAGATTTGTTATAGAATACCTAATTGAAGGGATGTTTACAAAAACAACATAACTGATTAGAGCGGGTGTCATTTTTTTTAAGAACATGTTAATCGTTTCAGGTGTCAACCAGTGTAGTCAGTTATGTTGTTATGTTGTTGTTGTTGTATGTAAACATCCCTTCAATTGCCAAAATTTAATACCAAAGTGCTTAACTCCTTAACCATTACAGACTCTCATTTATACATAATATTTTGTTACGGAAAAGGTGTGTCAAACTGTTTATATATATGCAATCGATTCTTTATAGGTAGGACACATTTCCGTCAATAGAAAAAAGGCACCAACTTTAAAAAAAACGTCATATTTGCTAAACAGATCTTCAATGACGCTTACACTTAAAAAAAAGCTGAAGTGGACAAAAGGGAAGCCTACCTTTATGAACATACCATGAGTGAGTGCTAAAGAGGCCGACTACAAATGAAAGAAAAAACCCGACTACTTAAAATTTTACTTTATTTAGAAAATGTCACACCCTACTGATATATTTCATGTTATCCTAATATCCCACATACAGATGTCTTATGGTCACCCTAATTAGAACGAGATGCAGGGCTCTAGTTTGACTTCTCATGTGGACACACTTTTTGGTCAATGTACTCGATCCAGTTTATTAACTCTAAATCCGTGCTTAATAGGGAGTATTACTGCAATGTTTGGCCGCCAGAGTGCAGCACTAATGACTTAAGTATACCATAGAGTAACTTATACATACTGTACCTTAAACTGTTTTTTGACATGTTTTCACAGACAATCAAATATGACATTGATACATCAAGGCGGTTTGCTTACAAAGGGTCTACCGGGAAACGCGAAATCGAAACTCAGCTATCTGCCTCTTTATCGCTCGAATATGCAAGAGTGATAGAGATGTTAGGTAACAAAATGTCGACTCTCTCGATTGCGGTAGACCCTTAGATTGTTTACTTGTTGTTGATGTGGCGCCCCCTACGCAGACTTTCGCGTAATATTCCCTATTGTGTAATTTTATTATCTTCTATCGACTGAGTAATCGAAATTATCCAGATTAATTTTGAGGTTGTCAAGTTCATGTTAAATTAATTGAATTTATTGCCTATACTACAGAATAAGTAATAGTATTCCTATACTACCGAATTGAAGTTGATAGATCTTTATTCTAGGAAATACTCTTCACTCTCTAATAATAACAAGTCAAGTGTAGCGCCATCTGTACTGTTTGATAAGATACTGCATCCGGGCTAACAGTGTATATGCTAACTGTTAGTGCGACTAGTCGTCGCTAGATGGCGTTAAAATAACATTTATCGACACGGTCAGAACTTCGTGGGCAGATATATTCCTTCGAAAAAAAGTTAATTTAAATTATAGTTTTAATTCTAGAAACCTACCTGTTAGCAGCTAGTGTTGACATATCGATGTTATTTCCACAGGCTGTTAAAATCTCATCACAACTGCTGCCACCTTTGATGCGTTGAACCGAACTCAGGGACACATCTTCGCTTGAGTTTTTCACCACGTTTGTAGCATTGCTGCTAGATGGCGCTGCTCTTTGTTTCGATGCTTGCTTGTGCCGACTTAGCGCAAAAAACAAAGCTAGTACAGCTTTTAGTTTTGCGTCACGGATGTCTACAGCTGTCACTTGCTCTAAACCTTGGACATTTTGGGCGTGAAGAAAGTCCAAGCAGCATTGCACGTTTTCCAACTGTAAACAAAGATAAAGAGAGATCAAAAAAATATTTTTGAAGTGAAAACTTCTTTAGCGGCGCTGTGCACTTTTTGAGGTGGGGAAAAAATGTTAAACTCGCGACAGGTCACGTGACCGACAGATACGACAGATTGAAAATTCGTAAGACGGACACGTGACCTGATCGAAAAACTGTTACAATGTCATTGAGTTTTCACTTCTGCCGGCACTCCCGGAGTGCAACCCGTTGTTTTTTTATATAGGCAGGGTATGGGTATACATAGATATTAAAAGTTTAGTAAAAAAAAAGACTACTACAATAGGTAAAGTGTATCGAGTATTTCCGAATGAACGATAGTGGCGGATAATTCCGAAAGCTGACTCTTATTACAACGGAATATGAGTGATTTTACAATGATTTTCGGGATTACCGATTTCCGGAATTGCCCGAATAAACCTTACCTAGTTCGTTTTTTTTAGCATTAGAAAAAGACTACGTGATCTTAACGTGTCTTTTAATTGAAAACGCTTTTTAAAAATCAGTAACTATTACATATGAAAACAAATAATGTAAATAATCGCATATGATGATTCATAATTGTTACATATTTACGTGACTTTTTCAAAAGTGTTTTTCAATAAAAAGACACATCTAGATTGTTTACCTTTTTTTCTAATGCTACAAAAACATGGCAAGGTGCGAAGTCGGTGGAGGGGGAAGTGGCGCTGATCGTCACAAACACAGGTAATCTTATGGAATGTCCGCCATTAGTACTAGCGGCAGCCGCTTGAACTAATTTTACTCCACCATAAGATTTAACGTAGAAAGTCCGCCAAAATGAGGGCAGCATCAGTCGTGCACCTAGCGAATAGTGGAGTGTTAGGAATGTGCCTCACTACTGAATTTAGTTTTATAATTATGATATATAAGCTTTGCAAACTCGTTATTTACTTAGAAAAGATGTTAAATAAATTTCTGTTCACTTATATAAAAAAATTCACGTAGATACCTAGTGGGCAAAGTAATTGAAGTATTTTTAAATGCTGGTCTGTAAACTGTAGGTTCATACACATGCAGCAAGTTTTGATATTACCTAGTTTACCTACATAGGTAACTAGTTCAACACTACCTATTAACAGTAGAGTAAATTCCCTAAATATGGACTAGGCATATGCACATATTATATATGCACGGAGAGAAAAAAATAGTAGAAACAAGTAAAAAATATTAATCATTAGTAAAATTTTAGTGAATCCCATGAGTCCCATGACAAGTAGATTATGCTAACGGTTATAAAACAGTTTTACTAATACGTAGTATTTACTAAACTTCCTTGAAATTATATTATTTTCTATCGCCTAGAAAAAAAATGTAAAAATTAATAGAATTTGATAATCCCGTCTTTTAGAACTCAGGTTTTTAATTCGAACAATATTTTTTCTCTCCGTGTGGGGGGCTGGCATGCAGATAACCGTACCTATCTAATTGGAAGCTATATTTTGGACAGTACTTATATATTAACTTATGAATATTCCTATGTGTACACAAAAACACGAACTGCCTCTCAACCTAATCGCACAGACATAAGTAAGCTGTCGCAATTAAATATCTAGGTATATACTTCAGTAGGTAACTCTTCTCTACTTGGTATGTAGGTACTACTTACGACTTGGTATTGGTTGGTTCAAGTAGTTTATGGCATGGAACAAAGGTTAACTAAAAGTGGCGTTGTGTTGTGAAATCCTGCCACCAACCATTGCGTAAGGCGGTTATTAAGAATAAGGTAAGCTAGTACCTACTGAAATACATACGATAGTTGTTGTTTTATCTACCACGGGTCCACGGGCATACGATTTTACGCGGTATCTATTTTAATCCTTTACCAGGCTGAGAGTTCAAAAATGACAATCGAATGTCAGTCTTACTGATCGAAAATAGAACACATGTTTGAAGTGCCGTGTGTGGGAAATATACAGGGTGGCCCATTTAGATCGGTCAGTATGGGAAAGTCTGAAACTATAAGACATACGAAGATCTGTTCTTAGGAACCATGTCATCGATTTTAATAACAAGAAAAACTGCATTCATACATTAAAAAAAAGCTATACTCAAAATAATAAATAGGCGGTGGTCATTTCGAACACTTGCTAAAATAAATTAAAGAATATGAAAACAATGCATTTTATTCATTTTAGACATCATGTTGTATAGTAAAATGTACTGCTTAATAAGACCTACACAATCGATATCTAAATAAAAATACTTTTAGTTTTAGTTTTCAAAACGTCCGGGTTCGATTCTCGAGCTGAGTTACAGGTTTTTTTTAAAGTATGAATGCAGTTTTTCATGTTATTAAAATCGAAGACATGGTTCCTAAGAACAGATCTTCGTATGTCTTATATATAGTTTCAGAGTTTCCCATACTGACTGATCTAAAGGCACGACACTATGTATGCAGATTATCAGTCTTTATTATTTTACACTTTATTAAACACTATATGCTGACTCGTTAATGGATTTGGAAAATGGCCCAAGGATTTGATAAACGACATTTCTAGTTAAATCTGGTGTTTGGGGGCTTAATCAGTCACCGTGCCAATCTGTACTAAGAAAAGTAGGTGAACCTTTTTCATAACAAAAGGGACTTAACGGACCCACGACAATTTATTGCTAGCCAAAAAGAGGTTGCGTGGCTACGAGAGAGTCGGTGGTAGTACCAGTGACCTTATGGTACTGGTATCAGGAGTCGCTCCTATAAGGCTCGTCGTCCGCACAGGCACTGTCGCAAGAGACCTTTCGCAGACCAGAGACCAAATTACTGATGGACACAGAAAACTCTAATAGGTCGATCGATACAAAATACATTGGAGTAAAAAAATTAATAACGCCTGTAGCAGACGGTCTGACATTGAAAGGACCCCGTGCGCCAAGTTTGGTACAGAGTAATAAAATAAACATATCAGATTCTCGACGAAGGTGGAAATTTTTATGGTAATATCATCATAATAAGAAAACAACCTTGCCCTTCAAAAAGTAGCCGAATTTGAGAAGTTTTACGACCAGATGATTCGTTCCTTCTCATGTTAAAATGAACGCATGAAATATTAAATTTCGTGCGAAGTTCACTTTCCGTAATGATATTTTAGCCCACGTAGTGTAGGCTGTAGGTGTTTAGCCTACCAGTAACATGAAAACAATAAAAAATATGTTACCTAATTATTAATTATTCTGTTAAGAATTGCCACTCGACAAAATTTGCTTTACCTAATGCAAAAATCAACACGAGCTATGCAATTTGCATCGACATACAACTCTCCGGGATTCGACCCGAGTTAACGATAAGTGTAATTAATTCATGCGATCCTTATCCGTAGGTCTTAAGCCGCGCACACACGAGTCAGGTTCGACCCGTTATTAGGGCTTAGGTCATGGCGCACGGCTCGATGTGTGTCGAGGCCTCGTCCTGCAACAGCAACGCGCAGCGAAAAGTTCGAAAGGAATACGTGAATGACATCTACATTTAAACCCGAATTTTCAATTGAAGTAGGTACCTATATTTTTAATTTGCTATTAATATATGAATGAGCTATTTAAAGAATAGACTTAAAATTGTACCTACTACCAATTGCGTAGCTTGTTCTTTGGGCGTTTTTTTGTTGTACCCTACACTTTTTTTTTCAAATTTGGATTTTTTTATGTTATTTCTACTCAGAATCACGAGCTCTTTCTATCCTAATAGGAGAAAAAAGTGTCCCAAAATTTCCATACATTTATCGATCTTTCCATTCCGCGACCGCCATACAAAGTCTATGAAAAATGGTGACGTAATGGGAATAAAAACCTTAGGACACTTTTTTTCTCCTATTAGGATAGAAAGAGCTCGTGATTCTGAGTAGAAATAGCATAAAAAATCCCAAATTTGAAAAAAAAAGTGTAGGGGACAACAAAAAAAATACGCCCCTTTACACCTACTACGATTTTATTATATGTACAAATATTTTATTCTAAACGTTTTATGACTTGTTACGGACATTTCGATTGCGATAACAAAGGGATGGACTGTCAGTGGCAACGGTCACGCACATGACACAGTATACAGAATAGAATGGGTGGTGCGTCAAAAATGTGAATAAAATAATTGCTTGAATCTTACTAAGATATTCTTCCAGTACCTATATGTTTTACGTTTTCGACTTTATATGCCCGATCCAATAAATGCTCAAGAATTTCCTTCTTATCTTAATAAATATTATATCATATAGGTAGTGAATTAAATATATCAATCAAATTTTAAACCATAAAATATTTTATTCTTTATTTACTTGAACTCTTAGGTTAGGTGATTTATAATATGAATATAAAAGTAAAATATAAAAACACTTACAAAACAATAAAAAATACATATAAACATATTATAAAAAATCCTAACCTAGGGTGCTGCCAGCAGCGGGGCAAGGCCCAAGCAGAGAGGAACCGGCGGACTATCCGCGCCGTGTCCAAGATCACCGCCTTCTGCATCTGGCCCTTGATCTTTATTTTATTATTATTAAACTAATATCTAATCAGAACACCCAATAAAATTCATAACTTACCGTTAAATAAGCATTTGCTGTTTGATAAACAAGATACTTAACAATAAAAATCTGCATAACTTTTATCTATAAAAAATCTTTATCGGACGGAGGATAGTGTGACTTGCCGCGTATTTTTGAACGGCATGTGCTGATAAAGTTTATTTCTAAAGTGCTCTGACATTTTTTTTCCCATAGTTTGTTTTCCCATGCTTTGGTGTATGCCGTGATTTGTGGACAATGTGTTATTTTGAGTTATTACTGAGGTATTGTACCTTGATAATACATTTTCAGATGAAAGGTCGTCCTCATCTTGAAGCCTTCAGAGGTAAAAATGACGGGACAACCAAGTGCAGAGAATTTCAAAGCAAGTATGTAACGTAGAAAATGGTATTTTCGTAAGTCTAATTTTAAATGAAGTATAGCATTTGCTAAACAAATAGTTTCATGATTACTTTAATACCTATTTTAAGAATTACCTAAGGTATGTACCTAATGCGGTAATTTAGGTTTTGGTTATTTTAACAGTTGGCAGAATATCGAATAGTACTTTAAAATACTTATATAATGTTAAGGCTCACAAATATATATTCACATTTTACTATATGGGCATCAATTTTCCTCTCCCACTGTGCAGTTTACACATATATAATACCAAGTAAAAATTAGAAATTTGAAATAGCTATCTGTGCGATAAGTTGATAACGTTTAAGGTAGCATTCCTATCGATTCCCTAATTCGTACGAGTAATATGGCCCGTTATCCAGGAGAAAGTAAGCAACTACATTAATAACATTCGTTGCTCACTGGGCCCAGACTACACCGGCATACTTAGCGGACACTGGACAGGCAGTCGTACAACATACAGGGTTATCATAGGAAACAATTTAGTCAATACTATTATATGTATACTACAATGCAAACTTCATATTGTCATAGCTTAATTTGTCTGACGCATATGAAGTGAAGGTATTTATAGGTAAAAAAGTAAGTAAATAAATTGTTAGGATCGGTATAAGAATCACTATGAGATCTTATGAATCTATAATGATACTTGAAGTTTGAAGTGTTACATTGCAGGTAACTATAGGTAACATGTATTTACATTAAGCTCTTTCTTTAAGGGCACCGTTTAACCAATGTTAAATGAAATTTAATCGATTAGTTACACTTAAAATAATAGTAACCTATCCGACAAACTATGATATTGTATCCAATAAAAGCTAAAACTGAACATATAGTCATTTACTACATTTAAGATAAATTTTAAATGTTTAACTGTAAACTCTGAAGAAATCTTTTATAATAAAAGGTTTAAACGAGGCATGGACGAATTTGACGATAATTTCAATGTTGAAATGAAATCGTGTAAAGATTTGCAGTTCCTATAGTCGCTGCTTTGGGTCATTATTAGAGTCCACACTATATTAATAGAATTACATATATTAGGAAGAATCCTTTTAATGTCATACCTACATATATAAGTAATGATTTAATTACAAATAAATTACTTTTGTTAATTTATTTATAGGGGCACGCATCCCCGCCCCGACCCTGACCACATTTCCGCCCAGCAGCTACCTAATGAAGGGATTCAAAAGTTATGAAATACATATTCCATTATCGGTCGTTAAGTCAGCGAAGAGGTAGGTCTCGGCCGATTACCACTTTCCCCGCCGCGCGTGGCTCCATACTTAACCACATACACTATACCTAAAGAGCGTACAAACTCATAAATCTGTCGGTACAAATTAGCCCACTTTACATTTCGACCGACGCGGTGGATTCGAGCCGCCCAGAACTAATCACAAAAATTCTGACTTGTTTTCTTTTGTGTAAACACATCAACATTGTAAGATCCGAGTCGAGTGGTGGCGTGAGAATGCTTCAGTGTAGCCAGAGCGGGAACATTTCACATATCACGGCTATTCAATACAATGACTTACCTACATTTTGCCCTATACACATGCTTCCGTAGCAATTATTAGTACATGTGTATTTGAATCTTATGTCACCCAATCTATTCAAAGTAAACAATTAAATTGCAGATCATTGTAGGTATTTGTCTAGTGCATTTAATTATATTTGCTTTTAATTGCATAAAGAAGTGTAGTCTGCGCTGCAATAAGTCGTCGTCTTGTGATGTGACAAGCGCAATGCAATGATTTTTTTTAATGAATAGGTACTAAAGAGAATAAGGGGATACATTATATACTTAATTAATATTGAACTTGAATATTGTACCTAAGTACTACGGATACGTTACGGGCAGGCCGGTATTTAGCTTTGAACAAAGGTGCAACAGTTGTAGCACCGGAAGCCGAAACAATGACCTGGCAAGCGGCGCGGTTCGGTTCTATAAGGTCCAGGCTCCTTGTTGGCATGCCATGCTATTTAGTGCCCCTTGACATGGCTTGTTGCTAACTGAATTCAAACCCCGTTAAAATGTTCGTAGTTAGAGTCTGTGCGGAAAGAGTCGTGGAATGTGGAGCCCAATACATTCCACGACTCTTCTCTTTCCGAACAGACTCTAGGTGGAAAGATTTAAAGCGTTTTGCGGTATCAAACTAAACTGAATTTATATTCCTAATTTAGGTATCATAAATGCTGGACATAGTTAAAAAAACCATTAAATATGAAATAGAAATAAAACAGCAGATGATGTATGTATAGTGTAAATCTTTTCAACTGAGCTAGTTTATAGTTTGTAGCTTTCTAATAGAGCCCGAAGGCTAATCCTATTGTCTATTGTTAAGTAAAACCGCTCGTGCCACGTGCCACAACCACCTGCATAAAAAATCGGTACTTCGGTTACTGAGTGCCGGCGAGTCGAACGCTACAGAACCAGTCTAAAATGTGTCATCGAGATGCGTAACAAAGGCGCGTTATCGGAGAGCGCACCTATACTGGTTTTTTGAGCGTTGGACTAGCCCGCGCTCAGGTGCCAAATAGAATAATTAGGACCCTTTTTTGCAGGTAAGTAGCACGTGCGGTTTTACTGAACAATAGACAATAGGATAAGCCTTTGGGCTCTACTAGAAAGCTACAAACTATACTTAAAGAGTCTCAAGAATACAATGCCATGAGTGGTAAACCACAAATTAGGATAACTATTACCTCGTAGTAAAAGCAGATTATAACCGCCTTGAAATATTAGTATAGATTAACGACTCTATTTCTTTAAACAATAGACTATAAAATTCACTAACTAAATAATGCCTAACATAACTTATTTTTCATTTTGCACCAGACTACTTCCCTGTTGTGGCTAAGGTGGATGACTTTACAAAAGATTGAATATGATAGTATCTTTTTAGACCATTTTAACCCCATTCAACAAGGAATAAGGTTAAAAATTCAATATACATGCAATGTACTTGTAACTTATTTTGTAAGTAAACCAGTTGGCGCTTACGAGAACAAAAGCAGATAATAGCATTGTAATAAAACAATGCCATTGTTTAACAGGTAAGTGAACAAGCTCAGTTCAAAAAAATTGTACTATAATTGAAAATATTCATATTGGAGTTCAAAAGTATTATCATGATTATTTAATATACCCATTGTAGAAAGAGGAATGTAACTGTATCAGTATAAATTGCATCGAGGTATGATTCGCCGAAACTTATAACATAACTTATAACTAGGGCTTTCAATACCGGGATCCCGAAATACCGGGATCCCGTCTTTTTAAACGCATATTTCAATACCGGTATTTTTAGATGCAATACCGGGATCCCGGTATTTTAAAAAACGAGGGAAATGCGCAGTATAAACCCTTTAAATCCATTATATTCGGCTGTATCAAAAAGCTTACTAAACGTCAGATGCATCTAGAGTTAGACTAAGAAAAGTCTGCAACGATTTTGATAGCACGCGCAGTGCAAGTGTTATTTTAAACGTATGAAATTATGACGTACAAATAACACTTGCACTGCGTACTGCGTATGCTATCAAAATCGTTGCAGACTTTACTTGGTCTAACTCTAACTGGTCTCTAGCCCTCATTTTATTATTGAAACAAGATCGTTGCCTATGCGTCAGATAAATATTTGGTGGTTGGTGGTGGATGAATCCTGAAGTTATCTGAGTGATGAATATGATGATAGTGACATTTACATTAACATAATTAGTTCTCATAATTTTATCAAAAAATAAAACGAAAGAGCAAGGATAACTGTAATAATGGCAAACCAATTTTGACGGAAATTTGAAAAAATGTTGTCTGGTTGGTTAAGTTGGACTACAAATGTGACTGGTGAGGTGAAGTCAACAAATTGGATAAAATTATTACCAACCTGGAGTGTGAAATAAAATTATTGCAGATGGCGGCATTGATTGTTTATTGTTGTAATATCTTTTAGGACATATCTGGTATTCCAGTGAGCCTTTTTAATTCCCCTTTTTAATAAAACTATATATTTTCAAGCGATTCATATCCAATACCGGGATCCCGGGATCCCGGTATTGATGAAGACAGTTTCGGTATTAATACCGGTATTGTGAGAAGTCCGGTATTTGGAAGCCCTACTTATAACACATAAATGAAACGGCAGATTTTTTGTCGCAATATGGGGGTTAGTTACATAATAAAATATGTCCAGTTAATCTATACTGCAATTCATCCACAAAACATGGTTAGACTTTAAAAAATCACGCTGTATATATGTAATTTCATACGTTTACGGAAATGTTAAAGGGATACTAGGTATACCAGATTGTTAAAAACATTACTTAAATTAGAAACCCAGAACAGAACTGACTATCTATGTATCGTATACAAGCCTAGACTATTATAATTAACCAGTTCATTACGTAGATTCCTTCGCATCAGAGTGATCATTGTATAGAAGTAAAGGAATGCCCACTTCGGTTCAAGAGTCCGATCAATCAACGAACCTATAATAATAGCACAATGCTATACTTACATGGACCTACCCTTGTCTATTATTTTAATTTTTTAATTGTTTTAATGATGATCTAAAGTAAGGTAAGGTGGGGTAATAAGAACATAGTGTATTTTGCTCGGGGCAAGACAAACAGTATGAGGATTACACACAAGTGTTTGTCTTGCCTCGCTGACCAAAATAATTTCAAATTAATTCTATATTGTATACTATACTATATTTTACCTTATACCTATGTTATAGGTACTATATTTTTTCATAAGTGCTTCGTAAGTGATAATAATCTAAGTATATTAAATAAGAGGAAGGTCCATTGTAGAATTTGTAGAGAACATTTCAGATAGTGTACCTACTAAAAACGCAGTCTAAAATGTAGTTAGGGTAGTTCATTAAAATTATTAATTAAATTGTTACTTCACTTTGCAACAAAAAAGTCAACACGTATTCGTTGGAAGGCCAAATGTCTTTATCGATTCTTATAACGGACCTAGCAAGGGCCTATTTCTCAAACGGTAATAGTCTAATATTATTAGTGTGTTGCCATAGTAACCCATACGATTTGACAGTTCGTGGACTAATAATATTAGTCTAATACCGTTCGAGAAATAGGCCCCAGATCATGATGTCAGTTATTGTTTTTGATACTATATAAAATATTTAAAATTAGCATTAGGACAAAAATACGTATTAATTATTTTATTTAGTCACTTTACAAGTCCTGTTACAATCATGTCCTATTTCGATTAGGTCCGAATGCTCATCACAGTCATAGTCATATTTAAACTCAATGCATTGTGAGTAGACTAGTAGAGGTGATTGCAGGGTGTCATTTATTGGGCACCATCTATTTTATTAGCATTAGCACTAGGACGCTTACCATAATCCGTCAGTTTAAGGTCTACTGCCTACTGTCTGTTAGCGTTGGGTTGGTGTCGGTTAGATGAAAAACAGGAAGCTAAATTCTGCCTTAATTATAGCAAATGCTTTGAACTAAACAAGGAAAAGATTTATATTAGCTTGTCAGCGTCCTCAATCATAATCATAAGATAAGTATTACATTACGGCTAGCCGTTTTACAAAACAGGGGCGTTTTGAAATGCGGCGGTTCGACGATTAGCCGGATTGAATGCGGCTGAATGGAAATCCGCCAGAATGTATTCGGCGCCATACGTTCTTCAACACGGCTAGCCGTAATGTAATACAGCGAGTCATTAGCCGCCGCTTTGACAGTTTTTAGTTCCCATTTTTAACACTCGTGGCGCTGCCTGACATAACAACAACAAACTCTGGGGTGTCCATCAAATCTGGAGTTCGTCGGACTGTTCTGTCGTCGGACTGACTGTCGGCTCCGTCTATTTAAGTTGTGAAGGAAATGTTTTGGAAAAGAAACACATGTCACTGCGGTAGGCCCATGGTAAAAATAAATTAAATTGCAAACATTGTCAAACTCCGGTTACGTAGACGGCCGAAAGAACTGGTCACTCTACAATCTAACTAACTGGACATACGATGCGGCTAAACGTAGGCCGCCTTATTGAAGAACGTATCGCAATGACAATCCGGCTAATCGTCGAACCGCCGCATTTCAAAACGCCCCTGTTTTATAAAACGGCTAGCCGTAATGTAATACGGCGGATTATACGATCTGACTACGACATATACATATGCCTCTCTTGTGATCGTGAATGCAATGTATTGATCATCTTGCGACTAAAACCCAATATTTTGCGCTCATTGTGTGACGCAAACTGCCAATATCTATCACAGCGGCTCACCAGATTGACCTTCAAATCGACCAGTTCAGGACGCACACATGCCTGCAGACGCATTTTCATGCTAACTAAATCGCTAATACCAAACACATGTTAAGCTTTAGTACTTGGTACGCGGTGCACGTTTTGTTTGGTTTTGAGCACTGCGCGTAGGCATGGCATCCTAATGATACTTTGCGATTTATTAATGTTACTTTTGATTGTAGAGTAGGTAGAGTCTGAATCACCTGTTAAATATAAGGGCTTTCGTTCGACTAACAATCATTCTTAACAATTAACATCTTTTAACCCTTTAACGGGCAAGACTGGTAAAAAGTCCTAAATATTTTGTACATGAAAAAATACAAAAAGAAGGGGTTACAGGTTGGTCTTTTTTGACCTAAAACAGTTAATCCTAATAATGGAAACGGCATATGACTGATGTGATAACAGAAGTAAAGTGCTCATTTGTACATGTTAAATATTAACAATTAACTAGTAATTATATAAACTTTATTGTATAAATTTACAAAGATAAGTACAAATGGCGGACTTAACGCTTAAAGGCATTCTCTACCAGTCAACCATTAGGCTAAACACAAACAGTTTGATTCAGGATCGTAGAGAGTTGATATAGGAATAGATACAAGTCGAGATTAACATGATAATATACATACACAAATATACATTTTAAATATACCTACACATCGCGTTTAAGGCCATGCCATTGTAGCTGACTCGCATCGTGTAGGATTACCAATATACACGTCACTACATTGAACACGCCGGTTTACAGGATGTTATTGAATAAATTCGGCATAACAGTAGACCCAAATTTTTAACAATGGACGATCAATCTAGACCGCTTTGGTATTTTCCGTCCTAAAAAAATGGTCCATTTAGTACATCACAAAGCAGGTCATAGGGCTTTCTTTTTAAATAGTAGGTAAGAATAAATTTTGCTATGTCCTACAAATACCGATTTTATTTCACTACCTACTAGCTTTTGACTAAACACCCTTCTATTATACAGGGTGACATTTGAGTCGTGATCAGTAATATGTTTTTCTAACTTCATAAACACGTTAAATCACATTAAATTTCTCGTTGTTTACGGAGTTAGAAAAACATATTACTGATCACGACTCAAATGTCACCCTGTATATTCTGCGGATTGTTTTTATAATTATTACCTATATGTCACGTGTATAAATAGCTGTGTTGATAAATATTTCCTGAAAGAGGTAAACGTGGCCTATATACTGGCGCTATTGTGATTTGTGTGGGCGAAATAAGATTTCTGGCGGACGTGACAATTGCGCCTGCTACGTGACTACGCCAAATGTGATCTCACCACCAGTTTAAAGGAATTGACTGCAAGTAGAGGGAGGCCACCACTATTTCCATTAATAAGCCAATCTATCCTTCAGTCAATGAACAATAGGTATGGTCAGACTGTAGGCATTTTATTAACGGGTTTGTTTTAATTGCGGTCGTAGGATCTGAATTTACACGTTCCTTGAATAGGTATTGTATGAGATGATTTTGTAGCGCCTACGAGAATGAACTTTGGTGTTACACCAATAATTCGAGGAATCCTTGACTGTAGGTGTCTAATAATAATTGAAATCGGCAAAAACATTGCTAACAATGAGACTTAATAGTAAGTTGAGTAACCAACTGATCGACCTAAGGTTCTGACTCACGCTCCGGTTTAGTGGCTAGACTGAAATTAGACTAAAACAAGGATACAATCCAGAATTGTCGATTTCCATTAGCATTAATTATTGTTACTTACTGCTATTAGCAATGATAGTCGTATATGAAAAGATCTTTTGTAGGTATTCATAGAGTGCTACAGCTTGAATACTAATAGGTACCCACTTATTTACTTACAACTTACCTATACCTACAAACAACAGCAGATAACGATTCCAATCATTGCAGTGACATCAAGAATAGGCAAGTGATACTTATCATATCGTATTATGATTATTATGAGACGTATTTACATATAGACGGGTGCCGGTTTCCGAACGGTAACCCGGTTGCTCTAGCCGGGCGCGACAAAAAACGTAAACGGCCGACACGCGTCGCGTCCTACTTGGCGTCTGGATTTTACGTCTCTTAATCTGTTGTATTAGTATGAAAGGGATGCATATCGCTCTTAAAATATAATTGATATCAGTGAATTAACTATAGGTTCGCTCCACTCGCTCCGGAAAGTCACAGTGTATTTATGACTTGTTCGGAGGTACAGAATATAATCTGAATATGTGGCAATATCAATTTAACAATCCGAATTGGTGTGCTTAATTATGAACCTTTAAATCATGAGAATGGCCAGGAAAAACCGACCGAAATCTGCACCATTGGTCCTACTGCAAGGACGGATTTCTCCACAAGGGTGTGCCTGCAGTAAGATTGCATATTTTATAAATACTGGTTTAACGTCTGAATAACACGTCGTGCATTGATAAACGTTGTGTGAAACGTAATCGGCTTTTGCCAGAACACAAAACAGTAAGTACCTTCGTCTTCAAACATACAATCATACTCTCATATGGTTTGTTTAATACGAGGTAATCCTAGGTACTCTTGACACTGGAAATCTCATATCATACCTACTATGCTAGAGCTGTAATTTCTGATTCCATCCAAGATCGAGCAGCAGATTATTTTGACATTTATTACATTAAAATGTCGGATGAAACTTATTTAATTACCTATTATTTGATACATACACTTGATGTAGTTAAGTTCTCTTTAATTAATAAAATAAAAAAAGCGGCCAAGTGCGAGTCGGACTCGCCCATGAAGGGTTCCGTAATTAGGGGCTTTATGACGTATTAAAAAAAACTACTTACTAGATCTCGTTCAAACCAATTTTCGGTGGAAGTTTGCATGGTAATGTACATCATATATTTTTTTTAGTTTTATCATTCTCTTATTTTAGAAGTTACAGGGGGGGGTGGGACACACATTTTACCACTTTGGAAGTGTCTCTCGCGCAAACTATTCAGTTTAGAAAAAAATGATATTAGAAACCTCAATATCATTTTTGAAGACCTATCCATAGATATCCCACACGTATGGGTTGGATGAAAAAAATTTTTTTGAGTTTCAGTTCTAAGTATGGGGAACCCCCAAAAAAACTTTTTATTTTTATTTTTGTGTGAAAATCTTAATGCGGTTCACAGAATACATCTACTTACCAAATTTCAACAGTATAGGTCTTATAGTTTCGGAAAAAAGTGGCTGTGACATAGGGACAGACAGACAGACAGACAGACAGACATGACGAATCTATAAGGGTTCCGTTTTTTGCCATTTGGCTACGGAACCTTAAAAATGGTGCCAGTGCACCAGCGGCTGGAAGGGTCGAAACAGAACTATAAAGCAATTATTCGACGAATCATTTTTACAGCTGCACCATCTCACAGTGATTTATCATCAACAAAATATGATGGTAGGTATTGCTTGGTGAGAAAATTATGTTTAAGAATTTAATCGCGGTTGATATAACAAAACTTATAAAGGCAGCTCAAACTTAAGTTTAAATAAGCCAATTGAAGGGTACACGGAAAGAACATGTCTAGTCACTATAGTAACATTTTGAGAAATCGCGGTTTTAAAATTTGGAACAATGTCCTAACGTATGGTATTTCCGTGACCAGTACATATTATTTAACTAAAAATAAAGTTGTGTTACATTTATTATACAGTGGTAGCAAAAGATATATACTTGGTCAACCAGATCTTGACAGTAGAAAAGGCGGCAAATTTGAAAAATGTAGGCGCGAAGGGATATCGTCTCATAGAAAATTTGAATTTCGCGCCTTTTTTTACTGACAAGTTTTGGTTGACCAGCTATAACTAATAGTTCATTAAGAGCTCTTCATTTTGAGATAAAAATCTAATTTTCCGTAAAAAGTGACTACACATGTTCTTTCCGTGTATCCTTCAATTGTTTTAGAGAAGATACTATTACAAATAGGTACAACCTGATGCACATTTTGTTATTTTACCTCCTATTTATTAAGAATATCTGGGTGACCGAGCTTCGCTCGGAAAACATATAATAACTCGGAAATGCGCGTTTTCCCAGAGATAAGACCTAGCTAGATCGATTTTTCGCCCCCGAAAACCCCTATACCAAATTTCATCGAAATCGTTAGAGCCGTTTCCGAGATCCCCGATATATATATATATATATATATAAATAAATTTAATACCTTTAAACGAGCAATTCTTGTTTATTTATATATATATATATATTTCGGGGATCTCGGAAACGGCTCTAACGATTTCAATGAAATTTGCTATATGGGGCTTTTTGGGGGCGAAAAATCGATCTTATCTCTGGGAAAACGCGCACTTTCGAGTTTTTTTATGTTTTCCGAGCGAAGCTCGGTCACCCAGATATTAAATAAATAAATAAACAAGAATTGCACGTTTAAAGGTATTAGATAGATAGAAATCGCTCTTTATCCTAATATAACATAATAGCTGTTTTCGGTAACCTAAAATAAATTTAGCTGTACCTGGGTACTTCTAGTTCCCTACGGTTTTTCGCAGCGATCGAGTTGCATCCAGTTTAGGGATTATGATATTTTTTTCTTTTTTATCATTGGTTATACCTAGTTCATATAATTGTGATCTGCGATGTACCCGTATGACCTGTTTATATTGTCCATGGTTGTAGTTTTTAAGCAAATACACGATATACTTATTCGGCTAATTTTCAATACTGTTGCGTGCCTGGAACTATGTTTAAGTTAACAGTTACAATTACAACTTTGAATACACTAAGATGATCCTTTGTATATAAAGATATAATAAAATGTTGAAAGTTTAATATACGTACCTATCTACAAAAAAATATTAAGAATTAAGCTAGTATAATGCACGGCATCTGAACCGTCCCAACTGAAGTCATTCTTAAACCCCGAATTAAATCATTGCTCGTCTAGCAAGTGGCCAACTAGCTGAACTGGCCATAAAATTGCAATTGCATATGAGGATCTCCTTGATCTTATTGGTGATTCTTAGGTGATCATGAGTGATTCTTCTGATATATCAATAACGTCACTCACTCAGAAAAAAGACAGTAATTACATAGAGACAGTAATGTTAATTTAATATATGTTTGTCTTGATTTTTATTATGTAATATCAAGTAATATTAATTGGGTTAATATTAGCCTTGCTTGCGGTTGGTATTTGGTCTGTATCATTTCATCTTATGTTTCTCCAGGTGGTAAAATTTTTCACAATCGATTCAGTAGGTTGATATTATTCAATTAGTCGTGAAAAATTCACACATAGATTGTTACTGTCGCATTTAAGTATAATATAATTACCGACACGGAATAATACGCATTTATAATAATTATTTATTACGGATTAAAAATGTATATTACCCATTGCTAAATCATAACTCCTTCAATAATTGTTATAAACCGTAAGACCATGTTCGTAACAATGATGGTGAAATAATTTAACCCAAAAACAAACGATTAAAAATTTAACGGACCTACTCATACCTATTTAGATACCTAACTGCTTTTGTACAGCGTCCGCTATTCATTCATTACACTAGATGGCAGATACCGTTTTAAATTAACCGCTTTTTTTTCTCTGCTTCTTGTATCTAAATATATAAAATAAACCAAACCTCTATTACTGCTGTTTAAATGCTCCAAACCACGGAAAGTCCACCAGTATTTCAAAGACGACCGAAACACTGTTTCACGATTACTATACCTACATATTTAAACGTATGTCACAAATTAACACCAGTCACTAAAATCGCGAGAAATAATCGTAACTGTCAATTACGTCGAGTTCGTAAAACAAGTTGGGTGTAAGGCTCAACGACGCCGCCGCCACACAGCGAGGCTGACGTGCGAATGAGCCGGCCCGAAGACGTGGAGCGCCGTAATCAGACACGAGTCGCGGAGGCAGCAACTTGTTAAACTCTGACCTTACTAATACTGAAACTTTTGCAATATTACTAGTGTATCTTAATAGAATGTTGCCCAAAGTTGTTAGAATTCTAGAAAAATTAATCCATTCTTATCACAATGTAATCTCATAAACTTTTAGACATGCCAGCAGAAAGCGCCATCAGAATAATTTTCACGAGCCATCTGACACTAATACAGTAGGTACCTACGCTTAAATTATTCCTTTTGCCGACAGTTCTAGCAGTTTACTGTGAAACTTGTGCAGCGTCATTTGCCGATTTTGCTGATCAGACGAGATGTTAACCCGTGGAGCACCCCAGAATTACCGTAATATGGAACTCCTATACTTACTAGTTACCAGCAGCACACGTGTCTTGGTAGGGCGCTCCACGGGTTAATCTGCGCAAAGGTCACGGCCAGCGCTCGACTTACGATCGTGTCCATCATTCTTACATTGAGGAGTAAGACGGTGCGAGAACTCGCATGCGAGTTTCATTACATTGCGTCATTTCCTCGGTCGCCTGAATTGATGTAACCTCAATGGTCCGCAATGTTTCTAAAATCGTAAATAGGTAGAGTTCACACGCCGTCTAACTAAATGAGCCCTTAGCCTGCGCATGTAACGTTTTGGTTGAAGAAATGTCAGTTTTGACACTGACAGATAAGTATTCTGCTCTAATCAAAACCCGTGTTTGATTTTCCCAATTTTTATTCGCAATTATTTTGGAATTTACCACTTTGAAAGATAAATAATCAACGACGGATTAAATTAATCCTATTTTAATTGGGGCTCATTTTATATCAGATATAAACTTTACTGACAGAATATTATTTCTTATAATAATTAAGAACTTTAAATGACTTGATCTTGACTTAAAAGGATCAAAAAAGCTATTCGATTCCTGTAGCCACTAATAAAATTGAATTCTCGCACATAGAATCGGTAATAAATCACAAGCCTCAGACGAGCAAACAATTCATTTGTTATGATAGCTAACTTTGAAAACCTCGTAACGCTTATACTCGTACTGTTGCAAAAGCCAACGTGCACAGTGAATGTATAAAGTCCATATTTTAGGAAGACGTTTGAGGAGGTTATGTGGTAATAAAAGTACGCAGCTGATTTGTCAGTTCCCAGTTGTTGGCTAACGATCTATCACGCGAGCTTCGCAAAAAACATGTTAAACTATTTCAACTATTATGTTTTTTGCTGGATTCCTTTGAGGCGATGAAAGGGCACGCTGGGAGGCCGGTACTTAAGTACCTAATTAACTACTAAAAGGATTTTGTTTTGGCTTTTAAAATACCACAAGAACACGTAAAGAAATACTAGGTACATATGTCTATACATACATTGTTACGCAACGTAAACAAACTAAATTTAAAAAGTTTTACTGTTTGCGTTCATCTGATTGATCATCACGGCCATCGAGACGATCCGCTATTAAATTATGTCAACTTGTAAAACTGTGTTACATACCTGCTACCATTTTATAGAGTGTACTTGTTGTATTCATTTAACACAATGTCCTATAGATGGGTACAATATGTAGATTTTAATTAATGTAGTCGGAAGCGACTAAACTAGCCCCTGGGCACCGGGCGAGTCCACTGTCTACGTTAAAGGCTTCGTCACACAGGCGCGTTTTCCGGGCGGCGCGTGAGCGGGGCGTGAGCGTTTTATATGTAAAAGCGGCGCGCCCCGCTCACGCGTCGCCCGGAAAACGCGCCTGTGTGACGAAGCCTTAAGTCTAGAGGCCGAACAATACGCCCGACACGACGCGACGCCGCGTGTAAGCCAGTAAACATGCTTAATAACACTTGGACCTGAGGGCCTACCGCGAACCACGTTCGACGTGTTGCCTCCCTGTCACACTTACGTACGAATTTACAAGTGCGACAGAGAGCCAACACGTCGAACGTGGTTCGCGGTAGGCCCTCAGTCTTCAGACTCAATAATCGTATTTTTTGTTTACTTATGATTATGAAGTATCACTGTTTAGAGAAATTATTGCTCAATCACACCAATTAAATTAGTAGGCAGTAGGGTTTGCACGACGGATCTGAAATATATGGGAAGATCCGCGGATCCGGATCCAGATCCGGATAATTTCATACATTTCAGATCCGGATTGCAAACCCTAGTAGGCAGCAATTAAATTATATGGAGAAAACATGTAAACTTTTACATACAATCTTTTATATTTTTCTCATATGTATTATATAATTATATATTTTCATTCTTTCGTAAATTATAAATATCTTTGTGGAAATGGCTTTATTAGTGGAAAATTGCTGGTGCTTTTTATTTCAACGCATACGTTTAAACCAAAACTGTTTGTAATATGCCTCTCTGTTTTTTTTTTTAAACTACATAAAAATGTGAAATAATATAAGTACTTACCTATTCAAAAGTTTATATCAGGTGGAACAGAACAAAGGACTGAAGGGTTAAATTTCGAGAACGAAGGCAAACGGTGAACTGTTTAGGCTACGCGTGTTTTATTTTTCACTTATTAATCACGTTAATATTTCTAAATTATTTAAAACGTTGACACTAGAGATGCCACGAATATTCGGCAACTATTCGGTATTCGGCCTGTTCGGCCACTTTGCCGAATATTCGGTATTCGGCCGAATGTTGCCTACTATTCGGCCGAATACCGAATATCTGTTGCACCTACTTAAAAAGAAAAATTGCACAATAAAAATAACCAAAAACTATGTAAGTATATTTAGAATGTGTTCTTTGAAAGTTGTTAAATACGAAGACCCTTGTTTGAGCATTTGTTGATTAAAAAACATTTTATTTTTATCATTTCTGTGAGTCTGATTTGTTTGACTCTATTCTTTAATTATGTTCAACAAAAATATATCTTAGCTAACGTCATCTAGCGTTGAGCTTTGTTGGCGATCAGTTTTCATAATAATTGGGACTCAAAATGTTCGCATGTCATGCCGAATATTCGGTCACCGAATATTCGGTATTCGGCCGAGAGAGGGGCCGAATATTCGGTATTCGGCCAAAACCACTATTCGGGGCATCTCTAGTTGACACATGTCTATCTTGCATCACCTACCGTAAAAATCCTTCTAAAAATGTATCAGGAAGGACCGGAAACGCGACGCTTTCAAAGCTGACCCATTTCCATCAGCACCGCTCAAACAATGGTTTGACTTATGATCCAAATGTACGCACACTGGTTCACACTGCCTGTGTGAAATGTAAGTACCTACTAGTAATATTTGAATAAAAAATGTCTTCATATTTATTTGTTACTCATACTTATTAGTCCATTTAAGAATAGATGTTATATATCTAGGTACGCGTGATGTGCCATGAGCCTAAATACTAGAGATGCCCCGAATAGTGATTTTGGCCGAATACCGAATATTCGGCCGCTCTCTCGGCCGAGTACCGAATATTCGGCATGAGATGCGAACATTGTGAGTCACAATTATTATGAATACTGTTCGCCAACAAAGCACAACGTTTGCTAAGATATATTTTTTGTAAAACAGAAGTAATGAATGTAGTTAGAGTCAATCAAATCAGACCCATGATAAAAATAAAACATTTCATAATCAACAAATGCTTAAAAAAGGGTCTTCCTATTCAACAACTTTCCATTAATACATTTTAAATATTAAATGTACCTCTTTTTTTTTTTGTGTAATTTTTCTTTTTAGGTAGGGGCACCAAAAATATTCGGTATTCGGCAAAGTGGCCGAATAGGCCGAATACCGAATAGTTGCCGAATATTCGTGGCATCTCTACTAAATACTAAGTTTGTAGAGTACAATACTTTGAAATATTTTAGAAGATCATACAATTTGATAAGATAAGTAAGTTTTTATCTATGAAGTTGTTCACTCTGTGTTGTGCACTCTTATTTGTAATTACACCAATCACTCGCTTAAAGCAATATTAAATTCCATTCCATAATTAAATTCCAATATCGACACATGACGATAACATTTCGTAATTTTATTTACACGCTTTCAAATTTATCCAGCTTCAACACTTCGTTTTGTAACACAAAACCTCAATTAAAGTAGGGAAATCGAAATCGCACATTTTCCGCATTCAATAAACTTTCAGCAGTGTATCGAGTTACCTGCAGTTACGCCTCCATTCCGCGGTCGCGTGTTGAACAATATGTCAGGTTATCGTAGGGCATGGTTTACGGCCCATTCCTGCCCGCTCCACTGGGCAGCGAGCACTGCTCGGTTATGGGAACGAGTGCGAAATCAACAGTTTCCGACATCATGAGACTTAAGTGCCTTTCCGTTCTTATTGATATTATAAATAAATGCAAAGGTTGTTCATTGGTTACGCTTTCACGCGTTAACCATTAACCAATTTTATGACACAATGGATATCCAGTGCAAGTTTATTGAATTCTTTTCTCGTTTTACGAATATAAGAGCTTAGGGTTGAAGTTCACTTAAGAGGTAAAATATTTCTGACTTTGTGAAATATATTTGCAAGTTAGTAAATCAGTATTATAAATATAAACGGTATATTATTAACTCAATAAGCGTAAATATACACGAATAGGATGGCTGGCTCACAACCCTTGTCCACACACAATGAAGGTCCTACATACATACTTCCAAGACTAGACATATCAAATTTGTCTTCTCTGCTCCAGAAATTTAAGGATAATTTATAGCTGTGAGTAACATCGCCTAAAACCTACCCCGGTGTAGAGTTGAACTGATTGAACTGTGCTAAAATTGTGGTCATTTGCTACACCAATTTGGTATAGAATCTAAATCTGTATAATGAATCATTTATAGTTGTTTTAAAATGTATCTATCATTTGTATCGAATAGGTACCTATAATACCTACTGGCTGGCGGATGTGGTCGAGCTAGAGTTCTCGTCGCATGGGTGTCCTCTTACAGGTACGTTTAGTCAAGGTGAAAAAAAATTACGTAACTGCGTGCACATTCAAAGTGCTTCCAGTACATAATCGTCCTTAGAAGAACATTCATTATTTTAGAATTATGCACTTGCGCTATGAGGGTTCTGTGCCATCATGGCACAGAAATCACAGAATGCCCTCACACCGTTTTTGACAACGTACTTATTTGATTTTCTTTCTTTAAAACTGACTTTAACAAGATAATAACAATAATAACATAGTTATAAAATGGTTAAATCTAATTTATTTAAATACATCTCCAGTTTGTTCTTGAAATGAGATATATTTGAAGCTAGTTTTTACTTAAAGTGTCATTCTATGGAACTTGCTAACTATGTAAACAAAAGTCAGTAGTAAAATGACATTTAGAGACAATTTCAATATGGCGGTTGGGGGTGCATTACATTTTTTATAATTACTTTTTATATATTATAGTTTGATATATCGTTATTTCGAATAACGTAATGAATGGCATACTACCGTAATACCTAATTAACGTTACACATAATGTTATTATTGGTATAATGGTCATAAGGTACCTATATTTACACTTCGTCTAATATACATTGCCATAATTATTACATACTCTAAAGCATATTATTTGTTATAACAAGTGATATCGCATAATTATTTGTGTGGCATAATAGTTGCATGACATAAATGGGTTAGGTTAGGTTGGAACTGCGACTCCACACAAACGAATAACTACCTAGCAAAAGGAGGGTTAGGTTAGGTTAGAACTTTGATCCTCCGTAGAATGAAATACCTAGCAAAAAAGTGGTTTAGGTTAGGTTTGAACTGCGGCCCCCGCAAAATCGAAAACCAAGAAAAAATTGGTTAGGTTAGGTTAGAACTGCGACCCCCTAGAATAAAATATGTAGCAAAAGAAGTAGGATAGCATAAAAGAAGTAACTAGAAATTCTATATTTTATTAAAAAATAACGCAGATATGAAAAATATATAAATTTATATGTTACTATTAAATGAAATATGACAAAAAATGTTATAAAATATATGTATTTATACTTGATAAAATTTTATAAAGTATTACGTTATACAAAAATATAATATAACAAATGTCAGTATAGCACATGTGTATGTATTATTTAAAAATTATATCTGTCAAAGGAAATGTATAATAAAAATTACATTATAACATATACTAATATATCAAATGGCGTTATAACAAATGTATTATAGTCCTTTTATAATTATATTAAGCATTACACACCCGGCGGTTTGTTTACATAGTTAGCAAGTTCCATAGGATGACACTTTAGATATATTATGGCCTGTAACTACTAGACAATCAACTTCCGAATCAATATCAGGTAATTTACTAGTAGGTACGAGTATGTCCTCCAGGTTCACCGCAAATAACGCGAAGCGCGCTACACACTGGCCACTGGCCTGATTAGGGTTTGTGGGCTATCGTATTTTACCCATTACCCAGCCATGTACGGCAGCCGTGTGTACTCGTACCTGCCCCATTGATTTATAAGCCGATAGCTATTTCGGGCGAACGAAATACTCGTGCGCCGCTTTCATTTTTGCCCCTGTTCAATAATAAACAATGCACCGGATATTTGAAGGTGTTTTGTTTTGATGTCTATGAGATTAATAGTATTCTTATGGGAGTGTTAATATATGTTTTTATGTTTATTTATTATCCAATATACGTTTTATTGGGAAGTCGGGATTGATGTATGTTACATAATAATCATTTAACTAACTAATAAACTTTGCTTAATTTAGGGGCCAAGATGGCAATAGTACATCAACATACAAAAATGTATCACGAGGACATAATTATATGCCACGAAAAGTCTCGTGACTATTTCCATACATTATTTAACTTTTGATTGGCAATTTCCATCAAAGATTGTCATCTTAGTTAGGTCCCCGGTCTGATCTATCTACAAACAAAAGAAAATAAGGTACTTACGTGAATATGTGATTATTAACAATTACTTTTACCTGTTATATAATGAGTTTTAGGGTAAGCGTCAGGTTATTGTTCTCTAGAATTAAAATACATACCTAATACTGATGATAGATGAAGCTTCATGTGCTTACAATCTCAGGTAAACTGTCATTCAATAGAACTTGCTATGTAAACAAACCGCCATACTAAAATTGACACTGAATGTCAATTTACTTGTAACTTTTGTTTACATAGAGCAAGTTCTATTGAATGACATTTTAGGTGTACTTGTTGTTACCTAGTTACCAACTCCAGTCTACATTTGTTTGCAACATTCAGTTCTCAGAATTGTATTTATGTATACGCGCGACATTGCAACTATTATTTTACGACGTATAAGTATTGATCGTCATAGGACTTAAGTGTCAACAATTTTAAGTAATTTTCCTTTACTTACCTAAGAGTTATTGTAATTACGAGTAATACGAGTAAGTACATTTATTATGTACCTGCCTATATTAAGTAGGTATTACAATATGAAGGAATATTTTCAATCGCACAACAATGAGGTCATATGCGTTCGTGACGTTACTGTTAATTAGATTTTGTCGGTGTTAGTTAAGATTTAATTTGATTTCACGAACCACAAGTATTTAGGTAGGTACACGAACAACGGTCATAATAGAAAGTTTAGAGCCGACAGAAATCAGGGATGCCTAAATAAGTACACAAGTACCTTCTATTTGTCAGTTGCCAAAGTGGAACCCATGCCCCTTTGAGCTGTGGCAAAAAGCCGGGACAGCGATATGAAGGTGATGTACAACCCAATTAAGTCACAGGTCGAGAGGTCCGAAAGACTTACCATTTGTTGCGGGTTCCTCGGCTTGCGGTGCGCGCGTGGCACCTTCAGGCCGGTGACGCCCTCCAGCACGTCCGCCAGCAGCAAGCCGTCAGCGCAGTCGCGCGCCAGCCCGCCGCCGGCGGCGCCCGCGCGGCGCCGCGACCGCGCCCGCTCCAGGTAATGGTTCGCCCAGTCGGTGTAGATCTGAAAAAAAAAACTAAGATTAGTAAAATGCTTCTAGCTTCAGGTATATAAAACTGCCTCCATAGCGTAGTCGGAGACGCTGCGCTGCCTACATCGCTGGAGGTCCTGCGGGCTCAGCACGGTTCCATTTTTATCGACTATCACTATGCCCGTCACTTTCGCACTTACATACTTGTTAGAACGTGACAGGCATGGTGATAAACGATAAAAATGCGACCGTGCTACTAGGGCTGAGTTCGAAGTCCGGTAAAGGCATTTAGTGTTATTATTTATCTGTTATTAGATAACCCTATGATAACAGTAAGGGCCAGAGCCAACTTGCGCGTTCCAGGGTTAGCCAACTAACTCGGAGTTAAACATTTAACCCTGAGTTTACGGTACAGTTTAACCCTGTATAAACGGTTAACTCCGAATTAACCCTGGAACGACCAAGTGGCCCTTATACTGTTAAAAGGAGACATGCAGTAAATCATTTTCATAGTTTATATTTATACATAACAACAACAATAGTTTTCATCAATTCAATAGTTTTAATAACTATTTATTTATGCAATAAGAGTGTAAGCAACTGGTTATTATGCTTCGAATATATTAGTTTGCTGTACCTATTAACATATTCATAAATCTTTTCATTTGGGTTACATTACACGTTTAAATTTTTCTTCCATCTGATAAACCGCAAGAAACATAACCTTGAGTAAGTTACGCAACACATCCAATCGAATTATATTTAAAAACGCAGTGATATGATAATCGCCACGTTAAAAAACAATTTATGTGGCCACTAATTTATGCTTTCAATTAAAATTGTATTTTATGCCACAGCTAAAGGTACAAGAGTGCTAAAAATATCGGTCACCTGCAAATCCTACCCGCGCTAAGAAGATGTCTAACACTACACAACAAATTCAACTAAACTATACTTCTTCTTCTTTGTCGTCACACTCTTGTCAGAGTGGTCGTGGTCGTCATATCAGGGCCGGTGGCAAGCTTCACAATCCGTCGCCATTCTTCCCGTACTGTAGCTCTTCTTTTACATTCATGGAGTGGTAAATTATACTTAACTTAGTAAATTCTGGACCTAAATAAACTACAAGCGAACACCTGCATCCGGATTAAATCATTAACAAAAAAGAACGAAGGAGGAAATATCAAATTCATCAAACACTATAAAATGCTATTGATCTTATGGTGCCCATCAGCAGTTAATCTTCTCCAAAAAGATGCTTTACTCGTACGAGATCAAATGCATGATCTATAAAATATATAAAGGACTGTAAAGCATGAACACGCCAAAATATGAGCAAAATTTAAAGTTTTCTTTTTTAATTCCAGGAACCCATAATCAATTCCTGACCTTAATCCAAGTGTAAATTACGAGTAGCCTTTGAAACAACAAAAAAAAAAACAAATTTGCCAAGTCGTTTCAATCCTTGGAGGATATAATCAAACGGAGACGCCATGTCTGTAATTTTCTGTACAAAACCGTCTGCCGATTTTTGCGGGGGAGGGGAACGTCAAATGTATGCGTAACGTAAAAATAGCCATGTCAGATAAACGTCAGTCCATACATTGTGTATGACCGTTGGCCGCCTATTTTCGACAGAGGGGAAAGCCTGTTAATGGCTACTCCGTTTAGTTGTATCCTCCAAGTTTCAATCGGTCCAACCGTCGTCGAAAAATCTTAAATTTTTTGAAGGCTCCGTATAACAAAGGGCATCTCATGTGACCTTCAGAAAGATTGCACGAAGATAACTTGCTTTTACGGAGATGCCGGTGTCATATGCGTTTCACAACTCTTAACCCTTTAGCGGGCAAGGCTCAAAAAAATCCTCAATTCAAGCCTCATCGCCAATCTATAGCACAAAAAAATTTGTACAAGAAAAAAATAGAAAAAGACGATGTTATAGGGTGGTCTTTTTTGAGACCCTTGCCCTATAAAGGGTTAATGCATCATGTTTACTCCACTACTTTATCCGCAAGAATTTTCCTATACGAAAATATTTCAATCCGCTAATGAGGACTTAAATAATCGTATTAGACTACTCATTGAAATAGAAACAAGTTGTTAAACTTGCCTGTGTGCGTGTCCACTCATATTTCTATGAGGTTCGTAAGTCACTAATTTTGATGGCTATCCAAATTGTCCGAAATTATTGTGTTCAAATTGAAAGTAAAATGTTTAACGATTTTTTCTTGAACACGAAACGATATACAGGAATTGCTGGGCATGAGTGACCGACAAAGCAAAGAGTGATGCACTCTTATTTCAATGTCACGCAGATTCCCGGAGCCCTGACTCACGCAACAGAACATCGTAAAAGCTCATCTTTCCATTAAGTTTTTGGGTTACATGGTACTTTAAATATGCTTATCCTTAATTGCAAATGTGGTAACGAATTACCCTGTATAATCAGTTACCTAGGTACTTTTCACAAAACGTAAAAACGATTTACGTACCTATTAATATGAAGTTAGCAGTTAGCACCGAATATGCCGTGAAACGAAGACGGTGACGTCATACCTACTTCGTTTTACTTTCATGACCGTTTTGAAACAATTTAATTTCTCGAACGGAAATAACCATAATGGAATTGTTGATTTCAGTAGGTAAACTGTAGTATTAAAAAAGCGGCCAAGTGCGAGTCGGACTCGCCCATGAAGGGTTCCGTATTTAGGCGATTTATGACGTATAAAAAAAAAACTACTTACTAGATCTCGTTCAAACCAATTTTCGGTGGAAGTTTACATGGTAATGTACATCATATATTTTTTTTAGTTTTATCATTCTCTTATTTTAGAAGTTACAGGGGGGGGGACACACATTTTACCACTTTGGAAGTGTCTCTCGCGCAAACTATTCAGTTTAGAAAAAAATGATATTAGAAACCTCAATATCATTTTTGAAGACCTATCCATAGATACCCCACACGTATGGGTTTGATGAAAAAAAAATTTTTGAGTTTCAGTTCGAAGTATGGGGAACCCCAAAAATTTATTGTTTTTTTTCTATTTTTGTGTCAAAATCTTAATGCGGTTCACAGAATACATCTACTTACCAAGTTTCAACAGTATAGTTCTTATAGTTTCGGAGAAAAGTGGCTGTGACATACGGACGGACAGACAAACGGACAGACGGACAGACGGACAGACGGACAGACAGACAGACAGACAGACAGACAGACATGACGAATCTATAAGGGTTCCGTTTTTTGCCATTTGGCTACGGAACCCTAAAAAACGAAAAAAGGAAATCGGTGCTTCATCTTGATTGTTTTCAATCACGAGCATCCACCATAAAAGTTTTTCAACCTCATAAGGATTGTGATAAGTATGAGCGATGTTCGCATTGAATTCTTAAAAGGATTAAGTCATATTCGAGTCAATTTGCCGAAGAATGGGGACAAGTGGCGGGCGCGCGGCGCGACACTCCGTCGCCGACCGGCCTTCTCCGCTGCGCTCAGGACCGATACTGATACGGTTCACATCTTAACGTAAGTACCTACTTAATGGATTTGAAATACCACTTCAATGGCTCCTAACGACTTTTCGATTACTGGCTGCTAATTATAAGCCGACACATGTATATGCAGATGTTATGAATGGTATGAAAATATACAATAGGGATGATGGCACATGTTTAATTTTGTAACAAAATCCAGTGAAATAAATCGAAAATGAGCAATTTATTACAATAAATAGGACACTTAAAAATATATATGGAATGATAAAAAAATACTACCTAAAAATTTCCAAGAATAGATAAGATGTTATTTAAAAACAACATCTCTAAGGGAGTTAAAATTAATCCCTTAAGGAGGTTAGAATAGGGGGTTGAAATATTGTATCGGGAATATTTTTTAGTGACGGTCTCTAAATAGTACTTAAATAATAATTACTTAAATGTATTTTAATAATTGCCTTCATTTAATACCCAGCTACCTAACATAGAGATATACCTAGATAGAATACCTAGTACTCTTTATGGGCACACCTCAGTAAAAAGTTACAAAAGAAAAGAACAATTGATTAAATGTAGAGGCAAACAACAGGCGGTCTTATCGCTAAAGAGCGATCTCTTCCAGACAACCTTGTCTCTTCCAGACAACATATTATATTATTCTTGTGTTATAACACATACATGCTGTTTAAATTGTTACGTTTTTCTCTAAATCAAGGTGTCTTACTAATTCAAACACCCCAAGTATCACTCTACTCATTATCATAAATCTATATTCAAAGATCTTATCAGATCAATCGAACACTTTAATAGAATAATCATGACATGATACATTGGAACAAGATTTTTTCCACCCTAGGAGATACATGTTAGTCACTCCATCTCAATCGTCACAGTTTCGACGACTATCACAAGCGAGTTTATTTAAATAGGTCTCGAATAGCTTTCAATTGTCATAAATCTGGTGGTCTGACATGTTTATCGCTCAGTCTCACTGTACGTAGAATGCGTTATATCCGCTACTGAGAACTAACCGATCTTAGGACAGTTATTGTAATAACTAGTTAGATTATCTAAGTATATCCTACAAATGAAAGGCTTATTATAGCTTACTTTAGCAAAATTGCTTAAGATTACGTAGCGGTGTTAAAAATGTATATAGGCAGACATACTCGTATCTGAGAAATTTAATTAAATGTTGTTAATGATGTATACTTATGTATTAATAGGTAAACTTCTTAGTTTCCTAGATTCGTCTCAAATTTGATCTCTCATCACTTGACTCAAGGACTCCAGAGGGGTAATACATACTCGTGCACGTATGTATTGTGTGTTAATGCATACTATATGCACAAAGCAACGAGCGCCAAAGGCATTTACCCTCGTGCAGCTTTATTGGCAAAGGCCAGTGCAGCTGAGCTCACCCGTGGACTTAGGTACAACGGAAATTATATTTCTCTCTTAATGGATCCAATATCTGGGAGACCGAGCTTTGCTCGGAAAACATATAAAATCTCAAAAATTTGCGTTTACGTACCATGAGTCACTGACAGTGTCAAAACTGACATATACGCTATCGAGAACGTAATTTACTTTCTATACATCTCGTTCGCACTTATATGCGAGTACGAGCGAAATGTATAGAAAGTGAATTACCTTTTCGATGGCGTTTATGTCAGTGCCAAACTGATGGTAGCCGTAAAGACCTATTAGCTAGATCGATTTTTCGCCCCCAAAAACACCCATATACCAAATTTCATCGAAATCGTTAGAGCCGTTTCCGAGATCCCCGAAATATATAATAAATAAATAAATATGCAAGAATTGCTCGTTTAAAAGTATTAGATAGATAGATACAAGGAAAACAGAAGTAGAAAAGAAAATACTTATCAAATCAATAATATTTAACCAACATACGATAAACAAGTACTATATCAATAAAAAAATACAAATAAAAAATAACACCAGGTTAACGTGCAATTCGAATCTTATTTTTAGTAAAAAATAAAATGTATAAAAGTAAAAAAGCCAAAATATTTAAGTTTATACATTATTAGGGCATCTACAGTTTGTATGCCTGGAAATAAAATTAATAAATTTATTTTCATTTTATTTTCTCAAAATGCTTATTTAAAATAATGTGATCCATGAAAATAATAATTAAAAATTACTTATACTCGTATGTACAATTGTACAAGGAGCTTTGTGGTTGTACAGTTATCTGCAATAATATATTACACAACGAAGGCCGAAAACCTATCATTAGAAATACCAGCTACTTTCCGGTAAATAAAAACCAGTGTTATTCACTATGATAGGTAATTAAATTACTACGCGAAACAGGGAAACTAAGTCTTATTGGGATAGGTATGGTGGACCTATCCCAATAAGACTTAGTTTCCCCTATGGATTTGAGGATTAGATGGCAGAAGGTAAGGTAAGGCCTAACGTTAGGATAGTGTTTGATTTTTCAACAAGTTTTGGTGGTAACTATTATTCTTCGTAAAGCTTTGTAACCACTGATGAAATGTAAAGCGGAGCACTGATACCTACCTAGCTGCTTGCTATACGAGTAAGAGTATACCCAATTTTGTAGCTGATTAATTCAGAATGTAGTTTTTCTGTTTGTTAACAATAAAAAATAGTAATACTCAACATTTTGTCGTACATTTTAAAATTATTTGATATTGCAGCAAGATTTAGGTACCTATACCTACCTACAGATAAATTGTATGTGTAAATTGTGCAATGTCGAAAGATTTGATGCCTTTATAAATTATCTGTTAGATTTGATTGATATGTCACGCTCACGACTTAGGTAGATATGTATATAGTATCTTTATTTACTGAATTAAGTAATAATAAGCATATAGTAATCATTTGATTTGATGTTGATGTCAACTTTAACCAGTCTTCTCCGAGACCACGGGGACAACGCCATCCTCGAAATGTAAATCTAAAACTAAAACCTAAATCTTAAAACTTAAATACGCGATTAAGTCACGTTGTACAATTTAATAACGGCTTAACTCAGTGGTGAAGCAAATTATTGGTAAATATAGGTAGATTTCCGTCAAACTCTTGAGCTAGGTAGCAGCCTAAAAGCGTTAAGTGCGGAAGTAGAATGAGGTCGCTTGGCTTTTAATAACGCTGGGCGGGACTCGGGCCGCCGCCGCCGGCTAGTTCCAGGGCTGCTGTTGCCATTGCTCACCAAGTTCCCGGCTCAAGACAATCAATTCAAACACGTATCGCAGTTCAAGAGTCCGTCTATGCTCACTCTACAGTACTCTACACCGACTTTGACAGTACCATTGCAAATCTATGGATAGTTATCTGGGTCCGACTCTAACATCCTAAAAAGCTGGAGTTTGCAACGCAACAAAGCTACTTAGGTCTGCTAGGAGAATTGTATTTAAGCACAACTTAACAAATTGTGTTGAAACGCGAAGGAACTGACATAAATCAGAAAACTAAAAAAGCACGAAACATTGACAAGAATCGAGTAACAAGAGAGTTAAAAAAACAACCGACAGCAATAGCTGAACATTAAATCGGTATTTAGGGTGGGTCGATTTTGTAAAAATAATATTTTTAATGCTGGGTACGTTTAAAAAGTTGCGTTTTGGTCTGTTTAGCATCAGAAAAATAATCAAAAAAAAAACCTATATAACTTTTAGCCCTCTACCATGGCTTCAATATTTCTAAATTATATATTTTTCGACGTTTTTATTTTTGTATCTAAAATGTGTCCGAAAGCTTTTTTATTTAATTTTATAGTTTATTCATTCATTGCGAGTATCGGAACGTACATTACAATGGTCTTTTTTTTAAATCATAGACAAAAGTAAGCTTTCTTGCGTCAAAACTGTCAACTCAATTTTCGCGTTACCCGCCAATTTGTTCATAAATTTGTCAAATAGTTGTTTTCATAACTCATTAATAGTTTTTAAGTAAAAATAAATAAAACCAAGTGAAAATCTTATTAAACATTTAGAAAACCCTATAATAATTCAACTTTATTCAAGTTTTGTTCATAAATATGAGTGCTAAGCAATCTACCGTCAAAACACGAAGTGAAGTTACTTGCCCTTTGTTTGGACCACCTTCAGATCTTAACGTGAAACTTTTACCGACGATATCAGACACTATTAAGTATATACTTATCGTAAGACACCGTATGCAAGATCTTAATTCCGGAAAACAACCGTCAATAACCCATGTTTTTGCTTGTGTGAGCTGCGACATCGAGAAGATCTGGGCTTCCGCTTCTATTCCTACTGTAAGTCCCAAGAGAATAAAGGAGTTGTTAAAAAAGTATTACGACGAATACTTAAAGGTAATACGGTACCCTAAAAGTAAAATAAACGACAACTATAGGGATAAGTTGACGAGCTTTAAAAACGGCTGTTTAACGCAACTTTTCGACATTGCAGCTTGCAAGTGCACGATTGTACTGAGGACCGATTATTGTTCCTGTGCTAAACAAAATAAAGTACCAGTCATCGAACAAAAATTTCTACTAGATCAACGATCTCACAGACAAATGATTATAGCTGGTGTAGACAAAATTCAGACTCAAAAAAATTGCTCAAAAATTGAAAGACAGCAAAAGTTGCAGAACCGTATGATGGATTTTTATAACTCTCAACCAGGTCTAAGCTCCAACCGAAAAATAGCACGTACTTCGCTTGCTTCACATACTGATTCGAATGCCATCATAGATACTCCATCTGTAATATCACTGCCGAAGACTGATACACCTTATAACACCCTAAGATTGCCAGAACTGGCGAAGACGTGTGATCGGTACGGAATTTCAAATCGATCCGGAGCTGCAATCGCAACTGCTGTGCTGCAAGACGTAGGACTTATATCTCACGACGACAAAAACTTAGTAGTGGATAAAAACAAACTATGGCGGGCTCGAAATAACGAAAGATGTAACTTGCAGGAGAATATGAGTCATGATCAATTGGAAGCGATTTATTTTGACGGCAGGAAGGACAAAACCTTGCTTATCGAAAATTCGAATGGTCGCTCCTATCGTAGACTTACTGTGGAAGAACATATATCGCTTATAAGTGAACCAGGCTCTTTATACTTAGGACACACGACACCACGAACAGGAACTGGCAAAGAAATTTGCAATTCAATCGTTGAATACTGTCAAAGCCACGAAATCGACTTAAATGAATTAAAATGTATAGGTTGTGATGGGACTGCCACGAATACTGGGTGGAAAGCAGGAGTTATTAGATTAACTGAGTTGAAGTTGCAAAAACCATTACAGTGGCTTGTATGCCAACTCCATGCCAATGAGTTGCCTTTACGACACTTATTTTGTCAGCTGGATGGAGGCACAAGTGGACCTAGAGAGTACTCGGGGCCCATAGGAAAAGCTCTAGAAACCTGTGATAAACTGCGTGTAAAAAAGTACGCAGCTATTACTAGTGGTATTACTGATATAGACCAAAATGTCCTAAAATCTTTAAGTACGGACCAAAAGTATTTGTACGAAATGTGTTGTGCTGTGTCGACGGGAACTTGTAGTGCAGAACTCGCAAATAGACAACCTGGAAAGATGGCTCATTCTCGTTGGCTTACCACAGCAAATCGTATATTACGATATTATATTGGATGTGAGAAACCGTCGAATAAATTGAAAATTCTAACAGAATACATTGTCAAAGTGTACGCACCGGTCTGGTTTGAAATAAAGAAAAAATCGTCGTGTATTTATGGAGCCCACCACGTATTTAATTTAATACGTTTAACTAGATCATTCGGTGACGATGTGAGGTCTATTATTGATCCAGTAATCCAGAGGAATGCTTTTTTTGCTCACCCTGAAAACATACTGGTGGCTATGATATCGGATGAGAGAAAATCTGTGAGAGAACTTGCTCTAAGAAAAATTTTACAAGCAAGACGACAGCCAATCACTGGTTCTGTCAGAGTGTTTAAATTGCCTCAGCTCAATTTTAATGCAACTGATTATATAGACATGATAATCTGGGCTGAGTGTCAAGTTACACCTCCGCCGATTATGAGCCATGTGTCTGAGGAGGATTTGCAGAAGATGATAGATGACGTCTCGCTAGCTCGAGATGTCGTTTTCTCTAAGTTTCCCTGTCACACGCAAGCAGTAGAACGGTGCATAAAACTTGTAACGGAAGCATCGATTACGGTGGCTTCAAAAAATGCACGGGATGGACTTATTCGGACCAAACTGAAATCCAGATCTGTAATGCCATCTTTTGACAATAAGGCACAATACAACTGCTAATTTAGTTAAAATTCAAGTTTTTCAACACTAAAACTTTCGACATTATGCATTTATTTTGTAACAAAAATGGCTTATTTATAAATAATTAGACTATGTTTTATACAATACATGTGGTTTTTATTATTTAGTACTACAAAAAAATATAAATAATCATACACGAAACTGACGTCGAATATTTCAATAATTTAAAACTTTGAGCAGCTGTAGAGGGCTAAATCATATAACGAATCAACATTTTTTTAACTGAATATAAGAGCTTAAACAAAATAGCAACTTTTTAGACCCCCCCAGGTACGATTTACGCAAAAAAATATCTTTTCATACAATATCGGCCCACCCTAGTATACATATAGATCTTAAATGATCATTCAAAATTAAAAATGATCATTTAAAACTGTAGATAGATCATAATATTCTTACAGAAGGGTGACTTGACTTACGGCCACGTTACCAATCTTCTCCCAACAAGAGCAGTCGCTGGTCACAAGGTCGACCAAACTGCATACTAATTAAAAAAAAAAAAAAAAAAAAGTGACTTGACAGTAGGTCAATAAACAAAACGATTTATGAAGTGAGCACTCTTTTTATTTTCTTCTCTATGGTGGTACTAGGGCCGTTAAGACAAATTGATTGACGTGAGAATCATCAAAATCGGATCACGTGTTTGGTGTCAAGAGTTCCACAAAGGAACAAACATGTAAACATACATACATACATATAGACTTCTAAACACATAACCCTCCTTTGCTTTGCGCTGTCGGGTAAAAATAACACAGCTAAGGTAGACCCCAAGATGGTAAATAATGACGAAACTACATTAAGATGGGATTCCACCAGCGCAGCGTCTGGCGTGCGGCACCGTGCGGTGCGCAGCAACTGTATTTTGGTACTGCATATTATAGGCGGTTTGGTATAACTGGCCCATTGTGCCCTCGAGATGTACTATGTAAATATGGGCCTATCGGATAAATCTTTACGCCACACTTGTTTGAAGTTTGTAAATCTTAATACATTTTGGACCTACACAATGGTTTATTAGAATAGCAAACCTGCGCCATTAATGATCTTTCAATGGGCGTGTCTGAAATGATTGCTCGCCTGTAGTTGCTAAGCTAGTGGAATACCAAGCTGTGCTAGGAGCGCCTGCGCAGGAGACCCGGGGCTAACAATTCAATTGCGCCTCAGAATTGGCATATATCTTGACTCTAATCGGTGTGTAGATAACTGTCGGGCATTGAATCAATTTTAACGCAATGTCTATAAATACAACCCAAAAAATTATCACATTTTGTATGGGAAAGCAATAGTGAAGTGACAAACAATTGAGTGTCGTTCTCACTCAAGATATCCTGATTCCTGATTTGTATAGGGATTAAAAATATAACGTTGCCATAAAAATAGTAAAATAGAATTATGTAATCTTATATTTTTGGATTATTACCTTTTTTACCTTTTTTATATATTTATAATAGTATGTTATTCTGATTTTGGATGAATTTATCTTAATTATTAACAAATGTAGGGTATGCAAAAGTAAAGCTTGGTATTTTCCTACAAAACAATATAAATTTTTGAACACTTCATTGGTAAGTATGAAGATATTAATAAAGTCAGATATTATTCTAGCCGTTACATAAATAATATTTAAAATTAAAGTGAAAGGAGCATGTTACCTGAACAATAGAACGCGTTTGCCTGGTGACGTCATCGGTAGAGCCTTGGATGGAGCGGGGGGCTCTTATACACGTGGGTATCATGCTGCTACAGTTCCACCAACTCACTCTTAATTATAATTACAGTTTCCATTGCTAATTAGGCAATAAAATCGTTTTTTTGTAAACACCTGTTAAAGCGAAGCTGTAAGTAATATCATTTCTGGGCATCAAGTGTTGATTTAACCTATTGAAGTTAGGTATTATAATTCTAAGTTAATATGAATAATGGCGTTTATCTCTAATTAATTAATTAATGAGTAAGTTTACGTGTATAACCAACTGTCAATAAAACATTCGCTCTCATATTATTAGAATAATCCGCCCGTATTTTTCTTCCTCAGCTCGGTCTGTTTGGAGATGCGTTGACACAATGCGTTAGACGAACCAGCCTCGCATGAGCCGCCACGATCCTTTAGTAAATAGATACACGGGTGACACGTAAGTATTCGGAACGTGTGTCACGGTTCATGAATGAATGGATGCGTGTGTAGTGAAATAAACTCTTCCAGGAATATTTACTCTAGCGATCGGCGCCACATCCCACGCGGGCCTGGCGAGACTGGACTAAACCAAGGAAAGCTTATATAGTATTTGTTCAAACTATACCAACTGTATTTTTTTAGTGTACAGTAATATTTTCAGTAATATCAGACATATAAATCTAAAGCTAGTATGGGCATCAGTCTAATCTGAGCCAGTAATTGAAAACCAAGAATAAACGACGAGCCTCTCTCAGTAGGTACTAGAAGAGTGAGTAATACGTTAATACCCACTGAGTTTTCAACCCAATATTGATACTCTCATTGCCGGTTCACTAAAATGACGTCGTTACTTTACCGATAAATTCGAGAGCTCTTTTTAGTATCGTCACAGAATAAATAATAGTACTAGGTACAGAAGACTCACTCTCTAACAAAACGCGTCTGTTAAGATTAGCACAGATATGGCCGCAAGGTGGCGACAGCGCCACGCGCGGCTTATGACTTTCCCCAAAATTGGGGTGAAACGGATGTACTTTTAGCTACCTGTAGCAAAGTGACGAAATCGCGGAGTGAGCCACGCCTGGTATCGTACGATTTTCAGTCATCGTCAGATATATCGAAGCATAAAGTGCTTTATTTATATGCTTACTCAAAAGCTATGAATTTTCCTTGCAAAGTTCCCATTTTAGTTGCTCTTGATTGTATTTCATTTTGGCTCAGCTTATAAATGTGATTTATTATTTCTTCAAATGTTCCGTTGCAAGATTTATAAAGAACAACATTGTTGCACTGAGCTGTACCGTACCTATCGATGTATCTACATAACAAAGCTGCACATAGACGCCGAGGTGTAGGCGCTATTGAACGATTATATTGAAATGAAATACATACGTAGTACCAATACGGCTAACTTGAGACAATGACTAAGAACCGTTCAGTGGGAGGGCTTACTAATACTTTTGTCTTTATGCATGTAAGGGCCTGAGGGCAAATACATACATACGAACCTCACAATATTTTGTCCTAAGTTTCCTTTAAAACAGGTGACATGTGTGTTACTCTAATATGTACTTAGATAAGAACATCTTTTAAGAACAAATAAGCGCAAGTTCATTCATTATATTCATATTAGCTTTTAAGTAAATTTCTTTATAAACGAAATGGCCGTCACGACAATTTTAGGTAAATATACTTTCATATCCTACCATGTTTACTCTATCGAAAATGTAATTTATATCCTTCATGTAAGGGCAAGTTGCACCAAACACAGTTAGCAGACTGATCATTCTGATCAAAGACCCATACAATAACATTTAGCGAACGCTTTAACAGTGACAGACGGTTTGGTGAAACCGAACCTTAGTGTATAAACGAATCGCAAGAATTGTTCATTTCATACAATCTTCGGTTTTTATTCGAAGTATTTTATGTAGTTCAATGTCTCCAATTGGATAAAAGCATTACTACTAAGCATCTTTATGCACGAAATCGGTATTAGATCAATGAAAAGGGCGATGTATTGGTTGTAAATGTTGTGCAATATAGGTTGATGGTGTTAGTGTTACGGTGGCTAAGTGGGCCGCGGCGGGGCGGCTGCGCGCGCGCTCCTCAACATCCGACTCGGATATTTATTTACACGCTTGTCAAAAGTTCGACACACCGCGTATAAATAGCCACGCGGAAGGTGCGCCGGAGCAACGAACTTGTGTGACATAATCATAAAACACGGCCATTTAAAGCACAATGTGAAACAAAACATCCGTTAAAAGAGTTGAAGATAACGCGGCTACCGTAAAAGGATTTATGTGGCACCGAGATAGGCGCCAATGCGAGTTGCACGAAATAAACAACGATTATACCAGGGCAAAGGCTAGAATAGAGATGATTATAGGTAGGAAGAACACTGTACCATGGCGTACCTTTGTGGATCGAATACCTAAACAGAAAAACAAACTGAATCCCAAAACTTAAGCACTGTAGTATTCTTTCTAGCACTAAATCAGCCAAAATAGCCATCGATATTATTTTAGCCTAATTTCAACATTGTGGGCAATACAGGAAAGACAATCCTGATCCTGAATCTTTTACAGATTCCATCGGTAGGACAAGACAAGGTGTGAGAATGAGCGGGGGAATTAGGTACACGTGTATGTATGCAATTTTCCAGTTTTGCTTCGTTTGACCTCTTCGGTTCAGAAATACCAATTAGTTTAAAAGTTAATGTGGATTAATGAATTTATGATTCTCTGACTAATTGGTGACAATGTGTAAAATTCGTCTAAAAATAGAAAACTAGGTAAGTATACATTTTTAAACGAATATACACCGACGATGAGCTAAGCATATATGGGTTCAAAGCCGGGACAACGCGAGGAAGATGTATAATATAAGTAAGGATGAGGTTCTCAAAATCATTTCAATAATAAGTATATTGGCAACCTTAACTTAAGAAAAATGGGAGCAATAATAGAAACTATTTAATACGTGTATCTAAACGTCAACTGAGGCCAAAAAAGTAGATACTGTGACTACATACTATTTATTCTCTGTGGTATACCAACAAAGTGGGCAGCTTGATAACTTTGGAGCATCACGTAGAACAGTTGCACTGCGTGGGCGACCATGGATTTGTACTATAAACGAGCTTTTCAACAGCTACTGAGACCGAGACCTCGGGATACGAGTAATATTCGTCGAATAGGAGGATGTCATGGGAAACCAATGTTTTCTGATTTTTCGATGATGGGCGGTCAAATCGGTATAATATTTTTAACTTGTGTATAAGTACTTCACAACCAACCTGCATTGCTAGAAGTAGCGGTTATTTATTCCCTGATCCCTATAAGACAGGTTTACCTAGTTTAGGGCTCAGAACACTATTCCTAGGCTGTCTAACAATAGAATACTTACTCCTAAAAATGTAATACCCTTCTACTATTCATTCATTTTTGATGCCTAAATAAATCATTTATTCATTTTTAATTTTATTTTAAAATAATCATTACTATTACCATAGTTACCTATGCATGTACTGTACTGGCTAGTGAGTTAACTATCTGCGCTGTATAGCTTAAAAATTAGTAATAGGTAGAATTTGTGTAATTAATTAAATGATTAAAAAAACGTCTATGTTGCCAATTCAAGCTTATTGCGTGTCTATGTATACTGACTTATAATATAAGGTAATAAAATATACAACTCGTTCAACGGAAATAAATAATTTTCGCACATCTATTGTTGGGAAAGGGCGTATCTGAGAAGCTGGCCGATGATATCAATCATTATTAAAATTATACAACACGCACACAGACATTGTATCGGTACATATAAGTATTGATGCCGCAACACAGCCGGTCATGTACTTACTGAGAACATTAGAGGAGTGGTTAGATTAACTTATACTGATTAGTTCGAACAGCTATTACTGATTTAGAATACGTGGTAAGTACACTATAACAGTCAAACGACCGAATGGATCAACAATAATAATCATATTACTGTTAGTAAGAAATAATATTACACGTAAGTTAGACTTTGGAAAACCAATTCATTTCCAAAGATTTAATGACTAAGCGTACGTGTCAAAAAGAGTCGGTTATATAGGTACCTACATTTATACTCAATAACCGATGAATACTTTTTACATCACCTATCGGGAAAAGGCTTTGAAAGAAAAATAAAATTAATAAAAAATAATTAAAAAAATAAAAATAAACAAAAATATAACCAAAATAAAATAACTTAATATAATATCTTTTTTAAAAAAAGGGAACCGCCTTCAAAAAACCAACCCACTGAAAAGTACAAAATAATTTTTATATGGCACCCCTTTACGTGTCCAGTCCCTATCTGCGTAAAGCAATTTTTTGCCAAAAAGTAATTAATACGTAATAATAAGAAAATTAATAATCATCCGGGTAATTACTTAGTTTTTGAAGTCGGTGCCAAACCAAAATTTTTGAGAACCGATATTTTAGACAACGAAGAACGCTGTACTTACTTGCATTATAAAGACATACTTAGTTTACTCATTAATTTAGTTCTTGTAGGTACTAATACGTACTCGTATTGTTTTTCTGATTGGTAATAAAGACTGTTTTTGTTGGTTTGGCACCGCCTTCAAAAACTAAGTAATTACCCGGATGATTATTAATTTTCTTACTATTACGTATTAATTACTTTTTGGCAAAAAATTGCTTTACGCAGATAGGGACTGGACACGTAAAGGGGTGCCATATAAAAATTATTTTGTACTTTTCAGTGGGTTGGTTTTTTGAAGGCGGTTCCCTTTTTTAAAAAAGATATTATATTAAGTTATTTTATTTTGGTTATATTTTTGTTTATTTTTATTTTTTTAATTATTTTTTATTTATTTTATTTTATTTTTTACTTTTTAGTGATAGGGAGATACTTTATTTATTTTAGGTTTTGGGCTAAAATACTACTTTGTTAGGCTCTCCATTTAGTCTACTAATGTTGGTGATGGCCTAACTCAATGATAATCGCGACACAACATAATATGACGTTTTGGTGCTAAACGATTTGTATGTATATTGCTCCCACTTCCACTCCCATTCCCAGTCCCAGTCCGAGTCCGACACCCACTTCCACTATTTTATCTAAATCGGTTTTAGCAACATAAATTTGTTGGTAGGTATACCGATAGCATGGCCACCTACCGGGTCCAATTGGTTTTTCAAACCATCCATGAACTGTACACTAAAACCTTCTCCAGAATGTAACAAACACTTTTCTGAAAACCGCATCAAAATCGGTTCAGCCAAACGCGAGATAATCACGAAGAAACATACACACATACATACGTACATACATACGGGTCAAACTGAGAACGTCCTTTTTTTAAAGGCAGTTAGAAAAAAGTTCATCGACCCACCTAGTGGAACTCCGCAACATAGGCACACGACGACAAGTCGGTTAACCAAAACAAAGTGTGCCTATGTTGCACCAAACCTAAGTTCCACTAGGTACAGCAAGGGTTCAGCATCAGCTCTATCTTGGGTACTGCTCTCCCAAGTGCTCATCAAGATGTGACAGATTACCAAAATAGCGTGGGCCTATGTTGCACCAAACCTGAGTTCCACTAGGTACAGCAAGGGTTCAGCATCAGCTCTATCTTGGGTACTGCTCTCCCAAGTGCTCATCAAGATGTGACGGATGACCAAAATAGTGTGGGCCTATGTTGCACCAAACCTGAGTTCCACTAGGTACAGCCAGGGTTCAGCATCAGCTCTATCTTGGGTACTGCTCTCCCAAGTGCTGATCATGATGTGATGGATGACTAAAATAGCGTGGGCCTATGTTGCACCAAACCTGAGTTCCACTAGGTACAGCCAGGGTTCAGCATCAGCTCTATCTTGGGTACTGCTCTCCCAAGTGCTCATCAAGATGTGACGGATGACCAAAATAGCGTGGGCCTATGTTGCACCAAACTTGAGTTCCACTAGGTACAGCCAGGGTGAACCCTGCCAGCCAGTGTGGTTTGGTGCATCAGCTCTATCTTGGGTACTGCTCTCCCAAGTGCTCATCAAGATGTGACGGATGGCCAAAATAGCGTTGGCCTATGTTGCACCAAACCTGAGTTCCACTAGGTACATCCAGGGTTCAGCATCAGCTCTATCTTGGGTACTGCTCTCCCAAGTGCTCATCAAGGCGTGTCGGATGACCAAAACAGCGTGAGCCTATGTTGCACCAAACCTGAGTTCCACTAGCTACAGCCAGGGTTCAGCATCAGCTCAGATCTATGTATACTAAAACCTTCTCCAGAATGTAAGAAACACTTTTCTGAAAACCGCATCAAAATCGGTTCAGCCAAACGCGAGATAATCGCGAACAAATATACATACATACATACATACATACATACATACATACGGGTCAAACTGAGAACCTCCTTTTTTTTTGAAGGCGGTTAAAAAGGGTTTTTTCTTCCCTGCTAGGGCGGATTAAAGTGGCACTATATACTAAAGTGGTACCTATATGTGTCACATGGTAATACAATTAATTATACACCATTAACACTTGATCCCTCACTACGCTTAGGATTCAATATACACCCTCGCCGTAAATATATATTTTTACTCCCTTGCGACACAATCTTATTTATTATATGCGTCGGCATTCTAAAATAGGTAGCAAGATACGTACCTACAAATTAGGCCCAAACCAAATTGTTTTTGTGGCCAGTTTTTTTAACATGATGCGATAAATGGGAGAATGATTTGGTAAAAAAGGTATGTAGGTACTTATATGTTACAAACTCTGACTATACATATAGGTACCTATGAGAAAAAAGTTCGCTTAAGCCGCTCTTGCATAGTAGGTATCACAGTACAGTAGTAATATAGTAGTTTGTGTTACAAGGGATCAAAATGATATATTTCCGTCAAGGGCGTACATTAAATCCTGAATGAAGCGATGGATTCTAAAGTAGAATCCTGAGCGTAATGAGGGATTCAAGTGTTAACGCCCAAGACGAAATAATTTTGATAACGTGTGATGTGTCACAATACTGCTTTTCACATCAACTATGAGGAAAATAAAAAAAAATCTTAGTGTTGACACATCAGATTGTGTACAGATTATTTAAGCTAAAAAAATAATGTGGAAAACAATGTAAAAATAGTGTGCTAGAACAGAGATTACTGAAGTGTTACTTTGATCCCTCCTAGCAGGGAGGAAAAGTGCCACTTTGATCCCTCCTAGCAGGGAAGAAAAAGCTCTTTTCTGAATAGGTGGTGTGAAAAGTACATTAGTATGTAATTATGTACACGATATTATTTTTGTTATGATTATCAATAAAAACACATTATAACTGGATTAATAAAAAGATTACCTAGGTAAATACCTAATAGTAATGAGTGTGCAAATATCATTTACAAAATTACAACCTATATGTATAACGTCTATCAGAACATCACATTTAATGGAAGAAGATATACTTAATATACTTATGTAAGTTATTTATTTATGACCTATCTTCATACTATTTTCACGTAAGTTAGAAACGAAAACAAAAACCAAGAAAAATTACTTATGTCCCTAATCTATGTATCATTTTAAGTTTTTTTAACTGTGTGAATTTGAATTGTATGCCACATGTACCTCGCGATTCTCGCGAATAACGTAAAAAATGCAATAACAGACGGTTTTGATAAAGCGATATTAATCAAAATGATCCCTTGGCCTTGGTTCCAAAACAAAAGGGCATCTGTGTATAAAACAAATTAACCGAAGCCTTTGTAATTGAAACTCAATAGACCAACTAACGATCCGAGTCATAAGGGACTATAATTGTAACATTGTTCTCAATTCATGTGGTACTGGTACCGTTGCATTGCCTTTCGAGTAAAAAAAACATCCGAAACTGATGCAAAAAAGCGAATGAGGTTTAGTGATAAATCTTAAGCGGTGTGCACTCGCGGGCGACCTACCTCGGCCACGTATTGTAATTTACTTTTTGCGATTATCATTCGTTTAATTTAGTAAACATGTGAAGGCGAAACATTTCGCAAGTAAACGCCACTATAAACATAAACAACAAACGCATGTTATAATCGTAACTTGCTGTATATAAACAACATTTGAGGTTAAATTAACAATCTTGCTCAGAAGTAAAAAAATAAACACATTGAAAAGTCACACTTGTATACTCCTATCGCAAATTGTCACACGTATCGTGTCGCAGACGGCGTGACACGCGACTGATTTAGCCCGGCGACATGACAGCGCGCAGCGCGCTGACCGACACGCGCGTGGCCGGTGCGCGAGCGCCTCTCCGACTAACAGAGCTTTGTCGAAAGCGCTCCATCTACGAAAGCTCTCGACATTAGAGAGAGACGACGGACGACCTAAAAGCGTGTACTGTGACAAACAAAATAAAAATACTAAGCCGAAATCAAAGGAACGGGGAATTTCGTAACTTATTCATGACATTTAAAGGTGTATGCTGTGTACGGTTGGCTATGGCACGCGTGTGATTAACTGATTACGATTCAAAATATTAATCATAAAGTAATTATCATTTTAAAACTAGTGCCCACGCCAATTACTGGGATTAGTTGCCAAGCGGACCCCAGGCTCCCATGAGCCGTGGCAAAATGCCGGGACAACGCGAGGAAGATGAAGATGATGAAAGTAATTATCATTTTACTACCGATTTATACTTTGAGGATGCACATACTTTATTAAGAAATGAGCAATGAAAAATTAATTAATTATTTATTCTTTTCGTTACACTGTTCTCTTAATTGGTCTAGCTGCCGTCAGCTAGCAGCACCCTTCACTAACCCTTAGGTACCTAACGAGACAAGAACAAGCTTAGGTGATCCAAGCCAAAGGGTTCAAAATATTGTTTGGATCTGTATATTAATACGGCAAGTTTACTGCATTTAGTAGTGTTAATGCAAAAATACCTTGATTGGATAGTATGGGTTAATCAAATGCAATTCACGCAGCAAAATTTTTACAGTTCGCTAGTCGTTAATTTTACAACATTATTTTTCAGTAGCTGAACAGTCTGTCTGGTCGGTCTGGCTGTCTGTTGTGAACTGATATTATTTTGTCGTGTCGTTGTCATGTCTAATTTTGAATTTAAACGTCCGTAGTTCCAAATATGTATGTCAGTCAGCCAGTCAGTCAGTTGGTCTATGTCTGGTCGCCACGGAGGTTGGAAGCCACGACAGTAGTTCAAGGATCCAGAACATTAGGTAGAGTATGTGCGGAAAGAGAAGAGTCGTGTAATGTATGGAGCCCAATACATTCCACGACTCTTCTCTTTCCGAACAGACTCTATACCTAATGCTTATTGACAAATTCACGCTTAAAGTTATGTATTATTAAATGTATCGTACTCGAAACTACGCACATTTTCCGTATTTCCTTAATATGGTATTAGCATAACCTGATGTACTCAAAGAAGCAGATGCAACCACACAAATTATGTATAAACGAAACGCTTCATACGGACCCCTAAACCTCGGGTCTTTTGTTACCGTACGGACGCGAAGCCGAACGTCCGGGAAACCGACACTTGACCTACCGACGTATTTAGACCTTTTGTGTAAGGGATAAAGGGGAACGTGACTTATCATCTCGGGCCACAAAAAACCTATGAATACCATTTTATCATTATAACACTCGTTTTGGGATCGTGACAGTGGGATCAGTATGATATCAGTGTATCATAATGATCAACCAGTTTTCATCTATAAAAAATGCATTATCGACAAGTATTTATTTGCATACCATGAACAGTTATTTATAATGCAAAATATAACTAATTTGTTGGTGCAACGTCTCCCATGTGGCCGGTACGGTACGGGAACAGGCACAGGTGAGACGGAAGCACACCGCCGGCTATTTCGGACCGCGCGCGCTCCGCCGCGACCGCCCGACGCCGCCCCACATCAATGAACGGTTTGCCACTGCTTGTTTGTCCGCCCTATGACTACGCGAAAGTTAACGGACATTTCTTGATGCTTGAAGGGTTTTTTTATGTGATAATTATGTCGATTTAAAATGGTGTACATAAACTTAATTTGCCTGAAAACGATTTCACGATTTTTTTTATCAAAAGCTGCAAAGTAATTCTATAACTTATAAAGAAAAATAATTAACTAGATGTGTACGTACGTACGAATCGACTCCGAATGTCTCGGATATTTTGTAAATGCATGGACCCTGATATAACGGAATTATGAGATGAGTGACTTATCGAATTACCGGTCATTCGGAAATAACGTGATTCGGATTACCCGAATACCTACACCTTAAATATTTTAACGATATCAATAGAAGTAATAGCTCATTAAAGTGTAAACGATCAAAACCGTTTTCCAAACTTGTATTATGAATATAAATAGATCGGTCTTATTTCTTTTTTACTGCTGTTTTAGTATTAATGGGCAACTTTTTATAATAAATTCTGACTTTATAGTCGACGTCGGTCGCTCGCGATTGAAGCTCACTGCAATCGCGTATGTAACATTTATGATACCTATTTTACTTTAGCATCATCGTTTCTCACTGATACGATGTCTGCAAATGTGTACTTTATTATCAATGCAACAACGTTGACTTACAATTACACAAGTGAACCAAAAAGTACATTGAAGAAATAAACATTTACGAGCTACTTGTATATTTTGATGTTGCTTGTTGCATTGCATAATGTAGATGTAATTGGGATGTTTAGGCCGCCGACCCAATATGAAATTAGGCTACCATATGCTGGTTATAAAGATTTGTATAAAAGATAATAATTCTATTAATGTTAATGTTTAGATTATTGTGTTACTGAAATTAAATGCACATGCAAATATAAATGCACATATCAAAAATACAAAATTACATTTTTTTAGCACATATAGAGTTAAATCAATCTAATACCAAGCTTATCATCTAGTCTTATTCCTTTTCGTAGTCTTCAAATATAATAATTCGTATACCTATAATAATTTAATTTTCACACTTTTACACTTTTAGCAAGCTTTAAACTTAGCAAAATACGGTTTCGAGCAGCCAGGAGCATTTTTATAAAATCCTGGATAGAATTTTAAAGCGCTGAGCACCGGGTAATATTTACCAAAAAATATTCAGCCGAGAAATATTCAACGGTCCCTCGTAATGCAATATGTCTACTCTACATTTACGAAAACATCCACTTTTAAAAAACATAAGTATACTTCACGCTCGTAATACATATTATGTACTTAAAATTAATGTAGGTCGGATTGATATGTTCAAAGTGAATAATTGACCGAAGCGTTAGTGAAGGTCTCCGTTTTGACTCTGACAAACTGCTTTCGTATGTTCCGATGTTCTCCTACATAAGACGCAAAACAACCGACTTTCGTGAAATGTTGTGAGCAGGTTCAGTAGTTAGAGTTAGTTTTCTGTCGTTTAGTTATTTGGAAAATGGTAAAAAACCGTGGAAATTGACATAAAAAACTTAGTGCCATTAGGGCATGCCACTTAAGACCATTGATTGTGAGAACGCTGTGATAATGACTCAACGAAGTAAGTAATTATTTTTTGTTTTTACATCTTTAAGCTTATAAACCTTATTGCGAGATAGATCCACTAATTAAGTTTGTATGTAGATTAAACTAATTTAAAAAATAATCTTAGGTAGGTATAGGTACAATATGGTGGACGCTAGAAATTTGTACTGCCGATGCCGCTTTCGAAAACGAGGATAGCTCTTAAATAGACTAGTCAGCAGACTAGCAGCCGGTGAGTCACCGCCTGACTCAACCCCGAGCCTGATTTAACTGTTCTGTCGCACTGCCATCTACAGGTGTATATTATATACTTAAAAAAAACTGTAACAATTACATATTATCTTTAAATTAGGTATATAACCTACTTACGTAATAAGTTAGAACTTGGTAAGTTTAGTAACGTTTATAACTTCACAAAACTTCGGATACCTAATATTTCACACAACTAAGTAGAGTACTTATTTTCCGTATTCGACTGAAAATGTCGTGGCAGAAATGTAAACTTTCGTGAACGGTGACTCGGATAATATGATCCAGGAAACGCTAACATAAAATAAACATTAGTTTCGTTTTAAAAGGACTTCCTTGTATTGCAGAAAAGAAATGTGGGTGAGCTACATAGTTAAATAACCAACACCATTTATTTTGTAACAACTCTGTTATAATGATATATGTCATACAGAGGTTTAGGTTCTAATTGGTTTTTATTTTTCTCATTGTTAGCCATTAAGTGCAACAAATGCATTACCCCGATTAATGAAAACCAGGAGCGGATTTCGTTGGTATACCTACCTAATTTTATTTAAGACTCCGGTTTCGTTAAGTTTCAGGAAAAGAAGATACTACTTTTGTCTACCCGTATACTAACTGTTTAATGATTTCTTCAACCACGCTTTATTATCTTATACACTTGCTTCAATAATCCTAAACGAAGGCTAATAAAACTGTCAACAGTAGCAAAGTTAAGACCGCTGTTTAAGTAGGTACTGTCAATATTGTCGCCGGAGCGCGGACCCCGTCACTCTTCATCGACTCTGGCACGCTCTGATTCCTATTCATACTGGACGCGTCTTCGAAGACCACCTAAAACTATTTGCCGAGGAAAAAATACCATTGTAAACGTTTTGCATTGTCAGGCTCATTCAGTGGGCATTTGAGCATTACTTATTTTAGCCAGAAAAACCCCAGAATGAGAGATAATAAACTGACGTAGCCGATCTTCGATACATATATTTAGTTAGGGAGACACTGTAATACTAGGCTAACTGTGAAACCGTTGAATGTTCAGTTGTTGACTATATTACACCACAATGATAAAAAAAAACAACGGGTTGCACTCCGGGAGTGCCGACAGAAGTGAAAACTTAATGACTAGTCCAAAATGTCTGCAGCACTATGTATAATTGACCCATCCTCCTTTCTATTGAAAAACTTTAGTTCCGAAATTGCTGGCCAGTGAGCTTAAATTTGTAGCGTTAATTGTTTAAATTCGAATAGAAATTGTAAAGTTACCTTGCAGACCTCGCATTTAAATATATTTGGTCATGATATTTTGAGTTTTATTCACCAGCCCTAGTAGCACGGTCGCATTTTTATCGTTTGTCACCATGCCTGTCACGTTCTAACAAGTATTAAGTGTGAAAGTGACGGGCATAGTGATAGTCGATAAAAATGGAACCGTGCTGAGCCCGCAGTACTAGAGTTCACTTTTATAAGCGATTTCATCAAGACGTAGCTTAATTGAATTATATTGGAGTCATATAAAGTTAGAATGTAACTGTGAGATCGTCGTATTTCAGCCCGTACAAGATTAGAACATTGAGCTTTATTGCTTAATATAAAAGTCCAGTTTTAAATAATTGACCTGATTATGATACGTTATGACTAAAGTTCTTTGGTGAATAAAAACGAAACAGCTGGCTCAGGCATACAGTTTCGCCGCGCGGTAGAAAGAGAGGGTTACGCCTTACGCCTTACGCTGTCTCGAGTTTAACATTTTTTCCCCACTTCAAAAAGTGCACAGCGCCAATAAAGAAGTTTTCACTCCAAAAAAATTGCACCTTAAGAGTCATGGAAGTATTTAGGTACATGGGGCACTTGGACTTGGTTGACTGGACTAAGGTTCGCTTACGTTTGTATGCTCCGCGCGTGTCATTAACGGTTCATTACGTTTTAAGCCAGTTTAATTGGCTTACCGTTGCCTACCGTGCTTTGAATCTGAACTGGGCATTTATCCTAAAATGTCATGGTAAGACGAGTAAAAATTCAATGTCACACTCGCAAACATCATATTTTTTTGAAGATGGCTTTCCCATCACGGACCAATGGTGTTTCGGACCTTTGGGAGGCGTGCGCGGAGCCGAAGTCAACACGTAGATGACCATTTGACACTTTAATGAAATGTAAGGGGTACACCGAGCTGGACTAGACTTCAAACATATAGCCAACTCGCCGCTTACGTTTCCACATCTACCTTGAGGATATTTAATTATTGTTAAATATGTCCTGTACACGAGATACTTAATGATATTGCTGACATTTGGGAGACATACGTACGCGGGCCGAAGGCAACCAAAGACCGAAAGATGGCTGAGTAAAGCCTACAGTTCGTGAAACTCGAACTCTTTGTTAAACACTAATAGGGCATAAAGGAGTAGAGGAGACAGTAACAAAGAAAGGACTGAAAATGGAAGTAAAAATGCCAGAGCATTATTCGTTGATCAAATAAAACTGCAGTGAATTTCAGTCTGAGCTGTGAATGGAATGAAAGGATTCCTAGTTTTTAATCTATTTACTTTTTATACTTGCATTGTTCCCGTTTTTGTTGATTAAAATCTTGGCAACAGTTAGTAAATTAGCGATAACAACGATCTAGGAAGGTGTGCGTTAATTCCCAATTTCCCAGCTCATAAATTCTAATGCATTAATTTAATTAAAATACGACACTTTCGTACAAAACGCGCCACTTCCCGCCTCACCCGTTTAGACCCTTAATTGTTTCTAACGCATCGTATTATTTTGATTTATAGCTTTGTGATTGCTGCAACTCGATTATACAGTCTTTGTTGCTTGTAAATTGAATGAAATGAAAAATAAATTAAGCATTGTAAAGAATAGGAAAACGGAACGCTTTGTCAGTACCTACCAATGATACAAAATACAAAAAAATACAAAATTATTTATTTGTATGCAACATAGGTAATAGGGTGTTACAGTTCAGTCAGTTTCACTATGTGGCGCCTTACGGCATACAAATTTTGAGAGCATGCATGTCAAAATATAATGGGTATTTACATAAATTATTTACAAGTCCTTATCATCTAAAAAATCTTTTATTGAGTAGTAACTCTTTCGAATCAGTAGCAGTTTCAAGGCTTTTTTAAACTGATTGAGCTCTAGTAATTGTATGTCTTGTGGTATTTTAATATATATTCTTGGGGCCATTCCGACCACATTTTTTTGGAATAGCATCGTTTTCGTTCGTGCTATCATTCTTAGGTACTCTATAGATAGTAACAATAATGATTTTGTGATCCGTCAGCTCAACAGCGCAGCATTCAATTATATTAGGAATGGATAAGCCAGCGATTTCTGGTAAAATATTATATTTATGAATGTTCTTGACTAATATGCAAGACCCGCCATTTCTATTATTCCTTGAAAAGTGAGCGGCTAGATTGTAATTCGCTATCGCCAAATGAATGTCATCGTCTAATTTCATGTTATGTTCTGTAATACAAAGGACGTCTATTGGCTTACCGGATTCGAGTAAATTCTCTAAATGGACGCTTAATGCGTCAGCTTTATTAATTATGCCATTTATGTTCTGATGTAACACATGTATATGTTTATAAGTTACAAGGTCTTCACTTATAGTTTTACCAAGCTTGGGTTGTCTAGCTCTGCAGCTAGTGACATTATCTATAAAAAAGAACCCTTATTATAAAATGCTTCGTTTACGCTCTTTAACACGTTATTTATACATTGTGCTAGTTTATATTTGCCTCTAAAATTAAGTTCATTACCATTTAATTTATAGTCAGTAGTTCCTAGATAAATACTGTTTGGTTGAAGCCAAACATTAGAGTCGGCATTAGCAAATTTCTTATGCAGAGCAAAATTAATTTTACCTATATAACTATTATAATTGTCAGCGTACTTATTAATACTATAAGGTATGTCACAAATCATTACATTGGTGTGACTGGCAACATTAACCGTCTCTTCCAGGATTCTGACAACTTTATTTACGGAGTTAATATTGTGATCACTTCCTCCACACATAATGACCAGACAATCACTTTTTGTAAAGTTAGCAATTTTTTCCTTTACACCTTGTAAGACACGTTCAGTTGTTCCGTACTTTATGATGTCCGCTGTAAAATCATAATCGTTACGTCTGATCCTCGATAAAGGTAACAACAAATCAGCACCATGAAAATCGGATAGAAGAAGTAATTTCGGCTTAGGAATATATCGTCCTATGCGATCTTCTGCCACGCTATGATACAATGAGAGAACAGTTATACCTATTATAAACAATTCAAAAATTTCCAAAATGCGCAAAAAAGTACTCGTATAGAACAAGTAGTAAGTATAGATATTACCTTATCAACCTAATTCAAATTTATTAATTTAGGACTTTGGACTTACATAAACAACAGGCACATAAGAATAAAATTAGTCGAGAGTGGGGGCCCTAATCGACGGCGTTGCATGAACAAAAGATTTCCTTTGGCAGAATTGGTCCTTAGGACCCAAGGATGGATTTAAGAAGTGGAGCCACCGAGATTTACATAGGATAGTTTTAATCTCAGAAATCATCTGGTAAGGGTGTAAAAAGGGGGGTGGAATTTTTAATGGGAATCAATAATTTATAATAATTTTATAATTTGTCTTTTTGTAAGAAATAAGGAATGTTTAAGCATTTTTGGCGAATGGCTTCGAATCCAAACCTTTTGAATGCCATTAGCTACTGCTGTTATGGACACTACTACTCATGACGTGCTCAGGGCTCTTCGCGTAGGAATAGGGGGATAAAGTTGGTTGGTTTCAATCAGTGTCATTATGCAAGTATCAATGATATCTATTACATATCTTGCTAGTATCCACAAATGCTGGCGATTAATGCAAATTGTTAATTAACTAGTCACATGGCACACGGTCGTATCGCGTTACAGTACGGTCCAGTAACTCGGGCGCGTCAATTAAACGTTCGCCCGTCGAATCGTCGCGCGTTAATTTAGATTTATTCGAACTGCTAACGAAATTATTGTTAATAGAGAGTGTGCTGCGCTCCTGATATTATATCCATGGACGCGACGACCAAAACAAAAACGACGCTGGAGCGACGGTGACAATACCAAAGTTGTTTAGGTATAGGTAAGGTAATAGGTACGTTAAGCAACATAGAAAAAGTATTAATTAAATTATATGAGATCATTGAAATTTTACATAATAAATAACACAGGCTTGCAACTCTGGCCTAGATGAAGTAAATCACACCGGAGACCCCAAAAGCTATCAATTTGACACCTGTGTAAGTATGAGTCAGAAAAATATTATTTTCAAAGGCCCTGTTTTGTACAGGATAGCATACTGTATATACTGACCTCTTAAGCACTATTTTTAATTCATAACCGTTAATACAATCATTACAAGTACTCGTAAATAGGTAATAGTGATGTAACAGTATGCGAGGTTAATATTATAGAAAATCAAAATTCTAAATGAATCCAAATTAAATTTCAACTGCACTTTGATGAGTAGTCTTTCTAAGACCTAAGATCTTTCTAAGAAACATTTCTGATCATTTCCTAAGGCCAGGTGTAAGTAGGAACATTCCGCATTCATTTGTGTGCACCAACAAACATTTTAAAACACACACAAAAAATAGAACATTAAAATGGGTTGGTAATGTTGGTATATATTTTATGTTTAAAAAGGGTTTCTGCAGCTCTATATCATCCTCCTAACTTGGTATCAAAATTTGCCAGTTTAAAATTAACTCTGTCATATTGACGAAGAGTCAAATCTGAAACTGGGGCTTAAATGTGTACCTACTACGAGTAGCAACGCCGGTCGTCAGGAGGTTAAGCATACAATGGGAAAACATAACATTATTTCCATTCGCCCGTTTGTTTGCGTTAATGCAATAATAACAAAGTCTCCTTTGTTCCCCCTATAAATGCGACGTGGCATTATTTCGGTCATGGCGTGTCTGGTCAGATTTGTACGAACCTTAATCAGTGTAACTTTACGGTTGAAAAGCAAACTAAAACTGCGTACTTGATGATAACATAAAATCAGTAAGTACGTTTTAATCCAACCCCGTCAATGGGTTTCGACGATTAGGTACGCCATAAAAATGTATCTAATACTATAGTTGTCCGAACGTCTGGACTGCCGCCTCACAAAATACTGGGTAGGATAGGTATTTGTACAAATTTTATCGTGCAATAAAGTTTAAATAAATAAATAAAAAAAAAAATAGGCAGGGCTAAATAACCCATCCTGTCTCTTGTTCCTCTATGCTCCCAGTCATTAATGTTAATTTTTACGTAATTTTTAAATCTTAAGTGTTTTATATATATTTATAAGTAGTTTGTAAACGTGTAAGTTTTATTTGTTAGTGTACTAACAAAAATTTGGATCACGTGGTCTAAATTAAATGATTTTTTATAGTAAGAAGTACGACTAATGTCTCATCAATGAGCCGCAAAGCTTTTTACAAACAATGTCATAGGTCGCAGAACATAATGTAAAAGACTGACGGTAATTATCCTACTTAGGAATATGTAGTTATTATTGTATTCGGGCAATCCCGCTCCAGCGTATTATGGATGGCTTTATCCACGTGACAAAATAAGTTTCAATTTTAAAACCACGTGATTGAAAGAGACATAGGTATATTTTCATACGCTATCACATAGACAAATATGACCATCATAACCGTAATTGGACGAAAACAAATAGTGCTGCGCCATTTGACTATTACTCCACTTTCTAATAAATATTCATAATAGTACTTTAATTTATATTTTCATTAGTCCAACACCTTCACGCTACACTGGCAAGTAATATATTCTTCTTTTAAAACCATTGGACATGATGTCAATTTTAATTAAACTTTGATTTAAAAGCAATTCGGTTAAATTGAGTGATTTTGTAAGTGCTCGTCAAAATGCTGTCAGGGGCAGACAGTTTATCTTCTTCCCTCCTCTTTTCCCCCTCACTATTCGTAATAATAAGCAGCTCATATATAATAATTACCTAGGTAGTTATATCTTATTCGCGTATTTATAAGTATAGAAAATGTTTATGGTAGAAATTAAGAGCACTTAAGTTTCATTCGGGCACCTTTCAAAAATCTAAAATAGTGACAACCTTTGGATATTATTTACTATTTCTAAAATGTACGTAGGCATTTATTTTATAGAAAACTGCAAGACTTATTTTAATGAATATTTCCAAGTACTTACCTACGTAATAAAAGAATAGAAATAACCAAATTTACCTTGCAAAATCAAATATTAATCTTACAATGTGTTTACGGCCCCTAATCTCACGTTAGGAAGTAAGTATACCTGATATAATGGCAATAATAAATTTCAATCCACAAGCAATCCGCTTATTACTCGTCTATAATATTAGCGCACCACTAGACCAGGCCGGGAAGGGTGCATGGCTGATGCAAAGGCACAATACGACAACCACTATTATTAGGGGAGGCTGTTAACTCTATATAAATGTTATTTCTTTCCCTCGTCGAGATGAGTAAACTTCACTAATGAAGGAAACGGAAATAGACGTTTCGTATGGGGGGTGCGAAATAGATAGAACATCAGTATTCAGTACCTAAGCAGTAACCCACGATGGATAATTTGGTACTAAATTTGAATCCAGACATAATCTATTTACAATCTTAAAAAGTAAGCCATAGTCTATGATGTGAATGTGTAGGTCATATTGAATAATTGAAGGGATGTTTACAAAAAACAACATAACCATGGTATAATAATATACTCCGCCTGGTACTCTCTTCCGAGATTCGCGAATGACCTAACTGGCACTTGCCTACGTCATCATGCTGTTTACAGGTTCTCAAACTTTAAAATGTGGGAGAATTTTAACCAACAGTGAAAATTATTTTAACGGCATTAATTTTAAGTTATTCATGTAGAAACATAGTAAAATAAAACAAATCTATACTGCACTTTTCACTCCTACTCTTACAGTTCCGAATAGAGCAGCCAACCATTTTCGTAACAAAACATTAATTACGAAGCTTACGACGTGAAAAGTTTGGAAAACACTGCGACTGCTGACACTGAGCGAGAAGGAAATAACAATTAACACGCGTTCGACAAGGACGGTCGGTCAGGGACAAAATGGCGGATTGTCAAATGTGACAGCGCTATCCTGTGTTGCCAGTAGTGTAAACAGAATTACCCGAACGTCTGAAATTTCTTTCGTAAATCGGAAGATATTGCTAACGAATAATTAAAAATGACGTGTTATTGTAAAATTTAAGATAAAATACATATAAATGAAAATTATTAAATTATAAAGAAATAAATTAACTTATTAACCATAGATATAATGTACCCATGTAACATGTTATGTTGAAATAAAGTGGCAATGTTATTGTGACGTAGGCAAGTGACACTCTGGGAAGAGAAGACCATGTTTTATTAGACCATGCAACATAACTGACTACACTGGTTGACACCTGAAACGATTAACAATGTTCTTAAAAAAGTGTCAACCGCTCTAAGCAGTTATGTTGTTTTTGTAAACATCCCTTCAATTTTTATCTTGGGACCAATCACACAATCGCAAAAATTGCTTATTGTTTATCCAATAATATAAAGTACAAAATACGATCGTAATTCGACTCAGTATAAGTATAGTGCCCAATAAAGTTATGGAGTGGTCATCAGCGCTAATAAACGACGTGGTCTCGGTACCAAACAGTAAATTTCGAATAAAACGAACTGCTCACTAAATTAACCCTTGTACGCAAAATATCTTATTTCAGTAAACTTTTAATAATAATAATGACTTCACTTAAGAGGGCAGTGAACCACCAAATGTACCTATATTAAAACGTTGTTGTTATTAAAAGGTAAAATATCGAAAAAATCCTACCAATTGGAAATATATGAACGAACTTTCCATGATGTCACTATGAAGGACGAAAAACAGTGACGTTTGTATGGATAAATCGCCGTCCGCTAACCTCTTAACGGAGTGTATTTAGGACCGGTTGGCGTGACAGGCGTCAAACTGGTGCGGGTTTGATTCCGACCTCATACATATTCAGATTCGGAACCCGGGGGCAGTGGGGACTGGGGACAACATTGTGTAGTAGGTAATAAACCCCTCGCGTGTGCAGGTACACGAGTGCCCAGTGTCTGCTGACAACAGACGTCTAATATGTAACCGCTTGAAAACGGTTACTACTTAGATAGATTTACGACCAGCTTTAGCAGGTGTCCACTTAAATTATCTTTAATTTTATAAATATTGTAAGCAAATTGACAATATATTATTATTATTCTAAGGTTTTTTTAATTCATTATTTTAGGAGCTTAGTCGCTGGGCGATTATGGCGCTCCGTAATTCTAAGGTTTGTCAGCCTGTGGAGCAAGTTAACCTTTTCAACGCCGTGTCAAACACTGTCACACTGACGCCACATCACCGAAGTGTCAAAACTGAAATTGAACTTTATGCATATGCACGTAAGTCTATGTTGCTCTGTGATATGTGACCGATTAATCGGTATTTGGCGTTGAACCTACGGTGCGGATATATCGGTCATTGGCGTCCAAAAGGTTAAGCTAAGTGCTTACGTACATATTTTGCAATTTTAAAAATAATAAATAATTTAGCTATGAAGAGAAGGAAATGTAACTGAAGAATTCTGTACTTCTGTAACTAATTTATTAATGCAGAATTCTTCAGTTCCCACTTATAGCTGAAAACAGTTCATACGAGTAAAGCTTTTTGGCTTTTTTATGTATTTTATCCCCACTGCCGTAATATGTCCAAAACGGATTGACCGATTTTAATAAGTTACAGTCAATTTTGTAATTAGGGGATGCCGCTGTTATTTTTTTAACACGCTTTTATTAGGTCGACCTGTATGTAACTAACTATGTAATGGAATCTTGCAAGTTAAATTTGATCCACTTCCCGGTTTGCAATTGAGCTGAAATTTTGCATACACATGTAAATCGGGTGACAATGCAATAGTGACAGGAGGTGGCCATAGGAACTCTGTGATGAAACAACGCAACCTAATTGTGTTAGGGGTTTTTAGAATTGTCTCGATGAGTATTAGTTGTCTATCATAAGAAAAAGTCAGCGATAAAAGCGTATACCAAAAATGAAATTTTTGCCAAAAACTTATTATACATTTTGAATGGGAATTTTATAAATTTACTTTTGTTATTTTTATAAGTATAATAAATTATATTTACTCGCAAATCCTTACTGTAATGGCGCGTTGTGCCGTCTGTTGTGCTTCTCCCATATACATATGTCGCAGTACGATAGATAAAACCGTAATTGTATAGTTATAACCCTAGGGATATAATTATATGTCGTAACATAGTTATACGAAAGTGATTCATTACTATCTTACTAGGAATATAATATAGTTATATTCCTAGTAAGGTATTACTATCTTACTAGGAATATATATAACGGCTTTATCTATCGTACTGCGACACATATACATAGTTCCTGGTCTTCCTATCGAACCACAAAAATGCGTACATAAAGAGGTTTAAACAGCAGCGTTAACGCGACATTAGCCTCACATTACTCAGATAACGTGTCGAGCATATTATATTCCTGGACACTTTTCCGCTAGGCGAGCGGGAAGTAGGAAATAGCAGGAAAAGTCGCGCGCGGCGAGCCAGATAATTCGCATCATATTATTGCGGCCAGGTCGGGACGGGACCGTTGAAAGCCACGATCAATTAACCACTGTGATATACAGTCGACAGGTAGTTTTGATACTTTTACGTGGTTAGGTATATTTATTTAGTAGTAGTAATAAGCTCTATATTGTACAAAAATACATATTAAAACTAAAATAAAATTAGTAAGTAGTCTAAAGGCAAACTTATTATTGCCCATGGATAGATCAATTTTATAAATTTTGAAAGAATTAGAAATCTTGTATATTCTGTACAATGTATCTTTAAGATTTCAGCAGGATAACATTGGTACTTGCAGTGAGTGTGTGTGAGTTATTTAAATTTGGGAAAAATATCAAATAGATACACTGACAGAAAGATAGAAAAACAGAATCTCAATTACATGTCTAAGAAAGCAGAAAGGAAAGCATAAAATTTTATTTTAAGTTTAGAATGTTTAATTCTAATTTGCAGTGAAAGCATCAAAACCAGATAAATTTGTAAGTCAATTCCATGTTGTGCTTGTATAACTGCGTAAAGATACGAGTACTCAGTGCAGCGAACCACCCCGTCACCTGGGGGTGCGCTTAGATTGAAATTTTCATTTTATTCTTGAGAAACAACCACTTACTTATCGCATAATATCCCTTGCTTCTTTCCCGAATATTGTTGCAAATATTTAATTCTGAAAGGTGGCAAGGCACTACTATAAAGAGAAAGTTACTATACAATAAATAACGTTTGCATTCCTCTTCTTAACACAGTTTTAGTCAAAACATTGAGCTACACAACCGCAGCCTGCTTTGTTTTGTGCTTAACCTTTTGGACGCCAATGACCGATATATCCGCACCGTAGGTTCAACGCCAAAGACCGATTAATCGGTCACAGACCACAGAGCAACATAGACCTACGTGCATATACATAAAGTTCAGTTTCAGTTTTGACACTTCGATGACGTGGTGTCAGCGTGACAGCTTTTGTGTTTGACACGGCGTCGAAAAGGTTAAGTAAGTTATTCTGTTTGTTTTGATAACATTACAGTCTTAATCTGATCCATTAAAAAGCAATAATCATTACCTCGACGGTGGTCTTCCCGGAAGCTTGCCATTTCATGAGATGTTCACCCTTGAGAGACCAGCCAGGGGCGTAGCTGATAAGCCCCCCGGCCGCGGCCCCCGCGTTGCTAACTGCGTCGCTCGGCGCCTCCGCTTTCGACTTCTTGGGGCTCGTCTGAAGCCGGAAAAAACTACGGCCGTGAATCTTGCAACTTTTTGAAGGGGAGAAGAAAAATGAGCTCTTCTTAGGCGATTTTTCTTGTTCCTCCGCCGCTTTAGAAGTGGACGCGTTCGACTCAGTGGCATTCTGTATTTCGAGCTCGGTTGTCTCTCTAGCGCTGGGCTTAGGGCCGGAGTGCTCGTCCGCCACAAACAACAACGTCCTCTGGACAAATGGCGTGGCTTTGTTGTAAAACTCGCACTGTTCGGGAACTTTAAAACTGGCCGGAATTGTAGTTCGTTGCGATTTTGAAAATCGTCGCTCCATGTATTTTCTAGCCATATCATTACGTTTAAATTTCTAGTTCTTCTTGCTTTTTACACGCATAATTTATAAAATTCTACCTAAATTGTGACGTCCAACAACAAAAGATTCCAATAGCATTTTATTACCTACAAATATATGAGTTTAATGTTAGTCTTTATAAAATAAGAAGGAAACAACAAAAGAGAAAAAAAGAAAAATAAACCAAGCAGAATAAATCTATAGGGGTCCCTGGGATTGGTAAAATGGGTGGATATTCGTAAACTATATACCCCATCCTTCCCCACCTGACTGACGAATAGCAAAACCTAGCAATAACGTCACTAGAAATGACTTTACTCGTCCGACATAGGCAATACACTTTAATTTATAAAACTGATAAACTTATGAATTTCCGGAACCAGGCCAATGTCCCAAACTAAGCAAGCCGGTGGGAATAAAGTTCAATCGATTACCTAGTCGTCTGTGATAAACTTGGTTGACTTAACATATATATACCTACATATTATATTTTGTACACAAGGATATTCATATCGAGGATATAATTAAAATAGTATTAGAGTGTTTAAGTAGGTAGTAATAATACGAACTAAAAACGATTTACATCCAAAACTTAAATTTACATGCAAAATGTAAAAAATTACATCCAGGAAATAAATAAAAAATTACTTGAGACCTCGGGTGACCCTAGGGCTGGCTCATTCCTAGGTCAACGAATAGGCATAGCCACCCAGCGGGGTAATGTAGCCAGCCTCATGGGCACCCTTCCGCAGGGCACAGACTTGGGGGACCTTTCATAGGTGGGTATTTTTTCTATTGTTGTTTAATTTTTAAGTAGGTTTATTTGAATGTTAGTTTAGTTTTGTAGGTACCTTACGTTTTAATTTTAAGTTACTATTTAGTATTACCTACTTGAATTAATGTAAGTACAATAACCTTATTATTTATCCATTAAAGTAGTAAAATAAATGGGTGTCGGACTGTCGGTGCAGCTGCTATGATCATTAAAACTTTGAAGTGTATGCCTCCCTATCTATCCCCTTCTAGATATTCTATACAACATGAAACGCTTCCTGCAACGCTTTGCAATTTTCACGCGGAGGCTCTGCCGGGCCCTATCGATCTGTGCGTGAGTACACACTGCCGCCCCCGCTTATGCGTACAAAACGGGTCCGTGCATCCCACCGGTACCTTAACACAACGCCATATGATATGCTTTCGCCTGTGACCCCAGAAGAACACGCTACTAAACTGGCGATTTTCATACAATGTAGGTACAAACATTTTAACACAAGGACTCAGGGTTGATATTGGTGAGCTGAAATATCTGCCGCCCGCAGAATCGTCCACCTTGTCAATATTAGACCTGTATTTTACTTGAGAAATAAATTAGAGTCGGTTGTTTTTTTATGCTGGCATTGGATTAACAGGTATCTAATCGATTGGGTACTTTGAAGCCATGCTTTACAAATTTACCGTATAATTGTCGGAATAAAAAAATTCGTGTCATATATACTTAGATCAGGAATTTAATTTATCTATTTGGTATGTAGGTATCTGTAAGTTTGCGTGAAAGTAAAATAGCTAAAGTGGGTTATTATCGACGCTTTATGTTTCTGGAATCGATTGATCATTGAACATATACCTAGTACGTTACAGGTTTGACGGCAGGAACTCTTATATTATGCGGTGATTAATTTCCAATTAAACTTTCTCGGATATTCCAAACAAAGGAACTCAACAATAACTCCAGCGAAAGTAAAACATGTTACAAGACTTACAAGAGCCCTGTTTGACGCACGCTCGGCGCTCCACGCGAACGACTTGCTACTAGCCGGAGAGCTAGACCCCGGAATAACGAGTATGGTACAGGATAATGAGAGGAACAAAACTTAATTTTGCTGTAATATCTATATTATTACTAAATTCAGGTTTTTCATTAATTTAAAGGGGTTGGTTCTAAATTTTACCTTTAGAATAAATACAAAATTACGCAGTGTTGCAAAAAAACGATGATATCAGGCGAAGAAAATGAATTTATTACAGACAAGCGCTTTAATTTCAGCAAAGAATTAAAATTCATAGAGAAGAAATATAGCATGCAAAGGTTCTAAAGTATAGCAATTAATTAGTTATCTGGGGGCACGGTAGTGCCCCCGCCAAGACGAGCAAAGCGAAGCGCAAGGGCACTACTACCTTTTCTCGAAGCGCTTCGTCGTTTTTTTGAACCCTCATAACTTGGGTTTGGATTATACCAGATAAACAAAATTCTCGGGATATGATGTCAATAGTGGACTTATTAAACATAAAAAAATTCAATTGCATAGCTCTTATACTTAAGATTTTATTCATAACTAAAAAACCCCGATTTCGTCACTGACTCACTCACTCACTGTTGATCATCAAAACCTCTAGGGTACTTCCTGAAGTCCTAGGAAGCTGAAATTTGGTATGTAAGATAATATTAGTACACAATCAACAAAAAAATTCAAAAACTTGAAATTTTTTGTCCCTAAGGGGCGGAAAAGGGGGGTGGAATTTTGTATGGGAAATCAATAACCGCTGAACCGATTTAGTTGAAATTTGGTATGTAGATAGTTTTTGTAATGGGGAATGGCATAGAATAGTTTTCAACCCCAAAATCACCCCGTAAGGGTGAAAAGGGGGTGGAAAAGGGCGTTAGGGGAAAAAGAGGGTTGAATATTGTATGGGGAATCAGTAAAAAGCAGATTGTATAAAAGATGCCCCGAGGTACGTATTTCAGGATTTTTAATAGTAGGTCCTTAAATCACACGCGCAACCCTTTAAATTAGGGGATGGAAGCAACTTACAAAAAGAAGTGAAATCCCACCAAAAACATTTTCATGTAAAATGTTGCCAAGACGAAACCATAAGGCTCGCACTGACAAAAAGTTATCAGATCTCTTGTAGAGCCAAGCTTCTAACTCTACGAGTACAAGCCCTAACTTCACAAACTCTACACCTTAGTCAAAATATGTGGCTTGGCCGTTTCGTTACTCCAAGAACTATTGTATTATAAAAAATAATGAATAGTGAATACATTTTTCACCTTACGTCCATGTGACAGTAGCGAAACGGTCAAGCCACATATTTTAACTAAGGTGTAGAGTTTGTGAAGTTAGGGCTTGTACTCGTAGAGTTAGAAGCTTGGCTCTACAAGAGATCTGATAACTTTTTGTCAGTGCGAGCCTTATGGTTTCGTCTTGGCAACATTTTACATGAAAATGTTTTTGGTGGGATATAATTTACAAATATCGGTTATTTCATGCGACTTTCAAGATACCTAAGTAGGTAGGTACCTACAAAGCGAGCGATATGAAATTATAGATCAGAATACGCTTTACCGTTTGGCCGAGTCGTGACTCTGATTATCTGTATCGCAGCACGCGGTCAATCGCCTGCGAGTCGTAAGCCGGACCCACGTGACCCTGCACTATTGTCCCCGACGTCAATACCAATAAGGCAAGGATGGGAATCCAATTGCTTAAAAATATTTTCTGATATATCCTCATGAATAGTAGACATCATAGTAATGGTCTGTCACGTTACACTTTCTTAAAAGAGTGTAGGGAAGAATTACCAGCTTGGGTAATGTTTTGTTTTAATGTTTATTTGGGCACAAACGGTACATGTTTCTTATAACTAATGTCTATACATCATTCATAAACCAATACAGTTGCCACCACTTACTAGCTCATTCAAGAAAAACAAAATTCAGGATAACTAGATTTTAAAAATTAAGAACAACAGTCAAATTAGGACAAGGGCTTAAATTAATGAGATATAACTATTTTTATACATTAAATACGCAATTAACTTTAATTACACACATAATACACTATTTACACTTGTAAATAGTGTCTTTAATTCGTTTGTTCATTTAAAACCAAAAGAACTTGATGTTTAAATTTAGTCAAGGAGTCATTAAATAGATATATCAATTTTTGAAAAAATAGAAAAAAAATAGGTAAAGCTAAATTAAGTACATACTTAGTATCCGTTTCATTACATTACAAAATAATAATGATATGAAGGGTTGAAGGTCAGAACATGAACCTGTATTGTCTTCAATAGAGTCTAGTTAATAATGAAGACTGCTGCATGATAACTCCCATAACTCGCCGTCGCCGCGAGAATCGTCAATGTTGTGGATGTCATTATACAGTGTGTGGCCTACAACACGGGTGAATAATTAAAACGTAGATTCTACTCCTCAAACAATAAAACTTTTGTTCAACAACTTTTTGAAATGATGTAGTCTTAAAATTGTCCCTTTTTCAAACAAACTAAATAATATTTTCAATGTACTTTAAATTCCGTCTAATTGACATTGCCCGTCAGCCTTGTCACCGTACAGGCATAATCAATTTCGTAATACATTGCGTGTTCGAATAAATTTTAAAGTGTTTTAAAATACAAACCACAAGTTATTTTTAAAAGTCGCTGAACAAACATTGTCTTGTTTGAGGAGTAGAATCTACGTTTTAATTTTTCACCCGTGTTGTAGGCCACACACTGTATATTATTTTTCTCCTATTATAATTATTTGCGTATAAAACCTGGCACACATCTACTATTTATATTTCGAAATTCTATTGGACTTGACTGACCCCAGTTATAGTCACAAAAGTAGATTTAACGCATAAGTAAAGCTGAGTCATTAGAAAAGGTTTAACATTTTAAGACTAGATGAAATCATTTAATCTTTTAACCGCCAGCAATTTTTGATCGAGCGTGCTCGTATCGCCACCGACAGTAATTGTACCACGCAGAGTAAGGTTGGCATAGTTACGGAAGTTATAAATGTGCTGTATAAACCAAATCAGATCTTTGTCTTATTTATCAGACTGTGGCGAAATGAGCTGGATATGTAATGTCTTATATATCAGACTCTGGCGGTTAAAGGGTTAAATAAGACAGCGACCGCTTTTTGCGTATAAAACTAAAATGGAAAAATATAAAAAAGGCACGCGAGGAATGCAGTGGTGTATGGAGGTTGACGGTGTAGAATCTTTACTACTCTCTGGCTTTACACACTACTTTTGAACTTACGTTTGTGAAAGTCTAATATTTAATTGTTTTATTTTGAGTATAGTAATAAAAAAGAAAGTAGGTACACCAAAATATTTCGATATTTTCCAGACAGTATCCTGTATCACTGCCCTAAGCCATTGTTATAACCCCAAGGAAAATACAACGTTGTCATGAATCATGACAACGTTGACATGACCGACACTTAGTGTCGGTGACACGCACACACCCGCGCGACGGACCTAAAAGGGCTATCGTAAATACTGTGAAAGGAAGTCAATATTAACAGAGAGACGACAATGTGTTATTTTATTACAATGTTAATTAGTTGAAAATTATATAAAATTGAATTACATTGTTGTCTTAACGAGTAGGTAAATGGTTGTAGCAATCAATACACATCGACCAGCTCGACATTTACCTTAATTCTTGAGCTAACAATAAAAAAAGAAGCCTACACGAAACATAAAACCCCTTATTAACGTCATCAGGTCATCACATAAGCTCCAGTTTTCTCCGTTTATAACCGACTTCAAAAAAAGGAAGAAGTTCTCAATTCGTCGGAATCGTTTTCTGATAAGAAATATAATTCCTTCTGCACGACTGAGTTCAAGACATACCTAATACCTACATTTACAATTGAAAAGCGTTTAACATTCTTGCCGTGCATCCGAGTTTTCCGAACGATTTAGTTTAATGAATATTACCTACGTTTGGTAAATGTCACTGAACAAAATGAATAGAAATAATGGAGCAACTACTATGCCCGTTCAGAAATAGACGCCGCGCGCACCCCATGCTTCGACTCGCGCGAACTTGACAATCTACTTACTTAGTTATTTTTAAACCTAATTTATACAAAATATTTGGAAAACAAGGGATTTTAAAACGTTTGATGCAGTCCTAGCATACACAGATTTGATTTATTCGAGTATGGCGATAAAGGACTAACTGATTAATTAAAACGGAAAAACATACATCTATAAAATTCCAAACCGTACTATGTAACATTATTAATATCTGGGAGACCGAGCTTTGCTCGGAAACATATATAAAAATTCTAAAGCGCGCGTTCTCCCAGAGATAAGACCTAGGTAGATCGATTTTTCGCCCCCGAAGACACTCATATAGCAAATTTCATCGAAATAGAGTTTCCGAGATTCCCGAAATATATAAATAAATATACAAGAATTGCTCGTTTAATAAGTATGTAATATAAATGTGTGACCTAAAAATAGGACACAATTTTGTACTTCGTTTCCCACAAAACATTGACTACATTTATGACGTGCGTTTACGTGTCGAGTAGATTTTAACACTGACGCTCCATAATTACACGTCTCCCAATGGCGCGAGGTGTGATATGCAAGCCGATAGCCGCCTCACACATTACGCTCCTAGATAAGGTGTTGCGCTTTACGCCCTTGCCTCGTACTTGATAATCATATAATTGCCCGGCAACGGTCAGTGGCTGCAGTGAGCGCGAATTTGCATTTTAATCACGCGTTGATTTGAAGTAATACCCTGACGCGCATGCGAAAGCGTTAAACATTTGCACATGCGTTGACTTGACAGGTTGCCGAGAGATGCTTGTATAGTAAGTATAATTGTGCGCCTCTTTTACAATAATTAATTACGTCCCAGTATGAACCACAGATATCAAAACATGAGCTAAATAGTTTCTGAGTTTGAAACAAGTCTCTGTTGCCTGAGCGAAATGTCCAGAATATCTGACCAACCAAACGGACGCAATGTATTTGGTAGGTTTCAAGTAATAATAACTTTAATAAAAATAAAAATAAAGAAACTAGCTACCGAGTTGAGACGCAGGTACGAAGAGAATTTTTAAAGTCTTTCATAAAAATTCAAAAGCTATAATTGTCTACCGTATCTGGAGAAATGTTTAAAATTACTTAAAATGTACTTTATTTTGTGTTTAATCCCTTATGTTTCAAGTTTTTGGATATCAAAACGGACGAGGCTATATAAACACGATTATCATACTTACCTAATGCCAGAAAAATAACTCACGGCAGTAGGTGTCACCGCTACAACATTAACTTATGACAGTTACGACTGTTATTCTCGCCCGGCCCTTCCCGAGGGTTATGTGAAACTTAATTCGGTTCTTCAGGCGACGTCTTAATTAAGTTCCCAGCCCGCGTGGGGTGTACCTTTACTAATAAATATTAAGGAAGAAGTTGTAAGTAACGTGTACGGTGTGAATATAAATTACGGCCGGAGACAGCCTCAACTCCGGTGAAGATCCAGGTGTGTGGTTTCGCGGTTGGCACGCGTGACGGGGAAAACGGGAAAATGGCTAATTGGTATATTTTTTCAGGTCAGAATCATACAACTTGTATAAAGTAATTTAAATTAGTAAATATGTACCTACATATGTTAAACGAAACAACGAAAACTTGAAAATATTTAGTTTGTTAAGTATCAAGCGATAACGGTTGTACAATGTTGCATGATAATTTATTTATACTAGTAAGGTGGCTCGTATACCCTTTTAGGTGGCATACATTATTAGACAAAAATTCTGTGATTTTAGAGTGATTAGAGATACAACTTTCTATCTAGTAAATAAACTGACATTACGTTCATTAACAGCAGTCACTTAAATAGGAGAACAAATTTTGTATTAGATATTTCAGAATTAGGCAAGCTTACTTGGTGTAACTTACTAGATTTAATATAAAAATTATCTAGACGGTTAATAATTATATACATAATTACATATCTATGAAACGCTTATAGTTTCGTAATAATACGTATAGGATCCATTACGCTACAAGCCTCAGCAGGATAATCAGATAAGCCTATTAGAGTTCCACACACGCTTGGGCACAAATGTTATTGGAGCGATCAATTCTAAATAGGTAAGTACACACTGATCTACAGTCGTATTATATTTATTTATTTCACGTTACCATTCAGTTTCACTTATTTCCGTTAATTCACTGAATTAAATGCAGGCATTTTGACTAAGTATTTTTACCACCATATCCTTATAGCACAAAATAAAATTGTCTACTACTGACCAGAGCGCCTACCGCGAACCACGTTCGACGTGTTGCCTCTCTGTCGCACTTGTAAATTCGTACGTAAGTGTGACAGGGAGGTAACACGTCGAACGTGGTTCTCGGTAGGCCCTCAGGGTCTAAGTTATTTTTTTTGCACGTCCATCAAATGTATGGAAGGACAAAATAGTATTTTATGCAACCGTTGTTTAACCCCTCGTTTCCCAGGACCTCTCAAATCCATACAATTCCGACTCATATTGGAGCCACTGGGTATTTTATGCAACCGTTGTTTAACACAGGTCAAAAAAGGCGAGTGGCGTGAGTAACAATTTGAGGTGAAGCCGAAAATTGTTAATAAAGACGCCACGAGTATTTCTTGACTGAGTTATACAACGTTGCATACAATACTTTTTCTACGACCAAGCACTTTGAAATAAAATTGTAAATTTAACAAATATTTTTCATTCAAGAACAATAATGGAGGGTACGGGCGGAAAAAGAATTATTGAAATTAAAAAAAACATGTCTATGGTTCACTTATTTGTCAGAGATGACATTTAAAATAAGGTTGGCAATGTATTTCATTCAATATTTTTTAAGTGGTCAATACACGAAGTATCGAAAAAGTGCCAAAAAGATACTGCGTGTAGAGTCTGTTCGGAAAGAGACGAGTCGTGGAATGTACTGGCCCCCATACATTCCACGACTCTTCTCTTTCCGAACAGACTCTATGCACAAATGCTTTTTTGGGTAATAGACTACAGACTTGTCTTGACAACTATAAGGTAGGGTTTTAAAGGTGTGTGCACGACCCTTTAAATGACAAATAAAAATACGCGAGTAGAAAAAAATCTTATAACCCTACCGAGAAAATTTTCTCGTCGTCAATTTCACTTAGCGCGTGGTGGAAATACCTTCGGACTTCGCCGCATGGTGCTGTTTCCGACGGGTACAGGACTTCCTACAGCGAATGAAATTCTTAATTATTATTTAAAAAATCTACGTTTAATAGGAATTTCCTCGCTGTGGAGCTTGCTGCTAATGAAAGTAATAAAATATAATAGTTGCACAGAAAAATACAATTACTTAGGTAGCTTAGAGGGATTTGTAATTAAAGTTTCTTCGAGATAGCTATCATAAAAATAATATTTATGTATGATGCACCCGAGTCAAGTTTTACGGCACTATTCGGGAAATTTACAGGATTTACAGATTCACTAGATATGAAATAGTAAAGATATGTGACGTTTCACTGCAAAAGGTACCATTGCCCCGGCAGAATTTTGGAGCGGCGTTAATAATAGCGTAAGCGCCAGCCGCCATAAGGTACCTTTTGCCATGGAACGTCACATATCTTTACTATTTCATATCTAGTGAATCTCTAATTCATTTCCCGAATCGCGCCGTAAGTAGGTACTTATTCCTTCTTGTCTCTGTATCATATTAGGAAAAAATGTTTCGTACCTATACGTTTTCTTTTATTATATGTCGCGTTTCTCAACCGATTCTAGTGAAATTTTGTTGGCAAGTTCGATAATTATAGGAATTTTGTTCCCTGTTTCTTTCTTTGGAAAATTTTCAACATGGCTGAGTCACAGGAGTTCGCGAGATCTACACCTCAGATCCACTTGACTGGTTATTAACGCGACATATTTGATAATGAAATGTGGCTAATTCCGTCAGTAACTTATCATGCAGTATGGTGCAGTAAGTACTATCTACTGCAAAAAAGCACTGTCATAATTAAAACAACTTCCAAAATGCAATTAATTAAAATCAAGAAAAAGAGGAAGCGATAACTTAATGATCTATCGTCGAGCTTTTTGGCAAGCCTGCCGGAGCCCTCGAACACACTTGACGTATTGAGTGTAACACCATTAATGCGTCAATATTAATACAGTAATTTTTTAAATTTTTTCTACTCCCGTACCTTTATTTGTCATTTAAAAGGTCGTACACTCACCTTTAAACCCCTATGTTATAGTGGTCAAGACAAGTCTTTAGTCTATTCCCCAAAACAGTATTTGTGCATACACGCAGTATCTTTTTGGTACTTTTACGATACTTCGTGTAATCACCACTTAAAAAATATTGTATGAAATATTACATTGTTGCCAACCTAATTTTAATTGTCATCTCTGACAGATGAGTACTAAGTGCATTGCTGCCAATTTACAAAATATTCATTAGGTTCTATAGTAGAAACAATAAAATTGCTTCAGAAGTCAGAAACGCGCATGTGACACCCTTAATATAGCAAGATCCATAGACTACGAACACCGCTTAGCGTTGCTTGTTAGTCTCCATAGGCTACTGTGGCCAAAATCGTGAAAAAAAAAACTATCCAAAATTTTAATTTAACTAAGAGCAAGTACCAGGGCCTCATGAGTTACAAGAAGGTGTCGCTGACCAACCGGCCGTGGGGCGCGGGGCGCGGTGGCCGGGTTTGGTTTGTTTACCTACATATATGTCCTATATGATTCCACTAGTTAAATATTTATTAAATTTACATTTTTTTTTTCAAAGTAAGTGCTTGGTCGTAGAAAAAGTCGTTTATGCAACGTTGTTTAACTGAGTCAAAAAATACTCGTGGCGTCTTTATTAACAATTTTCGGCTTCGCCTCAAATTGTTACTCACGCCACTCGCCTTTTTTGACCCCTCTTAAACAACGGTTGCATAAAATACTATTGCGTTTGCGTCAAATCCGGTAGTTCTGATTATTTGCAGACTTGTTTATGATGTTGGCCCAATGAATAATCTAAGTTTGTGACCTCGAGCGCCGAACGCTACTTTGTCAAAAATCGAAAAAACCGCGAAAATTTAGTTTTTTTTAGTTTTGGGCGATTTTAACCCTAAAGGACTACTTTTTGATAGAACGTTCCTTAGACGTTTTTAAAGAAGACAAAATTTGCTACAATACGAGATTAGAACTGTCTCTGTAGATTGAACAGTTTCCGATAAAGGCTTTCAAAATTTAGATTTTTTTGAAATTGAGCTCGTGCTAAGTGAGTGCAGTGAGTATGCACTTTTGACTCAGGCGATGCCGCTTGGCACGATTGTTCCTAAGGTCAAACAAAGCTGATTTGGTCCAGTAGCTACGAGATCGTACCGTGCCTACCCCCCCCCCCCCAAAAGGGAGGGGAAAGGTCGGATCCCCAGGTCCAATCTAAGCTATATTAATTGGGCTGACATCATAAATAAGTCTGCAAAAAATAAGAACTACTGGATTTGACGCAGAAGTTACAAAATTCTACAATTTCACTGGATTATATAGGCAAATTTTTGAAATTTTACGTGAAATTTAGACAGAGGTGGCAGCTTGCAGCAACTGTAAGAATATAAAGAGTAGGTACCTATTTAGTTACTTGTAAACTCAGTATGATTGGACGATCTTCAAATATGTTGACTCAAAATCAATGCCTATAAAATATTTTTAATTATGGAATTTATATTGTGGATTTTGTTATCTCCGATATATATACGTAATAGCGATTATATCCACTAATAAGTCTGTAGACTTCTAGAGGAAAAGAATACATGATTCAGTAAACTGTTAATGAAATAATATCAATGAAATACCTAACGTTAACAATTAAGTTGATAAATAAAAATGTGTGCGGGGCCTTGCGTGTGGGTCATTCTCTCATTTCGTGCAAATCGGTGAGATTCTCTCGATTTGTAATTTTTTTTTTAAATGGTAAACTTTTGAGTTTCGTCAATTTGTGGATTCATTTATTAACATTTTTCTGCTAAAGGCACCTTTGTAACGTTATTACTTTTCATTTAATAAGGCTACTGGTAATGAACTACGCGCTGGTAATGAATTCGGCCGAGATGGTAATTTTATCAGTGGACGGTAATGAAACAAACTTATGAAAACGAACATAAAAAAACTGTATTTCAAGAAAATTAACACCAATTAAAATCAACAATATTAAAAACATGTGTCTTAAGCACTGCGGAGATGATCAAACCGACTTGACATACACTTGGGGTTGACAATCTCAACTTATAATGTTCAAGCTAGATGGTACATTTACCATTTACTTATCATCATTATAAGTCGAGATTGTCAACCCCAAGTGTTTGTTAAGTCGGTTTGATCATCTGCGCACCATATCACATAAAACATAGTTTTCAAATTTTTAAAAATTAGCATAGACAAAATATATTTAAATCATTCGCGTTTTGTACCTATGTAAATTTTTTTTTATCGTTTTAACCCTATAGTGTGGGGTGTCGTTGGATAGGTCTTTAAAAATAAATAGGAGTTTGCAAACAACATTTTTTGATAAAGTGAACCATTTCGGAAATAATAATTTAGAAAGAACAAAAAACGGTTATTCCTTCTAACTTTTGAAAAATCGATCCAAAAAATATGAAAAAAATCATAAAAATAGTGCTTAATAAACTAATTCAAACAAAATTAAAGCAAACTTGATAAGTTAAGCCGTTTATGAGTTATCGCTAAAAGTCTTCCCTTTTTATTTTATTTAAAAGCCTGGCAACCCTTATTTGTGACCGGATTTTCGCAAGCAACCCTATAACCACATAATAGTGACCGGAAAAAGGTAGGCAACCTAGTTGATTTATATTGTACAAGTTGTATACTTTCCATTGGAACTTATTTCGTTTGTCAGACAAATCGGTAAAATTTGAAGAAAAAAATGTTTTTTTTTCAAAAAATAATTAAAAATAGTCTTGACAATATTTCTTTAAGCAACCCTATTTATTTATGTTCAGGAACATATTTTCTTTCATAATATGTAAGTTTCATCCGTCAGACATATCGGTGAAGGTCGACCATCTTAGACTACAAAGGCTCCCCGGTTGGGCTCCCCTATTATCATATACAGTTTTAAATGTTTATAACAACATAATATTTATAATAACTAAGCCTCTTTCCATTAAATGCACTGCCTCGAATATATTATCATTACCTTCTTAAGTCATTCATTACCTTCCCCAGTAAAATTGGAAGGAAAAGAAGTGAATGAAACCGATATGAATGAAGTTTTGGAAGTTTTTGTCGCCTACATCAGTTGGCATCAGACCTTAATTTTGCAGAATAAACCATCTGAAAGGCGACACTAAAACACTTCATTACGTATAATTATAATAATGTACACTTGCTACTTACTGTATAAATCACGCGATGGCGATGAAGACTAACGAGAACCACACTCCTTCCCGACCCGAGAGATCGTATATATTTTCGCTAACAGCGGCACACGGGCGTCCGCTACGAGATCACGCGGCCAACTGACTGACGAACAATGTGTTGCATCGGCGGTAGGCGCTATATACCCTCGCTATATAGCAAAATATAGCTAATCTATTTCTCGCGTCGGTAATGAAGAAATTACTTGAACCATACACTTATAAGGCTGTATAATTTTTATTATTTATTTCTAGCTTCTAATATTATACGATTTAAAACATAACTAAATAAGTCATTCATTAAACAAACAACGAATTTTCTATTTGTAGTATCTTAAGGTTAAAATGTAGGTCAAAGTTATATCTTCACGCGTTACATGTAGAGATGAATGAAAAAATTGGGTGTTAATTGTACATATAAAGAAAATACATACCTTTTTAGAATTGTTCATTGGAGAGACATATACTTTAGGCCCTATGTTACAACCTTGCATTAACAGATATTTGAAAACGCCACCACATTTTTGGTAAATTTCCGAAAACACCGATTTGCACGAAATGCGAGAACGACCCGTGTGCGTATCAAGGATTAACACAGACAAGACATCCTCTAGACTGAGCATAGTAGCGTTTCCCCCTCTGCCACAAATATACGGCAGTTATACTCCATCTTCGAGTCAAAGTGTCTTTGTGTGACGTCCGTGTCTTTAAACGGACCAATCACGGCACGGAACTCGCTCACCTCGTCCCCCAGTATTTTTGGCAGCAACGGTTTCATGAAATAATTGCTCTAAACTCCGTCTAGAGGATTCCTAGTCTATGAGGATTAAGGCAACCGACGTGGTAGAAGAGGGAAGTACGGGATGCGGGGTGGAGGGGGGAGAGGGGAGAGAAGAGGGACTAATCACCTCTGTCAAGTCCCTGACGGAGGCGCCTTTCCTGGCACGGGACATATGCTTTACAATACAATTATAATGGGAATCCAAATTTGTTTTGGGGTCAGCCAAATAATGTATATATATAAATAAATTAGAAGTCCGTTTGCAGGACAGTATGATATATGAATGGCACAATCACAGACCTAGAATCCGCGCTCACGCTTGACAGACAGCTTAAGTGTGCGAAAGGGAAGCCATCACGTATATGAACATCCCATGAGTGCGAAAGAGTCAGACTACCAATGAGAAAACGTAACCACTTTTGAGTTTGACGACGGCCGCTGACGGCCAAGAGCGTATCACGGTAATTTTCAAATTGAAAAATATACACGGATTAGGACGAAAAGTATTAAATAAAATAAAACAGTGAAGATGGTGTCTTGTAGTGTGCCGGGTTGTAGTGTCACAGGGCCAAATAATCCAAGCAAATACTCATTTCAGAGGATTTATGATATTCCGAGCGAAATTTTCATAACGATATTTTGTCAAATTAACAGCGTAAAAAGTGTAAGAAGCCGGTTTATACAGTTCATTATAAGTTTTTCTTCCTTTGTGTGCTAATATTTTATCATATTAGTCTATAATTTAAAATATTTTGTGTAAAAACATAATCTGTTACTTTACGATAGGGCTTGACAAAATGTTCATATGACAGTATCGATAACTTGTCGGTATATTAATAGCTTTGTAATTATTTCTTCACAAGACATCATTAAGATATTAGCTTTTATAACCGACTTGAAATAATAACGATTATACCTTTTTGAAGGTGCTCATGTTTAGCAATAAATTTAAACTTCACTTTCCCACACAGTAAGAGTTACATTAAGATAAATCTGCAAGGATTTTGATAGCACACGCAGTGCAAGTGTTATTTATACGTCTTAATGTCGTAGAATTTTAACGTTTAAAATAACACATTTGAAAAAGTAGTCGATAAAGCAATCAAACATCGACAGATTATTAATATGTTGTAACTTGACATCACTATTTTTGATCTCACATAGACAATTTACGCACACACTTGCATTTCATTTTTGGTCACACTTTTGAAGATTGACAGTTGTTCTTGTTCATCTAATTCTATGGGCACAATCAATAGCTGGTATATAAACTGTAGTACAATTACTAAAAGGCATGGTGCTCATACTCATATGTATTAGTTGGTTACTATCAAAACTCTAAAGCAATCCGAATTCCTTAAATATGCATATAATCACTTGTATTTAGGAACCAAGCATCAAAAATGAGTCGTCAATAAGTATATAATGAAATTGGCCATATGATTGGCTAATACTAGTACAAAACAGGCATCTAATAATCCTCAATTCCTCACCAATCCTTACTAATTTTATAAATGCAAAAGTAACTCTGCCTGTCTGTCGGTTTCCTTCTTCGCGCTTAAACCCCTGAACGATTTTGATGAATTCAGTATGGAGATATGTAATTTGAGTCCCAGTAAAGATCACACGATAGTTTTTACTTTTTATCCCAGCAATGATTGTGGCTGATTAAAAGGGTGTGGTTCTGGATGTTTACTATGAAAGTACTACTTCTACGAAGAGACGCAGAAAGGTATAGGTAAGTTATAATTATGAATTTGATGGCGCGACATCAACGTCGTAGCGTAAAACAATTCCTTCCTTTTTAAATTGCCTATTGATTTCCTTCCATCATCACTATCGCGAAAGCATCATCCCTATGATTTACACAGAACACACGTTATACACAGTACCATTCTGGATCCCGTACATACTGTTCGTTTTACGAGTGCTATAAAAACCTACTTCAAATGTAAAACTTTCTGGCCGGTTGAACCAAGCGACTTTCTTGCTTTTAAGATCATAAAACCGTTGAAGTGTATCGTTTTTATTAAAACGAAGGAGACTACATAAATTAATTAGGTAAACATAGAGGTGTATACTTTTTTGTTATGTGTTTTCGTATTATTCATCGGAATTCTAAACCGAACTGAATTGATACTAATTGAAAATTACTTACTAACAACGTCAAAGAGCTCTAACAACATTAAATCAATAATAAGTTACATAAATACTACAAAGACGTTCAAAGATAGTACCTACACATACAATGTAACGAATTAGTTGTCAAATTATGTAATTAGCAAATTAGACCATATCGGCCCAAAGTCTATAAAACAAAATAAAAAACTAATAAAATGCCATCGAAATCTTTTGATACCAGCTGCCGAAATAAAACAACCTCACTAATGTAATATCAACAAGTCTTAACAGCCTTACGAAGCACAATCAGTCAAACAGTAAACAACCGTAGTATTGAACTTGGCAACGGGTTCACAAATAGATCGCGTATAGAGTTCCCGCCTAAAGACACGGAGGCTTTCAGGCGTTCGTACAGTGGAGCGACCGGCACGCGACTGGGGCGGATCGATCCGCCCTGGCGCTGGCGGCACAGCCACGCTCCCGCGGGGATGCAGATGCACGCGCGAGAACCCGCGCCGCTGGATCTGGCTTTCAAATCCTAAATCATGCGTTATAGCGAATGAGATTCTGATCAAGGTTACACATGCAAAGTGAAAGATACGATTCCGTAAATTTTTGCCATCAATTCGAATAAAACGATAAGTTTTGTATGTAAGTACCCCCACCCCACCGTACAGTGGCGTTTGATTTTCTTATTAATTAATTTAATGTAGCGCTATACTGAAATATTAAAGAAAATTTAATTTGTCTCAAACTGTAATCATTTTCGAGACAAAGACAAAAACAAATGTTATGTAAAACAGAGGATTGACAGTTAGTTGTTGAAATAAAAAATTAAGTGCCGTTTCAGATTATCGAGTATGTACTCGACACTTTTCCTGCCACATCCTGTCGCCGCAGCTCTACATCCGCGCGCAAACACAAATTGAATAACTCACAGAAGATCCACGTATTCGAATCTGAAGAACGACGGACCATCTATTCGTGGCGAGCGTGTCCCTCGGCGGAGTGGGTCGCTCAAAGTGTGGCGAGAACCTAACATTTGCAATGTTTTTTTTCGCAGAGATCCTATTATATCTGGTGATATTTGAACATCTATCTTTATTATTTGCAGGCAATACGTTTTAAATATTTATTTCATTATTTCCGCGGTATGATGGAAGGTGGGTTCGTCCGTAGAAGTAGGCATGTGCTCAAAAGTGATATTTTTTACTTACTTTTAATTAAAATTTTGTTAAAACAAGAAAATCGGATATATATACGAGTATTTGGAAAGTATAACAAACTTAATTTACCTATGTCGATAATTATTTTTGAATACATGATTTTTATTTACTTTTCTTTAAAAAGTCATCTTCTGTTAACGAGCTTAAACTAGATTTTATTATAATCAGACCAACTGTATCGTCACCAAAGTTAATTGGGCCAGTTTAATTAGGGACAGGTAAAATGAATAAAATGAGTATTACCTAAATATTCACAATCCCGGTGTCCAACACACTCGTAATTTATCAGCAGAGCGTAGAATTTCATATAAATCGTAGTTGAATTTATCTAGATCCCGTCGGCAGGGAAGGACGACAGGGGCGATAATTAGTGCGATCGCTATTCTAAGAGAGGAGCCCGGCCCTTCCTCCGGCGACGGCTAAAAATGGCTCAATCAGTCAAACGAGCGGCGGGAATCACACGTCGGATGTTGTTAGCGATGAACACAGGCTGAAGTGCATCAAACTAACATGACAGAAAATAGCTCGAGATCTGAGAAGAAAACTACTCACGGCCTCTTAAAGTGGTTTAAAGACAAATGTACCTATATATGTACAATTTTATTAAATCCAACTTACTTACATAGAGTTTAAAATAAGTAAACCCAAATAGAAGACCGAAAATGACGACCAACCAACGACTGCAATAGGTATAGGTATAGCGTTCACTGACGGCAAAGTATTTATGTACTTTATATCAAGAATGCGGATATATTGGAAGAAAAGCGACGTAACTGTAAAATCATGCAGCAATCTCGTGAGCGCAAACTGAAACAATCCTTTGGGGGGTTCTGAAGCACCCTCGTAGGTTTGCCTGCGCTGCGCCACGAATAATGAATGACTGTAATGTGTTCTACTTTTTCAGTGTCAGCTTTCGCCAAAGTTGCAATAGATTTACTTTCAAATTGCGATTAGGTAGACAATCCGCCGCCAATTGCACTATCTAAAGTTTTCGAATCATCAAAGCTTATTAGTGTACCCCACAAACTTTGTTCGCGGTGTACACTTATGGGATCACATCGGTCTTGCAAATCAGCTATTTTTTTTTATAAAAACACTCGACAAACAGTAAAAACAGCAGATGATTCAATTGTTAAGTTTAAGTGATTGCTTCTTTCTTCGTTGACAAAAAAATAACTGTCAGACTAAGCAAACCTACAAACGTTTCTTACGTGAAAAGCAATAAAAACCTAATGATGGCTGAAGATAATATAATAAGTCATAAAATGAAGATTGAAAATACATTTAAGATAGAGCCTCAAAAACAGATTTATAATTTTCTATCGCTTGAATAAATACGACGAAATTTATAATCCCGGATAAAGGCGAGATCAGAAATTATCTGTATTAATATTTCACGTCGGTTATACCAGAATCTGGGAATAATACACACAAAAAAATAATTGACAGATACTTGAAAAACAAGTTACTTGTATCGTCATCGAATTTCATGAACTATCCTGATATTCGCGTAACTGCAGAAAATAGTGTACCTACCCAATTAGCGTGAGTTGTTAAGAAAAGTTAATCACTGTCCGTTTTGTGACGATAATTAGGCCTTAAATTTCAATAAAAACTTGGTTTTGGTGTTCATTTCATAAACTACAAACGATATTACAACGTAAAAAAGGCAAAAAAGTGATTGCCATACCTAAACACAAACTTTTAAACGATTAACTTTTCTTCAATACTCAGGCTAAGTACCAACCTAGTGTACCAAATATTTTCAGAAAACTCCTAACTAACAAACATTACCTAATCAATAGTTAATTTTTGTTAGCATTTTATAATCAAGAAAGAGAAAAGTTTTTGTAACACAGTTGTGCATTTCACCATAATTATTCCACAGATCCTAAAATAAAAATAGGCATTTTATAATTTATAAAGCAAACTAAAATTATAATGTCACCCCATTAAAGGCGTAAAACAACGGTCTGTCGCCCGGGCCAGCAATAACTCAGCCCGAAAGAAGATAATTTACGACTCGTAATCCTAACAACCGGAATATATCCCCGACAGGATACGGATATTTTATTGTCCTCTATGTGAGCTGTTAAGTTTTTAAAGTAAACTAATCTAATTTAGTGGGATTAATTACCGTCGAGTCAATAGATTTGTCAATATCTATTTCGTATATCATTCATTTTATCACATGTTCTCAGGGACATTCAGAACCGACCGATTCGTAGTAGGGTAATCGACGCTATTGTTGGCACCCCACAAACCGTTGGTAGCCATTTGGTCAGTTGGTTATTTTAAGGAAGCTGCGACTTTATATACCTACACACCAATGACTGTTACAGGCTGCAATACAGTCACAGACTGCGATATAACATATATTAGCATACATAATAGTGACGGCCAAAGTGGCATTGTTTATGGTCAATCTGGCTGTCACTATATATTTAGGTAATGCATAGTGTAGGTACGTATATTCTTTTGGGCCATGAAGTTATAATGTTTTAAACTGGAGGGAACTGTCACTTTTTTTGCCATACTAATTTGAACCTTATCACCGAGACAGAAAGTTGTTCGTACCAGACTAGAGAAAACGGTCCACTTGAGATAGAAAAACCAGAGCCCTGTGTCTCACTCGCACATGTTGCCAATGTTAAAAAGATACCACTGTGGTAGAAATCATATCAATATACTACTGAAATTAATTACCTTCTTATACAATTTTAGTGCTATATTCAGATTACAGTTCTGATAACTTTTAAGTAATTTGTAAATAATTATGATGTCAATATTATTAACTGATTAAACCAAACATGCGCACAACAAATAAAGCATTTAAATTTAACATGGTAGAAATCGTAGTAACTTTGAATATGAATTGGTATCCCAAACTTTTCGTGTATTTTCAAAATACGTAAATGGCGCCGCTCAGAATTTATTCGTAAAATATTAAAAAAAATGGTTAAAAAAATGTTGTGTGAGGGGTTGTAGAAGTGAAAGCTATGCTGATTGTGGAATATCTTTTCACAGGTAAGTCACAATTATTCAATTTTACGATAAAAATACAAAACGATATTGTCAAACTCATTAGGGTGACTATGATGTCGGCACGATGTGGATCGATCTTGCAGAATTATTATTACGTACTGAATGTAAAAAAAGTTTACATAAATAGGTATATCTTTATTTCGGCATGTTTAATTATTTGAGTGACGTAATGAGAGCTATATAATTGCCAAAATTTAAATCCAAAGTCCTTAAACATTACAGATTCATATTTATGTGATTTAAACATAATATTTAATTACTGAAACGTTGGTTCAAACTATTTACATATATGTAATCGATTCTATATAGACTGAACACACATTTCCGTCTGTAGACAAAGGCGGCAAATTTGAAAATTTTGTTGCAATCACAGATCTACGATGAGTACGATGACGCTTACGCTTAATGAATAGCTGAAGTGTGGAAAAGGGAAGCCATCACGTATATGAACACACCATGAGTATGATATTGATAGTGATAGGTAGTTTGTAAAATTATTAAGAGCATAAATAGTGAACCAAAAGGGCCCTCCACACCCGTGCGCGATTCGCGGCGCGAAGCCGCGATTCACGCACATAGTCTAGAGGGGGCTAAAGAGAATTTAGAATTCTCTTTGATCTAACTCTAATATGCTTATCTTAGTGACAAGCGCCTTAGTTAAAAACTGTAATAGACGGGTATACCGGTCCGCGACCCTGGACATCTGTCTCGCTCTCACATATAGCTGTGTTTTTAATGGACGTACGGCGGACCACCTTCGTCACAATTATAGCTGGTCAACCAAATCTTGTCATTAAAAAAAGGCGCGAAATTCAAATTTTCTATGGGACGATATCCCTTCGCGCCTAAATTTTTCAAATTTGCCGCCCTTTTTCTACTGTCAAGATCTGGTTGACCAAGTATAACAATGATCGGGATCCAATACGCTCATCCCATCTGTAACAGCTTTTATAACTGACTTACTTAATTAAAGTGGTATCCAGACGGGACTGATCAAATCAGTCGATTTGATCAGGAAATTTGCATTCCATAGATAATTACTATGAAAATTGGCATTTATGTGTCTGCACCTGCTGATTCGATTGGAGAATTTCATCAGATTGGCGAAAAATTGTCTTGTCTGGATACCACTTTAGTAAGGTTGTGTGAAGCGTTTTACAGAAGAGAAAAAAATCTATATCCATCCCTTTTCTGGAGCATTTATACTAGCATAGGGAAAAGACAGTATGATTCTCTACGACTATGCACGAATGAGAAAAATTTTTGGCCAAACTATACATTTAAACTTATCCTAATATCCCACATACATATGACTTATGGTCACCCTAATTAGAACGAGATGCAAGGCTCTGGTTTGACTTCTCATGTGGACACACTTTTTGGCCCGTGTACTCGATCCAGTTTATTCTCTAGGTCCGTGTTTTGGGCTCGATGCCATGTACGTCAGAATTTACAGAATACCCGATTTGTCCGGGTGTCGCCGTCGACAGATACGTCTGGGAGGACATCATCATCATATTCTTTTGATGTGTCCGTTTTATGTCTTATCAATTATTATTTATTATTTACATGTTCGAGTAGCGATTTTACTCGTACATAATATTTGCATTTATTCAATTATTAAGTACGAGTATGTAGGTATTTGTATAAAATGTAATATTTATTTATTTATTTGTTACGCAGTTAAGTATACAATTAAAATTTCTCTTATGGTTATAGGGAGAAGGACATTGTCGGAGTTGTAATAATACAACCATATTTCGGCAAAAGTACCTATAAAAGTATGGTCTTTGAGAGAACCAGAAACTAAGACCTCACGCACAAGAGGGCACCTGAAGGGTGGTATTTAATAATGCATCAGTTTACTTTGCGTATTTGCGGAGAGTCGAGGGGCGGAGGTTGCGCCGACTCATGCTTTATTAAACTAAGAAGAGATATCGACTAGCCACTCTCTCAAGCTCGTACAGCATCCAGTCGAATTATTGTAAAAGATACCTTCGTGTATACAAAAGTAAGTTTCAATTTAAAAACACCGGTGGCAAGTCACATGAGTTGGGTGAAATAATCAGTCGATATATTCTCCGCGAGTGATCCGGCACGAGCTCAAGGATATTTACGGGCCTCGCGACTGATATATGAACCCGCACTTCCGTTCTTACCGTTTGCTTACGGCAAATATAGACAGTTTTTTACCAAAGGAACCATATCGCTCATATTTCAATCGCTACTGCATAATTTGTACCGGTGCCAGTTTTTCTGAGTAATGGCCTACCTGACGGCTCTACGTACCCTAACAGTGAGATATGTAGGCGGAGATAGACGTAAACGCGAATGTAACCTCTGCGCCGCCCAGAAATAGGTCCTTTAGAACTTTAGACAGGATTCGGCCGGAAACCGACTCTTCACGTAATCCCATAGACAACTGTAAAGAAAGTATTTATTTCGTACTTTAATGTAGGAGCAGATTGACGGGGAAGATTTTAAATCTATTCTAAACGTAAATTTTGTCATTTACAAGTGGTTACCTGTCATAGAAAACGGTCCACTTTTTATGGAAACTATAATCATTGTGAATTTGTTGTGAATATGTATTAGCGGCTTTCCAATAATAAGAGTAAACAAACATCGCAATTTTATTTGATTGATTATTTATAAAAAGTACCTGATATTCTTTCTTTTTGTCAAAACTAATACTTTTTGCTGTGGGTTTTCAATACAAATACCTAACCCTACCATTTTTTTTAAGATTCAAATGCACACAGAAAAGAGATAGTTTTCTAAATAAATAAAGGAACTTTGAATTTTGGAAATGGGAAGTTGCGTCATCCATACAATATTACCAAAATTATTCCATGTGGAAATTTCGCAAATCTGGAAACTTTCCGACGGCACATGAGTACGCGAGGGTTAGTATGCGCGTCTCGTGCGCAGGTCTGCGGGTAATTAGGTTACGGTCCCCACGCACCGCCCGCGGGCTCTCTTTGATTTCACTTCAAAGCCATGCACTCTTCGCAAATGGTTCGACGGGCTGCATCGGTTAGCTGTCTAACGACACCTATACTATATAAAATGCTTTTATAGCAAACTTGAAAGAAATAAAGAAGGTACGAATAATTACCATTTACTACAATAAAATAGGATTTACTAAAATGAAATAGAGGACAATTTTTTTTATAAACCTACCGCGTTCACCGCTTTCGTTCTGAAAATGAAGTGCTAAAACATTTGAAGGGGTAAACGGAGGATGCGTGGCGCTCAACCGCTTACTCTGAGGGCCCTTGACGACTGAAGTGTTTGCAGATAGATAACAGACAACGCAGTCTGCAGGTGGAAGAGTTTTTCATTCGATAGTAATCATTATAAAAAGCTGTATCTTAAACAATCGCGACTGGAAAGTGCCAAGAAAAAGAAAAGTGGGTTTACAAATTGAAATGGTAAAAAATGCAATAGAACTCCAATTATAAAGGGATCTGCTAGATTTTGATAATATATGTATTATGCTAACTCCACTGACATTACCACCGCGATGAGCGAGTCCAACTTACATTGCGCCCGAATTTTAATTTTAATAACATAAGTTCCATGAGACTGACATATTAAGTAGGTACATTAAAAAGGCTCTTAATATATTTAATGTAAGCCCAGATTGTTTACGAAGAATATGCCAACGCAAGTACCAAACGTAACATCCATTATTTCTAGATCCATGGTATACTATACCAGCAGTTAGAGCCCGCGGCGCGCCAGAGCGCTCGTTAGTACGTACACAAACAGATACCCCGAAACAAGTCCGGAACAATTCTTGCAAATTTACTGATAAATGTCCGTCTGCTTACATTTCCGAGTCTAGGGGGCCATAGAGGAATGTCTGCGCTATTTACAGGCCAATTCGAATGTACACTGCCATCAGAATCATGTTATTTAGTTAGGTATCGTGTGTCTCGCCCACGCCAGTACATGTACGGACAGGCACGAGCGGAATGCACGGTAACTATAGTTCGTTTTTTTTAGCATTAGAAAGAACTTACAAGAAGATAAGCGATCTTGACATGTCTTTTAATTGAAAAACGCTTTTTAAAAATCAAAAACTATTACTTATGAAAGCAGAAGAATATAAATGATCGTATTAGATTCATAATTGTTACATATTTGCCGTAACTTATTTTAAAAATGTGTTTTTCAATTAAAAGACACATCAAGATTGTTTACCTTATTTCTAATGCTAAAAAAACGAAGTATAAATAAAATAACTCAAATATAATTCTGATTGCAGTGTACGTTCGAATTGGCCTGTTAGAAGTAGATAAATAATATGCTACCGCTATACTGTGACCTTCACTGCAAAATAAGCTCTTACAAAAAATGTTAATAACGCACGAGTTCATTTTCGTGATATTATGCCTATCAACTGGGATTGTAGCTTTATAAATCTCACAAAAATAATACTGAATTTGGTCAGTGGCAACTCATTAAGTTTTGCACTCTGTTTGGGAAGATTTCCTACACGATTGTCTGGGTAAATCCCGATAGCAATTAAACCACGTAAAATTAGGCAATTGGGCTATTTGGGCAAAATGTGATGCGGCATAACATTATCTGAGAATCTAATATTTCTGATAGGGACGCAAGTTAGTTTTCACTGAAAATAGAATAAAATTACTTGTAAAACCGTCAGCTCTTGGCATAGAATAAATAATAGTACTAAGTATAATATAATATATATAATAATAAGTATAATATATATAATAGTGTAAGTTATACAGAAGACTCACTCTCTAACAAAACGCGTATGTTACGATCAGCACAGATATGGCCGCTAGGTGGCGACAGCGCCACGCGCGGCTTATGGCTTTCCCCAAAATTGGGGCCGAACGGATGTACTTTTAGCTACCTGTAGCAAAGCGACGAAATCGCGGAGTGAGCCACGCCTGCTCTTGGTAGGTCGTCCCGCCGGCTAAATCCTGCAGTGTCATTCTGCCCACGTCGCACTTGTAATCAGGCCCCCGACTTGCATCGACTAGCGATTGCACATTAAATTACAAATAAGAGCACGAACGCATCCTGACGCCTCTCTAGGTACTCGTATTTATTGGTTGGCGACATTTGGACGCTTTGTGTTTATTTTGTGTTCTTACGGAGTACTGAACAGTATGCATCAAAAGGTTCAAAAGTAACAGATTCGACTACGTTTCAAAAGTAATATCATTCTCTAACAGCTTACAAAAAGAGAGTAGTTTTTACCTAAGTACTTGAAAAAGGTTCGAAGATACTAAGGTATATAATTATTACGGAAACAAGCTGTTTGTTGTAATTATTCCAATTAGGTATTAGGTATAACAACACCGGCCAAGTGCGAGTCTGACAAGCGCCCCAAGGGTTCCATGGTCACACTTTTTTTACAGTTTAATTTTCTTCCTTACAATCGACTGCCCTACGAACGTTTGCAAGGAACTAGAACCTATTTTTTTTTTCAATTTTAGGCGCATTGGATTCGGCATCAAGTTTATTACATAACTTCAAAATTGTCTAGGCTAAAATTGCCTTAAAATTATAAAACGTACGTTAGGTACCTAAGGTACCTTAAATTACATATATCTATGTGGGCTATTTTATCAGCGGACACATAGGTACTAAAATCTATAATATACGACTAAGCTCTGTTATATAGAGCTTTACAGAGTTTTAATTACACACGCACCTATGCATTCACCGATAGGTTTTAATGTGAACTCTAAACTACATTTGTATAAAACACTGCGCAATTATTTTTACTTAATGAGCCTATTCGAAAAAAACAGCACGATTGCTTTTGAATAATGTGCTTATTGCTAAGTATTACTTATATCGGTAGTATATATTAACCTACATATATCATTATTCTAATATGGTACAAGCACGCCATCTAACGATGAATAGCCGAACGTCTGAGTAACTGCACCGTTTCACCCGTGAAACAGTGGTTTCAGTTTGTACCGCTCAACAACAGGTGGCGCTGTCTAGTCTACGTATTTTCTTGCTTTGTATACTATCATTTTTTATTTTAATTTATATAAAATATGTGTCGTAATAGTTATTTTGTAAGAGTGCAAATAACAAAAAATGAGTTTATAGGTATATAAGATGAAAGTAATGATTGGTTATCTTCATATTAAATTATTAAGTAAAAAAAAAAATTTTTATGAAAAGTCAAAGGAAGTCGGAGAGTCAGTGGTGTCACACATGCACGCTGCCGGTCATTGGATAAAAAAACACGTAAACATAACCATACAGTTTTCAAAGAAGATGAGGTCAATACCATAAAGGTCAATTTCCTATGAAACTTTGTTCTGTCAAAGCCACCTATTGTCTACCTATGTACCTGTTTTTAACAAAAAAATCTAAAAAAAAATCGAACTGTACTTGGATATGCAGTGGAAATTTAGTGGTTATGAAGTGCAAATCTCGCAAAACGAGGAACATAATAAATATATTATACTCAAAGAGTAACAGCTAGAGCGGGCGTCTTAGCATGGTGACATGAATAATGACGCCCGCGAACGGCAGCTAAATTATCGGCAAAAAATAGAAGCAATGTTATTTCTCGACTCGCCTTTAGAGTTGGCAGTTTTAATTTGTTTACCCAACTAAAATACATTACTCACCTTAATTTGTTCGACAGCTTTCTTGGCGAGTCCGGGGTCCAAGATCTTGATGTCGAGATCCGCTGCGCATCGCTTGGCTGTCTCGCTGAAAGCTGAAGCGTTCGCGTAGTGTGCCGGTGATTCCTCACTGGTTTCCACTGGCGAATTGGGAGACAGGATGCCACTATCGCTATCACTAATGTTCACTGATTTGCGAGCAACTACCCGCCCTTCACCCGATGGTGACTTGAGCGGTATTCGGGACTTTTCACCGGTAGGTGACTTTACAGGAATACGTGACTTGGAATGCTCTTCTGGTTTGAATCCAGTGGTTGGATCGAATATTACATAGTTATCTTTATCGCATCTCACTCTGTTATTTACAGTCACAGTGTATTTCTTATTTGGACTCAGATTTAGAAAAGGATCTTCGCTATCGACTGGGCTTTCGGGTATTATAGATTGTATTTTAGGAGTAATTTTCGGAACTGATTTCCCATCTATAGTTCGCCTCACCACTGTGTCGTTTGTAAACCTTAAACGAACGTATTCATTGGATATGGTTCTTCGTACAGGGGATGACAACAGCGGAGACGGTTTATCCTGTAGATTTCCTTTATTTTGGAAAAAGTTTATTTTTGGCTTCTCCATGGCTCTCGCCGGCGAAAAAGGCAGTTTTAATTTGGAAACAACTTTCTTTTTTGCACTGTTAGAGCTTAAATCTACTTCAGGACTTTGTATAGTACTTTTATAAATAGGTAAAACACTACATTTTTGATCAGTTTTGAAAATCTCCTTGGGGGATTTTGAGGTATTTTTTACAACGTCTAATGACTTAAGTTTTCTAATTGGTGCTGGAGTCCTGAGCTTTTTCTCTCGATTTTTCTTATCAATATGACCTGATTCAACAGTAGTCGCCGCGCCTGCTTCTTTAGTAGCCAAGGATTCTTGTACCTTAATAAAAGTTTTGCTTCGATCACACATGAACGGTTCATTTTGAGCAATTGTAAATAAGTCATTTTCATTTGGATTTGAGAGAATATTGTCGATAACTATATCTATGTCAGAAGATTCCGAATTGCTCTTGGATGATCTGTTTTCATTGATGATGCACGATATTCTTTCTTCGACGTGTAGAAGCTGGTCAGAGGCGTCGCTACCGGCGGTGCTGCGGGCCGAGCCACTCCCGGAGTCCGAGGGAGTCTCCACCTCGAGGATGGGGTCACGGGTGCGCACCGGGCCCCTTCGCGAACTTTCCGGGCACGACGACCTCCTCTTGACGGTGCCTGTGTCGGCTGAAGACAAATCCCAATCTAAGCTCGGAATTGAACACTGGACACCACTCTTTTTAGGTCGCCTAGGGCTAGTCATTATTGTCAAATCACATTATAATGAATTCACACTAATACAAATCAATCAATCAATCATAGGAAACTGATATGTAACTATGTATAATTACACTTATAATGTATGTGCACAATTATGTTGAAGGTTATGGATCATCGTACTTTTATCGTTAACATTTATGGCTTGCAGATATTATTAAAAATGTATTTGCAGTATCATGCGATGTTTTTATAGGACGTAGCAGACCCAACGAAGGTAGCTACCGGCGGAATCAAACGCGAGCATGTATTGTAGCCGAGCTCGATTGTTATCTAATTACAAACTCGCCACTCGGCCGCCGCTGGGACCGACGATACATTTAGTTACTTCCACTAATGGAACCGTTATTTACTCGCACTGGATGATGCCGCGCGATAAACGAACGTTAACTACTTTAATGGCACATTTTCACCTTTAAAGTTACCGTTGTGTATAACTAGCGACCGTGTGTCATTGGGACCGATCAACGTATGACAACATATTATGGATTAAGAATTGTAATAAATCGACTTGTAATAAATATTTATTACTAATAATTCGAAAGTTTTCAGGCAGTAGTTAAAACAAAAGAATCAGAACAAAAGTGAACATTTAATATTCAACATTAGGTATACCTATTCAAAAGGATCTATTTTCAATCAATTGTACCTTACCTACCTACCATATTCACAAATATTTGCAAAATAAAATCCAACGTAGTATCAATCAACTCTGCCACGCAGCTCCAATATTTGCTATCGATATAAATTCCGCATTTTCAATCGCATAAAACTGTTGTCGGCGAATACTTTCATGTGAAATTCAACACGAGCGCACGTAACGTGTCTTTGCTCCGACGTTCACGTATTTCACTCAGACGCAGACCGGGGCGGAAGGTAGTTTTTACGTCGACCGACGTGCCGCCGCCGCATCGTGTTGTCGACCAACTACACAAACGCATACACTGTTGTCTTACAGAACATCAAATATGGTTTGGTAGGTGACTTGTAATAATTATAGGAGGTCGTCGTGAGTTCAAACCTCGGCTCGTACCAGGGTTTCCTGCACTTTTGAAAATTCAGGGTTCTAGCTTTAGCCATCACAAAATTACAGGACGTTGAAAATGGCCTGAATCACCTGAATGGCTTTGAAAAAAGGATGGTGCGGCCGTGCCTCTTTGTTTTGCTCGACTTGGCAGATATAGCTATTTATTCACGCTCACTATCTAGAGCACGTCAGCAAACTCAACGGGCGATTCCGGGGAATTATTCCCAAGTGCCATCGCCGTAACCTAATTACCCAATAAATAAAGGCCGTAAATATTGCCAACCAATGGGGGAAGCAAATTCTGACACACAACCAGTTTACAATTCATATTACTTGTATTAGGTATTTGTATGTTTTAACAATGTTTTTTTTTTTTGTAATTTTAAGGCGAAATTAGCTTTAACGACTTTCTTTTATTATAAACTAAAATGAAACGAAATATGTTCTTAAATGAAAATCGATCTCGTTCAATCTGCTGTAAAGTAGGTGACCGGGAGTATGTCCGAAAGTAAGTAACTACTGTATTGGCTTGATTACTAGGTCGCTTTTTATATTGTTTAAGCTACTTACTAATTTGTCCGTTACAATGAAATATTATTGTATGAACCACGTTGTTTATACATATTTAATACAACCTCCATTCCTAAATACAAAGAATCTGTTATACGTGGGTCATACTGAAAGTTTCTGGATTCTGATATATGTAAGAGAAAACTTATTTTTTCTAAGTGGCCAGTCCAGGAATTTTCAGTATGACCTAAGTATAATTTAAGTCAGAATGTAACTAAAGTTTGGTATGAATTAAGTGTGTTTTCGGTTTGAATACATTTACGTATGTTATAATTTTCAGTTATGTACCCGAACCTTGCCAAACGAAACCTTATAACAAACTTACCAAAGCTCCACTATTCGTCTGTCGGTCTTTCTGTCAGGGGTCTGTATTTTGAAAATTGATTACAATTTTATTGTACTTGTTTATTACTAACTACAGCCTGCGTGACAAGAAATACGAGTAAAGGCCTGTTTACACATTGATAAGTGATTTGTGCGAGTTTATACATTTGCTACTAAACGCAAGTATAAATTATATGAAGAAGTAAAGACCAAGAAACGTTTTTTTTTTTTTAACTTAACAAGTTAAGTAAATCTTCCATTTTGCGTGGTTCGGCATCATTGGTATACATTCTCGTAGTAGAGCTTAAATCGTACTATACATAGAACTAAATCTCGTTTAGGCGGCGTTTGGTCCCCAGCCAGCCATTCAACTTCCAAGTTCGCCTTGCACCATACAATGCGTATTTTACGGAGTTTTAGTAGGTAACTTATACATTTTAAACATATTTTACTTAAGTATGTTATTAGGCACCAACCAAGGCACAATCTCAGTCCTTGCGATAAATTTGTTGATGTAACTCCAAATTCGTTATTGCCTATTATGTTTATTGCCTAAATGAAAACTTACTCAATAAGAAATTAATAATATAAAGGAAGGGTTTACACCAATCTCATGAGTTGTTACTATACATATACGTTATATATTATGGAGGTAAAGGAATTAATTTCACTGAAGCATCTACTATAACTTAATACTCAAATCCGCAGGCGGATAATAAATAAACAGCATGGCTTTCCTTTCCAAAATACTTGTCCAAGCGGTTACTTATTTAAATGTAGCATGTTAAAATAACATATTTTACGTTTATTCTTTCTGTAAACGTGAACTTCAGACTCCAGGCTATGCACCCCGGTTCGTCTGTTTTAAATGATTTACCGGCGCAGCGCAGCGAATATAGCTTTCGGAAAAGGTAATCCCCTTTAATGGCGCTAGTAGATTTCCCAAACAAGGGAAACATTCTGCCTCTATCCAACCCGACATTTCGAACAAGGACGACACAATGGGTTTGCAGGAGTCAGAATATAAGACGCGTACGTACCTCCCCGGCGATATCCGACTAAATGGGTCAGGAAGGCGAAGTTTACGTCGCAATTTAGCATTAGGGAAACCGAAACGCAATAAAATTCGCGCTATAGAACCGGAATTAGGAAATTATACGGGAGTTCCTCGAATCCGCCCCAAGATCTTTTAAACGATATTAACTCCATAAAGTGCATTATGTTTTTAATCTTCCTACAAAGAGAATTGTGTTACCTAAACGTACATTGTCAGAAACATTTTTTAGATTTTCTTATGTTAGAGACTCAGATAGGTACTCTGCTTAATAAAGACTTTGTGCCACATAATATATAAATGAGATTCCCGCGGACATGACGGACACAGCAAACAAAGCAAGTGGACTCTGTCACCGCTTCATGATTTATGTCTTAATCTAGCGGCTAAACTCCCACCGAACTAATATCAGCTAAACAAACCGGCGATGCCCTTTTCGTGGCCAATAACGGGGACTAATAAAACACAATGCACCAAGCACACAATGAGGGCGTCTACACATTTTAGCGTGGTATTAACACTAGAATATTTGTCGAAAAGAAATATTATTCCGGCTGCTCAGATTCTCAAGCTCATATCTGCATAAGCTTGATTTTCAAATATCGACTCTATTTTGATTTACGCTCTGTTGCTATTGCAGATATTCTGTTAAATGCTTACATAAGAGTTTGTGAAGGCAAATGGACAATATGCATCGAAACGGAAGGGCGCCTCCCCTGGCGACTAGGGAATGCATTCCTGCACTTGCAGTCCCCGTCTACACGTACGCACAAGCACACATTGACATCGTGCACTTTCCATGTCGCTGTGTATTTTCACACACACCAACCACTAAATACTTTCAGTCAAGTTTAATTAAGCAGCTTTAACATCTTGAGGAATGTGATTGGCTTATACAAACCAAAGCATTGCAAATATCGTGATTACGAGTAGTGTGAAGCTTAATATGTATGTTGTAAATGGATCTCTAATGACATGCTAATGAACGGCGAGCGATCTAACGATACTAACACTTTACCCATGATTAACTGATTAATGGGTGACCTATACTCTACGTCTACGCTTTGTACGCCCTATGCTATGTAAAAAAACGTATCTTAAAAGAGGTTCTACTTAAGAGGGAACGAGGGAACTATAGCACGTGATCGTCAATACAAAAAGAGAACACGTTTTTCCGCTTCTAAATATTTTCCATTCTCCATGATTTTTTTGTATGTCATTGACAAAATGAAAAACTAGGTTTATAAGCTATCCTTTTTTCAAAATTTGCAATACAATTTTTTTTACAAAGCGAAACCTATAAACCTAGATTATATTATTATGCTGAATCGATAGACGTCAAAATCAAAGTGATACCTATGTTAAGATTTAGTTAGTGGAAACCGTTTTCTCCCGAAATGGAAATTCTATAAAAGAAAGTACCTTTTGTCAGCAGCTATACTTCCCTCTTAAGCTAAGCGGGCAGACAGGCCGATGGATGCACGGAAATGGAGAAACTTAAAACTAACGAATTTAATTTATTGCGATAGTTTAAAACATCAAGCTTCATTTCTGGCTCACTTTTGTAAAAAAAAAATCTTATGTATGGATTAAGCATGCTAGCGTCTTAAATGTAAAAAATAAGCCAAAATATTACAAATGATACCACCGAATATTCGCAGTCTTCTGTAAGCGCATAGTATCACACACACACAATCAAACACAAGTGCATTCAACACTCTCGTGTAGGGGAATTTTCGATTAAATATTTAGATTAGGTTTTTCGTGAGCCATTTATCATGGTTTAATTGTGCAGGGGCTGGCGCCTTTTACTCAGACGAGAGTAGCGGTCACCGTCTTGTGATCTTTTGATATGGTAATGTAATAAAAAAACAGAGTTTCTGATATCACACCCTTCTGTTTGGAGCGTTATTTTAAATCATTGACTCGGATGCTGCTGCGGGACAGACATTTGTATGCAAATATTAGCGAGTTCGTTTCCGTGATGCGATCTTCATTCTTTCCTTGTTTGATTCGAATTTCTGGCTAGTATATGTAGGTAATGGTATTTATCAATCGTAATAGTACACATTCAAAATACTTAAATGAAGAAACAGTTAGGACCAGTCCAGTGGCGCCCTCATTAGGGAAATTGTTTTTCTGATAAACGAATAATTTTCTGTATAAGATAGTGAATTAATATTGTTGTCCTACTCCTGTCTTACGAGGCTCTTAAAGGCAGACTTTTGAAATGAATATGTAATGTAATTTCTATCTAATCAACATTAAATTAAATGATCTACTAAGCATTTGAGCATTCATATTGTGGCTACCTACTTTGTTTCTTTCCCAAAAAGCCGTGACAGTTGAACTTACGACCCATGATATACGAGTATGGATAGTGACGTGCGCTATGCGACAAAACCCAATTTACGCTGCGCAGCCCTACAATTATTTTTTCCCGGTCTGGGGTGCACACGTTACGTCCCATTACAGAGGGATCAGTATTGTACGTACGTGTACCGCGTAACATTCGTGGGCTCCGATAGGGTTCACCGTCGTCGGATGAACCATTCGAAGCAATGTTAGTTTAAATTGTTATTGCGATAAAAAAGTTCATTTAAGTTACAAAGTTGCGGGTGTATAGTAAAACTATTTTATGTTGTAGACATTCTATTTGTCGCCATAAATATATTTCATTATTTTCCGTTAAGTATAAACATAGTTACTATTTTTATAACTTGAGTAAATTGAATAGGAATAAACTGTGAGCCGAGCCAGAAATACAGGAGGCCGTATAAATACCTCTGCAGCAAGACTTCGCGCCTGGTCCGCGCCCGCGCTGCTTCAGTAATCCCTTCGATGCGAACCTCTTTCCTATTTATATGCAGATTCCATGACGGACCATAAGTTATCCGCTCACGCTACCGGATCATACCCTTAATGACGCCCGGATAAACGGATAAAGTACTCAAATGGGGTGCATTTTTACCATAATGTAACTCTCTCGCCGTATTCGGAGGTTGTAATCAGCGGCGCGGAATTAATTTATACGAGGGCAGCATGTTGTTTTTAAATTATTAAAATATGGTTGACAAGATTAAAAAGATTATTCTTGTTAGTGATTTTCTTCTCCATTCGCAACACAATGTTAATAGTAGCAGTAGTAACTAATTTATTCACAAAAAATTCACCACACCAACTGTACTCGTAAAACATTACAAATCAAATTCAAATTAATGTTATTATTTAAATATTTATCATTCAAAATCATCACTACTCTATCAGCCAACATGAGCAAACAACTCAAAATTTGCATCAGATTACTTTGCCACACATGTGGTGAAAAAACTTTTTTTCTTGATATGACTACAGAAAAAAAATGCAATTTTTTATTAGTTAAGTTTAGTCGCATCTAAATTATAATTAAACCATGGCGAAATTTACAAGCCATATTTAATAAATTGTATACGAATATTACGGATTTAAACCCTGTAATATTTTTTTAATGCAGTATGCTGCCCTAAAACGAATACCACTGCTTATGACGTACGACGGACCTAGGTGTTCGATATAATAAGTAAGACTTAAAAGGTTTTATAGTATATTTTAACGACAGGTCTTAAAGTGAAATGGCGGACTCTATTAATGTAGGTAACAAATTATACCAAGAAATGCTATTAACACGTAAAGGGTAATAATGTACCTTTTCAATATCTAAAAGGAGTAATTATTAATTCTTCTATGGAAAATTGCGGTTAAAATTGCCTGCAACGTAAGCAAATTTTGATTAAATTAAGCTATATTATGAGGGGAGACGCGTTTGAGCGAAAGTAATGAAAGTATGGTGTACGGGGAGATCGTCGACTCTGTAACTAAATTAACTGATTCTGATTACAATCCTAAAGGGCGCGTTTCATCGACTTACTACATAACATAATTCATATTGTATATTGTTTTGGTAATACTACACCTAGTAACTCATGTAAATACTATAAGTGAGATTATTTCGGTTTTATTTATTTACTCTTAACGATTTTTAGAATGATGACTTATGCGACAGTAATCAAGCCTCTACGTAGTTCGGCGTAGCGCTACGAGCATTGCAAAACTGGGAAAACATTTAAAAAGGCGTATTCACTACTCGTATCGTGGATCTGCGAAAATAGTTTTGAATTCTTATTAATTATTCATTACGGCTACCATCAGTTTGGCACTGACATAAACGCCGTCGAGAACGTAATTTACTTTCTATACATCTCGCTCTTACTCGTATATTTGTGCAAACGAGATGTATAGAAAGTAAATTACGTTCTCGATAGCGTAAATGTCAGTTTTGACACTTGTCAGTGACTCATGGTACGGGCTTAGAACTCAATACCTAATAACGTGGATCCGCGTTCCGGGTTCTGGCATATAAAGGTTAAACTATTCAGATTGTAAAAATATGATACTACTTAATACTATTTACATTTCGGAGCGGCTTGACCTTTATCTGTGCTTACATTGTATAATTAGGGTAACTTTAATTAATGTAGCATTGCCTTCATACTCGTAGGAACGGAAGATGAATAGGCGTGTTATAATGAAAATGTCTGAGAAGCAGACTCTCAATCGCAGCGATAGGTATTTGACCGACGACGTGCGGCTTCTCGGCGTCTGGCCGTCACTGCTAACTGATGACCCTTCCAGAGCCTCAGGCGTGGCTAGGGTTGCCAGGTGGTCTTGCAATCTCAGGTTTTCCCGTTGTTCTACGTCTTTTTCTGAACTGAATAATACTGCGTGATGTGGGGCAAAAACGTGTTAAGGGGATTATAATTATACTAAACAAAACCAATGGAGCTAACCATAAATACGCAAAAAATGAACACCTGGGCCCGAAGTAGGCGAAACGTATGAGGCCAGGTGTGTATTGTTTGGTGGGGAAACATTGCTCAATGTGTCCATCTTAATACATTTTTGACATTCGGGATCACGATTCCAAAATCACTCGGTATGGTCAATGACTTGTTTACTTTTGATTCCAACGTTTCAAATTACTTATTAAATATTTTCTCGATTCTAGTAATTTCATTGTTATATCCCGTACGTATTTTCTCACGTAAATAAGTTACCTTACGTTTACATTACGACGATTAAAGCAACTTAATTTGTAGCGATTCGTTCTATTTTCACGTCAGTGGAGTTAAGGTAAACGAATCTGTTAAGCCAATTTCAACTGAAATCTCAATTCGAGTTGATAATGTTCAATGTTCATTTTAACTTTATCTGACCATCTTCATGTGTAAGTAGCCATGAAAATATTAATATGCAGTGTATAGTCTAATCTAAGCAAGTATAATTCGTATTTTAGGTATGGTCAGGTGAGGTAAGAGGAACTATGGGGGAAATTGGACACTGGTAAGGAAAATAAACAGTTAGAGATATTTATAGATATTAAAAACTAAATTAAACGATAAGACATTGCTTGCATCTGTAACACAAGGTGATTCATAAATAAAATTAACTTAAAAATATTTACGTAGAAGGACTTTTGTCATACGGTTTCCCTTACCCCGAGAAAAATAAAGTATGTTTCCCTTACCCCACCTGACCTAACCCCGAAATCTTTCAAGATACCAGAGTAAGAACTTGATGAATCAAAATCTGGCAACCCTGAACGTATCACGCGCATGGAGTGCTTTTCAGTATAATGACTACTACTAGGTGCTAGTGCTAGGTGTTCAGTCCATGAACTTTGATCTTGATTAATGGTGATGGATAGAGCAGTTAAATGAAATCAACTCATTTATTTGAACACATTAAATAGCGTGAAGGAACTCATTAATTCATTATAAATTATTATATACTTGAAAACAAATATTTGGGAAATTATCGATCTACAATAATTATTTGCCTGACAATTAAGTTGCAATTAACTGTGAATATGGATTTTTCTTGGATCGATGGAATAATTTACATGGCTCTTTTTCAATAATTTAACGACCGGGAGCTAACGTTTTCTGTCTGTAATTATTCAACAACATCGTAAATCAGGAGTCGGGTCAAACATTTTGTTAATTTATGAGCGCCGGTCAGCGGTCATCCGGGATCAGGGTAATACCTGTTGAGTTACCGACGGCTTAGCTGATGACCTGTCCCGTCCAAGCGTGTTGTTCCCGTCGCTTACTGAGGGCAGGTCAGTTAAACGGTTTGGTAATTTCAAATATGTACCGCCACTTTGAGTTTCCAATGTGACAGCCATCTGTAATGGCGGCATCCTGCACTGCGTGGAAGTTTAATATAAAGCGTTGCCGCCGATAACGCAAACTGATCTCGAGATCACAATACACTGGTTTATCGGAGAGTTCGGCTTGCATGCACTCAAATCATTAATCAATGGAAGATTTGGAAGTACACGGACAGTTCTATCACTCACAAAACGTTTTGATTCGAGTATTATTTTGTCCCCAGCATAACTATAAATCCGAGATTTGTTACACGGTGCGTAATCACAGGTCATACTTACTGGTTCGCATGTCGAGATGCTATGGAGCTATGTACCTAAATAACACCGATTTTAGTTATAAAGGATACCGTAAAGTTTGGCAATGGCGGGTTAATTCACTTGGCTGGTCCGTAACGTCATCAATAAGTGAACAAAACTATGATAGTATTAAATTTTTCTTAATACAAACTTTAAAAATGTAGACTAAATATAGGTACGTTATTTGGTCTGAAATTGCAGATATTAAGTAGGTATACCAACTCATAGCTACATCTCTTGTGCCACTTCTTATGAGTCGAGGCGTAGTGTTTACTGTTTAGTCTTTGCGCTGTACTTACGACCAGTTTTGCATAGTAAAAAGTGTAAGGTATTATACACATAAAGATATGCGTAAGTAGGTACCCATACGAAACAGAAGTGTGATGCAGGTACGGTTACCGGTAGGACAGTAAATCCTCGGGGATTCCTTGGCGGGTAGGCTTCGTGCTGGGGCCCAATTAAAGGTGCAGTATAATTAAAACCGGATATATTTACGATAGTTAAGACAGCCTGGCGCCAGGGGTGCGTTGATTTACGGTCGTCCTTGATTTTAACCCCATTTTGCCGTAAACTTTACTACGGGGTTATGTCTGACCGAGTTTTGATAATTTATGTACCTAAGGACATATTCAATTTAATTTAAGCAAACATAATATCTGTATCTTTATTGCATTCCAAAAACCAATTCGTAAGTTTTCCCAGTAGGTCATCATTACGAGTTGACTCCATACGTGAAAACATATAATTACATCTAGAAAAACGTTTCTGATATACAAATGTTTAATTGTTAAAATATCTTGATGTCATCGCAATTGTATTGTTTATTTTATGACAGTTTATTTTATTTACGCTAAATACATGTGAGTGCGGTAAAGTTCCGTTGTGTTCAAGCCAACGCCATCTTCACGTGGACCCAGACAAAGGTAAACACTTCCTAGCGGCGGTACAACGTATCGATTTGCCATCAGGAAAAAGCTTACCGTTAATTTTTAACGACACTGCCCCTACTCCCTAATTCTTTGCGATTACATCTAATATTCAATAGTTATCATCAAACATTAAGATGCAGCACAGATCTAGCCTGCTTCATTTATGAATAACTCAATGGAAAGCTTTTTATTGTGACTGTGTCAATAACTTTCTGAATAATGTTGAATAAGTAACAAACAATGAGATTTCTAAAAATTTGATAAGCGGTGCAGGTGCACACTATATACGAAGGTAACCGTGCTTTAAACACATATTTGCCAGTTAATCATTTGTATCCTCATATGACAAAAAATATCTTAATATGTAGCTACCTACCTACTCTTAATAATTATTACAAAGATACGCGGGACGTTACGAAATAATAATACGAACCCGATGAAACCAGGTAAGTTAATAGTGATGATTGTTATGTAGACTGATTTGTGACTGAAGTAAATGCTGGACAAGCCTAGAGTAGGAACGCCAGGCATGTCGCCGGCAGCGGGTGTTCCTTAATAAATAACACCAAAGGGTTCCGCGCGTAACATAATGGGACTTGCTCACGTAATACAAATACCTGATACAGTACGAATCTAACTTACGAGTATCTACTTAAAGCAAGTTATTGTCTATGTAAAGAAGTAAAATACAAATAGTACAGTTTTTTAAGCAATGCATTATTAGATATTCTGCCTACCTATAACCAATGACCTTTTATTTATGTAGACGTGTGACGTTCATAGTTGACAAAACTAAAATTTGATCCAACGATTTTGACATCTTGACAGGTTGACGTCACCCATACGACTAACTAAATATAGGTTCCGTAACGTAACCTATATTTAATGGCACAGGATCGTGCGTCTGGTACCATATCTACCTCATTTTACCTACATCTATGCCTATAACTGAGGTTAAATAGTTTCGCGTTTTATTTGACCACGATGAATAGTTTTTGTAGCCTAACGGTAAGGCGTGCGATTTAAAACCGAAAAGGTCACGGAGGAAGGGCCCGGTTTATTCGGAACTGATGTACTACACACAACAGGATTTTGGAAGCAAACTGTGAGAAGTGGGAGTGGACTACCGAGTACCGACCTTGGATTGGAAGGTCAAATAACAGTCGCTTTCGTAAAAACTAGTGCCTGTGCCAATTCATGGGATTAGGTCGTGAAGCCTAAGCTAAGAGGGCCAAGAATTAAAAAGGAACTGTACTTCATTGCAAATATGCGCGTTTAGATAAATTTTATCGCTTCTTTACTTGGCACCTTGAGGGATTGGCTGAGGTACTACAGAATGACTCATTCGCGCCGCATTCAATCTTAATGTAGGTAAGTCTGTCATTATTTTTTTGTAGATACTTACCAAAAGCTTTATTCATAGAAAATGGTTTTTCTCAAGTAATGGCGTGATGATTCACAATTATAAGAATGGCGTTGGCGTAGTAATGATTACCTACAAATAATTCTAAGCCTTCCTCATCTGGTACACTATTAGATAAGAGGGTAAAATACGTAAAAGAACATCTACCAAATTAACTACATATTTATTTTTATGATCAAATATCGTTATTGTTTTATTTTCGTGTCCTGTAAGGGCGTCCGCTAGCTGGCGCGGATGCGCGGAGCGAGCGAACGCACGCGGGTGCCATAACTGCCATATCATAGGTAAAATCCGACGCACGCGTCCGCGCCAGTTTCTCATACTATTTTTCATTAACCCGCTCATCTGTTCGGTGCAATCGCGCCAGCTAGCGATGTCCTAAAGGTACTGCACTGCAAGGTCTGCAAGGATACGCTCTAAACGTAGTGCGCGGTCAGAAAAAACATGGCCGGCTTTTTTATACAATCACGGTGATAAATGGCCTCGTGTTAATTACGTATTAAACTATACGGTATCAGGTGACACGAGAATAACCGACAGTCGGATCGAGACTAACGCAACTATTTTGTATGCCACTCGGGTGGCTGAGCAATTTTATCCAGCCCGGACCGGCCAGACAGACGGTCTGCCACCGTTTACCTACGGGTACTTCGTTTTTATTACCCTGTCTTCTTTCTACGATACGAATAAGGAAATGTTACTCGGAATACTTGAATGTCCGTTTAAAATTATTGCAGATATATTATATATGTAGTAAAAATTCAGTTCAGATATGGTGGATATGTGGTGCTTAAGTGATTTAACACGTTACGGAGCACTATGCTCCCGTGTCCCGATGTCCGACAATGAGTTACAACCGTACAATAAGCTTTAACAATGTCAAGTTTACACAATTTCATCAACAGTGTCAAATAGAATGAACTTTGTTATTCACCTGTAATCATCACAACCGCACGCTTGTTTCTTGATTTGCACGAGTGTTTACTTTCATGTAATGAAAGTCACTTTAAAACAAAAATAAAGACGGCTATTACGTCATATATAAAAAGAGCAACAGTCACAGCTGAGCCGGCGCGAGGGAGCAATAAAGTGTGTGGACAATTTGTTTAATCAAAAACAAAATGTAGGCCTCCCCGGTGCTCGCCCCTGCTCCCGTAACATGACACTTTTTGTATTGTCATTGCGTCGAGTGAATGAGATTTGTTCAGGAGCAAATCACAAAAAAATACGAATGGCGAAGATCATACAGATAAACGCGCCTGAATAATAACGTAGGTAGAGTCTGTGCGGAAAGAGAAGAGTCATGGAATGTATTGGGCCCCATACATTCCACGACTCTTCTCTTTCCGCACAAACTCTACCTAGATAATTTGCATTCAACTTAGTGGCTAAGCTAATCAAATATTAACCTTGCACATGCATAATCGGTGTATTAAGTGTGTAGCAGTTTGTACAGCGAGTTGTAAAATTGCATGGGCACAATATAAATGAAAACATACATTAAGTGACACCCGGCAAACTGACTTTAGATGGACCTTATTTTGAGCGTAGTTCGTTCTAGAGATAGGTACACAGATTTTTATTACAGGTTTATTGTTATTATAGAAGTTTATTTTTGTACCTACCTATACTTTTTTATAATTGTGTAATCTACACTCATTATAAAAACTATTAGCCTAAAACAGATAACTGATCTCATTGACTAGCAAAGTGGAAAAAAATATTATTAGGTACCTACCTACATAAAATGTAAGACATTGTGTCAGTGCTGTAGGTATATACTTACTGTTAAGTAGGTACTCTCAAAAAAAGGTAGAATAAAAAAAATTGAGCTAGAGAAAAATAGTCAATCATTAAAAAAAGTGTTACACACTTTTTGGTTTTCTTGTTACAAATTCGATTACATTTTCTCTTCATCCCTCGAATATGTATTACCAACGCGATCCTATACATGTGCGATTAGGGTTGCCAGATGGTCGGGATTTGACTGGATTCTCCCGATTTTTAGTATGTATTCCCGATTCCCGACAAAGTGAAAATTGTCCCGAAAAACAGCTTCACGTTATAAAACAATAATTTCAAGTTCCTAACTGTCGTCGAGCGAGCGAGCGACCCGCGTCGAGCCCGTCAGCGCGGCATGGCGAGATTGGGCAGAGCAGCTGACGTAGTACCAATAATGTAAAATATCGTTGTTTTTAATACAATTACTTTAATTTGAATGTTTCTTTTTTCCCGACTTAAGTCCCAAAATCCCGAAAAAATTATATTTTTTCCCCATAATAACGCCTTTCGATCAGGCAACCCTATGTGCGATACAAGCCCCACGCTTCTCGGCGCACAAATATTGTCGTTGTATTGTTATTCTGCTCACAGCGACTCGGGCACGTCTCCATCTAATAATTCTACACTGACTCATCCTTGTTACAATTTTCACTTGAGAATAGGGATTTAGAAGCTAATCAAGCATTTCGTTTCCTGTATTCAAACAAATTTAATAAGTTGCGAAGAAAACATAAAAAATAATTAAAAAATTAAAAATAAACAAAAATAAAACCAAAATAAAATAACTTAATATAATATCTTTTTTAAAAAAAGGGAACCGCCTTCAAAAAACCAACTCACTGAAAAGTACAAAATAATTTTTATATGGCACCCCTTTACGTGTCCAGTCCCTATCCCACGGCGTAAAGCAATTTTTTGCCAAAAAGTAATTAATACCTAATAATAAGAAAATTAATAATCATCCGGGTACTTACTTAGTTTTTGAAGTCGGTGCCAAACCAAAATTTTTGAGAACCGATATTTTATACAACGAAGAACGCTGCACTTACTTGCATTATAAATACATACATATTACTTAGTTTACTCATTAATTTAGTTCTTGTAGGTTAAGTACTACGTACTCGTATTGTTTTTCTGATTGGTAGTAAAGACTGTTTTTGTTGGTTTGGCACCGCCTTCAAAAACTAAGTAATTACCCGGATGATTATTAATTTTCTTATTATTAGGTATTAATTACTTTTTGGCAAAAAATTGCTTTACGCCGTGGGATAGGGACTGGACACGTAAAGGGGTGCCATATAAAAATTATTTTGTACTTTTCAGTGAGTTGGTTTTTTGAAGGCGGTTCCCTTTTTTTAAAAAAGATATTATATTAAGTTATTTTATTTTGGTTTTATTTTTGTTTATTTTTAATTTTTTAATTATTTTTTATTTATTTTATTTTATTTTTTACTTTTTAGTGATAGGTAGATACTTCATTTATGGTTTTGGGCTAAAATACTAGTTTGTTAGGCTCTCTATTTAGTCTACTAATGTTGGTGACGGCCTAACTCGATGATAATCGCGACATTCGCGACACACATAATATGACGTTTTGGTGCTAAACGATTTGTATGTATATTGCTCCCACTCCCATTCCCAGTCCCAGTCCGAGTCCGACTCCCACTCCCACTATTTTATCTAAATCGGGTTTAGCAACATAAATTTGTTGGTAGGTATACCGAATACCGATAGCATGGCCACCTACCGGGTCCAATTGGTTTTTCAAACCATCCATGTACTGTACACTAAAACCTTCTCCAGAATGTAACAAACACTTTTCTGAAAACCGCATCCAAATCGGTTCAGCCAAACGCGAGATAATCACGAACAAACATAGACACATACATACGTACATACATACGGGTCAAACTGAGAACGTCCTTTTTTTAAAGGCAGTTAGAAAAAAGTTCATCGACCCACCTAGTGGACCTCTGCAACATAGGCAAACGACGACAAGTCGGTTAACCAAAACAAAGTGTGCCTATGTTGCACCAAACCTAAGTTCCACTAGGTACAGCAAGGGTTTAGCATCAGCTCTATCTTGGGTACTGCTCTCCCAAGTGCTCATCAAGATGTGACGGATGGCCAAAATAGCGTTGGCCTATGTTGCACCAAACCTGAGTTCCACTAAGTACAGCCAGGGTTCAGCATCAGTTCTATCTTGGGTACTGCTCTCCCAAGTGCTCATCAAGATGTGACGGATGACCAAAATAGCGTGGGCCTATGTTGCACCAAACTTGAGTTCCACTAGGTACAGCCAGGGTGAACCCTGCCAGCCAGGGTGGTTTGATGCATCAGCTCTATCTTGGGTACTGCTCTCCCAAGTGCTCATCAAGATGTGACGGATAGCCAAAATAGTGTTGTCCTATGTTGCACCAAACCTGAGTTCCACTAGGTACAGCCAGGGTTCAGCATCAGCTCTATCTTGGATACTGCTCTCCCAAGTGCTCATCAAGATGAGACGGATGACCAAAACAGCGTGGGCCTATGTTGCACCAAACCTGAGTTCCACTAGGTACATCCCGATTTCCACTAGGTACATCCAGGGTTCAGCATCAGCCCTATCTTGGGTACTGCTCTCCCAAGTGCTCATCAAGGCGTGTCGGATGACCAAAACAGCGTGAGCCTATGTTGCACCAAACCTAAGTTCCACTAGGTACAGCCAGGGTTCAGCACCAGCTCAGATCTATGTATACTAAAACCTTCTCCAGAATGTAAGAAACACTTTTCTGAAAACCGCATCAAAATCGGTTCAGCCAAACGCGAGATAATCGCGAACAAATATACATACATACATACATACATACATACATACATACATACATACATACATACATACGGGTCAAACTGAGAACCTCCTTTTTTTTTGAAGGCGGTTAATAAATAATTATCACGTGACAATTTTTTATAGAGATAAATGTTAGCGAAATATTTAGTTACAATGATTGGGCATCAAAACACAATTTTACACAAAACGGGTGAGTGAGTGAGTGTTCTTATGTGAGCCGCCGTCAAATAAAAAGCTATGCGTTCTAACGTAATTTGCAAAAAAAAATCAAAGTTAATATAATGTGTGCATTTGTTTAAAGAAACACTGCTACGATTACAGCACAGTAGACATCGATTTATATAGGTAAAAAGTAACGATTTCATAAAAACAGGTCCATATAATACCTACATACTTATCGTGACATACTATGTCGATTATCGATGAGCCCATTGCCTTTATTAACAACCGACAATGAATTACCTCTTGCTTTAAAATGGTACTAATAATAATACAATTGTGTTCATATAACTTTACAAGAAAAAAGTATTGACTCATTTACAATGAATGACTCACTAAGAGCAAAGAGTTTACGCCGCCATCCATCATATGAAACATTAGAAGGTTAACTTAATACTTTCGTATTGTAGTAGTTTTCATTTAATTTATTGCAACCATTACACTTTTAACCAATCTATCATTGCCACGAAGTTAATTACTTATCTAGCAAAATAATCATCATTAACATGAAGCAATCAAACCAACACGAACTTTCTCCTAAAACCTTTACCATTTGTCTGCATAACCCCAAAAAACGCAACCGCAAAAGAAAATCCCTTTAGCCTATTAAAGCCGTAAAAAGAAAACGAGGAAAACTCCTTAAAGAAAAAATATGTTGCACATAAATATCCACGCGAGCGATGTTCCAAAACCTCCAACACGAAGGTGAAAATATCAAATACTTATTTCGCTGATATAAAGTTTCGAAAACTACTTAAAGTTGTGCGCACTGCAAGTTCCTTTGAAATATACAGTTTCAAGTGTCACTCACACACGTGAACCTCGCTATTGGTTAGAGCGAAGGTGAGTTAGGATCGAGAGTGGCGGTCGCGGTCGAGGCGGCGCGGGCCGGGTGGAGCGACGTCGGGCGCGCGCGGCGCACTGCCGCGCGGTTAGCCTGCACAGCCTCCGCCCGCCCTCCGCCCGCCACAGATGCGCAATTGCATTTCACACGCATTTTCCTGCTACGGGAAAACGGCTCGCGCGACGTCGTAACTTGCGCGGCTAACTTTGGGTAAATTTAGGGCAAACTTCCCTACATTACGGTAGATGAAGTTGGTCTGCGATAACATTATGAGTAGGTAACAAGATTTTCTTGTATACAATTGTGTGTAAAGTAAGTAGGTACCTAATATTCGATAAGGTAAGTGAAACATTGAGACACATTTTAGGGAATTCTATAATAACTAGCTGTTGCCCGCGACTTCGTACGCGTGGATTTGTATATTGGTGGTTATATATTCTACATTAGCTTAGAACATTATGCAGCAAAAGATCGCAGTAAGACGGTTAATCATTTGTTAATTATTAATATTACAACGCATGATACTTGTCTTTCACAACCTACGAAGCTTCAAGCCCCTAACTGAATAAAATTGTTCTCGATAATCCCTCTCAACCAGAAGATTTTCATGTCCTCTATTTAATAAAACCTACTACTTAACTACCTATTTACGAAGTTTGAAGTTCCTAGCTTTAAATAAAATTTGAACCCTATACAAACTTTCAACCCCTTTTTAACCATTTTAGGGGATGAACTTTTACAAACGCTGAAATTACTTTTCTTGTATTTTAATAATATGCCTATATACAAAGTTTACAACGATTAAAGTCCCGCACTCAAATGAATGTTTGACCTCTATACAAATCTTCAACCCCTTTTTCACCACCATGGGGATGAATTATCAAAAACTCTGAAATTAGTTTTCTTCTCTTTTGATGAAATACCTTTTTACGAAGTTTCAAGTTTGTTTGCAACTTTACAAACTTTCAACACCCTTTCGACCCTTTAAGAGATGAATTTTAAAAACGCTGAATTTACTTTTCTCGTATTTTAATAAAATGCCATTTTACAAAGACTCACAAAAATGTTTGATCTCCATACAAACTTTTTACCCTTTTTCACCACTTTGAGAGATGAATTTTCAAAAACGCTGAAATAAGTTTTCTTCTCTTTTAATAAAATACCCTTTTAAGAAGTCTCGAGTTCCTAGCTTAAAATAAAATTTGAACCCCATAAAAACTTTCAACCCCTTTTTAACCCTTTTAAGGAATGTACTTTTAAAAACGCTGAAATTACTTTTCTTGTATTCTAATAAATGCCTCTGTACAAAAATTCAAGCCCCGCACTCACAAAAATATCTGATCTCCATACAAACTTTCAACCCCCTTTTCACCACCTTGAGATATGAATTTTCAAAAACGCTGAAATACATTTTTTGCAGTTTTAATTTAATACCTTTTTACGAAGTTTCAAGTTCCTAGCTTAAAATAAAATTTGAAACCCGTACAAACTTTCAACCCCTTTTTAACCCTGTTAGGGGATGAATTTTACAAAACGCTAAAATTACTTTTCCTGTCTTCTAATAATATCCCCAAATCCAAAGATTCAAGTCCCGCGCTCGAAAAAATGTTTGATATCAATACAAACTTTCAACCCCTTTTTCACCACCTTACAGGATGAATTTTCAAAAACGCTGAAATTAGTTTTCTTGTATTTTAATTTAATAACTTTTAACAAAGTTTCAAGTTCCTAGCTTAAAATAAAATTTGAACGCTATACGAACTTCAACCCCTTTTAAACCCTATTAGGGGATGAATTTTACAAAACGCTGAAATTACTTTTCCTGTCTTCTAATAATATCCCCAAATCCAAAGATTCAAGTCCCGCGCTCGAAAAAATATTTGATATCCATACAAACTTTCAACCCCTTTTTCACCACCTTAGGGGATGAATTTTCAAAAACGCTGAAATTAGTTTTCTTGTATTTTAATTTAATAACTTTTTACAAAGTTACAAGTTCCTAGCTTAAAATAAAATTTGAACCCTATACGAACTTTCAACCCCTTTTTCACCACCTTGGGGGATGAATTTTCAAAAACGCTGAAATTAGTTTTCTTGTTTTTTAATATAATACATTTTTACAAAGTTTCAAATTCTTAGCTTAAAATAAAACTTGTTCCCCATACAACCTTTCATCCCCTTTTTAACCCCTTTAGGGGTTGAATTTTTCAAAATCGCTTCTTATCTCTTGTACACTTTATAAATGCAACCTAATGTGCAAATTTCAACTTTCTATCTTTTGTAGTTTCGGCTCTGCGTTGATGAATCAGTCAGTCAGTCAGTCAGTCAGTCAGTCAGTCAGGACACTTGCATTTATATATATAGATTACTCCTCTAGCCCCATGAAAAATAAACTACGTCTCTTACCCAACATGACATTAGCTAAAGTCTATTTTTTTATTCGGTAGACTAAAATGACATTTCATAGTATGAACATCATGTGTCATCTCATACTATGAAATGTCATTTTAGTCTACCGAATAAAAAAATAGACTACTTTTTTTCATTTACGCATAGCTGCGATACATTCAGTATTCTCATATCATAACAATATCTATAGTTCATTGTTACCTACTAATAATTCGAATACAATACAATACATATATTTCAGGGTTTTAATCCCCCATTTCCGTAACTATTTTATAATACAATTCTCTAAATCCTTTTCCTTAGTATGTATAACAACAGTGCGCCTAGTCGCCCACACGCAATACGTGCATAGCGAGTAGCGATCTGTGCGATGCTTTTAACCCCGATGCATTAAGCTCTTTTGAGTGGAATATAGGCAGAGTGTTCGAATTGTTTAGGAACAAAAGTCGGTAGAAATGCTGGAAAACAACTCGGTCACTTGCACTTGCATTGTTGTTATTTTGTAAATAATTAAATGGGAACATTTAGAGTATTTATATACTTACAGTATTTTCTTATAAACGGCAGCCAACTAAATGGATTAAACAATGATATTTTCCAGAGAGAAAGAAAAATGAACCATTTTATAAACATTTGATTGTTGAGTGTTTGGAAGTCGAGCTTTTTATTAAAGTTTAATTTCAAGCCATGAAGAAACATTACACCTGAAGGGTTTCCTAGCATATATGTATACAAATAATAAAATAACAGGTTTCTGTAACAATAGCGGAACGCGCCTTTAAATATTCGCGTGCTTGTGTCGCAAAACAAAAGCTTCTGAGACAATATAACTTATGTTATGTAGATTATAATATATGAAACTGTAAAATCTTCCATAAAATATGAAACAATATGGCGGCGAGACGAACATAAAACAAAATAAAGTATACCCGAAGCAAACCAGCAGCGGTCCGGTCACGTAGCCCGCCGTAACTCGGCCTGACAACTTAAAGCGGAGGGAAATGGCTTTTTGATCTTACTGCTCAAGTTTTGAAATCAATAGATAAACTTGTGTATCCCAAATCAACCTTCCTTCTGCCTTCAATACGTTTGAAGTCGGTGCCAAGCCAAATACCTAGTTACAATAAGTACTGGTTCTTTTGTTCTTATCGAACTATACCAGGGTTAATTAGCATTCGGTTTGACGGCGACTTGACGCTTTTATTATTTTAGTTTATATGTATGTATGTAAGTAGTATGTATTTATACATACAGTTCTTTCTAAACAATTCTAGTAGATAATAGGTAAATATTTATAGTGAGCTAAGCCTAGTTATTCGTAATAATAATGGATGGCCGTCCATTTTACGCATCGTCGCTTACCTAAATCACAAATTCAGTCTACAAACACCACAACAAGGATTCCAAGAACCGTAGGTGTATCAAAATAGGGTTTATAATCCAATAACAATTATGCTAACTGGCAATAAGGACAACCGCCCCAAACGTTCCAGTACAAACGCACCCCAGATGACTTGCACTTGCACTTACTCGGGAGTGCACAATTTAACAGGCATGTTCTTCACGTTCTCAATTATTTTATTGCACGCCTTAAGATGAAAGGGGACGACCGTTTCTCTATACAAACTATATTCCCATTTTTTCTCTGGATATTAATAATAATAATATGCAGAAGGCGGTGATCTTGGACACGGCGCGGATAGTCCGCCGGTTCCTCTCTCTGCGGCCCTGACCACCGGTAGCTTGGGCCCTGCCCCGCTGCCGGCGGCATTCTAGGTTAGGTTTTTTATAATGTGTTTATATGTATTTTTTATTGTTTTGTAAGTGTTTTTATATTTTACTTTTATATTCATATTATAAATAACCTAACGTAAGAGGAAAGATAAATAAATGAATAATAATATTACAATTTTAGAAAATATTTTTACACAATTTGTTGTATATTAACAAGAACAATATTATGAAACTGTGTAAAGAATTAAATTTTCGGCCATACTTTTTAAAATAATTAAATAATAGAAACAAATCAAAGAAATAGAGTTAACATTCAACAAATTATATTTTAAAAAAATCCGCATATTCCAAATCGGGCTCTCACAGCGCTGCTATTGTCAATAAAAAGTTTGATGTTGCTATTATAGCTTGATTCTAAATCAAATAAAACTATTAGAGTAGTGTTGCAAGTCTTTTATCCATCACGGAACAATGGTGTTCCGGACATTTGGGAAGCGTACGCGGAGCCGAAGCCAACACGTAGCGGGCCTTCGGTCACTTAATGAAATGTAGGGGTACAACGAGCGGGTGCTGCCCTTGGGCGTTTTTTTTTTGTTGTCCCAAACACTTTTTTTTTTTAATTTGGGATTTTTTTATGTTATTTCTACTCAGAATCACGAGCTCTTTCTATCCTAATAGGAGAAAAAAAGTGTCCTAAGGTTTTTTTTTCATTCCGTCACCATTTTTCATAGACTTTGTATGGCTGTCGCGTAATGGAAAGATCGAAAAATGTATGGAAATTTTGGGACACTTTTTTTCTCCTATTAGGATAGAAAGAGCTCGTGATTCTGAGTAGAAATAACATAAAAAATAACTCAGAGGCAGCACCCACCAGGGTGGAAGCCGGAAGGACTATTGAGAGTTGATGGAATCTAAAATGAACTAGGCTATTGGGTGATTTGGGTGAAAGCGATGGACTAAATATGACTATGGGCTATGGGATAAATAAGTTTTTGACAAAAATTTCATTTTTGGTACAAGCTTTTATCGATGACTGTACTTTTCTTTCCACAGGCAACTAATACTTATCGAGACCATTCTAAAAATCCGAAACCCGTATATCACAGAGTTCCTATGGCCACCTCCTGTCTCCATCATCAGATCAGCTCGATGGCACAATAATAGTGCATTGCCTTACTTATGTATACAAATTTTCAGCTTCACTGCAAGTCGGGAAGTGGGTCAAATTTAACTTGCAAGATTTGACCCGTCCAAATATAGTTACATACATAGGTACTTACATTGCAAGTTAATAAAAAAGCTTGTGAAAACCGGACGCCTGTCTGATAATACGGTATGCAGTTTTATATCCGTCAGACGTATTTATTGCGTTGGTACACAATAGCATACGTTTAAAAAGTTGTTACTGTGATACTACTCGTATTAATAGTATAATCGCCATCTCCGCAAACTACACAATTACTTATTGCTTTGCAGTTATAAGTTATTGTTATTATTTTATTTTTGGTGGCCTAGCGGTAAGAGCGTGCGACTTGCAATCCGGAGGTCGCGGGTTCGAACCCCGGCTCGTACCAATGAGTTTTTCAGAACTTATGTACGAAATGTCATTTGATATTTACCAGTCGCTTTTCGGTGAAGGAAAACATCGTGAGGAAACCGGACTAATCCCAATACGGTCCTAGTTTACCCTCTGGGTTGGAAGGTCAGATGGCAGTCGCTTTCGTAAAAAATAGTGCCCACGCCAATTACTGGGATTAGTTGCCAAGCGGACCCCAGGCTCCCATGAGCCGTGGCGAAATGCCGGGACAACGCGAGGAAGAAGAAGAGAGTTATTATTTTATTTTTTAATGTAACAGTGAATACTCAGGCGAACTTCTTTGTTTCTTAGATCGGTCTAGTTTAACATTCAAGGTGTAATGTTGATACAAAGACAGCAGGCGTCGGGCTTAACAGTTATTACTGTGATACTACTCGTATTAATAGTACAATCGCCATCTCCGCAAACTACACAACTACTTATTGCTTTGCAGTTATAAGTTATTGTTATTATTTTATTTTTTAATGTATGTAATAGTGAATACTCAGGCGAACTTCTTTGTTTCTTAGATCGGTCTAGTTTAACATTCAAGGTGTAATGTTGATACAAAGACAGCAGGCGTCGGGCTTAACAGTTGTTACTGTGATACTACTCGTATTAATAGTACAATCGCCATCTCCGCAAACTACACAACTACTTATTGCTTTGCAGTTATAAGTTATTGTTATTATTTTATTTTTTAATGTATGTAATAGTGAATACTCAGGCGAACTTCTTTGTTTCTTAGATCGGTCTAGTTTAACATTCAAGGTGTAATGTTGATACAAAGACAGCAGGCGTCGGGCTTAACAGTTGTTACTGTGATACTACTCGTATTAATAGTACAATCGCCATCTCCGCAAACTACACAACTACTTATTGCTTTGCAGTTATAAGTTATTGTTATTATTTTATTTTTTAATGTATGTAGTAGTAAATACTCAGGCGAACTTCTTTGTTTCTTAGATCGGTCTAGTTTAACATTCAAGGTGTAATGTTGATACAAAGACAGCAGGCGTCGGGCTTAACAGTTATTACTGTGATACTACTCGTATTAATAGTACAATCGCCATCTCCGCAAACTACACAACTACTTATTGCTTTGCAGTTATAAGTTATTGTTATTATTTTATTTTTTAATGTATGTAATAGTGAATACTCAGGCGAACTTCTTTGTTTCTTAGATCGGTCTAGTTTAATATTCAAGGTGTAATGTTGATACAAAGACAGCAGGCGTCGGGCTTAACAGTTGTTACTGTGATACTACTCGTATTAATAGTACAATCGCCATCTCCGCAAACTACACAACTACTTATTGCTTTGCAGTTATAAGTTATTGTTATTATTTTATTTTTTAATGTATGTAATAGTGAATGCTCAGGCGAACTTCTTTGTTTCTTAGATCGGTCTAGTTTAACATTCAAGGTGTAATGTGGGTACAAAGACAGCAGGCGTCTACGGCGTGTGGCGGTCATAAATTGGTTGGGTTTGATTAAGGCTCGCCAGCGCGCCAGTGCACTACGGTGCAGCGGTGCGGTGCATACAGGATGCTCTTTAAGTCTGAGCCTAAAACATCGAAATGTAATGGTGCATGTCAGTTTATCATATTGGTCCAAATAAAGCACAATTATAGCCGAATTCAAACTGTTGTGAGACATGCTAACATTGAATAATTTTACGGTTTAGACTCACTTGTTTTAAGTCACTCGCGCGACATGTTTCGGAGAGCCTAGGTCTCCTTTCTCAAGCACTAACAGTGCGAGCAGCGTTCACGACGGCCGTGTATCGCGTACTGCGGCACGCCGCGTCGCACGCTGCGCGCGCGCCGAGAAAACCGGTTGGGGGAGGTCTTCCGCTGTCATTGTAGGCGGGCATAGTGGTGTGTTTGGGCTTTGGTCACCTAACACTTGTAGCGATACACAGCACGAACTCACTATGTCCACAATACTGTCACAACACTCACTGGTATTCTGTTGAGGAATCACAGGCTTCCATGCTGGCGGCACAGCCCAGCCGCTATCCCGATTGAAATTAGGGCGCCGCCCAATCTCGAAAAATGCTACATACCACGTAAGATACGTGAAGCGATTGATATATTCCCGGGAATTCCCGGTTCTTGCCATACAAACTCAGTACCGGGAGCAAACCCTAGTGAGTTGTGAGCTGCGTAATTTAAGCTGCAGAAATTCTAATGCGTGTTTACATAATGATAAAACTAAATTACACCTAGGAAGTCCGACAGACATAATCACTTATGGATCCCACTGCGTCTATGGATGACTACCATAATAATTACCTACTAAATAAATAAAAGGCGACGTTAAAAGTTTTAAACTTAAATAATACTGCTGCGGTTCCTCTTTATTAGCAAAATAGTACTTATTGGAGCAACCTGTACATTACCACACATTGCCATCTACTTTTGGGATTACTATTGTAAGAAGGGGATCGTTCATTCATTTCCTTACGACTCGGTGGTTTCAAAACTGTGCGGCCCATTTATACGGAGGGTTTCGGTTTGCCTCTGACAGAATCAAAGTTATTTTGTGGAACTAAATGAGTATTGGGCAGTTGGAGAATACGTCTTTAAGATATTAGCCAAAACCACTGTAAGTTCCTTTTTATACATAACATTATGAAAGTTAATCGATACGGCAATACCTATCTATCTATCTATCTAATCTAATACCTTTCAACGAGCAATTCTTGTTTATTTATATATATATATATATATATATATATATATATATATATATATATATATATATATATATATATATTTCGGGGATTTTGGAAACGGCTCTAACGATTTCGGTGAAATTTACTATATCGTCGGGTGACAAGTAAAAGTCACTAAGTACTATCAAAAAATTAAAGTAACAATGCACTCTATTACACTTGTAACACGGTTTATTGTCCAATAATTTCATTGATGTTAGTTAGTGACTTTTACTTGTCACCCGACGATATGGGGGTTTAGGAGGGCGAAAAATCGATTTAGTTAGGTCTTATCTCTGGTGAAACGCGCATTTTTGAGTTTTTATATAATTATGTTTTCCGAGCAAAGTCAGTCTCCCAGATATTAATATTTCATCATATCAGATATTTATATAACATAAAAACTCAATCGAAAAGTCTAGCCATTCTAGTCGAAAAGTTTGAAAACCGCCGTGTGAATAATCGCACTGAGCTATGTTCGGATTTGATGAAAGAATTGGGGAGGGTGGCCCTTGTGACGTCACCGGGCAAGTTCTTAAGGATAACTACACTTATTACTCATTGGCACATGGGACGCCGGGATAAGAATTAATCGAGATTAATTCGTATAGGTAATATTGAAAATGAATAGTGTGGATTTAGACGCAGGCAAAATCACGAAAAAAAGTTAATAATAAATAGCTGTGCATAGTTTTTAACTAGAACACAGCAGCAGAACAAATTACCCAGTTTGTTAAAAATATTACAATTATCACCATAAAGTTGTTCGATGTTTTTACCTTGTAAGTTAAATAGCTATATGCATAAAAATGTTTACTTACATATTTGATCGTACGTATATGCGCTCTGCGGATTTCAGTAGCACGCACAGCACAGCTCGTTACAGCGAGGCAGAGCCGCCTGATTTAGTACGGCGCGACGCCCAGATTAACCTTTACACCGATCGACGAGGAGTTTAGGCCTCAACATTGCACAACATTATTCGTTCTGTGAGCTGTAGACCTTGTGAACCTCTGTGGCTCCGCCATTTTGAAACAAATCTAACACTAAATCTACAAAAAAAAATCAGTTACCTATTAAACCTGCTCACAAATTTTCACGATAATCGGTTGGGAAATGCAACGTGTAGAGGTAGGGCTTGCAAATATTCGAAACTTTCAGATATTCGAATATTCGACTTTTTCTGACGACGTATTCGAATATTCGAATAATTATTCGAATATTATAAAAAATAAGAAAAGGAACGAGAAATCGGTTTATTATCGTTTTATTCAAAAGCTTTTTCACATATTGCTAAAACTAAGGATATTTGGCAGAAATCCACTTAATTGACTAGATTTTATCATCCTACTATTCCTACTATTTATAAGATGCCCTCATTTATAAAAACAAGTAAAACGCCAAAATTAGACGTACCTATTTAATATTTCTAGATAAAACTTATTATAAATGCGTCGTTGCGTGAAATAATATAACTTTAACCATCCAAACACAAGATATATTTTTTAGTAGGTAATTATTTTCCGATTTAAATTAACTTGTAATCACTCAGAGGCCTGTAAAAAGGCCTTTAATTTCATTGTATTTTGAATCTTTATTGACTTTATTTGTTTTGGCAAGTTATTATTCCTAATGGTCGGCTAATTATATAATATTGGATTATTTAAGGGAAAAAGTTAGTTGAGGACTGGGTGGATTATTCGTCAGCTAAAGGTGCATGGTTAGATTACCAAGTTGGGCAGGTTTGGTATGATTAAATTAGGGAATTGCGATAAGTGGCAAGGTTTAGACTTCAAAAATTCGCTTAACGTACGCTTGTACTGAATAAACAGAATGACCCTTTAACTTAAAACTTACGCACCGTAAAAATAACATACTTTTTGATTTCGTTTTCTTTTAAATTGAGTTAGGTTTCACTGTATTCACGAAGTCTATCGAGAGGAATACACTAAAAATATTATTTCCTTCGTATTTGGGTACCTACCGTTCCTCATTCACTATAAATACCCGTAAAACACACAGAAACTGTAACTACAGCGGATGACATAGATTTTTTTATAGTAATAAAAAATATTCGAATATTCGAAACCTGAGCGGCCGAATATTCGAATATCAAAACAGGTCGAATATTCGACAAATTCGAATATTCGAATTGCAAGCCCTATGTAGAGGACAGTATCCGGACTTACGAAAGCATATTTGCCCAAGCTGAAACGGAGACCTTCGTTTCACTCGGTCAATAAGGATAAGGACTATAAATAGGTATCAAAACTTATAAAACAAAAAAAAACGTGCATTTTACTTTCTGAGCTTTTCTTACTTAGTGATTGAGACATTAACAAATGTTCCAAACAGTACTGAACCTATAACTTTTACTAATTGGAAAATTTTAAATACAGATTTTGTATCTACTGAGAAAATACAGTCGTATTTTTAATTACCTACTTATTACTTAATTCTACAGAATGTTTCATCATAATTAAGTAAAAATCGGAAACTATAAGAGTTAAGTACGAAAATTTACTCTTTGTAAGTTTGTACGTACCTACTTATGAGACACGTCAAAAAAATTGCATCCAAACTAACCCAAAGGCCAACTAAATAAGCATGTTTATTTGTGAAAAAGCAGCTAGTGGCACAAACGGGTGTTACTGTGATATAATTTATCAAGTACCTACTTACCTACTCTACTTCGATTTTAATAAAATCTAATTATGTTTATCTAAAAATAATCATTTAAGTAATTGTAAACGTATTTCTCCGTTGATTGGAGTACTACAACGGTTAATAACGACTAATGGTCACCGAACGACTGACTGTCGTATACATCGTAAGTGCTGTATCAACTAGTATGTACATAAGACCTCTTCAACGAACAAACAACAAATGGCTTCTGAATAATATACACAAGTTCTGAACAATTAAACAAATGACATACGCAGTCCAACCGCGAATTGATGGACTGATGGAAACCGTTTATCAGAATTCTGTTCAGAGCTGCATTGATATAATAGGGCATGAATTTAACCGAATACGCGCTCCATGACGCGCCAACTAGCCAAGACAAACCCAGAACTTTAATTACATTACAAGCGAACTTGAACTTGGCACCCATCTCAATTTTTTTTTCCGGCGAAGTCAACAAAGACGCATGCATAATATTCTTAATATTGAACTTGGCCCTCATTTCACATTTGTGTTTTTGATGGGATATCATTAATACTTTCTGCATAGAAATTATTAGTATTCATCATATGATTTCGAAACAAAAATTTATTTTTGCTTCACAAATTTGTTAGGCGCTTAGTGTGTAAATAAAAACAGTTTTTTGGAAAATAATACAAATTGCAAAAAATTACTGATTTCTTTACTTATCTCAGTTTTGTAACCACACAATGGTCCATCTAGATGCCAAATTTCAACTTGCTAGGTCATCTGGAAGTGGGTTAGGTTTTTGATGATAGGTGAGTACGTACTGAGTCAGTCAATAAGTCAGTGAGAAAAATCACGATATTTAGATGTATGTATCTTAATAAACAGTTGAGCTATTCATTAAATTTGGGGTTCTAGTTAGCCTTAAGGGTCTTAATAAATGAACCAATTTTCATATGTTTATGTTAAATAGATTTTGAGTTAAGTAGTCAAAAGTGGCTCCAAATGGTTCGTGTAATATAACACACGGCCGCTGCGTCGCCAGTTCTCTTTTTTTGAACTTGGCTTGACACGCTGCCGCGTGTCTAGATTTGTAACCGGCTCCCATCCCTATTGTGAAGCTCCAAACGCCCTCTAGTTCGGGAATACACCATCAATTGGTAGCTAATAAGCATTTTTATTGCCAGTTTCGCTACTGGATACTAGATGGCAGAGTAATTTAATTTAATGTTTCTATATTTTTTTATATCATAAGATCGTTAATGATCACGAAGGTATCTAACTGCCCAAATCACTCAGATGAAATTTAATTGAAATAAAAAAGTCAATCGTAAAGTTTATTGGGCTTAATTTAATATCATCAGTGACCATAATAAAACATAAGTTAATTAATATACCGACGTTTGACGACCGGTCTGGCCTAGTGGGTAGTGACCCTGCCTGCTAAGCCGATGGTCCTGGGTTCGAATCCCGGTAAGGGCATTTATTTGTGTGATGAACACTAATAATTATTTGTTCCGGAGTCATGGATGTTTTCTAGTATATAAGTATGTATTTATCTATATAAGTATGTATATCGTCGCCTAGTACCCATAGTACAAGCTTTGCTTAGTTTGAGGCTAGGTTGATCTGTGTAAGATGTCCCCCAATATTGATTTATTTATTTATTTATTAATACCTAAATGAAAGATGAAAGCTAACAAATATTGATTCTAATAGAGTTAGGCGGGTCGAGTCTGATATGATATACCTACCTACATGGTATCAAAGCTTATATGGTAAAAATATTCCTTATTTTGTAGGCATTGCCATATTATTCCTTCGCTGCAGTACCTAATTAGTGTGACTCGTAATTAAACATAATACATGGGGTCCTTCAACCCCATCTCTTCGTGAAACTGTTAATTTTGACGTGTAAGAGAATATCTAGAAGAGGCTATTAATAGTGAAATGCATAACAAAAGCTCTGTTAAAAATAAAGATAACGAAAGAAACACTACATTAAAGGCGCAATAGAGCAGGACAAAGCTGTATTCCGCAGCGAAGGCTCTAGGGGTCCTTAAACCTGCGCGGTTACAGCCGCTTTATCTTTCGGAAAATTTGAATTTGGATTGAACGGCCGTTCTATCCGGCCGTATCGTTATCGCGTTAATAGGGGCAGCCTACCGGCCACTGAAGCCTCTCTGTAACGATGTCATTCAATTAATAATACTTTTTTTGTAAGATAAGATAAGATAAGATAAGATAGTTTGAAAAGATAGTTTATTCAAGTAGGCATAATTACAATGCGCTTATGAACGTCAAGTAATGCTAGCTAAGTTCTTTATTACTCGATCATCTATACAGTCTGTAGGTACACTGTCCTCAATATGTATTTTGTATGTATTTATATCCTTTATCTTTTTGGTAACTTGTTGTACACTTTGCTGCATTCGTCACCCTCTTTTCACTTTCTCCTCTCGTCTACTCAAAGGTTAACTGGAAGAGATCCCTCATAGGGATAAGTTCGCCTTTGTACTTCTCACTACTTGTATGTTATTTTTAATGTCTTTTTGTACAATAAAGAGTTTACTAAAGTGTCATTCAATAGAACTTGCTAACTATGTAAACAAAAGTTACTAGTAAATTGACATTCAGTGTCAATTTTAGTATGGCGGTTTGTTTACATAGTTAGCAAGTTCTATTAAATGACACTTTACTACTACTACTACTACTACTACTACTATATTTTTTAATGTCAAATACATAACTCAAAGATGTTATACGGATATCGGAAGATCTGTACTGCAACGAGAGCATAGAAAACCTACTTGAAAGTAGTGAAATCGTTTAGAAATTAGCGCCTGTTGAAAAAATGTTGTAAGTGGTTCTTTTAAACTTGGCTGTATAATCAACTTGCCACATAAAACATCAACGCATCGATTCTCTCAAAAATGCAAAACCCCAGGAGTATTCTGAACGACATTTCGCGGAAACTTTTGCCTCGTATTGTCAAAAGATTCAATAAAACAGTTTACCTATTATTTTTCACCGATCTAAAATAATTTGTACTTGTATGAAGAATGGATTAAATAGCTTACGACACTCCACTACGCTCTAACTATATACCAAATAGAATAAAAATGTAAGTAAGCAGGTACCCGAAGATCTATTTATAATAATACAAAACACATCAACCATTATATTTTTAGTAACCAAAAATATCTGAAACAACTAACATCGACACATCGTCGACAGGTACACGTTACTTCTTTATGCCACTATGTTTTGGGCAAAGCCATTCCCCTGAAATTTCTCTGTACTAGAGGATTGTGTTACAAAGTTCTTGTATACGTTACGCTCTGAAAACCCGGCAAAGGTACAAAGGTTTAGGCGCGGGTACGCGGAAGTACGCGGTAAATTCGATTTTCTGGCCCTCTGATGGCTAAAGGACCTTTCCCACTGGATTTACGATATAACGCGGTAATTTTGACACATCGCACTTTTATTTTTACCTGACCATGGCAGAAATAAGGTTATGGTTATTGTTTTAGTATTTATCGCCATAGTTAGATGTATCTTCAATGGAAAAGTGACATAAGCTGTGCATATAGGATATACATGCTACATATATGTATATCACATATGCTTGTTGTATAATCCAATGCTGGCCCAACCCTTGCCGATACTGGTAGCTAATCTAATTCACTAAGCCAATTTCCGGCCAATGTAGATAACCATATCAAAATAATATATAGTCGCCCAGTCTGATAAAAAAACGGACTGGCTGAGGACTACGTGTTTTTCTTCTACATTTTCACGCAAGTAAGCCTGATACTTTTCATTACTGAATTTATCCCGTAAGAGTTAAAATAGGAAATAGGGGTTGGATGTTATTCAGTGCAGCTAATTAATTCTTAGTGAATAAAGTCATGGGGATAGCTATTTGTTTTCCAAAGAACGGGTTCCGCAAACTTACTTATAATACGAAATACAACAACCATCTATAAGAATTACGCTCTACGCAGCCGAAGCTACGGTGTCTACCGGAAACCAAGGCCTCAGAAACACCTGACTATAACCATTCAATATAAATGTATATTCATAGCGCAGCATGCCGTGCAATTATGACTCTGTCTAATTAATAAACAAACAAGCCGGCTTACGGATCGCACCAAAAGATCCTGACGATCTGTGAAGTGCATTAAGACATCGGCTGCTGCATGTACATAGCGGCACCACAGCACGAAGTTTTTTTGCCTTCCCAGCGACCATTTAATTCGTTATCCATTACGCGTCGACCCACTCTCAATATCCCCCGCATAATTGCAAAGGGCCCGCCAAGTTTGCCGGCAGATGTCGGGGCAATGTGGGTCGCGGACTGATAAATGGTCGCGAACCCGGGGGAATATTGTATCTGTGAAATAGCTTCCCACTGTTACTTTCTCGTTCCCGCATAGCGAGTACCACTAGCTAGAATCAAATTTGAACTTTATTTCTATAGATTACGGCTACTTTTAGAGTCGTTCTATATTGCTTTTCGCGAAAATTGAGAAAGTAGAAGGACAAAATAGCTCCACACCGCGAGATAAGGCCAGCCTGAGACGCCTGCTTTACGATTTATGCCATCTCAGCTATAGAATACTAGCTGTTGCCAGCGACTTCGTCCGCGTGGATTTGTATGTTGGTGGTAACTACATGAGCAGAGAGCATTAATGCGGCAAAATATAGTAGTCTTCTTCTTCTTCTATAATTGCCATACCCTAACGGATGTCGGCGACCACAAGATAGCAGTAGGGACTGTTAATAATTTGTTAATATAAATATAATAATATAATAAAAAAAATATAATATAATAATTTTCAAAAACGCTGAAATTAGTTTTCTTCTCTTTTAATTAAATATCTTTATACGAAGTTTCAAGTTCCTAGCTTAAAATAAAATTTGAACCCCATACAAACTTTCAACCCCTTTTTAACCCTTTAATAGGATTATTTTTATAAAACGCTGAAATCACTTTTCTTGTATTCTAATAATATGCTTTTTTACAAAGATTCAAGTCCCGCACTCACAAAAATGTTTGTTCTCCATACAAAGTTTCAACCCCTTTTTCACCACCTTGAGAGATGAATTTTCAAAAACCCTGAAATAACTTTTCTTCTAATCTAATAATATGCCTTTATACAAAGATTCAAGTCCCGCACTCAAAAAAATTTTTGATCTCCATACAAACTTTCAACCCCTTTTTAACCCTTTTAAGGGATGAATTTTTAAAAACGCTGAAATTATTTTTCTTGTCTTCTTATAATATGTCCTTGTACAAAGATGCAAGTCCCGCACTCAAAAAAATATTTGATGTACATACAAACTTTCAACCCCTTTTTCACAACCTTCGGGGATGAATTTTCAAAAACGCTGAAATTAGTTTTCTTCTCTTTTAATATAATACCTTTTTACAACGTTTCAAGTTCCTGGCTTAAAATAAAATTTGAACCCCTAAGACAAACTTTCATCCCCTTTTTAACCCCCATAGGGATTGATTTTCCAAAAACGGTTAATTATTTTTTTTGTAATCGGCTATTAAGCCTTTCTAAGAAGTTTCAAAGCTTTTGTAATGGATTCAAACTTTCAACCCCTTTTTATCCCTTTTAGGGGATGAATTTTTGAAAACGCAGAAATTACTTTTCTTGTATTCTAATAATATGCCCTTATACAAAGATTCAACTACCACACTCAAAAAAATATTTGGTCTCCATACAAAATTTCAACCCCTTTTTTACCATCTTGGGGGATGAATTTTCAAAAACGCTGAAATTAGTTTTCTTGTTTTTTAATAGTATACCTTTTTACGAAGTTTCAAATTCCTAGCTTAAAATAAAACTTGTACCCCATACAACATTTCATCCCCTTTTTAACCCCCTTAGGGGTTGAATTTTTCAAAATCGCTTCTTATCTCTTGTACACTTTATAAATGCAACCTAGTGTGCAAATTTCAACTTTATAGCTTTTGTAGTTTTGGCTCTGCGTTGATGAATCAGTCAGTCAGTCAGTCAGTCAGGACACTTGCATTTATATATATAGATTTGAGACTCAACTAAGATTAGGTACCTACGTATACCTAAGAAAGACTGTATATATCGTGTTTAATCCATTTTAAGAACGGGCAGTCAATCAGGTGGATGCATATATTAGGATCCCACAATTAATACGATAATACGGGTAAAATAAAATAGTTCTATATATGACATTGCAAGGCATCTAGAATTAACAGTCTTTGTAGTATACTATAGTAGAAAGTTTTGAAGTACATATATGTACAATCACACGCCTGTATTGTCTAGGGTACTGTCTAATGCGCGGGGTTAACACAATGTGCGCTATTTAGCCCTTGACCTGGCCACGCGGGAGCACCGTTCGCCGCGGCGGCTAAGCGCTGAGCCCTGTACCGCATTAATAAAGGTAAATGCGCCCGTGACGGCTAATGTGTCGTTATGGCCCGTCCTGAAAAACTTCTTCTATTCCCCTGAAACATGCGTCCCCAAACGAAAACCGTCTCTATCTCAACTTAAACAAAATGTAAAATAACTCGTGCGATAGCAACCAAATCGCGTTTACGGGCCACTGTGAGGAGCCTGCAGTTTTAGCGTTTACCCGCGTCAAACACACCTAATGAAGCCTTATTATCCACGCCTTAGAGTTTACATTATGCTGCTTTTGTTGAAATTTCGATCGGTGTGTACAATACACGTATACATATTGTATTTGTATGGTGAGTCTGGGACTGAAAGTGCTTGGCTCGGGTGAAAGTGCTAAAAAGGCGAAACAGTAACGGTGAACGAAGAACTTTGAATTGAATACGTTTGAATATTAAAATAATAAATTGACTCGAGAAAACGCTGTTCTTCTTTAACACTGATAGAATAATTAAACCTATCTATTAACGGGGATTACAAGTTAATTAAAATCATGTTATGTACAGTCACCTGCCATGATACGAGTATCTTGAACACGCGAAAAATATGTGACTCGCTTTTATTGCTCTATAAATAAGATCGCGTCGTATCTTATCAATACAGGGTTAACTTAATAGTTAATAGGTTAGGTACCCGGCTCGTAAGAATGAGTTTATAAAAAAGCATCATTATTGGTTAATTACCGGTTACCTACTCGAAGAAAACATAGTGAGGCATCCTACATAGATCTGCGAAGAAACTCAAAGCTGTGCGCTGTGTGCAGTTTCTGATACGTATTGGGGTAGTGTGGGGACAGTATATTAGCCCAACCCCTCTTGTTGATTGTAACGAGGACAGTGATCAGCATAAGAGCATATATAGGATTAATATATTGAACTATTGAAGATATGAGAAAAAGATACCTGTATAGTCTCATCGTAGGAGTAGTTGCGGGTCGCGGGCGCAGCACTCATATCACCTGCGCGTGCGCGTCGGCGCCCACATCTGGAAAAACCATAAGGGTATATAATATATAGTATAGCTAATATCAGGGGAACTTATCGACTAGGGCAGATGGAGTGAAAAAAGTTCATCTGATTCACTCACACAGTCTTCACTAAATTAGCTATATGTACCCTGATTACTGATAACCTGATAACCGATTATCGTAAACTTGCTCAGCATTACTTATAAGTAATAATTCAATAATTTACTAACACAAACAGTTCCAATAAACCTGAATGGTTTTATCTGATTTTTAGTAAACATCAAACAAACGCAAATTCTTTTTAAGACCAAGTAATTTAATAATTAACTAATTGCACTACTGATGAAAAAGACGAAACATATTACGCATAGATATAAATACTTTTTTCGCGCTTGGAGGGTTCGATATTATTTTCCTCACGAAAATCCTTTAAATCCGCGAATCCTAAAGAAGCGGGTCCAAATTATTTAACAGAAGCACGCCAGATGCTGGTGGAGAGTTGCTGAAACTTGTCCGGGTTGCTCATGAATAATTATAAGCGGGGATAGCGGTGATAACTCACTTGGCCGCTGCCGTCCTCCGCGTGACGCCGACCAAGCAAGTCAAAGGAGTAGGCGATATCAAGTAAAATTTATTAGAATTCATAATCTAGACACGCGGTAGCGTGTCCAGCCAAGTTCAATCATCATTATCATAATAGCGGAGCAATTTCTAGTCAGCTTACACCTTTACATCAGGGATGTTGCGAATATCCGCATCCGCATCCGCAACCGCGGAACTTCCGCATTATTTTCAACATCCGCATCCGCATCCGCATAAAATCGATGCGGATTTAATACGGATGCGGATGTGGAACAGGTCGGTACAGGAACGTCTTAGCATCGGCGTAAGTGCTAGACTGCTAGGTAATTTAGTCATTAACCAAAAAAACCTATTAGAAATGAGCAGTCAAGCGTGAGTGGGACTTAATGTACGGAACCCTTGGAACGCGAGTCCGACTCGCACTTGGCCGGTTTTTTGAAAGAAAAATTACTAAAATGTAATATTTGACGTTTTTTATGGTACTATCTTGACATCCGCATCCGCATCCGCATCCGCGGATGTCAAAAAATCGGCATCCGCAACATCCCTGCTTTACATACAACGCAAGAAAAGGTTTGGACAGTAAAGTTAGATATTTTTTGAAGATGTCCGAATTGTAGGATGAGCTCTTAAGTAAGTAACAGACATATTTTTGAAAACAACTGCCTTAAAATAGCTCCTGGATAATATCTGGTGAGTAGGTGACACTTCCTCTTCTTTAAGTATAAAATACCATACTTAGTGTTTTACCATGCCATATACCCAATACAAATTGTGTCCATTGTATTTTATAAGAGGAGATTGTGCAAACTAGGTATTGTGCTGTAATCTTTTTCTAGCTTCAACTTTCGACATCTCTACCATTGAACTCACCTGAGTGCTCTCGGCATACGTGTCACAATTACTGATTTAAGGATTACTGTTTTTCTTAAATCAGTAATCCTTATTAGTTACAATACAAATACTCGCGTGTCACACGGGTGGCACCGAATGTACAACAAGACAAAAGTTGTGTGTGATGTTATGATAAGTCGCTATCTGCTCTTTTCTTAAACCTTTGCTTATTCTCCTTTTGAGGAAACGCCACTTTTTTATGACTTAATTAGCTACATCTCAGGGCACGGGCCCCGCGGCTACGGCCGTGAGGAAGCATGCATACTTTATTGTTCAACAAGGAATTGGGTTAACAAGGGCTTTATGACTTGTAAAATTATAGGTAAGTATCTGCGTTGCTTTGAATTATAACCCTCGTTAATCCCCGTACCCGTGGCCTTTGCGTTAGCTGCCTCGCACAACTAAGCTGTGGAGTGTACTGTCGCCTGTCGTACGGTAGGTATATCCGGACCATTACGAGTTTATGACATTCAAACCTTGAAGAAATGAACGTACTCCCATCTTAAAGGCCGGCAACGAACTGACAGCACAGGTGATGCGGGTGTCCATGGGCAACGGTAAATGCCATCTGGCGATTCGTCTGATCATTTGTCTCCTATACCATGAAAAAAAATATGCTTCCTAATATCTAAAATAGACACACATACTGACATGTTACAATCATGGACCTATAATATATACCTCCATGGTTACAATCATAAAATTAAATGTCGCAAAGTAGGTTGCGTCCTATAACGCACGTTACGTCCAAATAGGACACACGGGATAAGGCTCTATCACAACGGATCAAAGCCTGGGTGCAAAAAAGCGGCGGACGAATCGATCGGGAACTTGGCATTCCTATCACGGAGCGGAGGCCTAGTGCGCCGTCGCCATGGCTACCAGCGCACCGCCGTCAATGGATATCAACCTACCGCCAAAAAAGTTGTACGCTATTTGCAACTTCTTGTAGAAATTAAGGATTTGGATGAATATACTATCTAAAACGTCGTCGTCGTCGTCTAAAACTACTAAAAAATTTACATTTTATATTTTTAAGGGCGATTTTCACAATGACACGGGCACTTGTTTCTTTTATTACAAACCAAATCATTAATAGTTTATTTACCTACCTATTTCTAATTGCATCGGTAGACTTCACCTACTCTTGTTGGTATTTGAACATTTTCGTAAAATTTTGCATTACCTGCAGTAATCAATTTGGCAAGGAATTTGATTAAGGCGGTTTTATCTAACACGTTGCAAAAGTGCTGGACGCGCAGTCAGCTTATCTCACTGCGGTATGCAGATGGCCGCCGTGTTGACTCAACTATGCAGCTGATTGGCTCAACAAACTTTTTCCCTTAAGTAAGTATTCAGTCTGCTTAAGTTTGATCTCGCGTGTAAAAATTAAGCTTAGCGATTAGGTTGTGTCTTTTTGCTTGGTTATTGGGGTTTTTTTAACTCTTACCTTTACTGCAATTTACGGTCGTCCCATTTAATGTGAATAAGTCGTTGTTCACAACCGTTCAGAAGTAGCTTGGTGATTAATAGTAATAATAAGGCAACTAGTTAATGGTTGAATTTTAAAGGAGGCTGACATTTTCACACAACTATAGGTAATGTAACAACCTGTTACCATTTATTATAAATATTATAATAGAAATGTTATTGTAGAAATGTGATAGAAATCTCAGGCCCATCTCCTTTTTGCCAGAAGTCAGTTTTGACATTTATTTATTTCGTAAAACTTGGTAGAACCAAAGAGGTCGGAAGATGAAAAATGCGTCACACTAAAGAGTTCGTTGCATTTTTAGGGTTCCGTAGCCAAATGGCAAAAAACGGAACATGTCTGTCTGTCTGTCCGTCTGTCTGTCCGTCCGTATGTCACAGCCACTTTTCTCCGAAACTATAAGAACTATACTGTTGAAACTTGGTAAGTAGATGTATTCTGTGAACCGCATTAAGATTTTCACACAAAAATAGAAAAAAAACAATAAATTTTTGGGGTTCCCCATACTTCGAACTGAAACTCAAAAATTTTTTTTCATCAAACCCATACGTGTGGGGTATCTATGGATATGTCTTCAAAAATGATATTGAGGTTTCTAATATCATTTTTTTCTAAACTGAATAGTTTGCGCGAGAGACACTTCCAAAGTGGTAAAATGTGTGTCCCCCCCCCCCTGTAACTTCTAAAATAAGAGAATGATAAAACTAAAAAAAATATATGATGTACATTACCATGTAAACTTCCACCGAAAATTGGTTTGAACGAGATCTAGTAAGTAGTTTTTTTTTATACGTCATAAATCGCCTAAATACGGAACCCTTCATGGGCGAGTCCGACTCGCACTTGGCCGCTTTTTTTATCTAGACATCTGAACTTCATCTGAATTAAATCTTCATATCCGCGTCATATCCAGCATTGTCCCATACAAGGTGTTATATTTAAGTATTTAATTACACAAACGGGTCTACTCAGCTGGTGCAACTCAGCTGAAACGTCGGAATTAAAGGTAAAAACAATGAAATATATTGCGGTAGACCCATTTGTGTAATGGGGAATGGATGAAAATATTAAAAGTGCCTGATTATTTTTCTGGTGATAGGACTAACCATTTCTAGTTACAGAAAAAAGTTACAGATTTTTCGGTTGCGTCATACATTTTATAAAAATAAAAACATTTTGCTTCACCGCTCGTCCGGCCCCTTACGGCTGTTAACATGTTTGTCAAAGTCTTAAAAAGTTAAGACTACTTGAATCTGTGGTGGGCAATGACATTGACAGTTGATTGACAGCTTGTCACCTTCTCGCAAAATTCATAACCGTTTGTGCTCTCATCTGGTGAACTGCTTTCTTTGATATATGTGCGACTTATCGACTCGTTTCTCCACCCGGACCTCTGATCTTGCCTGCTTCAACGACGACCTTCGCTTGTGAACCCCGGACCTGATTTTGATAGCAACTTCGACGACCCTTGGCATTTGAATTCGGCAAACATGGATACCGCTGCTTTTGTTAGAGCAAACTCATCAAATTTGCCAAAAGTAGACCCATATATGCTTATGGAGTTTATGAAAAATAGCGACAAACATAATGCTGGTGAAATAAGAGATGCCAAAGCTTTATCGTAAGTATTAACCTTAGAACCTTACCCATACCCCATACCATATCTCACACTACCGCGCGTTATCTTGATCTTGACTTGGCAAGCGAAAAATAAACACGTAGGACCATGGCCATTTTTCATAAAGTGTCTGCACGTGGTCCTTAATTGAATAAGTATCATTTACTCTTACCTATTTTATTATTAAAGAAGTAAGTACTTGTTTATATGATTTTTTTTGTTTAAGGTCTTCAAGAGAATCATATGTTGACACTGCTATTGGCTATGTCGAAATAAAACGGACTGGAAATCTTTGTGATGTAAGAGCGAAAGTTGTTCCTGAACAAAGAGTAACAAGCAAATACTATGTTGTGATGGTCCATCTAGACGAGGCAAATGAATCAATCATAGATACTTCATGTGACTGTGCAGCGGGGGCTGGTAAGTTTTGCTATAAACATGTTCATATTGATTTTGTAGAAGCAAAATGCAATAATTACCTCTTATCTTCATAAGATATTACCATTAAATATTAAAAGATATGTGCTACATGGAATTTAGTCTGTCATTTCAAGAAAAGTGGAGCTTGTGAATGTTCTGAATTAGTAGTACAAGTTTTACTATAGATATGTTTAAAATATATTTTTTTGTTTCTTAGGTGGGTGTAAACATACTGTTGTTATACTACATTGGCTACAAAAACGAAGTGATGAACCTTCACCTACCAGTGTCCAATGCTACTGGACGAAACCCAACCTTAAAAGAGCTCTAGAAAGACCGGTAATGTGTAAAGATTTGGCGAAAGGAGAAGTAGCTGAAAGGGGGCCAAAGGACCCTCGTGTACTAAAAAGACTGAGAGAAGAAGCAATGAAACATGGTTGTGGCAAAAGCCTGCTCAGTGCATATGATCCTGAAAGACCAACTACCATCATGTCAAAATATTGCATTTTTGACATGATGGTAGATTTTTTTGAAAAGGAAAATACTCCAAGTTTCAATAAATTTAAAATATTTAGCAAAGAAGTAATGCGAGAAAATAAAGAAAAAATCATGAAAGAAACGGAAGGCCAAGTGAACTCGAAGCTGTGGCATTCTATTCGACAAGGCCGAATCACGGGTTCAAAGATTTATGAAGTCGCTCATTGCAAGACACCCCAGGGCAGTCTTGTTGAAGAAATATTAGGAGGAAGCAAAGCACCAGAAACGAAAGCCATGAAAAGGGGTAAAATCCTAGAAAAACGAGTACTAAATAAACTAAGAACTGATATAAATAAAGAAATAGAAGAATGTGGATTTTTGATAATAGATGGAATTTTTGGAGCATCGCCTGATGGCATTGGAGATGACTTTGTGGTCGAAATTAAGTGTCCCATTTCTGACAAAACTAAAAAAAACTATATAAAGAATGGGCAAGTTCATGGGCCAAGTGCAATTAGAGATGCTAGCGGCTGGCAAAAATAAGTGTTTGTTCTGTGTAGCGGACCCAAAATTTGAGAGCAACGGGATAATTGAGAAGATTATAGTAAACTTTGATAAAGATTATATCGATAATTTGATGAAAGATGCAGAGAAATTTTGGAAAGAGAATGTGTATCCTGTAATTTTGAAAAGTGCATCTACAGCATAATTCATTATGAACTTTGTATTTATCTTAAATAAATATATTTGTCTTGACCTGATTATTACTCATTTTAACACCTATTGATAGTGTATTGTATATTAGTATTAAAGTATATCAGCCTAACCAAGCCTAACCCTTGAAAAATGCAATGTTAGGCCCACTTGAGGCTGAAACAGATGGACTGCAATCTAGTTACAAGTCCCAGCTGAATTGCAATCCTCTTAATTGGCAAGTTTAAGTGTTTTCTTATCTAGTACCCCAAGCTTTTTGGAGGCATTTAAATAAATAAATATTAAGGGACATCATGGACATACACAGATCAACCTAGCCCCAAACTATGCAAATCTTGTACTAGGCCTAAATACATACATACTTATATACATAGAAAACACCCATGACTCGGGAACAAATATTTGTGTTCATCACACAAATAATGCCTTTACCGAGATTCGAACTCCGGACCATCGGCTTCACAGGCAGGGGCACTACCCACTAGGCCAGACGGTCGTCATTTGGCCTTACCCTCTATATGGCCACAGCACTAGACTTCACTCTGGTTACCTATGATTTGTGATAAAATAAAACAACATAATAGTTAATATCAAACGTCTTTTATTATCGGATTCTGAAGATTACTTAATCCGCACGCTATAATGACTAGGTCGTCCAAATATTTTATGTGTTTGTTATTAACCACAGAGTGAGGTTTTAACATATGGAATTCCCGTATTCTCCTAATTACACGCTCAACGTGCACCCTCAAACTGGCAATCACCTTAGTTTTAATTACATCTTTTTTTAACATTTTTTGATTGGCAAAGACACTAGGAGGTCTTAAGAGTTTTCCATTTTTTGTACTTAGAAGGGATTCAATCTCCTTAAATCCTCGATCGGCCATGATTACCGCATTTAGGGGAAGAACATCAACGAAGCCACTCCACTCCGTGATGGCTTTGTCAGATGTACGTCCCCCATAACCCTGTGAGATGAATGATATGTATCCAGCGGGTGTGCAGCCAATCAAATATTTAATTGTGTTGCATGATTTGTACTGCGACCAAGTCTGCGCTTGCTTCTCTGGATCACTGGGTTTTTCTATTTGAATCTCGAAACAGTCTATAATGCACTGTACATTGGAATATCTAATTTTAAATGCTAATGGTAATTTTTTTTTTATTTCTGTCAGTGGAGGTAAATATATACAATTTTGAAAATATGTCGAAAACTACGACATTCTTTTCAAACACTAAACGTATGGTTGACCTAGCCATTTGAAACTCTTCACTCATCCTAGCAAACGAGTCATTGTTTTTTAATTTAAAGAAAGTTAAAATTATATGAAATGCCAAACAAGAACACTCCTGGGCAATGAAATTAATAATCCACCAAAAGCTTTTTGGCAGACCTAAAAACAATTTAGGTTTGTTGGCAATAATTTTAAGTAGGTGCTCCCTGCCACGTTTTTCAATATGCTCTTGTTGAGCACTCGAAGACGAGTCAAAGTTGGATGTCCCGAACAAGGATGGTGATTGATTGGGGCTCTCCTCAGTGTTGGGTAGTTGCATCATTCGTGATGGTATTACTCTTTCTTTTATTTTTCGCCCACGGAATTGAGTAGCTCTGGTTTGAGTCTTTGCCTGGGCCATAACATACTTGTTTGAAACTCCTATTCTTTTATCACACTGTATAGCTGAGTCAATCTGAAACAAAGATACAAATGTAGCATACCTTAGACTTGTGAATGTTTCATTTAATTTAACGGCCTCCATAGCCTAGTCGGTAGTGACCCTGCCTACGAAGCTGGAGGTCCCGGGTTCGAATCCCGGTAAGGGAATTTATTTGTGTGTTCATCACAAATATTTGTTCCTTAGTTATGGATGTTTTCTATGTATTTAAGTACTTATATATGTATCTATATATTATATATATCGTCGTCTAGTACCCACAACACAAGCCTTATGAGCTTACCGTGGGACTAGGTCGATTTGTGTAAGATTGTCCCATAATATATATATATATATTTTTTTTATATATAGGTAATCAAATTCTTATGCCTAGCGCTAGCGGTAAAACATAGCATTCGCAATATGCTTTAATTATAAGACCAATACAATGTACCTATGATATAACGAATAAATGCGTTCTGATTCTGACCTTATGCCTTTTGTAATAAGGTATACCGATGGACAGTTAATAGTGTGGGCGATGGAAGGTGCATTGGTATACAAATATTAGACATAATATTCATTTCTGAGTTCTGTAAACACATCTTCATGCTCAATGGCCACTAGTAATTTTTACTTAGAGGTATACCTTTTCAAGTCAAGTGCTTATTTCACAACATTGACTTACATTAAACTTGAAAATAAGTGATTTAAGAAAAATTTAATAAAATTTATGATTATCACCCAGCCCGGATTTAGGGTAGAGCGAGTGGAGCGGCCGCTTTAGGCGCCAGATGGCAAGAGGGGCGCCAAAATGGTAAATGAAAAAAAAAAGTTTCAAAAGACGCGAGCTTGGCAGGGGCCCAAAATACGTTTGAAAACTTCAACGAAGGGCGCCAAAGTCGGGACTTTACAGTACAGGTACTGTACCCAAGAATATTAATACATTGTTTGGCATCACTATTATGAATACTTACACTGTGAGAGACCTGCATGCCAGCAGCACTTGAAGTTGATGGCCGATCTTCCATATTCATATTGATTGCAGTTAATGGTTTTTTTGAGAAATTCTTGAGTGTGGCATTTATTTTCAGTCTTGGCTTTGCACCAGAGATCCATTGTCCATAATTTTCTAAATCTTCTTCAAACTGTAAAAATATGAATAAAATATAGCAAACATTTAGGTATAGTTTCATTTTCCAAGTGTTCCCTGGTATTTGCTGTGGCTCACTTACGGAACCTGGGGTCTGCTGGGCAATATAATATTAAGTATTGGCATAGGCACAATTTTTTTTAACTGGAGAAAACTAGGCCTACATAGGATCATGTAAGTACTGACAACTACATCTGTTATTTTAATATAAAGTTTTGAGAAACTCAGTGGTATGAGAAAGGGTTTTTAAACATAAATCGTATTCACATTAAACTATTTTGTTACCAGATTACCTACATTCAATATTTTAATCCATAATTACACAATAAAAAATGGCATTTCATTAAATCTAACATGGAGGTTATTTTTTTTACAGAATAGTAAACAAGACAAGGCATCTTACATTTAAGTGGTCCTCACAGCAAAACAGTGCTCGGCTTGGGCACTTCCTGCCAACCATTTGACACCAACGTTCTTTCAGCTCTTTTCTTACAGTAAAAAACTTCAAATCCGGGTTTTTCAGATCAGTCTTGGAGCAAGTTGGTATAAAGCATGTTTTAGGATCTTTGTACCGTTGATAAGTATTTGTATTCATGGTGCTAAACACGGCACAAAACCAATAGTCCAGTTTCAGTTGCAAGGGTCGTCGAAGTTGCTATCAAAATCAGGTCCGGGGTTCACAAGCGAAGGTCGTCGTTGAAGCAGGCAATATCAGAGGTCCGGGTGGAGAAACGAGTCGATAAGCCGCACATATATATCAAAGAAAGCAGTTCAACTGATGAGAGCACAAACGGTTATGAATTCTGCGAGGTGACAAACTGTCAATCAACTGTCAATGTCATTGCCCACCACAGATTCAAGTAGCTTTAACTTTTTAAGACTTTGACAAATGTCTTAACAGCCGTAATGGGCCGGACGAGCGGTGAAGCAAAATGTTTTTATTTTTATAAAATGTATGACGCAACCGAAAAATCTGTAACTTTTTTCTGTAACTAAAAATGGTTAGTCCTATCACCAGAAAAATAATCAGGCACTTTTAATATTTTCATCCATTCCCCATTAAATATGTGTACAAAACGCGAGAGTTTAAAGACTTTAAAGTGTTATATTTAAGTGTTTGTGGACGATTTTTCTGTTAATATAAAAGAACGAGTAAAATCACATCGATAACTTATTTTTAAATAAAATTAGATATACCTATCCTGAATAAGTAAATATTATATTTAAACGCTCCAAACATTTATTTTAATAAAATTGCAGGGTAAAAAGGGTTTTGTGTGAAAATATATATATTCCTTATATCGTAGCTGATCGAATATCCCATAGCCGTGCATGGCGTTATAGTTTCACAAAGCGTTAGTGCAGGGCTGCCAGATCGTAGAATTGGATACGAAATTCGTATAATGGATTTTTTTTTCGTATCTATTACGTATAGGTGGTCAATCGGTATAATTGGATACAAAAAAAAACACTGATATCAAACTACTGACAATAGTTCAAAAAAGCGGCCAAGTGCGAGTCGGACTCGCCCATGAAGGGTTCCGTATTTAGGCGATTTATGACGTATAAAAAAAAACTACTTACTAAATCTCCTTCAAACCAATTTTCGGTGGAAGTTTACATGGTAATGTACATCATATATTTTTTTTAGTTTTATCATTCTCTTATTTTAGAAGTTACAGGGGGGGGGGACACACATTTTACCACTTTGGAAGTGTCTCTCCCGCAAACTATTGTTTAGAAAAAAATGATATTAGAAACCTCAATATCATTTTTGAAGACCTATCCATAGATACCCCACACGTATGGCTTTGATGAAAAAAAAAATTGTTGAGTTTCAGTTTGAAGTATGGGGAACCCCAAAAATTTATTGTTATTTTTCTATTTTTGTGTGAAAATCTTAATGCGGTTTACAGAATACATCTACTTACCAAGTTTCAACAGTATAGTTCTTATAGTTTCGGAGAAAAGTGGCTGTGACATACGGACGGACAGACGGACGGACAGACAGACGGACAGACGGACAGACAGACAGACAGACAGACATGACGAATCTATAAGGGTTCCGTTTTTTGCCATTTGGCTACGGAACCCTAAAAACAGTGTGTCAATACTGTTTTACAATTTAATGGAACCGTACGTCAACGTCAGGGATATAATTGCAAAAATCGCAAATTGCGGGCGTCCTTCTCTGTCACTCTTATTACGCCTTCATTGGAGTAAAAGAGAAAGACCCCCGCAATTTGCGAATTTCTATCTTCGCGGTAAGACCCCAGTTTTTAAAATATCGATTTAATATTAATTGTTTTTTTTAATTGTGTTCTCGTATAATGCAATCGAATTTCGTATAATTGAAGGCACTGGATTGTATAATCAAAAATTATGTACAGGCAGCCGTGCGTTAGTGGCGTGTTTTTTCGTCGCCACCCCGACTGCGGCGCATGTTATAAATAGCTCGCCTGTCCGGAAGCACATCGTCCTGTTCCTCCGTTTTATCTAGACTGTGTTCACCGTGTTCATGTTGACCTCAAATATACACAACAGGTAAAACTGAGGGTCGACCGCGAAAATCTAATTCGTCGCCTGCCTCTCTAACGCTTGAATGTGCAATAGTGATAGACAGATAACGAAATTACGATTTTCGATTTTCGCGGTAGACCCTCTGTCTACCGACAAAGTTATCAACTTATTCAACAGTACCTATAGTTTTTATAGTTTCGGAAACAAGTGGCTGTGACATACGGACGGACAGACGGACAGACGGACAGACATGACGAATCCATAAGGGTTCCGTTTTTTGCCATTTGGCTACGGTACCATAAAAATGAACCATACCTATATAAAGACTTACTTAGAGATATGTAGGTACTTTTACGGACATTAACATAATATGATCATTAAAAAATCTAAAAAAATCAAATTGTTATATACAGTCGGCAGTCATGTCGCGCTGCAATACTGCCGCAGTATTGTTTTAGCAGTCCGAATCCGAATATAAGTCAGTTTCTCTTTATCACTAGGTACATAGTATAAAAACAAAGTCGCTTCCCGCTGTCTGTCTGTCGGTGTCCCTATGTATGCTGAGATCTTTAAAACTAGGTACCTACGCAACGGATTTTAATGTTGTTTGTTTTAAATAGATAGAGTGATTCAAGAGGAAGGTTTATGTATAATTTGTTAACCCGTGCGAAGCCGGGGCGGGTCGCTAGTCGTCTATAAATTCGTATTTCCCTTCAATGACCACAAAAAAAAACAACCTGTAAGTATTAGGTACCATAATTTTGGTTCCGTACCCAAAGGGTAAAAACGGGACCCTATTACTAAGACTCCGCTGTCCGTCCGTCCGTCTGTCACCAGGCTGTATCTCACGAACCGTGATAGCTAGACAGTTGAAATTTTCACAGATGATGTATTTCTGTTGCCGCTATAACAACAAATACTAAAAACAGAATAAAATAAAGATTTAAGTGGGGCTCCCATACAACAAACGTGATTTTTGACCGAAGTTAAGCAACGTAGGGCGGGGTCAATACTTGGATGGGTGACCGTTTTTTTGCTTGTTTTGCTCTATTTTTTGTTGATGGTGCGGAACCCTGGGTGCGCGAGTCCGACTCGCACTTGGCCGGTTTTTTTAATATACCTATGTCACATTCATACATAAAGCGGCTGTTTATCGTATACAGCTAATATAATTGCTGGTATCCATTGTCTTAAATGTTACTATGCTAAAAAAACCGGCCAAGTGCGAGTCGGACTCGCGTTCCAAGGGTTTCGTACATTAAGTCCGACTCACGCTTGACTGCATATGTCTAATAGGGTTTCCTGTCATTTATAGGTAAAGAACTATTTTGTGTATTTTTTGTACTGAGAATATGACGAACTCAAAAAGTGACCTAACTCGAAAGTCTCCTATTAAGAATGTGACATAGGTACTCTGCCTAAACCAAATCCAAGCGAACGAATTCGTGGGCAACAGCAAGTACATAATAAATACGTAACTATATACCTACCTACAAGGTAAATGAGATAAGAAACCAAAGACTTTGGATAAGATATTACTTATGGGCTCTGAAAGTTTCACTCTAAAACGGTGGAACCAACGAATAGGTGGGCATTTTCACTTAACTGTGCACCTTTAACGGCCAGTTAGCAATCGTTACAAAACTGACGGTCAATGTCAGATCCCATACATTTTGTCAGGAATGTAACGGTTAGACGTTACTGAAACACGACTTAAGTCGCGCTTTAAGGTGCACAGTTAAGTCAGAATGCCCAGCCAGGAACGTTGTAGGTACTTGTAGTGGACCTCACTTAAAGATGTATTCTTATTCTTACTGACCACTTCTTTAGATTTTTTGTCGATACCCACTTATTTAGGAAAATTGTATTTTAATAATCATATCCGATACGTAGGTACTATACGAAAAAGTCTTACTTGGATAATTGGTTTTCATTAATATAAAGTCTCAAGTGTAGCGGTAAGTCATTTCGAATATGATTTGTACTTGAGTCCATGCACATCCTACTTGCGGTTACTAACCGGCGGCCGCCGGCAAGCTTATGTATATTATATTATTATGATACAACATATTTACATTACTTAATTGGAATGCTTTAAATTAAACCTTACCCCTGTTGTCATCGCCTGAGAGAACTCCACATCTTTGTCGTCACTGACACTTATTCCATACATAAGCAACGATGTCATAAGAGTTATTTTTCATCAAAACTTAAGTTGGATGGCCGTTGACATGAATAAAATTACACGATACAAGCTGCAACATAATCCTTGTCAGTATTAATTTCAAACCAACTTAATCATATCGAGTCCTTGTGAAACCCAAAAAGTAAAGTTTGTGTACTGAGTAACTTAAAAATAGTAATGTTTATATTGACAGCTGGTTTACGTAACGTACGAAACACCGCCCTACGGCCAGGGAACACGGGAAACTGAATTGAATTGACTGAAAAGATGAAAGCACCGCACTCTCGCTGCGGACGAAGAAAACAGTATTTTGATTACAGCGCCACTTAGCGTGGAGTAGCTGAACTTGTGTGACGTTACATGTAACACACTCTTTGTTGCCATAAACATTATCATTACATATTATCAAAAATATTTTAAAAATATGTTGCAAACCACCTTTTAACGACCTTTTTTCGATACAACGTACTTCTCAACATTAACTTATTGTCCGCTTTATAATAATTTATTTTATTAGTACGAGCAAACATTGTGATTGTGATCGAACTGTCAGTGTCAAGTTGACTTAGCTTTTCGTCCTTTCATTTGTTTTTAAAAATTATTTTATAAATATGACAAAGTAAAAAAAACTAAAATTATAAAAAAGCCATAAACGAAGTTATTGTAACTAATAGTTGGTTGGGATTTACACATTATTTTTTACAGCAAAATGGTGAAAATCTGGAATTTGGGTCTGATGAGCTACGACACGGCCCTAAAGATTCAAAGGGCTATAGTTCGTAAACAACTGGAGTCCATGATGAATGGCAAAGGCAGTGATTGGGATACTCTCCTATTACTGGAGCACAGGCCTGTGTACACTGTGGGTTAGTAAACAAACTTATAATGTAACCTGAGGACATGCATTATAGCAGCCTGTAGAGCTTTTATAAAAGGGTTTATAATTGTAACAAACAAGGCAATCTCTAACCCTAAAATTTGCATTACTTGCACAACAACATAACACAACTTAATCTTGCAAGGTCCTCTAGGCCAGCGGTTCTCAATCTTTTTTTTTGATGGAACCCTTTTGGAAAGCGAAATACTTGATGGAATCCTACAATAAAACAATAGTTTTTAGAAGTGTATTTTTTATTAAATAAGCATAATTCTAAATTCTTGCGGAACCCCTGCAGGGGTGTCGCGGAACCCTAGGGTTCCGCGGAACACACTTTGAGAATGACTGCTCTAGGCCAATTTTATATTAAGCTCGACCCGCCCCGGCTTCGCACGGGTCAACAAATTATACATAAACCTTCCTCTTGAATCACTCTATTAAAAAAACCGCATCAAAATCCGTTGCATAGTTTTAAAGATCTAAGCATACAGACAGATAGCGGGAAGCGACTTTGTTTTATACTATGTAGTGATATGTATTATTTCTTCTAAATTTTCGTTGTAATTTTACATGTAATAATGTGTTGATATTGGAGCAATAGGTAAAGAATATTTACTTAGGTACTGACATATATTGCCTAAAATGGCCCATTTTACAAACTTGTACAAATAAGTTGATTTCAATGCTCGGACTACTTTCTCACAAGAGATGCTAAGCTGCTAGAATGTGCATATTTCACCTACATATTATAAATTGTTTAATTTTGTACCTTATTCTACCTCAATAATAATCTTTACACTTGTCTGGTGGAAAAGTTGTAGGTAAGCTAAGATTGAAGTATAATTTTAGGAAACAGAGATCAGACATCTAAAGAAGAAGTACAGAGACTGACTTCCTTGGGAGCAGCATTTAGGAAAACAGACAGAGGTGGTCTGATTACTTTCCATGGCCCTGGCCAGCTTATAGCCTACCCAATCATTAACCTGAAACACTTCAAGCCTAGTGTAAAGTGGTATGTCACCAACTTGGAGGAGACAGTCATAAATGTTTGTTCCGAATTAGGTAAGTTTTGGTGTGTTTATATTTTATATGTGTTTCTAGGACCACAATAACAGGAAACACCATTGATTATCATGCTAATCCCAGTGTGGCCATATGAAAAGTGTCCTTTATCGCGATAATTAATCTGTTGATGTGACGCGTTTCCCGTTAGTTTGGCCCAGGCTTTATAAATAGTTCAGATAAAACAAAAGACTAATGTGATTCCTAAAGCAAGAGAAGCAAGTTCAACCTTTAATCTATCTCAATTTGTGCTGCCATGCGAATGGATAATTCTGAATGGACTATTCAAATCATACTTACATATGTTAATACATCCTAATAATTACTTTGATACATGATCATTATCATATGTTGTGAATTGCAATGTTTTTATTATGCCATGCTGCAAAGCATAATTAATAAAAGTCAAAAGCTATGTGAAACAGTTGTCGGAATGGCGGATCAATAACTTAAGACAAGGGAATTAAAGCATAATGGCTTATACTTGTACCTATTTTCACCTAAGATAATGCACTCTAAGATCTTGATACAAAAGCCACTGGGACTTGAGTTCTATAGGTAGATGCTTCGCAACTGCTATGCAATGTCAATTGTCAATGCCACTGCAATGGAATATTTTGCATCTGATCAACTGTGCCTAATCTGCAATTCTCTAATTTGATATAGGTATTTACTTTCATATAATTATAATCATTGCAATTATGCTTTTTTTATCTGAGTGCGCACTGTGGGGCAAAATTGACCTTTTTCTTGCGTCCTGTATATGTTTTTTCCAAAATATGTAAACGCCAATCTTCATTAATTTGAAATTGAGGGAAGGTCTTCTAAGACCATTTTCGCGTAGCAGCACGGTATCTGGTAGCTGCTCTCACTGACCCAATAAGAAAATCCAACCTGTATAGTTTTGAAAATCACTACAGACCTTTATAAAGCTTAAGTTTCTAAATAAAACCACATACAGCGTATTTAGTTTAAAATAATTGTAGCACACTGTAGCAATGTGACAGAGCGTATATTTTCAGGGCTAACAGGAAAAAGGTCGCCGTACACCGGTGTGTGGATCAACGACAACAAGGTGGCCGCGATCGGCGTGCACGCCTCGCGGTACGTCACGTCGCACGGCGTCGCCATCAACTGCGACAATGACCTGTCGTGGTTCGACCCCATCGACCCCTGCGGCATCGAGGACAACGGTGTCACCTCCTTGTCTAAAGAAACCGGCCTGCCTTGCTCTATAGAAAAAATTACCCCCATGTTTATACGGAGTTTTGATAAGGTGTTCGACTGTAAAAGTGAAAATCTTGAAGTAGACACGCAGACAGAAATTATAAATAGTGTTTACAATAAGCTGCTTGATACGCAATGAGTGCTCGCGAATGTTATTTATTATTTTTTGGACACTTACAATATTTGTGTTTTTTACGTTGCATGCGTTTTGCCTTATTGTGATGCCATAATCTTAGGCCAGATACAAAAATGATAGTTGGATTAGCCAATTTACTGGTTTTGTGCCTACCTAATTTGTACTTATTGACACATCTATTTGGTAAATTGATGCAATCGAACTGCCATTTCAGTATCTGGGCAACTTTTTTGTTTGTTGACTTTTTTGTCAGATTTTGATAAAATTTGGTGGATATAAGCAGTTTCTTATATTGTATGTCATTAAGTTTTAAATTTACCTCCGACGTTTCGTGGGCAGCGTTGTCGCCGTGTGGTTTCGGCGAAGATTGGCTAAAGTTGATATCAACATCTTCTAGGCGCGCGAGTTTTTCGAACTACCCATACTTGGTCTTGTTTATTAACTTCAACGTTTTGAAATTGTATGTCCTTACAAATCTTCCTCTGAATTACGAAAAAATATGATATTTTTGTAACTCAACGGAAAATATATTAAATTACCAAATTTTATCAATATCTGACCAAAAACTACAGCTAATAAAATAGTACTTAAATTAACTTTAAAAGGAGGGGGTAAATATTTATTTTTTATGAAATTATTGAGTTAAATAAAAAAGAAATAAGTTTCTACAAGTTTATTTCATTTGTTAAATAATGAAAAAATAAATAAGTCAATTGATTTAACCTAAATAAATAAAAGATGAAGTCTCAAGTTGGGTTAGGAGAAACGACAAGTCGACGACTTCCGGAAGGCATGTACATTGGTACTCGTAACTGTTGCGTCTTAGCTCATTTCATCGAAACCCAACTGAAAGTTCGTGGATAGTAATCCGCTGCCTCCGCGGCAACGGCGTATTTACATACAACGCGTAGCTACACACACGACACGACACGGTACTGTCGACCCGGGCGCGCCCGCTCCACGGCCACCTGTGCTAGGAGGATCCCGGGGACGCCCATCACCAACACCGGACACCCCCAAGCTAATTTGCTATTTGTTATCATACTTTACACTACTTTTATATAAATAAACCTAATCGATAAATTCTAAAAAATAATTACGCTAAAATGTCAAGAATACAACAATCTACTAAGAGTTATCAAATTCAGAATAGTCCCCTTGAATCTGTGAAAAATAAACTAATTACTAGACTTATTTATTTCTATTATTCTCAGGGATTATTCCAAAGATCTATAATTTAAAACTTTGTTTCCGCCTTAATATTCAAAATTGTACAAACACTGGTCAATTGTTTAAAAAAGTATCAAATACTTAAATTAATAAATGCATTGCTAAAATCACTAATTTTATGTATAGGCATATACCTTAATCTAAGTGTAGCATGAAATTGCTGCCTCTATAATTTGTCGGTGTAACCACCCATAATAGGTACTTCATTGTATAACTACTCGTTAAACTACTTACTTATTATTTAATAAATGCTTATAAATGCAATAAGTTACCTCTAAGGTAAATGCAGAAGGCGCGGTGGTTAAGTACAAAATACTGCGTACAACGGTGCGCATCGAGGTGGACGGAATTACGACCTGATTACAGTTATTTAGTATTTATAATTTATGTCGATTTTGTCAGTCATTTGTATCACATGTGCCTCGATGAAGCAAACGGATGTCGGGTCGCATATGAAGGCTGTTGCGCGTGCCTACGAGAGGTGCTTGGGCGGCGCGAGCCACTTGCGCATGTAGTAGCAGAAGACGGTGGCGATGTACAGCAGCACGAGCAGCGCGCACGCCACGCCCAGCAGCAGCACCGAGCCCTTGCTCGGGCACGGCTCCACTATCGTCACGGTTTTCTCTGTAAATAAACAATGCTTGTAAACTAACTTACTCAAGAGCGCGTAACACAAAATCGACCTACAGTTAGCTGCGGTACGTAACGACACCGATATCAGCGGGCAATGATATTCCGCATTATTTTATCTGCCTAGAAGAAAATTGCTACTAGTTACACTGTGTCAACGATGTCTATGTGTACGTACCACCAAAACTGGTCTCCGACGCAGTACCACCGGGCTTATCGGAACGCAGGAAATCTGTGCTCTGTCTTTCATCTCCGAAATCAAGTACAAGGATTTCCTGAGAAATGTTCATGTCTTCTTCTTGGCTGCGGGCTTCCCCGGTTTCATTGTGAGGCAAAGAACGTTTCTTCCTGCCCCATGATTCCAAAGATTCTCTGCCCCATTCGCACACCGCCTGTAATGAAATAATTGTTTCGTGTTAGGTATTGAATTACCGAAATATAGTTATGATTAAATGGGTTTCACATGAAACTAATAATAATTAGTAATAATTCATAGACTCACTGGTTCACAAGGTCCAAGGCAGTATTTAACATTGCACTGGAAGATGACTCCATAAGACTCGGTGAACCGGAATGCTTCGTACACGGACTGAAGAGCGTTGCCATCGGGAGTGAAAGCCGGGAAGATGCCAGGGTCAACGGGGCATCTAAACAGGAACATTTTTTGATTATTGACCTTATTTCTTTATCGACCTTGATGTAAAATACAAAATCACGCAGAAGAATACCATTAAGTCACGACAATCACTTCGAGTACTCACCCTTCATCGTCAATAATCTGGAAAGTACTCTTCGAGTCCTTGGCCATCGCCACACAGCTGCGGGCGAAGATGCCATACGGAGCTGAAAAAAACACCAAGATATTAGGACCATATCCCTATCTACATGATTCACTAAAGACGAAAATGCGTGTCTCACTGTCTTCGGGAATTTCGATGCGGAAGGTGAGGCGGTCTCCAATGCGGACGGTCTCGACCTCGCGCTGGCGCGCGTCGAGGATGCGGATACGTGGGGGCGGGGCCTCGGGCGCCGCGGTGATGGAGATCATCTCCGGATCCCTACAAATACACAACGTTGTAAAACAACTCTGACACTTATAAGTCTTATAACTATTTTCGTTTTCGTTCTTCAAATGAGAGCAATAAAAATTCCATCGCGTAAGGATTAAACGCTTATTAATCTTATTATATTTAACTTAAATCACGGGAACATGTTTACATTACAAAGTAGCCAGACCATTAAACTAAGTAGCGGCAATGTGGGCCGGCTCGGCTGCAGTTAAGGTACCTCATTGACAGTAATCACGATCTTTATCGTACCGTGCTTCGGGTAACCTCATTAAAATACATACAAAGTCTGGTGAAATTGCGTTTAACGTTGCTGCACACGTCCTCACACCATTTCTCGCTTAAACATATATAAACCGAATTGTTATGCGTTTACAATACAGACGCTCGATTGAATTTTAAAATTCTATTCGCATGGGAATTAGTTCGTGTATAAAACTGAACTGTGCCCTGTTTATCAAAAGCTTGATATTTGATAAACTATGTTATCTTATAGTTCTGACACTTAGAGACATTTACACCTCTAAATAAGTTTAGATTTTATTTATTTCCATGTATCAATTTTTTTTTTAATAATATTGTTATAGTTTTTTTTATGTAATTCGACATTAAGATGCCTTATTTATACATCTCTAAGTAATTGTAATTCTAGTTTGATTTGGCAGTTGCAGTTAGTTGTATTTTATAATTGTTGATGTATTATTTACTTTATTTTATAATATGGATATAAAAATAAAATACAAAAACAATACAAAATACATATAAACACATTATAAAAAACCTAACCTAGGGTGCCGCCAGCAGCGGGGCAATGATGATGTATTATTATTATTATTTTTTGCTTGTATGTAAATTCAATGTTGAAGTGTAAAAGTGCCCTTGTGGCCTATTTGCTGAATGAATGTTGAAATTTTGAAATCTTGTAACTTGTAATACCAGTGGAAGTCCCTTTTTGAAAGCTTTTGTTAGAAAGGGACTTCCACTTGTATTACAAGTTACAAGCTTTTGATAAACAGGGTACTGGTATACGACCATCTTAAGTTCCCTATTGATACCTATTACCTACCTACATATATATACAAAGTTCTCGGCGGTGAATAGATCGGTTTACTAACCTGATGGGCACCATTCCAAAGGTAATATTCTTGGAGCTCATGTCGTACGTGCACTTGACTTTGTAGATCTTATCCGCCTTGGTCATTACGACACTGTGATGCTGAAGGACGACAGTATTGGAGTACACTCCGGTCTAAAATTAAAACGAATTGTTAACTAGTCATCATTAGATATGAACGTGCAAATAGTTGGACAACAAACATATATTTAACAAATACGTTGCCATAAGTTCTCTCGCTGATATCTTCTTTCACACAAACGCTGCAATGTACTCGTAACACAGACCAATGTGACTCGTAGGGCTCATTTAGACGGTGCGAGAACTCGCATGCGAGTTTAATTCCATTGCGTCATTTAACCGGTCGGCTGAATTGATGTATCCCCAATGGTCCGCAATGTAACTAAAATCGTATACGAGTTCGCGCGCCGTCTAAATGAGCCCTTAGTATAGAATGCGGAGTTAATCGCGCTCAGAGCAAAGACCGGTCTCCCAGATATTAGACTATTGTAGCGTAACCATGCACCTTCATAGCCACAAGCTAAACATATGTGTATTTTAGAAAAACCTTCGTCCGAGCTGTAGTATGTGACCGCAATTGCTTCAAAGTATTGCTAAGAGAAACTGAGTTTACCTAACGGGTCTGATTCTGCTAATAGTTTCAAGCACATACAGCACAGGGTCATTTGGCACCGTTAAAAAGAGTGTAGTGTGGATTACTCACGACGCTCTGCGTGTTGCAGTCCTGGCCGGCCATGGTGAGGTCGAGACGGAAGAGGTCGCTGTTGACCACGTCGATGTTGCACGTCTCCGAGCGGCCGAGCGCGTAGATGCGCCCGTTGAACGGCTTGTTCGTTCTGACCTGCACCGCGATTCGCGTGTCCTTGCACAGTACCGACACTGAGGAAACACCGGGTAAGCTCACCTTTACTTTGAACATTTTAGAAACTGTAATATATTGTAACTGTAATGTATTGTATTGTGTCTTTCCCATGATTAGTTATACTAATATAACGACATGACACACATTAAAATCCGTCAAACCGTTTAAGCTGAAGGGCGTCCTAATACTTAACAGATAATGTAACAATAAATACGTATACCCACTCGAGAACTATAGCATACTCGTAGTTTAGTATTTAATTTACTTACAATTTCCTTCCATCTGCTTTAGTCGGGTAAAACTAATTTTGCTTTTATGGTCGAATGCGACAAGTTTTTTTTATTTCTTTGCGATATCGATATTAGATAGTTGCATATTTACCATCGTAACAAGTGCCAGTCTTGTCACAGTTAGCGTCGTTTCGTGTCAAGTTGCTGGAAGGGTTAGTGTCCTGCTGGTGCTCGATTGTTACCGGCAGCTCTCCATTACTGGTGCTGGGTGGCTCTAAAACAAATAGAAAAGAATAATTAAATTCCTTTTTCTCCTTGCACCAATTTTACATGTCTCTGTTTGGCCCGATGGTTGACTGGTAGAGAATGCCATTAGGCATTAAGTCCGCCATTTGTACATTATTTTTGTGTATTGTGCAATAAAGTTTAAATAAATAAATAAATAAATAAAAGAAAAGGTTGTAGGGCCTGACTCGTATCCCACCAACTAATGAGGGCTCTACTGTAATAAAAATTACTCTCTAATAATGCCGAACAAATGTATAAAGCGCACGTACTCGACCATCCGAACCTTTGATTAGGCTTGCTGTAAGTGCGCGCCTCGCGTATCATCATAATCGAACAAGATTGCAGCACCGAACCACAGTGGAGTATCCTAATCAGCAACCGAACTGCAAACTTGCTTTTAAATCAATAGCCTTACAGACATGCGTCGTTTCCAAAGCGAGAATAGTACTCGGTAATTTTACTAAATATAGTCAATGTTGCAATTTCACAAGACGTTAACGCGACCAACACGTAAACCTATTGAAAGCACTCATAATACAAGCCGCACTGCTAATGATAAGTGTACTGTGACCGCAGCTCCGCTGCGCGGCGGTAACACGCCGACTGCAATTACCGCGCAGCGCAAACCTGACAACCAAGGGCTATTCTAGATTTTCACACGCAATTCGAAACTACATGGTCCCATCGAGACTCGCCTACTAATCTCCAGAGCGAATGCTCGTTGTTAAAACCTCATGAGTTACAAGTTACAACATAACGTGTCGTTATGCGAGGTACAGCCGCCGCCGCGCCATAATCTACTGTTTTGTCAACGCAATTAGCAGGCAGATGAGTCTATTACGAGCGACGGTGCATGTCATTGTATGTATGTATGAGCAAACACTGCACATGAACAAACAATGGCCACATTTTTTCACAAGAAGTTGGTGAGACAATCATATTGTCATAGAACCAGTTTATCTCATTAATCTAATTATGTTCAATAATGATACATTGAATGAATTAACATTATTAAATATAGGCAGGTATATTTAAAATGAACTTTTTGATGTAGAAAGTAGGCAGTGGTAAATTATAGTTACGCATCAGACATGGTAAGTCAAAAATTTTTCTAAATTTCATTATGGGATTGGACACCAAAATGTATCGCCTATTTTAGACCAAATAATAATGAAAACGCTTACCTAAAATATAATTTCATTTTCCGGTTACAATAGCGCACATTAGATCCTACCTAGTATTTAATGAAATATTATACCGTAAAATCAGAGACAGTTAAATAGATACAATTATTTTCGCTCTATAAAGGAGCCGAGATTACTTGTTTGTAATGTTGATGTCGCTTCAAGTACACAGAATCCGTTACATAGCTAAACAAGAAAACAGTAATCAGCTGTCATCGACACTTCATCAAAAAGACCAATAAAAATGCAACAAAGAAGTGGCCAGTGAACTCGGTAACCTTGCTATTACGGATAATAAATTAATGCTATAGTTTCTATAAAGCTTGTTATCAACTTTGCAATATAAATCATGTAATCTACGTCAACTTTAAAGCAAGGCATAAGCTGGGTAAAAGCACGTAAAAGTACCAATTAACCTAGACAAGTAATTTACTTACCCTTTTCAAATGCCTATTAGGCACCTTGCTTTCCTAATTCGTTATCAATTTATCATATAATACAAATGCATGTATTTCTAGGTATATCGTTAGAACAGAACAGTAGGCACCTAATATACTTAATACCTACCTGGTTTTAGGATCAGAAAATTACGCTAACGGTCGAATTCGCCTACGTTTCTTTAATGCCGATAATTAATCTTAATAAAACCGGCCAACTGCGAGTCGGACTCGCGTTTCAAGGGTTCCGTACATTAAGTCCGACTCACGCTTGACTGCACATTTCTGATAGGTTTTCCTGTCATCTATAGGTAAAGAACTATTTTGTGTATTTTTTTCAAAATTTTAGACCCAGTAGTTTCGGAGATAAGGGGGGGAATGGTCATATTTTGCCTATTTTCTTGAATAACTGCGAAACTATTAATCCTATAATTATAAAAAATATATATTTTAGATTCTTACAATGCGCTCTTTCATTTGATATGTAACATGATATAGTTTGAAAAACTTTATTTTTCAATTTTCTCATTTACCCCCCAAAAATGGGCTCCATATTTAAAATTCATTTGTTTACGTTACACGTCCATTTTTGGGTCGCAAACTTACATGTGTGTGCCAAATTTCAACTTAATTGGTCAAGTAGTTTCGGAGAAAATAGGCTGTGACAGACGGACGGACAGACAGACAGACGCACGAGTGATCCTATTAGGGTTCAGTTTTTTCCTTTTGAGGTACGGAACCCTAAAAACGGACATTTAGCCGACTTAATAACATTTACTCATGGACCTAGAATATTACGGACAGAGTTTCGCTTACAACACAACTGTGATTCCAACATCCACCAGTTTCATAGTATTTACGCGTGACACACACACATTGACAGCCCACATCCACCAGTTTGCCGTCAGACGAGTCGAAACGTCATTGAAGTAAACATGTCGAAGAAAAATATAAAATATGCCGGCATGCGTAGTTAAATCCTGCTGGAATTGTACCGATCGAAAGAAAAAAAGTCACGGAATAACTTTTCATACTTAAGTTTATCAATTAGTACGTAAAATCACGATAATTTGTTGTTTATAAATTATCAAACTGCAAAACAGGAGTGTGACCAGTAACATGAATAGGGTAATTTCCCGAAAGTAGGGTAATTGATACCCTTCTTATTAAATCATTATGTATTAAGAGATCATTTAGGTAAATGGTTAAATTATTGATTGTGCATTTCAAACTAGGTCGGTATGGTAATTTCCCGATACTAAGGAGCGATACTTAACGTTTGTTTGTTATGATTATAATTTTTTGTTGAAAACCAGATATGTTTCAAGTTAAATGTATAAATTAAAAAAACATGACGAACTGATTCCATTACGATGCTAAATATCATTAGGTATTGAAAATAATGTTTGCACAAAGTAATTGTGCAATGTTGCGCATTTTCAAGACCTATAAAATCAGATACGTACACACCTATTTTATGGTCTAACGTAAAACTATCCTAATTTTTTTATTTGAAAACAAGGACGATATTAAAAATAATTGTTTCACCATTAGGGGAGAATTTGTGTTACATGGTAACACTCGTCTACAGTCTACACGCACACATTCAAACCGTCCGCCATTGCAGTGTCACAGTTTGTCTTAGGTGACAGTCCGTCCGTAATATTATAGGTCCATGCATTTACTCTTTCTTATGTCATCCTAGTTGCATTGTTGATTGTTCACTAAACCTTGTCTCCTCAACAAGAACGAAATTGCGGATTTCTTGTTTATTTATTACTCTTATACAGGGTGCTTCCTGTAACAGGAGCAATCAATTAAACTGTAGGCTGTACTCCTCAAACTGACCAACATTTGTTCAGCAACTTTTGAAAATAACTCATGTTTTGATTTTTATTACACTTAAACTTTAAAGGTTATTCTAAGACGCAATGTATTGCAAATTTTGTTATGCGTGACAAGCAACGTCAAACACACTGATGTCAGCGTACATTGAAGGCAATATTTATTTTGTATGAAAAAGAGGTAGTCTAAACTAAAGGATTCATATTTTTTTTTTATAAGTGGCTGAACAAATGTTGGTCAGTTTGAGGACTACAGCCTTTAGTTTAATTTATTGCTCCTGTTACAGGAAGCACTCTGTATAAGGCTACACTTAACTATTTATTACGACTTTTTTTTCGATTTTGAATTTAATTGCTTTCAATCGTTACATAAATACGAGGGGTGTTCAAAATATTCTCGGTATGAGAATGAAAACAAACAAGTACGAAAAGTTTGATATTTTTATTTTTCAATATACTCCCCCCCTATGTTCATACACTTAAAAGATCGATCAATTATTTTTTTTAATCCCTCGTAAAAATATTTTTTATCTTTCGTGTAAAAATGCTCCTCCACTGCCGCCTTCAATGCTTCATCGTCAGAAAATTTATTTCCACGCAGATCCTTTTTAAGATTGGGGAGCAAAAAGAAGTCGCTGAGGGCTAAGTCCGGACTATACGGTGGGTGAGTAACAGTTTTAAACCCACATTCAACAATAGCTGCCTTGGCAATATGAGCAGTATGGACGGGGGCGTTGTCATGCAGAAGCAGAATACCTTTGGTTAACTTTCCTCGCCTCTTTTCTTTAATTACATCCTTTAATTGACGTAGAATGTTAGCGTAGTACTGTCCTGTGATATTTACACCTTTTTCTTTATAATCGATTAGTAATACTCCTTCACAATCCCAAAATATCGTGGCCATGACCTTGCCAGCTGAAGGGATGACCTTGAACTTCTTGGGATGAGCTGAACCCTTAATGTGCCACTGCATGGACTCTTGTTTACTCTCTGGGTCATAATGATGAACCCAGGTTTCATCTCCAGTAACTATTCTTTGCAGCACCTCATCAGGATTTTCACCGCACAGGTCAATAAAATCGGAACAACAAGCTACACGCATGTCTTTTTGAAGCCGAGTCAGCATTCGCGGAACCCATCTTGCACTTACTTTTGACATATTAAGATGGTCATGTATAATATCATGTACGGTACCAATAGAGAGATTGGTTACTTGTGCTATAGATTTTACCTTCACTCGACCATCTTCCAATATAAGTTTTTCCACTTTATCAATATTTTCTTGTGAAGTAGCTACTACAGGCCGGCCAGGTCTAGGGTCATCTTCAATACTCTCCCTTCCGCGTTTAAACTCGCTTGACCACTTTTGAATAGTAGATAAAGAAGGAGCAGACTCACGGTAAACACAATCCATTTCCTCTTTTATGGTTTTTTGATTTTTACCCTGTTTTGTCAAGAATTTTATCACGCATCGATGTTCTAATTTAGTTAACATTGTCAATTCGCACATGATGTTCATGTTTGTTCAGCAATTGCAGAAAAACAAAAGACCATCTCGGTTCGAATTATACTTTTTTTTAATGTCAATGAATAAACCTTAGCGGCCAGTAACGAAAGAAATTTTAGAAGAGGTCGTAAGATATCAATACCGAGAATATTTTGAACGCCCCTCGTAAAATGAGACGCTCCTTTGACGGACGCACTGGAGCGCGCAGTCGCATTAGTAATGCTTTAATTAACGTGTCTATTTTAATTTCCTTTTTTATTTATCATATTTTCCTCTACAGTCTACACCATCAATTCTTCAGAGATAAAGTCTAAAATAAAACTTACAAAACTAATTTAAAAAAAACTTAACGTGACTGTCGGCCAAGATTACAACAAATAAATTCAGAACTGTTGGTTTCGGTACATCGCAGCGTTTACAATACGAGTAAAGCTGCTCTCATGACCTTAACGGTAATAATAATATAATGATTTTATAAAGATGAGGAAATTCGTGAACAAATCCAGAGCCCGGTCATGGTCTAGGGGCTACTGTGAACATCGAAATTTGCAAATCTTGTATTTCCATCTTAATCACTCTTGTCAATTTGAGGTGACATAGATGGAGATGCTCGGATTACGAATTTTCATTGAATTTCGTGTTAAGCCTCCAGCGGAGTTCATCCGAGTCGGTGACACGTGGCAACACCGGGCTGCCCATTCGCAACGCCTCAATGACTTACAAGAAACGAACAACAATTTCTCACGCTAACTTAATTATTTATTTAAACTATTAACCTAACCTATGAATTAAGTATGTGCACGAGTAGATGAAAATTTTGACTAAATAGCACTTGAATTTATTTATTTTGATTTAACCAGTTTCTAACATTTTATTTTTGTTTTGTTTTTATCCGTTTTATGTAAACCTGTTTTACCTGTTTATGTGCAATAAAGTGACATACATACATAAATAAGCGGAAAACCAAAAAATGGGACCTTCATAGCCCCTCTCTCCTCCCCAGCTCAAGGGTTACGCCCGGGGACTTTGATGTGTTTAGCTCCTAACCAGTCCAAACTAAATTACGAAGTTAATAATTGTGTTCCAAGCATTTCCCTCTATACTTTTTTGTTGCCTGACCTAATCAGAAAATTAGCCTTTCATGCGATGGCAATCACCATGTTTCGCTAAGTGGGATCCATAAATACCTAACATAATTATCCTTACCCAAGAGCTGCCCCAATGATGAATGCCGATTACGACTGGAGCATTCCATTTAATTTACTGAAAGACCTGTGTAAAAAGCCGTCAGTATCGCGGTCGGAAGTGTCTGTAAGGCGATAACGGTCCTATTCGGATAGGGTTTCTGAAGGCAATGTTACCTATTACCGGGACACCGTTACACTTGCATTCCCTTTTGATGCACAGTGTTGCAGCGCTAGTATTGGATAAGCATTGGTTGCTTGGTAGATTAATATCTTAAAATATTAAGTTCATTTACATAATCCTGGTACCTATTATTATAATTAAGTAAAGTAAATAAATGCGTAGATTAAAATATTGTTTAGCAAATTTAGGTAAACAATCAACATATTTAGTAAACAATAAACATATGACCCTTTATATCTCATATTCACATGCCAATTAATTAGAAATAAAATCGGAATATTAGCAACAATTGCCAAGGTAAAAATGTCAGAAGTCGTTTTTACAACAACGTTCGAAGCCAGGTTGCATTTGCAATGGCCGCGTACAAGCCGCGGCCAATGACCTATAACTTAGTGATGGCATAGCAAGGCCGGCCAAGGCCGTTATATTATCGCGACTAGATTAACGCCGCATATGTCTATTAATACTTAATTTTCGAGCATATTTTTTACAAGCTTAGTCGTTTACCATCTGGTCAGTTTTCAACCAAGAAGAATTCACATTTTTTTCGGTTCATAAGGACTCAATTTCAGATACATATAATAAATATAAAGAAACTTCGATAAAGACACCGTTCTATTTACGCGTGACGTGATTCAATTATAATCAATTTAGGGTCTATTAAACCAAGAAGAAACGGCGATGCAAAAAATCCTATTAAAGTCGAGTATGACCACCGTTATGGGCTACCGAAGCGGGCGCCACCGCCGGCGCTAAACTACATCCGTACTTGTTTTGTCGCTTTTTGCATCGAATATCCGAATGCAACGTCGAGGGCGTGATACGGCACATTCCGACCCAACCTGGCTGATGGAATTATACAGACAAAACCAACCGATATCACTGCGCCTACTGATTGAATTTAAATAGACTGCAGTCATGCTCCACATGCATAAGCCTTTTTGCGTCTTTTGTCAGACACTCGTTTTCATATCATTTATCTTAATGACATTGCAAGTTAAAGAATAAGTTCCAATTAATAAAAGCCTACGGGTATATTTGCTGTAAAGCGTAATTACATGCGGCATACATACTTACCTTACCGTTACAATTGAGTTTTCAAGTATGTAAATGCCTGAAATTAGTTCGTAAATACAGTGCCGATTCAATTTTCTAGCAGCAGCTCATTTGCAAGTTAAGAAATGAAAAACATGTTGAAACCGTTTCTTTGATAGTTTTGATTGAGGTTTATACCAGCGTAGAGATAATTTACATTTTCCATTCTAAAGAAGGAAATTGAATTTGTGCGTACCTAGTTCCTGGTTTCGTAAATAGATAAAGGATGATATCGGGCTGGGAGAATTTCTGAATAGTTCATTATATTGTGTGCTTTGCGTTATGTTATAATGAAGTAGGCTGGAGGATGGATGGCAATCTTAATGCCATAACTGCGGTACTCGTAATGGGGTAGGTAGCTCGCTGTGTGCTTACCGCTCACCTAACGTACTATTTGAAAGCATTAACCGTAGATGTCGGTAACTGCTGTTGAACCCATCATTGCAAAATAGAGAAATTGTGAAGCTAATATTTTTTTGCCATAATGCCCGTACGTACTTTAGACTTTATGTACAGTCAGCTGCAGAGATAGTTGACCACCTTGGATGCAACCCCCCTGCAAATAAGTTTCTATGCAGGGGGGGTCATTTAAATCTGCAGCTGACTGTACATAAATTCTGAAACATAATTATATTGCCCTTCAGCTTTATAATAGCTTTTTACCGGGACTAGTCCAGTGTAGGGCTCGTTGACCAATTAGAATATATTGCTCGGCATATTTATATTTTTCTACTCAACGATAAATATAAACGTCCGGAATGACCACCTCTGCCACCTCTATAATTTTCTACTCTCTAATTACTTTGTCCATTCGCTTTTCGCGACACTTGTAATTAAGAATTGTGCTCTGATATTCATAACTACGCATGAAATGTATAATAATAATAACTATATGACAATATATAAAAAATGGTACATAATTATTATGTCCTATACCAACCTACGTAACATTATGTCAACGCATTCATTAGTGTGCAGGTAGCCATAAAGCTGTCCATACACGTTACGGTTTACTAGTCAACCTGCGTAGGTTTTTGAGAGCACACATGGGACGATGAAGCGGTATGCCAGAGATCTTAGAAGACTTCTATTTTCCCTCAGATCAAAGAACCGCACACGATCAGTTATTTCAATCAATGATACACGATCCTGTCGACCTGCATAATATGTGCACGGTTAGACATCTAAACAAAATGTAAACCGTAACGTGTACAGCCAGCCTTACTTTGCATGTTGATTATACTATTACGGGCAGAACGAGAGGTCTCTTGTCACGGACGGCGTTAATTAACTTGCATACGGACGCATCTCTCTAACGAACATAGCGTGGGTAAAAGCGAAACGAAGTAAACATCAGAAAAGAAAAGAAATACAACATGTGACTGCACCTGCTGTAACTTCTCAAACTAAGTCTACGTAACACATAAGTATACAATTATTTACACCGAAAAGTGCATAGGTGCGTGGAGGACTTTCAAATCAAAGATCGCAGGGTCTAGCACCGGCTTGTTCTGATGTTTCTTGGAGCTTATGTAATAAATATCTTTCATATTTAATAATCCATTTTCGGTGCAGGCAAACATAGCCAGTAAGTTAACCAATCTACTCGTAATACGGCAGGTAAATTCATAAGAGCTGGCGCGAGATTTGTACTGAACTGTCAACGTTTTTATAGAAAATCCGCGCCAGCTGTCGTGAAATGACCTATTTACATAGTAGGTACTGTAGGTAGGTAGGTCATTTTTGACTACATAAAGTTAAAAAATTACGCTCACACAAATCTTACAGCTATAAATGGACAGCCCCGACGCATAATTACTGCATTTTACTAGGTTAAAACTTTCGCATTGCACCGATACACAACTTTTGAAATCGCAAAGCGGTAGAAAAGATTTACCTATAATTAATACATGGATTGGACTTTAGATAAAGCTATTTTAGTTAGAAATTTGTTATCAATTATCATTTCGTTCATCTATGAAAAAAAAACTAAGCAAATATGTAACTCGAATTGGTATAGGTACATATTAACTTTTAAGCTTGCTCATTTGAGTCATTATTACTGACTGTCTAATACGTTCCCTTATTTAATTTTTTTATGTTTATTGTTATTTTAATGCACAACAAGTATTACGGCAACCTAGGCACATAGCTCAATTCCATCGACTTCGAGTAGTATAATGGCCTTAAACCCGTACAAATCGATCGTATCGTTAGATATTCCGCAGGCGAGAGTTAACCGCGGCCCGGCTCGCGAACTGCCGCGGTATCTGCCATCACTGCCATTGACCCAGGCCTGGAATCGTGAGAATATTCAAGTGTCCACTTTGACAAAAACTGCTCGACAATACTGGCAGGCGGCAATCAATTGCGGCCTGACTTATCTAGAATTTTAAAATGACAACAAAATATAAAGTATTTATTGGCGAATAATAGCTAGTGGGCGATTAGTTGTCAAGCGGTCCCCAGGCTCCCATGAGCCGTGGCAAGAATGCCGGGATTACGCGAGGAAGAAGAAGATGATGATGATGATGACGAAACATAAAATATTTATTGGCTAAGTTTGAATAAAGGGGAACATTATAGCTAAATTCGTAAGTATATGAACAGTTAATGACACTTTCAATGTCAGGTTTCTTACCTAACTCAAGCTAACTGCACGGCCTAAATCGGAGCGGCTGTCTAGCTCACACAATTCCGTTTCAATATTTAATCTGATGATTATAAGAGCGTAAAAACTGCGATGTATTGTAAGCATTTCTCACGACTACAGTACGCCGGAGACTTTATTCATGTTCGCACCACAGAAGAACCTCTAACAATTAACTTCCGTTGAGAATACCGTGCGCTAATGGCATAATAATTATCAAGATTTATATCGCATATTGTTTTAACTAGCAAGTAATTGGCTTTTAACTTAACCATGGTGAATATTATGCATTATGATTATGACTAAGTCATTTTGATTCTTTTGTATTTGGCACTAACACTGTATAATGAAAAAGTATCGTATTATTAACCTGCAGAAGTCAAAAATAAAAACTGTTTTTGCCGGTTCCATCAACAATTTGATGCACAAGAGCAACATTCATCAATCATGCCTTTATTAAGGCCGGCCCCGCCGCTACATATAGTGGGTTCGTAGAACAACTCTTGCATATATTTACTTTAAAGTGCATTGTAAACAACATGAAATAAGTACCTAGATCGGTTATTGCAATAAACCTTTTACCTACCATCTCGTAAATAAATTGATTTATTTAATTTATAGTCATAAAAGCATGGTAATAGTTAGGCATAATTTTCAGTTCAATTAATGTTCCTTAATACATATACCTAGTTATTTCATAACACACTGTAGGTACTATTTTGGTACAGTTAACAACGGAATCCACATTAAAATAAGGAACCGTAAATTCGTATTTTTTTTAATTCTCTGCGCTGCGAGTTAGGTGCAATTTATATAAAAGGGATTGTAAATTGAATTGCCCTTTATAATGTAAACATCTCCATGACTTTGTTATTCAATATGTGGTATTTTACCTTTAGGAATCATGCTTAGCTAAGCATAAAATAAAATCAAGTAAGTAAGTATTTTCGGAATGCTATAAAATTTGCTTAGTGCACGTGGATCACTTATAAACATTAGATCGCGAGGTGCACGATCTGTAGTAGAGACAAAAAAAAACCAATGACGTGCCTCCATTTGTGGCTTTTCTAGCAGGAAGTTTTTTTTTGGTTCCATACAAGCTTTTGATCCTCAATAGGAATGGGATGGATTGGCATCAAAAAAAAAAGTTTGTCAAAAATAACCTATTTCTCGCACTCTGTATGTTTTATCCAAAATCTGCAACCGGCAATCACCATTAATTTGAAATCAAGAGAAGGTCTTCTAAGCTAGTACGTAAGGTAGCTGTACGGGATCTGATAGCTGCCCTCACTGACCCAAAAAGAAAATCCACCATGTATATGAAATGTTGACAACTATCAAATTCTAGCACAATTTTTTCTAACTTTTAGACACAATACTATTACGAGTAGGCATAAGTATTTTAAGGCTTGACGCAGGAATTGATTCGCTTAGGCATGTAAGACTGTCCTATTAGCGGAAAATGCCAAAATTAAAGGGGATACCTAGAGTCTTGATTTGCTGTCCTTTAGTTTGTAGTTTAGACAGTTTATTTTTATTAGTAGAAGCAGAGGTCACCACTAACGCTTCTCCATCTCGTAACTGTAACACGCTTAACGCTGATTGCATCGGCGACAAAAACTGCACGACTACGCGCGTTATGTGATGTGGCTTCTGTGCACTGCCACACGAGACTAGCATTCCACTCACAACTAATGCCTTCACGGCCACTCGACAGAGTTTTATTTCCCATTAAGTATGAGCTGGTATTCCTTCTTTCACTTACTTCAAAGCCTCTAGTCGGCCAGTTCTTAAAACTACCCATTCCGGGCCCTATTACAGGAATGTACCTAAGTAGCATCGTAGAAATGACGTAAACGTACGTGATACTCTCTCCAACTAGTTATATCTGTTTCTCACGATCTTTTAAACTGCATTTCATATGAAGCGTCGGTAGCCATCTAGCCATACAGAGTTAACTGCCTAATAGGAGTAGTTCAATCACGAGTCTGTACTGCAAGCAAGAAAGATATCGTGACATACAAATTACTTTCGCGCATCGCTATGTCATCCGGGACCAGCGTGTAAAAAATACTAATGGTATCCGCATTAGCACTTTAGTAGGCGTCTATTATATTATTCCGTCGTTCAAGGAAGTGTTTGATATATTTATGACGATTATGCGGACAGCACAATACCTCTTCCATGCGTCCATTAGAATTTTAAATTTTAATGACGAGAATCGCATAGTATCTTTGCATTTTGAGTTTGCAGTTAGCGGTGTGAGGTGAACGTGCTCGGACTACGGTCTATAACGTGTGATTTAAGAACTGGTCGCATGAGTAAATTGTGGTCTGGTAACGAGACACATCATTAGCAAGGTGGACACTTCTCAGGCGTTGCATGCACTCTATTACTTCACTAACATTTTGTTTTATAATTAACCTTCTTATTATATCGACGTTATTTATTAGCCCTCTTATTTACCTAACAAAAAACCGTTCGACTATTAAATGGTAAATAGGTATCAAACATCCCTTGATTTCTCCAGGATCCAATAATCAAAACTTGACCTGCTGATAAATGGGACCAACTGTGTACGGGTATCTACGCCCTTTCAAATAAAGAAATTAAAGAAAAATAGAATTTATCAAATTGGCAAATATTAAAAAATATATACCTATACGTATGAGTCAATATCCCAACGAATGAAGAACCATCTTCGTTTGAATTAGGCAAGTACATACTTAAACTGTCTAATAGTGACCGTCACGGAAATTAAGTTACTAGACTTACTTTCACAAAAGTTTTCGAAGTATTTCCCGATGGGTTCGCCATCGTCAATGAGTGGTCGCTCGGCGTTTAGGTAAGCCGAGGGGCCGTCGGGCAGCGTGTGGTGGTCCAGGTGGTACAGGCGGCAGTTGTAGGCGGCCGAGTGCGGCGCGCCCAGGTACAGGAACGAGCGGCACAGAAACTCCGACTCGATGTCGCACGCCAGCCGGCACGCGGCTTCCGACGTCACCTAAACACACATGCACGCGCCTTAAAACACTGAACTCACGGATTCTAATAATTGCATCTGAAGTAATTTTACAGAGGAGCCATGTGTGCCACCCATACATATGATCAGTGCACGCTGCCTTCTGCTTCCTTAACCCAAAACATCCCGTATTCTTGCGCAATAGGCCGATTCTTACATTTTTATTGATTGGATTCTTTTTTAACCTTTCATATGTGTGTGGTGGTGAAAAATCGTGGGTTCAGACCTCGAATAATTAAAAATTCGGTCAGGAACCTTACCATACACAGACGAGAGATATTAATTAACAAGAGCAAGATTACTAAAATGCAATTCTGAGCTTAGAAGTATAATTTTATGTTAAATAGGTACTTAATTATTTTATACTCGATAGAAGAAGAAGAAATACATTTATTTTAACGCCACAACATGAAAACAAATAAAAAAATAAAAGCATGCAGACATAAAAGACATTTGGACGCTAAAATAGGATCCCCACTCAGCATAATGCCGCGGCAAATCGTGGCGCTGGTTTTCTGTGTGGACCTGACTTAATCTAAAAAAGTTGACGGCGACACGTACGCCAACGGCACACAAATAAATTTACATTGATATTAAAAACACAAACATTATTATTTATATAACAAGGAAAACAGAAAATTAATATACAAGTAAAAAACCAGAATAAAAAAAACAAAAACAATCACATGACATAGACTACTGTCTTTTATAAAATTTATATAAAAACAAAAAAAAATGAGAGAGTAACAGTTGCACAAAGTCACAGAAAGCCAAAACTAAAACTAAAGCAAACTAAACTACAACAAATCATAGTTTTGCTACAAACAGAAATGTGTGTGAGTGAATAAAAGCGTGTGAGTGATTGATATGTTACTGGGATGTTTGTAGTTGAGTTTGTAACAAGTGTGCACGACTTTTTGTTTTGAAGCCACTTATCGACTTCAGCGAACGGATTGGTGGAGGCAGATAGGTATAGGTAACTACGTATACAAACTTGGTACGAAATAATACATCTATGAAGTTTTAAGTATCCGCATAGTTGCATATACCGATCTTTAAAAAGGTTGTACTGCTATAACTAAGCCCAAATAAAGTTAAATATTTTATCACAATATATTTTTTAGGCCTAGGAATCAACTATCACAAACACGATCGTGACTGGATCGTCGAGTGCATCTCGAGCATTAAACCCGAGTGCAAGTGAAAGAATAGCACATAGCAATCTTGCTTTAAAAGTTTAAACTGTTTCTCGGTCATGCAAAAACTCAGCTCGCGGCCAGGTCGTGATTGAAAATGCGAATTCTATAGTTAGAATGGTATCGTTGTATTGTTACCTGCAATTCCTTGTCAGTGTAATAGTGCAGGCCGGCATACTGCGCCACCTTGTCCTCTGCCACGCCCACGCGCGGCGCGGTGAACACCCGCTGTCCCTTGCACGCCTGCGACGCCTTCAGGCACAGGTTCTGCACGAACACGCCACACATACACAACGTGCAATCATACAAATTGCGTACAATAAGAGTACTTCGAATAACCCACCGAGCTTATTTACACAGCGATTCGTTACATAGAAATACTTTTGCTGCTCCGTTTTCAATTCTCTGTTAAAGGCAAGTAAATAAAATTAATACGGAGTGCGCCAACCCCGATTGGTGGTATTTTCAATTTGATTTTCTGCTAAGAAAACTTCTTATAAGACTTTAAGCTTGCTAGTTCGGTATTTCATACAATGACATTATCAAATGATTACACGATAAAAGAATAAAAATACATATAACCAGAAGACTGGGCGGCCATCACTTTAATTAATGAAATACAAATAGTAATTACCAACCTCAAAATAATCCGTTCCAGGAGTGTCGACTAACTGAACGAAGTGCTGTGCTGTGCGACGGTCTGAGTCGCTCAGAGCACACCGCATGCTTCCGTACTCGTACTCCGCCGATCGGCACGGGAACCGTTTCTGATACAATTTAGCCAGTTACATTTATATCCTTAATGAATATAATGTTAAAGGGCAATACCATATCCTCTGCGAAACGAAAATGGCTCTGAATTGAGCCCCTGCCCACATCAGCTACGGATAAGGGATACAGCTCATACAGCGTGGGAAGAAAATTACTCCGATCCTTAGATAGGTCCCCGTTATTATGATATTATCCTTTATGGTGACGAGAGGCGTGGCGTTAGTGAGAATACTTTAGACATAACGGTAGCCATAAAAAATAGTTTCGCTCGGTACATTTACACACACGTGTACACTTGTACACACGTGGAGCACATAAGTAGATATCTCCGCGAAATAGCTACAAGCAATCGCCAGCCACAACCCCCATAACTCGCCTGGATACAATATATATTGAGTGTACTTTGTCTATATCTTGAACAGCAAGTAGGGCGAAACCATAAAATATAAATTGAATAGATAAGCGTTAAAATTGCATTGCGGAGTTACAAAGACGCTGATGGCGCCAGCAAAGGAAGCAAAATGAACTTTACAGTAAATGATATAGTACCTCGTTGAGACAAGCCGCGAGGCAGGCCTCTTTGGTGGAGGTGTAGATGATAGTGTTGTCGAGACCCCGCAGCGACTTGCCCGGCACTCGTTCGAAGGCCCAGGGGCGCAGGCACACGCTCTCTGTTCGGACTTGCAGCTTCACCATGTAGTACGTGTTCACTGAACGCTATCAGAAATATGTTAGTTACTTTGTATATACCACAATGTTTATGTAATTAGCAATGCATAATTATATCATGTCTGATTTACTTTGAAAGTACCTAAATGAGTATAAGATTGCACATTGCAAGTATCGCATAGGTACTCAATATCATATTACATCTGGCTGATGATAAAACACATAAATTTTGTGTTCACTGAGCTCAATAAAGAGAATCTCTATATCAAACGAAGGGAAGCGCAGCGCGCCGCATCATTGATTACCGCATTTTATTAATAACTACTTTGCTCTGTTCATTAGTCCTGAAAACGATTAAACTGTCTCGGGTATAGCTTGAACAGTTACAATGTTACCGAGCTTAGACTTTCCTAAGGCTGGCTGACCGATTTAATCTGAATTGTTAATCCGATAGCAGCGTCGTCGGGCTAATTGGCAGCGCCTGGAATTCCTGTTGCCATCTAACTGAAGATTTATTTCACTATTACCTAACCCTTTATCAGTGCATACTACCCCCGTAACAGAGCACATTCAATATTTTTGCGTATAATACGGTACTACCCGACTAATAATAAAAGTGAATTAGATGCAAGCAAAAGTTGTATAATTTCAGTTCTCATACTAATATCATTCATTATTCAGCTACGTACGTTGTGCAAAGTTTAATATAGGCTGTAGTCTAGCGTATGTAAATGCGATGACTACTAACTAGTGTTGTGCTCGTCTATAAATAAATACGCGGTATTACCCTGCCCGTGTAATAGAAACGGACCACAGTATACCGATAAGTACACCGGCAATATTTTAACTCGCTCGTTGTTTACCATACCGGTGGCCTCAGAAAGCTTCTCATTTGTAAATTCTTCCTCAATGCCTTATACGAAACGACGAGTTTGTTGAGTTAGTTCGCTTTAGTCTAATATAGTCACCGGTATAATACCTACTACAGTATTTGTAACGGAGCATTCGCTTAATGGCGGCCTCCTCACAACGGATAACGCTATAACTTATTAGTTGTAAGCAATTCATAAATGTTAAGCTTAGCCACAATTACATATTCAGAACATATGTTTTTAGTATAAATATTTGAATTAATGATTCTATATACCTAATTAAATATCTACCTACTAAAACTGTTGACCCAAATCGTTTTCAAACTAAGTAAATTAATTATGATCGCGACAAATACCTACGCAAAATGTAATGGTAACAAACCTGCGGAGTGGCCATTGGGTTATTTGCTTGAGTGTCATTCTGCAGCAAACAACGAGTCTCTTGTACAGGCGTCAGGGGGTTTAGTACGAAGCTGAAACAAACATAATAATATTAGTGTAACAAATAAACTATTTCAACAATAACATAATGCACGCGTAATATTCGGTACTCAGAATAAACCCAAAAGATTTTTAACAAATACTTAGGTAAATCGACTGGAAAGTATTCCTTTGTTTGTTTATCTAATTTAATTTTTATTTCACTTAACCATTTTTGTGTGAATAGTTGTAAAAACGTGAATCATCAATTTGTATTCGGCATATAAATAGCTTTATTATATTTGCCAACCGGTAAAATTTACAAGGAAGAGAATCTTAATAGTCGCACGTCCTAGAATTTATAGAATATAATAGCGACAATTTGGAATACAGCATATTAACAATTTCACCTCGTTCCACTTTATTTCTTACCGTTTTAGGATTTGCATACATGATAGCAAATTATTTTACATACCTACATAGACATGAAAGTTTTTCGCTGTATTAATAATGTAAAGCCAAACATATTTAAGAATGGGATGAATAAAATCAGATACATGAAAGGTTTATTCGATAATAAACAATATGTGGGGCATTTCACGTGAAGCGGACAGGGTAAAATGGTTGAGGTTTCCGATTTCGGTTATATTCGAGTATGTTACACATGTATGAGTTCTCGACACAACCACAAAATATTTTTACAATTGGAAGCCTATTTCATAAATTATGGGTCTTAGAAGATTTGACTTAAGGCGAGATTTACACTTTTTTAAATGTCACGACTCAGTTAGAGGAAGTATAGTGAACCAAACTAACTGCTACGTTTAATTAACCCTTAAATTGCCTTTATTACCTCATATTTCGATTTCGTTTATAACTTTTTTTTTATAAAAAACAGTGTAAAATATATATTTTTTTACTTTTTTACAAAGTTCGCATTTTTTGAAAAAATTTTTTGCTTATTATTTTGAAAGCCTATATTATGTTTATACTCTACGCAAAATTTCATAGTGGGCCGCAAAGTAGTTTAGGAGCTATACGAATAACAATACCAAAGTGCGGGGTCAGCCCCATAGTAGCATCACTCCGTCCATAGTTACGACGACACATTTTCGTTTCAGATACATTTTAAATACTGTTATTAATGGTTGTGTCTGATTAATTCGGTGATTTCCCACTAGTTACCACCAAATTGTCACCTGTGGTAACAACTGGGATTTTTTCTCCACCTGTTCCCACTGGAAACAATTGAAAAAAAAAATCCTAGTACTAAAATACTAGTGGCATTTTTTCTCAGGGGTCACCCATTAATAAAATTTCGTCACACGTTTAGGGGGAAAGAGAGGTCAAGAAATGTGGCATGTTGTGACTTTGTGACGTTACTTAAACTTCACCTGTAACCGTAACATTGTTTTGTGCCCCGTATTATGTGGGCGTAAATGCCCCATGTATTCTAGCATCCCGGGTGTAGCCTGTACCACGAGCAAAAAATTAAAAAACATATATTTTGGTCCTCGAATGACAAAACTTTTGTTTAACAACTTTTAAAAACTATGATTCCTTTAGATTTCCTATTTTACATACAAAATAAATATTATAAAATTAAATAAATGTCATATACCGTAAAATGGGGTGAGTAGGTGCAAAACTGACATTCAAACCTCGATAACATTTTATTTTTACATATGCAAACGGAATGGTGTATATATATAATAAGTGTTTCGGACGTTTATATTTTAGTTATTATTTTATTTTGGGTAGTTCCATTTCATAACTTTGACGATAAACAGGAAAACCCACCTCGCCCCGTAGTCTCGTATTTGGGGTGAGTTGGGTTTTCATACAAAGGTGATTTTGGAAGATTGTTGGATCGATTTTTTTTTATTATGAGTATTACTATAACTCCATTTTAAATTGGAATACATTATTTTTGTAGCAGTAGCCTTAAAAAGTCATCTCACCCCTCTTTCATCCCTTCTCTCCCCATTCATAACCCAACTCTCCCCGCGAACCCTACTCACCCCATTTTACAGTACTAAGAAAAAGTGACCAAGGCAAGAAAAATAAATATTGTCTTCGATGTACGCTAACATCATTATGATTGACGTTGCTTATTTGTCACGAACTAAACATTTTAACTAAATCGCAATGTATCGTCTTAGAATAAACTTTAAATTGTACTAAAAATCAAACACAACTTATTTTTAAAAGTTACTGAACAAATGTTTGTCAGTTTGAGGTGTACAGCCTAGTTTAATGTATTGCTCCTGTAACGGGCCACACCCGGTATATTGAGCACCTTTAATCTGAATAATACCCTTTTATAAATACAGATATTTTCTTGGACACCAAACGTATTCTGAAAATCCGTACAAATTAACTCGGAGAAGCCTCCAAAACTAGAGGGAGTTATTAATATTGTGATGATTGCTTTTCATACGAGGATACTCTTAATAACGAAGGATGAGTGTACAGAGAGCTGCAAAATTGCATGGAGAAATTATGAATGAATTCATTGATAAAGTCGCCATGCACTTTTGCGGCTGGTAGTTCATGAGATAGCATGCCGCGGAATTTAGCTAGGCTAGGTAGGACACGTGGCGCAGGCTGATGAATGCCGGGAATAGACCGCCGAGCGTTGCTCCGGGAAGTGCCTGCGACTGGACTCACGGTGGAGAGAAACGCGATCGCATAACCGCAACTTCGCAAATCAATAGCTCTGCATACGGACACTTACTTCTTAAGCCAGTTATATCAAAGTGGGGGTTATCAACACTGTTGCCTGAATAATATTTTCTACTGTGGGCGACATTTACTTAACGGCGTTTAGTCCAAATGCTGTGTTGGGTGGGAAATTAAGTATTCATTTGTAATAAAATAATAATCAACTGATCCCTGTTTATGATCTGTTTTTGGAGCGAATTATTTTTAAGGTATCGAAGTGATCTACCTCAGGATTTTAACGTTAATGCTTTGCCTAACACTTGTACATACTAAACTAGTTATCCCCCTCTAGGTCACTTTGCTCCTTTGCTCTAAGACCGAAGCTAAAACAGGCTTTGCGGTGTTCTCTTCGGACAGTCAGCGATCAAGGATAAAGTATAACTAGCAATACCGGCGACAGCCGACGCGACGTAGTCGGTGATGGCGTAGCGACTGCGTGTTTCTTAGGAATTAAACGACATTAAAATGGTACGCAGCGCGTTACACAGTTGCTGTCGGATAACGGAGCGGTTTACCGTTTGTCTCGACAATTTGTATTTAATTTAGCTTCACAGGACCTGATCAGAGCGATGAAACATTTGAGCAGCACCGTATATACCTATGTACCAACAGAGGTAATAAGCGGGTGCCTACCTACCTGCCAGCGTAATTTTTATTTACCCTACCTCTAGACCACACTTTTAGCCCCCTGAAACCACGAGAAAACGAAACCAAACTATATTCTCTGATTATTTAAGATGTGTAAAGACAAATTAAAAAACGTGCCCCCGAGTGTGGCAGCTGGAGAAGATAGATGGCGCTTTGCGTTGCTATATTTGATTTAACGTTTTTTATTTAGTCAATGTTTGACAACCAAAGTTATCACATAATGTCTTGGAGGATATAATCAAACGGAGACGCCATGTCTGTAATTTTCTGTACAAAACAGTCTGCCGATTTTTGCGGGGGAGGGGAACGTCAAATGTATGCGTAACGTAAAAATAGCCATGTCAGATAAACGTCAGTCCATACATTGTGTATGACCGTTGGCCGCCTATTTTCGACAGAGGGGAAAGCCTGTTAATGGCTACTCCGTTTAGTTGTATCCTCCAAGCATAATGTACATATGGAGAGAATAACCCTTATACTTAGATTCATGGTATCGGTCTGTCCGCTTCGTTATTTTGGCATTTGAACCGGCAACTTTGGCCAATCGGGATTCGTGAATTATGGTGCAATAAAGAATATATACTTTCTTAGGGTGAAATCACATCTGTCAGCATCGAGCCGCATTTTATATATGAGAAATCGCTCGTTCGTATGAAGATGCGTACGCATCGGAAAGCTGAAAGCATGCGTACGCATCTTCATACTAACGAGCAATTTCTCATATATAAAATGCGGCTCGATGCTGACAGATGGGATTCCACCCTTACTTACCGCAGCCATACATGAGGCGGGGACAGATGGGAATAATTCATATGAATGTGTCTATTCTCATCTGTGCCCGGCGGGGACAAATGGGAATACACCAGTATTATCGAGCGCTATGCCATCAAAAATATTCAATCCCTGCTTTGTATTGGCAAGTTTGTGCTGAGGCGATATGTAGGTACGTTATGCATCAACTAATTATGTAGAAACACTGAAACGTTGAGTTTGTTTGATTTCACAACAACAGTAATAAATCTTACATGCTATGGGTAAAATAATAATGATAGGGAGATGCAATAAGCACCCAACTGTCTTGCATTAATACCATACTCGTAAGAATGGTTGGCGCCCATCAGGTTTGATATATGGTTAGTTAATGATGGATGACGCGTCCAATTCAGATTGCCTTGCTCGTGATGACTTTATCCCAATGACGTTATCTCATTCGAGTTGTATTGCTCTTAAATGTTATTTCTGTGTTGAATGTAATTGACTCCTCAATAATGTACGTATGTTTATCATTTTATTATATTTGGATGTATCCTAGGGACGTATTGGGGTCCCTAGGATACATCCTGGTAGATCGATTATTTATAGCCTATTTTTAATTCAACGGTAAAAGCACCTACCACGTGCCCATTTTCATCAAACTCTGTATCTGATTAAGTAAAATGATATATATAGATGTGAGTAATTAAGCGAACTCCCCAAAACTTTATTAAAAGCTATCGTCGTACCAATGTATGTCATGTTTAGGCTATTTGGAATTGATACGTATATGTACTACAAGACTATCTCGATAATTTTAAATTTTAATAAATCATATTTTTGTTAAAGATAGAATAAAGCGCCAGTTTTTGAGCATTCTAAATATATTTGCAAGTTCAACTCGAAAAACTGGGTAGAAAATACTACATATTGGAATACCTATGTATACTTTATTAAAATGCCGTCGAATTGCTTGGAACAACGATATTATTAGGTACCTAACTATGTATATTTTTCTTGGTACCGTGTGCGGACTGCAGGCTTCCTGTACATCTCGCTTAGCAGCTCTGGATTACCGCTATAGTAAATGGACGGAATTATAATACTCGTAAAGTGCAGTGGACGGCGAGTTGAATATTGATCCGCAGCCGATAACACCGCGGGCGGCCCCGCTGTGGCTGCCGATTCGTTTGTTACACTCGATTTCTTGTTAAGAGCCTCCAACTTTGTAAACATTTGTCATCTTTATCTATTAACTATGCGATCCAATCCACGTCGCCTTGTTATCCAAAATATTCGCCTAGTGTCTCTTTACTTAGCTAGTTTTAATAAGTTTCTGCTAATATATTTATTTTTATCATATCAGCCTTCTGAACACTGTTATTGACAGTTTAAATTGTCAAATAGTTCGCAAATGGAACGCTATGCAGATGGACAATAGAAGTGCTGTTGGGTAAATTTAGTTAGTATAGGTATGTAAGAAATAGATTTAGTTTAGTTTAATTTAATTTAATTTATTGTATTAATTATGTAGGTAATGTATTGATCTTGTTATCCGAAATAAATATATGTTATTATATGAGACCAATCTAGAGGGCCTTAATTGTAGCCACCGAAGAGTTCGCCTCTTCCACTTATCCATCATCAGTCAGCTCAATAATGATATTGGCATCCGTAGCTTACTTGTATAGTTTCACATCGATACGGCTATAAGAAGTTAGTCGACTTGCACAAGTGAAGTTAATAAACATAATAGTGTTGTTAATTAAAAACAAAACAACAGGAATGTAGATCCGTAAGTAATAGGGAATACTCCTGGTACTGAGATTGTATAACGAGAATCGGGAATTCCCGGTTCCGGTAGTGTATTTGTATATGTCGGCGGCCGATCGTAAGATCTGGGCATCTAAAGCAACCTAACGAACCTATCCTACCTATATATTGGTTTAATGTCACTATCGTCAAAACATTACACAGGAACATTACGATCTGCCTGATCTTACGATCGGCCGCCGACATATAGAAAACCAGTACCGGGAGCACTCCCTAGTAAGTAAGCGAAGTGAGTTGCTAGATGGAAAACGTCCAAAGGTCAACTACTTATAGGTACCTAATATATACTTAGTAACACATCCCTTATTTTATTAATTATTACTGGTGATCGGTAACAATGGTTTAATTTAATGGCAGCGTGGGCGAGTAAAACTGCCCTCCTAAGGTAAAAGGCCGTATTTTCATATAGTGTTCTTTGAAAATACGGCCTTTTACCTTAGGAGGGCAGAAAAGTAAGGAAAAGTAACAATCTTGAAGGAGACGGTTAATTAAGGTTCATATAAAGGTTAATTGCCCTTAATTAATAATTTCAGCTGAAATTTACTTTACAGATTCCTTTAAATCAACAATGCTGCCATGAAATTAAACCATTGTGTGCCATTGTTACTGATCACTAGTTATATTACAATGCAGTGTTTAGCTTCACCGTTACCTTTTAAGCTTACAAACTAACATACATATACCTAACGCTAATTTTCACATCACCAGTACAGGTACATAATGTGAAAAATATTGAAATGTGCATAAAACCATAGACAGGAAGCTAGTAAAAATATAAACTTATTATTCATTAACTTTAATACGGATCTCATTACATTGTACCTATCTTTTATGGTTATGGTGAAATTGTCTCAAGCAAGTCGCGACGGAATCGTATAAGTAGGTACTGTACAGCCTTATACTTACTAAGTTGTCTCTTACACGTAGGCCGCAAACAAGGAGTAACACCTTTCACAATAATGCAGGATTAGTCATTCGTCTGTCATTTGTCGACAAATCAATGATGTTTTTTTTGTAATATTACTTATATAAAAAAAAACATTGCGACGCATAAAGAGAGCTTGGTTGAGCTATTATAGGCTTAGACGCCAATATATAATCACGATTCCATAGTCGTCAAAAAACTATCAATTAGTAGGATTCCACAGTGAAGACTAAATGTTATCTTTAGAGACTACGAAACATTTGCAACAGTTACAAACAGCGGTCGTAAAGAAAAGATATAATCTGTTTCCTGACAGCATCAGATTATCAGTCGAGATACGAGGTCATGATCCCAATAAAAATGTTGTCTCAGGCATACAAACACAGCAGGAACAATACATTTATCGCTACAGGCCCACCCTGATCTGAAAAGGTTATATACTGTATTTTTCGATAATGTTGAAATTTGCACACTAGGTTATAAAGTGTACAAAGAAGCGATTTAAAAAAAATCAACCGCTAAGGGGTTAAAAGGGGATGAACGTTTGTATGGCGTTCAAGTTTTATTTTAAGCCAGGAACTTGAAACTTCCTGGTTTCTCTGAAAACAGGTATTTTACTAAAGTAAAAGAAAAGCAATTTCAGCAGGGTTAAAACGGGGATGACAGTTGGTATTGGGATCAAGTTTTATTAAGTTAGGAACTTGAAACTTCGTGAAAAGGTATAATAGAATAGGTACATGGAAAAAAAGCGATTTCAGCATTTTTGAAATAAAAAGGAGATGTAATAAGTTTGTATGGGAATCAAGTTGTATTATTAAGTAGGTAAGGAACTTGAAACTTCGTAATAAGACATTTTCATAAAATACGAGAGAAAAGCGTGCGACTTGCAATCCGGAGGTCGCGGGTTCGAACCCCGGCTCGTAGTGCTCGTACCAATGAGTTTTTCGAAACTTATGTACGAAATATCATTTTGATATTTACCAGTCGCTTTTCGGTGAAGGAAAACATCGTGAGGAAACCGGACTAATTCCAATACGGGCCTAGTTTACCCTCTGGGTTGGAAGGTCACATGGCAGTCGCTTTCGTAAAAACTAGTGCCCACGCCAGTTACTGGGATTAGTTGCCAAGCGGACCCCAGGCTCCCATGAGCCGTGGCAAAATGCCGGGACAACGCGAGGAAGATGATGACGAGAGAAATAATTTTAGCGTTTTTGAAAATGTATCCCCTAATATGATTACACAGAGGTTGAAAAGTTATAACGGGAACGATTGAGTAGGGACTTGAAATAAGTAGGAAAAGAAAATATTAGAAAAAAAAATCAATAGTTTCAGCCACTAATAGGGTTAATAAGGACTTAAAAATGTTTTTCGGGAAATAAATCCACGCGGACGTAGTCGTGGACAACAGCTAGTTTTCACATAGATAAAGGTGTAGGTACAACGGTTGGTTTGACGACCTATGAACTGTAATGGTGACCCAATTTTATTCTCATAGTGTTTCTTTAGGGCATTTCTTTGGGTAGGTAGGCAGCTAATGCAATGATAAATATATTAGCTCGAGAAATTTCACGCTGTTAATAGGATACCGAATTGATTTTCAATCGATCTGGTTTAAATGGATTTCAAGGAATCTAACGAGCGCTGTTATACTGTTAAACGGTTCGCTTTAGTTAAGACTAATGCAATTTATTATTTAACCGATTTAAAAATAAGGAGACTCGTGTTCACCGCAAATTACTCTTCACAGATATTGTTTAATGTGTAACAGAGAGTTAGATTTTATTACAAAAATAATGATTAATGTAAAGTTATTAATGTTATTATTCAGTAAACTGATTATCAATAAGTTAAAAACTGTATCTATTCAAAGAGTTATTTACCGCAAATTACCCTATACAGATATTGTTTAATGTGTAACAGAGAGTTGGATTTTATTACAAAAATAATGATTAATGTAAAGTTGTTATTCATTAAACTGATTATCAATAAGTTAAAGACTGTATCTATTCAAAGAGTTATTTACAAAGCACAGTGTCCTATTCGTAGCAAGCATGGGTCAACAACTCCTTCCGTCCGTAAATAATTACATGTTAAATTCAATAACGAATAAGTTAGTGCGTTATGCGGTTATCATTACATTTGACAATAATATGTTTTATAGTAATGGAAACTGAAGAGAGCTGCAATAATCTATTGAATGCGTATGCGATCACTTTTACTGTTATCCAATTTGGAGCGCGGCGAGGTTGGTTTCCGCTTTTACACGGTTTGTTGCCAACGGTTCTCGAGGCACATTGTTATTAGCCAAGAGCGTGTCATTGGAATGCCTGAACCGCGGAGGACGTGCGGCAGAGTGACACACATTCCGAGCTCCGACCTTAGCTGTGACCAACCAATGACCGCATCTAATTTATTTAAAGCATTTAATTGACTCATATGTTTATACGTATTTTAATCAATTCTACGTAGATACCTACCACTTAACATATTTAAAATGAGCTATATTTAAGCCAACATTTCAAGTTGGAGATGGACTGCCAGTCGGAAGTGACAAAAACATTTGTAATTTTGTACCTTCACAGCGCATACATAACTTCTGTGGCTCAAAGGTTATTTTCGTTCTTGATTATGATTTCTCCGTTCATTTATCAGATATGCAACCAAGTAACCTTGAGAAAAGTAAGATCTGTTTTACCGCTTTATCGCCAAACCAAATGCGATTATTTTATCTAGGATTGCTTGGTTTTAGATCTGAGCTTACTCTTACCGAAGCTCAGCGAATTAGTGAACATTCATGTTCGTCCGATCTGTTATCTGAGACATTTGGGTTAGGGTCGTGTCCGAATCACTGACACGTCAGTTTATACATTTTCGTGATCGGCAGTTAAGGAATGACGAGTCATGGCTTTGATCAGATGTGATGCGTTTTGTTCGATTAAAGATTAGTCTCACTGGGTCAGATCAAGAGTTCGACGTTCTGATGCTGACGGTTCAATTATTTAATTGAATATCATAACGTCAAATCTTTAATACAAATTGAAAGTTAGTAATAATTATAAACATTATAATAATGATGGTCGATAAATTAAGAACCGTTTAAAAATTGCTTACTCTCTAAGCCGATGGCGGCAGTATTAAGATAATTTTTATTGCTCAAACTTTTTAAATGCATTCACTCGAGATAAAAAAAGCTGTATAAATACATGTTATAATACTTATAATATATATATATATATATATATATATATGCTAGAAAGTACTTGAAAACTTGAATAAGGTAAAGGGCCCCTGTTTCGGCAGGTTAAGGCTCTTGAGAGTTTGTATATTACTAAGCATTTTTTTTAAATATTACTAAGCATATCAATACCTTGAGTAAGTTATATTAGTTCTTTGTTAATAATTTAATGTATAAACTATAGGGTTTTAGTTGAAACTTTTTTTTATATGAATTTTTTCGTGAACCTCTTATTTGGCTCCCATTTCGTGATACAAATTTAGCTCAGCTCCTAAGTTCGTGAATTCGTGTCCCCTGTTTCGGAATAAAGTTTTCTTAGAGTAATTGGTGATAATTTGCTGATAATAATTTTAAATATTTAACGATCTTAACTACTTACGAGTAATTGTAAGGTCAAATTAATAATAATATTTAAAAAAAAATGTTAAATTGAGAGCTATAAAGTTTTTTGTACTCGTCGTCTTTAATGGTTGAATTAAGACTTCGTAAACCATATGGGTACTTTAATACTTGATTAAAAGCCGAACTATATAAATAATAAAAAAAAAATATATATATAAAAAAATTATAAAAAAAATTAACTAAAAACTAAACTATTAACGTTAAATATAAACATACTTACACAAAAATATATCAAATAAATTGAATTATAAATAAATTTGTGCTAGTAGTTAATATCAGATTATACGTAAAATATACCTTAAAAATTTAAACTCGGGTCACATTCAAACTCGTTTTATGAGAATTCTAGTGAAAAAAACATATACCGAATTTAGCTCATACGAAACTTCATGAAATACATTAATTATTTTATAATTTATTTTTTTAATTATCTTCGTTGTTCTATTTAAAAACAAGCACTCAAAATGTATCTAGAAAATCCTTGATTCGTTAGTGGCACGAAATAGGAGACACACGAAAAATTAAATGACCGCTATTTCGTGAGTCGATTTATTGCAATTTTATGGTTTTTCTATGCATATATTCAATATTTTTTCTTATCAAATCAATTACTAAGGAACCCACAGAAACACTCCCAAAAACTTTTATTCGAATGGGTTTAGCTTTTCCTTCTTATAAGCTTAACAAGTGAGAGCGCGCACCTTACGCCTACAAAAAGTGCACGCATACAACACAGCTGTTCGCGGCCGTCTGACAGTTTCGACCGTCGTATTACTCTCAGTTTAATCACTAAAATATTGGTTATTATTTTATTGAAGAGATTAAATAATACAGATTTTTTTCATATGTATAATTTAAATAAAAAATACTTGAATTCCTTATTATTTGCGCCAGAAACAAAACTAACGAAATAACGTACTAACACGAACTTGGGGCCCTTTACCTTACTTGTTTTTGATTCGGTTGCAGTCGATGAGAGCTTTAGTAGATAGGTACCTATTAGTATTTTGTAGCAATCGGCATACGAGCTCAGAATAAGCTCATTTAACGGTAGTGGCACTCGATGAAATTCCAGAAATGATGGTAAATTTACATTCAGCGCTACATGAATACCTAATATCAAATATCAAATATCAAATATCAACATTTATTCAGCAAATAGGCCACAAGGGCACTTTTACACGTCAATATGGAATTTACATACAGCAAAAAAAAAACACATCAATAATTATAAAATACAACTAAGCCGTAAATATCAAATCAAACTAACATAGAGATGTATAAAGCCTCTAAATGTCGAATTACAGAAAACGCAATAACAATAGTATTGAAAAAAAAAAAACACAAAGATACAAAAACTATAATCTAAAATTATTTAGAGATGTAAATGTCTCTAAGTGTCATCATAACTAAAAGATTAAAATATATAGTAGTTAATCAAATTATCCTTAGAGATGTATAGGGTCTCCAAGAGTCAAAATCCTGTATACCTAATTAAAACATTCATTAAATTAAAGAAAATGATAGTAAAAATAAAATAGCATACGAGAACCGAATGAGGTGTGTCCATGTAATTATACTCAAAAATAAAGTTACTAAATATAATAGCTCGTGTTAGCTTAAATAGACCAGTCTCCACAAACAGCACCCGTTCACGAGTATGACGCGTATCTCAGCCATCGCCTCTCTCAACCTTCATTCGGGAAAGTGGCGACCCGATCAACAACGCCACCGTAAGCAAAGACTTTTAAGCGAGCATGACATATTCAAGCTGCCGGGCCATATTAATATTTAAATTGTAATAACGTATAGCTGTGAGACACAACATTTTGTTCTTGTATGTTACATGAAAAACGGTATATCTTCACATAATTACTAAGCAAAATGCCCTATATTGACTAAGAGATGTATAGGTCTCTCAAGTGTCAGAATCATTAAAAATATAAATATGTACAAACAAATTAAAAATAAAATTAAAACTTAGAGATGTATAAGGTCTCCAAGTGTCAAAAACTAAAATTAAATTAAGCAATATAAACAATATACCTAATTAATCGAGAACATGATGGTCTCATGTGTCAATTCTACTGGAGACTAGCATGATTAATTCACAATGAAAAGAAAAAAAAAGAAAAGAAAAACAATACATATTAACTCTTATTATACTATCGAAATCAAGCTGCCGGCTTAAAGGCATCTCTATCATCTATAAAATCATTTACAGTGTAGTACGCCTTACTCAACAAGGAGCGCTTAATGTGTGACTTAAATTTGTTAAGTGGTAAATTCGCTATATCAGTGGGAACTTTGTTATAAAAACGTGTACAGTTCCCGACGAAAGACGTACTAACCTTACGGAGGCGGTGGGCGGGCACAGAAAGTTTATGTTTGTTTCTAGTGTTATAGTTATGGATATCACTGTTAAGCTTAAATTCGTGGACGTTTTTCCGAACATACATAATATTCTCAAAATAGTGCATCTGACACGCTTACCTTACACAGAGTGAAATGAAGATTGTATGCTAGCAAATTAAACACGGACTAAAGGTGATTTCATTGTGTATTTTCAGATAGGTTTTGTGATCAATTTTGCGTAATAAGTGGGTATAAATATGTATAGTGTGTGAGCGTTTTTTTTTTGTTGTCCCCTACACTTTTTTTTTAAATTTGGGATTTCTTAATGTTATTTCTACTCAGAATCACGAGCTCTTTCTATCCTAATAGGAGAAAAAAAGTGTCCTAAGGTTTTTATTTCCATTACGTCACCATTTTTCATAGACTTTGTATGGCGGTCGCGGAATGGAAAGGTCGAAAAATGTATGGAAATTTTGGGCCACTTTTTATCTCCTATTAGGATAGAAAGAGCTCGTGATTCTGAGTAGAAATAACATAAAAAATCCCAAATTTGAAAAAAAAGTGTAGGGGACAACAAAAAAAACGCCCGTGTACGGAATGTCGTAGTGTCAAACCAAGATAACTCTGCAGCGATTTATATAGCACGTACGCAGACGTACAAGTGTTATTTTAAACGTCAAACTTCTATAAAATTATGTCGTTTAAATAACACTTGCACGTCTGTGCTATAAAAATAGCTACTCTTGTTGATAAATATAAAATTATTCTACCTTTTTTATTTAAGTACTTGATTCATTTTTCTTAGTTATACGATAAGCATGTACGTAAAGTCTGTTTTTTTTCCTATCATAAGGAAAAGTACGCGAGGCCTCGAGGTACTGAAGGCATCTCCTTTTATCGAATGCGGAACAAACATTTTGATTGTTTTCCATCGTATCCCATGAACTCGCAGTACAATACAATTAGCAAAAAAGTACGAAGGCGTTGTTTTTACCACTGACTATGCCTAGTCACTTCTGTGACTGGCTACATTCTTAACTGTAAAAATAAGTATTTTTGTAATAATATTTACAAATTGTCCGTTAACAGCGTGCAGGTATGTGGCGAAGCTCTTTGGTTGTCTGAATTTTATATCTTTGTGTCGCCTTTACTGACTTATGTGAAATATTCATGCTATGTCATAAATGTCATAATAAATATAATTCGTATTAATTTACAATGATTAATTATTTATTTATCTTAAAATAGTAGTCCCACAAGTACAATCACTATACATAAACTTAAAAAGGGCTCATCCATCAATTACGTCACACGTTTAGGTGGTCAAGAAAATGTGACATGTTGTGACATGTTGTGACATGAGGGAAGGGGGGGAGTCACCACAGACTTGTCATTTTCGCGCTCGCGCTTGACAGACAGCTGAAGTGTGCGAAAGGGAAGCCATCACGTATATGAACATCGCATGAGTGCGAAAGAGTCAGACTACAAATGAGAAAACGTGACCATTTTTGAGTTTGACGACGGCCGCGGACGGCCAAGAGCGTATCACCGTAATTTTCAATTTGAAAAATATACACAAATTCGGAAGAAAACTATTTGATAAAGTAATACAATGAAGATAGTGTCTTGTAGTGTACCGGATTTCAGTGTCACGGGGCCAAATAAACCTAGCAAATACTCATTTCAGAGGAATAATGATATTCCGAGCGAAATTTTATTAACGATATTTTGTCAAATTAACAGCATAAAAAGTGTAAGAAGCCGGTTTATACAGTTGATTATAAGTTTTTCTTCCTTTGTGTGATAATATTTTATCATATTACTCAATAATTTAAAATATTTTGTGTAAAAACATAAACTGTTACTTTACGCTAGGGCTTGACAAAATGTTCAGATGACAGTATCGATAACTTGTCGGTATATTAATAGCTATGTAATCATTTCTTCACAAGACATAATTAAGATATTAACCTTTATAACCGACTTCAAATAATAACGATTGTTATACCTTTTTGAAGGTGCAGATGTTTAGCAGTAAATTTAAACTTCACTTTCCAACACAGTAAGAGTTAGACCAGCCATTCTCAAAGTGTGTTCCGCGGAACCCTAGGGTTCCGCGACACCCCTGCAGGGGTTCCGCAAAATTTAGAATAATTTAGAATAATAAAATAAGCATAATTATTATGCTTATTAATAAAAAAATACACTTCTAAAAACTATTGTTTTATTGTAGGGTTCCATCAAGTATTTCGCTTTCCAAAAGGGTTCCGTCAAAAAAAAAGATTGAGAACCGCTGAGTGACTAAGATAAGGCTGTAACGATTTTTATAGCACACGCAGTGCAGGTGTTATTTTATCTATATATATAAATGCAAGTGTCCTGACTGACTGACTGACTGACTGACTGACTGACTGACTGACTGATTCATCAACGCAGAGCCGAAACTACAAAAGCTAGAAAGTTGAAATTTGCACACTAGGTTGAATTTATAAAGTGTACAAGAGATAAGAAGCGATTTTGAAAAATTCAACCCCTAAGGGGGTTAAAAAGGGGATGAAAGGTTGTATGGGGTGCAAGTTTTATTTTAAGCTAGGAATTTGAAACTTTTTAAAAATGTAGTATATTAAAAAATAAGAAAACTAATTTCTGCGTTTTCGAAAATTCATCCCCCAAGGTGGTGAAAAAGGGGTTGAAAGTTTGTATGGAGATCAAATATTTTTGTGAGTGTTGGACTTGAAACTTTGTATATGGGGATATTATTATAAGACGGGAAAAGTAATTTCAGCGTTTTTGAAAATTCATCCCCTAACAGGGTTAAAAAGGGGTTAAAAATTTGAATCCATTACAAATGCTTTGAAACTTCTTAGAAAGGCATAATAGCCGATGACAAAAAAAAGTAATTACGACATTTTAGGTAATTCAACCCCTAAGGGGGTAAAAAAGGGGATGAAACTTTGTCCTGGGGTGCAAATTTTATTTTAAGCTAGGACCTTGAAACTTCGTAAAAAGGTATTAAATTAAAAAACAAGAAAACTAATTTCAGCGTTTTCGAAAATTCATCCCCCAAGGTGGTGAAAAAGGGGTTGAAAATTTGTATGGAGATCAAATATTTTTGTGAGTGTGGGACTTGAAACTTTATATATGGGTATATTATTATAAGACAGGAAAAGTAATTTCAGCGTTTATGAAAATCGTCCCCTAACAGGGTTAAAAAGGGGTTGAAAGTTTGAATCCATTACAAATGCTTTGAAACTTCTTAGAAAGGCATAATAGCCGATTACAAAAAAAAGTAATTGCGACGTTTTAGGAAATTCAACCCCTAAGGGGGTAAAAAAGGGGATGAAACTTTGTCTTGGGGTGCAAATTTTATTTTAAGCTAGGACCTTGAAACTTTGCAAAAAGGTATTAAATTAAAAAACAAGAAAACTAATTTCAGCGTTTTTAAAAATTCATCCCCCGAGGTGGTGAAAAAGTGGTTGAAAGTTTGTACGTAGATAAAATATTTTTGAGAGTGCGGGACTTGAATCTTTGTATAAAGCCATATTATTAGAACTCAAGAAAAGTAATTCCAGCGTTTTTAAAAATTCATCCCTTAAAAGGGTTAAAAAGGGGATGAGAGGTTGTATGGGGTTCAAGATTTATTTTAAGCTAGGAATTTGAAACTTTGTAAAAATGTATTATATAAAAAAATAAGAAAACTGATTTCAGCGTTTTTGAAAATTCATCCCCCAAGGAGGTGAAAAAGGGGTTGAAAGTTTGTATGGAGGTCAAATATTTTGGTGAGTGTGGGACTTTAAACTTTGTATATGGGTATATTATTATAAGACAGGAAAAGTAATTTCAGCGTTTTTAAAAATTCATCCCCTAACAGGGTTAAAAATGGCTTGAAAGATTGAATCCATTACAAATGCTTTGAAACGTTTTAGAAAGGCATAATAGCCGATTGCAAAAAAAAGGAATTGCGACGTTTTAGGACATTCAACCCATAAGGGAGTAAAAAAGGGGATGAAACTTTGTCTTAAGGTGCAAATTTTATTTTAAGCTAGGACCTTGAAACTTCGCAAAAAGGTATTAAATTAAAAAAACAATAAAACTAATTTCAGCGTATTTAAAAATTCATCCCCCGAGGTGGTGAAAAAGGGGTTGAAAGTTTGTACGGAGATCAAATATGTTTTAGAGTGCGGGACTTGAATCTTTGTATAAAGCCATATTATTAGAACTTAAGAAAAGTCATTTCAGCGTTTTTAAAAATTCATCCCTTAAAAGGGTTAAAAAGGGGTTGAAAGATTGTATAGGGTTTAAATTTTATTTTAAGCTACGAATTTGTAACTTCGTATAAAAGTTATTTCATTAAAAGAGAAGAAAACTAATGTCAGCGTTTTTCAACATTCAACATTTAAGGTGGTGAAAAAGGGGTTAAAAATTTGTATGGAGGTCAAAATTTTTTGTAAGTGCGGGACTTGAATCTTTGTATAATGACATATTATTAGAATACGTAAAAAGTCATTTCAGCGTTTTTAAAAATTCATCCCCTATAAGGGTCCAAAAGAGGTTGAAAGTTTGTATAGGGTTCAAATTTGATTTAAAGCTAGGAACTTGAAACTTCGTAAAAAGGTATTTTATTAAAAAACAAGAAAACCTATTCAGCGTTTTTAAAAATTCATCCCTCGAGGAGGTGAAAAAGGGGTTGAAAGATTGTATGGAGATGAAATATTTTTGAGAGGGACTTAAATCTTTGTATAAAGCCATATTATTAGAACACAAGAAAACTAATTTCAGCGTTTTTAAAAATTCATCCCATGATAGGGTTATAAAGGGGTTGAAAGATTGTATAGGTTATAATTTTATTTAAAGCTAGGAACTTGAAGCTGAAGCTTCGTAAAAAGGTAATTTATTAAGATAAAAGAAAACTAATTTCAGAGTCTTTGATAATTCATCCCCCAAGGTGGTGAAACGAGGGTCGAAAATTTGTATGGAACCAAAATATTTATTTGAGTGCGGGACTTGAATCGTTGTATAAAGGCATATTATTACAATACAAGAAAAGTAATTTCAGCGTTTTAAAAAATTTATCCCCTAAAAGTTTAAACAGGGGTTGAGAGTTGGTAGAGGGTTCAAATTTTATTTAAAGCTATGAACTTCAAATTTCGTAAATAAAGATAAGATAAAGATAAAAGATAGTTTATTCAAGTAGGTATACGTTATAATGCGCTTATGAACGTCAAATAAAGCTAGGTAGACCGGCTCCAATCCTACACCTCTGCCCCGAGAAGATTTAAATCCCCCCTCAATTGGAGGAGGGTATAAGTAGTTAGGTAGTAGATTTTATTAAATAGTGGACTTGAAAATCTTCTGGGGGTTGAGAGAGATTATATCGAGAACAATTTTATTCAGTTAAGGGCTTGAAACTTCGTAGCCAGGTTGTGAAAGACAAATCTCATGCGTTGTATAATAATTAACAAATGAATGATTAACCGCCCCTACTGCTATCTTTTGCTGCATAATGTTCTAAGCGAATGTAGAATTTATAACCACCAATATACAAATCCACGCGTACGAAGTCGCGGGCAACAGCTAGTACATCATAATGTCGTAGAATTTTAACGTTTAAAATAACACATTTGAAAAAGTAGTCGATAAAGCAATCAAACACCGACAGATTATTAATATGTTGTAACATGACATCACTATTTTTGATCTCACATAGACAATTTACGCACACACTTGCATTTCATTTTTGGTCGCACTTTTGAAGATTGACAGTTGTTCTTGTCTATTCTAATTCTATGGGAGTCACAAACATTGTGTTGTCACTTTAACTTCATCAGTAACCGAAAATTAATTTATATTTTTTTATTCGCTGTACAGTTAAATAATGAGATTTTGGATGTAACTTTCATTGTGTTATAAAATTACTAATATTTATATATCAAAAATATTTTTTTATTAAAAAAATAATGCCGAGTTAATATTGTCGATTTCGTTGAAAACCAAATTGCCTAAAATGTGACGTCACACCAGGGGGGAGGGGTTTGCAAAATGTGACCAAGTGTGACAAGGAGGGGGGAGGGGTAAAAAAAACCTAGAAATTCGTGTGACGTAATTAATGGATGATCCCAAACTACTACGGAAAAATTAACGGATTTTCATGCGGTTTTCACCTATAAATACGAACGAGTAGAGAAGTAATTCTTGAGGAAGTTTAGGTGTATAATTTGTTAGGGTTTTGTGTAACCCGTGCGAAGCCCGGGCGGGTCGCTAGTGTTACCTAAGAATAATGGTAAGTGATAGTATTAACCTGAGAAGAAGCGAGACAGTCGGATTCCTCGCGACACCATCCCTGGCACTCGTACAGGGACAGGTTGCGAACCGTGTAGTACGCCGTGCCCGTGAAGTCCACGTCCGTAAGCGATAGTACTAACCTGAAGGACGCGGCGAGACAGTCGGGCTCCTCCCGACACCAGCCCTGGCACTCGTAAAGGGACAGGTTGCGCACCGTGTAGTACGCCGTGCCCGTGAAGTCAACGTCCGTAAGTTTCTCGAACGCGATTCGGCCTGTTGACAAACGATTATTGTCTAAAAACTTTCGACGGATAAGGAGTATAGGATTTAAATTTACATAATTAAGTGCCGTCGGAAAGTTTCTAAAATTGCGAAATGTCCACTTGGAAAATTAGCCCCTCACATTTTGACTATAAATAATAACTGAACTTGTGCCTACGGAATGTGTGCTAGAGCTGCAGATCAAACGCTGAATGTAGGTAATGTAAGTATTTTGTAAATATAATCGGTACTCTACTCACTTAGCACGAAGGAAACCTGCAGGGCCAACAGCGCCAGCTGCGGCAGCCGCAGCGCTCCGCCCTTCATGCTGCCAAGTCAACGCCTGGGAACAATACAATGCATTTAATATAACCATGTTAAGTAAGTAGACAACCTTAAACTGTGTAAGAGTTATAGTAGGGTGCGTTGGGGTAAATTAAATAATAAGTCCTCCGTAATTCCGTCGGTATCACGTGTAATATTATTAATGCTAAATGGTAGTTTGAACAATAGTGCTGGCAATATTGTTCAAACAACCATTTAGTTTTGCCATGTCACTCACTGGCCAATCCCCACTGGCACACACACGAAGTGGTTTTACTTGTATTAGAAATAAATTAGAGCGAGTGTGTAGTCTGTACAAGGGTTGCACTCGGTGTACAGGGTTGCAAGCGTTCGTAGCCCGTAACCGCCTACCAGACTATGTTAGCCACCAACATGATATAAAAAAAATCCTTATTTTACTTTTATTACAGTTACGAGAAACAATTATTATGGGATCTATACCTTTTTCATTAGCTGTATAAGTATCAAGGGCAATGTATTAATGAAAAGAATCGATCTATTGATAAGATCCATTATAAACATTGCAATGAAGGTGTTAATACACTCTAGAAAGTAACCTCGGCCGCGTTCAGAAGAATAAGACGATAGGAATTAATAAAAACAAGAATAAGTACTTCGTAGAAAGTCTGGCAAAAAGTTCATACTACGTTCCGACATAGTTCTGATCTGAAGCTCACCGTCCCAATTCTTTAAGTTGTGTGTACAATGCGCAGGTATTGTTATCATGTACAATGAGTAAAATCGAAAGGCCGCGTCTGTTGTACTGTAGTTGCAAGTACATATTATGTTACTTATTAAAATTTCTCTTTGCCATTAAGTTTGGGACTATGAACATACATAATTTAATGACTGTCATGTACCTAACATTTGTTTATAGCGAATATGTTTCTTTGTCAAGAACAATTAGTAGCTCCAGCTGTAACGATAATGATACGTAATGTAGTAGAAGTGTAATAGCAATGTAAGAAAAAAGAAGATCGTTTATTTGCCGGCCGGGGGGAGTAAGCATCACGCGCGCAGACCGGCGGCGGCGGCGGCGATGGCACATTAGGCTGATGAGGCCGCCCATCACCGGCTGAAACTCACTTCCGGTGATTTGCAACTCGAATGCGGGTCAAGATCACCGCGGTTGCAAGCACGAAAGCTAATAGGAAAGTCAGTGACACGAATTTTCATTTACTTTTTTGCATCGCAATATCGCTTTCACTAGTTTTTTTATTAAGCCGAATGAATGATCATTTGTAAACGTGAAAGTAAGGCGATTGTTGTATGTACTATCTATTTAGAAACCAAATGAAATATTTTATACATAGTTAATGATTCGAACAGCTTTCCACTATTCTATAACGTTATGCACGATCTAATAATATGTTCAATAGCAAGGCTAAATTGAGTACACATTGAATACCAAATTTTTGACGTTCATTCAGATAATGCAATGGAGCATAAATCTGCATTTCTTTGCTCAGTCAAAAAGCGTAAGAAATAAATTATGTGTAGGTACTCGAACACGTTACCGCTACTCGAATCAATCACAAGTAAAAGTAACGACTTTTGATCTTTGTGAATTTGTTATATGCGTCAGTTTTACATAAAATGTTTATCAATGCGGACTCTAGCCACTATGCCGAATAGATTTGTTTCCTAACAGGAATTTACTCAAAGATACAATTTATGATAGCGTTTCTAACGCAAACTTGATATTTACTCGCCTTGTACAGCTTGTGCGTCGTGCCGGAAGCCGCTGGAACAGTTACCTCGCCTCTAACACCAGCCCCGACGACCAAGCCGAGATATTCTCCCACCGTAACCTAACCTTACACACCTTACTTATTGATACACATTCGCACTAACACAACCGCACCGTTGCAAGAGGCTATTCTTTCCGGAATGACACACATATTCCGGGTCAATTGACTTGCTCATATTTGCTTAAAGGCGCGCTAACGATACACTTGTTGTGGGATTTGCAGCTCTAATTTCATGCTAAAATCTAACAATATATATTTTGTAACCGATTAGAGCATGAGTTGCGTTCGTGCGCGCGACTCCATACATCTAGCGCGACTTCAAGTATGGAGTCGCGCGCGAGAACGCAACTCATGTTAGACCGCCAGCTCATAGATACGAGTAGGTAAATGGAAAAGAGATGGTAATTTTGCTTTCCCTCAAAATTATTTTTTATTTCATTTTTGTAAACCCCAATTTTTAAGAATCAAGGAATTGGATTAAGCCGTAATTATACAAATATACAGAGTATATTTTTTATATAAGTATACTAGGGTGCCCCGGGTGCCTTACTGAGCATGGTCCGATATCCTCTTGGCCGGTTTTAATAAAACATGTGAAAGTTTGTTTTGTACATTACTTACCTATATTATACCTACTGGCGCTTACTACCTAATCATCATTGGTCATTGTGGTTGTATCAAAAATACATGCTTTATTACATACCTATATACTTACATTGCTCGTTAAATCATATTTATAGGTTTATAATAATAAGTATACCACCTATGTACTTATTATTGGACCGGCGTCGACCAAAATTAGTTAAGAACAAAATATTTCTAAAACTAGTCGTCCAATCTGTTAAAGCGTTAAATTACGAAACACCTACCTATCAATAAAACAAACTTCCCATTAACGAGGCAATTTTGAAATCAATCGACTGTTAGTTATTAATCGCGCTACCAACCGGCGCCTTAATGCTGTGTGAACTAACGAGATAAATATTATAATCATAAACGGGACGGAGGAAGCGGTTAAATTCCGAACGGCATCAGAACAGTAACTACCCATGCCGTATGCAGATCGCAATTAACGTACGAGCAGAAGAACACGGTGATGTGATTCATATGTCACATAATGATTGTAACAGTTATATCACGATGCGCAAGAGCGTATCGCGGAGGCAAGCACAGTGCAACCACCGCTGCGCACAAGATGCGTACACAAATAGCCCAATTTAACGGTTAAACCTACTTACTTCCGACGTCGTCGGTAGATCATAACCACAGTTTGCTAACTCGAAAACTAAAAGCATTTCACGTTATAACAGTGAACTAGAGCGTCACGTTTACAACGTAATGCCACATGAATATCATAATGACAGGCCACTGTAATATTTTTTTACTTCACACGGCCGTCTTTGTCATAACCTCATAACATTGTTCTGCAGTGTTAGGAATTATGATAATCAATTATACAATTTAAACAAAACCTACTATAGTACTAATACTGGTGGAGAACATCGAACAATGCAGAATATTTTAATGAATCAAAGCCAATAATCATATCTAATAATCAAGTAATCAACGTGACCTTATATTATGCATGAAGACGATTTTCATTAAATATACAATAGCTTTGCGTTCCCATGCCGCCTCCAAATGGATTAGTAGTAGGTAATTTCAATATGGATGCGCTACTATCTGACCTGTGTAATTATTTACCACGCTGCTTCGTACAATGAAATTACAGTTCATATTTCCTGTTAGCTGTCTCTGCCTACACTTACACACAGTGGGGTTACGTCTTAATGCTATGTGAAAAGAAAGGGTTATCAAGTCGTATTGCGATCCACACAATGGAACTGCTAAACAAGAAATAAAATTACTTTGAAATTGCAACGAAGCATGCCCATCCATTATTCTACCTTATTTGTCGGCAAAGACGTGTCGTTGGAAATGATGTAGCTACATATGTGTAAAATCAAATAGAAAGCAAAACCTGACCTAAAAATATGAACTGACCAATCATCATTGTAATTAGTGACCGTGACTGTCGATCGCGGTCATAAGAGGTAGTAAGCCGTAACAACGTTCCGGTATGCCACGACTTGTCATTAATTTAGTTAATAGCACCTATTAAGCTTTAATTTATCGTGTTTCAATTCTATAACTTGACCTCCTTTTTAAGCGCGATTGCATTTCTTTTACTTTAAGTAGCCATTAACAACACACATGCATCAATAGATTGAGTTAGTGTACTTATCTATTTTTTTTTTCAAAGTTGATTAAAATAGTAGCAGCTTGCTGAAACTATGTGACAACTTCTGTCATTAGTAGTTATATAATTAACATTTATATACGCTTTAATTGCTGACTTTACCCCTGACCTTTCCACCTCTCTTAAATCTACCTAAAAACCATCAGATAGATGCCAAACTAGATGTTTTCCATCAGAGTTCCTTTAGCCACCTTCTGACCACCTTTATTTTATTTTGTTTGTCACACAAGTGAAAAAACAACTGAATGTGATGACGAGTTCACCGCGTAGTGTTTGACAATGCCGACGGGGACAACCGGGTTCCGTTCAACCAGATTTCATAAAAACTTCAAGTGCATCCACAATTGCGGTCATGAAAATGTTTTTACATTTCCTTCTTACTCCAAAGACGTTTAAAGGTAAAAAAAGTGTACTTAACGTACCTATACCTATGTTATTTACTTAATACCAAATTCGAGCTTAAGAACAATTCACTAGTAGGTATTATCTGGAATGCATTACAATATTTAAACACTAATATGCAGGGGAAAATATATTTATAAATAAATAAATAAAAATAAAAAAGCCTTATTTTTCTTACAAAAAATAAATGTTACATACTTTTAAACAAACGTATTTCTACAAATTATTTATAGCCGTCTTTAATTTACTCGTAAAGGGTGTTACTAGTCTTAAGTACTTAGACAGCTTAGATTTCTTCCGAGTAAAATCTTTCTATTCGGAGCGATTATTTCCGAAAATATTCACGCACAATAAAATTGTTCTTGAAGACCCCTATTCGTTTTGAAAGACCTGTTCAACGATACCCCACACACCATGGGGTTAAAGCGAGAAATAAAATTCACCACCTCACGTGTAGGGGACCTCTCCTATACGTGAGGTGGTGAATTTTATATAGGTAGTGAATTTTTTATAGAGGTACCTTTACGTTAACATACCTAAATATGTTGGTACGGGTAATTAATCTTTGGGACACAGAATTGCGATCACATTGCAGCGAGTGCTTTTAAACGATGAGCCGAGGCCGTATGTCACAGGCATCACGGCTCCACGGCAGTAGCCACAATGTTCCGAACTTGACCGCCGCGGTAACGGTACTGCGCGCGCGCACCGCGCCGCAGGACGTACACTACCTCCCACAGACACCGCATGACGCATTTACAAACACTCGCTGAAGACTACAAGCGTATCTTGTTTATGATGGATATTTGTAAGATATCTGAGAGTTGAATAAAAAGGGAACAAAAAGCACAGTATTTCATATATTGATGTAAGTCAAGAAGTGTTTGACAACACATGCCAGTAAGAACACTAAGAACAGAAAAATAATTTATTTATTTACTTAACCTCCAACAGTTTATATTTATAGGAAACCTAGGCAAGTCAACTGACATGACGGTTGACGGTTGAGCTCCCACACTGAAATTAATATGGAGCGCCAATATGTCGTAGCCGCGTGTCTTATGCTATAAGTATGTATATTCAAAGTAGTAGAGTGATCTGTGGCGCAAAACAATGCTCGAGCGTACGAACTACGAACGGCAGGTTACTCGGCTGACCCAATTATCCTCACAACTGGGCCATATGTTTTCGAACGCGTGTGAAATTTTGCGTTGTACTACCACATACTTTCACATTGTTGAGGATGTATGTGAGTAGATGAGAATTTTAATTTATCCGTTAAGAAATAGATTAGGCTCCCTAGGTCGCGACCTCAATATTTACAGAATTACCTACTTCTAGAGGTAATACATGTTAATAATTCTGAAATTAGTATAAAGGATGACTCACGTTAGATCGCACGTGTCCGGGCCGGAGCTTCCGGAGCTTCGTTTTCTATGGAAAGTATCACGTGATCACCTGTCGTCTGTCATAGAAATGTAAGCGCCGGAAGCTCCGGACACGGCTCAGTCACGTCACGGCCCGGTCTAACGTGAGTCCTCCTTAAGTACTATAAGTAGTTCTAAAAAAGTATTGTTTTTTGTATATTCAATATTAAATACCTACATTAAGAGTTTTGTCTATGAATAACGAAACCGAGAATTATATGTATTTGTTGCATATTTTTACGCGTATATAGGTATGTAGGTACGCACAAACACTACGTACTATTTTGATTCTTTATTTTAAATCAGTTAATACATATTAAAACCAATAGCATATTCCAAAACAGGACAACCCTAAACTACACGCTTTTTTTAAATGCTTACACCGAAAACTAGTCAGTGTTGCCACCACATAACGACTTTCAACTAGATCGCCCCTAAGTATATAATACTATCGCCCCCAACATCGCTCAAATCACTGAGCCGAGCAAATAAAAAAAAATCTTACACTCACTACTTTCGAGAGATTTCGACTAAAGAACAGGGTCCCCTGCTGGTAAAACCGCCTGCAACGTCCAGGTGAGTCCTCAGTCTTGGTGTATGCTATTTAAAGTACCCCACAGCCCACTGCAGTATTATATTGCATAAACACGCACCAAGCCTAAGACATTCGTCGTTGATGTTTTAAATTTTTATCTGCAGTCATTTAAAAAATGAGCCCTGACTGGCTATCACAACGCCGCATTACTGCAGTGCCCCTGCCTGCATTCTTCTCATGAATAATTAAATGCATTTATTCGTTACTTCAGGATGGTGTGGTTATCTAGAAACCGCGGTCAGAATGTAGCCTGCAGAACGGTCTCGGCGACCACTCGTGGCGCAAGTGCAAACTCTAATGCGACTATAAATTTTATAGCTAACTTTTAGCCGGATATTAACGAGTCACGCCAGATAATTTTATAGACGTGTCAGCATTTTGTGATGCCGAATTCCCTATTTTTTGTAGCTATCAAATAGCAGAAATTGTGCCGATCAATCACTGTACGAGTATTGTCCGATCTTCAATAATTTTCAATGCTTTTTTTTATTGTGTAATTTGCTATTTTTACTGTTGGAATGAAACATTACAAATTACAATGCATGTGAAACATTGGAGAGTGCCGATCTGGCAATGTTCTTTTCTTTGAATAGTTAGTTTTCTGACGATTTGACCATGTAGTTAGGCAAAAGGCAAATACTTTAATCTTTAACGCCATTTGTTTTTAGCTTGGTCCAAGCAGTGATGAATGCACCACGACTTCGTTAACAGCCTCCTTGGACTTGTGCGGGGCAGTCGTGAACCGGGCACAGATACATCGGTACAAGCTGCAGAGGAAACCTAGCCTTTGTGAGACTAGCCGCGAATTCCTATTGGTTAGCGCCGCGGAGTCGACTACTCTAGTGAACCAACAGATAACGTTGAGGGCCGGTAGATACAAAGCTTAATTGTCTATTGACACTGATTATATTCAGATCTGATGTTTATGGTCACGGGAAACTGTTAGATAAGATAAGTAGAACGGATTCCTTGACTATAGACATTTGGATCGGAATTTATTCAGAAAGGTACACATCAGATCTGAATTTGTGAGAACTTTTAGACAGTTTAGACAATCAGGTTCTGGACTCTGATGATGTGTCCATGAGCTATTTACTGAAGGACCATCGCCGAGCATGAATCACTTGATGATATTGAAACATTACAAAATAAGCCGTGAAAGGGTGCGCCTTTGGTGCGGTGACAATATACTTAATCGTGAACAAAATATTTAGTTCTTGCCGACAACCCATCTTCGAACGGAGAAAATTCGTATTAATTCGATTAGCCGTTCGACTCGTCATAAGAATGGAATAACATCTCTGCCTACGCAAGAAAGCCGGCCAGTTTTGCATAGCCTCTCCGAGTTTAATACTTTGATTACTAATTAAATCGTATAATTAAATCGCAACTCGTAAAGCCAGATATCTAGACTCTCATTAAGGTTGTTTTGATTGCCTTTAATCTCGTGTTTCCTCGGTTTACTTAACCTAGTTTTGCTAGCAAGTTTAGTTAACATTCCGTTTGCCCCGATTAGTACGTATATAATTTAACCGATTACTATATTTAGCATTAAAACAGTACTTTCAAGTACAAATAAATAAACGTCTTTGAAAACCGGCGGGTGTGCTTTAAATATAAATGACTCCCATAAAATGAACGTTTGGCTGTAAAATTTAAATAATTAAATCCTGACGTACTCTAAATTTTCTTTAGGAGTATTTTTACTAAAACTGTAATTCTTTCCCGAGGCTGACATTACAGTTCTAATCTAAGACAATAAATCTAAGAAAATAATTTGGTTTGTTCCCTAATTGTACTAAATATATTATTTATTTTTTACATATTTAAGTATACTGGTATTAAGTATAGGACTAAATTACGTAATTGTTGTTATGCTGAATTATAGAAAATAATAAAAGCTATTGAAAAACAAATTCTAACGTCAGGCTAGTAGCTTAATCGTTCATTTATTGGTGATAGTTATACAACTTAATTACGTAACCAAGACAAGACCAGTCAGGAGGGTTAATCCACATATTGCGTCGACGCTGTGCCAGGAGCAAACGATTGTCAAGCAGATCTTGTCAGTAGAAAAAGGCGGCAAACTTGAAAAATGTAGGCGCGAAGGGATAACGTCCCTTAGAAAATTTGAATTTCGCGCCTTTTTTACTGACAAGATCTTCTTGACCATCTATAATTAAAACCCGGCCAAGTGCGAGTCGGTATCACGCCCCCAAAGTTCCGTAATCACACACATCAATGGGCAGAAACTTGAATTTAACAAGAGCATTTTTTTATTATTGACATAGACCCTTATTTAATGCAAGGTACCAACCAGGTTTATTTGAAACGCTTTACAATAGGCTATTAAGCAACTTTTTAACGAAAAAGACAAATCGCCAGACGGAAAAAACATACGCCGTTAAAGTATTCCGCTACGTAGGTCACTCGATAAGTTTTGAGATGCTCGAAAATAAAAAATCGATCGCACCTGTTCTATATAGATATTATATATATATCTATAAAAAGCAAGTTAATTCCAAAATAGAACACAGTTGGTTTAGTTAGAGGAATAGAACTGTGTATAGAGAATGATAGAGAGTACGAGTATTTTGAATAAAATGGCACTTTTTTTTTGAAAGCAAATGTTTGGTTTTTTGATAATAACACAATAATCACTATATCCATGCCTATAAGATTTGAGGAGTTCCCTCAATTCCTAATGGATCCCATCATCAGAACAATAACGTTCTTAAATGTTAATCGCCAACACAAACCAAGTCCGGTATAATCGTAATAGTCCTTTTCAAGACTAGTACAAAATGATGCCTTTATGTGTCGATAATAAACGCCAGCGCGTTAGCCCTGCGAGCAATACAATTATAGTTATTATTAAACTGCATTCAGCCTGACAATAAATACTAGCAACTGGGACTGATTAGATATATAAAGATATGTAGGTAAAGTAATTAAATAATAATCCCTTTGGAATTTGTATGTAATTGAACGGGTAATTTATGCTCATTAATATTATGTCAGTTTTGAAACTTAATTTTTTTAGGGTTTCGTTTAGAATGGAAGCCTACGTGACTCTATTACTGAAGGTTACATTCGAATATTGACTGGAGTAACGTTACGGTAGCACCCTTACTGCTGCAATGACGCAGCGTTCAAAGTTATTTTATCTTGAAATAAAAATCTTTTTTTTTTCCTGGATCTTTTAGAGATGCGTTCTATGGATGCGTTAGGTATATGAAATTATAATAGTTTTCAAGTTCAACTACAATAATAATATTTTCTGAAACAAAGTAACATCTGAAATTGATCTAACTGAAAGTGACCCAAACGGACTTGGTTAATACTGTTTGGTTTAAGCAACAGTCATTAAAACTTGAAAAAGGTATATTTAAGTATTTTTTTTTGTGTGATTTGATTGTTCAGCAAGTAGGTACCTACCGTAAAATATGCCTACTTTACTCTAAAATTACTCCATAATTCGAAATATATTTTTATTGAGATATGCTTGTGATATAGATTTCATACAGACATATAACAACAGTTGGAATAGCCTTATAGGGACAACGAATAGTAAATTTCATTTTACAATCATCGTATGGCTCTCCCCAAGTATCAACAAAAAAAGAATTTTCGATATTAATTTACTTAATCTGACAAAGTTAAATCTATAGAAGGCTCTTAACACAATCTAGTCGAAAGAGCTTCTAAAAGTGTTCTAAAACCTGCAAAGCGACATCAAAAGACTGGCAACATAAACTCGATAAATGTTAAAAGCTTTATAGTGAAACCGGCGATTACATGTAATGAATCGTTTGAGTAGTTTACGAGTATTTCGCTCTCATTATTCTGAGTGCATTTTACAAGCAGTTCAATGTCAATATCGAGGTTTGCCATTATACTGCATTAGATGGACAATTGACAGTAAACACTTCATCGGAATCGATAGTTAGTTGCATTAGCTGAATAGCTCGCACCCGCGGCAAGACAACCACCGTGCCGTGTTGCCGGCCAGTGACTCGCATGTTGTTCGTTAATACGACTTAATACGACTTTATAGGTACTTATTATTAAAACTTTCGATCCGTGTACAGTAAAATAATTTAGTGTAAATAAACTTCATATTTCAGCCCTGGTTTTTGAGACAAGTTCTTATTACACGACTGCCCAAAAAAAAGAGTGTATTGTTTTCAGCGTTCATGTTTGTATGTATATATGTATGTGAGTTTCTTTATTCCACGATAACTTCAGAATGCCTTAACCGATTTAGATGTATGATACATCATTAGAATCCTTACGTCATCCCGGGTGACATAGGCTATGTGACGTCATTACAAAATCAATATGGCGGACTTAATACGCCATATTACGCAACCTTAAGAAAAAAAATTCTTGCAAACCCATCGAGTAGGGCATCAAAATGAAGCGCTTTGAAAGACGATCAATAATATATATACAATATGAGGGTTTAAGTACAATTTTAAGAAAGTAAGAATTTACAAAATATATTAAGAAAAGCTAATCTCATAAAACCAAATATTATCCTATTGTTGGGATATTAAAAGGAAGTGGTTTCCCGCTGATCATAAAAAAAATTTTTATACATACCTAGGTATTATATTGATCATATTTTACTTGTTTTGAAACCAAGCCCATATGTTCTAAATTGCGCTAAGGGAATAGAAAAGTGTAAATAAGTTCTTTGTAGAGAGTCTGAGATTGTAGAGTGCGTCTTCAGATACAACTCTGCACCGACTTTGACGGAACAAAGTGTGAAAGTGTCATTATAACCGTATATTTTTATACGTATTTTTATATAAAGCTCGAGATACACTTCTAAGTTTTACTTACGTATGTAGGGACAAAGCTATTTGTTAGAATGAGATAATGATATTCATCTCTCATTCTGTAGTATAGCTGTGTCCGTACGTAGTACGTACGTAAGTAAAACTTAAGACAGATAGGCTCTTCCTGCAACTTCCCCGAGTATTTTAATTACGAAGGCCGAAGGCCGAACTCCGCTTAGGGCCGACGGTCCGAAGCGTAAGGCAGGTGCGTGCTTCCTGTAACTTCCCCAAGTATCCTAATTGCGAAGGCCGACGGCCGAGCTTTGCGTAGGGCCGAAGGCCTGGAGCGTCGAGCGTAAGAAAAGTGCATGCTTTCTTTAGGTTTCCCCAAGTAACTTAATTGCGAAGTCCGAAGGCCGAGCTTCGCGTAGGGCGGAAGGCCCGAAGCGTAAGAAAGGTGCACGCATTCTGCAGCTTCCCCTAGTTTTTTATTTGCGAAGGTCGAAGGCCGAGCTTCGCGTAGGGCCGAAGGCCCGGAGCGTAAGAAAGGTGCACGCTTTCTGCAGGTTCCCCAAGTATCTTAATTGCGAAGGCCGAAGGCCGAGCTTCGCGTAGGGCCGAAAGCCCGGACCGTAAGAAAGGTGCACGCTCTCTGCAGCTTCCTCAAGTTTCTTAATTACGAAAGCCGAAGGCCGAGCTTCGCGTAGGGCCGAAGGCCCGGGGCGTAAGAAAGGTGCACGCTTTTTGCAGGTTCCCCAAATATCTTAATTGCGAAGGCCGAAGGCCGAGCTTCGCGTAGGGCCGAAGGCCCGGAGCGTAAGAAAGCTGCACGCTTTCTGCAGCTTCCCCATTATCTTAATTGCGAAGGCCCAAGGCCGAGCTTCGCGTAGGGCCGAAGGCCTGGAGCGTAAGAAAGATGCACGCTTTCTGCAGCTTCCCCAAGTATCTTAATTGCGAAGGCCGAAGGCCGAACTTTGCGCAGAAAGGTGCACGCTTTCTGCAGCTTCCCCAAACATCTTAATTGCGAAGGCCGAAGGCCCGGAGCGTAAGAAAGATGCACGCTTTCTGCAGCTTCCCCAAGTATCTTAATTGCGAAGGCCGAAGGCCGAACTTTGCGCAGAAAGGTGCACGCTTTCTGCAGCTTCCCCAAGCATCTTAATTGCGAAGGCCGAAGGCCGAGCTTCGCGTAGGGCCGAAGGCCCGGAGCGTAAGAAAGATGCACGCTTTCTGCAGCTTCCCCAAGTATCTTAATTGCGAAGGCCGAAAGCCAACTAATAGGCAATAATTATGTAGTTGCAGAGATATTAAGCCATATAGCACTTTTCAATACGTCTGGTTTTGGGTCAGACCTAGTTAGGTTTTTAAGCACGTTTTATGCTAACATATCAAAGATCAACGTGATGAAATCTCCTTGAAGCAACTAAATTGTCTTAGATCATAAGAAATGTGGTTGGTTTGTATGGTCACTAAAATGTATAAAATAAAATTAATTAATTAAAAATTAAAAACACGACTGCAGTTTAAAAGCGAACTGAAAAGCTAGAAATAATTTTTAGTTATGTTAGGTACTCAACATAATGAATGTAAAATAGAATATAAGTGTTCAATCAGGGTCATAAACAGCAATCGGAAAAGTTTAGGCTCATTTAGGATCGTGACTGTACCTGCATATTTTATTTCGATTGCAGTCGGGGACCTTGATATATTGAAATTTTCCCATTCACAGGTCCCCGACTGCAATCGAAATAAAATATGCAGGTACAGTCACGATCCTAAATGAGCCTAAACTTTTCCGATTGCTGTTTATGACCCTGATTGAACACTTATATTCTATTTTACATTCATTATGTTGAGTACCTAACATAACTAAAAATTATTTCTAGCTTTTCAGTTCGCTTTTAAACTGCAGTCGTGTTTTTAATTTTTTTTTTAATATCTGTATCTGTATCATCGAAGCCTTCAATAAGTAGGTAGATACGGAATTTTAAAATATAATGAACACTGACAAAAAAGTTCCGAATACCTTTTAATGCGGCGAATACGAATATTCGTTTTCGTTGCATCACTAATTATTTATATCTCTAAATGGAGAAAATTTATTGATATAAATAAATGTATTTATAATACCTACGGACATTGAACGGACTTTCCCTTGCTAAACAAGCAACAACGGTTGCATTCCGGGAGTGCCGATAGAAGTGCAAACTCACCTCACTATGTTACCGACGCCCGGTAACACGATACATATTTAGCGGAGGTATTATATTTATTTATTATATATTATTATCATTCTCAAATAAGATCACACTTTTTCATTGACATGTTTATTTACATACTGCCATGACAACGTCAAATTATTTGAACATTAGGTAAAGAGTCTTGAAAAGGAGTCCGCAACATAAATGTCAAATAGCATTGAGTTTTTCTTTATTGATTTAAATGCCATTTAAATTATGAGTCGCCACCTTACGGGGCTTACGGTTACGTGATCGCCCTACGCCCCTTACGGTCACGTCTTACGCCTTACGCTGTCTCGAGTTTATCATTTTTTCCCCGCCTCAAAAAGTGCCCAGCGCCGCTAAAGAAGATTTCACTTCAAAAATGTAATAGATTAAAGTAACGTAAAAGGCAAACCAGTGCATTCATGCGTCTTCATTTATTGTAAGACATGCAATCACGTCGGTAAGTCGAACGCGAGACAAAAAGCGGCACCTGACCGAGTTCAGTCGCATCCCACGGACTATTGTTGCCATGTGTACCACCGTGTCAGGTAGCTCTCTAATGGCTCCCTACACGATGGGCCAACGCCGGCCACTCCAAGGGACGCATTTATGCGTTAGAGGGAGCAAGTGATATTGCTATCTCATTCTACCGCATGGCTGCGTCCCTTGGAGTGGCCGGCGTTGGCCCATCGTGTAGAGGAGCCATAATACTTTTGTGCTATGTGCACGACTGTAGCGCCTCCTGTCCTGCCTGACCATGAGCCACATTAGTTATTTTCCTTCACAGGAACTGACACCTAAAATTTGGGCCCACAAAAGTTCTCAATTTTTCATTTTTTAACATAAGTAGCATGTGCTGTCATTGCTTTTAGTTTCTCTGTCATCCTGGTACCTACTGCTGATCGAATCGACTCAAAGTATGTACCTACATATCTAATACCTTTAAACGAGCAATTCTTGTTTATTTATATTCTAATACCTTTAAACGAGCAATTCTTGTTTATTTATATATTTATTTATTTATTTATATATATATTTCGGGGATCTCGGAAACGGCTCTAACGATTTCGATGAAATTTGCTATATGGGGGTTTTCGGGGGCGAAAAATCGATCTAGCTAGGTCTTATATCTGGGAAAACGCGCATTTTCGAGTTTTTATATGTTTTCCGAGCGAAGCTCGGTCACCCATATATTATATAATAATATAACTAAAGAACAAGTCCAAAGTCCCCAGATGGAATTAAAAATTCATGCTACCTTTATTCAAGTTGTAAGGATCCAGTAAGTTACTTAAGCAGAAGCAAAATTTTTATTTGTCTCCCAATATTTATTTCCCTACCAGTATAAAATAATCATGACCCAAGATACCTCAGTTAAATCTACAATTATCAGACACTAAAATGGTAAGTAATCACCTGTGTAGAAGATGCTTCGCTCTCTGATTCTTATTTCCTGCAACAATAACGAACATTACATTAATACTCGTAAAAGGAACACAACGACTTACATTACAATATGTACACCAAGGGCATGAAGTGACCCATTTTTACCCGAGGCAATTTTTTGTTGCCAAAATAGTAGACGAGGGTAAAAATGGACATTTATGCCCTTGTTGTACACTCTGCTTTTCACTTCGATTGCGAGGAAAATAAAACACATTTTCACGGCAATTTACACCACGAAATTGTCGTAAAGCGAAAGAACATAATACATAACCAATTCCCGCCAACTAACTTTTAATTTTTTTTTTTAAACGATAATCGACTCCTATTTTATGTGATTTACTAAATTTAATGACAGAAAATACGGATTTCTAATAAATTGTAGCAAAAATAAAATAATATAACAAGTTTTGTCATCTACACAATTTTATTGCTCAGTAAAATTGTGCAATATGTTTTAACTGTTTGGCTGTTGAGACCGATTACCTTAGTCTTAGAAGAAAATTTTACTTTTATGATCTAGAGCATAAAATGCGATTTTATGTCGTCTACGCACGACATAAAGGTGCACTTTTTGAGCATGAGAAGTGAAAAAGTTAATAGCCTCCCGCTTAAACTAAGTTTACAGTGAGCATGTACTAGTAATTGGTGAGAAATTCCACATTACACTGCTTTCTACTGTTCTAGATAAAGCCATTACCGCAAAATATCCGTGACGTGAAGTGCTAACCATTGTTGGGCGTGCCAATTCCAACCACAGCGTTGCTTCTATATCGTTTTCTGGGGTTTATAGTGCTAATATTTAGGACGCGGTCTGGTCTGGATTGTTTAACATGGATTATGACTATAATAAGTACCTAATAGTTATTAAAAACAACACCCATAATGTTTTTAACAGAATATCAGCTATCGTTTCTAGTAGGTACCTACTATTTCACTGAGGCAAACACAGCTAACCAGAGACTCGCTAACAATAAAACTTTTAATGTGCAGCCATAAATAAACTAAGTAATAAAAAATTTAATTAACGTTCGGTTGTAACTAATCTTCACTCGCCAGGATAATTATCTTAAAGATAAAATGGATCAGGTACCAATCATTACTACCAGGAGCTGGATGGATTTCGTTAACGACTCTCCCGAACAAACTACGTATACCTACCGCCACATTTTTGATATTGTCTATAACGTCTAAGTGTAAGGCCTGAGTGGATGCTCGAGTTGGGCGTGCAGCGGGGCGAAGCGTGCGGCGTGCATGTTAAACAAATGCAAACGTATAGGAGCGGCCTTAGTGCACGCTGCTCAAATCACTTGGGAGCTCGACGCCACGCTGCACGCCGCGCCGAACGCTCCGCTTCGAGCGTCCACTCAGGCCTTACACTTAATCGTCTAATCTAAAGCCAACACATAACTTGATATGGGTCTAACTTCATTCGACAATTTAAATAATAAAATAACGCCAGGTAATAAGGACTATAGAGCAGTTAAAAAGTAGTAAGTTACCGGGTGGAAATAATTAACCAACGGCTAAACTCTGGAAAGCTCTTCGATATAGGTAAGTGCAACTGATGTTCTCCAATAGTTCGGCCCGAGCTGCGCTGTGAGGAAACCGTGGGCATGGAGTCGATAATATTACTGGTAGGATTTCCTATGAGTTCCTAAGATATTATGCGGAATGTGAATTAATAAATATGTTACCTCCTTATGTATTTGTCACATCGCCGAAATTGAACAAAAATGTTAATTTGGCAAGACGGTCAAAGAGATTTGAGTATTCAATTTATTGCGCTGTTATACAGTAAATTTTAGGTTTTACACGTTATCTGTTCATCCAGTGCCAACCGCAGCACATATATGCTTAATGTCCATCGTTTAAAGTTTAAACTATGATAACGGTTAAGTAGAAAAGCTACTTTCTGCAAATAATCACGCGTGTTTTTAATATTGTACATATTACATAAATAATAGCAAAGCTGATGGGAGTGATGGGAAACGAAAAAACACCTAAGTACCTACATGTAGGTATACTCAACCGTGCTGGGGACTGGGCCTAGTATCTCAGCGCAAGCATCTCGGGTAGGTAAGTACTAGTCAGCGTGGGCAACGTAAATAAACCACGACGGGTTTCAAATGGTCCTTTTCTCGTACAGTGCTTAGAAAATGGCGTTAGAGCGAGGAACAATATCGCCCGCGGCGCTCGCGCATTGCAGACCAATGTTGAGGCAAAACGGAGAAATAAAAGGAGTTCGCATTGAAATGGTTCCTATCGCCTCTCGGTTTGGTCGCTTCCCCTTTATCCGCAGCTGATCGCGCTAGACAATGCGATGGTGGGCACTGGAGGCGCGGGCGCCGGGAGCGGACCGCGCGGGGCGGGGGTGCGCATGACCGCTGAGGGCGCAACGACCTTGCGCGCACATTCCGCCCGCTCTTTTGAAGGCTCCGCGTCCCCTATGTCGCGCTATCTAACTCGATATTCCTAGGGCGGGTAACTCGACTAATGAAATAAACCTTCATTCAAGCACTATTTCAATTACAATATAGTACAGTCTTGTCACATAATCAGTACCTATCTAATTTCGCTTTTCAATGCCATTACGTAACATAGCTTAAAAAACGTCGACTTTTTAAGTTCAATGTTAGCATACGCCCACTAACAAAAATCAGATAAAACTAGGCCAATAACCTTTAGAAACATGCAGCAAACACTCTCGGCAAACAAAGACTAAGTTTACTATTAAGCAATTTTCTGTGTTTCCTTCCTTCAGACGATGTAACCGTGTCTACATGTTTATAAACGAGGCTTGTCTTGGTTTTTAAATATTTTTTTTTTTATATTTGTATATTATTTTGGAGACGAGAACAATATTCGAATGTTACTTTAGATGGTTAGGTGCTAAGTTGAAACGGCAATCAATTGTACACCTATTTGAAGACTAACGGCATCGAATGGGTAACGGAAATTTGATCAAATTATCGGAAACCGCTTGGGAATTGGGAATTACTTACTCTAAATCTCGTGCCACCGCGGGGCGATGCAAGTGCTAACCTGAACATAGTACAAGGTAGGATACAAGGAAATACAATTGGGAGCAATTTAATAGTTAGCCAATTATAATTTACCTAACCTGTGCGCTTTAATTACAGGAATCACATTTGCATGGACTGCTGCTTCCTTTTACCTATCACTCTAATTAATCTGATTTAAATACGACCACCAATTCATCCCAACACATTGTTTGAAGTTCACTATTTATAAATACGTTGAACAGCAAAAAATAGTAATCTATTGAATTACGATGTAGGTATATCTAGATATAATTTCCAGGGTAATATAAATCATATAAAATAAATGTACTTAATCAAATATCGTTATTTTATGGTAAATATACATAATACTCAATAGAAACATAATGCAAGCCATTACAATTTATTGCATTAACTACAAAATAAACTAAATTGTAAGGTATCGTGAATAGAAACGCGAGGATTATAGCATAAAGCCTATCGCTTTATTTATATACCAGCGGCAAGATCACTGACACCGCGAGTCGTGACCGGTACAATATTAAACAGACATACCAATTTCTTATTAGGTGGGTACAGAATTAACTTTTTGTGCTTCGCTGTGACATTGCTAGTTTTCCTTTCAAACGTACTGTAGCTTACTGTCGGTCAATAGGGATGATGACACATGTTGAATTTTATAACAAACCCTAGTAAAATAGATAGCTATAGTGCGTCAAGCAAATCTTGTCAGTAGCAATGTACTGCAAATTAAAGTAGGGTCCATGTAACACTCAAAGAGCAGAATTGCGCTAAGAAAAGTAGCAATGTACAGCGAACCAAAACGTGTTTATTTTTCGGCCCTTCATACGTCAGTTCGAGTGAATTATCATAACCTCAAATTTTAGTAATGTTTACCGTCAACGAGCATGATTGTACATTGTAGGCACCTTAGCTTTGCTTGAGGTCATGCATAATCTTGGTATTTAATGGTGACAGCAGAAATTTCTCTTGAAATAGAACCGATTCAGAATGTAAACCAATAAGATGATGGCTGTCATTCACGATCCACATTCCACAGATAACACACAGATGACACGCGATTTTGGAATTATTCGAACACAGTGTTGCTAACCCGCGATTTTTCAAATTTGCCGCCTTTTACTACTGACAAGATTTGGTTGATCCAGTATAACGAGCAATTTATCACAATAATGTATATTTATTGTGATAAAATTACAAAAATACAAGACCTGGAAGTTTCAAAATGTAAGTTTTTTTTCCAAAAACTTCCACTCCACTCCACTCCAAAAACGATAAAAGTAAGGGTACCATTCGATTCCTTACATTTCATCCAAAAAAATATTGTCTAGCAACTTTATACATAAACGCAATATTTCACCGACAAAAACGCAATATTCTTGTTTTGTCCATACTACAAGATGAGCTCCCAGAGACCTTGACGTCACGTTACCTTATCGTTTTGTTTAGGGCGTTTCGCGAGTGAAGTGCGACTGTCGGCCTTTGACTACAATTTGTGACTTTTGTGTTACGTTAATGCAATGGGTCCCATATAGACATTTGATCCTAAAAACAAACCCGATCGATTGATACCATAAATGAAAATTAGTCATGTAGCCTATAGTGAGGTTTGTAACACCGGGCAAGATTACTGGAGCGAAAAACGACAAAGTTTCGAGAAGGTACTTTGGGTACATTAAGTTTTGTGAAAAACGTCTTAGTGGCTGATTCAATAAGTCCGCACTTGCAACTTTACAAGTTTTACGATAAACTTTATAAATGTAGAGTTATTTTTAACAGACTTCGAATAAGGAAGAGGTTTTCAATTCGATCGTATGTTTTTGCATGTACCTATGTTACCTCAGAAAACCGTAATTTCTGGAGCGATTTGGAAAAATATTTTGTGTTTGAATGTATAGTCCCAAGTTGATCCCGTTTTTCGTTCACTCTGTATGAAAGGGTCAAACTATTTGTTAAAGGTTGTACAGTCAGCAGCAGAAGTTGCTAAGCAGGCGAGGTGTTCAGAATTACCTTGACACGCTCTTACTCTCTTCAAATATCATCTAACGACTAACCTTAAAAATATATGTATATTATTATATTTTTGATAACCACCCCATCATAAATTAATCCATTCGCTCCAAATATAAATGTCTTTTAATATGTATATAATAAAAACATTTTACAAAAAAAAAGAAACGACTTAAAAAAGGATGAAATAAAATATTATCCTTTTTGTAGTCTATGCGTTACCAACTGATATGTTTGAAGTCGGTGCCAAGCCAAGTAGTAACAATACCAGTCAAAATAATCAGCTTTATGGCTATAAATCCCATTTTTAGTAGTAACAATACCAGTCAAAATAATCAGCTTTATGGCTATAAATCCCATTTTTGACTGGTATTGTTACTACTTGGCTTGGCACCGACTTCAAACATATCAGTTGGTAACGCATAGACTTCAAAAAGGATAATATTTTATTTCATCCTTTTTTAAGTCGTTTTTTTTTGTAAAAAAATTTATTTTTCCATTTTTAGTTTTAACGCATTGTTAAGAGCGCGACACATGAATGAAAAAAAAAATCGGACTACTCTGTCAAAAGTTATGCTTGGTCATCGGTGAGTGAAAAATCAATCATCCCCTATTTTCCTACCCTTACGGTTGGTTTTTTTTTCCAAATTTATATGGGACCAACTTCGGGGTATACCCTTTCCAATAAAATAATAATTACCAAAATCGAACTACTTTGAAAAAAGTTATGCGTGATCATACATAAAAAAATATATACAGTGTGGAAAGATAAGTCGGGCCCTGAAGGGAAACTACCTTAAATCCTTAAGCTGGCTCATTTTACTTAATGGAGACATTCCTTTATTTTTAAAAAGAAACAAAACTGCATTCAAAGTATTTTTCTTTTTTTCTTCAATTTGGCTTGTCTAAAAAAATCTTGAGTACTAAATATTACATTTTATGGATATATTGTACGACAGACGAGTTTAAGACCTAATGTTTCTTGGAGAAATGTTATCATTAACATTAACTGTATCGACTATAGTAGAATAAAATTGCGAGTTTTTATTTTTTGGAATTTTTAGTCGGTTCGAGTCCCGGGCGAGGCAAGCGAGTTTTAGAAAATATTTGAATGCAGTTTTGTTTCTTTTTAAAAATAAAGGAATGTCTCCTTTAAGTAAAATGAGCCAGCTTAAGGATTTAAGGTAGTTTCCCTCCAGGGCCCGACTTATCTTTCCACACTGTATATACGCGTCGACTTGAGAACCTCCTCCATTTTTTTTGTCGGTTAAAAATGAATATAAGTTCTCTTAATTAACTAAACGGACAACTAAGTAAAAGTTGAACAATATCGTAAACGAACTTTAAAAGACCAGTTGATGTCAGAGGCGGCAAATTACTCTTTTTTGGGAGATAACTATCCTAGTTCTCGAAACGATGTAGCGGCGCGCGATACCATCGCGCCGGTGTGTGTTGTTGACGCTCAAACATGGAGCTAGCCCGTTAATGTCTCGCAAAATAACAAACGTGCACTTTACTGTTTCTTCTAATCTCGCAGAACCATCGAATAAAGTTTTTATTTTTGAGGCGCAGTTTATTTAATACTTAAAACTAATTTAGTCGTTATAGATATAAGGTCAATCGACAACAATTTTTTTTGAAATGCTGTTTAATATGTGCTACGTGTTTAATCATAATTATTTGCTTACTCACATAAATAAACATTTGTGACGTTATCTATGAAAAGGGACCTTATTGTCGATGGCGCTTACGCCATTACTAACGATGCTCCGATATAAAAACAATGCCGCGCGACGCTGTGCGTCGTAAGCGCCATCGACAATAAGGTCCCTTTTCATACATAATGCCCCATTTTATTAAATTACGTATAGCATTTCATGCGTAGTATTGCGCTTGGTACATAGAACTTACACATAATACTTTAGACATCAACGCGTTTAGCTGTGAAATTATTCTTTGATCTGCGTTTCGTAAATTATTTTAGTCTAGAGCCCGTACCATGAGTCACTGACAGTGTCAAAACTGACATTTACGCTATCGAGAACGTAATTTACTTTCTATACATCTCGTTTGCACTAATATGCGAGTACGAGCGAGATGTATAGAAAGTAAATTACGTTCTCGACGGCATTTGTCAGTGCCAAACTGATGGTAGCCGTATAGATCCGTTTTAAATGTGAATAAATATAATAATTACTCAACACACTTATGTAACGTTAGAATATGTTCATGGCCTTCGCAATCATCACAAAACAACCGCGAAATGACTACGATGATGAACATAATTCGACGCAACTTAATATCAGGAGACTGGAACCCTCGCCGTCTCGTGTGTTCAATGCGTTCACGCACTAAGATTTCTTAGCGGGATTTTCGTCACGCAGTTAAACGGCCAAATTGGCACGTGAACATTCCGCAACTCCCAATTTCAATGCTAAGACAATGCCGCTTTCTATCGGTGATTACTTTTTAATATAATAACTATAGAAAGCAATAAACGTCACACGAAAGTGACTTATTTAGACGATAATTGATGCCGCCAGTTGATGATGATTTATTTCTATCAGCGGCATATCGTATATTGGTAAATACAACACTGCGAGCTGTGATCAAATGAGGCATTTAACGCGGTAATGTTGATCCGCTATGTGTTTAAACGAATATCGTGACCGCGTTAAAATTTTACAGTTTTACATAGATAAACACACTTTACACACTAAGTGATGTAAACATACCTATTTTTAAAGACTTTCTTCGATATCATCATCATTATTGACGACCGATCTGGCCTAGTGGGTAGTGACCCTGCCTGTGAAGCTGCGGTCCTGGGTTCGAATCCCAGTAAGGGCATTTATTTGTGTGATGAGCACAGATATTTGTTCCTGAGTCATGGTTGTTTTCTATATATTTAAGTATTTGTATATTATATATATCGATGTCTGAGTACCCACAACACAAGCCTGTGGGGCTTAGTCAATTTGTGTAAAAATGTCCTATAATATTTATTTATTTATTATGTACTTATGCAGTGCAATTATATTAAAACTTCCTTTTATGGCATTTTCTGGTGATTTTATTTCAATATAGTAACAACCTGTATGTTAAACGAGTAGGTTATATTTGGATGAGTTTCCTCACAGCTTCGACTCCCAATCGGCCGAGGCGGGGGAGGGGCGGGGGGTCGCCGACCGCAGTGCACGACGTCCCCACGATTATTATATAATAAAAAATAATAGATGCGGCTTCGGACTCGGTCGGCGCCGGAGATTGCAAGGGCCGGCGTCGTGACGTACGACTAGCGCCTCCCTCCCTCCCTGGACCAGGTTATCTACCCGTACACGTAACTCTGTTCTCTAGAGCAGCCATACTCAAAGTGTGTTCCGCGGAACCCTTGGGTTCCGCGACACCCCTGCAGAAGTTCCGCAAGAAATGGCAAGAATTTAGAATTATGCTTATTTAATAAAAAAAATACACTTCTAAAAACTATTGTTTTATTGTAGGGTTCCGTCAAGTATTTCGCTTTCCAAAAGGGTTCCGTCAAAAAAAAGATTGAGAACCGCTGCTCTAGAGGGTAAGAAGTAGTTTGCCACTACACATCTAAAACGCTTTCTGTAGCACAATGTTACCAGTCTCAGCCCCGATTTGAGGCAAACATTGATAGCCGGCATGGAAGGAAGCGCTGATGGTGGCCTAGCGGTAAGAGCATGCGGCTTGCAATCCGGAGGTCGCGGGTTCGAACCCCGGCTCGTACCAATGAGTTTTTCGAAACTTATGTACGAAATATTATTTGATATTTACCAGTCGCTTTTCGGTGAAGGAAAACATTGTGAGGAAACCGCACTAATCCCAATACGGGCCTAGTTTACCCTCTGGGTTGAAAGGTCAGATGGCAGTCGCTTTCGTAAAAATTAGTGCCCACGCCAATTACTGGGATTAATTGCCAAGCCGACCCCAGGCTCCCATGAGCTGTGGCAAAATGCCGGGACAACGCGAGGAAGATGATGATTGATAGCCGGCATGGTTTGTTCTTAACATTATGGTAAAATTAAGCTGTAAACCGAGACTTAACCAATAAACATTGGATCTCTGGGCTGATAAAATTTTTTCGGGTGCCAAAGCCGAAAGACGACCTTTTAGACAAAGTTAAAATTGAATAAAACTACCTCGTGACCTGGTGACAAGAAACCGCAAAGACCAATTGTATTTGAAAGATCTAAATGGCGAACATTATGATCATTTATGTAGAACGCACCAACGTCGCCGGAAAAACTGTTAAATGTAGCTATTTAAAATCCATCAGGCTATAGAAAGCTTTGCATATGGTAAACTTGCGTGATATCAATATCACATCACGCACTAGTCAGAATTTGGTAAGTACCTATGTTAGAAGCTCTCTAAAAATCAGAGATGGGCTCTGAAGAGATCGTCTCAACCTTATCTCCAGTCCCAGTCCAGTGCCAGTCCGCTGCACGAGCGATGGAGCGCCTACCACAAGCCTGTCGTATCGGGGTCGGGGTGACCCGAAACTCAGGTCCTTAGTAATTAATTGTTGTGTTTGTGTACGTCTTCATTTAATTTAATCACATTATAGTTTATTATGTAATTCGTTTTAAATATTTTAGAATTTATTTTAGAATTTTTTATTTTATATGGAATATTTCTGGAATAAATTAATTTCATTCATTCATTCATTCATTATCTTGTACAGGTTTTCTGTAAAAACTTAAGTCCGCCAAAATTGTTCTTGAAACTTGTGAATGTACGTCACAGATGATTACCCGAAACAAAAGTATAACGGAGCCTGTGCCGCCCACCTCCCGTTCCGCCTCATTTGCATCTCAAAAAAAACGGTTATGCTCTTACGTCACAATACTATTAGCTCACGTAACAGCCACATTGAAATTAATCTGCTCATTTCATTCATGGTCTTGTTTGATTTAATGTTTGACGGGCCATTTGCTATGCGATGACTACTGGTTCGATTGGGCACCGCGATACGCTACGCTACGATACGCTTTGTCGGTCACATTATCTATATAGTTTGTCGACTCTGCTTTTATTGTACGCTACAAGTCATCTTGTATGTCGACCTGTCACTGTTATTTGTGCACCGTAAGATTAGAGTCATTTATCAGTTCGATGACGGAGATACTTTTCTAATGAATTTAAAAAAACATTGCTGCTTTATTTCTCTTAAATAAAGATTCATTGTGAATTTTAACTAAATATATATAATATAAAAGTTTAGACTCTGACCACGATAACTTTACAAACACTTTGCAGTAAGAACGCATAGGTACATATCGCAAAAGCTACATAAGTACTTGACGTAGCACTTGGCATGAAAACTTAGCGTGGTCCGCCGTCCGACTCTAAAGCTGGCCATACACACTAGGGTATGCCTGCACAGTTTTACCTGTACAGTTAAACTGCACAGGTAAACCCTAGCTGGGTGGAGCACACACACGGCAGCGGTAAACCTGCACAAACTCTCAGTTATGTGTAGCCATGGCACCGTCATCAGCTGTACTTGATGTTGACGCAGCACTATATTAACGTTATTGTTTTTAATTATAAAGCGCAAGAAAGACAAAAAATAACGACTTCGGGGTTGGTCCCATAATAAAAGTTGTTCAATACGAGTATGACCTCAGAGTCAGACAGACAGACAGAGTCAGAGTCAGAGTGAGACATATCGTACCAAATCACCATGTATTATACTTCAATTCTAAAAAAATAATACAAGAATAAAAAACATGTTTTATCATCAGGGGAATTAGGCAGGGCTCTGATTTATAAAGTTCATTTAACTCAACTAGCGTTTCATTCCGCTTGAGACCGTGATCAACTGAGGCCTGCGCAGGCGAACGCCACACACGCTCAATTTTAACTGTACAGTTCAGGAGCACACAGGTAAAAAATATCTATTTTCATATTCGCGCAGGTCAACTGTGCAGTCGTAGAAAACTGCACAGTCGAATGCCACACACGCTCCTTTTTACCTGCGCAGTTGAACTGTACAGGTAAAACTGCGCAGGCGTACCCTAGTGTGTATGGCCAGCTTAATAACTGTTGGTAAAATGTGTATTAATTCATTTTTACTTCAGTGAGAATAAGTAGAGATGAAATCGCTAATAAAAGTGAACTCTAGTACTGGTGTATAAAACTCAAAATATCATGAGCAAATATATTTAGATGCGAGGTCTGCAAGGTAACTTTACAATTTCTATTCGAATTTTAAACAATTAACGATACAAATTTAAGCTCACTGGCCAGTAATTTCGGAACTAAAGTTTTTCAATAGAAAGGAGGATGGGTCAATTATACATAGTGCTGCAGACATTTTGGACTAGTCATTGAGTTTTCACTTCTGTCGGCACTCCCGGAGTGCAACCCGTTGTTTTTTTGTCATTATGTCTTTTTACCAAATGCCCGAAAGTAAATACTTACCTCTACCTCTCTTTACTAGAGGTCCTCTCTATTCTAACAAATATGTCGAAACAAACGACCACCGGGCAAATCTCGGTCATGTCACACGGTTTACGTGCGAAATTGTCCGTCAAACAATGTCATGCGAGTTCGTTCGCTAGCAGAGGCTTCAGTTGTGTATCGGCAGGGTCAGTGGCCGCCACGCTCCACCGGCGGCGGTGATGGGCGCGGGAAGAACTGGGTCGACGGAGACCGAGGGTGGCGCGCTCATGCCGGCGACGCCACGCGCCACTAACTCCCCCTCCCCCACACAGCCGGATGCATCGAGGATGCGACTTCACATTGACACGGCATTGACATACTAGAATAGTCATCAAAAGCCACTCACGAGCTTTATATCCACTGTACAAGCCAATGGTATGCGTTGTGACCATGCAGTTTCTATTATTATAGAAACTGGTCGCAGCTTTAGCATATCATCATTCTTATTGGGTTGACACTCAAACTTGATAATTAATTTCCTATACTTACGCACAAAGTACTAAAAATAATACCTATATTTACACAGGCTGCTTTATTAGATCTACAGGCTGTCGCTTTTAATAAGGCTAATGATAGAGGACCTTAAGAGCTACCGATTTAACCCGTACCTATGTATGTCCAGCGAAAATTAATGGTTACGAAGAAATCATCGATTTTAAGTTCTTAGTGATCCGTTTTAACAAAAAATTATGAGTCTAAGTCGAATTTAGATTAACACATATTTTATCCTAAATCATGCCACATCACGTCAGATATGGGAGGGACATAAGGGACAGCCATACCTATACAAGTATGATCAAAGAAACCAAGGAACCGTACCAAAGACGCGCCCATGGCTGGTGTGCGTTACCGACGCAATCGCGTCTGTCAACGACTACAGCGGAATGTCGAAAATTTTGTGTAACTGTTCTTTTAAGTTCGGTCGCGACTGAGAGATGCGCCGATAGAACTCCGAGCTTCTTAACACTTCGTCGCCAGATGATATCGAGTCAGTCTACGAAACTAAAATGCAGTACCGGCTTGACAGCTGGATTTACTCGTCGGTCGTCGCTATCAACTTTGATCTTGTATTTCCGGTTCTGGCGTGGTTAAGAGGCATAAGTAAGTAAATGACTTTTCTCATGTGCGACTTTTTTCTAACGTGTGAGTCAATGTCGTGAGCTAATAATGTGGGAAGCTTCTGATTAGAAAATGGTTATTAATTGATCGCAGATGCACATCTCGTGCTTGCAGACAACAGCTCACAACATATTAGTATTCGATCAATGTTGACTTCTCGTTCAACAGCACTTTGTAATAAAAATATACCCGCCTCAATTATGTTATGGTTATACAAATCAATGATCAATGTTCTTCGGCTCAGTCACGTCGGTTTTCGATTAGTCGTTTCTTTGCCTCGAATTATTGTGTTATAAAGCATATGTTTTGTTATTTTATTTGACATGAATATTGATATACTGTCGAGCGAATTACACGGTTTATTGTGCGGGTACAGCGCCGCCGCACGTGACTGGCGGTCCATGCAATGATCCCCGGCAACCCGCAATCAAGTGTACGACTGACGCGAATTATGTGCAAGTATTAACCCCGTTCCTATTATTACGAACCAACTTGCTCGTCCTATTAGATTTTACGTTATCTACAAAGCTTTGAATTTTATTTGGCGAATCGGTCGATTAATTAATTATATTTGTCCCTCAGGTAATTTTAAAATTGTGGTCAAAAATGTTGAACAGTTATCAATTCGTTGGTACTTTGAGTAGAGCCTAAACTTAAAAGTCGTCGAACTAAATGAATCAAATTACTTAAACATCCATAATTGTGAGTATACCATTATGATAACTGTTACATTTGATTCATAATACATAAGTACTTATACTTGGTAATAGATAGATAACATTTGGTACAAACATATTTGAACATATCTTCCATGTAAAACTGCCGTTACAAAGAATTAAACTTCCCACTCAGCTTAATTTATGCTGGACGAAGTTATGAATACAGAATACAGAGGGACAGTTTGAAACCGGCCCTAATGTACAAAATTATCCCAACGGTCGGCAGTTCGGCGGTGATGTCACTACGCACGCCCGCTGCCCGCCTGCCTACGTCGAGAGGGTATTATAACTGTACTGGGGACGTTTAACGAGCTACAGTGATTCTTAAATAAAATGTAAGACATTATGGAATTGTAGGACGACGGGTCGGAACACAGTCGGTGCAGAGAGGGCACTGGGTCGGGGGAAAGTAGTGGGGCTTGCGCGGTGCATGCAACGCATAGCCGCGTACCACTCGCGCTGCCTTTCTACGGCGGCTGGATACTCCACAGAACAAGTAGAATGGCGATGTGAGCAGGGTACGTGTCGCCGCCGGTTATGAGCAAACGCTCGCGCTGACCAAAAAACGTAAACATGCCTTTTGCGCCACAATAACCTTCAGATTAAGAAGCCAGACATCAAATCTGTCTAAAGGAGGCGTATCCATTCACCACGCACACAAATTTTTACTACCGTTGCGCGAGTGTTAGTAAATGTGGAGAGGAACGAGCGGCGACACCGGTTCCGATACTAACTGCGCGCGATAGCCATTCTAACCTCTTTAATATGTTCTGTGGGATACTCCATACGGCAGAAGCGGTTTGGAGTCAAAACAATGGTATGCCTGACAATGTTACCCTGGGGACATTAAAACTCGCATCTAATAGAGCGCATCGGAGCGGAATAAATCGTTAATAAAATCGATATATGAATTGAATATGTAATAGGTATTAACTAGATTTTACTGCTGATCGCATTCATTCACATGGATACTTTACGACGAATAGGAAAGTAAAGCAGCCGGAGTGATATAAGACATTCTCAGGTAAATAGCATTCCGGTTTTTATCCCTATTCACCCCGCCATCTCTGTTGAGTTTTCCAATTTTTTACCTAGAGCAAGTGCTACCTGTCACCTAGACTATGTGTCACGTGAAGTACAAACAGCAGTTAAACTAGTGTATACTTAAGTATTTAAGTACACCTACTTCGTTCGTACCTCGCAGCTATTTAAAAAAAAACCGGTAAGGTGCGTGTCGGGCCACGCATAATGGAGGGTTTCGTACCTTCATACAATAGAAAATGACCTTCAAGTAAATGACGTATCTTCGCGGCACTTACGCCATTTTAATAAGAACATACGAACGTACTTACTACGCTCAAGATTCTAAATTAGATTCACTCGCTACGCTCGTGAATCTATTATAGAATCTTTCGCTTGCACGGGATTCAAAATAAGCACTCTAAGAAATATCAAACTTTGATCTCTTGTTGTACAAATAACTATTCTCTACAACAAATATTCAGAGAGGAAAATAAGGACTACGTTTATTCTCCATACAAACTTCACGTGACTTCGTCCCGTCAAGAGTTAAGTTCAGATTTTTAGCTTATTATTTTTTAAACCGGCCAAGAGCATGTTGGCACTCAGTGTAGGGTTCCGTAATTCCCATCCGTCACAATAGGCTGCCTTGAACGGGTATCATGTACGAGTACTCGTACATAAAATGCAAAAGAGAGTACCTTACTTCGCACCACTGGCATATCTTATTAGTAATACCTATACCTACTAAGAACGGATTTCGTCTTCTAGATCATTTTCCGTGTAGTTTTCATTATAATCTTTACTAAGCTTTAGTTTCACAATTGTTTCATATTTTTTCTTCTCAGATTTAGTTCAAACCTTTGAGGGGGTTATAACTTCTTTTTAGGGTTCCGTAGCCAAATGGCAAAAAACGGAACCCTTATAGATTCGTCATGTCTGTCTGTCTGTCTGTCTGTCCGTCTGTCCGTCTGTCTGTCCGTCCGTATGTCACAGCCACTTTTCTCCGAAACTATAAGAACTATACTGTTGAAACTTGGTAAGTAGATGTATTCTGTGAACCGCATTAAGATTTTCACACAAAAATAGAAAAAAAACAATAAATTTTTGGGGTTCCCCATACTTTGAACTGAAACTCAAAATTTTTTTTTTCATCAAACCCATACGTGTGGGGTATCTATGGATAGGTCTTCAAAAATGATATTGAGGTGTCTAATATCATTTTTTTCTAAACTGAATAGTTTGCGCGAGAGACACTTCCAAAGTGGTAAAATGTGTGCCCCCCCCCCCCCCCCTGTAACTTCTAAAATAAGAGAATGATAAAACTAAAAAAAATATATGATGTACATTACCATGTAAACTTCCACCGAAAATTGGTTTGAACGAGATCTAGTAAGTAGTTTTTTTTTATACGTCATAAATCGCCTAAATACGGAACCCTTCATGGGCGAGTCCGACTCGCACTTGGCCGCTTTTTTTCTTTGAGAACGATTGTTTCCGAAAGTATTATCTTTATCAATAAATGTTCATCGCAGCTTGGGTGGGGAAGGTACCCTAACAATTTATTTTTCTACTTTTTGGCGTGATTGAGATCCATGCCAAATTGCAGCTTTCTAGAACTAACGACCACGAAGAAAAGCCGAGGACGAATAGACAGACAGACGGACATGACTAGGGTTCCTAGTTGACTACAGAACCTTAAAAAATCACCAATCAACGATAAATAATACACCGAGTCTTCGACAGAAAGTAATAAAGTTGTTGACGTTCAGCAGGGCCGCGAGAACATTCAACACACCGATCCATCAATGTAATGCTGATTGATATCCTCAAAATGACATATCAATTTATCTTTCAACCCTATTAGGAAATGAATAAGCAGAATAAGCTACCGGCTACTGGTTAAAGAATGCTAAAGACTAATTTTGTATTAAGCAGAAACGTCTGCGAACGATGCTATTAATCTTCGAAATAAATTAAAAACCAAAATTCACTGTCTTGGGTGGGACTTGAACCCACGACCACTGGATCACTAGTACAGTGCTCTTCCATCTGAGCTACCAAGACCGTACCCAATTCAGCGAATATTTCCACCATATATGAGCCCTAGGGAGGCTCATAGCGACATCTACCGTAAGAGTCCTACACTTCTTAAACGGCTACCAGAGTTCCAAATCATGTTGGAAATTCACCAGTAACGATGTGCTATCCCATACTAAATTAATTTTGTATTAAGCAGAAACGTCTGCGAACGATGCTATTAAAGTCCCACCCAAGACAGTGAATTTTTCCACTTTTAATTTATTTCGAAGCTTAATGCTAAAGACATTGTTAAAACACACGCTAATAAACAAAATTCTACTAGGTATTTCTGTATATTAATGGCTCGTGGCCTAACTGTAACCTGACTAAATAGCTTCGTGGAGCATGCAGTTGTAGTGTCACCACGTAAAGTGCGAGATGACACGGAACACGCCTGGGGGCCGATTTTTGAATTTCGATCGCTCGATTTCGTCACTCGAAAATCGGTGGAAAACGGCGAAATGCTAATTTTTGAAATACGAGCGATCGAAATTTGGAATCTATTGGTATTGACCACTCGATTTCAATTCTATTAGTAGAATTTAAATGCCTAGTAGTGGATATATTCATTAACGAAATACACGAAATCGAGTGGTCGAAATTCAAAAATCGGCCCCCTGAGGGCCTACTGCGAAAATCACGATAGAGAGACAGATAACGAAATTTTGATATTCGAGTTTCGCGGTAAACCGTCTGGTTATAGTTCGTTTTTTTTAGCATTAGAAAGAACTTGAAAGAAGGTAAGCGATTTTGACATGTCTTTTAATTGAAAAACATTTTTTAAAAATCAATAACTATTACTTATGAAAGCAGAAGACTATAAAAGCTCGTATTAGATTCATAATTGTTACATATTTACCGTAACTTATTTTAAAATGTGTTTTTCAATTAAAAGACACATCAAGATTGTTTACCTTATTTCTAATGCTAAAAAAAACGAACTTATAAACTACAACAATGGAATGGAGACGCCAAGCATCCTTACTTAAATGCCATTATTTATTTCATAGTGGACAGAGGACCCAAAACGATAACGTCGATAACCTATTTGGTCCCGATAGCCTGTAATATTAAGTACAGTCAGCCTCAAATAGACAGTGATGGCCAAAGTGACCAAATTAATCGTAACATTCGTAACACAAACACACCTTTGTGACCATAGAAATAAGGATGTGTACCAAAATATTTTGGGCACTTTAGATGTCACTATCTATTTGATGCTAACTGAACTTATACTGTACCATAACGTGCGGTATAACAATAGCAGTCAAATACGTAGGTATAATTAATACGCATAGTAAATTACTTCATGAACAATGACGGATATGATAAAAGAAAACCGGCCAAGTGCGAGTCGGACTCGCGCACGGAGGGTTCCGCACCATCAACAAAAAATAGAGCAAAACAAGCAAAAAAACGGTCACCCATCCAAATACTGACCCCGCCCGACGTTGCTTAACTTCGGTCAAAAATCACGTTTATTGTATGGGAGCCCCACTTAAATCTTTATTTTAATCTGTTTTTAGTATTTGTTGTTATAGCGGCAACAGAAATACATCATCTGTGAAAATTTCAACTGTCTAGCTATCACGGTTCGTGAGATACAACCTGGTGACAGACGGACGGACGGACGGACGGACAGCGGAGTCTTAGTAATAGGGTCCCGTTTTTACCCTTTGGGTACGGAACCCTAACAATTTCTCTCCTTAAACTAGGGACAAATGACGACCGTCGCCAACAAGCTAATGATATTTCAATAAGTAATGCAGGAATGCCCACTACGAGTCATATCGTCCGACTAGTTAAGCCCGTGACTAAGGTTCTCTTTATGAAAACCCGTTATAAGTAGGTACTTGACATACAGATCTAATATCAGCAGTTAAGTAAATTTTTACATCATTTACGACGTAGAGAATAGGATATTCTCCTTCTAGTCAAATCAGTTTCTTTTTTAGAACTGTCAAAACGATTTGCTAATATGTATATGGAATTTATATGAAACATTACACACTGACGTCACGGTCAACTCACCTACTTTTTATAAATATTTCTATCCGATTTATTAAATAGAATTTGTGTTTAAAAATATGTAACTGATTTTCTAATAATTATCTTTATTCCATGCATGGTGTGAAATAATTTATTCTAAATACATTCAAATACCCTATAGCGTATATAGGTATTTTAATAATGTCGCGTCTCGTTTTGACCTCAAGAATGTCGGATTAACGTGCTTGTAATAAATGTATGCTTTTTTTATTAAATTAATATACCAACGAGTGGCCCCAACACTATCAAGTAACGTATGCGAAAATTGACAGAAATGTTTGTTATCTTAATTTCGAATATATCGTCATATTACGTCATATCAACTGATATTAGAATAGATTTCAAAATTTCAAATCTAATTGATTTATATTTCAGAGTTGTTCTAAATTTGGAGGTAATTATAAAACCGATATTGATGTTATAATTATGCAATAAGTAATAACATTGACACGGACAAGAATTTGTTCTAACAAAACTGTTTATCTTTATGCTGGTCTTAATTAAAAATCGACTTTTTAAGGCATTATAGAGGATTAATATCATGTGACATAAGTGTGAAGATAAAACATATTCAATATTACTATCACCATACTTACTATCCGACACGACACGAATCAAAGCACATTGCTTTGAATCAAAACGATTCAATATACATATCATTATCAAAACCCAAGGATACGTCAACCAATTCCTACTTGCCAGATCGGCGTGTTGGCGACACCAGACGCAACGCAACGCACTCAGTGTGCTCCTAGTTAAAATCCAGTAAGGTAAACGTACTAATGCTCGACATGCTAATGCCCAATAGATGAGACCCTGATGACACCTCTATTAATTGACAATGACTTAAGTTTCAAGATGACATGTACATACTAGTACCGCGTCGAGCACCAGTACGTTTACCTTACAGCTACCACCAGTTTAACAATGAAATAATTATACGCTTGCGGAACTTACTTTATATGCATCTCGCTCGTACTCGCATAAAGTACTTAAGTTACGCAGACATTATCGAATAAACACTATTGAGACGCAATGAAATTGCAAGTGTGTCGTGCAATATAGCATGTATATTTGTAATATGCACGGGTGCACTGCATGGTACACATCACATCAAGTGTCGACACTTTGTGTCGCGTCGCGTTTCAATGGTGTGTTGGTACCTTTAGTAGCCGCGTTTGGGCGGAGAGCACCCGGTCAAGGCCGCGTGCACTTGCCCGCAAAAAACATCCAACTGGTTACCACGCGTGGTTATCGTATAGTCGTTTTTTGCGTCGCCTTACGACATAACGATACAGGTGAATTGGTAGTGTAATAAACGATTCAAGCTGATATTAAATCAACTACCACTTAAGATGTTTTTATTTGGTTTGATTTTATTTTGTTCTATAGAATCAGTTGTTTTTGTGATCTAGTAAGTTTTTTCGCGTAATTTGTTAGGATGATATGTCACTGTCAATTGTTTTTAATCTTATGATCTGAATAGAGTCTGTGCGGAAAGAGAAGAGTCGTGGGATTTGAGGGCGCGCACGTGCTATTTTATGGTTTTTGCTATGCTGACAACACTGGTCACGTGATTATAGTACGACACTAAAGGTCATGATACTTGAATCCTTTTGTTCCGGTTTTTTGCCACGCCTTACTAAAGCCTGGTGGTGGTGTCGGCTCGTCAACTCAATCCTCTAAATTAGCGCAGGCACTAGTTTTCTTCTACCCTCTTCTTAAATTTTTTAAAACAATCTCTTGTTTTAATGTCTCAGATACTAAAGTGACAGTGCGATTGACAAATAGAACTATCTGGGATATAAAAATAGTACATAAGTAGGTTGGCCTTATTGCGATATGTCCGGTTCTCTCATCTCACGATATTTTACTTCACCGAAAAGTCACTGCTTAATATGAAATATAATTTCGTAACTAACCTTACAAATAAAGAAATATTTTATTAGATAATGTTTTATTCTTTGTAATAGAATTCTGAATTATTCAATGTCACTTATGTTTGAGCTAGCTTCAGAACAACCAGGGAGACTCATAGAACTATCTTCATCTGGATTGGATATGCTTGAATCCGGCACGTAGATTACAAATTCTTGCATATCATCCTCTTTATTGCACAACCTCAGAATAAATGTACATGGAAACACAAATAATACATGAAGACAGAGGTAAACAACAGGCGTCCTTATGGCTAAAGAGCGATCTCTTCCAGACAATCTTTAGATAGTGGAGAAATGAAAAATGATATAATACCTTTAAACGAGCAATTCTTATGTATATTTATTTCTTTATTTATATATAATATATATTGGGGATCTCGGAAACGGCTCTAACGATTTCGATGAATAGGCGAAATATCGATCTAGCTAGGTCTTATCTCTGAGAAAACGCGCATTTCTGAGTTTTTATATGTTTTCCGAGCAAAGCTAGGTTTCCCAGATATTATGCATAAAATGGCAAGTATCAAAAATATTTCACCGTTAATTTAAAGATTATGAATAATCTGCATATTTATGAAAATGAATATATTTTGAATGAATATACTTGCCGATTACGTACCGGAGACAAGTTACTTAGGGGGCCTATTAAATAGGTGATTATTTAACATTAAATACAACATCAATACCCGTCAATAGCGGAAACACGTTCTCGACTTTTTGTAAGTCGATAGTCGGCTTTTAGCATAGGTTTAGCCGTTTTCTTCCCGCTGTCAAAACCGAACAATGTTTTCCTTGTGGTTTTATGTACGGTTTTATCGTGTTTTGAAAATATTTTATACATAAAACTTGCGGTTTGTTAATAAAAATATACAATGACAGAAGTTTGTTTACTTTTTACAAGACAGGTGTCAAAGGTTTGATTGCCATATAAAATTGAAAATGTTAGTTCCCATTTCTGCCACGACTCTTCTCTTTCCGCACAGACTCTATCATCAACGGATGTGAACAACCTCATTGGTATAAATAAATAAATAAATAGATACATATTATAGGACATTCTTACACAGATTGACTAAGTCCCACAGTAAGCTCAAGAAGGCTTGTGTTGTGGGTACTCGGACAACGATATATATAATATACAAATACATAAATACATAGAAAACAACCAAGACTCAGGAACAAATATCTGTGCTCATCACACAAATAAATGCCCTTACTGGGATTCGAACCCAGGACCAGACCAGTCGTCAAATATATGTCGTGGTATGATTGCATCTTATACGGATTGTGATTATCAGTGTATAATTTATTAACTGAAATATATGTCATAATTATATTTAAAAAAAGTGACGAATCCAGTGGTGAAGGCCGGATATATCTATCAAAATAATTTGATTTGTTCCCAAAGTTGTGTATCAGTGTATAAGTTTATTTGCAACTCAATCGTGTTGAAACGTTCGAGGTAGCAGCATTTTCCAAAGTTTCTGCTTGCTACGGCTCTACATATTCAAGTAACAAATATGAAACATAGCAGATATAAAATTACCGTGATTTTCTTTAATTATATTATTATAATGGGGTCTGCTCCAACTTCAAAAATGTGGTGAGGGTGGAGTGGTGAGGATTTATCCGCGCCTAACCCGTGCGTTTTTTTACGTCTATATATTATTACACTTAATATACTTATACTTAACATAATAATTTTAACAAGTTTAAAAACCGCATAATACGATCGTTTAATATAAATTGAAGAATAAACAGGAAAACGTAATTTTAAAACATTATTAGTAACTTAAATAAAATGAATGTTGTAGGTTTTTAGGAAAAAAAAATGCATACCTAATCAGAGCTAACATTGTGTGCAACTACGTTTTCCATCGAGGTACTTAAACCAGGGATCGGATACCGGTATTTTTTGTATGGGAACGGAAACGGTATTTTTTCGTTCTTTGCTAATTACTTCATTTCTAATTGAGCAATCTAATAATACGAAGTCGTAACCTAAAAACACAACCGAGTCCTACATTTCGAGTATAAAATAATTCGAAAAATATGATTATTTCTAAGTTTTTGCAAAAAACCGGTTCCGATCCCTGACTTAAACTGATCAAATCGTAGGTATATCGAGTGACAACGAATCGTAGAATACTTAGGTAGGTACATACATCTATATATCTTCAATTAATACAAAGAAATAACAACCTCTTTTTGTAGTTTTCTTGAAATCCAGTTAATAGTTCTAATCCCTTAGGTACCTACCTACTTTGAACCTATTTTTAATTAGGTATATCGAGTGACAACGAATCGTAGAACTTAAATAAAATGAATGTTGTAGGTTTTTAGGAAAAAAAATGCATATCTAATCAGAGCTAACATTGTGTGCAACTACGTTTTCCATCGAGGTACTTAAACTGATCAAATCGTAGGTATATCGAGTGACAACGAATCGTAGAATACTTAGGTAGGTACATACATCTATATATCTTCAATTAATACAAAGAAATAACAACCTCTTTTTGTAGTTTTCTTGAAATCCAGTTAATAGTTCTAATCCCTTAGGTACCTACCTACTTTGAACCTATTTTTAATTAACTTTTTCTACTCCCGTACTTTTATTTGTCATTTAAAGGGTCGTGCACACACCTTTAAACCCCTACCTTATAGTTGTCAAGACAAGTCTTTAGTCTATTCCCCAAAAAATAATTTGTGCATACACGCAGTATCTTTTTGGCGATTTTACGATACTTCGTGTAATGACCACTTCAAAAATATTGAATGAAATACAGTGTTGCCAACCTTATTTTAAATGTCACCTCTGACAAATAAGTGAACCATAGACATGTTTTTTTTTAATTTCATTCATTCATTCATTCTTTTCCCGCCCGTACCCTCTATTTTTGCTACTTCTTGAATTAAAAATATTTGTTAAATTCACAATTTTATTTCAAAGTAAGTGCTTGGTCGTCGAAAAAGTATTGTATGCAACGTTGTTTAACTGAGTCAAAAAATACTCGTGGCGTCTTTATTAACAATTTTCGGCTGCGCCTCAAATTATTACTCACGCCACTCGCCTTTTTTGACCTCTCTTAAACAACGGTTGCATAAAATACTGTTATCTACACACATGTCATTAGTGCTCTATAATGCGTTCAGAAACCGTAGGAAATGACAAGCTTTATATATAACAACCAATTTTACTATGAGAACTTTCTTATCTGTGGTAGTAGGAAAATTTGTACTTTAATGTACGAGTACATAGGTAACGTTATAGATTTTTGTAAGGTTATGAGTTTAAATTTGGAACAGCGGTCAAAACTCAAATGGGTCTCTATTCTAGTATCCATAGATATTAAAACAGTTATCGATACGAAACTTCAATTTAGTATGTTTTCTTAATATAAACCGCACGATATTTGATCTCGAGTGACATGAGAATAGGGACTTCATTCTTTTGTCTAGGAATTAAAAAAACTACGGATGTGTGACATGCGTGAAAAAAGTTTACATTCGCCGCCATTTGACGTACAGTTTATCTTTTAGTTAGTTTTAGGTATGTGTTTAGATAAAGTAGTGTATGTAACTGTACATAATTAGGCATTAAAACACTCGTGTGATCCTTTTAAGAAACTCACTAACGTTCGTTTCTTAAACCCACACTCGTATTTTAATGCCTCTCATTATGTAGCAGTCACATAAACTACTATTAAACCATTTATGGTGTTTTTGGTGGCTAAAAGACCGATGCAAGAGCGACATGGTCTACCGCAACGACATTTCCGGAAAATGTTAGTGAAATACCTACCTTGTCATCGTTTTGTCTCTTGACAGCGAGTGCGCCAAGTTTAAGGGAGTTCAATTGGAATAATTAGTTTAATTAGACAAATTTTTGACAGTTGCTAAATAAAAAAATATTCAGCACATGAGCACACGGGCAACATCTTTTCAGTTCTTAAAGCACAAAAGTTTTTCATAAACTTTTACGTCTCGGTCTCAATCGGTTACATACCGATGTACATATGTATTTAAGAAAAAATATAATGAAACTAAGAGTTAAAACAAGCAACATACCTACCTATTGATTATGATTAGTGAAATATCACCTGACTAAGATACCTGTAGATAGAGCCGGGGAGCCTAGATTATGTTAAAAAAATCAGGCCTCGAATAACGAAATTCGGGAAGAAATAATTAAATTACCTTTCTAAATCTACAGGTAACCAATTGACCACCATTTGCTTTTCCGCAATGATTACCAACAAATTGAAGGAAACCGATGGAAACTGACATACCTAGTATCGTATAGGTAGTAATTACTAATTACAAGTAATTACAACCCTTTAAGGACTCCTGGTTACGGAAATAGATTATACACTTTAAATAAATATACTTAGAAATAACATTAATTGCTTAAAAGTTACTAATTTCGCTTGGCTGGCAGAAATATAGTTTACCAATTTAACAATTAAGTACGGCAAATGAACATTTTCATAAATCATAATGAGACTTTTATTATACATACATTTAACTAGCACTGAGGCTTATTTCCGGCTAAACCTGAAATATACCTCAGATGTTCCTGTTTAGTGCTTAACCATTAAAGTTTAAATACCTCATAACTTATATAGTGTATTTAATAATTCATTATAAAAAATACATTTCATGATCATTATCGGTTAAGTCCATTTAAAACATAATTATGCATAATGTAGGGAAGCCGACGTACATGCATTCATTAAAGCTTTTATGATCTGCTTTCAAGTCGGTTAGCACTATATAGCTACGGGTATTTACTATTTAGTTAATGTTAAAAGCCTGTTGACCACAGTTCGCTAAATCTGGATGCTGATCTTACAACAAAAAAAAAACTCAATATAAGCGCATTAAAGCTCGTATATGTTAAGACATAATAGTTAGTGATCTTATTTACCTGAAGCTGAGGACGGCAACCGCACTTTCTTCAATTATATCACGACAAATGTTCAAGTTCACACGAACTGATCTGAGTACAGAAACGCGCGAGCACTGGACCGTGGACGAGCTAGTGAACCGACTAATGGAAGTAATGGGGAGTGAACAAAAGGTGCTCGGAGTCACGGGCGCGGAGCGGAATACGGACGCGGCGGACAGGGCACGCAGCCGGCCAGGCGTCTCAAACGGAATGAAATACTGAAGAAGACGACGCGGTCTTATATAGACGTGACCGTAACCTGACGCCGGATAACGGGCTCACGCCGCCACACCGAACAAACCATTTTCAATTCTAATGCAAGAGGTATTAAAATGCATAATGCATTCGTAATCAAACCCCTTCTCACCGGAACAGATAGATTTTCAATAAAGCGCCCGAAGCTGAATACTGCAATTCGCTAACACTAGGTATTTAATGCTCGTGAACCTAAAGGCACGGCTATTGGTCAATGCCTCATTTAAAGTTATAAAGTGCTTAATATCACTACCTATTTAATAAAATTTGGGTTAGGTATGCAAAGCGTGTCTCTGGATCGGATCCTTTCCTAAAAATATAACTCTTAGGGTGAAGGCTCTCTAAAAATATAACTACTAAGAATTAATTACATATTTCTAGTATGACCTTATATTCAATTAGTACACGATTTCAAACGAATATAGCATGGTTGTTTACAATAAGTACAATTACATGTGGAATATTTACCATATAACTTCATTTGAGCGAGTTCCCGTTGAGACGTGCAGCGTTGTTACAAGTCTTCACAAAGCAACCATGCAGGAGGCTCGAATGGCTCCGAGTTCAGAATGACATGTCGTCCGTGCTCTGCAGCTCTCTAATGGTCCCCGTAAAGCCGTTAACTAAATCCCTTGCTGCACCTGGCTATGTATGTATTCCCACCACTTGCCGAGTCGTTGCCTCAGACAAACCATAAACATAAGAGCGACCTCGAGATTAATTCCAACTTTTGTGTAAGTGCAGACCAAATTTACATACACTAAGTACTTGTACCTTAGGACGGTGCGTTATAAACCATCCAGATAAAAATAAATCTACTAACAATGGTCTAAATACTCCCTTATTTTAACCAGGCCGCCCCAATGTACAAGGTTTTCCCGGAAAATCTAAATAATTACATATGTATATTCCAATTAATCCAGCATTGATGATTTATATAAAGACAAGTTACATTTCCCGAAAGTCAAATCTAATTTGAACCTTAAATCAGATTGCTAAGGTTGAAATTATATTGGCGCGTTTGTGGTCGATAAATTGTACTATGCCTGGAAAAGGGTTAAAACTTAAAAGGCAGAATTATCCCATACAGTCGCCTGCTACACCGCCTACACGAAAGCGACTATGAAAACTCGCTATCTGATTGTCACGTGGGATGATGTGCTAACGCCGTAATAATAAATACTATAAATAAATAAATTTATATTATAAATTTGTTTTTGGCCAACTAATTGTGTAAGTGGATGATTACCTACATCTTTTTAACAACTGGTTGCGAAACTTGGTTGCCAAAACGGCCGGAGGGAGTTACTCCATAAAAGTTCAGAATAGATTGAGATATATAATTACATAAACATATGAACTTAAATTTGTATGCGGTGTCTCAGGAAGTTAAATGTATAAAACCATTCCTGGAGTTTATAAAGTAGGTATCGTCAATTAACTTTGGATTTGAAAAAAAAAACAAGAACTACGCGTGGACTACGCCAATGATCTTATACAGGATAGTATTTTTTTCAACACTAGGTATAATGTAAATATTTACCTAAAAACGCATTAATATTAACGCATCGTTATTATTCATAGAGCCGTCGACTAAGGTATCAAACTATGTAATATTGCTGTAATGTACATTTTAAGAAATTTCACTTTTTCGCTTTTTACATGGGCATGAAATTCTAATTAAATAATATATTTTATTAGCTTTAAAGCTTTCCGTTGAAAAAGCTGTAGATCGGTAATTCCCGAGCGGTCCTATAGCGGTCGGCGGACCACTAAAGGATTAATGTCATACCCCAACCGGGTGTGGAAAAGTGTACTTTTTTAAGCCAATAAAAATTTCACAGTTTTTCGTTGGTACTCTGTGACTTTATACTAAAGGGTCAATTTTTAAAGAGGGTGTTTTTTCGACATTTGTATGGCCATTTTTTATTTTTGGAAAATTTGATTTATAATCATCGATTTAGGAAGGATTCTTAACAACAAAAAATATACTGTACGAGGCACCACTCTACTTTTTATAGTTTGCTAGATATGGATATCTGAAGATCGACATTTGTATGGCACTATTGACATTGTATGGCAGTATCAAAATGTTTATGTCACTATTTATTAATTTTGTGGCATTTGTAAGACCCTGACGACATTTGTATGACGCCTTTTCGACATTTGTATGGCACTATGTCGATATTTGTATGCCACAATCGACATCTGTACGGTCAAAATATCCGTACAAATGTCGCCATACAAATGTCGCCAATAATATTTTTTGGCGAAATTTCTTACACCATATAACCGATTCACTTATTTATTTTACTATATATTTTAACACTATATTTGCAACTATTATTATGAAATACACATTTTTATTTCGACTGTGTACCAACGTATGAAGCGTACAGTTGTACATTATTTTTAAAGTTTATAATACACTGAATGAAAATATATACATATCTAGTCTTTAAGTCCTATGGAATTCGAGTTTTAGCCGTGGGACAGCAAAAAATGTCTATTTGAAAATTGACCCTAAAATAGAATTTGATTATGACAGTTATTTTGCCGCTACTGTACAGTCACCTGCAATACTATGTTACTCTTCGAAGGCCGTAAAAATACTTGTGACACGCTCTTATGGATCTACAAATAAGATCGTGTCAGATATTTTTGCGGCCTTCGTTGTGTAAGATTGTATTATTGCAGGTATAAAGGTGTTTGCTACTGACGTAGTACCTATAAAAATAGATGTAGCAAAACTCACGAATACACGACCTACACGACACGTACCTATTCGTGAGATTGCTGTTTCAGTAGCGCAGTAATAATACGCGAGTAGAATATTCACATGCTGGTAATGTGCTTCCTGTGGTTTCCCAAAGGGGGCTTTAAGGCCGGCCCAGAGTTGATCCATCAGTGAAAGTTAATGTGTTGATTCGCACTGCCACTCATTATCTGCCCGATGAAAATCTGAAATTGCGCCGCGCGGCACGCCTCAGTGTTTTTGTGTACGAGATTCAATTACTAAGATCTAGATACACGTACAAGGCTGGTGAGGAAACAAAAACATCTCGAGTCTAATGAGAGAATGCGTCACATGCGTCAGCGAAAACAATCTGTCATCTCAAGTTGACGCTAAATAAACATGCTCAATAACCTCAGGCAGATTTTTTACAAGCTCCAGCGCAAGATGACGCTCGTTCATACAAGTGATTGACTATTAAACGAGCACACCTCTAGCAGAGTAGGTTTCTTGCACTAAGTATTTAGAAATATGCTAAAAGAGGGTATACACTTATTTTATCCTATACGATATGTAAGTTAGATAAGTACGTCGCCAGGAAAAGGGAGTCTAATAAAGAGATATAAGTATTTAACGAAAAATACGCCATTTAAGGAATATACAATAATCTAACTTAGGAATACTCATTGGATGAGGTTTGGTTACAAAGTTTCAAATGGAGGTACCTACTTAATAATTATATAGTATAATCATCGAACTGATTCATAAGTATCTGTTTTTTGACCAGTGGAGCGCAGCAAGCAAAAGTATCTTACTTGAGTATACCTACTTCACATACGAGTAGGTACTTAAGTGTATTTCATTCATAAGAATGAAAAGAATACAAAGCATGCCACAGCCTTATACTGGCTTTCTGTCTGAACTATGACTCGAGATCAAAACGACGATGAACATATGCCGTAGAGGTCTACACGTTTTTTACACGAACGCAATTTCCCGAGTCACTTTAATGTACATGATGTGGGTCATTGTGTTAATGTTTGGGGCACTTAATCCATTACGAGACGATCTGAGTCACTCATGCGCTGATGCTTACTCTAGTCACATAGGAAGTTAATATTGTCGAAATAATGTCAATGAAAATAAGCTTAAACCTAGACCTAGGTTTAGCTTCATTTAAATGCACGTGTGTGGTTTTAAACGTGTATATTTTACGTAATGCCTGCGAAATTTCGTGACAAATGAATGTAAGTGAGTAAGTTTAGGGAAGCCTGCGTGCCGCCGCCGCGGGGCAGCCACGCGCGGTGGGCATCTCTCTGCCCTGGCGCGTTCCGCCTAACTTCTATCGGATTCACTTCGCTTTCGCACCTCTTATTTGGTGTTTGTGTGATAGATGTTTTTGCGCTGGCATGCTAGGTGTCAGTTAACCAACCAATCTAGGTCACTTGTCCAAACATTTCTAAAACACAAGCTGAAATCACTTTTCTTGTTTTCTATTATTGTCTTTTTACATTTCAAGGTCACTATTTACAAAACATTTCGTTCCCGATGCTAACTTTCAACCCTTTTTTCTGCAGCTTAGGTAATGAATTTTCAAAAGCGGTGAAATCCGGTTTCATCTATCTATTTTAATATAATGCCCTTCTACTAAGTTTCAAGTTCAACTAACTGGCACTAAGTAATATACAACTAATGCAGGCAGAACGTTTAGGTGTCACAATGTCAAAAATGTCAACATGTCATATTTTCCTTAATGTTTCCAGGTGCCATATCTCCATCATATTTCCCTTATCTCAGGAAGTCATACCTACAGTTCTAATAAGTAGTTAAGGTTAAAGTATCGTTAACAGAACAACAAAGGTAGTATCATCATTTTCATTCGTTTAACTATTAGAAATAGGTTCCCCAGCCAAGTAAATTTGTTAGTATAGTATATTGTATTCGTTCTGTTCTGACGCTAGACTGAACATAGGTACCTATATGCTCCTGAAGGACTAGAAGCATTACATGGTACACAGGTACCTACAACCAAGGTGACTTTGTCAGAGATTCCATACCGCTATTCGCTGCAGCTAGATATAATTTCCTGGTGCTATTAAGCCTCATGTTCTTAAGAGCAAAACACATTAAACGTTTTGAGTGGAAATATAAACGGTATGCTTAAGAATTAAAGTGCGCGACGCAAGGAAGAAACATTGATGTTGTAACGCAGTTATGTTGATGACAAGTGCGTCGGCGCGGCGGCGGCGGCGCGCGCGCGTGCGCGGTAATCGTCGCGTAACGGAGCCAACTGTAAAGCACGCCACGGCCCGCGGGCCTCGTGCTAAATTTGCCGAAACAGCGCTTTGTAGCGAGAAAAACTTGAATCACCCTTATTTGTGTCAATCTATCTAGGTATTACTTATTTAGGAAAAAGATAAGTAATAAAAATGTTTGGTGTCGCGATGCAATACTACAGCAGTCGACTACATTACTGCAGGAAATGTCAAAATGTCAATTTATCGAGAAATGTAAGTTAAATTTGACATTTTCTGCAGTAATGGAGCACTGCAATTCTGCTGCAGCAGTAATGCAGTCGGCAGTTATGTCGCGCTAATATGGAATACTGCCGCCGACTGCATAGCAGGAAATGACAAAACACCCTCTTTGTCAAACATTGAAACGACCGTATGCCGTAAAGCTTTTTAAAACGTAAATATGAAATGAGAGCCAAGTACAACAACAATATTAAGAATATGCGCCATTGTTGACTTCTCCGGAAAAATAATTAAGATCTATTAGGTACCTATGGGTGCCAAGAGTTCGCTTGGGATGTACTTAAAGTTCAGGATTTGATTTGGCTAGTTTTTACGTACACGCTATTTCAATCAATCAATCAATCAATCAAATATTTATTGTTGGTCATGAGTTACAGAGATGTTATTCTAATGTACAACGGTCTTCATGTCCTGCCTCAGAAAGGCGTACAATATGGGAACTTAATTCTAAAGGAGATCAATTATGTAAATATATAAATTTACGCTACACATTACAAAATTAATTAACATAATCTAGTATTATTCTGTTAAATAATCGGAGATGCTGTAAAAACATTTCTCCACAAGCCAGTGAAAAAGTTTTCTTTTAAATTCCATCGGCATCAACTTCTTCAGGTGGATTGGTAATTTATTGTATATTTTTGGACACATAACCATAACACTCTTTGAAAAAAATGCCGAAGTTGACGTAGGATAACCAATATCATAACCATATTTAGACTGAAGACGTGGTCTTGGATTTCTACCTTCAAACATATTCAGGTTATTTTTTACAAACAGACTGATTTCAAATATGTAAAGGGCTGGAAAAGTTAGTATTTTATTCTCGAGAAACAGCGTACGACATGACTCAGTTTGATTAAGACCATATATAGAGCGGAGGCATCTTTTTTGTAATCTAAAGACTTGGTCTTTATTCCCAACATTACCCCATAAAATAATTCCATAGCGTAGATTTGACATGACATAGGCGTGGAAAGCTAGAAGAGCTGTATTTTCTGTAGATACTTCTCTAAGTCATTTTAAAGCGTAGGCAAATCTACTTAATTTTGACAGTACAAGTTCTGAGTGGTTAAGCCAGTTAGAGTTAGAATCTATCATTATACCTAAAAATTTTGTGGAGTTAACATATTCTATTTCTGTATCCTTGTACTTTATACTAATTTGATTTGGTTTTCCCTGGGTAGCATAAAATTCCATGCATTTAGTTTTATTTAGGTTAACTTGAAGTTGTTTATTTCTAGCCATTTGTTGACATCTGTAAATACTTTATTTAGTTCATCTTTATACTGTGTGGTCTTATCATTTTTTACTATTATTGAACAGTCATCAGCAAATAGAAGAATTTTGTGTTTGTTAGTAACTTTTGGCAAATCGTTGATATAGAGGAGGAATAATAATGGTCCCAGTAAACTGCCCTGTGGGACACCAGCTTTAACTATCCTGTACGAAGATCTGTAGGTTTCAAAAGTTTTTGTGTTCTCGGAATAAGCCATTATTTCAGTGCTTTGTTGTCTATTGTTGAGATAAGTTTTAAACCAATTTAAACAGTTACCTCTTATGCCATTGTAGTATAATTTATCCAAAAGTCTTTTGTGACATACCCTGTCAAAGGCTTTTGTCATGTCCATAAAAATGCCAGTAACAGGAATTTTACTAATAAACTATTTTAATAAGTTCATAAACAGCCGACGTTGTTGATCTTTTAGCTCTAAATCCAAACTGTTCTTTCGATAATACGTTGTGTTTATTAAAGAAGTCTATTAACCGCTGGTACATAATTTTTTCAAAAATTTTTGAAAAAATTGGTATGAGTGCAATCGGCCTGTAATTATTCAAATCAGAAGTGCTACCTTTTTTAAAGATTGGTTTTACAATTGTATATTTAAGCTTGTCTGGGAAGTAGCCATTTCCTAAAGATAAGTTTATAATATGATTTAAGGGATAAACAAATAGATCAGTATTTTCTTTTATTATTGATGTTGGAACTTTGTCATACCCCACTGCTTTTGTATTGCGCAAGTTATTAATTATTTTCATAACTTCTGCGTGGCAAGTTGGTTTTATATAAATAGTGTTTTGTAAAGGCATGTCTAATGAAATGTTTTCTGAAGTATTGTTTTGAGTTTCACTGCATACTTCGTCTATGAACTTATTATTAAAAGAGTTGCAAATTTCTTCTGCAGATGTAATTATTTTTTTGTCTTGAATAATTGTATCAATACACTGCGGAACCTTTTTGTTTGTGGTATTCTCTATATTCGTCCGATATTTGACTATGTTAATTTTGTTTGTTGGTATGTTCTACCTTACTTTTGATGCAGTGCCTACCTACAGATTCCCGACAAACTGTTGTCGAACATCTCAATCCGGATTCCGGATTCCCGCAAATGTAAAAAGCTTATGAATATTACCTCCGTTACGGTGCACCGAGTTAATGCAATATAACATTAGGTAATGAAGAAAATCCGGTCTCATAGCGAACTATCACATATTAATTAAGCGGGATTGCGTGTAAACAACGGAGTGGCGCGGGTGTACCGCAACAATGGGGAACATGGCGGGCGCAGCGATTCAATCAGAGCGCCGTGAAAACTATGAGACTTATCCCATTACGGTACTCTTTGATTAGACATGATCTAATCACGCAAACTGGCACCCACGTACCTAAATGTATGTAGTCTCTTACTGAATTATGCAAAATGAGAAACATGTAACTGCATACATTATGTTTATACTGAGCCAGCATTTGAGAATTAACATTTGATTTTACCACTTGGTAGGTATACATATATTATGTAGATAGTTATTAGTTATATCTCTGAATACCTTTGATGGCGAGCAAGTTACCGAAAAAAAATAACTGTGCGGACTTTTATGTGAATTTCATAATGGTGATAATATATAGATCCACTACCTACTATAAATAAATAAAACCAACGGTCAATGTACCTAATTCCGTCATAGGGGCTAATCCGTCCACGAGCTTATATTTCTTTGATTTTGAATCGTAGCAAATAAAACCCATTTGCTTTTGTTTCTGAAACTAAAAGCAATCGCTGCTTTGTTGATGAATTTATCATTTTGTCCTTTGTTTAGGAAAAAGCTAATAGACGGAATAACCCTATGACGGAATTAGCCACATTGACCTTAATGTACATTATTTGTTTATAAATTATAAACGGTATTAAAGTTCTACAGTTTCTCAGAAGTTTAATTGGTTGACTGTACTTCGATATGCGAGTACTTAAATCATGTAGGTACCTAATCATAAACCAATATTATTTACACTTAAGTATGTTTTGTGAAAGTGTTTATTACTGTATAATGTATTGAACTGAAATTCATACGGTTTAATCATTAACGCGATAACTTTACAAAAAGAGGCGTGGTAATCAACCCTATCACAAGAAACAACTTTAAAACACCCACTTACTGCCAACACTTTCAAAGTAGTTAAGTACCTAATTAATATTGGAGTGGTTTTGTGGGTATATAAATGAGGTCGAGACACTACAATTATTTATTATAAGCAGAGTCCGAGAGTAATCATGAGCACTAAAGCGGAAGCGAGACGCGAAATAGGGGCAACCTTAACCCTATGCATGTTTAGCATGCAGTGCATAGGGCTTTCGTTCAAGCGGCCAGACGGCACAGCGCGGCTTCTTCGACAGAAGCTGATGTTTGTAGCGTCGATTTGCACCATTGTCTATCACGTTTTCAGTGAAATCGTTTACATTGGCCTCACGTTATCTAATTCGCCACGAGTCGAAGAAGTTGTTCCGCTTTTTCATACTTTTGGCTACGGCGCTTTAAGTAAGTCGAGTACGAGAAGCGAAACGATACAGATAGAGGCCTACAACATTTTAATTATTTGTGGCATTGGAATATTTATGTTTCCCGTGTGCTTAGGTTAAGTATTGTGTATTTTTAGGCATTGCGAAGGTATTTGCCCTGTGGTCTAAAAAGAACGTGTTCGCCGAACATTTAGACGAACTGTCGGGCATATGGCCCATGGAACCGCTCGATGAAGACGAACGACATATCAAGGAGAAGAGCCTGGCCGCACTACGCCTTGTTCATCAAAGTAAATTAAATTATCGTATTACAATTATATTAAAAATACTGCGTGCCAGTTATTTGTCAAAAACTTTCTGTCGAGAACTCGAGATCTTCGAATAAATACATTTCGACACGAAAATCATTAAAGACCAAGGCAAGACCAAGCTTAGTTGGCAGCAATTTTGATAGCACAGATAGTTCAAGTAATATATTAAGCGTGATAATTTCATAGAAGTTTGACGTTACAAATTAAAGATATCTTATTGATACGGTTTTAACACCCCCTGGCACTGATTAAAATAACCGACTTGGTTTCACATCACATTTCAAAATCTTCTTGCGAGACTTGCTTTGTTTCCTTTTTTACATGTAATGTTTTTGATGGGATTAATGTTTACTTGCGCAGGTTACTTCACAATAAACGTCGGGGGCGTGATGTTCTACAACGTGACGCCAATATGCGTTTACCTGTACCAACTGTGGCAGGGGCAAGACGCGGCAGTCGGCTTCGTATGGGTGTCCTGGTACCCGTTTGACAAATATAAGCCAATCAACCACGTTATTGTTTACATATTTGAAATATTTGCTGGTGAGTTTAGTTTCTTAGTCTACATTGTTTCTTTTTATTCTCGATTTCTTAATTGAGAATAATAAATAAGTGAAAGCCATGATAGATAATGACAGTAACAAATATCGATTTAACAATTATCACATTGAGAACAAGTAGAACACGCTATTGTTCAGAAGCAAGTAACAATTAATTCCAACGTTTTGATTGCCTGCCTATACACACTATTAACTATCTAAAAAACGATACAGCGCAATTTGCTATTGCGAGATGTGCTCAAAACAAACATCATTTCACTTTCTTTGCTTAATCCACTTTCGACAGTTTAAAATTGGTGTAGAGTCGTCCTCACGCAATGTTACTGTCAGACTATAATTGTTTTTGAGGCCATTTACTATGTACACATCTGTCATATTAAATATCTAGATCATTTTTTGTCTGTTAAATAGTATTGTAAGAACAAAAGTAATATAGTCACCGTGTCTCATAATCATAAATAAATAACTTCCCCTGCATTCATTGCTACGTATATGTTCATTCGTTTAAGTAATTCAACGTAGTATAGGTACATCTACATAATACTATTTTAGTCAAATACTTATTCTTTATAGAACTGTCAAACTGTCCTTAGAGAAAGAACATCGGTAGTTTGTGATACCACAACTGTTAACTGATACCTGCAACAGTGTCCAGTGTCCACGACTAGCCGATCAGATGGCGTTCGTGCACTCAACCGAACGGATCTGAACCAGCATTCCCGTATTCCAGGTCAGACTTGTGTGTGGATAATGATCTGCACGGACCTGCTGTTCTCGGGCCTCGCCAGCCACATCGCCTTGTTGCTGCGGCTGCTACACAAGCGACTGGAAACATTAGCCGAAACTGACAAGTCACAGGAGGAATATTATCAAGAGATTGTCGATAATATTAAACTGCATCAACGGCTTATAAGGCTTGTTCAACTCATTCTGTAGATTAGCCCGCTTTGTGCAAGCATAAGGAAAGGACATTCATGAGCTTCATGGTCCATTTTGGTAAAACATTTCACGCACCCCTTATCCTTCTTGCAACCCCGCGACACTCCTTTAGAAGGGCTCTGGATGGGTTGGATGAGTTGGTTCCTGCTCTAGATATTTCAATATTTAGACCGAAGGCCAAAACTTGGATGTATCTATAAAAACAAAGTATAGGTACTTGTTTCTTTATCTAGGTACATAAGTTGCAGCAAAAAAGCCAGCAACAATTAATATTAGATTTGAGAGTGTTTCCTGACACGTAGTCAATATTATGTGAACCATTACTGTTTACAGACTTTAATAGTAAAACCAGTCGGTAATTTAACATTGGTTTTTAATTTACAGATACTGCAACGACCTGGAAGAGGCTTTCACGATAGTGAATCTCATCAATGTCGTATTCAGTTCAATAAATATATGTTGTGTCGTATTCGTTATTGTGGTTAGTATGTAAGTTTTTGGCTAATAATAAAGCGTAAAGTTATATTAAAATAACAGTGCCATCCGCACCCAATATTTATAAAGTATTACTGTTGATATAATCTCTCTACTAAGAGATATAACACGAATGTATGCCAAGCCAGTAATAGATATAATATAATAATACATGCATATATTAAGAGGATATAGCGACGCACATAATACCTACTCGTAATACGTGAATACCTGCGAACTTGTAATCTTTATACTCAGATCGCCTTCCTAATCTTTTTTTAGTTTGACAGTACCTAATCTGCGAGCAAGTTGCACTTGCCTACGCATTTGCATTTCGTCCTCATTCTTTTTCTAAATCCATTTTTAAACGTTTTGTGTATTTTAATATTAGTCTAATAGCACAAATTAGTAAAATAGTTGTATGAATCGTGTTTCGCACAAATCACTACATACATTACTTTTTTTTTCAGCTCCTTGAACCCTTAATGGCTGTGAGCAGTAAGCTATTTTTGGTATCTGCACTCATTCAAATAGGAATGCTATGTTGGTATGCTGATGATATTTTCCATTGTGTGAGTATTGCTATATTCACAAAACAGGTTTCGCAAAATTCAGCGTGAGACATATGGAGCGTTTAGGAACATACAGGAACATATGTGTCCAAATGTCAAAACGTCCAGAGTCACAATGCCCTGCGGCCAATAAGTCCATATGTATTATTGCCATACTTATTGCTATAGTAGGTGTCGTGATGTCCTTTTGTAATTTAGGTAAATTGTTATAATGCCCCACTGCCAGAATGGCCAGATGTCATAATGTCTAGTGTCAAAAAGTTCGAAAATGAACTGAAATATGTCTCAGGAAAGTTTAATTTCATTTAATTCTGTAACTGTTTGGGTTCGTCCACTTTCATTAACGTTCGTCGTCATATTTCCGTGCGTTCGTCAGAGGTATGACATATATAGGTATATATGCTCATCTGTCTTGCTCTTAGATTCAACACACCAAAATAGGAGTTTACTGGGAACATTCTCACTGTTGGGATGAAAAAGGCTTGTAATAATAGTACATTGTTTGCAGAACGCGGACGTGGCGCTAGCGGTGTATAACAGTGGGTGGTACCGTACAGACCCTCGGTGTCGCCGCGCCCTCATTTTCCTTATTCGGAGGTCGGTCTGACACTATAATAACCACAAAAAATGTAAACGCACTACAATAAAATTGCTACTTTCCACTCACCGTCAGACAGAAGAGAATGCTTAGCGGCCAGTCCATAGACAGATCAATCATTTGCCTATCAATCGGTCTTATTTTACACATCGATAATATTTGTAAATTCATCTGTCCATTATCGCCGGTCGGTTTATGTTTCAATCGTCGTTTATTCAAAATTTAAATCAATATTAAGTACAAGTCTTATGACTACGCAGTCATACACTGGAGTGCGCAAGACTTTTTTTTTCATTTATTGATATCTTACTCCATCATACATTTTGCAGATGACTGACAGTCATATGTTAATATCCGGTACGTTTACATTTCAGAGCCCAAAAACCAGTGGCGTTTACTGCCATGAAATTCACAAACCTGTCTCTGGTCACCTATTCATCGGTAAGTTACGTTGTACAAGTAACTGCTAAATAATTTAGAAGTTTTTTTAAATGTTATGGTACTGATAATATAATATTAATTATATATCTTATACCTTTAAACGAGCAATTCTTATTTATAGATGGTCAACCAAATCTTGTCTGTAGAAAAAGGCGCGAAATTCAAATTTTCTATGAGACGATATCCCTTCGCGCCTAAATTTTTCAAATTTGCCGCCTTTTTCTACTGACAAGATCTGGTTGACCAAGTATATTATATTTATTTATTTATATGTATATATGTTTCGGGGATCTCGGAAACGGCTCTAACGATTTTGATGAAATTTGCTGTGGGGGTTTTCGGGGGCGAAAAATCGATCTAGCTAGGTCTTATATCTGGGAAAACGCTCATTTTTGAGTTTTTATATGTTTATCTTTTTTAGTACCTACACATAACACATAAGTACAAAGCACGCGACAGGTTGAAATCAGATTGTAAAAGTTGGTTGGTTCGATATATACTCATGGACAAATTTAGAGGAACGCAACTAATAGGTTTTTGATTACATGATTGCACCACCTAAAAGAATTTCAAAATTAGTTATTAAACTATTTTATTGCGTTTCTTTAAATTTGTCCATGAATGTAGATGGGACATTTTTTGACAACTTATTATATTTACTTTTTGTTTCAGATCCTGACCAGGTCCTATTCCTACTTCGCTTTACTATACACCATGTACAATGACAGCTAAACACAATGATGAAAATAAAATAAAGAAATATAGATTAAGATTTGCCTATAGGTACTAAAAATTGCTAGATTGCAAAGAGAACATAACAAATATATGTATACATATATCATGCAGACTAAGTATTCCTAGTATTAACTGTGAAATCAATGTAATAATTTGGCATGTTTCGTGGATGTGAAATCTTGATTAAATGTTAAAGGCTCAAGTTTTACAAGCTTTTATTTACCTAGTTTCACCTATCCCGTTGTCTGTCTGTGCGTTTGTTATCAAATCTTGCAAATTAAATTTGACCCACTTCCCGGTTTCCGATTGAGCTGAAATTTTGCACACATATGCAAGTCGGGTGACAATGCAGTATATTATGGTATCATTGAGCTGATCTAATACAGGAGGTAGCCATACGAACTCTGTGATATATAATATTTGAAGTTTTTGGAATGATCTCGATGAATATAAGTTGCCTGTGGAAAGAAAAGTAGTCAGCGATAAAAGCTTGTACCTAAAATGTTTTTTTTTACGCAATAACTTTTGTGATTTCTGTACTTAGTTGCATTAAGTCAAGGGTAACTTGTGTCCCTCTTTTGCCTACTTCTCTAATTATTTGCTTGATTATTCGTGAGAGGGAGCGTGTGCACCTAGGAGTCTTTATCTATTATTAATCATATTTGATTTTCACTTACCATATAAAAAATGCTCCCAATGTCACGGCAGCACACATTCACAATATATCATACACCTATTTACATACACACATACACAAAAGGCGAAATAGAGACACCATAATTAAAAGAATCCCTAAGTAAAAAAGGCACGACTAGTGTTTGCCACTTGCGCGTCATAGTTAAAGTCCAACGCCAACTAGTTATTATGATATATGTAATGAAAAATAATAATCACTACCTTAATAATATATTATGCACCACGGCCGTCATAATTAAACTACATCTCGGTCGGTACCGGCGACTCAGGATATTGTTCGTGAAAAAGTTATGGTCTGAGAGTACAAAGACACCACATCAAAACTTTGCATGGTGATGAAAGAATACTGAGGAGACTCTTTAGCTTTTTATACGATTAAAAATCTTTATTATCTTTTGAGAAATTATTATTATATTAGAGAAATGGCAGCCTCTAGGGCCTTTTTCAATTTCTTCTTAGAAATAACAATGTTTAAATTATTGACATGATTGACAATGTTGACACAATAAATGCAAAGAGGGTATTTCAGCCAGCCATTTTGCAAGAAGTCAGAAATACCTATCAACTCCTTCAATTTCGTTGACAGCTATGAATTGTAATGTAGGGTGACGAAGAATTTAGGACAAGTAGGGATAAATTAAATTAAAAGTGAAAAAATAACCATGTTTCAATTGAATTAATTAACGGTGCAAGCGATTGTTAATCGAGTATGGAAATAAATAAAATAATATGTCGATTCAAGATAAAGAATCCACCTGTATGTTTACCTACTTATATTCTTTGATACCTACATTCCTAATATACCTACTTACTTTACTCTTTGACCTACACTACTATTTCATATGAATACATACTTATGGGATTGAAACTACATGCTAGAAGAATAATATTTTTTTCTGATAATGATAACCTTTGCTGTCAGCTCTATGGTCTTGAAGTTGACAAGGGTAGTGTAATACATCTATGGTAATAACCATGTAATAACTGTCACGTTGTTTTGTGTATATTCATAATTCATAAATAACACAAAATCAAAAATATTTAACAGTTTTCTAGTCGGAATGAAAGCATCAAAAATAGACTCTATAGAACAACAAAGCCTACCTAGTGTGCCGGCTATAGGTAAGACACTAATATACACAAAAAGCATACTAAAATAACAATATATCTCACAGTCACTTTTATATACATTTTTCTTTCAGATAGTTATTCTACACGTCTGCTATATCCCACACCTTACCCTAATGTTTCGTTAATAAGCGTCACCACTAACGAACCAATCTCGAGTGAAGACAGTGGAACGAGCAAAAAACGTAATAACTATCGCTCTACAAACAAATGGCATCTTCAATATGTAACACTTGACTCGGCAAGTACTTTTATAGATTAATTTCTACTTAAATAATACTTAGGTACTTAAGTGGTCTTGACTATTTTAACGGGACTTGACTCAAGTCCGTTTAGGTAGGTAAAATGCACCCGCGATTTTCTGAATCAATATTTTAATGAGGGTTTATTCTAGCTTTCATTTAATTATAGTGACTTTGTTTTCATGTTAAGAGAAAAGAAGAAGGTACGTACCTAGCTAAAAAAGAGAGCGTTTTATTGCCCAAGCTACAACCGAATGAGCTTGAATTCCTTCAACTGGTAACTGATGACGACCTTCCTGCCGTGCGGGCCTACTGCCTGTCACACCCATCCCTCGACATCAACTGCGTCGATTTCCAGGTCAGACACGTCTGTTAGCGATTATGATATGACGAGATATCCAAATCGACATAGTTAAAAGACTAGTTAATTGACACTGGTAACTATACCAGAGAATCGTTAAGAATTCTTCAGAGACTCCTTTAAAAGTTTTGAAATGATTTCCGACCTTCGAAGATCGTGGGATACAGACAGACATCAGGGACGTTGGTCAGTTCAGCGCACAACCGATTTCATGAGTTTCATTACGATTAAGAATTAATTGCTTTTAAACAGCCGTGGCCTTATAAAATATTTTATTAGCAACGACATACACGGGCTTTTTTTACTTATTAAAATCTTATAGTTACCGTGTACCCATTCATTAATGAATTAACACAGTGTATTAACCACGATTTTAATGTGTTGAATATAGGGCATCTCAGCACTTCACATAGCTGTAAAAAACCGATCGGAAGCAATGGTCGAATTTCTCTTAACGCAGCCAAATATAGAAATCGGTGACACGATAATGCACGCAGTTCGAGAGAATACCATAAAAATACTTGGTAATGACGTTGAATATGAATTCGTATCAATTTTTTTTTTTTCATATAACCCAGTTTGTATACTGTTATATTATAATATTTATAGTAAAACTGCTCGAATCCAGAAAGACGATATGCCCTGCTTTGGAGTTTGTAGGCAGCACTCACTCGCCAGATTTTCCTGATTACGTTACGCCTCTGATGCTCGCCGCGCACTCCGGGAACTACGAAATAGTGGCGCTGCTGGTTAATCGAGGCCACACGATACCTCAACCGCACTCACCGAATTGTCTTTGCGGAGAATGCAAGTCAGTAATAAATTCTACGGTAATGACTGGGATCTTACCAGTCGACCGCATTTAAATTACAGACCCCATTACATTTTACAACTTCACTGAACGATCGGGTTTAGCAGACCACTTTTATAATTTTGCCACGTTAATACTTTCAATCGAAACTTTACGCATTCCCGAAGGTTCTATAGTACTTAACTACACACTACATTACGCACTACCCAGGTTATAGCGTCGGACTACTTGTCAGATATCAAATATGTATATGGAACCCAGTAGGTATGTAGCGACACCGAGACACGCTCTATTTTTTTGCTGAGTACCTACTGGAACTGAACGTCGGGGATAGCCAACGACAACGTATCATTTGTTAAATCTACTACATACTTTGTTAACTTGTTTGAAAGGGAGTCCCGCGAAACGGACGCTCTACGGGCAAGCAACGCCCGACTAGCTTCGTACCGTGCGATGTGCGCGCCCGAGTACCTGGTCCACGTGGCCGCGGACCCCATACTAGCGGCGTTCCGTTTGGCGAGGGTGCTGCTGCTGAGTGCGCACGCCGACGCCTGCCGCCACCAGGCTGCCGCCTACTTACAGCTAAGGAAACAAGTCAGCGAGTTCGCTGTGAATCTTATAGGTACATAGGTTAAACACCCCAAAAATTATTTTCTGGGAAAGCACTTATCGAATGCACATGTAGAGTAAATAACGAAGTAAATAAAGAAGTAGAGAAAAAAAGCCCTAATATGTAATTCCAACGTCAATTGAACAGCAATGACGATCATCAGTGTCCGGATAGTGTGCCTCTTCTCTTCTTCTTCCTCAACGAGTATATGCGCCCACTGTTGGGCATACGCCTCTCCAAATCTCCTCCAAGCAGCCCATTATGCTTTAGATGCTGTAAATGCTTTTGCCTAGCTGATAGAAATTAAAATTCTCTAGGGTTTTTGTGATAGGAATTTATTATATATTTCTACTATTTATAAATATAACAGCTTTAATAACGAACCGCCTAATCCATTCGGCACAGTACACATGTCAGTCCCTCCCCCCTCCATTTTAATACAAATTCAGATCATATCCTCAAAATAACGAAACTAAAACTAATATGCTGTATTATTTAAGTACTTATTTAATCTTAAAAAGCTTGCTGAGGAATTATGTACATCAGTACTTAGTACTTACAGTAAGTTCAGAGTTTGCTTGTGTCAAGTATTCCATCTCATTAGCGGGTTTAATCCAAAATTAGCCATACGCTTTTACTGCCTCTTAAGTATTCCGTTAACCGTTGATGTTTCAATAAATTGTCAGTAAATTTTATTACACGTGTCACATCATACTGCCTGAAATAACAGCATTAAGCTCACTCCAAATGACATCAATTTAGCCACAAGTTTATTCTCCGCAAGTATGCTAAATATCAAATCGTTGGCCTTTGGTACAAACCGTTAGTCCGCCATGGGATGTGGTTTGCCCTTTTGTTAGCCACTACTTTATTGGGAAACCGAGCAATAATAAAACTATAGTATCTATAGGTAGTATAGTAGTATACAGTAGTTAATTAGTACCTAATGTTAAATGTAATTTAAACTCCAAGTGGTAAACTCCATACCCGTATTTACGAGTAAACGTTTAATTTACTGATGTTAACCCTACTGCCATTCATTATGTTAAAAATATTACTTCAAATTCTTTGCTTATTTAAGTTATAATAATTACTTTGGCAACGAATGCTATACACGTACCTAATGGTCAAGTTATTCTTCATATTGCTTTTTAAAGGTATCCTTTGTGTTTTAATTGCTAAATCTGTGAGCATAATTATGTCAGTTTATAGTTTAAGTGCAGTAGCGGTATTATGTTATGAAGAGACTCGCAATAATTTACATTTAACGACCTGTGTTTGACATTCTTTAATGTGCACAAATAACACGCAAATTCTCCTCCTGTACCTAAATGCATTTACGCCGTCTTCTTTACGATCGCTGTAAGAGTCTATCTGTGTTATAATTGTAAATTGCATCTCGGTCATTGAAAATCGGAATTTCGACGTTGGCCTCTCTATCACTCTTATATTTTAAATAACCAGTGACATAGATGAGTGAGATCATGAGATGACATCAATTAGTTAATTAGAATCTGTCTCCTACAGGCTGTTGCCGAACGTCAGCAGAGGTGGAAGACATATTGAAACATACGTGTTGCCAGAGCCGCACGCCGTTTAAACTGCCGCGACTTCTAATGGCCGTGGACTACAAACAGAAGGAGTTTGTCGCACATCCTAACACGCAACTGGTAGGTACCTTGGATATTTAATTTACGTTATCTTAAAAACCGGCCAAGTGCGAGTCGGACTCGCGCACGGAGGGTTCCGCACCATCAACAAAAAATAGAGCAAAACAAGCAAAAAAAAACAAGCAAAAAAACGGTCACCCATCCAAGTACTGACCGCGCCCGACGTTGCTTAACTTCGGTCAAAAATCACGTTTGTTGTATGGGAGCCCCACTTAAATCATTATTTTATTCTGTTTTTAGTATTTGTTGTTATAGCGGCAACAGAAATACATCATCTGTGAAAATTTCAACTGTCTAGCTATCATGGTTCGTGAGATACAGCCTGGTGACAGACGGACGGACGGACGGACGGACGGACGGACAGCGGAGTCTTAGTAATAGGGTCCCGTTTTTACCCTTTGGGTACGGAACCCTAAAAAAGGGGTTGTTCCACTGAGACGTACCAAGAGCTGCCAAGAGATGTGCATTTGAAGTCACAACAATAGATACCTACCTACTTAATTGATCAAGTGTTAGCCATAATAAATTGAAAGAATACACAAATAAGAGTATTACCTAATATTAATAAATAAGAAAATATTGATAAATGAAGATTCCATAGTTATGTTTTAATTGACCACCGCATTTGTATTTTTATAATTTCACCCACAGAATGAGTCAATTTAAAGATTTTACAAGGTTTTATAAAAAACGTACAATTAAGAAACTAAGCTTTATTTGGTCGAATACCAGTGTTACTTATTTATTATTTATATTATTTAGCACGATATGGCTGTAATTGTAACCTTTTACTAAACTAAACAAAAAACAAATTGTGTGTGGAAGTGGAAGGAGTGTGGAACAACTTTTTTTACATAGGTACTAAATGTATGGAAATATTTTCTCCCGATTGTGGCCTAGGTTTTGGTATCGAAAAAGCTTTTGATCCTTTGTCCTGGCATAAAAAAATAGTCCAAATTGACGATTTGGTCGCTGGCTGACATTTTTTTCCTAAAATGTGTTAATGTCAATAACCTTTAATTAAAAAGATATGAGATTTTAGCGTAGCAGCACGGGATCAGGTAGCTTCCCTCAGTGCCCTATAAAAAATCCACCCTGTATGTTATGCCTCTTTATAAAGACTAGCGCAAGGCCTCAAGAAATAAAAAATGAATAATGAACACGTAAAGGCTTTGCTGGAAATTTTATTTACAGCAGCATGAGATTGTAGCGCTATTTTAATTGGCGCCAGTCCACGCATCCAATCGCGTGCTATTATTAAGGTGTCTTGGGGTTAATCCAATAGGATTATGGGCGAGTTACAAGTGATGTTTGTGATTGCTGATTGGGCTCGAACCTAACGTACGGAAGATTCCTTAAACTTCCGTACGTTAGTTTCGAGCGTTATATTTATTTGGACATATTATTATAAATTTTATTTATCAACGATTCATGAAAGCGTTTCGGCGGCTTCTGGAAAAATATGAGTTATGGTAGGTACACATGTAACAAAAAATACCAAACAGCAGTTGAGCATTTGAGAACAGCTTGCATACTATACCTAATATACCTATGGTACCGGAGCGAACGCCAAAACTAGCTCAGACAATTAGACTAATGTTAATTCGGAGACTTTCGAAACCACAGAATTATCCCTTTACTGATTAACCCCGATACACCTTAACAGTTTAATATCCGCAACTTCGTTTCCAGGTTCTGCAATCCTATTGGCTGGGAAACTGGTCGAGTTGGGAGACCAACTCAACGGTATGCAAAGGACTCATAATAACGAGCCGGATTTTCATTACACCTCTCATTCTATTTATGTGCGTGGTAAGTGAACGACACGACATTTCCGCCGGATATTAAGTATGTTTAATAGCTAGACGTCTAAATTCCCCTTGATAACCATCAGTTAGTACCTAAACAGATATTAGGAACCTCTAATGGATATAGCAAATTTTATTCTAATTTGACAAATCGATCGTATATTTCGCCAATCGGCAATAAGATTCACTTGGTCGTTATACTGTACTGTAGGTAATCCTAACCGTAAGTATTTGCACGAACATGGTGTAATTAAAATTATACATAAATGAGTTTACAGCTAAAAGTAATTTTTTATTTTACATGTTTACCTATCAGTCATTTCTAAGCGGCTACCTAAGGGTCTGCTCAAAATACCACTTATTTTGGTATAAGTAGTTAGGTACCTAAATATGATATACGAGTAGTATGCACTCTAACGCCCTTATAATAGAGGCATGTTCAGAGTCAAGAGTAGTCGGTTGTATGATTTTTATTCATCTTTTCACGGCTATAACAACAAAACGATCTTGATCAAAGGAGGGTGGGCTAACCTTTGTGGGTACCTTTATCTATCCCAACATCACTATCACATACATAGTATAAAACAAAGTCGCTTCCTGCTGTATGTCTGTATGTATGCTTAGATCTTTAAAACTACGCAACGGATTTTGATGCGGTTTTTTTAAATATAGATAGTGATTCAATAGGAAGGTTTATGTATAATTTGATAACCCGTGCGAAGCCGGGGCGGGTCGCTAGTATACCATAAACGTATCGCTCCACCTACTGCTAACTACCGTTTTAAATGTCACCATCATATAATCAATCATAAATAGGAGTAAAGTATATTAAGACCTGAAAACATATATATATGTAAATTACAATATATGTAGTAGGCAAGTAGTCTGTGCCCCCCTCACCGCACCCAGACAGGCGCAGCGATACAATCAGCACATATTTCGGTACAAACGGCGCACGTTCCAGGCAGCCCCGTGCCACCGTCTCGTTAGCCACTACCAGATACCGTTGAACAAGCTGATTACCCACGCCACCGCCTACTTCGTATTCCTGGCCCTAGTCTTCTATATATCTAATCAAGATAAAGCGAAACAGAAACGAGGACCGCCGAATACGGGTTAGAGCTTTATTCACTCTCGCTAAGATTACGATGATGAGATTTTTTGTCAAGATTATCACAATTAATTGTTAGGAACATTGTAGGTCAACGATTAGCGTTTGAGTTGGTACTGTTAGCGTTAGTCATCAACATCGATTTAACTTATCATTACTTATTTATTTTATCGTTACCCATACGTAAAAAAACTTTACCAAAGCCCTACTTATGTGTGTACAGTTTGCAAAAAAACGCATAAGCGTAATTGTTATCAATATTTAATTTAACTTGTATACATATTCATAACTTACTCTTCAGCTTGATTGAATTTGTCAACTGACTGCGTTATTTTCGGTTAGATTTATTTATGGGTATCTACCAAACTGTATTGTATATTCATGAACGACACAAAAATACGAAGACAACTATTAAAGAATAATGTGGACGGGAATAATCATCATTTCATCAAACTTGAAAGGCAAGCAAATACTTTAATGAGTATTTTTCAAACCATTACACATTACACATTTTTCAAACGTTATATTACACATTTCAAGAATGAAACATCTAGGTATTCGAACACTTCACTCACAGTAATTATGCAAGAGGGGGCTTATAGTGAAGTTTTTTACCTATATTCAGCCGATTCAGTCGGCCATCTGGCCGATTGCGCATTTTTAGGCATAAACGTACTATACATACCCTTACTCAGTATTTTGCGTCTGTCTTTCCAATGTTCCCAGGCGCGGAGAAGCCGCTAATGCTCTTCGTGCTAGGCTACACGTGGTCTGCGCTGCGCAAGTGCGTGGTGCAGGGCGCGCGACGTTATTTTATTACCGATACCGATACGTCTGTCTTCCCAATGTTCCCAGGCGCGGAGACGCCGCTAATGCTCTTCATGCTAGGCTACACGTGGTCTGCGCTGCGCAAGTGCGTGGTGCAGGGCGCGCAACGTTATTTTATTACCGATACCGATACGTCTGTCTTCCCAATGTTCCCAGGCGCGGAGACGCCGCTAATGCTGTTCGTGCTAGGCTACACGTGGTCTGCGCTGCGCAAGTGCGTGGTGCAGGGCGCGCGACGTTATTTTATTACCGATACCGATACGTCTGTCTTCCCAATGTTCCCAGGCGCGGAGACGCCGCTAATGCTGTTCGTGCTAGGCTACACGTGGTCTGCGCTGCGCAAGTGCGTGGTGCAGGGCGCGCGACGTTTTTTTTCTTACGCTTGGAACATATTCGACCTCGCCATGCTCTTGCTCTTTGGACTTACATTTGCTTTTTGGGTTGCTGCCAAGTATGAAACTGTTAATGAAAATGAGGAACTTGGTAAGTAAACCAGGAGACCATTAATACTGATGGATCTACCATTGAAGTACTTATATCTATGGTCAAGGTCAGGTATCTATGTATATGCAGCTGCTTGTAGAGAGTGCGAAGTGAAATTTGGACTTAGTTCAATGTCGTATTACATAGTTGTTTTTATAAATAACCATGTATTCAACAATTAATTTACTTATTTTATTTATTTTGGGTTTCGCTAATAACGCCAACATATTTTTTTGTTATTATACATTATATATTTTTTGTAGGTAGTATCCTCAATATCCTCATGGTCAGAATACTCTTCATCTCTATACAGGCTGCTTCCTGTAACAGGAGCAATAAATTAAACTAAAGGCTGTACTCCTCAACCTGACCAACATTTGTTCAGCAACTTTTAATATAGGGTCCGGTGAATACCTACTAGCTGTTAGTCTCAGACATTATCCTGTCCGCCCGACGCGTGGCCATACGACCATCCCTACGCTTTCTTGCCACTCGACCAATGATCGCTTTTCCAGACTAAGTAGGTATCTGGTTCTGTTCTGCTTAAACAGTCGACAGCCTCGTGTTAATGCTGACTCGAGAGATCGATCGAGCATCCGCTCTAGTCTGATCATTGTATTGCGGTTTATGCTTCTTTTCTCCTATATCTTCTCTAGTCGTTTCACCGCAGCTTTAGCCATCTGGGCTCTTCTGGAAACCTCTTGGTCGCAGTCGCCATTGTTTCTTATTTGAGAACCCTAATACACAAACGTGTATTACCAGCTGCGATTCTTACAATGTTGATTCGTTGATAGCCCCAACATATTTTGGGTTACCTGTGTTAATATCGTAAGTATAGTTTGTAGCTTTCTAATAGACCCCGAAGGCTAATCCTATTGTCTATTGTTAAGAAAAACCGCTCGTGCCACGTGCCACAACCACCTGCATAAAAAATCGGTACTTCGGTTACTGAGTGCCGGCGAGTCGAACGCTACAGAACCAGTAAAATGTGTCATCGAGATGCGTAACAAAGGCGCTATCGGAGAGCGCACCTACACTGGTTTTTTGAACGTTGGACTAGCCCGCGCTCAGGTGCCAAATAGAATAATTAGGACCCTTTTTTGCAGGTAAGTAGCACGTGCGGTTTTACTGAACAATAGACAATAGGATTAGCCTTCGGGGTCTATTAGAAAGCTACAAGCTATACCTACGCTTAAGGGCCTACTGCAGCCGCGTCTGGCGTTTCGTAAACCACGCCCGCTAGTTCTTCCCTCCCCGCTAACACGCACACATGGAAACGCTTCGCGCCGCACGTGAAGTTTGTGTGACCTTTTAGCACCATCTAACGTTACAGAAGTTAACTACCATTATACGCGGTCGCTGCGGTCGGCCAGAAACTTAAATTCGGAAAAAATTGAAACAGATGGCGTTGTTACTTGTTCATAATAGCAAACAATAAAATAATTAATTAATAAACCTGAATATTTATTGTTGTTTTGGAAGATGTTAACAGCATAGAAGCAGCAGCGTATATAGCATATAAGTTAAGAGTATTGATAATAAGAAAATAGCACAAGAACCGAAAAGAGATTATTTTTGATAAAATATGATGAAAACAGATTTACTTGATTACGCTCACCTGACTTTGCGGTCACTAAATGCAAATTTCTACCTTATTGTTATGGGGTTACAATACCCCTGGGGTTGCAGGCGTCCATAGTCGTTATTATTATAAATGCTTTGGTTGAAATGCTTTTTAACCCTCGAATTTTTCATAGGTACAGTCACCTGCAATAATATGTTACTCTTCGACGGCCGCAAAAATATGTGACACGCTCTTATGGCTCTACAAATAAGATCTAACATGATCTACCGCAAAACGGCCTTCGGTGTGTAACATATTATTGCAGCTGACTGTACTCGTACTCATTGTTGTATAGGTAGGTATTAATATCTTTTATCCGATCGATTTGCATTTATTTGAAATAAATCACAGTGTTTAGTAATTATATGTTTTATTGAATAAGAGATTATTTAGGTATGTAAGGAATACAGGGTGCCTTTTTGAAACACTCATTTTTAGAGTTCCGTAGCCAAATGGCAAAAAACGGAACCCTTATAGATTCGTCATGTCTGTCTGTCTGTCTGTCCGTCTGTCCGTCTGTCCGTCCGTATGTCACAGCCACTTTTTTCCGAAACTATAAGAACTATACTATTGAAACTTGGTAAGTACATGTATTCTGTGAACCGCATTAAGATTTTCACACAAAAATAGAAAAAAAAATTTTTTTGGGGGTTCCCCATACTTAGAACTGAAACTCAAAAATTTTTTTTTCATCAAACCCATACGTGTGGGGTATCTATGGATAGGTCTTCAAAAATGATATTGAGGTTTCTAACATCATTTTTTTCTCAACTGAATAGTTTGCGCGAGAGACACTTCCAAAGTGGTAAAATGTGTCCCCCCCCCCCCCCCCCGCCCTGTAACTTCTAAAATAAGAGAATGATAAAACTAAAAAAAATATATGATGTACATTACCATGCAAACTTCCACCGAAATTTAGTTTGAACAAGATCTAGTAAGTAGTTTTTTTTTAATACGTCATAATTGTCATAAATCCCCTAAATACGGAACCCTTCATGGGCGAGTCCGACTCGCACTTGGCCGCTTTTTCTGGATAATTTTGAATTTCAATTGTCAGGGGTGCCTACATTATTTTTTAATACATTTTACAACGACAACAAACAAAAGTTCAAATTCGCCGTATTTTTATTACCCGGGTCGATCGCAACAAAATAGAAAATCATGTTTTTCAAATCTAAGCGTTATTGTAATTTATCTCAAATAACCAAAAAGTCAATCTGACTAGAACTTAAAAACGAACTGAATTATTTTAATATGTCGATTTTTCTTGGTGACCCAGGAGAATTTTTTTTTGTATCCCATACAAAAAGCGCGTATCCCAATCGCGTATCGGTTTTGGTTTTTACTTATAAGTGTGAAAATATATTCTTTTTCATGTTTTATGTGTCTTTTTGTACAATAAAGTGTTTTACTGCTACTAATATATCATATTAACGATTAACTAAAAAGGTATTTACATCTAATTTAACTGGTAAATTATGAAAGTCCGCTAAAATTAATATATACCTATTCAAAAAAATATTTGTTAATATGTCCCAAAATCATGGCTCATTTTTTAAGTCTCCTGACTTACGAAACATATCGCAACGAAGGCAAGGGTACCACGCGGCATCGTGAACCTAATAACGTAACGTTTCAGTTACTTTTTTAGTCGCCGACCATTTTATCCGGGGTACGAAAAGAGGTATTAGATCTATCCTGGGTCTAATATGTTATAAAAACATAGTTTTTTGAAAAATGTTCGTAGGTAGTACACAAAATTTACATTTTCTTTTAAATGTGATTTGGATCATCGTTCTCCCTGGTGACTTTTCTGGTGACCCAAGAGACATCAATTTTATTATGACTCAGGAGACTTTTTTTCTATGCACTTTGATTTTTTTGATGCGCTAATTTTGTAATCTAAAATAACTTTAAACTGCTGATATACTTATAGAGACAAACCAAAGAAAGTCTGCAGCGCAATAATTTGACATCGAATTAAAAAACTACATATGGCAATGTTTTTTAAGCAGTCAGTAAACGTCATGCACTATGGTATGTTTGTCAAAAACGTTTAAATATTCATTGTGTTTTGTGATGAACGGAATAAACATGGTGAAACCTTGCAATACCGGCGTGCGGGAGTTACTTTTCCGCGTGACGAATAATTTTACACTTGTAAAAAGTCAGCACGAGGCGATTCAAGCTGAAAAACGACAATGTTTACAAAATTTGGAGTTGATGACGGGTAAGTGGAATGAAACATCTTAATACTTCACCATATGTACCTACTTAGATAATATAATATTGGTTTAGACTAAGGTTTCACAGCAAATTGAACACACCTAATAGGTATAGGCATACTTATGAACTTCCTCTAACATTTCGAGAAACTCATTGGTACTAGCCGGGTTTTGAGCTCGAACCCAGTGTGGAAAAAGTAGGTTCGATTCCCGGGCGCGACTAAGCGAATTTAAAAAAAAAACAACGTGTTGCATTCCGGGAGTGCCGACAGAAGTGAAAACTCAATGACTAGTCCAAAATGTCTGCAGCACTATGTATAATTGACCTATCCTCCTTTCTATTGAAAACTTTTGGTTCCGAAATTGCTGGTCAGTGAGCTTGTTTAAAATTCGAAATTCAAATTTATAGCGTTAATTGTTTAAAATTCGAATAGAAATTGTAAAGATACCTTGCAGACCTCGCATCTAAATATATTTGGTCATGATATTTTGAGTTTTATTCACCAGTACTAGAGTTCACTTTTATTAGCGATTTCATCAAGATGTAGCTTTATTGAATTATATTTGAGTGATATAAAGTTATAATACTGTGAGATCCTCGTATTTCAGCCCGTACAAGATTATAACCTTTTTCATGTAATGTCATTGAGTTTTTCTTTATTGATTTAAATGCCATCTAAATGATTGGCCATCTAAACCTTACGGTCACATGATCGCCTTACGCTGTCTCGAGTTTATCATTTTTTCCCCACCCCAAAAAGTGCCTAGCGCCGCTAAAGAAGCTTTCACTTCAAAAATCTTTGAATGCAGTTGTTTCTTTAAAAAACAATAATGTTTCATTTAAGTAAAATGAGCAAACTTAAGGTTTTAAGGCACTTTCCCTCCAGGGCCCATAATTTTTTTCCACCCGGTAGTAGACAACTATTTTTTTCGACTAAATGAAGTTTTATTAGATAAATCGTTAATCACATGGTTCGTTTCACACATCACATCAAATCGTTTGTCATCACAATCAAAATTTGTCAAAAGTAATGAAATTTATGCCAAAAAACATAAATAAAACATATAAATTCAACACATTTTTTAAATAAAAATCTTTCTCGATAATATAAAAAAGAACATCGACAAATGATGTTCAAAGAATTAATATCAAAACAGATGTCATAATTAGGATTGGCTACTTTAAGAAAGGAACAGAGAGATTTAATCCTCTCGCTCTGCACGTTTTTCTCATTCCTCCTTGTCAAGCCAAAATAAACTATAAAATGATAGTAACACAGTACATTGTAATATTCACTTTTTCCACGGTATCATGTCATTGTAAATTACTTATGTGAAATTGTAGTGGCGTGCGACTTTCAAACCGGAGGTCACGGGTTCGAACCCCGGCCCGTGCAAGTGAGTTTTTGTAAGTAGGGACCTTTTTTTAGTGGTACTTAAATATAATAACTTTTCGTATTATTGAAATAAAATATTTTATTCAAACAAACTTAATAATATAATAATTAAAACCAATAATATCAATTAGTTTTTAATATTTATTCAATTATTTTAAATTATTTGAGCATGAAACATACTAGATTTATTTTTATCATTACAATAGAAAAAAAGCAAAAAATATATTCTTATAGATATTTTATTTTTAAACAAAAATAAAGCAAAAAGTTACGCTTATATTCTGATGGCTAAATAGTAAATACCAAACAGCTACCGATACATTTCAATATCTGTCGAAATTTCCTAACCCGTTGTAACTGACAAAGAGTATAGATTTCGACGTAGCATGACGTAGCTAAGCAAACACGCACACATGCGTAACGTATAGGCCTGTAAGAAGGCACCATCATAGGTTTACCTCCGATTCCGTTACTACTCAATGGAGTTACGACTCAACGTTTATTGGATATTAACATTTTACGTAATTCGGAGCGCTGCGCGAAGTGACATAGGTCTTACCTCTTTGAGGCACGACGGCCATCTAACATTACTGGCATAAAGGATGCATTTATGACTTTGACGCATGACAGAAAGAGAAACGGAACTGCGTAAAATGGGCGTTTGCTGTAGAATTCATAAAATCAAAAATCGATAATAAATCCATCGGTAAAGGATAATAAGTTAATATTTAGTTCTTTGAAAGTTAAGACGAGATGAAAACCTTTGCTGTAAGGTGGGTTGTGCTGGATATGGATGTGTTTTCTAGTTGCACGAAGCTAAAACCGAAAAATGAACACGTAAGTTTGGATTTATTTTCTATCGAGAAAATTTTAAGCATTCGTGTTTCGACAACTATGAAATCACTTATCATATAGTCAAGAAACATATATCCGAAAATCACTACTGTTTGTTTCCGGGGCTAGCCACTGCCACGTTTCTAAGATCCTGTTATTTTTCGATGCACGGCCTTAACTCTATATATTTATGGTGACTTACTGTAGTAATAAGATGCCAAAGATGAATGTAAAACTTTATCCAGTAAGTAAACGGATACTTAATTATCAACTTGTTGTTGACAGAACGAAAATATTGGAACCAACATGATCCAACCTTACTGGCCGAAGGCACCTTCTGCCTTGCAACCATTTTTGCTTTCTTCCGACTCTTGTCATTTTGCCAGCTTAACTACCATCTTGGACCACTTCAAGTAAGTGAAGCTTACTATAGCATAGGTAAGAATTAGGTACCTTATGATCCGTAATAAGTTAGACAGTGCTGCAAACTTAAGTTTATGCGAAATACCTACACTTTAAATTTTCAAATTATGGTTGCAAACAAGTGTACGATCCGATTGGCTAATCTACATCAATCTTTCACAGGTGTCTCTAGGAAAGATGACTGTTGATATCTACCAGTATTTAAAAGTGTACGCAATAATAATTAGCGCGTTTGCGGTGGGTCTGGCTCACTTCTATCAGTATTACGATGGCATGGTTTATGTGGACGAAGCTGGGATGAAAACTGTACAGGTTCCTTATTTAACTTATTGTTTTATTCATATTTCTTTATTGCTATCATATTCATCAAACACAGTGTTTTCATATAATTAATTGGTACTTAAAGTAGGTAGCATTCCATCGTACAATGATTTCTTGTTATAATATCGTGTATGGTAGAAACAGGTTTTAGTCGACCGGAAAGACGATGACAGGATAGCTAACTATTAACTAGTATAGGAAAGGCCCGCTAAGTAAACGCCTACTCCTACCCCGACAAAACTGAAATAATTTAAAATACTTAACGGAAACGTTATACCTACATAGAATGGAAATATGAAGTAGAGTTGGCAAATATTGGGAGTGGAGAGTGGACGCAGTTATATGAATATCGTAACTGCTGATTCGGTCACAGACTAAATAAATTAATAGGAATTACACATTATTGATATTAATATGCACAGGCGTCGTCATTCATAAGTTTACCGGACACCCTTAAAACTTTGTTCTGGGCGTTGTTCTGCCTGTCGCCCCTGGAAAGTGCCGACGTGGTACTTGACAACCGCAACTCTTCGGCCAGGCTTCCTCTGGCGCAGCACACGTACACTGAACGCATCGGGTACTTTTGTTTCGGATGTGAGTCTTAACTCATTGTTTGATTATAGCAACAAACAGCGTGGAGTAAATACAGTTTTGTAAATTAAAGGTACTTAGTAAGCTTCAAGCAACATAAGCTACTTATAAATTACATGAGGTAGGTAGCTAGGTTTGTTGGGATGATATCGTTACAACAAAAAATAAGTAAATTGATAGTTCCTCCATCCAACACCGCGTGCCTTATTATATATTGTTTTATCGTAGATGTCGATTTTCATTATTTTAACCGACTTCAAAAAAGGAGGAGGTTATCAATTCGACCGTATCTTTTGTATAGGTATATGTACTTTTTACGTATGAGAACTGTCTTCATATCGCTACCAATTTATAACTTGGACTTGCCTAACCGCAGTCTCACGCTTAAAACTTATTGCTTGCAGGTTTCGAAGTGATATCCGTGATAGTAGTGCTCAACATGCTGATAGCGACAATGTCTAACACATACCAGCGCGTAATAGACAACGTTGCCACCGAGTGGACCTTTGGGAAAACTGAAGTAAGTTTGCTCAGCAAGCTTTTTGTTTCCACTTAACATTGTTGGCATCCAATGGTGTATTTCCATTTGTCCCGCCAGGCGTTGAGAAATGGGAATACTTAACACCCGTTTTCACATTTATGCTTTTGTTTGATATAAGTTATCACTGATAACGATTAACTACAGGTTACCTTGTGCCCATTATAAATAAAATGGATTATTCCCACCTGTTATTCTGTTCTCACTCAACGGAGCGGCGCATCCAATGTGAAGATCGCCTTACCACTGGTCTCGATCTTTTTTGTGTCAAGACCACGTCAAGACTAATAAAAATACCCGGATGAAATTAAAGAATTCTAACTACACCAGAAACTACTTACTAATAACTACCTATTGTGACTGAATAACCGAAGAACAAAGGGCCTGTGCCGCATTCTGACTCCTTTACTCTATTTACATATATTTATCAACAGTCGAGTAAAAAGAAGATCAATTGTAGATGTACCTGAACTACATGTACGAGACCACGCTGCCGTCGCCATACAACCTCATCCCAACTTGGGGCGGCATACAGGCAGCCGTAGAGTGGCTGCTAGTCAAAACATGCCGCAATACGCCGACAGTCAAATGCTGTGCAAGCTTCTCCAATATTGTAAATATACAGTTACAATATTTTATTCAATATCTAAGTATCACTTTGGGGTGGGTAGTGTATGGTACTACATATTTACTTAAGCGCATTTTGCATAAATTAATACGGCTTGTCAAAAGTATAATATTTAAAACCTTCGCGTTTTGAACACATATTAACTCACATTTATAGACGGGTCTAACGCGAAATTTATTCAATTACCTTTATATACCGACGTTTCGACACAGGTTTCACTGGTCATGGTCGCGGCCAACTGATGTCCCAGCAAAACCAGTGTCGAAACGTCGGTATTTATATAGGTAATTGAATAAATTTCGCGTTAGACCCGTCTATAAATGCGAGTTAATATGTTGTCAAAAGTAGCAGTAGCGACTACGCGTCAAGAGTACCTATAGCGACTACGAGTAAATGTACCTACTTATGATCCCATTGATCCCATATGTCGAACATTTAAATTGTGACAAATACTTTTGCATGCAATGCAAGCTGTAGACATATATGTACGAGTATGTGCACTCATATTACAGTGCCACCAAATACCTGAACATTCAGTCAGCCATGTTTTTAACTGTTTAGCTACATGGTGTGCAAGCAAGCAGCGAATGGTTATTAGCTTTTAGTTTTTTTATTAGTAGATGTAAGGTGTATTGGGACGCTTGGCACGCTGATATCGGTCACTGACGTCGGTCTAGCGTACCTACGAATTAACGAGCGTTCTATGGGCCACCGCATAGCGACGCTGACAGCCTCGGCAGATTTATTGCTACGCTAACACAGTATTTTGGTCCGCAGGAATGTGGCAAAGATACACACGTGAACACCGAATACGCGGCATTGATGACAGTTCTGGTTCAAAGATATTTTAGGGAGAAGCGCTTAGCCCTCCAGGGCGAAGACCGAGCGAGCGGACGAGATCTGGTTGCACTGCGCCGCGAGTTGTCCTCTATAAAATCATTTCTCGGAAACTTGCAAATGCCGGGTACCACCGGTATAAATTAATATTAACCTTTTAACCGCCATAGAATACGTCATCGATCGTGCTCGTGTCGCCGGGGGGTACAAAGTTACACGAAGTTTTGTCTTATTTATCAGACAGCGGCGACATGAGCCCGATTTTGTATATCTTATATATCAGTCTACGGCGGTTAAAAAGTTAAACAAGCTAACCAAATACTGTAGGTATTTATTCTTTCCCTAATGAGGCATTAGTAGTACTACATGCATTCTCAAATATATTGTACTAGTTAGTGATACCATGAAGACACTAAAGAGGACAGGATATACTTAATATATTATACCTATGTCATGGGGAAAATATGAATCGATTTGTAATTGATTTGCGTCCATTAATTTAAGTAAGTTACAGCACAATTATGTGGTCTTTAAGTCTATGACTATCTACAACAGATTACTCGGTGTTATATTTTGTTAAGCACTCAATCATACCAGGAAAATTCGGTCTGATCACAGGCTATTGTATCTGCATTGTCTCACATGTGTGATTGAGTCTTATCTTGCACCTAATCAGGTTAGGTTTAGGTTGGGTATCATTTGATCCTTAGAGGATTTATTGTTATGGCGAGGATTTATACATATTTATTGTTTATTAAAACGAGAGATAAGTTATAAAACCGTTATAATTAGCAATTTGCTTAATAGGGAATACTACTGCAATGTTTTGCCGCCAGAGTGCAGCACTAGTGACTTTAGTAAACCATAGAGTAACTTATACATAATGTACCTTAAACTGTTTTTTGTCAAGTTTTCAGACAATCAAATATGACATTGCTACATCAAGGTGGTTCGTTTACAGATGGCCTACCGGGAAACGCGAAATCGAAACTCAGCTATCTGCCTCTTTATCGCTCGAATATACAAGATGGATTCTCTATCACTCTCAGTTAAATCATATTAACCTCTCGGTTAGATAACAAAATTTCGATTCTCTCGTTTGCGGTAGACCCTTGGATTGTGACTTATTGTGGGGGTAGCGCCCCCTATGAGGAGTTTCGCTTAATATTCCCTATTATTGGAAACGAAAGAATACAAATCATTCGTGCCTACAAAATCCATATGCAGATATACATACTAGCCTAGTGTAAATAGTTGACATTAAGTATTTTGTAAAATACGACATTCGTCACATTCTAATATTTTGTATAACATTCACCTTATTATTACATAATATATTGATCTTAAATGAATAAAACTATAATAATATTAATAATCAACAAGTACATTTAAATTACTTATTTATACTTTCCATCTACATATAGGTAGGTACCTAGTATAAATAGTGATAAGTATCTATCCATAAAAGTGAAACCCACTCGCTCGCCCTTACTTGTATCATAAAATGGTGTATCTTAACCCAAGAGAATTTGAAAAAAGTGGCGGATCGTCAAAGTAAATTATGTAGACACAGTAAATTTACTTTACTACCATCTTTCGACAGAAGATTAAAACTGTTAGAACGCCATTTGACTTTGATCCTTATTCTTTTACTGATATGTGTCGATTTGTTACTCGTAAATGTCAAAAAATAACGCCATCTACTCGAGACTAGGCCAAAAGTATGGTGCAATCTTTTAGAGCGATGGCGCCATCCTTGGCCACCTTTGGCCTGCTGTTGAGTATATGGCGTAAATTTTTTACATTTAACAAATTGACACATATCAGTGAATGAATAAGGATCAAAGTCAAATGGTGTTCAGATCAAAGTCAAACAGTTTGAATCTTCTGTCGAAAGATGGCAGTAAATGTACTGTGGCTACATACTTTACCATGACAGTAACTCTCTATACACTCTATTCTCTTTGATCTTACTAACAAATAGGTATGAAATGTCACAATGACGGATGGTTATCGACAACATGTTAGATTGAACTCAAATCAAGAAAATAACTCTAATAAGTACAGAAGACGAAGAGTGAGGCGCACCTTTATAATTATGAATGAACTTACCGACTTGACTTACATTTACTATCAGATGTAAAATTATTACTATGAATACGCTCAAAATATCTTAACCTCTATTTTATTTCAGTAACATACAGTCGGTAGATAGATATAAGATCTTTATCGTCATAATTTTTACATCTGACTAACCATCGTATGGGTTGTGGCTTTTTATAACAGCCTTTTTACAAAATGGAGCCCTTAAAGCGGTATAGAAAGATCACGTTCAGTTTCAGGGCTTGGTCTCCTGTCGATGCCCTACGCTAAGTACGTTTGCATTTATTATACGTGTCTATTAGTGCAGATCGTTATTTAAATGTGGAATAACTTTAAAATATGTTTTTTAAACTTAGGTACTTCACTTTCACTTTTACAAAGTATTTTACTTGAGCTTCGGATTTCATTTTGCACTCTAGTCGTAGCAAAATGGTTCGAAATGACATCATTTTGCTACACAAAAATACATATTTATTTCATGCGGTTTACACACATATATATACAAAACAAACATACAGGCATTACACATAAACACAACATATACACATTTTAGATTTACAGATAGATATATAATACAGTGGTAGGCAAACTATTAATTTTAGCTACCACTGTATCACACTTGTAGGGGAATGTAGTCCCTCACAGTGGAGCATTATGGGACAGTGTGGTTTTTCCCCTATCATTATCAAGATGGTGTTGGGACTGTCCCTCACCCGGCGCACCAGGGATGCGGCGCGCCCACGCAAGGTCGCCTGAAAACAATCGACGCGCGCCTCCGCAAACATGCCCTGATGCGCTATGAGTGGGGTGAAAAGATTATGGCTGAACTCAAAACTAACATCGAAACATTCGTGACCATTTGATATATATAGGTATGTCAAAAATGTGTAGGTAATATATATTTTATTACTTTATTGCGATTTGCTATCTTAACAAATTATTTCTGAGGCGAAACTTACGAATATTATAAGATGCGAATGAGTAGGTACATAAATGATGCGGTGCTTATTATATAAGATAAGGCAGTAAACTATTTTACAGGCTAATTCAAAGGCTGGTGTAACGTTCATATTAATTGTCTTCGCTAAGAGAAACAAATTTGGCTAGTATCCTTCTTGATTTAGCCTTTACAGTGTAGAGACAACAAATTCAAAAAATCAAAAAATTCGTTTAGTCAGGTCACAGCAACCTGGGAAAGAGCCACGCCAGGTCCGGGTTGGGTTCGCATCACATGCGCACGTGGAACTTGCCAGCCTAAGTGACGTACTTGACACCAATGAACGGCTTAACTCGCTCGACTTGTACATAAAGGATACTTGCCGGGTCACAGCAACCTGAGGAAGAGCCACGCCAGGTCCGGGTTGGGTTCGCATCCCATGCGCACATGGAACTTGCCAGACTAAGTGACGTACTTGACACCAATGAACGGCTTAACTCGCTCGACTTGTACATAAAGGATACTTGCCGGGTCACAGCAACCTGAGGAAGAGCCACGCCAGGTCCGGGTTGGGTTCGCATCACATGCGCACGTGGAACTTGCCCGCCTTCGTGACGTACTTGACGCCCTTGAACGGCTTGTACTTGGCGCCGTACATGTCGAGCCGCGAGACGCGCAGCCCGGAGACGGCCAGCTGGGGTATCGTGAAGTGCACGTTCACGCTGGGCGTCGCGCCTGTCGTGTCCGCGCCTGACGCTACTGATACCTGATACAAAAAAAGATGGTAAATAATAAATAGTATCGCGGAGTAGTCACGTTACAGTGGAAAATTGATATTTTAATAAATATATTGAAGAATCGGCCACACAATTAAAAATAAGCAGCAAATGCTGTCGAAAACGTGACGCAAAGGACATGACTAAAGGTATACCTACGCAGCGTTAATAATGAGTGACAGGTCCTTAAATTTATATACCTATTAAAAGGCGGTATCGTAATTTAGCGTCTTCACATCACTACAATAACCGGGAATGCGACAGCACTATGACGTCTGTCATCTAGAAGATCGGTTTTGTTGCCTTAGACAGCGTCGCGAATTACCTAAGTCCAAAAGTCTGATTATTATTGTGATTCCCTAATAAATATTGTTTAAAATGGTGCTCTGGTGTTTTTACCCTTACACTATACACGCTACCGCGTACGTTTTGTTTCTGTGAGTACGAGCAATGAATGCGGAAGTAATAAATACATTGTCGGTAAACCATTGTTACTCACAGTTCCTCTAATATTTGGCAACTTCGGTAGCTCTATACGTCCGATGTCCCACAACAGCACCTTGCTGACCGGGTCGTACGAGTACTTGCCCTGATTTGCGGTCAGCGAGCAGTTCAGAACACACTTCGGCATGCAGATTTCTAATGCCACATCTAAAATTGAAAAACAACGAATAAGAAAACACCAACAGCATATTTTTTTTAAAGTACCTGCTACTAATAGGAGTAGATACAGTAAGCTGCAGAGGTAACTGACCTCCCTGTAAACAAATTTCTATGCAGGGGGTTCAGTTATCACTGTAGCTTAAGTACTGTACAAGAAAATAAAAAGTTTTTTACATATTATTTCGGTATTACAATGGGGTTGGCAAGTTGTAAGGGCTGGCATCCAGGGCATTAAAAAAAACAAAAATTTGACACAATTCTAGGGATTGGCAGGGCAAGCTATGATGGCACCATCTGCTATAGTTCGTTTTTTTAGCATTAGAAAAAAGGTAAACAATCTTGATGTGTCTTTAAATTGAAAAACATGTTTTAAAAATAAGTCACGGCAAATATGAAACAACTAGCTTGTGCCCGCGGCTTCGCACGCGCAGGCGAGTTTTTTTTAATTTTGGACCCCCATTTGACCCCTTTAGGGGATGAATTTTGAAAAATCCTATCTTAGTAGACCCCTAGACCTTATAAGGAACCTACTTGCCAAATTTGGACTTTCTAGTCCCAGCGGTTTGGGCTGTGCGTTGATTTAAGTCAGTCAGTCAGGTCTTTCACGTTTATATATATAGATTATGAATCTAATACGATCATTTATATTCTTCTGCTTTCATAAGTATAAGTTATTGATTTTTAAAAAGCGTTTTTCAATTAAAAGGCATGTCAAGATCGCTTACCTTCTTTCTAATGCTAAAAAAACGAACTATATATACTTCGACTGGGCAACTCATTGGCTACGCGCGCGATTGTGTCATCCGCCTGGTAGTTATGGGCCACATTAATTATTTAGCAGTTTGAATATGTCAGTTAGCGTGAATATTAGATATGATTTTAGAACGTCAAAGGTGAATTAAAATGCTAGGAAATAAATTACTGTATTTTCCAACACCTCAATCAAAAGGTTACGTAAGGTAAGGTATGTTAGGTATACATACTCTCTAGAGTTCTGCCCATCGTCTGTTTTGGTCCGACGGTCAAGTCGAGCCGCCCTTGGTCCCCGTTCGAGCGTAGCATCAAGCTGTGCCGTACGTATATGGGTATGGCCACCACACTCTGGGACCCGATGTGGTACGACATCAGACGGAAGTTGCCGTCCGGGGGAATGAACGATAAGATTCTTTCAGACTGTAATAAGAAATATAAATTGTTTGTATAAAGCCCTTTCGAGTATCTATTCAATCACCTCAAAAACTATACTACTCATCCAAAGAGGAATATTGAATTTGTACAGATGTAATTAAGTTTACAGTGTGATTTTTAAACAAGTATGACAAGGAAAATATTATCAATAACTTAATATAAAATCTTTTTTTTTTAAAAGGGAACCGCCTTCAAAAAACCAACCCACTGAAAAGTACAAAATAATTTTTATATGGCACCCCTTTACGTGTCCAGTCCCTATCCCGTCGTAAAGCGAATTTTTGCCAAAAAGTAATTAATACCTAATAATAACAAAATTAATAATCATCCGGGTAATTACTTAGTTTTTGAAGTCGGTGCCAAACCAAATTTTTTGAGAACCGATATTTTAGACAACGAAGAACGCTGCACTTACTTGCATTATAAAGAAATACTTAGTTTACTGATTAATTTAGTTCTTGTAGGTACTACGTTCTCGTATTTATTTTCTAATTGGTAGTAAAGACTGTTTTTGTTGGTTTGGCACCGCCTTCAAAAACTAAGTAATTACCCGGATGATTATTAATTTTCTTATTATTAGGTATTAATTACTTTTTGGCAAAAATTCGCTTTACGACGGGATAGGGACTGGACACGTAAAGGGGTGCCATATAAAAATTATTTTGTACTTTTCAGTGGGTTGGTTTTTTGAAGGCGGTTCCCTTTTAAAAAAAAAAGATTTTATATTAAGTTATTTTATTTCGGTTTTATTTTTGTTGATTTTTAATTTATTAATTATTTTTTATTTATTTTATTTTATTTTTTACTTTTTAGTGATAGGTAGGTACTTCATTTATTTTAGGTTTTGGGCTAAAATACTAGTTTGTTAGGTTCTCCATTTAGTTTTGGGCTAGTAACTACCTACTAATGTTGGTGATGGCCTAACTCGATGATAATCGCGACACAACATAATATGACGTTTTGGTGCTAAACGATTTGTATGTATATTGCTCCCACTTCCACTCCCATTCCCAGTCCCAGTCCGAGTCCGACTCCCACTCCCACTATTTTATCTAAATCGGTTTCAGCAACATAAATTTGTTGGTAAGTATACCGATAGCATGGCCACCTACCGGGTCCAATTGGTTTTTCAAACCATCCATGCACTGTACACTAAAACCTTCTCCAGAATGTAACAAACACTTTTCTGAAAACCGCATCAAAATCGGTTCAGCCAAACGCGAGATAATCACGAACAAACATACACAGATACATACGTACATACATACATACGGGTTAAACTGAGAACGTCCTTTTTTTAAAGGCAGTTAGAAAAAAGTTCATCGACCCACCTAGTGGAACTCTGCAACATAGGCACACGACGACAAGTCGGTTAACCAAAACAAAGTGTGCCTATGTTGCACCAAACCTAAGTTCCACTAGGTACAGCAAGGGTTCAGCATCAGCTCTATCTTGGGTACTGCTCTCCCAAGTGCTCATCAAGATGCGACAGATTACCAAAATAGCGTGGGCCTATGTTGCACCAAACCTGAGTTCCACTAGGTACAGCAAGGGTTCAGCATCAGCTCTATCTTGGGTACTGCTCTCCCAAGTGCTCATCAAGATGTGACGGATGACCAAAATAGCGTGGGCCTATGTTGCACCAAACCTGAGTTCCACTAGGTACAGCCAGGGTTCAGCATCAGCTCTATCTTGGGTACTGCTCTCCCAAGTGCTCATCAAGATGTGACAGATTACCAAAATAGCGTGGGCCTATGTTGCACCAAACCTGAGTTCCACTAGGTACAGCAAGGGTTCAGCATCAGCTCTATCTTGGGTACTGCTCTCCCAAGTGCTCATCAAGATGTGAAGGATGACCAAAATAGCGTGGGCCTATGTTGCACCGAACCTGAGTTCCACTAGGTACAGCCAGGGTTCAGCATCAGCTCTATCTTGGGTACTGCTCTCCCAAGTGCTCATCAAGATGTGACAGATGGCCAAAATAGCGTTGGCCTATGTTGCACCAAACCTGAGTTCCACTAGGTACAGCCAGGGTTCATCATCAGCTCAATCTTGGGTAATGCTCTCCCAAGTGCTGATCATGATGTGATGGATGACCAAAATAGCGTGGGCCTATGTTGCACCAAACCTGAGTTCCACTAAGTACAGCCAGGGTTCAGCATCAGCTCTATCTTGGGTACTGCTCTCCCAAGTGCTCATCAAGATGTGACGGATGACCAAAATAGCGTGGGCCTATGTTGCACCAAACCTGAGTTCCACTAGGTACAGCCAGGGTGAACCCTGCCAGCCAGGGTGGTTTGGTGCATCAGCTCTATCTTGGGTACTGCTCTCCCAAGTGCTCATCAAGATGTGACGGATGGCCAAAATAGCGTTGGCCTATGTTGCACCAAACCTGAGTTCCACTAGGTACAGCCAGGGTTCAGCATCAGCTCTATCTTGGGTACTGCTCTCCCAAGTGCTCATCAAGATGAGACGGATGACCAAAATAGCGTGGGCCTATGTTGCACCAAACCTGAGTTCCACTAGGTACATCCCGAGTTCCACTAGGTACATCCAGGGTTCAGCATCAGCTCTATCTTGGGTACTGCTCTCCCAAGTGCTCATCAAGGCGTGTCGGATGACCAAAACAGCGTGAGCCTATGTTGCACCAAACCTGAGTTCCACTAGGTACAGCCAGGGTTCAGCATCAGCTCAGATCTATGTATACTAAAATCCGCATCAAAATCGGTTCAGCCAAACGCGAGATAATCGCGAACAAATATACATACATACATACATACATACATACATACATACATACATACGGGTCAAACTGAGAACCTCCTTTTTTTTGAAGGCGGTTAAAAAGAAAAATTGCTCTAGTTAGGTTTGTGTTTTGTGGAAGTTGGGGTTGAGTAAAGATTTAACCTTTTCGCGAAAAGGATAATAGAGGAAGGACAAGCAGTAACATCAGATATTTGAAATGTCATACCTCCCATCGTTTAAATCTCACGCAAGGGTGAAACGAGACATCATCGAACAGGCGCGGGTTTACGAAAGTGAGCGTCAAATCCGGCATGCCACTCAATTTGATGCAGCAGTCAATCTGGAATTGTAACAATGAGTTTCTCAATAAAAAAAAATAAAAAAAAATCAAAAGTACAAAAGTAGTAATGATAAACATTTAGATGTTCATTTTGCTAACCAAATTAGCTGATTACTACCCAAAATATTTATATATTATTAGCTCAGTGCTGCTAACAAAACACTATTCTTTTAACAGTTTTAAGAAACAAATCAAACAAATTATTGCTATAATCGTATTTCATGACTTGGCTTCAAAATTACAGACCAAAAATGTGTACCAAAGAAAAGCATTGAGACACCAGTGGAATACTTCAGCAGCCTTTTAGATACCAAAAACACTGTACAGTCAGCCTCAAATATAATAATGGCAGACATATTAACCAAATATATCGCAACACGTCCCTATTCCTATCGTAACAAAGGTGTGTTGCCATATATTTGACCACCTTAGCTGCCACTTTCTATTTGATGTTAACTGTATGTGTTTCAACATGCACTTACATAGCCCTGTATCTCAGCAGAGACAGTGGCGCCACTCTTGTCGATGATGGCGTCCACCTCCTCGACGACGTCGAAGTAAGCCTCGTTGTTGGCGTACTTGACGCCCGAGCGCCGCCACGGCACGTTGGACAGCTGGCCGGATGGCAGGATCGAGGAGACGCTGCATATAAAATTAAAGTAGTTGGCAACAGTCGCTTGTCACTAACATTATTAACCAAATAAAGGGATAAATATAAGGTATTTAATTTATTCTACTACAATATTTATTCTACTACATAATACTATAATATGTACTTTCTTATAGATACATCGAATTGTTTCACAGCAGTCGTCAGATATTTTATAAACAATATCCCACCTAGGTGGAACTCCAAGAGTTCTTGAATATAATTATAAACCTAATTTTGATCTAACCATCCTATTTTGTTATGAATTTTATTCTTACATAAAATATAAAGAAGATAATACTAGTACACCCATATTTATTTTAAAACAACTTAGGCATACATACTTAGATTTTCCTGTAACAGTATTGGCAATAGTCCTTAAAATATTTGGTGGCTTGATGAGCTCTTTTAGAATGTTGCTTTCAGTTGCAAGAGGAAACCCATTATCCAACATTTCGTCAAGGAGCTGTAAGATAAAAAATATTGTAGTAAATATTAAAAAGGTAAGTACAATATTTAAAATTTATTTTATTAAAATCAAATTTCTGGAAGACATAAAAACTAAAAAAATGCGTGATTTCCCAGAGATAAGACATAGCTAAATCTATTTATCGCCCCTGAAAACCTCCATATATCAAATTTCATCGATATCGAGCTGTACGGATTATCTCGTTTGTTCCACCTCGTACCCCAGCACATGATTTATTCAAGATGAACAATATTCTTACACTGCCTTCTCAGTTCATTTATGATGTAGCAAAACATGTTAATGAAAATCTAGACACATTCCCGTGCAAAAAGACCACTCGCACAAGACAGGGATCGAAAAATCAACTCCGCACTGAACCTATTAGATTGACCAAGTCATCTAAAATTATGTCACATGTAGGACCTAAAGTATACAACAAGCTCCCAGCGGTGATAAAGAATGCGGGTAGTACACAAATATTTTTAAAAAAATTAAGAAAATGGCTATTGGACTACTCTTTTTACGATGTTAAAGATTTTTTTGACCTACCGAATAATTTGTAAATGTAATTTATTAATAATAATGTAATGTATCTAATTTCATTGAATAACTGACATTGTAATTGTACCTATCTTGATATCTTAATTAAGCTGATTACTTAATTAATTTGAATATTATATAACAACGAAACCTAATACCTAAATAAATTGACATGTAATATTTAAAATATTATAAATAAATGACTATGACTATGACTATGACATCGAAATCTTTAGAGCCGTTTCCAAGATCCCCGAAATATATAATAATACAAGAATTGCTTGTTTAAAGGTATAAGATAAAATAGATTATTCATTCTTACCTCATACACAACAACATAATTTTCTTTGATTATAGTCTCTGTGCAATCAGAAAAGTAGTCCTGCAAAAGAGCAACATAATTTAATCAAGCAGCTGTTTCATAAGTTATACTTAGCCAGTAAACTTAAACTTTCAATACAAGAATTTAAAGTGAAAAATATCATCCAGTTTTCTACATAAGTATGTGTGTGGTCTCAGTAAAACATATTGCACTTTGGCTGTCACTATGATACCAAATATACATCTAAAATAAAGTTTGGTGTATTTGAATACTATACAATTGTGGTTGGTATAACCCTGGAGATATAATAATATTAAAAAATTAAAAGAAGGTGCTATTTTCTTCTATCTGTAAGTTGATACTTTGGCCCTTGGTGTGTATGCATACCTGGAAAGTGTCTACAACCCTGTGTAAGAACTCAATGACAAAGAGTGGTGCCACCTCCTGCTGGCAAACCGCCACAAGAGCCACGCCTCCTCGCTGAATGGAGATAAGGTAGTGATGGGGCGCCGCCAGAACCGGAGGCACATCCTTAAAACATATCAACTAAATATAAATACATCTCAAAGTGTTTTAATACTTATGAAGACAGGGTGAAATAAGCATTCATGGGCACCTTAAATGCAACCTATTTATTGGCGTTTAGTTCTTGTATATTTTCCCACTGTTACTTACATTAGGCGAGGCTCGTTGAGCTTCCAAATAGTAGTCGCACACAGATCTTGGAATTACGCTACGCCAATGCTTTTCAAGGAAAACATCCCTGGAAATAAATAAGGACATGTCTGGCTGGCTTCTTATTGCATGTTAAAAACAATAAATCAAACATAAATTACCAATAGAAACGAATACGATTGGAGATCGACTAATTTGTTAAATTAAATACAAAATAAAGATAAAATGACATACCCAGAGGGGTTAATAATGAATAAACTATGAATCATCGTGATCCTTAAGAAAAATATATGTACTACAACTTTATTCGTAACATTAGTGTATTAGAAATTAATAAACTATCACGGCGCCAGAACAAAATTCTACCAAGCTGGCAGTTTATCCTATTTGTAACTGTCAAAATGTGACATTACACACAGACACAGTCGAGTTGTTTGAGCCATTTACATTAACGTCAAATCCAGTCCATACTTTGCTTTGTCCATAATTTCGAATATACTTGGTCAACCAGATCTAGACAGTAGAAAAAGACGGTAAATTTGAAAAATGTAGGCGCTAAGGGATATCGTCCCATAAAAAATTTGAATTTCGCGCCTTTTTTTACTGACAAGATTTGGTTGACCAGCTATATTTGGGAGACCGAGCTTTGCTCGGAAAACATTAAAAAAACTGGATAACGCGCGTTTTCTCGGAGATAAGACCTAGCTAGATCGATTTTTGCCCCCGAAAACGCCCATATAGCAAATTTCATCGAAATCGTTAGAGCCGTTTCAGAGTTCGTATATATATAAATAAATATACAAGAATTGCTCGTTTAAAGGTATAAGATAAGATAAGATACTTGAAGGTAAAATCTTGTAAATTATTTGTTTATTATATTTGAATCTTTTCTAAACATACTCTTAGATCATCTTCATTTTTATAGTTTCGTCACTTTCGTCTATCTGCTTGTCCGTCCGCGGCTTAGCTCATTGATATAATTGAGTAGGTAGTCTGATAACATTTTGAGTTTTTCCTCATGTTAGATCTATTATATGTATATTTTTCTGTTGACTGGATTGGAAAGGGCTAATTTACTTACATTCTAAGATACTGTGTGTAAATCGAATACGGGCAATAAATTAAACCCGATATACAATTTATCCGTGTAATCGTTAATTAAGAAGTTTTTTTGAGTTACACTTAATTATGACCCCGCCGTTATTAATTTTTGAAAATTTACCGTGCAGCGACGTACTGCAAACATCAAACCAATTTGTCAGTCAGTAAGAACCAGGAAAACTATACTCATCCTTTTCTTTTGGGTGCTAGTACTAGTGTAAGACAAAGATAGTATGATTCTGTCTGTTTGAAATGAGACAGTTCTTTTGACAAACATATACCTATATAGTTCAACTTCATGTCTGGTCTGGCTCGGACCTTAGGTATAACTTCATGGGTCTGCTGGGGACACAATCCCAAGAAAAATCTTTATTTGGCTTGACCTACATGGAACAGCGTCATCTAGCTTTTTATTTGTATACTAAAAATACTTAGCCTAGGACACAGCCTAGGATCTAACTACCGAGACGACCAGTATATCAAGACCCAGGGGTCACTAACTCCATTCCATTTCAGCATTACCGATTCGTCCTAATGATGCTGTAACTTCAGTTCGTTTTGCCCAATCAATTATTAGATGAGAACATTCATAGAACATAACGCATCATTCTATTAGACTATGTTAATCATACTTACATCCTTACCCTGAATCCATCAAAACTGGTATTTACTTACACCAAGTCCGCAGCGAACTAACGTAACATGGCACGTAGAAGGTACTTCAGTATCCATCTCCAGGGGTATGCCCAGTATGACGCAGACCGCATCCATTTACAATGTATTCCTTCCGTCGTTATCATTGCATTTTTATCAGTTACACCTACATAATTATAATGTATGTATATAATATTATTATTTATGCAATTATGCAGATTTAGCTCAAACAAACACCAACTTATTCTACGGACAAATTATTACTGCTCAGTCAGTGTATGAGAAGTTCTTGATAGGATAGAATACAGCACTAGTGAAAAGGAGAACAGTCGCCATCAGATATATTCGAGCAGCCTAGGTGCTCACAAATATCTGCAACGCCTCTATTGTAAAGGCGCTAGACTGCGTGGTCAGATATTTTTTAACACCTCGGCCGCTCCAATATATCTGATGGCGACTGTACAAGTGTCGCGAAGCGCATATAAAAAGTTAATATGGATTTTGTACCAGTTTAAAAATAAACTGCCCTGCATGCCATTTTTGCCCCTTTTCATTAGAGCCCCAGTTAGATACAGAGGGGCTACCTAAGATAAAATAGAAAATCTTCTAATTTGCGCTTGAATATTCTAAAGGGTCATTATTCAAGCAATAGCTTCTAACCACTTTTGTGGAACAGTTTCAGGACTTTCAGCCCATCAGGTAAAAATACTTACTATGTAGTTATCTACTAGAAATGCTGTCACAGGTGACGCGTCGAAAACAAACATTTAAGTGAAACTATTATATTATACACAAATGTATAATAAGCAGCAGAGATAACTGACCCCCCCCTGCACACAAATTTATATGCAGGGGGGGGGTCAGTTATATCGTATGCAACTGTCATATAAATTAAACTACATGGGAAAAAAATCATTCGCAATGGGAAGAGCATTCATTAAATCATTACATTTACAATTCGCTAAAAGCAATTTACATTCCTAATTTTTTTTTCTTTTATTAGCCTTAAATGTTTGATTTTCTACCTTTACCACAGAATAAAATAAATAATAATTAGTACTTGCTATTACCCAGTATCAGACTTAACCAGTCCTTGTTCTCTAAATTAGTCTTGACAATGTAAATGCAATTTAAAGTAAATTTATAATCCTATTTGTCTTTAAAAGCAGGAGAATTATTAAAGATAAACTAAGGGGGTCCACTTGTCCAAGATCTTTGTCCAATGTGTATTTGTGTTTTACATTTTGCACATTAATACCAAATTCAGAGCTGTAACTTTGTTGCAATAACTAGTCTGTATGGAAAGAGAAGAGTTATGAAATGAGTAGAATGTATTGGACCCCATGTCCAATACATTCTACGACTCTTCTCTTTCCATAAGGACTCTAGTATCATTAACAAAGAGATAATGCGCTGCATTATCACACAGTAACCATAATATTAACCCAAGGGAACCAAACCAAACCTAGGAACCATAGTTTAGGAGTAATTTAGTCAACTAGGCTAGAAAATGAGTAAGTCTGTCATTGTTTGTTGAGTGGCTCTTGAATTCAACAAACAAGTGTGTGAAAAACTCCATGTGTGTGTACTGAGCAAAGTGCTCATTAAAGCAGTTTTAATTTAATCTATGAGATAGTATACGACAAATTTTCTTAGTGCTCACCCACTGGTGTATGACAGGTCTAATAATAGTATAGTGCATGACATAAGAAACATTGAAGGCACAGTAAGAAGCCAAATAATGTTCCAAGAAATTGACAAAACTTTAAGCTGAAATGAGTTTAAATCAAAAAAGAATTTTAACTCTAATGAAGATCATAAAATATTTATATACTTTTATGTTCAGAACTGCCATGGTATTTTATATTAGAATGAGGTTATGTTTTCGAAAAGATAAATATATTTATATTTACTGGCAAATTTTGATAAGGTTACTTTGACTAAAAGAGAGAAGTTAATTAAACAATCAATGGATTTCTTACTTTTTTATTGAGTCCAGCCCTTACACTTAACAATTAACGGTTGGATTTAGCAACACGCTCCAGCTCATCCTTCTTCTTGATAGCGTAAGAGTTGGAGGAACCCTTGGCGGCGTTGATGAGCTCGTCAGCGACGCACTCCGCGATCGTCTTGATGTTTCTGAAGGCAGCCTCACGGGCTCCCGTGCACAGCAGCCAGATAGCCTGGTTGACGCGGCGCAGCGGCGACACGTCCACGGCCTGACGACGCACGGTACCGGCGCGACCGATTCTGGTGGAGTCTTCGCGGGGTCCGGAGTTGATGATGGCCGTCACAAGGACTTGCAGGGGGTTCTCACCGGTTAGCAAGTGGATGATTTCGAATGCGTGCTTCACGATTCTTACGGCCATCAGCTTCTTGCCGTTGTTGCGACCGTGCATCATGAGAGAGTTCGTCAGACGCTCTACGATGGGGCACTGAGCTTTGCGGAAACGCTTGTGTGCGTACCTACCAGCCGAGTGTGGTAAATACTTGGCGTATTTCTCCTTCACGGAGATGTAATCTTGCAGGGACATGTCCGAAACCTGGACATCGTAGCAGCTCCATCGCCCAAAAAGCTTAATTTCGGGAATATCGGCCGCTTGGGGCAGGGGCGCATTGTCGACGGCCACGCTGCCTGCGTCCATGCCGTCATCAACCCAGTTTTCTTCAGCCATGATTATTTTAGCCTATGAACAAACGATTACTGTGTTAAAACATGATAAATCACACACATTATGTATAATTTTACTACTACTTAAATGAAAAATACTTACTTTTAGGCTAAGAAGTCGCGACCTAACCTCGTGTTGTCAGTGGAACACGGTAAAAAGGAAGTGGATTGGAAACGTAAAGTTGGCATCACACTTTTAGTGTTGCCATGTTAAAGTAAATATTTTTGTTGTTATTAAAATTAAGAAGTGTGTACATAGGACAGGCAAAAGGATATTTTAATATAGTGTGTCAAAGGACTGTCCCATTTCAAACATAGAGAGAGAGAATCATACTATCTTTGTCTTACACTAGTACTAGCACCCAAAAGAAAAGGTTGAGTATAGTTTTTTTGGTTCCTATTTACTGACAAATTGGTTTGACCATCTATAGAAAATAAATGCGTCACCGCGGGTCATAGGTCATAGGCTAGGAATCCTCTAGACGGAGTTTAGAGCAATTATTTCATGAAACCGATGCTGCCAAAAATGCTGGGGTGAGGGGGACGAGGTGAGCGAGTCCCGTGCCGTGATTGGTCCGTTCAAAAACACGGCGCGAGAGTCTAATATATATATTATACTACTCTTTGGTTCAAAGACACGGACGTCACACAAAGACACTTTGACTCGAGAATGGAGTAAAACTACCGTATATTTGTGGCAAAGGGGGTAGCGCTACTATGCGCGGTTATACTACTCTTTGATGTAGGCCTAACATGTGTACCGGGTATTACATGCGCCATGTGCAATCTCTGAGGCTCGCGTGAAATGAAACGTAAGTCGGAATGAACGTCAAACTTTTTGACATTTCACTGTGCGTGAGACATGCGTGAGATGTGATTCGGTCCTCGGCTCTTCAAAGTAGATAAGTTTCCCTCTGTCTACTCTTATCTATCTTGTACTCCGGCCGGAGACCCTATCTATTGTGATAACATTGAACTGAGGTAACAATTGGCGGTTTTGCAGTGACATCATAATCAATACATAATTTAACACCAAGGTTAGAAACAGGTGTACAAAGTTCGGTCGCTATGGCTGCGATGAAAAACACCAAGAATATTAAACTTTTCACCTTTCTGGCTTCGAAATGTTATCCCCAAGTGAGCACGAGAAGATTCTTGAACCTGCAAGAGTACCACAGCAAAGATTTACTAAAAAAGTATCAGGTATCAGTTCAGGACTTCCGTATTATTGATACCAAACTAGATCCTAAACCGCTCGGTGACTTCAAAGCTAATGAGTACGTGGTGAAGGCTCAGATCCTAGCCGGCGGGAGGGGCAAAGGTCATTTCGATAATGGATTTAAAGGGGGAGTTCATTTGACCAAAAATCCCAAAGACATCATGGGCTTAGCGAAAAATATGTTAGGCCATAAATTAATAACCAAACAGACGCCAAAGGAAGGCATAAAAGTCGAAAAAGTCATGGTGGCCGAGAGTGTAAACATCAAACGCGAGACATACTTGAGCATTATAATGGATAGGAGTTTTAATGGTGCAGCTTTGGTGGCATCGCCAGCAGGTGGCATGGATATAGAGGCTGTGGCTGAGAAAACGCCCCATTTAGTTAAGACTGTGCCTATTGACATATATGAGGGCATTACTGATACTGTGGCTAATGAGATTGCAAGTTTCTTAGAATTCAAAGGTGACCTAAAGAAGAAATGTGCTGAGGAGATAAAAAAAATGTGGCAATTATTTACAAAGGTATGTGAGTGTTTGCATAAGTTGTATAAGTTAATTGTTTACTATCTAAACTGCTGTTTATTTTGTGATGACTTTTTTTAATTAATCCAATGTTTAATTTCATACTAATATGCATGTTGTGATTGCCTGTAAGTGGGAGATAAATTGTAGATGACTTCAAGTTCAACTGGATTGTGTGTTCTGTTATGCCTAATAAAATAATTATAATAATTAACTAATGATAGTGAAGGCACTAATTATATTTGTTATCTTTCTTATTTTAGGCTGCTTCTTAAATAGGTTAATTACCAGGATAAAATACTTTTTTTTATAAATGTGTTTTTATGATTGATCAATAACATAAAAACATGCTACTTACTTAAAATCTATCAAAACAATAATTATTGGTACTTTTTTATACCTGTGTTTGTTAATTGTTATTTAATTGTAATACTTGTATAATTAAATAAATCACATATACTTGGTCAACCAGATCTTGACAGTAGAAAAAGGCGGCAAATTTGAAAAATGTAGGCGCGAAGGGATATCGTCCCATAGAAAATTTGAATTTCGCGCCTTTTTTTACTGACATGATTTGGTTGACCAGCTTTATTTCTTTATACATATTTTGTATACAGGTGGATGCAACCCAACTTGAAATCAACCCTTTAGTGGAGACTGACGATGGACGAGTGGTGGCTGTGGATGCTAAGATCAATTTTGATGACAACGCTCAATTCAGGCAGCAAGAGATATTTGCTTTGGACGATGATTCAGAATCAGATCCTAGAGAGGTAATGCAATCTGTAACCATATTAACACATTCACTGTCCCAACTGTTAACTGTCAACCTTACGGCGTTTTAATAGAGGCTCGCCGTGACCCATATGTGGGGCACGGGACAGTGAATGTGTTAACTATTAGCCAAACTTAATTCAGACTTATGGCAGTGTGTCAAACCAAGGCACAGACACAATAAGGGTCTTTAACGGTTTTAGTTTCAACAAAACAAAACATTAACATAGAAGTCATCTACTACATAATAATTGATTCATGACCTGACAAAAACTAGGTGTGCAAACATTGATGTGTTTATAAGTTGATTTCGTCAACAACACATCTGTAATACTCATAACAGTAGATCCACTGTAATATTGACTTTACTGCTTGACATTAGAATTTCATTTTATTTGTCGAAAATTTCCATTCGTTGAAACAACAACCATCACTAGTCTTAAGCAGAATAGCGCATAAACCACGAAAAAAATGGTTTAAAATAGCGTATTATGCGGGAAATTGTAGGAGGTTCTGTATTATACATTGTCATTTTGCTATGGGACAAAAATTTGCTCCATACAGTCCCTATTGGACCACAAAATAAATAATAGTACTAGGTACAGAAGACTCACTCTCTAACAAAACGCGTCTGTTACGATCAGGACAGATATGGCCGCTAGGTGGCGACAGCGCCACCAAAATTGGTGTGGAACGGATGTACTTATAGCTACCTGTAGCAAAGCGACGAAATCGCGGAGTGAGCCACGCCTGACTGGGATTAAAGTAGTGGTTGTTGCATTTGCGTGATCATACTTTTTTACAGAAAGAAGCAGCTGCTCTCAACCTGACATATATAGACATGGATGGAAGCATTGGGTGCATGGTGAACGGGGCTGGTCTGGCCATGGCCACTATGGACCTGATTGCACTAAGCGGTGGCCAGCCTGCAAATTTCTTGGACCTTGGAGGCGGTGTGGGTCAAGCACAGGTCTCGGCAGCATTGAGGATTTTGGAGTCAGACCCGAAAGTCAAAGTTGTATTTGTCAATGTTCTTGCTGGTAAGTAATGTGATTTAAAACTTTAAATAAACATTAGACCATTTCCACTCTAACCAAAGCCTTTAGACGTAAGTGACCTGGGCAAAATCGCCATTTCATACAAACATAGTCCTCATTTTCCTTTCTGGATTTCACAATTTGTTATATATCAACCCTTGGCCCTTTGATTTTTTTCTTTTTTAATTATTATAAGAGCCAGGAGCTTTTCATAATTTGTATGAAATCGGTTTTTCGCTCCCAATTTTAACCTTGTAAATATATTTTCTATGATGTCAATATCCAGAGAGGAAAATGAGGACTACGTTTGTTTGGAGAAATGGCCGTCCCCTTTCCTCTTAAACGGTTAATTTTGGCTTGATAGAAAAATATCACGACAACATCACAATTTTTTTTGTTTTATATCGTTAGTATTGTTACTCTGCATGCCATTGTAGCAGTATTATTTTAGTATTTAAATAGCTGGAGATATAGTTCTTTTTTTGGCCATATCTTCCACCACCAGACCGTCTGTCACCATTAAAACGATCGCTAAATTTTATTATATGGGAAACTTCATAGTTCAAGTTCTTTATTTGCATTCATGTTGTACATAATATGGGTATTCACTTCACTGTTGATCGCCGTTAATCAGTCCGTCAACTGTGGTGGGTGCAACTGGTCCTAAGAATGTAACTATGAGTTATAAAACATTAACATTTTTTTTTCATATCAGGCATTGTGAACTGTGCTACAGTTGCAAACGGAATTGTGGCAGCTTGCAAAGCGAACCCACCCAAGCATCCCATAGTCATCAGGCTGCAAGGCACTAACTCGGCCGTGGCTAAGAAAATCCTAGAGGAGTCCGGCTTGCCCCTGCACATGATAAACGACGCGGACGAAGCTGCCCAAACCGCAGTGAGATTAGCTAAGTCTAAGTAAAAGTGTGACCAAACTAACAAACATAGCAACACTTTCATCTTCAATATGTGAAGTGAGACAACTTTATGTTGGTAATGATGAACATGGTGTTGATGCAATTCTTTTACAGGTTTTTATGCTACAGGAATTGTTATGTTAATCATAGTTTATGTTGTGAGATGTATTACACCATTAACCAATAATAAATCATTTTGAAGACTGATTTGCTAACAGCATATAAAAATTGTACATTCACATACATGTTTTTGTATTCTTAAAAATCAATGAAATTGTCTTCCATGTACTTGCCTTTGTTTTAATCTATATCATCCGATGTAAGGAAATTAGAGTTGTTATTGGAATTATCGTGTTTTTTTTATTCTGCATGTAAACATTAAAATAAAATAAACGAAGTCATGTTCGACATGCAAAAAATGACGAATAAATACATTATCTACAAAAAATCATTTGCATGTGGGCATTGTGGAAAATAAACACAAATTTTGGTGTAACATACATTTATTAAACAAATACGATTATAGTTAAATTTTAAAACAAAATCTAATTATTGTGAAATTTCTCTAGACACTACTAATGCGTAACGAATAGCCGAAGCCGCTCTCATGACCAGTAACATATTTATCGTAGTCTAAACATTACTGGGACAAAATAAACATTTGAATAAAACGGTTCTGCTAAGTCAGCGGTCGGTAACCTGCGGCCCGCGGGCCGCATGCGGCCCGTGAACCTGTCACTTGCGGCCCGCGAGCCTCCCTGGCTATTTTGTATGTAATATTGACAAACGACAATGTCTGATAAAGTCATAAATATTAACAAAGTACGGCCCGCGTCAACTTTGTTAACTACTATGTGGCCCTTGGCTGCTAAAAGGTTGCCGACCGCTGTGCTAATTAATCGAAGCGTACCGACCTTTCGAGTAGGTATCCTAAGAGACTGAACTAGATTACAATTATTTTAGCATAAAGCAAGACTAGGAATATTATAAATGAATTTTTCATTAGGAATAATAAGATCGACGTGCAACATAATTCCAGACGTTTACACGAAAATAGTTAGAAATTGTTTGATGTAAATTAAGTATATACGGAAAAAATTTAATTGTCCCTACTCAAGGCTAATTCGTTCTAAAATTTTCATAAATCGACTCAGGTGGATTATTATTCTGAAGAATTTATTTTATCCCAGTTTTACATATGGTGCAAATAATAAATGCGATTTTCATAGTCCTGTTTCTGCAGGGCTGTGTAATAGGGATCAGTTTAGTGCGATAGACATCGGCACGGCGGGTGTTTCATGTGACGCGGGAAATCTGCATCTCGGAAAGTTCGGCTGTAATCGTACCCCTATTTTTCTATTTATAGTATAAAACAAAGTCGCTTCCCGCTGTCTGTCTGTCCCTATGTATGCTTAGATCTTTAAAAACTACGCAACGGATTTTGATGCGGTTTTTTAGGGTTCCGTACCCAAAGGGTAAAAACGGGACCCTATTACTAAGACTCCGCTGTCCGTCCGTCCGTCTGTCACCAGGCTGTATCTCACGAACCGTGATAGCTAGACAGTTGAAATTTTCACAGATGATGTATTTCTGTTGCCGCTATAACAACCTTGGAGGATACAACTAAACGGAGTAGCCATTAACAGGCTTTCCCCTCTGTCGAAAATAGGAGGCCAACGGTCATACACAATGTATGGACTGACGTTTATCTGACATGGCTATTTTTACGTTACGCATACATTTGACGTTCCCCTCCCCCGCAAAAATCGGCAGACTGTTTTGTACAGAAAATTACAGACATGGCGTCTCCGTTTGATTATATCCTCCAAGATAACAACAAATACTAAAAACAGAATAAAATAAAGATTTAAGTGGGGCTCCCATACAACAAACGTGATTTTTGACCGAAGTTAAGCAACGTCGGGCGGGGTCAGTACTTGGATGGGTGACCGTGTTTTTGCTTGTTTTGCTCTATTTTTTGTTGATGGTGCGGAACCCTCCGTGCGCGAGTCCGACTCGCACTTGGCCGGTTTTTTTTAAATAAGTGATTCAAGAGGAAGGTTAATGTATAATTTGTTAACCCATGCGAAACCGGGGCGGGCCGCTAGTATTTCTATAATAATAACAAGTTCCACAAGGGGTAAATTCATTAGAAACGAAAAATTTATGCATTTTTTTCTTCTATTAAATTAAACATTCTATCAAGAACGAAAGAGCTTTTGATACTAAGTAGAAAAAAACATGATACGCTTTTCATAGAAAGGTCTGGTTATCCGCGTCGCACTGAAACCTGCTTAATTTAGGGCCACTAGCACCATCCCACTAACCCAAGGTTAAGCGGTTAAAGCGTTAACTTAGTGTCAAATTGTACTGGTAACCATGGTAACTCCAGGGTAAACTCTGCTAACCCAGGGTTAGTGGAATGGTGCAAGTGGCACTTAAGTTTTGGATTCCTCCGAAAACGGTGCCGTCATATGACGGCCGTCATATAGCGGCAGCAAAAGACGGCCGTCTTTACGGTGGCGACATGTGGAAAGTACCACGGCGTCATAACACACCGTCATCCACCAAGGTCAAAGCGGCAAATTTGAAAAATGTAAGCTCGATGGGATAACGTCCCATAGAAAATTTGAATTTCGCGCCTTTTCCTACTGACAAGATTTGCTTGATCATCTATAATTTACTTGGAGGATGAAATATCATCAGAAGAGGAAAATAATCGTAGTACGGAATCATTTATTCAAATCTCGTGTCATTTATTCAAAATGGCGTCACCGCTATCTAATAAAACGTTCACGAAACTATCGACAAGGTCATGACGGCCGTCATCTTACGTTACGTTGACAATCAACGTAACGTAACGCCGTCTAGGAAACCGCGCCATCTTGTTTACATAGACAACGTTCTAGTGACGTCAGTCAACGCTATATAGCGGCCGTAATATGACGGCACCGTTTTCGGAGGAATCCAAAGCTTTAGCCATTTGGCGCCGTAACGGCGGTGGGATCAGTCAATCAGGCTCTGAAGAGGTTTAGCCGCCGGCCCTGTGGCGAGGAGTCGGTGGTGAGCGTCATGTTGGCGCAGATCTCGTCGAAGGCGGGCAGGTGCGCGAGCCGCCCGCGCGCCGCCACCGACGGCCGCCCGCTCAGCATGCGCCTGGCCACGCGCACTATGTCGTCCGCTGTCACTTTTTCTACAACAACAATATTTAATGTATTAGAACAAATTAAATTATTTTCAGAAAATATTTTAATTTGTTTTTATTTCAAGTAGACACACTACTATAAATTATAAACTTTGCATAAATGTCATATACTAAGAAAAAGTGACCAAGGCCTCCAGTGCCCCAGGCTGGAATCGAACCAGCGTCCTCTGCTATCGCGGCAGGTGCCTGAGCCATTCGGCCACCGGGCCACAGCGGCATAGGTCGAATTTTTCCAAGTATATGCACTTCTTACTAGGGTTGCCAACTATTTTTTGGTAGAATATAGTATTTTCCAGAATAGGGCATCAAAAATATAGTACATTTCAAAAAAATATGGTACTTTTAGATAAAATACTAAACATAAGTGTAACATACGTTTAATCGGAAATATAGTATTATAGCGTACTATATATTTTTCCAAAAGTATATAGTACAGAGAGCCAAAATATAGTACAATACTATATAATATAGTACGGTTGGCAACCCTACTTCTTACTGAAGGCTTATGACGCCCCCTGGCCACCTCTAAGGTAGAACAGTATGGTTCGACCTTTCTAACTGGATCATCTCAGGTGATACCGAGTTAGCGAGAGAGATGGCGCTGCCAATCAATGTATTAGAACAAATTAAATTATTTTCAGAAAATATTTTAATTTGTTTTTATTTCAAGTAGACACACTCGCTCTCTCTCGCTAAAGCTTTGGATTCCTCCGAAAACGGTGCCGTCATATGACGGCCGTCATATAGCGACCGCAAAAGACGGCCGTCTTTACGGTGGCGACATGTGGAAAGTACCACGGCGTCATAACACACCGTCATCCACCAAGGTCAAAGCGGCAAATTTGAAAAATGTAGGCGCGATGGGATAACGTCCCATAGAAAATTTGAATTTCGCGCCTTTTCCTACTGACAAGATTTGCTTGATCATCTATAATTCACTTGGAGGATGAAATATCATCAGAAGAGGAAAATAATCGTAGTACGGAATCATTTATTCAAATCTCGTGTCATTTATTCAAAATGGCGTCACCGCTATCTAATAAAACGTTCACAAAACTATCGACACCGTCATGACGGCCGTCATCTTACGTTACGTTGACAATCAACGTAACGTAACGCCGTCTAGGAAACCGCGCCATCTTGTTTACATAGACAACGTTCTAGTGACGTCAGTCAACGCTATATAGCGGCCGTAATATGACGGCACCGTTTTCGGAGGAATCCAAAGCTTAACTCGGTATAACCTGAGATGATCCAGTTAGAAAGGTCGAACCATACTGTTCTACCTTAGAGGTGGCCAGGGGGCGCCATAAGCCTTCAGTAAGAAGTGCATATACTTGGAAAAATTCGACCTATGCCGCTGTGGCCCGGTGGCCGAATGGCTCAGGCACCTGCCGCGATAGCAGAGGACGCTGGTTCGATTCCAGCCTGGGGCACTCTCGGTAAATAAAGGTAATTGATTCAATTACCTTTATTTACCGACGTTTCGACACAGGCTTCACTGGTCATGGTCGCGGCTAACTGATGTCCCAGCAAAATGTCAAAACAGAGGTTTGTGCAACTAAATTTCGCGTTAGACCCGTCTATAAATGTGAGTTAATAAAAATGGATGTGTTGACTATTAAGTATTTGTTAATTCATAAAACATCAATTTACAAAAAGCTACTTCCGGAAAACCTGTGTTTTACGGTAACAGCACTCCTCCCTGAATATTTTGTTGTAGGTGATGTTTTATTTTAAATGAATTTGACATATAAATAACCTTATTTATTTACAAAACAAACTATACTTTGTATCTGCAGGGTGTACTTTGTAATGTACATTGGACAGCACATTAATTCATGTGACCTTTCCCGTTACGCGACATGAATCTCCCTGCATATATTATACTTATACCCAGTCCAGTAGATTTTAGTTACATTGCGGACCATCGCGGTTACATCAATTCAGCCGACCGATCAAATGACGCAATGTAATGAAACTCTCATGCGAGTTCGCGCACCGTCTAAATGAGCCCTTACTTTCAATTTCCTCTTACACACGCCATACATCCATCTTAACATATTACATTACTAGAATGACAAAATTAGATCTAGTTATAGTTTGTAGCTTTCTAATAGACCCCGAAGGCTAATCCTATTGTCTATTGTTAAGAAAAACCGCTCGTGCCACGTGCCACAACCACCTGCATAAAAAATCGGTACTTCGGTTACTGAGTGCCGGCGAGTCGAACGCTACAGAACCAGTCTAAAATGTGTCATCGAGATGCGTAACAAAGGCGCGTTATCGGAGAGCGCACCTACACTGGTTTTTTGAGCGTTGGACTAGCCCGCGCTCAGGTGCCAAATAGAATAATTAGGACCCTTTTTTGCAGGTAAGTAGCACGTGCGGTTTTACTGAACAATAGACAATAGGATAAGCCTTCGGGGTCTACTAGAAAGCTACAAACTATAAAATGCAATCAATTATTACTAATATAACACAATCCAGCCACACATACCGATTTCATCTATAAAGAAAGATGGCGGCTTCCTCTTGCCAGTGGCGAGCACTTGCCGGCCGACGTCCTCGAACACCACCGGCCTGGCCTCCAGGTTCATCAGCAGCATCGACTGCAACTGGGTCTTGGCTCGCTGTCCAAACAAATAAGAATACAGATAAACTGTGGTGTCAGAGCCGTTAAGCTTTGGTTTCCTCCGAAAGCGGCGCCGTCATATAGCGGCCGTCTTCATACAAATATTATAGGACATTTTTACACAAATTGACTAAGCCCCACGGTAAGCTCAAGAAGGCTTGTGTTGTGGGTACTCAGACAACGATATATATAATATACAAATACTTAAATACATAGAAAACAACCATGACTCAGGAACAAATATCTGTGCTCATCACACAAATAAATGCCCTTACTGGGATTCGAACCCAGGACCGCGGCTTCACAGGCAGGGTCACTACCCACTAGGCCAGACCGGTCGTCAAAAATACTACGACATCCATATTTAGCCGTATTATTTAGTATGGAGACGGCCGCTATATGACGGTACCGCTATCCTAGGAATACCGATCTTTAGGTTCATTCTGAATATTTAGTAGGATAGGATGAACATAACTTCTAGGTATGTAACAAACTGAAAAGAAGTCTATACTAAAGAAAAAGTGACCAAGCCCAGATAACAAGTTGCCGTAATGTTTTTTGCTGCCTCCTGCCTATGCATCTTTTCAAGTCCTTATAAAGAGCCCGTACTGTAGAAGTATCAAAGAGTGCTTCCTGCGAGTTCCGAATGCATCATCAGATCAGCTCCATGTTAGCATAAGTATAAGGAAGTGGTTTTATTTTAAACATCAAGACTTAAGTCACCAAACAGAAACATGAATAATAGAACACTATACAATTACATAGCTCGCACTTATCCTTAGTTCAGTGTGGGCGTTAGGTATCGTAGAAGTGGGTGAAGGCTAATATTGTATATCCAGTGATATGTGTAGATCTGGCCCCAATTTCACCACGATGACAGACGCGACAATTGTAAAACATCACTGTTGCTGACGTCACAGGCATCCATGGGCTACGGTTACCGCTTACCATCGGGTGGGCCGTATTCCTGTTTGCCATCATCAGGGTATTATTTTAAAAAAACTTTATTATATCGGAAAAAAACAGATATTTCTCTTACCAAGTTTCTGACAATTGTCACATAATTCCGATACAGAACTCATTTCCTGTCAAGAATTGCCGACAATTCTTTTAAATCTTGTGACAATTGTCAGAAACTTGGTAAGAGAAATATCTGTTTTTTTTTTCGATATAATAAAGTTTTTTTAAACAATACAATGATGGTGGCAAACAGGAATACGGCCCGCCCGATGGTAAGCGGTAACCGTAGCCTATGGATGCCTGTGACGTCGGCAACAGTGATGTTTTACAATTGTCGCACCTGTCACCGAGGTGAAATTGGGGCCTGAACATCACTCACCCTAAGCTCCGTGTCGCCGACCTTGCCGGCCATGTTGGCGAGCTCGCGCGCGACGACCACGGCGGTGTCGTAGATGCGGTTGGGCGGCGACGCCGAGTGTACGCAGAACACGCCGGTGTCGCCGTACGCGTGGTTGTAAGCCGTCGCGTTGAACATCCAGTGATATCTGGAATTTGTACAATTATAAGGTCAACCTTGGAACTAATTCGTTACCTATTGGCTATTGCAAAGTTGGATTATTTTGGTATCTGTCATATTACTCAAACTTCTTAACAATCAATGATAGAAATAAGCAAAAAATATAGCTCGAAGCTGAAGCTTGAAACACACATTTCACAATGATTACCTAGATAGAATATTTGTGATATCTGGGTGCGTATGACAATCGTTCACCCCGTGGCGAACAATACGGTAATCTCTATCACTCCATATTAGTGCGACAGAGGCATTGCTGCATTCGTTCGCTACGGAGCGTAAGCGATTGGCATCTTGGCTAACCACCCAGCTCATGGTATAGTACAGGTTTTCAATGTTTTACTCTAAGTTGTTTAACTCAGCGACTCCCAAACAACCTTACTAAACATTAAAAATAATATGTTTATTATATCATAGCTCACACCTCAGGCCTAGGCATTACCGTCTCGCACGCTAAGCCCACTGTTTCCTGGTAGGTTACTGTACGGCGCCTATACATTGTATGGATGGTAATAGAGCAACTCTCTTATTCTACGTAATGCTATAAGCAGCGTATGTCGTGAAAGGCCGTGGCCTTACCTATTAAGCACGTTGGTGTAAAGGCGTGTGTACATGCCCTTGCCAGGGCCGCCGGCGGAGAAGGATCCGCCGCCGCCCATCATCATGTTCAGCACGCACGTCGTCACGAAGTCTGGGTCTCCATGCGAGCAACCTTCACAAAAACAAGCAATAACGGTTGCACTCAGGGAGTGCCGATAGAAGTGAAAACTCACCTCAACATGTTACCGACGCCCGGTAACACGATTCATACGTTTAGCGGAGGTATTCTATTTATTTATTATAAATTATTATCATTCTCAAATAATATCACACTTTTTCATTGACATGTTTATTTACATACTGCCATGACAACGTCAAATTATTTGAACATAGGTAAAGAGTCTTGAAAAGGAGTCCGCAACATAAATGTCAAATAACATTCGAGTTTTTCTTTATTGATTTAAATGCCATTTAAATTATAAGTGGCCACCTTACGGTCACGTGATCGCCTTACGCCCCTTACGGTCACGTGATCGCCTTACGCTGTCTCGAGTTTATCAATTTTTCCCCACCTCAAAAAGTGCCCAGCGCCGCTAAAGAAGTTTTCACTTCAATAATTTTGTTAAATATTCGTCATTAAAGGCCTGTGAACACCGGGTGCGTGTGCGTAGATGTGCATCACATGTGCACGTTGTAATATACAGATCCTTGTGTGCCGTGGACGCGCGCGGCTCAAATATTTTGTGCACATCCACGTGCACGTCTACGCATACGCAGCCGGTGTGCTCTGACCTTAAAACGAGCATTTATTGCCGGTTGTTTAAATAATTTAGGGTAGAGGTGGTCAAATTATGGACGGAAGGGCTTTCGCTCGACCTTTCTATGTAGATGAAGAATAATTTGGTGGTCTTTGGTCTTAAACACATTCTATGTATTATAGCTACCTACTTACATACAATCCGATTATGACTAAGGAAGCCGATGGCAGATGAAAAAAAAACGAAAAACCATAAAATTAAATAACACTTACTTTCTAATCCAATAACAACATGAGATAGCTCCGGTAAGTCAGATCCAGGGTAGAGTGGTATTTCACATTCCTCCTGTAAGCAAAACAACATAATGTGTGTTATTGTTATTTATTTTATAGAAACTAGTAGCTTTAGTATGTAGTAATGTAGTTACCTGTTGGAGGAGAGCAGTATTATTTCTTACTGTTTATTTTTCTGTATGCTAATATTGCTAATGATGACTAAGAATACTTAGAATATACGTAAACTTATGTATTTCCGACCAAAACTTTTATATGCCTTCCCCAAATGGACTTTACATATTTACATACCTGTTCCATACCGCCAGTATACTGAGCCACGGACTTGTCGACTAGTGGCGTGAACGTGGCGCTGTCCTCGCCATGCCACGTGGGCTTCATGTCCACAAAATACTTCTGTACAAACTCCACGAACGGCTCATGGTCCACCTACAAATATTATAAGTAAAAACGTTAACACGTTCACTGCATTATGGGATCGTAACATCCCATGCAAAGTATGCTTAATCAAGTTTTAAATTGCAGCAGCAAAGGTCTTAAGAAAGGCAATCCCTATCCTGTTTTGATATTAGCCCTAAACGTTGAAGGTCGTGAATTGAAGCCTCCTCGAGCCTAAGGTATGCCTCCTGTGTCCCTTTGTTAATTTGCCAATAAGGGTTAGTTTAGTTTGCTAAGAAATTTGGACTAAGCGAGAATGAGACATTGGTTTTTTATATAATATTATAATTATAATTAATATAATAATGGAAAAGTTTCTGATAATTTTATTAGAAATGTATTACTCACGCCAACAGCCGCAACTACCATCCGATTGGGCGTGTAGTGGTTCTTCAAATAATTCAGTATAATTCCACGGTCTATTTTGTTTACATTCTCCTTGGGGCAAATCTTTGGGAGACCAAGTGTGTTGCCCTTATATGCGGCCTACAAAGAAACATCCGTTATAAATAATTATATACTAAGTAACATTTAGAAATTTAATAACATTCAAATCATGTACAAAATAATTAACAATAAAATATGATACAACTGTTAACTGATTTGCCAGGGATTAATATAACAGAGTTAACGATTATAGTTAATTCTAAGTATCCCAGATATATATCCTATTAATAAAACTTTACTGGCTCAATTTGTTAATTTATGTTTTATCCCTTTCTTACTAGAGATGCTCCAAATAGTGGTTTTGGCCGAATACCGAATATTCGGCCACTCTCTCAGTCGAATAACGAATATTCGGCGACCGAATATTCGGCATGAGATGCGAATATTGTGAGTCACAATTATTATGAAAATTGTTCGCCAACAAAGCACAACGTTTGCTAAGATATATTTTTTGTAAAACCGAACTAATGAATGTAGTTAGAGTCAATCAAATCGGCCCATGATAAAAATAAAATATTTCATAATCAACAAATGCTTAAAAAAAGGTCTTCCTATTTAACTACTTTCCAATAATACATTTTAAATATTAAATATACCAAATTTTTGGTATTTTTTTTGTGTAATTTTTCTTTTTAGGTAGGGACAACAACAGATATTCGGTATTCGGCAGAATAGTAGGCAACATTGCCGAATACCGAATAGTTGCCGAATATTCGTGGTATCTCTATTTCTTACAATACATAAGTCAAAATTACAGATTAAGACAGACAATTAATAGAACTATACTAACTGAGGTTTGTTCCGCGTTTATGAATAACACCATTAATGTTGTGCTTATAAAAATAGAAAGCCAGTGACTAACCGAATGTATCATGTCCATAAGTATAGTTTCTTGCTCCGGCCTCATAGCAAGAGTTTCCAATTCAAATGCTACTGCTTGTCTGGCAGCTTCTATCTCTTCAGCAGACAGCCGTGGCCTTAATGTCACCTCTGCTAACACCTTCAATCATACAAACATCACAATGGAATAAGATGCCAGAAAACACTGTACTGCCAACATAAGCCACATATTTATCCGGTGGCTAACATTTAAGTTATACTCAAAACATTAAACAGGTCAATCAACTATTTCTTGTTGTTATTCTGTCCCATCAGCGAGGAGACAATAGTAGCATAGATTGTTGGAAGAATTGCTGTACCATGTTCTACTAACATGCTCAGTAGATGTCCCATTATGGAAAGGCCTTATAACCACCATAAAATGAAAGTTTGGTTCATCTAAATATGAAAAGCCTAAAATTTTAAGAGTGACTCAGGAGACCGTAACCATAGCAACGTGTGACAAGAAAAAGTTGATTAACCCAAACACAAAAGTTTTTAATAAAGAAACAGTGTCAATAGGATTCTCAGATATAATTAGCTTTCTAGTATATAAATGTATTACTTGTGTAACAGCCTCAAGACCTCTAGAATCAGCGCTGGTTGCATATACTGTAGTGTCACGAGACCCTTGGCAGTCACAAATGCCGCCATGCCTCTCTAACTCTCGCAGCATCACATCACGGGTTGCGAATTTATGTGTTGCCTAGAAAATAACCTTCTTTAAGACACTTGTAAATTTGATACCAAATAACAAATTTATTATTAAATAGTTTGTCATAGGCGTAAGAAACCAATGTGTTTACACTTACACCAAAACTTAACTTTTCCAGAAAGTGACAAATGCCATTTGGGTAAGCAACTTCATATCGTGGGCCGGAGTCAATAACCACTGCAAAATGAAATATACCATTATAATACATTACGATTTACGATCAGAGCAAATAGTAATTAGCTTTCTCATTGCGAGCTTCAACTTACCACCCGCAGTACAAAACTGGCCAAACTTTTTCTCTGATGCAACTCTAAGTCCATTGCTGAGGGTGGTGACCTCAGTTACACAGTCCTCTGCTTTTCCGGTGGAATACATCACAGGTGGGAGGTTTGGCATAGGATCCGACAGTGGTGGCAGTGGTGTAACACTGCCCTTAGCCAGGGCCTGAGCTGATTTGTCCACATCTTGACTAAAACTTCTTACACCAGATTTGAAAAGCCTGAAATGTGATATTGAAATGAAATGTTAATGTACTGAACAATTCATAACCTCCATAGTCACATTGGGTACCTAGATGATGTATAGACAATAGCAGGAGTGAAGTGAGTGTCTCTTGGAAGCAGATGAAAGAACCTATACCCAACAATAGTTATACTTCGTTTTTTTTAGCATTAGAAATAAGGTAAACAATCTTGATGTGTCTTTTTCAATGAAAAACACATTTTAAAAATAAGTTACGGTAAATATGTAACAATTATGAATCTAATACGATCTTTTATAGTATTCTGCTTTCATAAGTAATAGTTATTGATTTTTAAAAAGTGTTTTTCAATTAAAAGACATGTCAAAATCGCTTACCTTCTTTCAAGTTCTTTCTAATGCTAAAAAAAACGAACTATAATTAGAGAAATTTTAAAATACAATTTGAAATGTAGCTTAGAAAATATAGAATAATGGGCTTATTATTTTACATGAGGTAAGGCAACACAACACATACTAAATGTAAGGTAAAGAACATTTTTTATTTCACAAAGCAGGTACTCTTATATTTTTGTTAAACTCGCCAGCCAGGGCGAAGATTATTTTAGAGTCAAAAATAAAGAATGCTACTGTTAAAATGTAGAAAGTTTTTTGTCATTAAAATAAAACAATTCAATTGAAAATAATTTGTAACATAACCTACTTATGAGTTAATTTTTCGCATTGCGTTAATAAAAATATGGAAGCTAAATTTTAATCAATCCAACCAGTGGAAGTGTCCTATCAATTTGGAAGTTTTTATTACCTAGTGACATTTTAAATTAATATAGAAGAATGTAATATTTACGATATAACATGGTACCTATTAGACTAAAGATTAAACAATATAGGTTGTGTACATAGGCATCAAAATGCTAAAAGAAAATAAGTAAATAACAAAGTAAATTTTGTGACTCTATACTTTTTGTAGTTTTAACTAGCATACCAAATTAGAAAATAAGTAGACCTATATGTATTATCAAGCTAAAATGTAGGTACACAAATGAGACAGAACAAATATGATGCAATATACTGGATTAAATATAAAGAAATACTCGTACACACGTAATAAATTATAAAATTTTATTGCATAAAATAATAAAAGAAATAATCGCTTCTTGTAGTTACTTATAGAAAACATCTTACTTACCCATTTTTCATAGAAAATAACCTAGAAACAAGAACTTTAACTTCGGCTACATGTGACATGTTTCGAGAACCTTATTGGATGTATTTGCTCGAGTGTTCACAACAAAACTCAATTACATTCAAATATAATCCGGCTTTAACAAAAATATATATAATTCAAAGACGTTTCGAGCTTTCAACATCGCCTTATCATTTTTTTGACAGTTCTAATAAGTTCTCTGAAAAAAAATTGACGCTACCGAACCACAGACAATATAAAATTTGTATTTTTTAAAGCAGCAACACTTTACAATTTGCCACACCATTTCCGGTTACTGAAAAAAAAGTAACCAAAGACAATAAGGCCGAGTATACATGAACAGCTGTTCGCTGTACGTCCGCGATAAGGACGGAGTGAAAGCGAGAGAGAGAAAGCTGATTGGACCGGTTGCGATCTGGTACGCCAGGCTGTTAGAGTCTGTGCGGAAAGAGAAGAGTCGTGGAATGTATTGGGCCCCATACATTCCACGACTCTTCTCTTTCCGGACTCTATCACTATTATGCCATTTATAGCCTGACCAGTAATATATGATAATTGTCAAGAGGGCGCTGTTATTCTCATGTATAGGGTGACAATTCAGTGTAGTATGAAAAAATTAGTTCCAGTGAAATTCCGCAACATGGCGCACCCTCAATAGATCCTGGTTCACCTATATGCCGCACCAATGATTACTCATAGATATAGTATTACTCATAGATATACTTTCCGATGGTGTCACAGGCGCGTTGCTGACTGTTTCATTATTACGAGGATATTTTAGACATCAGAAAGGTAGTGCTATTTTTTTTACCTCTTTTTAACATTGTTTAGTGCCAGTACACTTACTTTACTCTTTGGCCAGTACTCACATGCACTTTTATTTTTTTTAATATTTCGGGGATCTCGGAAACTGCTCTAACGATTTCGATGAAATTTGCTATATGTGAGTTTTCGGGGGCGAAAAATCTATCTAGCTAGGTCTTATCTCTGGGAAAACGCTTATTTTTGAGTTTATATATGTTTTCCGAACAAAGCTCGGTCTCCCAGATATTATGAATTAATGTTTGCGCAATTTTGTGGCCAGATTCATGGAAAAAAGTCCAACTAGGTTTTATGAAAAAATTGTCGAGCAATGAGTATGCCTGCAAAAGGGATGGGTATACTAATACTACCTCCACAATATCCACCGCTGGCAACTAGAAACCCCTCACGACTCGAGGAAAGAGTCAGGCAGTTACATATTCAACGGCCCAACCATAGAACCGGTTGAGCTGCCGCCCATTTATTTTGAATGAGACGAATTAGAGATCGCAGTCTGCCTGTTTTACAGGTGAAGCGCCGTTGACACTTAATAGTAGATTGTGTCACAAGGGAGCAAAATTACACATTTACATTGAATCCTAAACGTAGTGAGGGATTCAAGTGTTAACGCCCAAGGTGGAAATAATTTTGCTTCCCATGTGACACATACTGCTTTTGACATCACCTAAGGAGGAAATTATTGGAAATTAAACTTTCGTGAGACATATTTTAAACTGTTTAGACGACAACGGTTAACGGAAATTATTGTTTATTGTAGTTAGTAGTTTTAAGATCATATTGTATGCTGGAAAGTCTCGAAACGGGATAATAAAAACTTTCTACGAACATTATTTTAATACATAAACCATTGAAATACGAAAAGGAACAAATGTAGTGATTATATTCTCTTTGGCATACCTATTCTTAGTAGTATGCGTTAGACTTCAACGCAGATCTGCCTGCCTCTAGTCTGTAGGGTTGATAATAAATAGGAAAAGAAAAAAAAAGTTTTAGAAATATGATTTAATTTTTTGCATAAGTATGTGGTAGCCGTGTGTCTTAACTCTTAACAGTTTCAACTTGGGTATTTTAGCGCATGCATTACATACCTATTACAGCCTATTACAAAACCTAAGTTGCATTGGTTAACAGTACCTACCTATATATTTAACAAAAGTAGTATAGTGTATGAGAACTACCGGAGAAAAGGCAAGACAACCACGCACATGATCCTAAATTGTAATCGTATTTGTTAATGTATGTTTGCCTCGACTATTATCCTTTAGGACATCGCACGACTTTATTGTAGCGTGCAGCAGTGCAGTAGCGAATATTTGCTATTTAACACCCCTCCTACTTTTCTTTACTTTGGCGTCAATTTAGCAGTGACGCATAAAGTTAATCAAACGATAAAACGGCCCCTAGCTGTATCGCTGCAAAAAGTCGCCGTGTGCTATAGTTCTTAGGCCCGAGATACACTTGTAAGTTTTATTTACGCAAGTAGGAACAAAGCTATTTGTTATAACGATATTAATCTCTCATTCTGTAGTATAGCTGTGTCCCTATTTACGTAAATAAAACTTACAAGTGTATTTTAGGCCTTAGGTACTAATGCAAAATAACGTTGACTAAAACGCTTGGGAATGGCTTTTTATTTTGAAGACTGTTATAAAGAATTTAAGTTTCTTAGACTTTCTACGCACGCATTGCTCGTTTTACTGGTTCTGTAATAATATTAAGTTTAGTGCGTAGTGCTACAAAATTCTTTAATATAGTCATGTCATAATATTCAACATAATCAGGAGATTGCGTATTATAATTTCATATCATAACTAATTGATCATTAATATAATTAGAAATAAAATAAAAACAAAAACATTCAACACCAAAATCCATAATTGCAATGCAGGCCAATACAATCATTTTTATTTGCCTGATACCAAAATACAAAATCATATTTAATACTTATACTTTCACTGGTAATTAACACTTCTACTAAGTCTCATTTTAAAAAGCCTTTGTCACACTGTACTTATAAAACTTTCATCAGATTTCGATTATTCGAGTGTCATCTCATCTTTGTGAGTGATTTGATCTAATGAATGATGAGTGGACTAAATTTGGCACACATTTCCGTGCGAGACGCTCTCGACTCTTCCATGTTGTTTGCGTCGAACTACCACTGCAGTGATCCCTAACTATCATCTAATATAAGCTACCTTACTTCTGAAGCAAACTATTTATTCAGCAAGCTACACTCTTAATTATTATATTTTATGCACACTAAAAAGAAATAAATCAAATAGAGTCATTTCATAAAATAAATCATTGTTTCATAAATATTATTTATATTAAAATTTATATAAATCTAGGTATATATTTTTCATTTGTTTAAACTGAAATGGTATCAATCATACATTAGAAAAAGAATACAGTGAGCCAACAGTAGCCAATATTTCCCTATTCAATATAATAGCTCCAGCACATTCCGAATAATACAAAAGTATTCAATTTTTAAATAATCTATAACTTCTTTTTATTTTATACAAAAACCAATTAAACACACAAGTAAATGATTGACAAGCTGTCGGTTCACCATAGTTTGTGTAATGACGTTCACACACAGTTTTAACCTTTCCTGTACGAAAAACTCTTCATTTAAATTTTAATATGTCGTATTTAACATACTGGAGCTGTCTATAATGTCTGGAAAACTCCAATAATGAAAACCAGTTCCATTCCGTTTCACCGGCAGCATAATAGACTGCAGGACACATCCAGTGTGATAAATACTTACATTAGTTATCTAAAACGACAATAAAGATTGCGAATGTCATTATATAAACCAGCCCAGTCATACGTTAAATGCTACCAAATGTTATCAGACTTTTATTCATGAATTACCATCCATTCTTCCACGCGCTATCTAGCCTTCATTTGGTTATATTTGTTTAAATATTATTTTAGAAATAATTAGCATACAATATATTTTTTTATATTAAGGGTTGTAACGCCACATGTGTTTTTTCTTTGTTCATCACGCCGTACTTCGTCACTATAGGTACTAGTGCAATAGTTCATAGTTAATTTCATTTTACGTATAATAAATTAATCTAATTACAAATTGGAGTGAAAACAATGACGTAAGCATTTGGCATTGTTATCTTGAAATTATCACGCAAAAAGAGTCTTTTAAACCCACTGAGCAAGGCCTTATCCAAATATGGTTCAACCACTTAACATGTTAAAGCACCTTTGGCGAATAAAGTAGGCCCTAAGAGGCAAGCAAAGCCCCTCTAATATTTTCTGACATAGACGGATATATGCTAACATCCACCAACAATGTTATTAAATCCTTGGACTAAAACGCGTGCTTACATTACATTAAGGCTAGGTCATGGGCTATCTAATCTATACGCATGGGTTTGATTATACGACAGGTGTGTTTCAGCCCAAGGCGCTTGGCCATGTTATACTATCACTGTCGGAGAATGACGTGGCTAGGAACTAGTTGTAGCAGTGTGGACGCATGTCTGCATTTCCGGCAATAGAGGCCTTAACAATAGCGGCGCGTTTTGCGACGATAACAATTTATGGAAAGTTTGTATTTCTCGTCACCAAAAATCTTCATAAAATACAAGCTAATACTAATAGTGATTTTGTATGAAAAATCACTAATAATATTAGCTTGTACATATTTTATTATGCAATAGGCTCCAGGAGGTGATACGGGGCATAATTCAAATGCTAGGTCAAAACATAGCACCACACCACAAGATGCAAATATAGCGTGTTGTACTTTATTATGCATCTAATTTTAACCGGCGTACGAACGCTTTTTCTTCGAGTTAAGAAGGTTAGGTATAATTTATTTAGGCTCACAAATTTCTTGTCATATTATGTTATTAAAGAGTATGCCCAAGGTTTTACATCTGTTTGGAAAAAGATATGATATGCACATGTACAGACTGCAACAGCCGAAAAATAATTAGAATGTATCTTGAAGAGACCTGATATGTACGTTGTTCGTGTATCAATTTATTAAGGACATGGGGCTCTTTAACACTAAACGAGTATGTGCGGTGCGTATGTACAGTCACGAGCAGAGCTATGTTCCCGAGCGACGTGCTTCAACTAATGTGCACTAGGGGCACTAGGTCTTATTCTCTTGACAATACAGTCGGATGCGTATCTCCGTCTACCTAGTTACTTTTGCAGGTGACTGTATTAATTCTTATGTCCCAATGCCTTAAATTAAAAACGGACAGAATTATTCGGACTTCATTATATCACATCAGTAGCAGTTATATATCTTTCAAAAATTATATACCCATATAATTATAATAAAGCCAGAAAACTTTATTTTGATACCAACATTCAACGTTAAAAATTTATATTGTATTAGAAGTAACTTTGGTATTGGTGTTATGAATTATTATTTTCAGCATATAGGGCTCCGCAGTGGTTATCAAGGCTTTAAACGCGAAGCCCGGGCAGAGCTGCTGCTCGAAGTCTATTCCCGCTAGTTTTATTGTTGTAACTACATCCATTTGTTTTCCTATAAGTACTAACAATAATTAGCGGGACCATTCTTTGCAGAAGTCACAGACAAGACATCCTCTAGACTGAGCATAGTAACGCCACCCCCTCTGCCCTTTGCCACTTAGTTACGTTACGGTAGTTTTACTCCATCTTCGAGTCAATCCCGTGCCGTGATTGGTCCGTGTCTTTGAACGGACCAATCACGGCACGGGATTCGCTCACCTCGTCCCCCCGCACCCCCGTATTTTTGGCAGCATCGGTTTCATGAAATAATTGCTCTAAACTCAGTCTAGAGGATTCCTAGTCTATGGCAGAAGTAAACACTACATTCTACAGAGTACTGATGAGTTTGATAGACCACGCAGTATCAGTAGACCTAGACCCAACTTGCAAATGCCTGCATCGATATGCGTGATTATCCCGCGATTGAATTTTTTTCTGGCACCTTTTAGCAATATTCATGTTTTTATAAGTGTAAATATCTAAAAATTTTAAAGGCTGTCAGTTCTATAAATGCCTAATATTGCCTTGCATACAGCGCTTATATTATACGCGGGGCTAGTCCGAACGGGCCCACGACGATAAATACGGTAAATATCAAACATGGCAAAATTAACAAAGTAATCAGTGATTTAGGATTAAAATGGATTCACATTTGTCACCAATAGTTCTTTTGCATTCTCTAAATACCACCAAGATGTGAATAAGATAGATAGAAAGATCGATTGATATCAACCCCAACAAGCAAATGCGAAGATTTTTAAAACATTAAAGGTAGCTCGTATGACATCGTTGATTCATTGCGAGGTATTTACCACAGTGACTGATGCGCTAGTGAGTTTATATTTTCAACCGACGTCATACAACAAATAATTTAGGATGTGACACGTGACACGGCTGCTTTGGCCGTCACATATTGACGATTTAATGGCAAACAGATCACATTCGTGGACATTTTCATTTGAACTTATAGTTAAAAGTCCGTCTTATATTATCGATGTATTGTGACGACTTAAGGTACACGACTAAATGAAAACGCCTCGTTAACCTTACTACAATGTGACAACCTTACTTCTACGTGTGTTGGTAAAGGGCAGTCACAGAGCAAGGACAATTTTGTACACTGCTCAATAGATGTCTTGCTGTCTATGTTCTTCGCGCGCAAATGTGCAATATATGAGTGAGCGAGTAATGCAGAGGTACGTATGTAAATGTATAAAAACATGTGCTTAAGCTTTGGATTCCTCCGAAAACGGTGCCGTCATATTACGGCCGCTATATAGCGTTGACTGACGTCACTAGAACGTTGTCTATGTAAACAAGATGGCGCAGTTTCCTAGACAGCGTTACGTTACGTTGACTGTCAACGTAACGTAAGATGACGGCCGTCATGACGGTGTCGATAGTTTCGTGAACGTTTTATTAGATAGCGGTGACGCCATTTTGAATAAATGACACGAAATTTGAATAAATGATTCCGTACTACGATTATTTTCCTCTTCTGATGATATTTCATCCTCCAAGTAAATTATAGATGATCAAGCAAATCTTGTCAGTAGGAAAAGGCGCGAAATTCAAATTTTCTATGGGACGTTATCCCATCACGCCTACATTTTTCAAATTTGCCGCTTTGACCTTGGTGGATGACGGTGTGTTATGACGCCGTGGTACTTTCCACATGTCGCCACCGTAAAGACGGCCGTCTTTTGCGGCCGCTATATGACGGCCGTCATATGACGGCACCGTTTTCGGAGGAATCCAAAGCTTTAGCAATGCCAGAAAACATATGCCGTCGTGTCAGCTACTCTACTTAATAAATGGCTGTTCTTTTGCACATTTACAAGTTGAATTGTAAGGCGGTAAGTATTTTGCCGTTTGACATTTACGTTATGATCGCCGTGAGGCTCGGAGGCCGGGACTGCACTACAGCTACAGGGAGCGAGGGGCGCGCGCGCGCGGTGCGGCGCCGGCGCCGCGCTATGACGAGTCCACGTCCTGCCACAGCCCCGAGTCGCAGTTCCCGTCGTAGTCCTCCTGTAACATAACACAATATTACTACATAAGTAGAATAATATTTTAGAACGTCTTCTCTGCCTGACTAAGCAATTTAACATAAAACTACTAAATATAGAATCGAAAATTCCACCAAAAATGTTATGTAATTAACCGGGACATTCATTTTAATAAGTGCAAGTAAACCCTGACGGTTTTTGATTGCCCCGCGTTTGGAGCACACAGTTAGTTAGTGTTAGTGGTTCTGGGCATTTTCCGCAAATCGACAACCATTGTGCCTATTTTGCGTGAAAACGAGGTGGCGCTACTCTAACCACCCCAGCTCCTCCATGAAACCTAGCAGTCTTTTCAGGTTGCTGACTGCCTCTTTTAGTGTGCTCGGAGTCCCTAGGTATTTGTTCCTGTATGTTTTTACCTGTTTGCAGTCTAGGAGTATGTGTTTTGTTGTTTCCTCTTCTTCCATGCACGCTCTGCACATGGAGCACACAGTATTTCACGCCCAACTTAGAGGTCGGTTACACCAAACAGTCTGTCACCGTTCAAACTATAATATCCGACCGAGATCGGACTATTTGACGAAACCGAACGTTTTGCGCTCGTTTCGACTAAAACATGATTTTTATACTGCAACCTGCCTAAACCAAAACTTCAGTCGGACGCTCGTTAAAACTTCCGCTAAATTGTATGGCTCTGAAGCTTTGGATTCCTCCGAAAACGGTGCCGTAATATGACGGCCGCTATATAGCGTTGAATGACGTCACTAGAACGTTGTCTATGTAAACAAGATGGCGCGGTTTCCTAGACGGCGTTGATTGTCAGTGTAACGTAAAAAAGCGGTGCCGTCATTTGGAAGACGGCCGTCATGACGGTGTCGATAGTTTCGTGAACGTTTTATTAGATAGCGGTGACGCCATTTTGAATAAATGACACGAAATTTGAATAAATGATTCCGTACTACGATTATTTTCCTCTTCTGATGATATTTCATCCTCCAAGTAAATTATAGATGGTCAAGCAAATCTTGTCAGTAGAAAAAGGCGCGTAATTCAAATGTTCTATGGGAAGTTATCCGTTCGCGCCTACATTTTTCAAATTTGCCGCTTTGACTTTGGTGGCTGACGGTGTGTTATGACGCCGTGGTACTTTCCACATGTCGTCACCGTAAAGACGGCCGTCATATTACGGCACCGTTTTCGGAGGAATCCAAAGCTTTATATCGCAATTCCCAAGCTTCACTGACCGACATCCACGCGTGGTCGAGTACGTCCTCGGCCGCGAAGCGCAGCTCCGGCTGCGGGCGCAGCATGTTGGCCACCAGGTCGATGGCGCCGGCCGACACGTGCCTCCACGGCAGCGCGGGGAACTCCAGCCGCCCGGACAGGATCGCGTCGAACAGCCGCTCCTGGTCGCCGTTGGGGGACGAGAACGGAGGGAAGCCGCACAACAGGATGTATAGGATCACGCCCGCCGCCCATACGTCGATCTAAACAACAAAAACTTGCATAAACCGGGACGGGTTTAACATCCTGTAGTGTGCACGCACACTCTCTCACATGTACCCTATATATACCCTAGCATAAGTATCATAGATCAGAATAAACCTATACTCCAGAGATAGTGTTTGTCTTTACGTCCCACACCACATGGCGATCCTGGCAGGATCGCCATGTGGTGTGGGACGTTAATTAAGACAACCAATCGGTTATAAGTATGTCTTTATTCTGGATAATGTTCCTAAGTGCTAGCGTATATATAATAATAAGGCTACGTAAGAGTGTGCGTGGCTTAGCGCACACTACAATCCGATCGATTATCATAAAACACAATATTTCGACGCAACATTTTCTTCTTCAAAACAAACGTCTTCATCTTCTTCAAACATTTTCTATTTTGGGGAAATGTTCCAGTAGTCGCAATACGCGGAAATTTATTATCACTACATAATATAAAACAAAGTTGTTTGCCGCTGTCTGTGTGTCTGTATGTATGCTTAGATCTTTAAAACTACGCAACGGATTTTGAAAGAGTGATTCAGGAGGAAGGTTTATGTATAATTTGTTAACCCGTGCGAAGCCAGGGCGGGTCGCTAGTAATTAATAAAACAAATATATCCAATAATTTGTCTTCCATGGTTCAGGATGAGAATACGAGATAACTTAATAACATTTTGTTAATGATATTTACAAACAAACGGCAATACATTAAGACTCGAATTTTAACGTTGTTTTGTATTAGCGTTCATAAATCATAATACAAGCGTTTTTCCTCGATTTCGTTTTTATTAGTCGAATATATGTCTGTAAGGCATTGAACTCTGTCTTACCTTTAAGCCGTAGCCAGTTTGCAAGAGGATCTCAGGTGCGACGTATGTGGGGGTCCCGCAGATGGCGCGCAGTGGCCCCATGACCTCGACGGCTAGACCAAAGTCTGCAAGCTTTAAGCCTCGTATGGTGCCGTCTGGGGCTATCTCCACCTAAAAAATATCAACACACGTTACTGGCTGTGCAAAGTGATTGGTAGCGGAACTCGGATCGTTTCCAGCATATCCATGAAATACTGTCTATTATTAGATATTCATCAAGTAACCAAAAAGTTGGGCCATATGATTAAGGGACTTAAAAGGTTGATAATCAAAACGTTGCGTCTGGGAAGCAAAGAAGATTTACGCCTTATTAAAGACAAAATGAGTTAAAAACAATTAACACACTGCTTGTATAGAAAACGACAAAACGTCATGATCATGATAATACCGGTCAAACACAAATGCTCTCTTGGGCCAATGACAAAAGAGTGTTAAATATGAAGAATTTCTTCTTCAGTCTTAAAAAGATCAAAAACAGCATACTTGGGCGTTTTTTTTGTTGTCCCCTACACTTTTTTTTCAAATTAGGGATTTTTTATGTTATTTCTACTCGGAATCACGAGCTCTTTCTATCCTAATAGGAGAAAAAAAGTTTCCTAAGGTTTTTATTTCCCTTCCGTCACCATTTTTCATAGACTTTGTATGGCGGTCGCGAAATGGAAAGATCGAAAAATGTATGGAAATTTTGGGACACTTTTTTTTCTCCTATTAGGATAGAAAGAGCTCGTGATTCTGAGTAGAAATAACATAAAAATCCCAAATTTGAAAAAAAAGTGTAGGGGACAAAAAAAAAAACGCCCACTTACCAATAGGTTTTCAGGTTTAATGTCGCGATGTACGATGGAGAGCGAATGTATGTACGCTATGGCGGATGTTAGGTGGCTGATCAGCAAGCGGGCCTGCGCTTCCGAGAACACACCGGAGGCGGTGATGTTGTCAAATAAGTCGCCACCTGAAAATACCACATTATAAACAGGTGCGTCCAGAAAGCCCAGACTTGGGTAGCGCGCCATTAACTAAGAAAGGACATTTTGTATTGCAATGTGCAACAGGCGTGCAGAGCACGAGCGTGTCGCAAAAGGCGCATTCACCAGATCTGGACACACCACAAGTATTTCATTATGTGTAAACTCAGTAGCAGAAGTACCTAAGCGAATGAGGAGTTCAAAATGAACTTTGCATGATTTTATAGGCAACTCCCAAAACTCTTATCGATGTCGTGCCTACAGTAAAATTACGTCTAATTACCTCTGCGTGCCACTTAACATCTGTCATGTATCTGGTCACTAGTTTAGAATATTATGGTAAAATCATAAACACCAGGGTCTTAAAGGTTTTTGAAATTTGCTATTTGAAAGTGCTAAAATACAAGTGTTTAAAAAAAAAAGAGCGTGTGAAGGTATTTCGACACCTCGCTCGCTTGGCCACTTCTGCTGCTGACTTTACTACTGCAATCGTTGATCCGAAATAGAGATGGTCGATATTATAATTTTTTGGAAAGCCCTCTTAAAGCTCAATAAGTATAAATATTTGTGAAGAAAATATTACCAGTTGTATCAAACAAAATATTTAAAATAAAATAGTGTGACATTGACACCGACCGCTAACAAGCTCCAGTACGAGGAAAAGCCATTCCGGCGTGTGGAACTCGTCATACAGTGTGACGATACGCGGGTGACACAGCTTTCGCATCACTCGGACCTGAAAACCATCAAGGTTATAATTACATATGAAAATGTAAGTTAAATTGGAGAATTGCGTCCATGACGTAAACGGGTTTTCTCTAGAATTTATTTACAATCACGAAACCAGTAGGTATTTATACATAGACATAGACACATTCGAAGGTAGTCCAGCGGTAATGCATTCGACTTTAAAACCGAAAGTCGCGGTTAAACTTCAGGCCCGTATACAAATGAGTTAATGAAACTTAGTACGAAAATGGCACCAAATATCATTCATCAGTCGCTTTTCGGTGAAGGAAAATATAATAAATTGGACTTTATGATAACATTCTAACACGAATAGGGATATATAATACAGGAAGTACCAACATGACATTCTAAAGTTTGACAAGCCATTTCCGTTAGAAGCAAAAGGCGGCAAATTAAAAAACATGTAGGCGCGAAGAGGGGTTGTCATCCCATGGAAAATTTGAATTTCGCGCCTTTTTCTACTGAGTGGTTCTACCAGAGTATATTTGTAAACTTACCTCTGCTGCTACATAATGCTCTTTGCCCTTGCATTTTAGCTTGTCTATTACTTTCAGAGCATACTTTTGGCCAGTCGTTTTGTTATTGCAAATGCGCACCACTGCGAAATTGCCTTCGCCTGTAACAAAACAAAACGCTTAAGGAAACGTTAAAAAACGAACGGTTTATTTACAAAACTAGAGGCCTTTTAGTCCACTCGTAGTAGAAGCTAAAGATTCCAGAAAACCAAATTATTTGATATTATTATTAACCGTTAAAAAGTTACGAAGCGAGTTGATCAGCTTGGAGTCAATATACTCAGAAGAATTTGACTAGGTAATTTGTGTTTCGAATCGTATTTAGTTTGAAATAAAGATAGGTAATTTAATAAGTAAAGGAGCACTTTTTTAGAAAAAAATATTTGCACTTTCCATTCATGATAATTACTCTTCGCGACGTCTGTGACGAGCAACTTAAGCTTTTGTTGTAGACTCCCTTCGGTGAACTTTCGAAAGCATTATTAAGTATGTATCATAAATCATAACAATCTTTAATAGCAACAAATAGATAAATATACCAATGGAGACTACTTTGATCGATGAATTATAGATTGACAATCAGAATAAAAATATAATTATTATATTATATATTTTCCTGTGGTGTCCTATTAGTCGACTGGGCACCACAGATCACCCGAGGCAGAGGCAGACCAAAAATGAGATGGCGAAGCGACCTGGACTCATTCTGTGGCGACTGGCGGGAACATGCACAAAGCCGTGACGAGTGGCGAAAGACAGGGGAGGCCTTTGCCCAGCAGTGGGACACAATATAGATAGGTTATTAAAATATATATATATATTTTCCTGTTATTCTCAATTTTGTTTTAAAGAAGGATAATCAATTTCAAAAACTGGATTTGCAGACAAAATAAATGAACAATTCTAAAAGTAACTAGTGAGGAGTGACGTGACACTAATAAACTTACTAGTTCGCTCGATATAAAATGGAAACCAAAAAGCCATTGCACGTTAGTATTTATTTATTTATTATTATTTATTTTAACTTATTTTGTAACAAGTAGTTGCAAGTAGGTAAACAATAAGATCTGCTATTTAAAAATGATTTCTTACGAATATTCTAAGGTTGGAATTCATAATTTGCCATTACATGAAACTCGAGAGCCTTCAATGATTCGTAACAATGTAATCGGATTCTATGCCACGGCCCACGTGTAAATATAAATGTATGGTGCTTATGCAGACGTAGGATTTGACGCGCTGGTGAAGCAAATATCATAATACCAGTATTTACGTATTTCGCCTAAAGTCAGGAACAACGATATTAATGTAATGATTTATGGCAACAATAAATAATTTTATAATCGTAATTTATGAACAGAAATTAGAAAAAATATTCATATTGCGGTAATTATGTCGTACATATTTAAATTAGCAAACAAACGAGCACACTCGCGTGCGCGGAGGAGATAGCAGTGTGGTCGGCATGGAACGCTACCCAGCGGCAGTGTTACGGGTTGTGGCTGTGCGCTATATTCCCAAGGCAATATGGTTTTATTATAAGATTTTATTATTTCATGTAGCCTACACATATCCATAAACCCGAACTTTAAGACCGTGAGCACGTTTTATTATAAAATGATGATCAGTTTAACCAATTAAGCGCGTGCCATAATCTTAAAGCTCCCCCCCTCTCCTCTGCATCTACTACAGCTATACAAGCCAGTGGCACTTACCTATGATGTCCCCGATGTTGTACTTGAGCCTTAGAGGCTGCGGCATAAGCGACAGGTCGATGGAGATGGGCGCATCGTCGGGCGTTTCGCCCGTCTCCGCTTTGCAGCTCGCCCCACCGGCCTTCTTTGGCATGCGCGGTGGCGTGCCTCTCCTGTTGGATCAGGTTAGTATATTAAATGCTCAGCTAAATTAACGCTTGAAAGTAATTAAATAATCACTTTTTTCACAATTCGAGGACTACTTGACAGACAAACATGCATGGTCCAAACCAGAAACTAACTAATAAAAAGTAGTAGCAATTAAAAACATTGTATTATGTATAGAGTTATAGGTGACACAGCTCAGGTAAGCAGGAAAGCACATCAAATATTATATGTTGGTAATTAATAATAATCAATCAGATTTATATAATATGTTTTCCCATTTCTTTTAATAACTTTATTTTCTTTTCCTTTTGTAAGAATTTGATATGTTTTCTGAAAGAGCTACGATTTTGTATGATTCCATGTACATATGTATATTTTCTAAATCAAATTTCTATTACACCTTATGTGTATAATTGCATGAATTCTATAGTAATTTAAATTGTATTTTTTCCCTTATTTTCTCGTAATGCATGTTAATTATAAGATGTAATTATTTTTGAAAAGATGTGTCCCGCCGAGTTTGTTGCCGGTCCCATATTGGGATACCCTCCTCCAATTGAGGGGGGATTTAAATCTTCTCGGGGCAGAGGTGTAGGGTTGGAGCCGGTCTACCTAGCTTTATTTGACGTTCATAAGCGCATTGTAATTATGCCTACTTGAATAAACTATCTTTTATCTTTTTTATCTTTACTTTCGAGTTCATATTTATGCAGCAACAACTATACTATGTCTGAACGGAAACGTCAAAGACAATGTGAAGATTTCGATAGAAGTTTGATTTAACGTTATCGATATGTTCTTGAATTCTTTATGCAACATGACCCCTTCGTTTAAGACTGAGTTTAAGATTGACTTTGTACGTTAGGTATTAACAATAGCTGATAATAACAACGATATGGTATCATCTTGTATCATGTTATGTTATGAAGCATTATTTTCACATAGTTCAATATAATTCCTTGTAAAATAAGCACATTTATGATATAGAAAATTCGTATTTTATTATAACAGGTATACAGGTATACAAATATTAAGTGCAAAGGAAATATTATGCATTAAGAGGAGTTAAGTTACCTTGTAGTTCTGGTAATGGGTGTCTTTCTGCATTGTAGCACAGCTTTACTTTCTTCAAATTCGAGTTCAAAGTCTTCCTGATTTACCCTAAAAAGATTTGAAAAAATAAAATTACGTATACAAATAATTGCGAAATCGACTGCATTCTCCCTCCATGAAAACAACTACCTAAACGAATTGTTGAAGTTGGTAAGAAAATCCCTATTAAAAATATTTAAAAATGCGAAAGGTAACTCTCTTTGTAAACTCTTTACGCTTACCGCTCAACCAATTTAAGTTTAATATGGAGATAGTTTGGGGCTCGGGAAAGGCAATATGATAGTTGTTATGAATGATGATCAAGCTGCCTCCATAAGTTAAAAATACATATTATATCATATCAATTAAATACGAAACGTAATTTACGACAAACTCTGTGGCACAACAACCTTGTTAATGCTAGAATTTTTACTCTGAAATTAAGAGTATTTTTAAGCAGCGAAGCATTTTTTTAACTATATAGGTAGGCATTTACATTATCACCCACTGTGCTCAGATTTAAGTACCTGCCGCATTATTGTTCTAATTGTCCAAAGACATTAGGGTTCAGCTCGCAGCGCATTAATATCTAAATAGTTTACTATAAATGCAGAAAGCATTAGTCTTAATAGATTTGCATCAACAGCAAGCTAGGCAATCCTACCTTTCATTTCCGTACGCAAAAAACACGTCTTCGCCTTGAAAAAACTGGTGCAATGCGGTGACGGGAGTTCCGGACTGCGTAAACACTTTCCGAACGCACCCCGTGTCCAGTTTGACGCAGTCGGTGATGGAGGCCAACGCCTGCTCTAGTGTCGGGCTGTTGCGCTTGTTCAGCAACAGTCTGCATACCTGCAGATTTTATATTGCTTAAAAGATTCATTTATTTTTGATTGACTAAGGGGCTGGCTGCGGATCGACCAAGGTGGAGATAACTTCATCAGTTTCATCCATTGACATATATATCTCAGGACTGGCCTTACGGGCAATAAGAATGGAGCATGAATGGGGCCAGTACAGCGGTGTGAAAACGCTGCAACGCCATTGGTTGATGAGTTCGCATCACGCGCGCGCGGTCCCGCGATTGGTCGCAACTAGTTGCGTTAGACTATACGATTGGCTCGAATTCGTCAGTGACACCGCTGAACTAGTACCATTTTAAGTGCACGTAAGGCCAGTCCTGAGATATATATGTCAAAAGTTTCATCACGCTGCATCGACAAGAGCCCAGCTCTTAAATTGAATGATGATGATGAAAATATATGAAATAACTGGATCAATAAGAACAGACGCACATTGAACACCAGGTAGTTATTAAAAAAAAAGTCAAGCCTTCCCACATAACTATACACTTATAAGTCTTACAACTCAAATGGTCAGCTCTACTGCGCTTCGTGTACCCGCGTCTTTGAGACAAAGTTTAGTTTTGCGAGCCGTTGACTATATGAGTTAATTCGCAAGCCATACAAAAAGATACAGATTTTATTGAGATCACTAAGGCGGTCTTCATACTGCAAGCGAATACGCATGCCGCTCCGGTGTACGAGTGGGACATCGCTATGCATACGCACATAGCGCTGTCCCAACGCATAAGGGTGACGATCGCGTTATGTGACAGACAACGACAATGACATGTAAAAATACAGAATAATAATCCGCGCTTCAAAACGACTGTCTTACACATTGTGTAACAGAAAAAAATAACAACAGCATTGTCATGTAAGAACAGAAAACGTAAAGTGCAATCTAAAAAGGCTGCCATATTTCGCTGCAGAATTTAAGGTGTTTCAATCTTGAAAGAGAAGTAGAAATTACTTTTCGAACAACAATTGTATGACTAGATCCAAAAAATGTGACATCACTCAGCGATTAAGCGTATTAAACGCTTGTTCACATACATATATGATATAACTCGCGATGCAAGACACATCCTTTTAGATACTTACATACCTACTTATCTCTACCTTAACCTATGCACCCAGAAAAAAATACAATAACACAAACGATCACTCAGCAATGTATATTAATGAAAATATTGAGACAATAATAAAAGTTGATCCATTTAATCCATTGACACTAATATGTATGTACCTAGTTGGCAATACTAGTTCCGATAGCGATCGATTTCTACAATTCTAACAGAATCGCCACTTCCAAAGCATTAGCATATGGCTAATAAAATGTAAGTAATTAAAATATTTAATTATCTATATAACAGTTTTTTTTATTATCTAAGGTCAATGTGGCTAATTCCATCATAGGGCATTTTCCGTCCACGAGCGTGTATTTCTATGATTTCGAATCGTAGAAAAAAAAACCATCTGCTTTTGATTGCTGGAATAAAAGGAATCGCTGCTTTGTGGATGAAATTATCAATTTTGTCCTTTGTTAGAGAAAAACGCTGGTAGACGGAATAGCCCCTATGACGGAATTAGTCACATTGACCTTACCTATATTCGACTAGCGACCCACCCCGGCTTCGCACGGTTAACAAATTATACATAAACCTTCCTCTTGAATCACTCTATCTATTAAAAAAAATCGCATCAAAATCCGTTGCGTAGTTTTAAAGATCTAAGCATACATACAGACAGACAGGGAAGCGGCTTTGTTTTATACTACATATGTGATAGTGATAACATGTTACTGACTCCTCTAGCCCCTCAAGTACATACCTTGCGTGGCTTTACTCCGTTCCTTATGATGGTTACGATACGTGATCGAATCAAGGTTTCCGAAGGAACCGGACTGATCCGCGCGGTCCCGTTGCTGGCTGCTAGCGCGCCGTTTGCCTGTACAAGAGAAAAAAAAACAACTATAAAAATACGTTTTATACAATTAAAATAACTAAAACTAAAAATTCCTATCAACATTTTGAGCCCTTGGTAGGGTGCCCATCACGCAGGCAGCGGTCCCGCGCTGTATTGCTATCTTGGAGCGAGAAAGCTGCCTGCGCGAGGGTCACCTTTAGCCTCCCTTAGGCGTTTGCTGAGAGCCTTGTGGAGCCCCCGTGCCCCCCTGCCCCACGAGCCTATTGGTATGGATTTGATGCTAACCAATAGCAAAAGCTTGAGTCTTGAGATCAAAGATTCATTAAATGCAACCGAGGCGTTAAATCAGGTACAGTCTGGTACAGGTTTGTATAACTTTCTGGTAGATCAGCTTATTTGTTATAGTGTTGACACTGTTTAATGTTTGACACTTTAGTATTTAGTGTTAGTTTTAGTCCAAGCTTGCATATTTTTACTTCTATAAATATTATTGTTGACATGGATTATAATGTGTACATTATTTATTTTTATGTAAAGATTATGCCCTATATATTATAATGGTTAGTTTATAACTATTCAAATAGAAGATGATTCATAATATTTGGTATTTATGTAAAATGAGCATTGTACGATACAAATAAAATTAAATAAACATAATTAAGGCGTAAAACACGTACGCAAGGTATGCAATGATTCCATTGCATTATGACAATCGCAACGCTGAAATTTGTATGCTTAGAAACATACTTGTAATGCGTTGCGCATATTTCTAAGCATTCAAATTTCCGGGATCAGATTTCTTAATGCATAGCCCCTTTGATACTGCACGGCGTTGTATGGGAACCTTGCACTTTGTGACTATGCGCTGAAACTTGGCACAGTTGATCCTTAGGCGGTCTTGAGTTGATAGAGACCGGGAGACAACGAGAGCCACCTCACATTTAGTGGGGGGGAGGGGGGGAAGTTCGTAATGTATATTCTTATGAGATAATTCTTATGAGAGAATGTATATTCTCATTTTAAGTGAATAATGTATATTCTTATGAGAATAAATGTCTTAAACCATAAACCAGAACATTGTGTGTCATAATTGTTATTTCAGATCAGCATCGTGTACTTCAGTAAATGAGTGCCGTAAATAACAGTATACTAAGAAAGACCGGCAGATAGAACACATCCCACAGACCAAAGCTACATCAGCATTATTAAAAGCCATATAATATCAAGGGGTCCATGTTTGGGGTCAGTTGGCACAAGCTCAAAATCTACCCTGTCCGTCTACTCGGGGTTGCACGAAGGTCAACAACAACTGGGAGCCTATATGGACGTATACTTGCCTGTTGCTGCAGAAGCAGGTTTAGAAATTGTCAGGTGCAAATACTGCAAATGCATAAAACAGTGCCGCGGCTGGTGCTATTGGAAAACCAGGCAGCTTAAATGTTCAGATCATCATCTTCCTCGAGTGGTCCCGGCATTTTGCCACGGCTCATGGGAGCCTGGGGTTCGCTTGGCTTGGATTTTATATCTTGTAATATATAAAATAAATGTACATTGCGTTGTTTCATTAAAAATACTACGCGCCACTTGCACCATCCCACTGACCCAGGGTTAAGCGGTTAAACCGTTAACACAGTGTCAAATTGTACTGCTAACCATGGTAACTCCAGGTTTAACCGGTTAACCCCGGGTTAGTGGGATGATGCAAGTGGCGCTAACAGACCTAAAACAATAATATATTCACCATTCGTGTGTTTAAAACAGTATCTAAACCCTACTTCACGGACGATCATGCATTGAGATCACCCTGACCCACGCTGAATATTATTTTTATCTCCCATGTTTCAACAGATTTATATATGTAATAAACTTTATATTTTTGTAAACTAGATAAATGTATCTTTACGACTATATTTTTTGTTTTGAGATTTCTGGTATACTTTTGAAAAAAAAAGGTTATTATAAAAAAAACAAAAATCCTTCTTTTAGTCCGTTCTACATTATTCATTTTTGTTTGTTAGAAAGTACATTGTTTTTGTTCTAAAAATAGATTCCTCATCCTTAATTTATCCGAAAATGATATACATATCACATGCCTAATACCTATAGCTTAGCTTAGCGGCAGCGTCGAACTTCCCTCTCTCTCAACTCAAGACCAGCTAAGAATCAATTGTGCTAAGTTTCAGCGCATAGTCACAAAGTGCAAGGTGTCGTGCAGTATCAAAGCAGCTAGCATTGCATACGTTGCGTACGTGGGCTAAGTGTGTCCCTAGCTTTAGCCCCGTGTCACCTTTGCCCTATACCCACTTAATGTAATCGGACTATACCCCATTCATTCTCGTCAGTGAGAAGTGCATTACTTATCAGCATGTCTGTGTGCGTGATGTAGGTACTAAAGTTTAGAATGGTTAAACCCTAGATTGGACCCTATAACCAGCCCTGCGTACCAGTTCACCTAAAGGTTTCAAAGTGGTTGGCGAGCTGTGATCAGAAAATAGCTATTTCTATATTAGACCCATTGTTTTTTACTTTTACAAATTTAATGGAATGGAATTTAATAAAGATATTTTTTTTTACCATACCACGGAAACAGCTAAACGAGAAAAAGTAAATAGGTACACAAAACAGAGCAATCAATGGAGTAACGACGCGCTAGCATTATTTGTATAGCACTACAGTCTACAATCAATAAGATAAGATAAAATACGTGAGTCAGCTTTTGCTTTCAGGTGAAGGGCCCATTTTTCATACGGTATTATTTTAGTAGTAGGTAGTAGTAAAACACTTTATTGTACAAAAAGAAACATAAAACATGAAAAAAACACATCATTTGTACAAAGGCGAACTTATCCCTAATCAAGTAATCATGGATCGTAACCGGTTTAAAATATAATGGTTAATACAATAATACTCTTTATTGCAAACGTCAATAAAAGAAAATAATACACAAAATTTTGCAATTTAAGTAAAAGGTAAACTGCAGGCGGTCTTATTTTGATTAGAACCACTATCAAAAGTTTTTTTTGTTCTACCTACATACTTCAGTTTTATAAAATGAATTAAACATTTAGCAACATGCATTGTATTTTTTGGAATATGTCAATCGATTCTACTTCCTGTGAAATTCAATTTTTTCTAATATTAATCCTGCTAACTACTGTAGGTACCGCAAACCCAAAACATCCTAAATGCGAAAATAAATATGACGCGCGCACAGCGAGTAAAGACGAAAACTGTCCGTACAAAAAGCGCGTGGCATGTGACGTCACAGGCCTCGTCACGACTGCTCCAAAAGTATGGAAGAAATCATGACAATTGAAAAGTACTTCAGTTTTTCGTTATTTCTTTATTTTTCTCTCGTTACAATGTTGTGACGTCTAGGTTCCCTTGTATTACAAGGTGATAAATAAAACTCAGTTGGTCAGTCATGTGCTTTGCGCCCGTCTGCACGCCATGACAGTTGACAACAGAATGTCGACTTGCAGGTAGTTCGCATTGCACTTCTATTGTGTAAACGTCACAAATGTTACAAACAAATTTCGTATTTCACATTTTTGCATTAATTCGGTGTTGTTAAACGTGTTTATGTTTAACAAAAAACATAATATAACATTTTTCATGCATGACAATTATGTAGAACACGCCAGCACCGCCTCCTAGACTTTGTGAATCAGGTCTAGCAAACGGTAAGGTAAAAATGGATTGCTCGCGGATTAGCGCGCGCACACTTGAATAAGAAATATAAGAATCGCCAAGCGAGCCAACGAGCCGTGCAATGTGCGTGATCAAAAATGCTGTAATAGCACAGGGCGGACACGCCATACATTAAAAATCATTTGCGTTTATATGTGTGCACGGCACGTCTGTACTGTACACGCGTCATTGTGTATGTATTGTGTGGGTAAGCCGCTTTACTGAGAGCACGTCAGAAGTCCGCCAGATTCATGTCGCGGGGCGAGCACGGGGCGAGGTAATGCGAGTCGGGGCGGGGCGGTGCGTGGCCGTTCTGTATGATAATACTATTACTTATTCTGTGGTAATAGTTTTAACTTATTTGTATATAATTAAAAGGCTCATCAAGTTGACTAAGACCGAAACATGATTTTGCGGGTCCACCTGCTTATAACCAGATACCAAACACCATCAAAATGCCTCTGTCAAATATGTAGATGTTTTCTTTTATTACAAAGTAATAGAATTTCATACCTGTGTTTAAAATTATAAAATACTTCTGGCGTTTTATCGCGTGGGGGGTGTTATGGGGTATGGAATTGCTCCCATTTTATTAATAAGATTCTAAATGGAGTATGTGTGTTGATAATAATATCATGATGTATGTATGTACGAGCCTCCTCCCAACCTAACCCATTTTCACCCCCATAAAGAGGTTTAGTTTTTAAAAATAATTTATCTTACTAGAGCTGTACAACATATGAAGAACTTCATAATTTAAGATGCTACCTGCAAATATTAGACTTTATATCGTCTGCAAGTTTCTAAGTAATAGAACTTTTATATAAATTAACTGTAATAGATAAATAAAGTAACTTGGAGCCTAAATCTTACCTGGATACATCGGGAATAGCTTCTGTTGATAGCTTTCAGACTTGGACTGTCACTAGGTGATTTGGGCCCACTTAATCTGAACGACTGTGGAGTCACAGCATTGGCTTCATAGTCCAATCGTTTAAATGGTTCTCCAAATCCACTGCACACATAGGATTGGCCATCTTCAAGGTCATCAAGTTTTCCTATCTATAATTAAAGGCAAAATAAGAATGTTTAGGTTAGGTATAGTCGCCTTAACTAACTATGCACCAAATTGAATAAAACTGGAGTGTGTCATACTATCATATTTATTAGAGATGCCACGAATATTCGGCAACTATTCGGTATTCGGCCACTTTGCCGAATATTCGGTATTCGGCCGAATGTTGCCTACTATTCGGCCGAATACCGAATATCTGTTGCACCAACTTAAAAAGAAAAATTGCATAATAAAAATAACCAAAAACTATTTAGGTATATTTAGAATGTGTTCTTGGAAAGTTGTTAAATACGAAGACCCTTTTTTGAGCATTTGTTGATTAAAAAACATTTTATTTTTATCATGAGTCTGTTTTGTTTGACTCTATATTCATTAATGCTGTTCAACAAAAATATATCTTAGCTAACGTCATCTAACGTTGAGCTTTGTTAGCGATCAGTTTTCATAATAATTGTGACTCAAAATGTTCGCGTGTCATGCCGAATATTCGGTATTCGGCCGAGAGAGGGGCCGAATATTCGGTATTCGGCCAAAACCACTATTCGGGGCTTCTCTAATATTTATGTATAATACTCATCATATTTTTATAGAAATTTGACATTAATGATGACATTTTTTTATTAAGAAACAAGACAATTAAATCAATTTTGGCCCATGTGCCAATTCCCAGAGATATGACGATGTAGTAGAGTTTTGTGTACTTACTTTTTTACCATCTAAAGCATATATTGTCCGGACACCACTGGGCAATGTCACATTGTCCACTAATACTCTTGTTAAATCTGCTATTAAACTATCAAAAGACCTGGAACAAAATTCATAAGTGAAGCCAAAACTAAACCAGTGTTAGTACTTGTAATATGTTGATGATTTATCAGTTAAAGAGTATGATTTGTTTCCAATTATCATATAAATAGAATAAATGTTCAAATTATATTCAGTAATATCAGTTTTTTACTTTTATCAATCTAATGCTATAATAAGGTAGACATCCCTGTGGTGATCACTCCCCAAGCCAATTGAGGTGACCTCTATTATAGAGGTGACAGCAGGGTGTCATCTATTGGGCATTGTCAAGTACAGTGGACATCAAAGATACCCCTTAGTGAAGCACAAAAGCTTAGAACAAAAATATCTGCACAACACAAAAAACGTGAAGCAACTTCTAAAGACAATTGTTTTCAAATTGATTATTACAGCCAGCAGTTGTTTGTTTTAATATTCGAGAATGGTAAATATGAAGAAATACTGTTTTTCAAATACAAGTACATGGTAACAATCCTAGTCTAATATATTATAATCTTGCCCTAACCCTATTACATTAATGGAACTATTGTTAACATTGTGGGTACTGTCCACTGTGACTAATTGCTAAATCACTGTGTGCTGCTGTATAGATAGGTATGAAGTTTAGTGAAAGTGGATGAACTTATTTGAAGTCTACAGCATGTAATTAGCACACGTTTCTAACAAATTAGTACATACCTGTATCTTTCAGGCAAGACTGGAATTATAACTCCCGAGTAGAACTTGTCACCGTTCCGAAAAAACCTTACTCGTTTTGCTTTTCGAGAAGCTGACGTTCGAAGAACTATACTACGGTGGTCTTTTCTGTTTTGCAATATTTCATTAAAATCTTTTTCGAGCTCACTAACGGAACTCGATTGACTTCCGCTCCCGCTCAAATTCTCCATCCTGAAAAGAAAGTTACAATTAAGTTACGATACGAATAACGGATTGTATTCTTTAACACGAATCAGTTTAGGCCTCACCTTTTTTCCTCCAACAATCAGCAAACCTTACTGTATGTGGATTCGAATAAAATAACTTTTGATAACGTCACATGGATAGACAAACTAGAACAAATAATTAATTAGCGGCTATGGCTTCGATAAATTTATGAATCACACGAAAAGCAGCGTAAAGCTAAGTAGGCACTATTAGGTACCTATTTTATGCGAACGGTTGGTTCATTGGCTATATAGATAGATAGTAGTGTACGAGTACGAGACATTCGTTATGACTTTAGTCGTTGAATATCAGCGATTTCAACACAGGCACTAGAACCTGGACATACAGCCAATATAATTGTCATTCTCAAAAACATGTCAAATTAATTTCATTTGTTTAATATATAAATTATAGAATTTTATTAATTTTTACAAGATTATATCCATAAAAATAAAAAAATTCGAACCGCAGCCACTAAAGCTTAGTGTTTTAGTCATACAAAAGTGTGTGAAACGAAACGTGTCAAAATCAAAAGTCAAGTGTAATCAGTTTCGTAAGAAGTTATGTACTTAAATTACTTAAAATACATTTCTTTTTGAAACATTTAAAATAAAATCCTTTCATTCAGTTAAAGCTATAATTCTAATGCATTACGCTTATATCTTTGTTAGTCTATCTACAACAAATCTACAATACCTATAACTATTTTTTTGTTAATAATTTTTCCATTGGCAGCACTCGTTCTCAGAAACAGGTGACGCATTATCAATTTTGCGTTTGTCATAAATAAGTTAAGACAAAGGGCGAGTTTTAATTGTGAATTCCGGGATATTGTAAATTTTTAAGAAACATGTCTTCTAGAAGAAAGGTCCTCCACAAAGTAATCATCTTGGGCGATAGCGGTGTGGGTAAAACATCGCTAATGAATCAGTTCGTGAACAAGAAATTCTCTAACCAGTACAAGGCAACAATAGGAGCAGATTTTCTCACGAAAGAGGTAATCGTCGATGATAGAATCATTACAATGCAGATTTGGGATACTGCCGGGCAGGAGCGTTTCCAATCATTGGGAGTGGCGTTCTATCGCGGGGCGGATTGTTGCGTCTTAGTTTTTGACGTAACTGCCCCCAACACATTTAAGTCTTTAGAGAGCTGGCGAGATGAATTCCTGATACAGGCTTCACCGCGTGACCCTGAGAATTTTCCTTTCCTCATATTAGGTAATAAGGTTGATTTGGAAAATCGCGCAGTGACTCTTAAGCGCGCACAACAATGGTGTCAGAGCAAAAATGATATCCCATTTTTTGAGACGAGTGCCAAAGAAGCTGTGAATGTGGAATTAGCATTCCAGGAAATAGCCCGCCGTGCCCTGGCCCAGGATACTGAGACGGAGCTGTACAACGAGTTCCCTGACCAGATAAAGCTGAATGCCAATGACTACAGCCGTGACCGCGAACGGGACCACTGTGCTTGCTAAACCCCACAGCATGCGACATGTGCTCCTGCTAATTGATTTCTCATTTTTTATTCATTAAATACCTATTACAAAAAGTATATTTAATATTATGGTGTAAGTAATGTCTTTCATTATGTCATTGTCTTGTAAAGATGTGTTGCAATGATAGTAATGAAATACATTGATTTGATTTGTTTGTTGAGCACATGCCACTAAAATGGTTTAATACATGTATGTAACAGTGCACTATTTTGCATTTCAATTTATGGCTCAGCTTTTATATTCATTGTCTGATCTACCTGTTCAAGGATGTACATAGATTTTACTATAATAGCAAGGTGAATTGTGTTCTTGAACATTTAATTCACTTTATTTAATGTCTTGGTCTAAGAATAATCTTAAATCCTATCTTTTGTTGTATTTGTCTAGCTCGGAATATAGTGTAAGGTCAATGTGGCTAATTCCGTCATAGAGACTATTCTGTCTACTAGTGTTTTTCTCGGACAACAAACAAAATTTATCCTTTCATCGACAAAGCAGCGATTGTGTTTAGTTTCAGCAATCAGAAGCAGATGGTTTTTTTCCTATGATTGAAAATCAAAGAGTAATATGCTACATTGACCTTACTAGTACACAGATTATACAAATGGCTTCTGGAAGTAATAAGCAATATAAAGTAGGCCTCATAGTATATTTTTATTGGAGTTGTTATATTGCACAGGGTTTTTGCACTTGATTTTTAGTTGCAATGTTAGCAATAAAATAAAGTTTGAAAAAAATTGCATGTGATGTGATCCTTATGAATAACTGAATTCAGCATACCAAACAAGTGTACTTACATCTGCAATAAATAGTTAAACAAATAGTCCAAGTAATATAAGAGGTAAAAAAATCTTGATGTACAAATAATGTTTTGATTCCTTGACTGGTTGGCTGTCATATTGAGCAATGAATAAGCTGGGGTGAGCATCTGATAATGACACTATATAGATAGCAACATTGAATATTTTCACCTGTAAATTCTGGTATAATATATTTTTAAATAGTTGTGCTGGCTATGGGCAAATTTTGTTTCATAGATGTAGATTGGTTTGATTTATAACAATGTTGCACACTGTATTTTAGTAGAACTAAACATAAAAATCAGCTGGCTTCAACTTGTTTGTAGTAAATTGCACACAAGCTGAAAATGTTTTGGTTGTTAAATACTCCTACCAACAACGTAGGGTAACATTACTATTAGAGCTCATACACATCAGTGGTTCACCATTCTAGAACTCTCAATTTACACAATGTTGTCTAATATCACCCGGTTGAACACTTTATCAACCGTTCTTGAAGACAAAGTAAGCCAAAGTAACTCCAGCTTGCCTACAAATATTTTAAACATTCTGCAACATCTAAGGAATAAGTATAACAGCAAGTGATTGATGGGGTAAATAAAATAATGGGCGCATTCCATTTTATTTCAGCTTTATAAGGTAGTAAATCAATTAACTCATTTTAATTATTAATGTTACACAAAAATTGTTTGTGTATATATGGAATATTGTGTTAGGGTTAAGTAGTTAATCATAACTTGATAGAATGCTATAATTGTTCAAGTTATATTTCATTAAGGCCATTATAAGAACAAAAAAAGTTTTTGTAAAAGGATGTATGTAACTGTATACATAAGTTATTAGAAAGAGCCATGGCCAAATCAGGAATAACAATTCTGCCTTGTACTATTTACAGACGGCTTGAGTCACGTGCCTAATAAATTAAGCCCAAATTAAATCATAATTCTAGCAAATGTTCAAGTACCTACTTGCCATTATTATTAACCATAAGATTTGAGTGGTGGCTGCTGAACATTAGAGTTGAACTTTAAGGCTATAAATACAAGGCTATCCTTCAGTAGTAAACTGGCATGATCAGTAAAACCTATGAATAGGTACCTATTGTATTGCTAGAATACTGCTCTTGCTATTTTGTCCTGAGAAAGAAAATACAATGTTTAACATAAATACCTGCTAACCTCACTAAAATTTGTTTATCTTGTTTAACTTTAATTCATGAGATTTAAGAAGGTTGGTCCGAAAGTTGTTAGGTGTTCTGGCTTTAATCATGCGATTGCAATATTATGAATAATACCACTGTGAGGAATGTTTCAGCTTTCAGTACTTGTTGTGGTGGTGTTAATTTATTTTTAGACATTACTTGTTTTTTAATTTTTGTTTTACTTTGACGTGTCGAAGCCGAACAAACAGGAATGATGATTGATGATCAGTAATTGTGACTCCATGTGTACCATCATTTTATAAACAATAATTGCTCTAAAAAATAGTATATTTAGGTACTGCTAATTGCGAATCTGGACCCTTTTTATGTATCGTTTTGATTGAGTAAATATTAAATATGACTTGTGTCAACAATAAGTAATTTCATCAAAAGTAGAAATAGCAAACATTCAAAAAATGGGCTACATAAAATTATTTATCAATTATTCCTTCTAGGGGAATAGCATGAGGAAGCAAATAATTAGTCCCCGGTGAATTCAAGTTCCATTATCATTTATCTTGGATAACAAAAATATTCAAAGTAAATTCTAACTCCAAAACAAAACAGCTTTCAGTAAAAAAAAATATATTAACAAAACTATTCGCAAATAGCTTAAATATTTTTAATGGTCATAATTATCATTGAAATATCTTTTGAACTGGCATATAAATAATATTGCAATCGCGTAGTAGAGCTGGAGCAGCTAACAACTTTAGGACCAGCCCCTGTATATCACCTTACACTAGTTAAGAGTCACATTCACATTTCGACATAATGTTAACAATTGAGAGAGATTTGTTGTGACATAATAACATAATTATGACAAAATGTGTATGTGTCTCTAACTAGTGTAAGGTGGTACTCGTATACGAGGGCTGGTCCGAAAGTTGTTGCCTGCCCCGGCTCTACTCATTATTGGACTTGCGATGAGTCATCAGTGTTTATCCCGGTCGCATCCTCCGGTACTGTTTGGGAGTCTACCTTCCGTTGAATGGTAGTTACTACTTATTATAAAATGTTATTGTGTGTCCGATCTTCATAATACTGCTCGATTCGTCACTGTCCATATCAGCTGCGCGTCATCTACGAGTATGACACAGAGTAGGTAAATCGGTTTTACTCTTGAATCAGAACACATTGCTGTCAGGGGTACGTTTGCAGTGGTTTTTGTTAGACATTGTGTTCCCAAAGACAAAATATATTGCCTATGAAAAATTATTGTTTGTTACAAGATGCTTGTTCTATTAACCTTTACATTCATTTGTAGAGTTATATTTACGTTTAGATATACTATACATATTATTACCCATATTTGTTAATTTGCATGAGGTTTAACACCATATTAATAACCATTAATACTTTTTACGCAGTAGCTATATGGAGTATTATATATTATGGTTTATACATTCATTACCTATATAAAAAAATATTCTTTATAGGATATTAAAAAAAAGTTAGTTACATAGTATGATGTATGCTGTAATAATGGTTGCTTTTGACTTTATATCAATAAACAGATAAAAACCCATAATGTTGTTTATATGAAATTTATAATAAATTGGTTGTTTTCTTAAAGAGTAGGTACCTACTGAAAACATTTGATTGGTCCCTAAGTACTTTATTCATTTTATTTTTTAAATGGTAAGATAACTATTCTTTACCTACTACTTTACTTTTCTTTACTACTTTAAATGTTTCAAACAAATCACAGAGAGTAAGGTCGTAATCATGATGTTGGTCCTCCTGTTATACTTATGTTTGTGTCGAGCAACATTTTATGACTCAATTTCACTTGGATTCACAGATTGATCATTGTTGAAATTATGTTGGATGATCATAGTTTACTTAACCCAAAGAGAATTCTATTTGGTTATTCTCTTTGCTTAACCCCTTTTTACATCTATGTGTCGCAGGCAAATTGAAAAACAGGAATTATATGGAAACACTAAGCGTTTGGAGAGTTCAGCTTCCCCAAAGATCTCTCTTTCTGAAGAAACGGACCGCCCGTTATTAAAGTCAAGGCATTAACTAATTTGGTCAAGGTCTGTTACTTGTGTCGCCATCTAGAGTAAACATTTGCCGTTATGTACATGGGCGTACAGCGCCATCTCGTTGCGAGTAGCAAACCGAATAGTTTAAACGAAATACCTAAAGCGGTCAAAAGATGTTACAGAGGGGGGACACACATTTTACCACTTTGGAAGTGTCTCTCGCGCTCGCGCAAACTATTCAGTTTAGAAAAAAATCATATTAGAAAATTTTTGAAGACCTATCCGTACCCCACACGTATGGGTTTGATGAAAAAATTTTTTTTGAGTTTCAGTTCTAAGTATAGGGAACCCCCAAAATTTATTGTTTTTAGGGTTCCGTACCCAAAGGGTAAAAACGGGACCCTATTACTAAGACTCCGCTGTCCGTCCGTCCGTCCGTCCGTCTGTCACCAGGCTGTATCTCACGAACCGTGATAGCTAGACAGTTGAAATTTTCACAGATGATGTATTTCTGTTGCCGCTATAACAACAAATACTAAAAATAGAATAAAATAAAGATTTAAGTGGGGCTCCCACACAACAAACGTGATTTTTGACCGAAGTTAAGCAACGTCGGGCGGGGTCAGTACTTGGATGGGTGACCGTTTTTTTGCTTGTTTTGCTCTATTTTTTGTTGATGGTGCGGAACCCTCCGTGCGCGAGTCCGACTCGCACTTGGCCGGTTTTTATTTTTTATTTTTGTGTGAAAATCTTAATGCGGTTCACAGAATACATCTACTTACCAAGTTTCAATAGTTTAGTTCTTATAGTTTCGGAGAAAAGTGGCTGTGACATACGGACGGACAGACAGACAGACATGACGAATCTATAAGGGTTTTGTTTTTTGCCATTTGGCTACGGAACCCTAAAAAGCAGTCGCTGGTCACTATGTCGACTAAAAATATTATATCTATGATGTCGACCAAACTGTGTAATTAATAATTAAAATAATTTTTTGGCAAAAATTTCATTTTTGGTACAAGCTTTTATCGCTGACTGTACTTTTCTTACGCCAGACAACTAATACTCATCGAGACAATTCTAAAAACCTCTAACACAATTAGGTTGCGTTGTTTCATCACAGAGTTCCTATGGGATTTCAAAACGCCCATGTTTTTGAAGAAAATGGCTAGCCGTAATGTAATATATTACGGCGGATTATACGATCCGACTGCGACATATATAACGCAAAAATAGGACCACTGAAGTTATTTTTACTTTTATATTTTTCACGATCTAGTATTTTAACTGGATCTGGCATGATTTAAATGACCGAACGGGATAGTCATGTATTTTTCAGTAGGAGTAGGTGCGAAAGCGCTATTGTTGTTTGTCCTTGTCACAGTCTCACATTTTTTTTATTCTCCACCATAAATTAGTATGGATAATCCAACTAATTTATGGTGGGCAACAAATAAATACGACTAATCATAGTGTCGCACTGCCTGTGTTTTGTCCCTCACGGACGCACGCGTATACCACATCTATTAGTATCCTACCATCTATGATATTTTTAAATGATGATTCTTCTAATGGCTCCTCAACACGATGGGCTCCTCTAGCTGGGCTCGTCTCATATATATATTATATTATACTACTCTTTGGCTGCGTCCCTTGGAGTGGCCGGCGATGGCCCATTGTGTACTGGGGCCTTAACGTATACAAGTTACTCTACGACTATGAAAACTATTTTTTTGTTTTTTGTTTTGACAGTTCTAAAAAAGAAGCTGATTTGACTAGTAGGACTTTCCTACTAAAAATAAAAGTTTAAACACAGACTTGTCATTCTCGCGCTCGCGCTTGAAGTTTAAATGAGTTTAAATAAACAATCGTTATTTAGATATGTACCTACGTATTGTTCTAATAAGAAATGTTGAAATCAATTAGGTACGTATCTTCTATAATTCAGAGTCTTCCTTCGCTGTCGAAAACATCTTAAAGAAAAAGAAAGCGAAAGGTGAATGATAGGTACACTTATTATAGTAGAAAAAAATCTTTTCAGTATTGTATTATGTCAATATTTTCATAGAAATTTGGCGCTCGTAAAGCGTGGTAAGCGTGCTACGCGCTACGCCGTTGCCGTCGTAGCAGGCTGGCCGTGCTCCAAAATCTAAGCTCGTGTTCCATCGATCCAAAAAAAAACATTACGAACTCTGATTTAAATTTTTACCCAAGTATGTGAGCATAAATATTTAATACACATAATATTTCAAAAACGAAATGAATTGAGTTTGTCACAAACAAAATAAATTCAGCTTTGGATGACTCTGGCGGACGGTGATAAATATTTTGTTAATAGCGTTTTAAAAAAAATAAGTATTTATGTTAAAAAATACGATCTTCATTAATGGAAAAAACAGTCGATAGCTGGGTAAGAGCACATAATCAATAATAGTACTAAATACAGTAGACTCACTCTCTAACAAAACGCGTCTGTTAGGATCAGCACATGCAGATATGGCCGCTAGGTGGCGACAGCGCCACGCGCGGCTTATGGCTTTCCCCAAAATTGGGGCCGAACGGATGTACTTTTAGCTACCTGTAGCAAAGCGACGGCATTGCGGAGTGAGACACGCCTGGTAAGAGCTTGAAATAGGAATTGTTCTAAGATGTACAATACGCCGTCGTTGGAAATAGTTGATACCTGGGTAGGGGCCTCGAAATAGAAGTTGTTGTATGCACAAAACTGAACACATTTAAAATTCCTAAACAACAGGAGCATCCCACTGTATTCCGCGCTAATCAGGAGCCCTAAACTGTTTAGACGACAACGGTTTCACTCACTTGAATTTTTAGTCGCTATTGGCGACATGTTTCGGGCCCTTCGGGGGCGCACAACGAGCGACGAGGCGGGCGGCGCGATCAGTGCGCGAGTTCGCCTGTTCCACCTATTCCTACCAGTGGGGAAAGACGGAAAAAAAATCCATGCATCCCTACCAGTGGAGACAACCCGGTAGGGATAGGTGGAACAGGCGCACGAGCTGCAGTCGCCGCGAGCACTCGAGCCTGAAGAAGGACCCCCGAAGGGCCCGAAACAGTTTAAAATATGTCTCACGAAAGTTTAATATCGAGGAGCCCTAAACTTACATTTTAATGTCAAAATTATGTCATTTTGTTATCAATTCGCCGGTGCGTTTCGCTCGCGCTAATACATGTAGGTACAAACAAGTACGAGAGAAATTTAATGTACGCATGAGTGATAACAAAGTTACATCATTTTGGTATTGAAAGTAAGTTTTATTTGACCTCCAGGACATATTTTGCCCGTTTTGTCTCTACGAAGTTATTTTGCTACATACCTGGAAAAAGGTGCTACGCGCTACGATGTTGCGCTACGAGTTCTAAAACATGGACTCTAATGGCTCCTCTACACGATGGGCCAGCGCCGGCCACTCCAAGGGACGCAGCCATGCGGTAGAATGAGATAGCAATATCACTTGCTTCCTCTAACTAACGCATGAATGCGTCCCTTGGAGTGGCCGGCGCTGGCCCATCGTGTAGAGGAGCCATAAGACAACAACAGTCTAGTGCCTAGCCAACGTGCCAGTCGTTTACGCTCCATATCGAAAGAGATACAACTATCTCTGTCGCACTGATATGAAAGAGTGATATAGATTACTATGCTACGCTTCGGAGCGTAAAACAATTGGCACGTTGGCCTAGCACCCTGACCGCTTCTCTATATACTTAAACCAAAGATAATTTATAGAATAGATAGTATATGGGTCCTGTCATAGTAAATTTTGTAGTCGCAGTACATTTACTGCCATCTATCGACACACGATTAAAACTCAAAATTAAAAAGTCATTTTTTTTATATAAAGAATAAAGAATAAAGATCAGTTTATTTCAGCAAATAGGTTACAGATATACCAGGGGTCTCCGCACTAGGCAATGCCTGTATCGCGGGGAACCAAATTACAATTAAATATCGGAGCTGTTACATTTAGTCTAACATTTAGTAAGAAACTACTTACGACTAGTAATCTTAACTACCAAACTAAAGCTAACCCTAGACACAATATTGAAACTAGATCCTGTCAAATATGTCTTCTATATATAGCTGGTCAAACCAATTTGTCAGTAAATAAGAACAAAAAAACTATACTCATCCTTTTCTTTTGGGTGCTAGTACTAGTGTAAGACAAAGATAGTATGATTATCACTCTATGTTTGAAATGAGACAGTCCTTTGACAAACTATACTTAGTTCGTATTTTTAGCATTAGAAAGAACTTGGAAGAAGGTAAGCGATCTTGATATGTCTTTTAATTAAAAATCAGTAACTAATTAACTATTACTTATGAAAGCAGAAGAATATAAATGATCGTGTTAGATTCATAATTGTTACATATTTGCCGTAACTTATTTTTAAAATGTGTTTTTCAATTAAAAGACACATCAAGATTGTTTACCTTATTTCTAATGCTAAAAAAACGAACTGTAATATATATGTGGATAAATCATTTTATTTTTTTATAACATTTTGATCCATTTTCTTTCACTTGATACCTACTCGTATGTGTTAAAAATGTTAAAATTGTTAAATATCAAACGATTTCGTCAACGCCATCTAGCCGAGCATAGGCCAAAGGTGTATGCGCCGTCTATCCAAGAATAACTTTTTCTTGATTTCCGAGGCACGTTTTTTCCTCAGACTTTATTCATCTTATACAGTGTCTGTCAGTGTCATCTTATACATCTGTAGGTACCTATAGGTTCGTGATAACTGATAATTTATGTACAAAGATGTAGAGCCCGACTTTTAACCGTTCGCTAAAGCCAGCCGGCGAGTAGGTACCACCAAAATCTGCATGGATGTTTGTTAATTGAAGTAGGTATTGAATTGTTTCAGGGAACCGGTCCACGACTGCTTCCGATTTGAAACAATAGGGATGATGACACATGTTGAATTTTATAACAAAATCTAGTAAATGTAAGGGTAAAAACACCAGAGCACCATTTATAACAATATTTATTAGAGAATCACAATACATGAGAGTTAGGGACTTAGGTAATACGCGACGCTGATCACGCGCAAAAACCGATCTCTAGATGACAGACGTCATCATGCTGCTCCCAGTGTTGCCGGTTCTCGTAGTGATGTCAAGACCGCTGTTTGACGATGCCGCCTTTTAGCTCGGCCATCGCCTGACCCGACCAGCGCCCCGCAGGTCACTGTCATCAGTGCAGCCACTGAAGTCTGCCACAGCCAACGCAGTCGCAGCAAGCTGGGTCTTCACCAGGTGGATGTAGCCTCCACCAGTTCAATATTCTGCGAATTGAACAAGCACCTTTTACGCTCAGCCGATATACAAGCCTTGGTCCTTTTGAATAATTCGACTCGAGTTCCGTTGAAACGGTCTATTTCGTTATTGTCAACTTACACCAAGATATTTAGTTCTATTTCAGTCGAATTGGAGTAAGGGCTTAAGCCGACTGAACCAAATGTAAGAAAGCATGACCAGGCTAGGTACCAAATAATCCGTGGTATGAGAGGTGTTAGGATATGCAAGTCTGCTCAGCACTTGCTTGAAATACACAAAAGGCTTAATTCACGTGCATATGACACCAAGAGGATATAAATACCAATTAATTAATTATGCAAAATAATAAAATATTGCGATGAGCGTGACATCTAGCGGCAGGTAGATAAACCACCCCCTTTTTTTGTAACACCATCTAACATTAATTATTTTCTTGTGAATAACGTCATATAACTTTGAAGGATTTATTAGATTTTGATAAATTTCTAGCATGTATACCCATGCAGCTAACCCAAACCTTCCATTGAGCGGTGCGTTCATACTGACCGCTTAACGTAACAATGACTATTTGTGTCGTTTTAAAAGCAAAGACTTGGAACAAACTCACAATTGGCTTCTCCGTTGTAGGATGTAAGACTCCCTCGCATGCACGCACAAAAATGCGTACAACTCGTGAGAGGCTAACATGGGACACGTCTCATGCATGTGCGGAGCTGCCTAGGCTAGGACACCACTGCCCTTGTAGGCGCAACGACCGTAGAAGTCGGCCCTTCACGATAAGGTTGTCACGGAGCCCGGTGCACGCACTCGCTCCAACTGGGTATTTCGAACAGGCACTCCCTCCAACTCTACTGGATCCGGTACTTCGCCAGCGATCCCTAGAAGGTATAAGTGCAAGCAACCCTTTCAAGGTAACCTTGAGATCATCAGTCTTAAGGTCATTAAAATATCCTTTTGTAAACAAGGTCTCAAGCCAACCTCTCAAGGTCAACAACAAATAGTACGATACGATATAGATAAAACATTCATCGGTAGTAGAAATAATGGTCCTCTTAAGGATAATATCATATCACATGCAATGGTCCGCCTCTTAAGGCCTACACTGCAAACACCAGTAACAACCATCCTCTTAAAGATAGTCTTATATGACATGCAATGGTCCGCCTCTTAAAGCCTACACTGCAAATACCAGTAAACAACCATCCTCTTAAGGAATGCAATGGTCCGCCTCTTAAAGCCTACACTGCAAATACCAGTAAACAACCATCCTCTTAAGGATAGTCTTATATCACATGCAATGGTCCGCCTCTTAAAGCCTACACTGCAAATACCAGTAACAACCATCCTCCCAAGGATAGTCTATATCACATGCAATGGTCCGCCTCTTAAAGCCTACACTGCAAATACCAGTAACAACCATCCTCTTAAGGAAAGTCTTATATCACATGCAATGGTCCGCCTCTTAAGGCCTACACTGCAAATACCTGTAACAACCATCCTCTGAAGGATAGTCTTATATCACATGCAATGGTCCGCTTCTTAAAGCCTACACTGCAAATACCAGTAACAACCATCCTCCCAAGGATAGTCTATATCACATGCAATGGTCCGCCTCTTAAGGCCTACACCGCAAATACCAGTAACAACCATCCCCTGAAGGATAGTCTTATATCACATGCAATGGTCCACCTCTTAAGGCCTACACTGCAAATACCAGTAACAACCATCCTCTTAAGGATGTCTTATATCACATGCAATGGTCCGCCTCTTAAGGCCTACACCGCAAATACCAGTAACAACCATCCCCTGAAGGATAGTCTTATATCACATGCAATGGTCCACCTCTTAAGGCCTACACTGCAAATATCAGCAACAACCACCCTCTCAAGGATAGTGACAAGCAACAGGCCGCTCCTTAAAGCCTCTGTTGCGATTACCGGCGCCAGGAAGTAGCCTATTAAGGATAGCATCCCTTGCCAAGACTAAAGTAACAGCCCTTCTTAAAGAGCACATAATAATTAAAGCTCTATAGCAGACATTGAAGAGAGTAAGTAATATAAATAAAATAATCACTCAGTTCTCAATCCGAGTGTCTAATAAAATTAATCAAGCACAATGTGTTTATTTTAGTCGGCAAACCCGTTAACAAAACACATAAGTATGACAACAGTAACCCAGTTCTAAATCTGGGATAAAACAAAATCACAACTCGATTCCAAACTCGAGAGTAAGTAATATAAATAAAATAATCACTCAGTTCTCAATCCGAGTGTCTAATAAAATTAATCAAGCACAATGTGTTTATTTTAGTCGCCAAACCTGTTAACAAAACACATAAGTATGACAACAGTACCCCAGTTCTAAATCTGGGATAAAACAAAATCACAACTCGATTCCAAACTCGAGAGTAAGTAATATAAATAAAATAATCACTCAGTTCTCAATCAGAGTGTCTAATAAAATTAATCAAGCACAACGTGTTTATTTTAGTCGCCAAACCTGTTAACAAAACACATAAGTATGACAACAGTAACCCAGTTCTAAATCTGGGATAAACAAAATCACAACTCGATTCCAAACTCGAGAGTAAGTAATATAAATAAAATAATCACTCAGTTCTCAATCCGAGTGTCTAATAAAATTAATCAAGCACAATGTGTTTATTTTAGTCGGCAAACCTGTTAACAAAACACATAAGTATGACAACAGTAACCCAGTTCTAAATCTGGGATAAAACAAAATCACAACTCGATTCCGAACTCGAGAGTAAGTAATATAAATAAAATAATCACTCAGTTCTCAATCCGAGTGTCTCATAAAATTATATCTCAGTTCCTAACCTGAGAATATACTCGTAGTCAGTTCTTAATCTGAAAACGGTACCTGAAATAACAGCATTTGCCCTTAACATGGGAAATATAAAATAATAAGCAGTTGCTACTATGCAACCAATTGTAAATGATCATGTGCAACTTGGCTTGCCTCTTCCGTGCCCCTAAATAAAGGCAACACTCTTACTATACCAACATTGAACTACAGTAGAGCCTGAACAGAAGTTCATGTTATCGAGGTTCCTCTCTTACCCAGGTTCGCCTTATCGAGGTTTCACAAATTGTATTTTTCAACCATCATGAAGTGTATATTGATAATGATCAATCAGTCAAATCATGGCACATATGCTTAAACCATAAAGCTTCCAATCCCAAGAACAGCAGTAACACATGGTTGATTTTCTCCAGCTGTGCATGTGCATTTTATGTGTAGATAACTCAACACATCATCATCCAGGTTAACTTATACCTGCACAAAACTAAATAATTTTGTTAAATGTGCCATGCAAGCACACATTGTAAGATAAATGAGTTCATAACATAATAAACCACAATTTATGCATTTTTCAAATCAATGAAATACATACTTAGTGAACCCACAAAATTTGTGAAACATATTATTATTTATAACTTCTGATTTATGAAACCCAGAAGTAATAAAAGTGTACTGTTTATTAATGCAAACGGTACCATAACACACTACAAGTTCAGACAAAAACCGTCAATAACTTCAAACAGTAGCTCGTGACATGATATTCTTCGGTCAATGTTCATTAGCAGTGAATGGGTTAACATAGTTATTTGGAAAGCTTTAACCAAGCTATTTACCTTCGTTTAATATTCACCCATAAAACACTTATCGGACTGGAACGTTTAGAGTCCAGTCGCACTTGTATGTAAAAGACATGTATCATGTAGACCGTCAATATCCATATTGACTCCTGAAAGTATTTACCTCGCTTACCATTAGCAACAACCTGCTTTACCAGTGTCATACTCAGCTCAGTAAATATCTTGTTCAATATGTCCATCTCTTTGACAGGATTAAACCTTGGAAACACCTGTAATCATACTTCATCGGTGCAAGTACCTATTATAAAATTATAGTCAAAACTTCACCAACAATAAAGTTTTGTTATAAGGAAATGCATCTGAAACATACTGTTAGAACACAAATGATTATCATTGTCAATAACTCAAACACTTGACAATGTCATGCCAATAACTTTCATTAGTTTGGTAAGTCTGTTTAAATATATGTCTTTGGTTCATTTTATAACATGACATTTTGTGAAAAATATTTGCAATGCAAACTTAAACCAACATCCCAATGAAGAAAACAACAACCACAACATACTATAAGCTGTATGCAATTAATTTGTATATGAACATTCATAAGATTTTTCATACATAGAACCAATCTATAATATGTACAGACAGAAATTTTCTCAACATCTCAAATGATTTACTGCCTTATTTATCAGTATGTCTGCAGCTTAATGTTAATTGCAAAGATGCAGGAGGTTATATGTGATATGAACTGTCTTTTAAAATATTCAGTCCGAGGAGGCTCCGGAAACATGGAGCGACTACTTTTGTCACAGACAATACTAACCAGCTACAAATAACTGTCACCTTTCGCTTATTCACAAAGCGCACTTTACCAACCCACAGTCAATGTAACACATACTAACCGTTAGTATACATGTACAACATGAACAAGCATTTTATTTCTAAATAAATACCTCATTCTCCATGACATCAGAGATTAAGTATCAACATATTTTCTCCATATAATGAATTAGTTGAACACTTGGACATATTATACCTGGCATCCATAACCAACTAACTTTGAAATATTATCCATGTCCATCCAGGCACATTATAGAGGCCTGACCCGATAGTCACTCTAGTGCGTTCAACGACGGTATGGTCGTTCAATTCAAGAATCATTGCTGTCAAATTTCTGGAAATTACACAAACCAAAAACATACCAACAAAGCATTATTTCAGTTGCAATAAGCATGTGTAATATCACACACACACACATGTGAAACAGCAAGTAATTTCTCCTTATCGTTGTTGTAACCAATATTCCAGTGTTTTTGAAAACTTGTAATCTATTTTAATTTGACTGAAAGGATAAAGTATTAAATAGCACTCATTGTTAATCATGAAAGCATAATACCAACATACATATAGTATCAATCAAGGCTAAGTTTACATTACCAAACTTGTTTTGTATGCTTTTTACTTGAATGTAAATTTCACCACGACACAAACTTTAGAAAATGATCATAGCATTTTGTTAATATGTCATGTAGACATACTTAATCACATTATGTTATGTATCTGAAAGCACATAGATTACAAAAATAACACAACATATAAGTGAGGCAGTGAATATTTACCACTATGGCCCCGGAGGGCCCGGAGCATTGTTAGGTGTTGGATCAACACAGACTTCTTACCTGAGTTAACTTTTACCTGAGTTACTCTGTAATCCCAAGGATTTATTTTATTCATACCAATATCAAAATTCAAGAGTACCTAATGGTATCTGTCAGCTTATATCTTGTGATCTTCTGCTGTGAATATTGTAATATACATACATGCCAGCAGCCTTATTACACTGTCAATATGTATTATTTTTGACAGTCATGATCATTGATGTACATAAACTGAAATAGGTATCTGAAATCAAACACAAAACACACAAAACACACGGCAAAGGTACGATACGCCAGCCAATAGCCGGCACAGGTTAGTTTTGTAGGCTATTCTTGTAGGTATGATTTTGACACCAATCTTGGACTTTGTATATTTAAGTTCCTAACTGATGAGTGGTGTTGGTGCATTTACTCATTACAATCAGATTAACGATCAGAACAATGAAACAAGGAAGGACTACGCGCGGTAAATTTCGTAATGTCAATTTCGACAAATTATATCGTAGTAGGCGGGAATCCACTATCGCACTTCTGAAGCTGTAAGGGTAAAAACACCAGAGCACCATTTATAACAATATTTATTAGAGAATCACAATACATGAGAGTTAGGGACTTAGGTAATACGCGACGCTGATCACGCGCAAAAACCGATCTCTAGATGACAGACGTCATCATGCTGCTCCCAGTGTTGCCGGTTCTCGTAGTGATGTCAAGACCGCTGTTTGACGATGCCGCCTTTTATAAAATAGACAGCAAACGAGCAATTTATCACAATAATGTGGATATTAAAATAAAATATTGAAAAATTACAAAAATACAGGACCTGAAAGTTTCAAAATTTAATTTTTTTTTAATTCCAGAAACGATTTAAGTAAGGTTACCATTCGATTCCTTACATTTCATTCAAAAAAATATTGTATAGCAACTATAGGTATACATAAACGCAATATTTCACCGACAAAAACGCAATTTTCTTGTTTTGTCCATACTACAAGATGGGCTCCCAGAGACCTTGACGTCACGTTCCCTTATCGTTTTGTATAGGGCGTTTCGCGAGTGAAGTGCGACTGTCGGCCTTTGACTACAATTTCTGACTTTTGTGTTACTTTAATGCAATGGGTCCCATATAGACATTTGATCCTAAAAACAAACCCGATCGATTGATACCATAAATGAGAATTAGTCATGTAGCCTGTTGTGTGTGGCGTAAACAACCCAGGCGGTTGTAAGTACCTGTCGGGATCATTCATTACTCGGTCACCGTACTGGCAGTGCTGAAACTAGTGAAAGAGGCTTCTTTAGCGCATGTGCGGTGTAAGAGTGAGCTCCGGTGCGTATTCAGAAATATGAAATATTAACCCAATTTGATATCTTCTTCAGTGGTTCGCTTCGTCCTAGAGCGCTACAACATGTCTATAAGTGCGGCGATAAAATTGAACGTAAATTGATATGTTTTATGTTTCAGAATACGCCCTCAGAGAGGGGATTCTTATGTTTCAACGTAGCCTCGAAACCGGCGGCGCTTCGCCAGTCAGTCTCGCTTGTGACATGAAAGGGCGCGGTCCTTCATACGTATCACGGTGCTTCGAGCAATGCTTCACCATGAACAGCCACATCGAAATGCATGTAACGGTAAGCGCTTTATTCTTTTTTGCATCTTTATCACATAGGTATGCATTTATTGAAGCTGTGTTCCTTGTACTGTTGTTTAATCTACTGCATACATTTTTTACTCCTTTGGCTAACTAATGTCTAGCACATGGCGAAACTTACAGAGGTGTCAGTAACTGAATCAAAAGTTGCTATTTAAAAAGACATGCTAGTATTAACTAAGCTGGTTTTAAGGAAGAATTAAAAGGTAGTTTAAAGAAAATTACGTTTTAAGGGTCGTTTATTAAATAAAAAAATATATAGTTTTATCCAATTTAAGTGCTCTGCACGATAATCTTTTTATTATTATTAGAAGCTAAAGCAAATTTAGCAAAATCAATTAATATCCTATGTATAATTAAGAAATACTTTAACATACCTACATATTAAACGTTTATGTTATTATACCTTTATTAAAAAGTCCTTGTAAATAAATAAAAAATCTTCAGATATATCAAACCAGGCGATCAGTGAAAATATGGGAAAGTTGCGTTTAAATTCATTAACCAGTGTCCTCTATTCACATTCAAGGTCAATCGTTTCGGGGGGTGAGGGATTTGCCTACGTCACAGGGGTAGCAGCTATTACCTACTTAAACATTTGACTAGGGTACTATTTCTTTTTTAAGGGAAAGGGGCAAATTTATTAGCTTAAGAAAAGGGCAAAAATAGAAGCAATGGCTGAATCAGCCAGAAATAGTTTTCTATTGTGGCAAGTCTAAAAATTATCGGCAGTTAGTAATAGGCCAAGTTGAAAGTAGCAATTGGGTACTTTCCTACTAGTCAAATCAGCGCCTTTTTTAGAACTGTCAAACTGATTTACTATTAAGGAATTTATATGAAAACTAGTATAGTGACGTCACGGTCAACTCACCTACTTTTTAAGTTTCTATCCGATTTATTAAATAGAAGTTGTGTTTAAAAATAACTGCTATCTATGTTTTACTAATAATTATCTGGATAATTCTAATTTCTAATAATTCGTGCATGGTGTGAAATAATCTATTTTAAGTAGAGGAAAGTACCCAATTATCGTACGACTGAAAAGGTTCATACCGACAAGTGGTATCGTTTGAATCAGCATGATCTACTGATTATCAAAATCACCTTCTAAAGTGGTGGAATGAGTTTTTAAGACGTCATAAAGTCGGCAGTACAAAGTTTTTAACTTTTTTCTTTTATACATACCATGTTGGGTACCAAATGAAAGGGCTTTGATAGTAGATTACAAATATATAACATAGTCTAACATTTTCACAACTTAGACCAAGTTATTAGAAAACGCTCAATTATTTCACAATACAGTGTTGAATTTGAAATGCTCTAAATTGAAAATGGCTCAATGGATTAGTCCAAATTGTATACAAAGGAACAGTCCTTTGTATACAATTTGGACTAATCCATTGAGTAGAGCATAAAACTTACTTTCAATACCAAAATGATGTAACTATGATATCACTCATGCGTACATTAAATTTCTCTCGTACTTGTTGTATTCACAGGAATGTCCTCTATCTATATTATAAAAATAACTACAATTAGTCTTAAGACATAAAAAAACTTCGATCGCTCGATTTCGTCACTCGAAAATCGGTGGAATACGGCGAAATGCTGATTTTTGAAATACTAGCGACAGAAATTTGGAATCTAGTGGTATTGACCACTCGATTTCAATTCTATTAGTAGAATTTAAATACCTAGTAGAGGAGATATTATTGAACGAAATACACGAAATCGAGCGGTCGAAATTCAAAAATCGGCCCCCGGTCTTCATCAGCAGTTCCTCTTCATCAAATGTGACTTTTTTTTAAATGTAAATGCTGGATTTTTACAAAAATGGAACCCAGTCTGTCTATACAGATTATGTTTTATACAAGCTTTTATTTAATTTCACCAATCCCGTCGTCTGCGTTGTCTCAGTTGTCTGTGTGTGGGTCTACATATAATCAAATCTTGCAAGCTAAATACGACCCACTTCCCGGTTTCCGATGAAGCTGAAAAATTGCATAAAAATTGCATAAGTACATGTAAGTTGGGTAACAATCACCTGTGGTGCAATTACCATCGAGGTGGCCATGGGCACTCTGTCATAAAACAATGCAACCTACCTAATTCTTGGGGTTTTTAGAAAACTCTGCGTAGGGGGAGCCACTAGTACATTCAGAGGGTCTACTGCAAAATACGAAAATCAAAATTTCGTCACGTCCTCTTGTATCACTCTTTCATATTTGAACGATAGATAAGCAGATATCGAAATTGAATTATTTGCGTTCTGCGGTAGGTCCCTGTAAACAATCCGCTTTCATGCATCAATGTCATATTTATTCGCAACAAATTATCAGTGAAAACTTGTCAAAAAACTGTTTAAGGCGTATAGTATGTATGTGCAAGTTACTCTATGGTTTAGGATAGTGCGCTAGAGCTGCAACAAAGAGTAAAGTAAGTTGAGCTGCACCCTGGTGGCAGAACATTGCAGTAATTATTCCCATGTCTCGATGAGGAAAGAAAAGTAGGGGTCAGCGATAAAAGCTTGTACTAAAAATGATTTTTCGCCAAAAACTTATTAAAATTCCGTTAACTTCGTCGTATGGCCAAATATATTTTAAGGAAACAAACCGGTATTAAGTAGCATATAGCGGCCGTCTCCATACAAAACACTTCTATATCCATAATATCCATATTTAGCCATATTGTTTTGTATGGTGACGGCCGCTAAAATATGACGGCACCGCTATCCTAAGAAAATAGAGCTTTAAGTACCTACGATAGGATTGATAGGTGGCTAGCTATGCTCGCACTTAATTCTATAGAGTACGTACGGTTTAGCACTACCACAATAATGAAATTGTAGGTAAGTAAGTTAGACTAATTTCAATCGGACAAACCGTTTATGGAAGATTTTGTCATATTTTTTAAGAAACTTGGCTCAAGTTTTACAGGAGATACACGTCTAAAAACTCTAAAACAAGTTAGGAGAAACTAGAACGTTAACTTAATTATAAAACTGAGTTTACATGTGTCGCTTCCCGCTGTCTGTCTGTTCCTATGTATGCTAAGATCTTTAAAAATACGCAACGGATTTTGATGCGGTTTTTTTAAATAGATAGAGTGATTCAAGAGGAAGGTTTACGTATAATTTGTTCACCAGTGCGAAGCCGGGGCGGGTCGCTAGTAATTAATATGAAAGTAATCTTTACCACGACGTATTCAGCTAGCGAAGCTCATGGGTTAAAATGAAATGAGGTCCCTACTGTAGGTAAGTGCCGGCTTTAATAGATGTCGTTGCCCCAATCAAATTGTTCGTTATTTATAGTGGCACAGACACTGGAACGCAACGTGTCAGTTTTTAATCACGTGCCATTCTACGTACTCGGTACATGTAACTCGAGGATACGTAACAATCGTGTCTACGCGACACCAAGCCAAATGGCCAGTGTCTATTTAAAATGAGATTATTTATTATCATTAATCGTAAGAATTGGCGGTGGGCTCGCAGACAAGAATAGAACGCTAATGTGGAATCTTGTACACAATTATATACCCTTGTTCGGCTTCATCTGAATGCAATGCAAGTGCGTAAGAGTATACTTACTAACAGCTATTAAGTGCTATTTACACTATACTTATTTACCTACATATATTTCCAAGCACGAGTTGTACCTGTACTGTACTTGTCTGTAGACATTGGAAAACTCATTCAAGTGTAAAACCAGTTTAAATATTAAATAATTGTATGGTACTATGTATTATGTATAGTTGCAAGTATCTGAAGTATCCAATGGTAGTTACGGCTGTTATTTGTGGTGGGGCAGTAGGGTGGTCCTTATTTCGTCGAAGTTATATTTTTCTGCTGGACAACCGCTCCGGCTCGTGTTTCAACAAAGAAAAATAAAAAAGTAACTGTGTAATGTAAGACAACTGAAAATAATAAATAGCTACCTCTATAAAGAATAACATCGAGTAGGTAGGTAGGGTATAACACCTACACGGTGTTATTTTTAAAGTCCGGTACCTAATTACAAGGGTGAATTCCTGAGCTTAAATTAAGTAACTTTCTCTAAAGACAACGGTGTTTTATTTTTATCTTAAAATGCCCCTAGTGTACGAGCGTGTACACTTGCCTTAAGGCCTGTTTACATATTGATTAGTGTTTAGTATGACTTTATACATTTGCTACTAAACGCAAGTACTATCACGGAAGATCGATATTCGAAATGTCATAGTTTTCAATTGTTTGATGCTGGATTTAAATATAATGTCCGTGTCACAAAAACGCTACTAATTACTTTTTACGAAAAAAAAGCCATTCAGTTTCCTTTTCCTTAAATACACTTAGCCATACCCAAAGTTAACGGAGTTTAAAAATAACACCGTGTATACAGTTAGAGTACCTATACTTGTTTTTAATAACGGCAAAGGAACTAAGCATGGCCCACCCGAAATGCTTTTGGCTGGTTTAAAAAAAATATTGAAGTATTTGTCACCTGTCAAAAAGAAAATTTATGTACTTAGCATAGTTGAGAGGCTGTCACGACGCCGCCGGCCGCGTAGCCACCGTGCGAATCGCTTACGCTCTGTAGCGGTCGAAATGCAACTGTCACTGTCGCACTAATATGAAAGAGTGATAGAGAGACATACAGCGTTTCGTTGTTGAAGCGATAGCGATTGTAACCTTGGCTAGGCCGGCTGATGATACGACACAAGCCCTTATCAAATTCTGAAAACAGAATCGGCCTCCTTTTCTTGTCAGTGTTCTTCGCATTTTTATTAGTATTACCGTGTTTACGGAATCTATTTTATAAACGTAAGAGTATACAACCTTGGCGGTAAAGCACTTAGGAGGAGCACTCTAGTACTTACATAAAAAGCTTCATGGCGAAAACTATTATTTACTGTTTTGCCTTGCAATAGGTAGGTACGAATCATAAAAAGGAATTTACAACAACTTTTGTATATATTTAACTTAAAAGCGGTATTTCGCGAGCAAAATATTAATTATTTTGCCAAACATTCACCATTTATTTAGTACGAAGCTTTGTGCATATTTCAATGCATTTCGTCAAATATATTCCCATTTAGATATTCGATTCAATTTAATTTAAAAGAAAATTAATGAAAACGAAATAAAAAACTACCTGAGAGCGAGTCGCACTTTGAGCTACCCCATAACTCATTTTTTTAGTTTTTATAAACTTTCATGATTTTCGCACATTATTATTTACTTTAACGGGACTTAGTCGCTTATAAGTAGGGTCAGGTGGAGTAGGGTCAAGCCTTGTGTGTAGACTTCTATTTAAATGGAATAGGAATGAAATAGGTATAATAAGTGTAATAAGTTTTTAGTGTTAAAAACGTAGTCTTATTTTACCCACGTTTTTATATTTACCCCGGCTGCCGGCTGACCCTACTTAACCTTTAGAATTTACTCCGGGGTTTCGAGGACGGATTTTTTGAAGTCAAAACTTCTTTAGCGGCGCTGGGCACTTTTTGAGGTGGGGAAAAAATGATAAACGAGACAGCGTAAGGCGATCACGTGACCGTAAGCCCCGTAAGATGGCCACTCATAATTTAGATGGCATTTAAATCAGTAAAGAAAAACTCAATGTTATTTGACATTTATGTTGCGGACTCCTTTTCAAAACCTATGCTTACCTTTTTACACACTCTTTACCTATGTTCAAATAATTTGACGTTGTCATGGCAGTATGTAAATAAACATGTCAATGAAAAAGTGTGATCTTATTTGAGAATGATAATAATATATAATAAATAAATAGAATACCTCCGCTAAACGTATGTATCGTGTTACCGGGCGTCGGTAACATAGTGAGGTGAGTTTTCACTTCTATCGGCACTCCCGGAGTGCAACCTGTTGTTTTTTTATGGGTAAGTAAGTACCTAAATAGCACTGTACCACTGTAAATTTTGGTATAAAGACATTTAATACCTAGTGGGTTGGTGGTCTCTTTATTGCATTATATATTATTTACACACGTGTGCCCTTTCGTGCACGTGTCTAATCGAACATGCTAGAGCTTTCGCATTCGAAGTTGTCAGCGATAAAATACCACTTTCATACTTGAACTGATGTCATCATCGATGTGGTATGTACCTATTATTTTATTCTTATCCGAAGAAAATATAGCAATATTCGATTCCAATTATGAGCTAAGTTACCGAAAAAAGTCTTAAAAAATACAAGACTGAAGATGAAATTTGTCAAACGCCTACGCGCTGAAATCGCGAAGTCTTTGGGTGACGCATGCGTGGAATGTATTGATTGGTCCGTGGCTGATTTTGTTTCGACTAGAATGAAAATAGAAAAATCCTTTTAATAAGTTTGAGTTGATAATATACACCAGGCAACAAGTACACCAAACACTGCAGAATGTAACGTTCAATTCAATCCGCTATTTAGAATTGATTCAGCGTTCATTTTACTATCGTATGTCGCGTAATTCCACGGACATCGCGAAGGTGACCTTGGTTCGTTAGCGCAGAAGATCGCGTTTGCCGCGATCAGAATGAGTCAATGAAGCATTCAATCATTCAGCGTAACTCTTAAAATGAATACATTAACCAATTTAACGACGACCGTTAAGATGTGTTACGAAGGAGAGGACATGCATTCGCGCTGAGATCTTCTAGTAGGTATAGTAGTAATTTCAGGAGTCAGTCCGTCATTGTGTTAGTGTTTTAAAGAGATGCGTCTCGTAGGTCAGATCACGACTCACGTGCCCGTTCGCAATCTCAGAATAACTGGCCGTCGCTTCTAATTATAATTCGCATCTCCGCTGCTTGTTCTAATGTTTCCAAAGCATGACGGAAAGTCTTTTTATTGATAAGATAAGAAAACACCATAACATAAATATTCGGTGCTTTTTTATGAAATATTTAAACTTTACTTAATCATCATTAGTTTGTTGTGCCATTACTTATGTTCATGTAGCCATAATAAAATAGTATTTTGTTCAACAAAATGAGAACCTAAAGCGAACACAACTTAAGACTTCTTCGTCATTCACTCATGGTCAATGACAGTGGTCGTACTGTACTGGTCATACCTACATCTCATACATCTCTAGGTAGCTCCAATAGTGTGTCACTGGTATTTTACTAGTATTTACTTCGAATGCTATACCATAGCCCATATCAACGTATCACAGCGTCCTTCGACGCCGGTCGGTAGGGTCTTAATCCTTGCATCTTCAAATTCATAAACATTTTCCCCACTTATGGATTAGGCTGTGAATCAAGCTTTCTGGTGAAGATACAAAATATATATGTTCGTTAACACTCTTGGTTCAAGAACCCCTTTGTAGCCAATAGCCAACCACACATTTGTCCTTAAAATATTACCCGTTTAGTTGCACCCTAACATTGTAAAGAAATATACCTATAACCTACCTATAAATAAATAGACATGCTATGCTACCACTGCAGTTATGCCTAGCTGACATGTTAATCGCGGTAAATGTGTTTAGAATACTTACTTAAGTAGGTTGTTGTTGTGGTAAATGCTGCTTAGGTTAAATAAATCATAAAGAATTGGTTCAGCTATTTTTGATTCGGCATTAAAATGTAGGCATGAGTGCATTGACATACTTTAAATTGCGCATTATGATTACTAAGTATTTATAAATTATTGTAGCCTTAATATTCCTTTGTGGTTTTATACATAGGTATTATTGGAATGTGTCTAAAGTAAATATGAGTGATTCTTTATACAGAGCTTCTTTCTGATTCCCGTGATCGAATTATGGTCGTATTAAATCTGGGTTTTCATTTGTCATCCAACTGTAATCCATTTTGGGATTTTCTGTATCTAAAGACCTCTAACTACGCATCATAGCACAGCGCGCGCGCATGACTGTCTAATGTTAATGAAGGCATATCTCCAGCTATCTTATGACGGTAGTAGGGTGTTATTTCTATTGTATAAACATAAAGAGAGTTTTATTATCAACTTTCACCCCGCCGTTACTTTCGTCCACAGTTTCCCTTATTAATACAAAGCGCCCTCATTTTCTTTCGTAACACAATAAGAAGCCTTGCTCATTATTTCGCGGTATCTTAGAGAACGGAGTTTTTGAAAAGTTGTAACGCTTTTTAGGGTTCCGTAGCAAAATGGCAAAAAACGGAACCCTTATAGATTCGTCATGTCTGTCTGTCTGTCCGTCCGTCCGTATGTCACAGCCACTTTTTTCCGAAACTATAAGACCTATACTGTTTAAACTTGGTAAGTAGATGTATTCTGTGAACCGCATTAAGATTTTCACACAAAAAAAAATTTTTTTTGGGGGTTTCCCCATACTTAGAACTGAAACTCATTTTTTTTTTCATCAAACCCATACGTGTGGGGTATTTATGGATAGGTCTTCAAAAATGATATTGAGGTTTCTAATATCATTTTTTTCTAAACTGAATAGTTTGCGCGAGAGACACTTCCAAAGTGGTAAAATGTGTCCCCCCCCCCTGTAACTTCTAAAATAAGAGAATGATATAACTAAAAAAAAAATATATGATGTACATTACCATGCAAACTTTCGCCGAAGATTGGTTTGAACAAGATCTAGTAAGTAGTTTTTTTTTAATACGTCATAAATCCCCTAAATACGGAACCCTTCATGGGCGAGTCCGACTCGCACTTGGCCGCTTTTTTAGATCACAATATTTATAGTAATTAACAATCTTGAGGCTTTTCTAGTCTTGAGTTTTTGACTTTCACTCGATAAAAAAACACGAACATAGGTCGATAATGCACTTTAAAAAATTATAATTAAATTTGCACAAAAACTAAAACTATATCAATTTTTTCTAAAGATTAGCAATACAGGGTGTCCCAAGAAGTAGTGATATACTGAAGCTGGGAGGTAGAGGACCTAGAGGGCTATCTGAATCACCCCCATGTATGTTCCGCGATTTTTCGTATTTTCGGAGTTATGATTTTTTTTAATTTTTCACCTATCGCAGAGTACGATGAGATTTTTATTTATGGTGACGTGAATTATTGCGGTAGATGCTTGATTTTTTTTGTGTGCTAAGCTGATACATAGGCCAATTCAGTATGGTAACATTTACTATCGTTAGATCTCTGAATAGAATTAAAAAAAAATTAATGCCAAGAAAGATAAAATTACCCAGTATGTTTTATTTTTCTAAGCGCCCTTGAAGTTGTGAACATACTGGGTAATTTTATCTTTCTTGGCATTATTTTTTTTTTTAATTCCATTCAAAGATCTAACGATAGTAAATGTTACCATACTGAATTGGCCTATCTATCAGCGTAGCACACAAAAAAAATCAAGCATCTACCGCAATAATTCACGTCACCATAAATAAAAATCTCATCGTACTCGGCGATAGGTGAAAAATTAAAAAAAATCATAACTCCGAAAATACGAAAAATCGCGGAACATACATGGGGGTGATTCAGATAGCCCTCTAGGTCCTCTACCTCCCAGCTTCAGTATATCACTACTTCTTGGGACACCCTGTATGATGCTTGAGCTCAGCGATTACTTTTTTTTTACACACAAAAAATTTAAATTGACATCGGCGGTCCCGAATACGCAACTTCCATCTCGCTCACGCGTACGTTACGCTCCGTGAGAGTGAGAGAACACGAACCTACTGGGCGTTAAGTGCGCTATAAATTCACGATTTCATTGCATTGCTAAAGTAATCACTTCCGATCGCGACCTGTTGGTACAAATAATTGATTGGTTGCCAATACACCTTGTTGCCAAAAGGTGGTCAGTCATTAAACTGTATTAAAACACAAATACGAGTACACTCGTAATTCTTAAATAAGGGCCATTTGGGACCACAAGTCCCTGAATTTCAGCTCGTCTCCACTTTGTATCGAATGGCTGTGATGTTTTTTTACTCGCAGAAATACAAGGTTTTAAATAGTAAGTACGTATACAGGGTGCTTCCTGTAACAGGAGCAATAAATTAAACTGTAGGCTGTACCTACTCCTCAAACTGACCAACATTTGTTCAGCAATTTTTGAAAATAACTCATGTTTTGATTTTTATTACACCTTAAAGTTTATTCTAAGACGCAATGTATTTCAAATTTTGTTATGTTTAGTTTAAAGCGTGACAAGCAACGTCAAACACACCGATGTCAGCGTACATTGAAGGCAATATTTATTTTGTATGAAAAAGAGGAAGCCAATTTTTAAAAGTTGCTGAACCAATGTTGGTCAGTTTGAGGAGTACGTACAGCCTTTAGTTTAATTTATTGCTCCTGTTACAGGAAGCACCCTGTATAAGTACCTAAATTGTTTGCCAATCTATTGCTTAAGCAAATTTACCTAAACCAATCCTACTTCTTGCGTTCGTAAATACATACCTATTAAACAAAAAATGAACGAAGACGCGTCGGATAGCGTGTGTGTAGTAGTCGGAAGTTTAAAACGCTCTTAGTAAGGGTCGGTTGCACCAAACCGCCTGTTACCGTTAAAGCGTTCGCTAAATTTTGTTGTATGGGAATTTTCATAGTTCTCTGCCGCGTGATGTTATTGATGTCTAAGCAAATATTTTTAACGATAAAATAACCTGAAAGGTAACTGCAGCACAGAATAAATAATAGAACTCTGTACAGAAGACTCAAAACGCGTCTGTTACGATCAGCACAGATATGGCCGCTAGGAGGCGACAGCGCCACGCGCAGCTTATGGCTTTCCCCAATATTGGGGCCGAACGGATGTACTTTTAGCTACCTGTAGCAAAGCGACGAAATCGCGGAGTGAGACACGCCTGACTGCAGTCCCTTCAAACCAGAGAAATTTTGAGCGCGATGGTTACGTTTCAGGGGATCACCGCTTCGAGTATTATTTGGAATGTATTATTGCATACATAGAATTTAACGGTGGCCGCCGGCTTAGGCAAGGAAGGTTGAGTTCAGATCAGTGTCGAATCTCGCCGCGTTGATCGGTGGGCGGGCGGCGCCCACGTGCTCGCTCGCGCCGGGAATAGCCAGTCCACCGCGAAACCGCCTCACGCTCACGTCTTCCACAATCTGCTTTTACTACGATTATCTCAATGTGCAATGTTAAAAATCCTTTCTAATGTTAAAAATCTAAACTCAGCAATCAATAAATAATTTTAAATCTTTATTATATATTATATCAGTTTAGAGTGTCAAACTATAGTAATAATTGTGATTTTATTACATTTTCTGACGACGTAGTGGACTCGAAAAATCAGTGTCGGTGGGTGTCAGTGCCGGAAGGAATTTTGAAGCGGGAATAGTGCATATATCGGTGTGAGGGGTGGGGTGAAGCGAGGCGCGGCGTGGCTGCGCGGGCGATGCGTGAGAAACTCGCGGCGCTGCTGCGTAGCGCGGTGCGTGCGCCGCCGGCCAGCGCGGACAAGCTGCGCGCAGGCGCCATTGATCCCGTCATCGTCTTCCCAGATGAAGGTTAATCTGGCTGATATTGCATGTTACTGAAATATATATTGTAATCATACGAACGTGTACATAATATATGCTCATATCACAGTTTTGTCTGTAATCTAATCTATCTAATACCTTTAAACGAGCAATTCTTGTTTATTTATATATATGTATATTTCGGGGATCTCAGAAACGGCTCTAACGATTTCGATGAAATTTGCTATATGGGGGTTTTCGGGGGCGAAAAATCGATCTAGCTAGGTCTTATCTCTGGGAAAACGCGCATTTTCGAGTTTTTATATGTTTTCCGAGCGAAGCTCGGTTACCCAGATATTAACTATTTAGAACAACTCTCTAAGGCTTTGGCGATTGTGATTGTTGTTAAAGGTATCCTTCAAATTCTGCACGAAAATTTATAATTTATTGGCAAGCGCATAAACTTAAGAGAGGGTTAACGCAAAATTGCAGTTTATATATTTAATTAATATACGTTTGGGCAAATGCCATGAAAAAATCACTCGGAAACTAGAATATATTTGCTCTAAGCAAAACCATAAAAGGTTAAAGTTGGCTGGTTAGAAAATATTTATTTGTATTATCGTTACCCTGCATACTATATAGCAGTATAAGTTTAGTATAAAATATCTAGTGATAGGTATAGCCGAGGGATTTGACTTATGTATGTGACTTAGTATACTTTCAGAGTTAATGAAATACATATAGGATTTTCCTCGGTAGGGAGAAACTATGCGTGTGAACTTCGCAATGCTTTTATATACATATTATATTTCACATTTTGAGCCACTGGTAAAACCTGAGCGATAGAATAACGATTACTGCTTCTATGTTTAAATTGTTTACTTTACCCAATTTTTAAAATTCGCGACAAATAACAATTTTACTAGCTAAATGTTAACCTTTTAACCGCCGTAGACTGATATATAAGACATACAAAATCGGGCTCATTTCGTCGCTGTCTGATAAATAAGACAAAACTTCGTGTAATTTCGTACCCCCCGGCGACACGAGCACGCTCGATGACGTATTCTATGGCGGTTAAAAGGTTTATATTCCTTTTTTTATTGTGGGACGTACCATATTTTTACAATCTATAAATTAAGGATTTTTTATTCATTGTGATTGATGACATCTGTATTTACAATTTATAGAATTTTACTGCTATGCATAAGACACAACTATCTACTTTATTTTATAAGTTAGATTTTTCCTTTTTTATACATACTTACTTACCTGTTTATTGTTAAAAAGAGATTTCACAAGGAAATATTTTCATTTTCCTCAATTTATTGAAGTCTTTTTATCCTTCCAATGTAGTCATTCATTGCTTGCGTTTTATAAGAAAAATATTTGCATATGTTCAATACGGGATTACCCGTCGATCTAAACGCAAGTAACTTAAAATAAGCTAAATTTTCCTTGTTTGTAGTTTTATATTCTTGAGCGTTCAAGACATTTTTTCCTTGTATTTAAATATCATAGTTTTGATATCCTTAAACTCCGTAAAGAGTTGGAATTGTTGGAAATAACATTTTCTTAATTTGAAATAGCACTACAACAACGTATTGTCTTTATTTGGATAATATTAGCATATTATTCAGGTTAGTTGAACAACATTTTTAAGATACCTATCTAAAGTTTTTATGCTAGCACTACATGAGGCCTAGCCAAGAGCCAATCGTTTGCACCAGGGATGTTGCGGATGCCGATTTTTTGACATCCGCGGATGCGAATGCGGATGCGGATTTTTAAAGGCTCACATCCGCGGATGCGGATGCGGATGCGGATGTCAAGATAGGTACATAAAAAACGTCAAATATTACATTTTAGTAATTTTTATTTCAAAAAACCGGCCAAGTGCGAGTCGGACTCGCGTTCCAAGGGTTCCGTACATTAAGTCCAACTCACGCTTGACTGCTAATTTCCAATAGGTTTTTTTGGCTAATGACTAAATTACCTAGCAGTCTAGCACTTACGCCGATGCTAAGACGTTCCTGTACCGACCAGTTCCACATCCGCATCCGCATTAAATCCGCATCGATTTTATGCGGATGCGGATGCAGATGCGGATGTTGAAAATAATGCGTAAGTTCCGCGGTTGCGGATGCGGATGCGGATATTCGCAACATCCCTGGTTTGCACTACGGCAACGAAACGCTTTCTGTCTCTTTATCGCTCTTACATATTAAATAGTGCGATAGAGAGACAGATAGCGTTTCGTTGTCGTAGCGCAAACGACTGGTACCTTGGCGAGTTACCCCGAGTTTTGACGTAAAAAGTGAAAATATTGAACTATGAGTTGTACATTAGTCGCATTGTAATCGTAATAAAGACTAGCTATAGGTACTTGGTGTAGCAAGCCATTATTGATGATTGAACGACAAACATATTACTTACTTGTGCTTTAACATATATAACAGTTTATCACTTTAAATGGTCAAATAATGCCATTGGTGGTTGCTAACTAATTGAAAGTCAATCAATTCAATTGACTCTAAACTGACAGAACGTGTTCTTCAATCAAGTTAAAATGTCATTGTGATGAATATTTGATGATCAATAATTATTCTGCTTTTCCAGCTAGGGTTCTCATATTCTCACTTTTTCTATTTAATACAAAAATTGTATGATTTACTTAAGTCTGTTATTAGGTATTTTATCTACAGAACATGTGAATACTTAAATACTCGTATATTTACTCTGCATAAAACCTCACTTAAGTGTTAAGTACCTACATCGCTTTATTACATCTATTATCGCTATATTTACATACCGTATATTTATAATAATTATAATATAAGTGACGGTAACTTTTTAACTTAAGTACTCTAACTCTGACTGTCATGCAATATACAACTTATCTATGTTTCCGAGAAACATACCAGTAGACGAGCAAAACAAGGAGGAAGCTAGGGCGTATAATTTAATTGATGGAACCCCCATTATACGTTTAATTTAATATAAGTTTAATACTAAAAAGCATTTCTGTATCATTGCATTGTTTCAGGGGTTTAAAGTGAGTTAACTCAAATAAATAAGATGCTTTAGATTTATTAGAAACTAGTTCACACAGACAGCTATCGATGATAAGTAAATACATATATGAAATGTAAATGAATTACATTATGCAGCTAGAGGTATTTCAAATAAACATACCTTACCTGGGGCCTAGCTAAGATGACGATCCTTTGTAGAAAACGACTAGTTATGGCTATAAAATCTAATACCTTTAAACGAGCAATTCTTGTTTATTTATATATATATATAATATATATATATATATAGATAAGACCTAGCTAGATCGATTTTTCGCCCCCAAAAACCCCCATATAGTAAATTTCATCAAAATCGTTAGAGCCGTTTCCGAGATCCCCGAAATATATATATATATATTTATCTCTGGGAAAACGCGCATTTTCGAGTTTTTATATGGTTTTCGAGCGAAGCTCGGTCACCCAGATATTTAAATATGAATACACATAAGTAGACCAATTCGAACGAACATTATGACATAACAGTGATATCTACACGATGTCATTTAGTTGTTATTCGTGCGTGCATTACGTTTGTACTGTCCGCCCGTACATGTATTAGCGCTAGCGAGATGCAAGGTTGAAAGCTTGTGTTGCTCGAAGGTTGAAAGAGAACAAAATTACATCTTTTATATGTCATTTTAATGAAAAATATACCATCTAATCAATGTAAAGATATTAGACATAAATATACAAAAAAAGTGATTCGTTAGTTGAGGTGTAGGTACCTACTTAACAAAGGTATTTGTTGGACCTATCTAATCATCTTGACTGTATAGTTACTTATCTATTTCTGAGGATTTAAATGACTGCGTAAAATCTTAATTGATAAGTGGCAGTAAATAACTTGCTATATTATACATGATTTTTTTAAATATGTTTCTTGTCACGCAACGATGTCGCTGTATTGCGTCACCAAGTATAAAAATAATGTAAACTTGTCCTATTTCTCGATATAATTGTTGCTTTTCATCAGAGAACGGTCCTTATGCTTCATGGGCGATAAGGAACTTTTTATCAGAATTTCTGTTGGAAGGACCCATCTGTGTTGGAAAGCCACATTACTTTAATAGTAGTAGTAATGATTTTTCTGCGTGTGCTGTGGTGTAGTGTACCTATTTTATCCATCCTGCCAAGCGCTGACGCTGGCGGGCCGTCGCAACGCAAGTAGGGCATGCAGTACCGGTCCCGGTACCAAGAATTTTATTTCCCGGTTCTGAACATGGCCGGAACCGGGATTCCCGGTTCTTCCCGGTTCTCAAGGCATCTTATGATTCTTTTTAAGAAATTGTGTTAGCGTACAATCTTTATGAATTACTTATTTTCATACGAACAATTTTATAAGGATTAATAAACGACTTATTTTATATAAATAGCACTTTTAGCGTTCCCACCTATTTTACGAAAATAACCGGCACACGGCACACTTTGCCTCCGCCTGGGCTTAAAGGTGTACGAGCAACACGGCCGTAGTCGATGCACTCAGCACTATGACGGCACGGGATACAGGATAAGTCACCCGGGTCAAAATGTATAGATAGACACCTTATTCATCTAAATAGGTGTAATTTAGTTGGGATATATGACACAAACATAAATACATAGATTGCTAATATCATTAGTCCTTTATGTAACCGGCATAAAAGTACTGAACAATGTTTCAGATAAAAACAAAGTTGAAATAGAAAACTTGGTGAATTTTGGGTCCCCCGTTTCATAGCACCATTATTAAAATGTTAGTTAATGTCCGGAGCTAAAGTACTAAGACACTACTATTGAAATGGGAATAAATACGCATACTGATGAGAACCGGGAAGTACCGGTTCCGGGTCTTCAGTACAGGTTCTTTCGACACTATAAAATTCCCGGGAATTCCCGGGAATTTGAGAACCGGGAATTCCCGGGAGCATGCCCTAAACGCAAGTGTAGTGCATGTGCAATGCGTGTAGTGTTACAGCAGAATTAACTATTCACAGAGAACGAAGTATTATACCAACCTGACGTGTAGTTGTAAGAGTCTGTGTCCACTCTGGCAAACATAACAAGCGCACAGAATGTTATCATCGTTAACATTAAACACACATTGTAAAATTGACTGAGATTTTAAAGTTAGGCAAAGTTACGAGTATAAGTATTGAAAAACCAATTCGAACGTCTAGCTTACAGCGCATGTATAGTTTCGTAATACCTATGTATTTCTTATCTTGGGATTCTTGGGCTTGTTATGCGAGTTGGAGCGGATTTAACCATCAAACTTTAAACCAAATAGAGAACGAAAGTAAAAACCGAAAATTACGTTACGTAGAATGTAGAGTTGTAGACCTTCATTATTCTCTTTTGAAATTCAATAAAAAACTAGGGAAAACTTGGGGAAACTAAAAGATACATGAAATACATGTCAAAATATTAGTTTATGTAATATTTAATATATAACACTTTTTTTCAATTTATAGAAAAAACAAACAAAGGAACTATAATGAAAATAAAGTCTAACGTCGTTATTCAGGGGGAAAATAGGGACTAAAGTATTCATGTGGAATAGCAGTCCTGACGCGCTTTCATGTAACGCTAGACGAAACGGACGTATGTAAATCTACAGGTTATTATCATCATACACATTAGTTACGATATTGACCAAAAATATACATCGGCGCTGTTGGCTTCGCACGGCATCAGCAGGATACTACTGTCTGCCTCGCACAACGTCGACGTCCGTCACGGCGCTCGGCGCCAGTGTGATAACCGCCTAATTACTTTTTGCCAATCCGAGCCTTGGGTAATACTTACGTCTATTCGTTTGCGTACTCGCATCATCTAAAAGGAGGATCAAGATTTGAAATTCGATCCGTATCATTTCACAGTAGATGTGTGGAAAAAAATTGATTAGTTTGAACGAGGTTAAAGCTCCTGAAATTCCTGGCAACAGTGTCGTGCGCGTGGAAACAATAAATTTCCCGAGCGATGCTCCTAATAAATGGTGTGTACGTGATGTTGTTCACATAGGTGTCTATGCTTGGTTTGCGTATGTCCGAGTCAATAGACATGCGTTTGAGAGGTGCTGATGCTGAAGTACGAGTATCAACAGAGAACTATATACATACAGTTTATAATTAATGCGCACTCAACCAATTAAATTCGCTTGTTAAATGATCACCCAACCTTCCTGTACGTAGAATCATTACTAGTACTCTTGTGTACTATTCGCTAGTTGTGATACTTGTAATCAATAAGTAGACATCCAGCAGAACCCTGTCGCAACGACCTAGAAACAGTATGTACGTAAAATTCAACATAATACATGTATACAAGCATTTTGGCAGCTACCGGCAGACAAACAATTGTAATTAATATACTTATTGGCACTCCGGCACCTCACGTTGTTCGTTAGCGCCGAAATTCAATCATATCTTTGTATTTATACATTAGCATGTTGAATGAAATAGCCAATTTACCGCAAATCAACAAAGTTTGTTAGCTATGAACTAATTTTTGACAATGTTTTGTGTTATTGTTTCTGAGAAGAGAGAATCGCATCGGCTTCATATTTATGAAGGTGACAGGGAAGTGAGGCTGAGGATAGAGGTGATCGTGTTCTTTAGAATATGAGAGTCCAGTCAAAATTATCAAAATTGTTGAAATTTGTGGAAAGTACAATAGTTATTTGTACAACAAGAGATCAAAGTTTGATATTTCTTCGAGTGCTTATTTTGAGTCCCGTGCAAGCGAAAGATTCTATAATAGATTCACGAGCGTAGCGAGTGAATCTAATTTAGAATCTTGAGCGTAGTAAGGGACTCAAAAGCGCACGAGATGTAAATAACTTTGATCTCGTGTAGTACACAACATTTTTCACCTTAGCAGTGAGAACAAACCTATTAGACAACTTGAAAAATGTAATCCTTCACCTGCACTCATGTTTTCTTAAGATATACAAACAATTAAGTTTAATTACCGCAATCGAACACAAAAACAAAACGTAATAATACATTTCAGTAAAATAATATAGAAATAACGAACATCAACTAACACTTCAATCGACAACTTTTTTATTGTAAAAAAAAAACTTTGTAAGATACGGTCCGAATTGCGGATACGTACTATTTGTCAACTATGGTAGAAATTCTTAAAAGTAAAATAATTAATTTTGCGTGATGATCTGTGTATTTTTTGAGTTCATTATTTTAATTTTACAATAAAATACCTAAAATATAGTATTTTATCAGTTTTTATCAAATCTTAAACTTTATTTTTATTAATTAATTATTAAGAATTCATACTCGTACGTGGTTTGGAACGATGCGGTCTGAAGTTTTTCGCGGGTCTATTATAAACCGTGAATATACCGTTGAATGTCGTTTTAACCTTTTTTTGTCTGTTTCTTTTTGCTAACAGTGTGAAAGGGACAGAGATAATAGAACCCAAGTATTTCGAACTTGTATTAGACCCCGCATGTTGAAATGACATTTGACTATAAAGGTCACTTGAATGTCATTTTGTCTCACTCAGTGAGCAAAATCGCATTTTGCTCACTGTTTTTAAGAAGCAAAGTACCCTTGTTCGAGCTGCTGAGGTGAAAATTAAATTTTCACACCACCTATTCGGAAAAGAGCATTTTCTTCCCTGCCAGGAGGGATCAAAGTGGCACTTTTCCTCCCTGCTAGGAGGGATCCAAGTAACACTTTTCTGTTCAGCACACTATTTTTACATTTTTTGCACATTATTTTTTTAGCTTAAATAATCTGTTTACGCATCAGATTGTGTCAACACAAAGATTTTTTTATTTTCCTCATAGTTGATGTGAAAATCAGTATGTGTCACACGGTATCAAAATTATTTCGTCTTGGGCGTTAACACTTGAATCCCTCATTACGCTCAGGATTCTGCCACTTTTGAGACATTTTTGGTAGAATCCTGAGCGTAATGAGGGATTCAAGTGTTAACGCCCAAGACGAAATAATTTTGATACCGTGTGACACATACTGATTTTCACATCAACTATGAGGAAAATAAAAAAATCTTTGTGTTGACACAATCTGATGCGTAAACAGATTATTTAAGCTAAAAAAATAATGTGCAAAAAATGTAAAAATAGTGTGCTGAACAGAAAAGTGTTACTTGGATCCCTCCTAGCAGGGAGGAAAAGTGCCACTTTGATCCCTCCTGGCAGGGAAGAAAATGCTCTTTTCCGAATAGGTGGTGTGAAAATTTAATTTTCACCTCAGCAGCTCGAACAAGGGTACTTTGCTTCTTAAAAACAGTGAGCAAAATGCGATTTTGCTCACTGAGTGAGACAAAATGACATTCAAGTGACCTTTATAGTCAAATGTCATTTCAACATGCGGGGTCTAATACAAGTTCGAAATACTTGGGTTCTATTATCTCTGTCCCTTTCACACTGTTAGCAAAAAGAAACAGACAAAAAAAGGTTAAAACGACATTCAACGGTATATTCACGGTTTATAATAGACCCGCGAAAAACTTCAGACCGCATCGTTCCAAACCACGTACGAGTATGAATTCTTAATAATTAATTAATAAAAATAAAGTTTAAGATTTGATAAAAACTGATAAAATACTATATTTTAGGTATTTTATTGTAAAATTAAAATAATGAACTCAAAAAATACACAGATCATCACGCAAAATTAATTATTTTACTTTTAAGAATTTCTACCATAGTTGACAAATAGTACGTATCCGCAATTCGGACCGTATCTTACAAAGTTTTTTTTTTACAATAAAAAAGTTGTCGATTGAAGTGTTAGTTGATGTTCGTTATTTCTATATTATTTTACTGAAATGTATTATTACGTTTTGTTTTTGTGTTCGATTGCGGTAATTAAACTTAATTGTTTGTATATCTTAAGAAAACATGAGTGCAGGTGAAGGATTACATTTTTCAAGTTGTCTAATAGGTTTGTTCTCACTGCTAAGGTGAAAAATGTTGTGTACTACACGAGATCAAAGTTATTTACATCTCGTGCGCTTTTGAGTCCCTTACTACGCTCAAGATTCTAAATTAGATTCACTCGCTACGCTCGTGAATCTATTATAGAATCTTTCGCTTGCACGGGACTCAAAATAAGCACTCGAAGAAATATCAAACTTTGATCTCTTGTTGTACAAATAACTATTGTACTTTCCACAAATTTCAACAATTTTGATAATTTTGACTGGACTCTCATATTCTAAAGAACACGATCACCTCTATCCTCAGCCTCACTTCCCTGTCACCTTCATAAATATGAAGCCGATGCGATTCTCTCTTCTCAGAAACAATAACACAAAACATTGTCAAAAATTAGTTCATAGCTAACAAACTTTGTTGATTTGCGGTAAATTGGCTATTTCATTCAACATGCTAATGTATAAATACAAAGATATGATTGAATTTCGGCGCTAACGAACAACGTGAGGTGCCGGAGTGCCAATAAGTATATTAATTACAATTGTTTGTCTGCCGGTAGCTGCCAAAATGCTTGTATACATGTATTATGTTGAATTTTACGTACATACTGTTTCTAGGTCGTTGCGACAGGGTTCTGCTGGATGTCTACTTATTGATTACAAGTATCACAACTAGCGAATAGTACACAAGAGTACTAGTAATGATTCTACGTACAGGAAGGTTGGGTGATCATTTAACAAGCGAATTTAATTGGTTGAGTGCGCATTAATTATAAACTGTATGTATATAGTTCTCTGTTGATACTCGTACTTCAGCATCAGCACCTCTCAAACGCATGTCTATTGACTCGGACATACGCAAACCAAGCATAGACACCTATGTGAACAACATCACGTACACACCATTTATTAGGAGCATCGCTCGGGAAATTTATTGTTTCCACGCGCACGACACTGTTGCCAGGAATTTCAGGAGCTTTAACCTCGTTCAAACTAATCAATTTTTTTCCACACATCTACTGTGAAATGATACGGATCGAATTTCAAATCTTGATCCTCCTTTTAGATGATGCGAGTACGCAAACGAATAGACGTAAGTATTACCCAAGGCTCGGATTGGCAAAAAGTAATTAGGCGGTTATCACACTGGCGCCGAGCGCCGTGACGGACGTCGACGTTGTGCGAGGCAGACAGTAGTATCCTGCTGATGCCGTGCGAAGCCAACAGCGCCGATGTATATTTTTGGTCAATATCGTAACTAATGTGTATGATGATAATAACCTGTAGATTTACATACGTCCGTTTCGTCTAGCGTTACATGAAAGCGCGTCAGGACTGCTATTCCACATGAATACTTTAGTCCCTATTTTCCCCCTGAATAACGACGTTAGACTTTATTTTCATTATAGTTCCTTTGTTTGTTTTTTCTATAAATTGAAAAAAAGTGTTATATATTAAATATTACATAAACTAATATTTTGACATGTATTTCATGTATCTTTTAGTTTCCCCAAGTTTTCCCTAGTTTTTTATTGAATTTCAAAAGAGAATAATGAAGGTCTACAACTCTACATTCTACGTAACGTAATTTTCGGTTTTTACTTTCGTTCTCTATTTGGTTTAAAGTTTGATGGTTAAATCCGCTCCAACTCGCATAACAAGCCCAAGAATCCCAATTATTATTTTTATTAATTAATTATTAAGAATTCATACTCGTACGTGGTTTGGAACGATGCGGTCTGAAGTTTTTCGCGGGTCTATTATAAACCGTGAATATACCGTTGAATGTCGTTTTAACCTTTTTTTGTCTGTTTCTTTTTGCTAACAGTGTGAAAGGGACAGAGATAATAGAACCCAAGTATTTCGAACTTGTATTAGACCCCGCATGTTGAAATGACATTTGACTATAAAGGTCACTTGAATGTCATTTTGTCTCACTCAGTGAGCAAAATCGCATTTTGCTCACTGTTTTTAAGAAGCAAAGTACCCTTGTTCGAGCTGCTGAGGTGAAAATTAAATTTTCACACCACCTATTCGGAAAAGAGCATTTTCTTCCCTGCCAGGAGGGATCAAAGTGGCACTTTTCCTCCCTGCTAGGAGGGATCCAAGTAACACTTTTCTGTTCAGCACACTATTTTTACATTTTTTGCACATTATTTTTTTAGCTTAAATAATCTGTTTACGCATCAGATTGTGTCAACACAAAGATTTTTTTATTTTCCTCATAGTTGATGTGAAAATCGGTATGTGTCACACGGTATCAAAATTATTTCGTCTTGGGCGTTAACACTTGAATCCCTCATTACGCTCAGGATTCTACCAAAAATGTCTCAAAAGTGGCTAAGGATTGTAGAATCCATCGCTTCATTCAGGATTCAATGTACGCCCTTGACGGAAATATATCATTAGGTATTCATTAACAAGCTTTTATTAGGTCGACCTGTATGTAACTATGTAATGGAATCTTGCAAGTTAAATTTGATCCACTTTTCGGTTTCCGATTGAGCTGAAATTTTGCATACACATGTAAGTCGGGTGACAATGCAATATTATGGTACCATCGAGCTGATCTGATGATGGAGACAGGAGGTGGCCATAGGAACTCTGTGATGAAACAACGCAACCTAATTGTGTTAGGGGTTTTTAGAATTGTCTCAATGAGTATTAGTTGTCTGTCGTAAGAAAAGTACAGTCAGCGATAAAAGCTTGACACAAAAATGAAATTTTTGCCAAAAACTTATTTTGATCCCTTGTAACACAAACTACTATTTACTCAAATCTGTGTCATATATTCATTCTTACCTCCATTCCGAGATTAAGATATTATTTTCAAAATATGTTTGTTAACTTTTGAGCAAGTGCCTGAAAGTCCACTGCCAACCTTTGGGAATCGGTAATTATACATTTTCTAAAAAAATAACATATTAAAACAACATCGCCCAGTTATTTACAACGCTTAAGCGAAAGTCAGTGCAAACTTTTATTCTTGTTTAATGGTGTAATTTGGCAACAATATGTGTTAGTGTAAAATAATTTATCATGTCGTTACAAGGATGAGGGTGGCATTTACAGCACTCGTGACGTTTGCACGAGTATAATATATTTATCTTAAAGGGTTGTCAATAATATACATAATATGTATTTATTTATAAAAAATGTAAAATTATAAAAAAACAGAATGAGCAACAACAAAAACATGGCGCTAGTGCAGGGTGGAGGTAGACGGGTTAAGTAGGGCTGCACCGTCATTGAGACCGAAGAAATGTTGGATGGGTTTGAATTTGTGCCGTGTCCCACGGATACACATGTTGGTGGCTTGGATTATCGAAATCATAGTGACGTTTGCACTGTGCTGATGTTTTAACTCAGAACTAATAAACATACATAAGTAGGGAATATGCAAGTCAACATGGAAATACTGTCATAAGCCCTATTTTTTGTTACCCGACTGCGCAATGCAAAGAATTAGAGATGAGATGTATTTATATGTAGTTGTATAATAGTATGTATTCGACTTATGTACCTCGGTATGGCATATATGTATGTATTTATGTATGTGATTCTTACGTCAATCGATTTGTCGTAATTGTCTGAATGCCATCATACGACAGTACCTAAGCAAAATTCAATATGGTGACAATGAGACGCCATATCGTGAAAAAGAAAAAAAATGTCGAGGATTTCATTAGGGTTCCGTAGTCAGTCCGTCTAAGAAGAAGAAGAAAGACATTTATTGTAAAAACCTTCTACATACAGCGCCACTTCAGTTACAAAAAAAAATAGACAAGTCCACCAGCGAAGTGAAAAATAAAAGGAAAAGGAGTAATATACTAAAAATAAAATTTGGCGCCGCTATAGTGGCTACAAAAGGACACCACTCAGCATCGGCTTAGCTCAGAGAACAAGACAGCTGAAATTATTCGCTCAGGTTATTCAGGCTTCACGTTAGGCTCAGGGCATTACAGGTTGGTCCAAAAATACTAGATATGCCCCGAATAGTGGTTTTGGCCCAATACCGAATATTCGGCATGAGATGCGAACAATGTGAGTTACAATTATTATGAAAACTGTTCGACAATAAAGCACAACGTTTGCTAAGATATTATTTTTTGTAAAACATAACTAATGAATGTAGTTAGAGTCAATCAAATCAGACCCATGATAAAAATAAAATATTTCAAAATCAACAAATGCTTAAAAAAGGGTTTTCCTATTTAACAACTTTCCAATAATACATTTTAAATATTAAATATACCTAATTTTTGGTATTTTTTTTGTGTAATTTTTCTTTTTAGGTAGGGGCATCAGATATTCGGTATTCGGCTGAATAGTAGGCAACATTCGGCCGAATACCGAATATTCGGCAAAGTGGCCGAATACCGAATAGTTGCCGAATATTCGTGGCATCACTAAAAAATACGTTGACAGAATTATACCCTTCACACATTTTAAAAACAGACATTAAAAATTTAAATTTAATAATTTAGCTGAAACAAAAAGTTTCTATTATCTTTAAAATTATTTTCCTTTGTCTTTGTTTGATACACAAACGCAAACCTTTATTAAAATAATCCCCTCCGGTCGACATTGGCCACTTCCTAATTTGTATCTTTACCAACGTCAAATATGCACTTAAAAAAATTTCATTCACTGTATTTTGGGCCGAACGTGTAAATATTTTAAATAAAGTACGATTACGATTTAATGTAGACTAGGTTTTCAATAAAATATTCATTTACCTAATTCTAATAAAAGTAATAAATCTGTCATAACATAAACTCTTATATAAAAATCGGTCATGTCCTAGTTGACCATTGTTGCCTGTAATAAATTTCAAGGAACTAATCAATATTAGTTTAGTTTACTTATTTAAATTTAAAATATTAACAAAATTATCGACTTAAATCAGTTTTCGTTTTATCTCTCTACCATTAAAATGATGCATGCATGTAAGATCGAACATAGATATGTATAAATCTAACACTCATGCCCGTGGGTCTCAAATGCGCAGGCGACCCAGGTTACTTGCTCCTAGACGCCGACTCGCCAAATCACGACGGTCACTCGGTATCATGGGGCCAAACATATATAATGCAGTACCCAATGAGATACAAGACTCAAAAACAGATTTGATATTTAAAAATAAACTTAAGATGTTACTTTTAGATGAAGCTTATTACAGCATCGATGAATTTACTAGTATACGGTAAGATCATTGACCCAGCGCTGTACCTAATATTATGTTATATTATAAATTGTATACACATACCTATAATAAGTAAAATGTAAATAGTAATTAAGTAACGAAATGACGTGTAAATGTATATGTTTCTTTTACCAATAAATTACTGTATCACTGATGCCGTAATAAGGCAGGGGCTTACAGAGCGATTAACCCAAGTGGACACTACGCTGATACCTTATCAAACCTTATCAAATAACATGTACGTATAATTACTAAATACTGTAGAGCATGTTAGTAACTGATGCTTTATGTACGCATACATTCTATAAATTACGGCCAGATTAATCCGTAAGGCAAATGCTCTGTTATTTAGTAGACAGAGATCGCCTTTTAGGTTAGGTCACGGACTAGGGTAACCCAAAGGTCCTGGGTTAGGTCCGTCTGTCTGCCCTAACCTATAACCTATCTGGAGTTATAGTATCATTGCATGGGAGTTAAACGATGTTGTCTGTTTCAGGGAGCGTACACGAAAGCGGACTGGTATGGCGCGGGTGTTCCGCCGGCTTCGACGCCGAAGACGGCGCGACAGGAGCGCTCACCGACGGTAACTCCAATCCAGGAGACAAGGTACTTACTGCCACCACAGGGCGGACACGCCATACATCAAAACTGATTTGCGTTTATATGTGTGCGCGGCACGTCTGTACACGCGTCATTGTGTATGTGTGCGTAAGTCGCTCTACTGAGAGCATGCCAGAAATCCGTCAGATTCATGTCGCGGCCAGTCGCGGGGCGAGGTAATCCGAGTCGGGGCGGGACGGTGCGTGTCCGTTCTGTATGATAATACTATTACTTATTCTGCGCTGCCACTCTAGTATTTAGATTGTACACGAAACATGTCTAGTTACTATTTTTGAAATATAAGATTTTAATTATAAATACTTTTAACGAGACCTCGTAAAGATCCTTGAATTAAAAGTTTTGTTAAAGCTGTATATTCATGTATTTTATTTTATATTTTAAACTATCACTTAGCTATGTGAACGTGTGCTTTTTATTTAACACGTAAATAGGTAATTAATAACAATAAAAACACAGTAATTAAATTGGAAAGTAAAACATTGTGGAGATATTGAATAACTACATAAAAACTCAATTAACATTAAAAAAGAAGTCTTTCTATAGGCATTATACATATATCAAGTTGGTGTTCATGTGACTAGTCATCATGCTCTTTCCGTGTTCATTTTCATGTAAAACATTTTTTCTCCATCTTACCAGTCTCTAGTTATGCAAGCGAGCATCCTACATAGTACCTACTTTTTGAAACGATGCGCTGGATGGATATGGATGGATTCATACGGGAGACACATGACACATGACAAAACGGTTTTCAATTGGAACACGGTAGAATATAGATCTATGAATTGAAACAGCAATCTACTTTCATGCAGTGTTAGCTATAAGTAAAACAATCGATTTACGCATAAAATAATTCAAATATCCATAAAATCCATTAGTCATCCTAAAGATGAAGTCTGTAGAGCAATTGTCAATAAGATTTGCCATTCGATTCAATTTGCATTGCTTTTACACATATTACTGAAGGCGAGCGACTCGACTCCTAGAAAATGGTGAGATATCTACTTATACCCACTACTTGTCATAAAAATATTAAAAAACATGGTAGGTACGTTTAAGACTTGATTAATATTCTAGACCGGCTCAAATCTCCCCAATGTGTAATCGGTCCCTAGTAGCTATGTTCTGCATTAAAATTCATTAATAGGTATTTGTTGTACCTACGTGAGGTTCGATCATAAATCTTATTCTTTCAATGGTGTAATTATTCAATATTACTTAACATTTTTTGCAGTTCTTGACTTAGTTTTTCCTCGTCACTTATCAAGTTATTTTATCCACACACATATCATATCATAAATCCTCTATTACCTATGATGCAGTCAAAAACCGAAAAGTACGGCGAACATATCTACGGCAAACTGTTCGATTCGATTTCATAATGACATTCAAACTTCGAATAGGTATCTCCCAAAAACTGTCAATTGCAAACAGTGTAATAATTTGATCAAAGAGCTTATGTAGGTATTATGTGTGTAGATAAGGCAGTGTATGTAACTGTACCTACACAATTAGAAATTAAAACACTCGAATTTGAATCGGGCGAATTTACGATTTATCGAATCAGGAACTCTAACTCGACTTCATAAAAATTCGACCAATGTTATGAGTTATGATTTTGGTGTACCTTCCTACTTAATTTCGTGGACCCTCCATTAAAAAAATGTATTTTTGGAGCATCTGAAAAGCACTTTAAATAACTTGTTTTACAGGCGTATTTGAGACACATATTTATGTCTGCAATTTTACAATGCACTTTTTTTTTTTTTTTTTTTTTATTAAAAATGGGCTTACTCATGGCCACAGACTAGCCGAGGCGAAGACGTGGCCTACGATGGAGCGAGTCTGCCCAGAAGGTGCCTGTTCACCCTTGATTTGAAGGTTGCCGGGTTATATGAGCTCGGAAATATAGACGCCGGCAAGGAATTCCATTCCTTGGCAGTGCGCATAAGGAAAGAGGAAGCAAAGCGCTTCGTGCGGATTCGTGGAATATCTACCAAGTAAGGATGGAAACCGGCCGTGCGTCTAAAAGTCCGATGGTAGAATGGGGACGGTGGAATAAGCTCGTGTAGCTCTTGAGCACACTCCCCGAAGTGCAATCTGTAGAACACCGATAGACTGGCGACTTTCCGCCGATGGGCCAAAGACTGAAGCTTACCCGTTAGCTTCTTGTCACCAATCATCCTCCTGGCTCTGCGCTCCACTGAGTCTAAAGCGGCGAGTTGATATTTAGCTGAGCCGTCCCACAGGTGGCTGCAATACTCCATACACGATCGGACTTGAGCTTTATAAAGTGTTAGAAGCTGTCCAGGTGTGAAGTATCGCTTCACCTTATTTAGGACGCCCAGCTTTCTGGCCGCAGTCTGTGCTTTAGATTCAATGAAGGTGCCGAAGTTGAGGACTGAACTCAACTCCACGCCGAGGAGTTCCAAGCTGTCAGTAATAGGTACAGATGCACCTCGGAAAGAAGGAGTCAGTTCGAATGGACTCCGTTTTGCGGAAAACAGACAGGCCTGCGTTTTGGAGGAATTGAACGCGACCAGATTGTCGTCCCCCCACTGGGAAATGAGACTGAGGGTCAGGTTCATTCGCTCAACCATGGCCTCTCTCTGTGACCGTATCTCGTCCCTGCTGTCCCCTGAACTAGCCAAATATCTCTCAACAACCGTACTGTCGTCTGCATAACCTACAATGCTGGGTTGCAGCATGTCGTTAATGTGGAGCAGGAAAAGGGTTGCGGAGAGAACAGACCCCTGAGGAACACCGGCGTCAATGGCCATGAGGTCAGAAGAGCAGCCATCAATGACTACTCTGATCGACCGTTCACTCAAGAAGTCAGATAGCCAGCTACAAAAGTCAGCAGGGATGCCATATGCAGGAAGCTTGCTAAGGAGACTTGCGTGCCAAACCCTGTCAAAGGCCTTCGAGATGTCCAGTGAAACAGCAAGCGCTTCACCGTTCCTCTCGATGGCCTCGCCGCAGCAGTGTGTGACATACGCTAAAAGATCCCCAGTAGACCGACCCCGGCGAAAGCCATATTGCCGGTCACTGAGCAGATCTTTTTCTTCGAGGTATGTCAGCAACTTGCCATTAAGTACCCTTTCCATGACTTTACAGAGCATGGAGGTAATGGCGATTGGTCGGTAATTGCAAGGATACTCACTTACTCAAATAACGTTGGTATACTATAATTACGATTACCTACCTTATTGTATTTGAATATAATACTGGTCTATTCTTTACTATTAAGCATGAACACTTAGTCAATATTCGTGAAATCTGTTTTCTGAGTACTCGAGTGCGCCGTAGTAGTCTCAAATGTACATACCTAAATAGGTACCTAGCACTTCTTGAAAGGAAAGAGATTGAGACGTCGTACTTAGTTTGCAAATCGGCTTACTGGGGTTATAAGGAGATTACTGGTCATGACCGCATATTTTTTTAGACAAATATAAATTAATACTAACAATGAAAACCGATCAAGTTTGAGTGCATTATAAACTTATAGAGTTACCTACACCAAGATAAATCTGCAACGATTATTTCAGGTGGAAGTCGTTTTGTTACCTATTACCCTATTAGCTATATTATCTTATTTTAAGAAATAGTTCCAATACATTTCATCATTTTCAACCACTGCCGTCAGAAGGTATCTAAACTTACGGAATGTCCACATTTAACCATTTTTGGAAACTTGTCATATTTTTTTGTGCGGATTGAAAATATCCGTTCCATTTCCTATGATTTCCGAGAATGTTTTGAAACATAACGCAACTCGCACAATTACATAAGCTGTATCTGTAATATCAATGGACAAGAGGACCTTTGAACGAGCAATTCTTGTATATTTATTTATATATACATATATATATTTCGGGGATCTCGGAAACGGCTCTAACGATTTCGATGACATTTGCTACATGGGGGTTTTCGGGGGCGAAAAATGGATCTAGCTAGGTCTTAATTAACTCTGGGAAAACGAGCATTTTCGAGTTTTTATATGTTTTCCGAGCAAAGCTCTATCACCCAGATATTTATTTAAATAGTTAAAAATTGCGTTTTATTGCAGTTGGAGGGGTCGGACTCAGCTCAGGACGACCCTGTTCACCTCAAGAGACGGGTGGGACTCTTCAGTGGGGTGGCTCTAATTGTCGGCACCATGATAGGTCGGTATTACTTTTTAATTCATAATGGGTAAGTCAATAACGTCAGTGTGTTGTGGCTTTGCTTCACCGATGCTTTTGCTTTCACGCTAGAAAGGTTAAAAAGAGCCGGCATCATACCAATAGCAATGATATTATATAACTATAGATAATAATAGATAGGTTATAGTCATACACGAGGAGCGCTAAAAATATTTCCATATTTATTTCTATAGGTACTCTACGAAGAAATCTGTTATTTTAGAAAAAAGAAATCGGTTCCATTCATTTTTGTCACACTCGTTGTTAAACAAAAGCTTCTTTTTTTCTCTTTCGGTGTGCGGGGGGATCTCGTTAGCACGTGCAAATTTGTCGGTTGCCTAGGCGCGACTACAGGTAATTTGTACAAATTGTACAAGATAAGAGCTTCAATTTTGGAACGCCTATAACCTATCTTTAGTTATACTAATATAACTAATAAGAATTTACTTATACCAATTTCAACATACAAATGGTAGGTATGTAAGAAAACACAAATATAGAAAAATCCTATGTAGTTTAACCCACACTTCCCTACTCCATGTTGCTGAAATAGCCGAGAATAATTTGCTGTCAAGCATTAGATGTTGATTGATAAAGTTTAGTACAAACTATAAATACATATTAGTTTAGTTCTGTTACGCTTCCTACTTAATCCGATTTGTAGCTTCTATCATCAGTGCCAGTACGGCAAAAATACTTCCATTTTAGCCACATCCTGTGACATACACGGACAGACAGACAGACATGACGAATCCATAAGGGTTCCGTTTTTTGCCATTTGGCTACGGAACCCTAAAAAGGGCGTGAAATTCAAATTTAGGGAGGACAAGTAGGACCCTTCGCGCCTACATTTCTTAAATTTTCCGCTTTTTTACTACGGACGGAAATAGCTATATAAAGTATATTTTAATAAAATTTGGAAAGTAGGTGTATTTTGTGAGCCGTTACTTAGTTACGTTTTTGTTTCAAAAACAACGTGTGGTAAGTAAGATCGTTCATATTTTACCTTTTTAAATAATATTACGTGTTTTTTGTTATTAAACAAATAGTTTTGGAAATAACCGCTTCACTGTAACTTTTGAAGCAAGGTTGCATAGAATATGAAAAAAAAAAACACCGGGTTGCACTCAGGGAGTGCCGGCAGAAGTGAAAACTCAATGACTAGTGCAAAATGCACTATGTACCTATAATTGAGGTTAACGCCATCTAGCGTTAGCGTTAATTACTTGAAACCCCTAAGCTTGAAACATCACTGTCAGTACTCGAGTTTTATTAATACCAGTTAGAGCGAAACTCACTAGATGGCATTTAAATCAATAAAGAAAAACTCAATGACATTACATGTTAACAGTTTTTCATGTAATGTCATTGACTTTTCATTATTGATTTAAATGCCATCTAAATGAGTGGCCATCTAAATCTTACGGTCACGTGATCGTCTTACGCTGTCTCGAGTTTAACATTTTTTCCCCACCTCAAAAAGTGCACAGCGCCGCTAAATAATTTTTCACTTCAAAAATATAGGTAAGTATATATACAACTAATGAAATAGGCACGAAAATTATTCTGAACATGATAGTGAATAATGAGATTATCCAAAAAACTTATTAAACAACGTTAGTGCTGCTATGAATCGCCCTTTCGTAAGGCTTTTTGTATAATATGAAGGTCCCCTCCATTTATGCGTGTCCGGCACGAACTTGACCGGGTTTTTTACTTTTTGTTTACGGGTTGATCTACCGACTAAACAAATGGGATAAACTCTTAGTAGCTAATACGTAATAAACTCTGACTTAAAATACTTAGATGGTTTTGGTATCATCAAAAAACTCTAGGTACTGTCTGTGTCTAGTACGTTTCTACGATTTAAGTTTACAAAATTTCTATGAAAATAGAAATCCCTAATATGGTATTATCTATTCAAAACTTTCGCCATTAATTGGAACTAATTGAATTGTGTAGGATCTACACTGTACGTACCTATATTAATAGCTGCAACTCGCCTGTAGAAAATAAGCGTTTGCTAAATAATTTTGTACGATTCAGGATCTGGAATATTCGTCTCGCCCTCTGGGCTGCTGGAGCGCACTGGTTCGGTGGGCATCAGCTTCATCATTTGGATGGCGTGTGGCCTACTCTCATTGCTGGGTAAGTAAGGTGCACATTTACCCTAGGGAAAAAGGAGCAATGGCCGGGGCCGACCGGCCACGAGGGGCGGCGTGATAAACCACATCTCGCGCATAACCTATAGTGCATTTTTATGCTTAAGGCCTGAAGATAGAAGGCAAAAGGTGCTAAATTTTAAAATATGTCCCTATGGTATCGTCAGATGACAACCAAAACTCACTAATTATTATCATAATATCATAATTTAATATTAATTATATGTATTATAATTAATGTTAAATTATGATATGGTACATAATTTACACCATATCAAATTACGCATCTTAAACTTAACGGAAACAAGAGTTAATGTAAGGATTTCACGCTGTTGCAGCTTATAATATAAATGATGCAAAGTGATCCGGCATCCAATAAAAACAGTCTGCATGGTATGTATAATAATAAACTATATGCTTCTGCGAACTTGATCTGACCTCAAGATTCTAAACATCCTTTGTTAGCTGAGTAAATGAACGTGGTGTTGTTAAACGAAGCTGCCTATCAATGGGATCGCGTGTACAAACTGACGCCGATTGAAACAAACAATGTGTCAATAATGTTCATCTTACAGCGATTTTTAAAATGTTTTCGAAGATAAGACCTCTAATTACCTACCTCTACGAGTATACGAGTGATAGATGTACGCCCACGCCGGTAATCCCCCATAGGATTTCCTTAATAGCCTCCATGACGCCACTCTCATCTACGTTACTATAGACTCGGGTATTTATTTATTACATTGCTCCTGTAGCTGCACCCAAGATGCACTTAGAGGATAACGTCGTTCAGTTATAGGTTATACAATATTTTAAGAGAAATACCAGTAAACGTTTCTCTAGACTCTATTACAAATTACAATCGGTACAATATGTAGCTTACTATCGGAGAAGGGTCCCCTAATGCTTTATTTACATGAAGGACCTTTCCATCAGAAAAGGGTCCTTATGCTCCACAATCAGCTAAGTATGACAACTCTAGTCAAGTCGCTTGGAAATGAGCAAAGCCCAATTTGGTTACTTTTAAACAGTGCGGTAGCCTACCGCCGGTAGGTCTGCTTAAATTTAAATTCAAATCGGAAATCCAATTTGATTTGCGAAATTAGCTTGCAAACAGTCAGATACCGCTGTGATAGGTGAAACAAAATAAAAGCTTGTAAAAAACTTATTATTTGTTATCGAATTTATATCTACATTTTGTTAAACTACAAAGTTCTCAAGAGGTATTAAGTATATGGTTCCTGCTTCAACCGTCCGGTTTGTCCACAGGAGCGCTCGCGTACGCGGAGCTGGGAACTATGAACACGTCGTCGGGTGCCGAGTATGCGTACTTCATGGACGCCTTCGGAGGACCACCCGCGTTTCTATTTTCCTGGGTAATCATTTGCTTCCGAGTTAGCAAGCATAAAAAGATTCTAATTGTAAAAATATCTGCTGAAATAGTGAACTTTGTACATTTCTTTAGTCATTAATTTTATACCCGTAATGACTAACTGCGCAGTAATTTTTATGTCGTCGATGCAGCAATTTACATTTCTTGGGTTTCGCTGTAATCAAGGTTTCAATGTCGCTTAATATTATAGTCAATGTTTAGATCGATTATAAGTATTTCTCACAATCAGTGGAGGGTGGAGGTTACATTTTAATAGTGTAGGTAACTTGTTTCTTAATAGGTAAATACAAGTAAAAGTTACTTTTGTAAATACTTATCTTTTGTATGTATTATTATTATTATCTTATTCAAACGATGCACCTGCATTGAACGTATATTTTGCTGTATTTTTAAGTAGGTAATTATGTTAAAGAGAATATGCAATTAGTCAATAAAATGGGATTCAAATTAGTCTAAGATTGCCAATGGTACAAAGTACATACATATATAGGTTGCCTAATAGGCATGCATAATTTACAATTTATTTTCCGGGCCTGCAGGTGTCAACTCTGGTGCTGAAACCGTCGCAAATGGCAATCATCTGCCTGAGCTTCGCCAAGTACGCAGTGGAGCCGTTCGTGAGTGAATGTGAACCGCCCGATGCGCTTGTCAAACTGGTAGCGGTCATTTCAATAGGTGAGCTGAACCTTCAATTTCATATCGATTTCACTGATTATGTACTGTCAATAACCAAGATCAATGTTGAGGCCTTCCTGGGCTCGGGTTCCCTCGCGTGCCGACGACAAGGCTGAGGCTAACCAGTGTAAAGTGAACTCCGATTACAAATGGCACGGTGACTGGTTCTCTGAATGCGATGCTCGACTAGCAGTTAGTACATGAAATAACAACCCTAATGTAGTATCATTGGCATTGGTATTGGCCTGGTAACAAACTCGCAATGGCGCGCACACGAGCGACGAAATGAGGTGACGAACAAGAGAGTTATGATCATGAACGTTAAAGGGTGTCGGGTATAATGGAGCGGAATGCCATGCCGATGCGAATCAATAACAATTAAAACAGCGCTGGTGGTGGTGGTGGCTGGCGAGTATAAAACTATTTATACGTCGTATAAATAGCCTTATACTCGTATATAGGTAACGTTTCAATTTTCGTATTGAATACACATTAGGTAGGCATAGACTAGGAATCCTCTAGACTGAGTTTAGAGCAATTATTTCATGAAACCGATGCTGCCAAAAATACGGGGGTGCGGGGAGACGAGGTGAGCGAATCCCGTGCCGTGATTGGTCCGTTCAAAGACACGGACCAATCACGGCACGGGAATGACTCGAAGATGGAGTAAAACTACCGTATGAGTGGCAGAGGGGGTAGCGTTACTATGCTCAGTCTAGAGGATGTCTTGTCTGTGTAGGTAGGTAATCATACCTATTTTTATTACATACTCTAATGCAAATAAAATATTAATGAGATTATATTTAAGTATTTATTTCGTTTAATAACTTAAAATATCATCCTCTAATATTTTATTTTATGAGAACTGGCGCGAAGTTTATATTTAAGTAATTAACTAGCTGTCACTTTTATACAGGGTGTTACCTGTAACATGAGCAAATAATTAAAACATATATTATACCTACTCCTCAAACTATAAAACTTCTGTACAACTTTAAAAAAATATGAATTCTTTAGACTTCCTCTTTTTCATACAAAATAAATATTGCCTTCAATGTACGCTGACATCTGTGTGTTTGACGTTGCTTGTCACGCTTTAAACATAACAAAATTTGCAATACATTGCGTCTTAGAATAAACTTTAAAGTGTAATAAATATCAAAACATAAGTTATTTTTAAAAGTTGCTCAACAAATGTTGGTCTGTTTGAGGAGTATAGCCTACTGTTTAATTTATTGCTCCTGTTACAGGAAACACCCTGTATATAAATTCCGCGCCATCTTTTTATACTCAATCTGTACTTATGTCTTACGGCACCGGAATGTTTTCGTGATACAGATATAGATTATGAACTATACATGCGATTGTTTTATGCAAATTTGCTTTGCGAATTTTTATAAGATTTCCTATATACTATTAATTATATTATTTATATTAATTAGTAACCTAGCGTTGAGAAAGCAAAGCGATAGCGATAGACAGTACAGAGCGCCTACCGCGAACCACGTTCGACGTGTTGCCTCTCTGTCGCACTTGTGAATTCGTACGTAAGTGTGACAGGGAGGTAACACCTCGAATGTGGTTCGCGGTAGGCCCTCAGCTGCCATAAGTTGTATATACCGTGTACCATAACATAATAAACAGAAAGTAGAGGTAAAGTTCACGCAATAATTATATTGTGCGTAATATAATATTATTATAGTTTTTCTTGTCGTTAAAGGTACCTACAACTTGTGGTGAGTAGACCAGAGTTGCATTTTATAAAGGACATCTAATATGTAAACGCTGTTTGCATTTTTTTCAACCAAACATGTTTGCAAGCCCATTTGAGAGCCTTTTATAAAACGCGACGCGACATTCTACGGCGGGTCCTAATATTTTACTAATTTCTCTGACATTGTCAATTTTCTCTACATTAATTATTTTGTCGAAAATTACTAAGGCTGGCCAACGACCTTAGGTATTCATTATCAATTTATTAACGGGGAAAATGAAATAAATTGTTAAGAAAATTCTTAAGTGGTAAAATAGGTGGCCAGTCGTCCTCGTTTAATTTTTATAAAGCGATGTGTAAAAGTGGCTTCATGCGTAATGTGTTGGGGACTAGCCGGGAAAAAAAATCTATGACAAGCGGGAAACAAAGTCGTCCCCAACCCTCCCCATCTGGGGTAAATTACTAAATTCACATTGCGTACGCAGCCACCTTAAATTATCTGTTCTATTCTAGTGATGATATTAGCGGTGAACTGCTACAGCGTGAACCTGGCCACAAACGTCCAGAACATCTTCACCGCCGCGAAGTTAGTCGCAATCGCCATCATCGTCAGCGGCGGCGCTTACAAACTGATACTAGGTAATATTAACAAAACGACGGGATCTTCCGTTACTTACTGGTAATAAGTTGCAAGACATATTGCGATTCCTCTCATAATCATTTGTTAATAACACAGTGTCTACTTTAAAACTTTAGATAGTTCTAATAAACGTTCATCCAGGTATTATAACTACAGTTACACTTGACAGTTGACAGTTTATAATACATATAGGTGCTAACAATTTACAATACCTAGTGAAACAATACTAAAATAAAATAACTAAACAAAAAATTTACTATTTGCTCTCATCGTGACAAAAAATATAAATCGGCAATTACTGTTTATCGAATGAGATGTTTTAAGTGGGTTGCAGGCAGCGTAGGGAACTAATAAAATCTTCCGTTTCCTGTGTGCATTGCGACATAATTACTGGTTATTTAAAAGTGGTCATTTACTACTACTAAATTTCCAATAAAGCCATGAGAGAATTCAACTAAAAGCAGATAGGAAAATAAAAGTAAAAAGGAACCCTGTAAGAATAACCCACAAAATATTAGGTAAATGTACTGCCGGACTGTCATTGTCATTGACCTAGGTACATAATTATATTCATACATCACCATTCCATAAGACTCCATAGCCGTAACATCGTACCTCGAACATTTCACCTGAACAGGGATGAATCGATGCAGACTTACAGTTGGTTGTGTCCGTATGGTGCAGGTAATACGCGACATTTACAGGAGCCCAACTTCTCGACTAGCACCGCCACCTTCGGCAACATTGCCACGGCCTTCTACACCGGCCTGTGGGCCTACGACGGTTGGAACAATCTCAACTATGTCACTGAAGAAATTATGAACCCATCCAAGTAAGTCATTGCCTGGGGAATACGAGTGCACTACGAATATCCTATTATCACGCGGTCACGAATTTCAATCAACATACTTGTATCGTTTCACGTAGGTATCTACATAAATGTACGTAGACTGTATAGATGTGTATTGAAGCAAACATCACACAAATATTATCCAATCTGTGATAATATTGATATTATAACATATTCATATCGTATAAACATTGATGATGTAACTGCTGCCATTATATCACGAGCAATGTACTTAACTGTGTACGTATACTTAGTCTGCATAATCTGTATTACATATAAATAGATAAATATGCGATGTGTCGAAAACATGTCGGTCTCTGTTCTCGCAGCCTTGTAAAAAGGATTATAAAGGAACTTTCTGCGTTCAAAATACCTATTGTACCTGCTCTACCATGTTAAATAAAGATTGGACCTTTAAACAAACGTCATATCACGAATACACACGCACATAAAATGACATTTTGACGACTGCTGGACTGTACACAGTTGATGTGATGTGGCTCGCACTAAATTGCTAATTTTAACCCCGGCTCGGTCGAGACTTGTTACGCGCACTGCTCTTAGTTGGTATCTCTTAATTGGATATTGCGATACATTCAGCTCCAATCTCTTTCTATTAAGCGTGCTATTCACCATTGTTGGGTAGACTTTTTTTTCATAAAGAATCTGTAAATCCCGTACACCAGACTTTTTCACTGCTTGAGTTCTCAAAACAATCAGTCATTCATTATATTATAATCATTTAACAGCAGTTAAAACCTAAAAAACGATTAAAATAATCTATCTTATTAGCGTAACCGTTGATAGCAAGCTGGCATAAGTACCTACCTACATACTTTTGCTAGTTTATGAAGTAAATTAGGATAGGTACCTAGGTAACTTAACGCATTCACTGCAAGCGCGCGTTTTTCCCCGCTTTGGAGTAAAAGCGCCTACGAACAGATAACCGGCGTAGCGGGTCGCTGGCAGTCAATGTGTTAATGGTATTATTACCAGTCCCTTTCCCTTCACATTAAAATGTTCATTTATCTGCTATACATCAATTATGAAATCTAAAAGAAACTCTAATTACCTTGTTGAATAGAATAATGATTGAACATCAAAATTAACTTATCCTACTTAATATTTGACAAAAACTCGGAATCCGAAAAACAAGCGAACAATTACCTAAAACGATCTACCTATGGTCAGTTAAGTTTAACCCCGTTATCAATGTTGCAGTTCATTGAAAATAAAGGGTTGGCAAAAATATGTAGGTACCACCCTTTCGTAGGTACGTAACTTCGCCTTAACAAAAAAATATTTTTTAGCTTGTAAGATTTTTAATATTGTATGTACCTATGTTAGTTTGTAAGATACGTAAAATCTATGGGCCTTAGTTGCCTGATAATAAATCATATTTAATTTAATTCAACTAGAATTCAATAATAATTCATCTAAATTTCTATCAAGCGATTCAAAGGCGTATTCAACATTTAGGATTTGGAATAATTTTCAACTGGCTCACTGGCTTACGTGGCTCTTTTTATGGTGAATTCACTGGATACCTATCTTATTCTTGGTAAAACTATTAGAGTTAGATCAAGCTAACTGGGCAGCGATTTTGATAGCACAGACTGCAAATGTTAAATTAAACGTCATAATTTCATAGAAGTTTGACGTTTAAAATAACTGTGCTATCAAAATCGCTGCCAACTTAGCTTGGACTAACTCTATTTTAATATTTTAGTTGGGCGAAGTTGGGCACCAACCGGCGAAGTTAGGATTCCCTACGGCGGGAAATTTATTGTCAACCCTGATTCTCAATTAATTGCAAGATTGATAGTTAAGGGTGTTGCTGTGAGTTCTGTACCAGATTAATGTAATATTCATGTTCTAGAAATCTCCCATTGAGCATTATAATTGGCATCCCACTGGTGACTCTGTGCTACGCGCTAGTGAACGTGTCGTACCTGACTGTGATGTCGGTGAGCGAGATGGTGGACAGCGAGGCGGTGGCGGTCACCTTCGGGAACCGCTTGCTGGGGCCTATGGCGTGGCTCATGCCGCTGGCCGTCACCATCTCGACATTTGGCTCCGCGAATGGCACTCTGTTCGTGGCTGGAAGGTAAATACAATCGCAGTATGTTGCACTACTAAGCCTTTCGTATAATTCCCATGTCTATCTGCTTGTACCATAAAGAACAAATCATTACTAATAGTAGAAGAGCTGTAAAATCTAAGAAAATGTGTATTCCAGTTAAAGTAGATATCGCTGTTAGCCCCAAACATTACTACACTAATTTACCTACTACAAACTAAAGCCCCCAAGTTTGACCGACGAAGCAGATGGCACTAATAGTTCGACTCTCAAACTCAAGTACCTACTCGAATTTAGTAATCCTAATTACTCTTAGGCAAGGTACCTATAAGAAAAAAAAAAAAATACTCGTAAGTAAAATTGTTTAAGCTACTCGTCACTAGATGGCGCTAAAAAGCAAACTGACGTTTTCACTATTCCAAAGACACTAAACGGCGTTGTCACTAGTGTCACTACATCACTACATAGTATAAAACAAAGTCGCTTCCCTGTCTGTCTGTCTGTATGTATGCTTAGATCTTTAAAACTACGCAATGGATTATGATGCGGTTTTTAGGGTTCCGTAGCCAAATGTCAAAAAACGGAACCTTTATGGATTCGCCATGTCTGTCTGTCTGTCCGTCCGTATGTCACAGCCACTTTTTTCCGAAACTATAAGAACTATACTGTTGAAACTTGGTAAGTAGATGTATTCTGTGAACCGCATTAAGATTTTCACACAAAAATAGAAAAAAAAAACAATACATTTTGGGGGTTCCCCATACTTAGAACTGAAACTCAGTTTTTTTTTACATCAAACCCATATGAGGTATGGGGTATCTATGGATAGGTCTTCAAAAATGATATTGTGGTTTCTAATATTTTTTTTTTTTCTAAACTGAATAGTTTGCGTGAAAGACACTTCCGAAGGGGCAAAATGTGTGTCCTCCCCCCCCCCCCCTGTAACTTCTAGAATAATAGAATGATAAAACTAAAAAAATATATGATGTACATTACCATGCAAACTTACACCGAAAATTGGTTTGAACGAGATCTAGTAAGTAGTTTTTTTGAATACGTCATAAATCCCCTAAATACGGAACCCTTCATGGGCGAGTCCGACTCGCACTTGGCCGCTTTATTAATAGATAGAGTGGTTCAAGAGGAAGGTTTATGTATAATTAGTTAACCCGTGCGAAGCCGGGGCGGGTCGAGTAATTAATATTTACAAAACATATTTTTGGCATTAGACACAGTCGTGGTAGAAACAGTAAGAAAAAATAAGTTGTTTAATTTTTTGTCGATCCTCGCAGGTTGTGTTTCGCCGCGTCCAGGGAGGGCCACTTGTTGGATATCCTGTCCTACGTCCACGTGCGCCGCTTCACACCAGCTCCGGGTCTTATTTTCCATGTATGTGTTACCTTATCTTTTACCAACATGTTTCCGGTAGGATTTATAATTTTCGGAAATACTGTTGGCAGTTGGTTTATACTTAGGTACACATACATATGTCGAAATCAGATAAATGTTATAGTTTCCCACTAGGTAGGTACATATAGATATACAAAATTCAATCTTATCTAGTAAATATTCCTATTTTGTCCTTCTGGCTTTCCTTAAGGTTTCAACTTTTTAAATCACACCTCACAAAAAATTTCTACGACACAAAAATGTTAGGTTACATTAATTAAATCTTTTGCAGTCCCTGATCGCTGTTGCTATGGTGTTGTACGGAACTATAGACTCACTGATAGATTTCTTCTCGTTCACGGCTTGGATATTCTACGGCGGCGCCATGCTGGCGTTGATCGTCATGAGACACACCAAGCCCCATGCACCAAGACCCTATAAGGTATTATAAAAGAAAATCCACGTTATACAAAGCCCGTTTAATGAATTACCATCGCCGTGCACGATCCTTGGAACGATAACCTTTAACCAAGCAATTTGGGAATGTAACTACATATTAACATCTATCCTCGGCGATCACTATACTTCTTTTTTAGGGTTAGAAATTTGGTGAACAATCTTGATGTGTCTTTTAATTGAAAAACACTTTTTAAAAATCAATAACTATTACTTATGAAAGCAGAAGACTATAAAAGATCGTATTAGATTCATAATTGTTACATATTTACCGTAACTTATTTTTAAAATGTGCATGTTTTTCAATTAAAAGACACATCAAGATTGTTTACCAAATTTCTAATCCTAAATAAAACGAAGTATAATAAGAATAAATCATTCCCATCCGTCCTCACCTCGGCCACATAGGTTGGCGACAGATGAGAATACGCAAGACGGAACCTCGGAAAGTGACGCTGACAACTTTTTGTTTCGGGAGATCGTGTCAATGGACATTAGCAGTCCTTATGGTATTTTCGTCTCTGCAGTTAACTAATTATTAAAGTACTGAAAAAAAAGCATTTTTCACCGTACATTTTGAAATCTTTAATTATTTTTATTATATGTATTGGCATTTTACATAGGTACCTGCATACCTCTGTAAATAAATTGTAAAAAATATATGTATTTACTTAATTAGGGTTAAACGAAAAATCAGTTATTAAAAAGCAAATTTCGTTTTCTTAGGTGCCCATTATAATACCGTACATCGTACTTCTGGTGTCAACGTATTTGGTAATAGCTCCGATAATCCAGACGCCTCAATGGGAATACCTGTACGCTACTGGTTTCATATTCGGAGGCATGTTGGTTTACCTACCCTTCGTGAAATGGGGTTATTCTCTGCCGTTCATGGGTAAGAAAGTAATTTAAAATACAGTTCGGAAATTCTGGTCAACTCTTAGCTTTAGAGCCGCTAATCTCCGGTGTTGTTTGTAATTGCAAAGAAACGAAACAAACTCTTTTAAGTATATTTTGGACATTTAAGTATTCTAGAATCTCCTGTTCCTGAATCCTTTAAGATATAATTCGTTTAAGGTAAAAAAAGTCCTGTAATTATAACTACTTCTGTAGATAAGCGGTTGCAATTAAAGATCGTAAATCGCCAGGTACCTACTCTGATACCTGAACTCGGCCAGACTTTTCGATCGAAAGTACAAAACTAATTTTAAAAGTCGCAATAAATGTAGCACATCGAAAAAACTTTCCGCATTGACGTTTTATGTGTGGTGTTGTTTCAGATAAAATTACCGTTTTCTTGCAAATGCTATTGGAAGTGGTGCCAACGTCGACGACATTTGAATATTAAACTAGTCTACGCTGGACTATAAATAAAGCATTTTGTGAAAGTTGTGTTATATTACGTAATCTTATTTTGCAGATGTAACAATAGGACTGCCGGCGAATTTAGTGTACCTACTTAAACATATTTTAGCAATAATTAAATGACAACCTAATTTTGTGATTTCAATTTATACAACAATGTTCAACGACCGGTTAGATTTTTAATGTAAAAAATTAAGTACCTACTTTATCTATGCATATAAAACATACCTACGTGTCTCAATATAGAAATGGTGTTTAGAAATACTTTTAATCTCATTACAAAACATGATAATAAGTGACAGGTATATACACGCACTAAAATGATTTTAAAACGTTAAAATTAATAACGGAACTCGCGAAAAATAATTGTAGGTAGGTACTTAGTAAGTAATAGATAAAGGAGAGGTAACTAAATATGTATCCAATTCACATTAAATTCATAAATTTGCTAGCAGTAGGTATAAATTACTGAAATGTAATTGTTGATTATACTTGGTCAACCAGATCTTGACAGTAGAAAAAGGCGGCAAATTTGAAAAATGTAGGCGCGAAGGGATATCGTCCCATAGAAAATTTTAATTTCGCGCCTTTTTTTACTGACAAGATTTGGTTGACCAGCTATACCTACTTAATATTAATAATATAAGAAAAGCAATAAATAATGTTAGTGTGTATCGTTTCGCTACACTTTTAATCCAATTTTTTTTTAGTAGTACCTAGTTATGTTAACCGTTTCGGTGCGGATGGCACGACAGGCGTGTCATCAATGTTTTTAACGTGTGGAATAATTGTTCGCCGCCACACCCAAAAGTTCTCGAAAATGGAACACGCAACGAACCGGTTATACGAATCTTCTAAAAACAGATTAATTAATATTTTTCAGGTTTCTGCTTACTTAGATACAATTGTTAACTCCAGAAATCTAAAATTATTTATTCGCAGGGATGTTTCAATACATTATGTTTCAATTCATGTACGAATAAGTATACTTAAGCGTAAGCTTGCATGTAAGTTGCAACCATGCAAATACGTACCTAAGTGCATTTTTGTAACAAATGATTCCTATATAATTTCTGAAGTTCTGAATTACCTAATTGCGGTGTAAACAATAAAAACGTTTATTGAATGTTATATCCATTTTGTAGCGAAACGATCCACCTTTAAGTGTTATCTTGACTGAATGACGTTCTATGTCGAATAAAGTAATGATGCATTGTATAATTTCACCCGTAGGTACCAATGTCATCGACTAATGAAATCTCGGTATCTACTTAGCTTGACTTTTTTTTGTATCATCAAAACAACATAAAATATACCTATACTTAGCTAAAGATATAAGTATTATAAGTCCTAATACATCTTACGTGATATGATTTTAAAATGTGTGTAGAATACCTACTAATATAGACATTGACTTTTCCAATGTTGTTTATCGTTTAGAGAAAAATGTTACATATTTTGTTTTAAAGTTTGTAGTTTATACAATACATATTTAGGATTCTTTTCTATGGACTACTGTACGGCATTAAATTATGCAAATACATAGTTACCGAACAAGATAGCAAGTCAATCAATGCGTTGCTCATTTGACTCATTTCATTAGTTTGCACGAATCATTCCTATGGGGCCGTGCAACTAGAGATAAAGCTTTGTAATGGATAAAGTGTATTTTTTCAACTGCATTAGATATAGTAAATATTGACATTGACATAGGCTTGGGTGTGCAAGGTTATTCTGGTATAGCGATTACTCCCCGGCAGCTCAAAGGTTTTAGAAGGAATGCTTCCGGCTGGGGACGCAGAGCTTATATCTCGATCGTGCTAAGGCCCTGTTTACGTCACTATGAGTGATTGTGCTAAACTCATAGTTGTAGTTCGCCACCTCATCTTCATCTGCATAGTAAACTTTAGATTAAAACAAAGTGTTTCAAATTGATTTACTCTATGTATATTTATTTTGATATTTTTTGCGATGGCTGCAAGATTTTTGTGGATAGCTACAGTATTCATAGGGTGCAATTTCAATGTCTGTTTTCATTATTTTAACCATTATTCAGTAGAATATGAATAATTTGTTTCACTATCCCATGTAAAGACTAAAGTGTGTTCTAACTAATGTTTAATTATTCGACGGCCGAGTTTTGCGATCGGTAAAATTTGGTCCTATCATTCCTTACCGGGGCAGAACGACGCTGTGAGGGCTATGGTTTTTATGACAATGTTATTTTTTATATTTATTAATGATATAAGTTATCCGAGATTTTTTATATAAAAATATAGGTAGGTATACAGACAGTAGGTACTTAAACAATTGATCTTTAATTACCTACGCAAAGACAATTATATATTATAGGTAGCCAGATTGTTCTTGGCCCAGCTTGCAGCATATAACATGTTCTTATAAGATATACCTACGTAATAGCTAACATCAAACCTTTAAGTGAAGTACCTACAAAGTAAAATTGGGCCCACGTATGTACACGCCTAACGATGTGATATTGTTATGGGTAGAACCAATGGGTTTATTTTGTGTACTAAAAGAATATCATTAAATAACACATATGGCTACATCTCTTCAAAAGAGAAAAATATTTATTGTTATACACTACCATTGATTAATTAAAAAATTTAATGAAATACAATAAAGAAAAACTTGTTTCATTTTAACCTAGACCAATGCCTCTAACCTATTGATGTGCCGTCAGAAAGTTTCCAAAGTCCTTTTCGCTATAATTACTTGCAGACAAAAAAAAACTATGGGGTAAATATAAGACACGGGTAAAAATAAGACTAAGTTTTTAACACTCAATAACGTATTCTACTTCATTCCTATTCCATTTAAAAAGAAGCCTTGTGTAGACTAAAAACTCCATTTTCACTTCTCATGCTCGTAAAGTTCGACTTTAAGTCATGTGTAGACGACATAAAATCGCTTTTTAAGCTCTAGTGCATAAAGCAAATTGGCTTCAAGCCAAATTGCCTCGGCCTGGCATTTAGGTACCTACCTCGTCAGAAAATTCCTTTTCACACCTCCTATTCGGAAAAGAGCTTTTTCTTCCCTGCTACGAGGGATCAAAGTGGCACTTTTCCTCCCTGCTAAGAGGGATCAAAGTAACACTTTCTGTTCAAGCACACTATTTTTACATTTTTTGGACATTATTTTTTTAACTTAAATAATCTGTTTAAGCATCAGATTGTGTCAACACTAAGATTTTTTTATTTTCCTTATAGTTGATGTGAAAAGCAGTATGTGTCACACGGTGTCAAAATTATTTCGTCTTGGGCGTTAACACTTGAATCCCTCATTACGCTCATTCCATCGCTTCATTCAGGATTCAATGTACGCCCTTGACGGAAATATATCATTTTGATCCCTTGTAACACAAACTACTATTCTTTCCATCCCTCGGCAACAACTCAACCAAACAATTGAAAATCATGATATCAACATAATTTTCAACATTAGTACTTAGATTTAGTATAGCAAATGTATAAACTCATACTCAACACAAATCAATACAGTACAGGCTCATTTTTGGACCGTTAGCCATATTGTGCGAGGTGATTAGGTAGGTCATACTGAACAACTTTTTCTATGGGACCAACCCCGAAATCCCAAAAAAAATTTGGCCTTCCCATACAAAACGTCGAGAAAACTCGACCAAATAGTATGAAACGGCAAAAAAAAATTTGTGATTTCGGAGTCGGTCCCATAGAAAAAGTTATTCAGTATGTCCTATTACCTAATCACCTCGCACAATATGGGGTAAGGGCTCATTTAGACGGTGCGAGAACTCGTATACGAGTTTCATTACATTGCGTCATTTGATCGGTCGGCTAAATTGATGTCACCTCAATGGTCCACAATGTAACTAAAATCGTATACGAGTTCGCGCGCCGTCTAAAGGAGCCTTAACGGTCCAAAAATAATCCTGTATGTAAACAGGCCCTAAGGCAAGTGTACACGCTTGTGGAGCTTTGGAGATAATCACCAGAGGTCGGCGGGGGTGAGCTTTTTACCTTATAATTTGACGTTTTACGTATTATACGGAAAATAACTCATCCCCGCCGACCTCTGGTGATTATCTCCAAAATGGAGTTAATTAGAATACCCGGTGAAATGTTCAAGATAAACAAAAATTATTAAATCCATTGTCCGATTTATTTGAAATATTGTTAAAGCTACATTCGACAGAGAGTTTCGTTTTATTCTTGTCGAGATACAACAGGGTAAAATACCCAATGATTGGCACTGACAAATACCTGTTATTGCCACCTATTTTTGAAGGAATCTCAGCACTGCTGCCTTAAAATATGGTTTTAAGGTGCCAACCATTATTTGGGTGCCGTCTATAGGGTAGTTTACCGAATACGGTGTTCTTATTATTTAACAGATCGAATGCCTTTCGTTGATAATTCTCTCGATATGTACTACTCAACACAAACATAAAATAATAATATACTCGGTCAACCAGATCTTGACAGTAGAAAAAGGCGGCAAATTTGAAAAATGTAGGCGCGAAGGGATATCGTCCCATAGAAAATTTGAATTTCGCGCCTTTTTTTACTGACAAGATTTGGTTGACCAGCTATCGATTTGTTTTTTCAGGTTTCACTTGTTTCTAATTTTGACTCAAAACTTAGTCATAGATACATAGGCTATACATACATAGTGATCGTTATCAACGTGCAGTTTTCGTAGCAAAGGGCATGGTTGGCAGAAAAAACAAATACATTTGAATATTCACTTTTGTTCTTAATTATAAAATAAATACTTAGGATTACACCTCTAGATATACCTAACTCTTTACGGTACAAAACCTTTTCCGCCCATATATTTTTTTAAAACAATGTACGTCAAATGACAATAAATGTCATAAAAATACAACTATAGTGCAATATTTTAGAGACTTAAATTAACCTTCCTGTGACTTCCGTTAACGTAGAAAGGTCATTTAGCTATTTAAAATGGATTTTTTCCAATCGACATGAACAACTGACAGCTATTGAGCAAATTTTAGTCGTTTATTCAGTATAATTTGGATAAGTGATTATAAATATGTATATAAATCTCATAATTTCTGAAATATATAATGTTTAAAATACTTGCGTATTTGTTTTTTTGTCAACCATACTTTGCTACCAATACAGCACGTTGATAACGATCACTATACTATACATAACACATAATGCACATAGTAATTAAAACAGACCGTAAGAGGATATTAGGAGCTTGTTTCTTTCATTTTTAAGTATTCTTTGTGACATTCTATTTATAATGTGATCAATTTGACGTTACAGTTTTAAGCAATGAGGGGTTATTCCCACTAGTTACCACCAAGTTGTTACCAGTGGTAACTACTGGGAATTTTTTTCCCACCTTTTACCACTGGTAACTACTGGGAAAAATAATTCCCAGTAGATACCACCAACTCGGTTTGGTCAAAATTTTGTTAGAGTTAAATACTAATAGAAACAGTATAAATAGTATACTATAAATATATAGTGAGTTTAAATTACCCAATAAAATCACTTGAAAAAGAATCTAAACGGATTATTAAATTTATCCTTACATATATCATAGTTTTTGTACTAGTACCGGTTAAACTGTTTCAATATTTTTGGTCTCTTTTAAGGCAGTTTACTAAAACACTAATCGACTTATAATTATTTATTAAATCACTCTATATTTATACTATGCTATTTATACTGTTTTTTTATTAGTGTTTAACTCTAACAAAATTTTGGTGGTAACTACTGGGAATATTCCCAGTAGTTACCACTAAACCGAGTTGGTGGTAACTACTGGGAATTATATTTCCCAGTAGTTACCAGTGGTAAAAGGTGGGAAAAAAAATCCCAGTAGTTACCACTGGTAACAACTTGGTGGTAACTAGTGGGAATAACCCGCAATGAGGCATTACGGCTATAATCTACATTTACTGAAATGTTTGACACATTTTTATTAAATTTACAATGATTTATTTGGTTTTCTAAGGCAGATATTGTTGAAAAAGCCCAATACTCATTTTGATGTACAGCACAAGTAAACAAAAACAATTTTTTTTTTGTAAAATTACGTCTGTTTCTTAATATTATTGCATCATGTAGTGAGTATAATGTCCATATGTAAGACTGAATGTTTTTAGAATCATAATATTGATAATAAACAGATATATATCCCGATAACATTTTCGTAATACGATTTACTGCTGTGCCCTTTCATTTGACTTTTTTTCGATTATTATGAGATTAGAAACAAAAAATAAATTCCAACCAAATTTATGAAAGCTAACTCATATAATAATTAATAATAATGGTTAATTTACATCACATTTCGTAAAAAACATTTTCTGTACCTAAAAGTTAATATCCAGAGAGGAAAAAGGGGACTATTTTTTGTACGGAGAAGCAGTCTACCAAACTTCATCCCCTTTCGTTTTATTTTAACCTTTTAACCGCCAGCTATTTTTGATCGAGCGTGCTCGTGTCGCCACCGAAAGTAATTGTACCACACAGAGTAAGGTTGGCATAGTTACGGGAGTTATAAATGTGCTGTAAAAACCAAATCAGATCTTTGTCTTATTTATCAGACTGTGGCGAAATGAGCTGAATATGTAATGTCTTATATATCAGACTCTGGCGGTTAAAGGGTTAAGGATGACAAGGATCTCATCATCCAAGAATGGTATTCAACAAGGAAACCCCGAAATAACTAATATTAGGATGGTTCCACATTTACAAAGGCTTTATGGTGCAGTATATATACCAACTGAACATCTCAATGATGTACTAGCTTAATAATATGAATACGATTCGAATTATCAATCTAAAGGTAACGCTTCAACATAATGGATATATATCAGTTTCTAATAACATTTAGGCAGTGTAAATTTAATGCACTAGATAGTATCTAGTCTTGGCCTACCCTACGTAAAACCAAAGAGAATTTATTGTAATAGAGAGGTAAAGTCAAAGAAAAAAACGTTCCTCTTAGTTAGACACTCAAAACAGATGGCGCTGTACTGCACCATATGTTTTGTGGTCACTGAATTGTCAGACGTCAACTTTTAACAATCCGAGTTACCACAAAATGTATGGAGCTGTACAGCGACATCTCATTTACCTGTCAAATTCGAAGCACGAAATTGCCTAAGAATTTACGCATCATACTCAGTCAATGTCTTTACTAGTAAGAAAGAACGGTGGCAGCAAAAATAACTAAGGAAGAGACTAGTATTTGTAGAATAGTATTCGTAAACTAAACATAGCAAGAAAAATACATGTCGGTTTGCGTTCTTGTAACTATTGTTTATTTATCAATAAGGTGACTCTTACCGATAACAGATTTATCAATGTTTCATTTTATCAAGCACTCGTTTTTGGCAAAAAAAATAGGTTTACTTATGACACGATGTACAGTCGGTTCCTTAACATAAGTATCCACTTTTCTATACAATAAGTATGGCAACTTGGTTACTTAAGTTGGGGCACCAACACCAACCATACCAATACAATGATTTATAACTCAAGATAGGTTATAGGCGTTCCAAAACTGAAGCGCTTAACTTGTGACAAATTGGACAAGTTCCCTTTAGACGCGGCTGGACAAGCGTGAAATGTGCACGTGCTAACGAGCTCCCGCACACCGAAAGAGAAAGAGACGACCTTATGTTTAACAACGAGTGTGACAAAGATGGATGGAATGAGAAAATTAATCAAAAATAACAGATTTCTTCTTAGGCACAAAAAAAAAGTATTTTTTTTGCTCCTCAAGTATGAGTATAACCTATCTATGGTTATATAATATCATTGTACCAATATCAATTTAGGCAACTCCGTTATCCAAGAGAACGACATGTTTGTGAGACATTGTACCGCGCAATCATTAAGTATCTTGCCTTCTTTTACCAAAGTGCATGGAATTATGGTAATGAAATAGGAAAAAAAATTGGGACATTATTTCCTATTAGGTTCAAAAGAGCTCGTGATTCTGAGTAGATTTAACATAAAATTCACAGAAAATCTCATAATTTTAATAAGTAGCTTATTTTTTAGAAATGCGTACTTACACGTACGTGTCCTGACAGGTTGCCCCTGCCACTACAAAGATTTGGGAAAGACTGACATAGGTTGCCCTCTGCCTGAACCGAGTCCACATTTGTATTTTATAGAGTATATAAAATATGCAATATACCTAAGGGTACATTAATTTGCTACAAGTGTGGACTAAGCTAATAACTAATAAGATTTGCAGCGATACGCTTTGGTAGAAACTTTTTTTTTTCTTTTTGACTTAATTCCCGACGACGTCTGGTTTGACAACAAACACCAGATTCATTTATCTTCCAAATGAAGTTAGTGTCAATTCTGCCTATATCATTGCCTTTGTGGACACGGACCGATAGCCGGAGAGCTAGCCACACCACAAGGCGCACGCCACGTTACCTGACATAGTTCGTTCAACGATTCAGACATCAGCCTGAGCATGGGCAGCGCACCATTGACCTAAGCCTATTCCTTACATCAGTCTGAACGTGGTCGGTTCGCAGCGCTACCCCACAACTCAAGGGAAGTGTCCATCCTTTTAACGAATTCAACAAAATTTACAATTTAAAGCGAACGCTAAACCATTCAACAGTTTCCTGTGTGCATTTTATAAAAATTAAATTATTGTTACATTCTTATTGCTCGCAGCCTGTTCCTTACTGGTACCATTAGGGAACAAGAAAGACTTAGCCAGGTATAGCCTGACCAGTAATATATGATAATTGTCAAGAGGGCGCTGTTATTCTCATGTATAGGGTGACAATTCAGTGTAGTATGAAAAAATTAGTTCCAGTGAAATTCCGCAACATGGCGCACCCTCAATAGATCCTGGTTCACCTATAGATAGCCTTTTAGTTCATAAGACTCATTTCGGTGTCACACTACCTCTTATAAATTACCTGACTCTGAAACTTAGCTGATTTCGGTGGCAGTTACCTTTTTTTATACTATCTATGATTTTGTGTGGGCAAGGTGTTTGTCTACTTATTTATTTTAAACTGTTAATTATAAAGTAGGGAACAAGAAAGACTTAGCTGATTTCGGTGGCACTTATTTTTTTTATACTATCTATGATTTTGTGTGGACAAGGTGTTTACTTATTTATTTTAAACTGTAAATTATAAAGTCTATTATTTATACTTTCCGAATAAAACGTGGCAATCTTGATATATTTTTTCACCTCAGCAGCTCGAACAAGGGTACTTTGATTCTTAAAAACAGTGAGCAAAATGCGATTTTGCTCACTGAGTGAGACAAAATGACATTCAAGTGACCTTTATAGTCAAATGTAATTTCAACATGCGGGGTCTAATACAAGTTCGAAATACTTGGGTTCTATTATCTCTGTCCCTTTCACACTGTTAGCAAAAAGAAACAGACAAAAAAAAGTTAAAACGACATTCAACGGTATATTCACGGTTTATAATAGACCCCCGAAAAACTTCAGACCGCATCGTTCCAAACCACGTACGAGTATGAATTCTTAATAATTAATTAATAAAAATAAAGTTTGAGATTTGATAAAAACTGATAAAATACTATATTTTAGGTATTTTATTGTAAAATTAAAATAATGTACTCAAAAAATACACAGATCATCACGCAAAATTAATTATTTTACTTTTAAGAATTTCTACCATACTTGACAAATAGTACGTATCCGCAATTCGGACCGTATCTTACAAAGATTTTTTTTACAAAAAAAAGTTGTCGAGAAGTGTCAGTTAATGTTTGTTATTTCTATATTATTTTACTGGAATTTATTATTACGTTTTGTTTTTGTGTTCCATTGCGGTAATTAATCTTGTTTGTATTTCTTAAGAAAACATGAGTGCAGGTATTAAGTGATGAAGAAGGATTACATTTTTCAAGTTGTCTAATAGCTATGTTCTCACTGCTCAGGTGAAAAATGTTGTGTACTACACGAGATCAAAGTTATTTACATCTCGTGCGCTTTTGAGTCCCTTACTACGCTCAAGATTCTAAATTAGATTAACTCGCTACGCTCGTGAATCTATTATAGAGTCATTCGCTTGCACGGGACTCAAAATAAGCACTCGAAGAAATATCAAACTTTGATCACTTGTTGTACAAATAACTATTTCCATTCCTAATAAATTTGCTACAGATTCCAGGAGGAAAACTGAATAATAATAAGTGATTTCAATGAAACTATTTGTATTGTACACAGTAGGTAATTTTTCTAGATAATCTAGATGCATATACATTCGTCTTAAAAACTATAAAAAACGTGTCGCGCCGAAGGCAATACATAATAATTATATTATACACACGGTATCATCAATAATTTTAGAGCTCTATAAAGCTTAATATAAGTAAACTAGAATCTAAGATGAGGTTTATTCTTCATCATGTGCCTGTAACAAGAGAGGGATTGTTAATATTTAATTAACATTTAAAATAAAGGTATAACAAATGTTGTGTGAATTTAGACATTTACCTAACGACAGGGGAATAACATGAAATAAATACATATTACCTTTACTTGATAATCAAAATTCACTAACAAAATGTGTTAAGGCCTGTCTCCATATTGCGCGGCAACGCGATCTGATCGAGTTGGCTCGCGAGCCCGGTATCCATTGCGTGCGGCTGCCTCGCGAGCCAATGTTCGATAGTTTGCCGCGCAATATGGAGACGGGCCTTTAGGGAACATACTTTATATACCGTTATGTGAGTTAAGAGGTGGCATGTGGCTGTGCTGTGACCGACTTACTTGTCCAGTGTCTCCCAGAAGCCGAGCAGCACGGCGCGGTCGAGATGCCGCTTGGTGCGGCTCAGGTTGAGCACGGTGACCGCCCACCGCGACACGTTCGCGTCCAGCTTCATCTCGTCGAACTTCAGGTGGAACGCGCAAACTGTAAAACGTACGCAAAGTTAACCATAGAATAGGGTATGTTGCTACTAGTCAAATCAGTGTCTTTTTAGGGTTCCGTAGCCAAATGGCAAAAAACGGAACCCTTATAGATTCGTCATGTCTGTCTGTCTGTCTGTCTGTCTGTCCGTCTGTCCGTCTGTCTGTCCGTCCGTATGTCACAGCCACTTTTCTCCGAAACTATAAGAACTATACTGTTGATATTTGGTAAGTAGATGTATTCTGTGAACCGCATTAAGATTTTCACACAAAAATAGAAAAAAACAATAAATTTTTGGGGTTCCCCATACTTCGAACTGAAACTCAAATTTTTTTTTTTCATCAAACCCATACGTGTGGGGTATCTATGGATAGGTCTTCAAAAATGATATTGAGGTTTCTAATATCATTTTTTTCTAAACTGAATAGTTTGCGCGAGAGACACTTCCAAAGTGGTAAAATGTGTGTGTCCCCCCCTGTAACTGTGAGAGTCAGAATGGCGGGTGTATGTAAACAAAAGTAAACAAAAAGCATACCATATTTTAGTACCTAATTTGTACTATTTGGTACCTCATATAAAAAAATTAGTACCTCACGGTATTTAAAGTTATTACCAAAAAACGTTACACCCGCCAACCTGACAGTCAGAATGGCGGGTGTATTTTATTACGCTATGATCCCGCGATTATTGATAAATTCTATAAAAGCCAAATTTTAGTACCTTTTTAGTACTTTAATATTCAATTATAAATTGAGCCATTTTATTTGTGGGTTCCGAGTTTTACACATTTTACACTTTGCATTGCTATTAAAAAATTTCAGGCGCTTTAATTTTTCACCGTATCGATATCGTTTTTAAGAAAAAACGCTACGCTAGAACTATTTTGATTACGCCAGGATTTAGTACCTTTCATGTTTAATCTGTTACCCTTTCACGGTTAATCTGTTAGGATCAATGAACTATGAAAATTACGTCTTACAAATGGCCAGGCGCCATGTCAAAGGATTCTTCCTAAAAAGAAATTCCGCTCTTCATTGTGCATGTAATTGTGTACCTAATACCTATTAACAATTTTTTCAATTTCAAAATATACTTTATTCATGTAGGCCTAGCAACAAGCACTTAGTAATTAGGTATTACATAGGTACATATTATCTTAATCTAATTATCAGAGCAATTTATTGATGTTAACCTACTACTAAGTCTACTAACCCACTCTTAAGTACATGGTGATTAATCAAATAAAACCCGCAAATTATGTCTGTTTGTCGGTATATTAGTGTGAATAGTGTGATGTACATATATACTTCTTTGTGGGATCTCGTAGTTTCTTAACTTATACATAACTTATACATAAGTTAAGAAACTATAACCAAGACGATAGTTATGTATAACTAACAAAATACCACACCCGGTGGTATTTTCATGTCCAAAAGGTTCTATGTCGAGTATCTGCTAATGTAATTTCAACTTTATTCTTAAAACAGTAAGGATGTTATCTGTGTGGAATCATTTGTGACGTCCCACGGGTAAAGGTACCTTATGGCCGTTGGCGCTTACGCTATTATAAGCGCCGCTCCGCCGCCGCGCGCTATTATTATTGCGGCGCTATGCGACGTAAGCGCCAACTGCCATAAGGTACCTTTTGCCGTGGAACGTCACATTGGTTGTTATTTGTTTCATTTTGCACGCGTAATTAGCGGTTGGGTTTAACAAAGGATAACAATGCGATTCATCGCCGCGAATCTCTCTATTATAAGTATATAGTAGATTCGGACATTTTAAAACCATCCTACTATCACAGAATAACTAATAGTACTACCGTACAGAAAATTCACTCCTTCACAAAAGTCAGATTTAGGTATAAAATTACACCTATATCGCTGCCTGCAAGCAAAATTGAAACTTATAACCGCGCACGAACCGTGAATCTCCTTTAACTCACGGCCTATGGATCGATACTCCAGCGCTCTGCCATCTGAGCCACCAAGACCTCATCCATAGCCAGCAAATCTTTCCACCATATGGGTCAAGGGGACCCGAGCGATATCTACCGTAAGAGCGTAAGACAGTAATTTTTCCACTTTTAAATGTATTCTAAGCTTAATAGCATGGATCGCAGACGTTTCTGCTTGTTAAAAATTAGTCGTATATAATAATTAGTAATTTAGTCGAGTAGTCGGCGAATTATTCGGGTTGGTCTCGGACTGTCTAGCTAGAACACAAAATGACAAGTGTAATATTTTGCCTATATCCCTTTTAGTCTACATCGCAAACGGTCTAGAACACAAAATGACTACAATTATTTAGACCTTTATTTACCTACATTTCGTCGGTTTATCTTTACGTTAGCGATGTCGACGGAGCCCCGCTGCCGCGGGGCTCCTATTTCTGTGCGGTTTGGCCTTCGGCCATTTGAAGATACCTAACTAACGTAACCTACCTATATGTGGTCATTTTGTGTTCTAGACCGTTTGCGATGTAGACTAAAAGAGATATAGACAAAATATTACACTAGTCATTTTGTGTTCTAGACAGTCCGAGATCAAAGCCCACTAACTCTTACTAGTCTCCTGGACTACATTTTTGGTGTTCAGACACGTTTAGTAACTAAAATACTCGCTACTTGACTAAATTAACGTAGTCTCTACTCACTTGTAACTAGGGCTTCCAAATACCGGACTTCTCACAATACCGGTATTAATACCGAAACTGTCTTCATCAATACCGGGATCCCGGGATCCCGGTATTGGATATGAATCGCTTAAAAATATATAGTTTTATTAAAAAGGGGAATTAGAAAGGCTCACTGGAATACCAGATATGTCCTAAAAGCTATTACAACAATTAACAATCAATGCCGCCATCTGCAATAATTTTATTTCACACTCCAGGTTGGCAATAATTTTATCCAATTTGTTGACTTTACCCAAACTTCACCTCACCAATTTCCGTCAAAATTGGTTTGCCATTATTACAGTTATCCCTGCTCTTTTGTTTTATTTTTTGATAAAATTACAAGAACTAATTATGTTAATGTTAATGTCACTATCATCAATTCATCATATTCATATTCATGTACATATTCATCACTCACATAACTTCAGGATTCATCCACCATCAACCACCAAATATTTATCTGACGCATTAGGCAACGATCTTGTTTCAATAATAAAATGCGGGCTAGAGACCAGAGTTAGACCAAGTAAAGTCTGCAACGATTTTGATAGCATACGCAGTACGCAGTGCAAGTATTATTTGTGTACGTCATAATTTCATAGAAGTTTGACGTTTAATATAACACTTGCACTGCGCGTGCTAACAATATCGTTGCAGACTTTTCTTGGTCTAACTCTAGATGCATCTGACCTTTAGTAAGCTTTGATACAGCCGAATATAATGGATTTAAAGGGTTTATACTGCGCATTTCCCTCATTTTTTTAAATACCGGGATCCCGGTATTGCCTTTAAAAATACCGGTATTGAAAAATGTGTTTAAAACGACGGGATCCCGGGATCCCGAAATACCGGGATACCGGTATTGGAAGCCCTACTTGTAACTCGTTCATCTGTAGTGCGAACGATTTTTGGTCAGTTGACCGATTTTAGTCAACTAAAATACTCGCCACTCGACTAATGTAGTCCGAATATAGTGAAATCTTTTCAAAAAACTGTTTTAAGGCATAGTATGTAGGTACATGTACAGGCATAGGCTATCAGCGGGCTCAGCACGGTTCCATTTTTATCGACTATCACTATGCCCATCACTTTCGCACTTACATACTTGTTAGAACGTGACAGGCATGGTGATAAACGATAAAAATGCGACCGTGCTACTAGGGCAGCGGGCTCAGCACGGTTCCATTTTTTATCCACTATCACTAAGCCCGTCACTTTCGCACTTACATACTTGTTAGAACGTGACAGGCATGGTGATAAATGATAAAAATGCGACCGTGCTACTAGAGCTGATGTTGGAACGTTCTCCCACTCTCTATCGGGCAAGCGCAGACCAAATTCACATTCAATTCAAGCGCATGCTGCGCAAGCATTTCCTTGACAAACTTTCTTCTTCGTCAACTTTAATTAATGATTCACACTAGGTCACTAGCTAGGTATACATGTTGGCCTAAAAATAAGTGCATTCCCGTTGCCAGGGAGGTTTTGGGATTATACTGAGCAACTTTTACTGATAGGACCAACCCCGAAAACGAGTTATTCCCACTAGTTACCACCAAGTCGTTACCGCTGGTAACTACTGGGAAAAATAATTCCCAATAGTTACTACCAACTCGGTTTGGTGGTACCTACTGAGTAGATACCACTGGAACACGCCATACCTACATCAAAAATCATTTGCGTTTATATTATATGTGTGCACGACACGTCTGTACATGCGTCATTGTGTGGGTAAGTAAGTCGCTTATAGGGCTGATGAGGGCCTTTCATCCCTTGGTTAACAATCTACTAGTAACACACCTTTGTTTTTATTATGAAATGATGTAAAAAAAATACCCCGTTATTTGAAGTCGAGTGTGAAAATTATTATTTCTTGTAAAGATTAAATATCTGGGTGATTAAATATCTGGTGACACATATAAAAACTCGAAAACGAGCGTTTTCCCAGAGATAAGATCTAGCTAGATCGATTTTTCGCCCCCGAAAATCCCCGTATAGCAAATTTCATCGAAATCGTTAGAGCCGTTTCCGAGATCCCCGAAACCCCTGATATATATATATATAAATAAATAAATAAACAAGAATTGCTCGTTTAAAGGTATTAGATAGAGTCTGTGCGGAAAGAGAAGAGTCGTGAAATGTATGGGCTCCCTTACATTCCACGACTCTTCTGCACAGACTCTATCGACTAGTCATATGATCAATATGATTCGCTCGGATTATCCTGACTGACCATAATCAAAATTGCATATAAAAGTGCCAAAACGCTGAGCGTGACGTGCCTATTTGTGTTAATTTAATGAATGTATAGAGAATGTATACTTAGTGAACAAAAGCTAGGTACATTTATTAAGTGATTGTTAATAATAAATAATTACAGCATTCGTTTATTTGATTTGATTTCTAATGGTTTAAGTATTTTCCTCGCGTTGGTGTGGAAAGAAATGTTTAATTTGGTAGCAAAGGTTTTTTTCTAAGCCTCATGCTCTGAAGTTGAAACCCTCGCAACTTTCAAGATTCCTGTCCTTTTTTTTGGAACTTTCACTTACTCGTGTATCAATATTAGCACGAGGATATAAACAACAACTTTTCCCCTTGTAAAACAATTGCACATTGTACCCTACCGAGCGACCACGACCTAGGCCAAATTTTTTATTTATAAGTTTTTATTTTTTAAGTGTTATTAAGTTTTTCATTAATAATTATATGTGTAATAGTTATTGTATATTATTATAAATATTATAACGAGCCTTAACAAAACGATCACGTGTACTTTAGGCATTCTTATTGGAATAATTACATCTATCCATTTTCGGGAAACTTTCTGCTGAAAGGGACGGAGAAAACTACTGCCCCTATTAGCAGCAAGTTAGCAGAAAAGTGTCCGGAGGAAGGTTGTATGTGTAACATGAATTATTATTTTTATTATTATAAGCCTATACAGTGTCCCACTACTGGGCAAAGGCCTCCCCTCGATCTCCATCTTATTTGATTAATCACCATGTACTTAAGAGTAGGTATTATAGGTACACAATTACATGCACAATGAAGAGCGGAATTTCTTCTTAGGAAGAATCCTTTGACATGGCGCCTGGCCATTTGTAAGACGTAATTTTCATAGTTAATTGAACCTAACAGATTAACCGTGAAAGGGTAACAGATTAATCATGAAAGGTACTAAATCTTGGCGTAATAAAAATAGTTGTAGCGTAGCGTTTTTTCTCAAAAACGATATCGATACGGTGAAAAATTAAAGCGCCTGAAATTTTGTAATAGCAACGCAAAGTGTAAAATGAGTAAAACTCGGAAACCACAAATAAATTTGCTCAATTTATAATTGAATATTAAAGTACTAAAAAGGTACTAAAATTTGGCTTTTATAGAATTTATCAATCATCGCGGGATCATAGCGTAATAAAATACACCCGCCATTCTGACTGTCAGGTTGGCGGGTGTAACGTTTTTTGGTAATAACTTTAAATACCGTGAGGTACAAATTTTTTTATATGAGGTACCAAATAGTACAAATTAGGTACTAAAATATGGTATGCTTTTTGTTTATTTTTATTTACATACACCCGCCATCCTGACTCTCACCTGTAACTTCTAAAATAAGAGAATGATAAAACTAAAAAAAATATATGATGTACATTACCATGTAAACTTCCACCGAAAATTGGTTTGAACGAGATCTAGTAAGTAGTTTTTTTTTAATACGTCATAAATCGCCTAAATACGGAACCCTTCATGGGCGAGTCCGACTCGCACTTGGCCGCTTTTTTAGAACTGTCAAAACGATTTGCTAATATGGAATTTATATGAAACATTACATCGTGACGTCACGGTCAACTCACCTACTTTTTATATTTCTATCCGATTTACATATTAAATAGAACTTGTGTTTGAAAATAACTGCTATAGATGGTCAAGCAGATCTTGTCAGTAGAAAAAGGCGGCAAATTTGAAAAATGTAGGCGCAAAGGGATATCATCCCATAGAAAATTTGAATTTCGCGCCTTTTTCTACTGACAAGGTTTGCTGGACCATCTATATTTTTCTAATAATTATCTGGTGCTTTATTTCATGCATGGTGTGAAATAATTTATTTTAAATGCAGTATAACACCCTGTTATTCGGCGAGATATTTTCTTGATAAAGACTAACAAGTCTATGGAGTCTACATGTTCATGATTCATGATCCAACTCCGTTTTTTAAATATTAGACATTACGTCGAATCTACTAAGGCAGCGCATATCAATCTTTTTTTTTTTTGACGGAACCCTTTTGGAAAACGAAATACTTGATGGAACCCTACAATAAAACAATAGTTTTTAGAAGTGTATTTTTTATTAATAAGCATAATTCTAAATTCTTGCGGAACCCCAGCAGGGGTGTACCCCTAAACACACTTAGAGTATGGCTGTACTAAGGAAACGAATACTCACTGTTGGCAAAGATTTGCACAGGATTCCCGTCCCACGGCCACCCCTTGAACTGCCAGGCGGGCCCCTGCACGAACACCGCCACAACTCGGTCCCATTCGGCGGCCGACAGGCGGCTCGGGTTGTCAACCACGCGGTACGGCACCTGCACCACATCATAGAGAAATATAGTAAGACAAGAGTGCTCACTCCATACCAGGGATGTTGCGGATGCAGATTTTTTGACATCCGCGGATGCGGATGCGGATTTTTAAGGCTCACATCCGCGGATGCGGATGCGGATGTCAAGATAGGTACATAAAAAACATCAAATATTACATTTTAGTAATTTTTATTTCAAAAAACCGGCCAAGTGCGAGTCGGACTCGCGTTCCAAGGGTTCCGTACAATAAGTCCCACTCACGCTTGACTGCTAATTTCTAATAGGTTTTTTTGGTTAATTACTAAATTACCTAGCAGTCTAGCACTTCCGCCGATGCTAAGACGTTCCTGTACCGAACTGTTCCACATCCGCATCCGCATTAAATCCGCATCGATTTTATGCGGATGCGGATGCGGATGTTGAAAATAATGCGGAAGTTCCGCGGTTGCGGATGCGGATGTTCGCAACATCCCTGCTCCATACATCAGTTCAGACTATTAATTTCAGTGTCTACATCTAGCATCGAGTAGCGGAACTATCAGTACTGCTACATCTATTGTCAAGTAGCAGTACTGATAGTTCCGCTACTCGATGCTAGATGCTAATAGTCTTTTTAGTACTAAAACTGATGTATGGAGTGAGCACTCTATGTATTTTTTTCTCTATGACCACATGCATATGTTAACCTCGTAACAGTCGTAACTCCCAAACCTATATTTATGTTTTTGAATTTGGAAGTTCTTCATTTCTACACGAGTTGAAAACTCGTACACGATGTTGTAATTATACAGGTACAGTCGCCATCAGATTCATCGGAGCAGCCAAGGTGCTCAAAAATATGCACGCGGGGATGTACGAAGTCAGTACGAAGTACTAACCTTCAATCGCATTATTTAATGGCCTGTCAAATGTAACAAATATTTGTGTTTGTTAGAAAATAACAAATATTAACAAAGATTTGCTAATTTTTATGAATAAGGTGGTAACACTGGTAACACTTTGAATGCCATACGCAATCAGTTGCAAAACGTATCTCACACACCAGGATCACGGATGCAAGTGAGCTAGTATAAACCTGACTTGAAAGTATGAAGGTTACTTTGATAGTGCAAATAAGTGTATGCCTTAACACAGGTGTTCTTAGAGTCCAAAAGGGTAAAGTGGCAATATTAAATAATACGATTGTAAAATAATAATAAAAACAACATTACAACACATACCAATTCTTCAACTGACTGAAAAATACAAGCATAATTAAAAACAACAACTATATGACTGCCCTAGGAACAAAAATTACCTTGTAAGTACTATGTTAGTAGCCTTTACAATTGATAGGTTCAATATTTGTTAACTGATATATTTTACGTATCAAATAACTATTTACCGTTATAGCGAAGTTGTTTGCGGGCATATTTTCCCCACCCTTTCTTCTTTGAAGGAGCACTTCGTTTTCGCGAACTGCGCCTTCGGCTTTCTTTTGCTCTACTGGGACGAATCTGGTCAAATAAAGCAAGTTTTTAAAATATGTCAATTTAAGAAACTGTTACAGCTGATGACTAAATTCTGCATGTTATGTAACTTGACACCATTCATAGAAATTGCCTCAGCACTTTTGGCGCTATGGTGAAACTGACACATTCGAAACATAAGACCGTTTCCGGGTTTGACGTCGGGTAAGGAATGTGTCTACGCAGTACTTACTTGTGATCTTGCAGCATGTCCTTGACATTGTACATGGTTATGAGTGAGGTGGCAGCGGCCGGTATGATGATGATGGGCGTGCGCGAGGGCCGCTTGCCGCCGCCAGAGGGCGGGCGCGCCGCGGCCACCGGCAGCAGCTCGCGCCGGCCCGGCGTTCCCGCCGATATTGGCATTTCTGTCAACGACATCACTTTTTAGGGTTCCGTAGCCAAATGGCAAAAAACGGAACCCTTATAGATTCGTCATGTCTGTCTGTCTGTCCGTCCGTATGTCACAGCCACTTTTTTCCGAAACTATAAGAACTATACTGTTGAAACTTGGTAAGTAGATGTATTCTGTGACCGCATTAAGATTTTCACACAAAAATAGAAAAAAAAAATTTTTTTGAGGGTTCCCCATACTTAGAACTGAAACACAAAAAAATTTTTTTCGTCAAACCCATACGTGTGGGGTATCTATGGAGTATGGATAGGTCTTCAAAAATGATATTGAGGTTTCTAATATCATTTTTTTCTAAACTGAATAGCTTGCGCGAGAGACACTTCCAAAGTGGTAAAATGTGTGTCCCCCCCCCTGTAACTTCTAAAATAAGAGAATGATAAAACTAAAAAAAATATATGATGTACATTACCATGCAAACTTCCACCGAAAATTGGTTTGAACGAGATCTAGTAAGTAGTTTTTTTTTAATACGTCATAAATCCCCTAAATACGGAACCCTTCATGGGCGAGTCCGACTCGCACTTGGCCGCTACATTTATGCTTAATACGACGAACGAAAATTCCGCATACATACAAAGCTATAAGCGAATTGTTGCAGTAACAACACATTGCAAGTTGTTTGAATTGTAATTGTCAACATTCAAGTCAATGACCTACAATCTAGTACAGATTTGAGTGCAACATGTACATATGGCATCACTACATAGTATAAAACAAAGTCGCTTCCCGCTGTCTGTCCCTATGTATGCTTAGATCTTTAAAACTACGCAACGGATTTTGATGCGATTTTTTTAATAGATAGAGTGATTTAAGAGGAAGGTTTATGTATAATTTGTTAACCCGTGCGAAGCCGGGGCGGATCGCTAGTGTCTGTTAAAAATATCGACACCAACTTGGCAGGGACAAGTGACAATACATACATATCCCATAGGAGCGCCATAAACGTAAAACTTGTCATTAACGCTTAGCGTAGTCGAACTCCATATCATAACTGCCACAGACCTTACCGAAATTCCTTTGCAGTTTAGGTCAAGTACATAACCTAGCTATCTAACATAAAAGACAGACGGATGCTCTATGTAACCTGGACTACATAGTAAATAACTTACGTGGCATTGGCCGCTGACTAGGATTCTGTGGGGTGCGCGCTGCGAGGGGAGCGCTCGGGCCTTCCGTGACTGACTTCAACGTCATGCCGTGATAGGTCCCCATGGTGTCGATTTTGAAACCCTCCGTTTCTGAGGATACAAAGTATTTGTTAGGTCCCATGTTAGGTTAATAAGGCATTAAATAAAGGTAGAATATAGTGTTTTAGATTTCAAACAACTTTCCATGGAACAATAAAATGAGATAATACTAATAAGGGCCTAGTTTACCCTCTGGGTTGAAAGGTCAGATGGCAGTCGCTTTCATAAAAACTAGTACCCACGCCAATTCCTGGGATTAGTTACCAAGCGGACCCCAGGCTCCCATGGGCCGTGGCAAAATGCCGGGACAACGCGAGGAAGAAGATGACTAGCATCTACTGGTCATAGGGAATAACGCTAGTGTTACAAGTTGTTATACAATAGGTCTCAATGAAGTAGCCAGCGGCATATTATTTTCCACACCACTTGGACCCAAAGAGAAGTGATACTGACCTTCTTTCCTCGTTATAAATCTTTCCTGATCGTATCTGTTGTACTGCGCCTGCTGGGCCGGTAATGCAGTAGGCTGTGGCAGTACTACCGGCTGCGGCCGCGGCACCCCCGGCCTGCCTTCTTCACGCGCTCGGATGCTTTGCAGCAGTGCCATAATACCCCTGGCAAATATCTGTCAATAGCACAAATATGGTTAACCAACTTTTAATACCACTTGCATTAACATTGTTGTGTTTTATAATTATTGTAATAGAAGGCTTGATAATGTGGCTAGTAAATATAGCAATAGCAATACACAGGAACCCTGGGCATTAACTGCGCATTTAGCCATTGCGAGGCGCCAGTTAGCAAATCTTCACAATGCAGTTGTCTTTTGCGGTAAGGTAAAAAAACCGGCCAAGTGCGAGTCGGACTCGCGCACGGAGGGTTCCGCACCATCAACAAAAAAATAGAGCAAAACAAGCAAAAAAACGGTCACCCATCCAAGTACTGACCGCGCCCGACGTTGCTTAACTTTGGTCAAAAATCACGTTTGGTGTATGGGAGCCCCACTTAAATCTTTATTTTATTCTGTTTTTAGTATTTGTTGTTATAGCGGCAACAGAAATACATCATCTGTGAAAATTTCAACTGTCTAGCTATCACGGTTCGTGAGATACAGCCTGGTGACAGACGGACGGACGGACGGACGGACGGACAGCGAAGTCTTAGTAATAGGGTCCCGTTTTTACCCTTTGGGTACGGAACCCTAAAAATGGATACACAAGAGTGCGGTCCTAACTGCCCTACTCCCCATTCCCAAAGGCCGCCACTGCTCAGCATTTTTAACTAGATAATTACCTACTCACGCAGCATCTGGTATATGGACATAATATACGCGACTTTCAAGTTCTTTGCAATTTATCATTCACAATTGATATAATATAATGTATTTAAAACCAAACAAGATTTTATTTAGGTCAGAGATAGTGTCCCTACAAACTGCTTACAAATGGAAATAATGTGAGTATGTCATGTCATGTATAGTCTGTTGTTAAAGAGTATTATTGCCAGTAAAATAAATTAGTACCTATGAAAATCCGCAAAATGGTGAAGGTCAAATAGAATTATGTCAGGCTTTAGAATTTTTTACAAATGAAATTCCGTTAGTGTTTTTTGTTTGAAAATAATAAATTTCACTTACTTTTCCATGACTTTGTAATACTGTAGTCCTTGTCCTCCACTGCCTCTCCCGACTTATAATGTGATTCACATCATAATCTAAGATAGCTCTTAAATCTGAACCAACAACACCTAGGGTGTCAGAGTAGTCATTACTTTTGATTGTAGTCCTCTTTTTGGCTAAACGTTTTGCTTTAATTGCTGCAATCTTCTCTACTGACATAGCATCTGACAATGATCTACAAATAAAACATGATATTAGAAATTGCACAATTACACCATAAATATATGGTAATGTGAATAATATAGCTTACTTAATATTGTCAACAGTGACAGAGGCTTCTTTAGTAACTTCAAGTCGGGCAGCAAGCTGCTCACGGACCTTCTGTACGTGGGTTTCTTCAATACGAGGCTTTTTTGCCACTGATTCACCGACCTCATTGTCATGGGTACGCTTAACCTACATCAAGAAACATAAAAGAGTAATATTACAATTACTATGAAATAAAAACTTCCATTTATGAGCTTTGAAGATTAAGTGCCATTTTCAAATTTAAGGCCCACATCATAAAGGCTACTAATGCCTGGTTTGTATAGGTCTGGTGTCTCTATTATTAGGAGGGTTATCTTGACTGAAACTTTTATTGAAATCATCATAAGTATGTATTTAAGAGAAATGAATAACTAAAATTAATCAAAGAAAGGAAAATGTTGGTCTTATAATAGATAATAATGTCTGTATCTGTCATTATCTACTACATTAAGTACAAAGTTGAAATGAAAGTTTCCTAATTTGTTACCTGTGTTGGAATTTCCAGAGGGGCACTTTTATCAATGGAAGCACAAGTCGCAGTTTCACCATTCAAGTATGCCAATATTTCTTTACGATCTGGACGGCGCACTGCAGGTATATTAGCAGCCTAAAAACACAGATAAATAAAACAATTGTTAAAACAGCAACATGCTTTGGTCTAAAATATATGTCTAGGTAAGTGACTTACCGCTGCTTGTCTGACATATACTGGATGAGTTAAGTGTATATTTTTGAGAATAAACAGAAGACATTCCAATGTGTAATATTCTTTTATACTGCCCTCCTTGCCAGGTCTAGAAATAACAAAAATAGCATATAACCATCTGCAACACTATCAGATGCATACATTTTAAAGAATATAAATTAAATAACACGTGAATGCTTACCCCCACATAAGGTAGTTCGTTTTAACATTCTTCGGCCAAGAAAACTCTCCAAAAATTATTTGATTATCGCGTTCCACTATTTCTTTTTTATTTACATTATATTGCCGAAGTAAACTGAGCGGGTCCGCCATGATTGCTTTACTTCGTTACTCTCCTGAAATTCACAGCATTTTTACAATTAACCTGGTCTATCCGATCAACTATGATAGGATACAAAATTTAAAGGCATTCTTTTCACTGATAGCTTCTTATTATAGCCAACGTATTAAGATTTTCGCGTCTTATGACGTAGTCTTTAATCACCGACATAAAATACGAATTCAATGAATATCACCACGCACAGCTTTTAGAATATATAGTCAATAAAATATGTAAACATACCTTGTAACCAATAACGTGATCCACCAAATTATTTTACTTTCCAAAAGTAAAAGACTTCTTGTTGCACAAGTTTACACTACCTCATTGCCTTGCTTTGCTTGCCTGCCTCAGAAAAATTGCATAGATAATGACAAAACTAAATTAAACGTCAGCTTCTATTTCGTTTACAAGGATTGCTAAAGTTATTTGAACCGTTTGAACGTGTGATTTTTATTCTGCGGTATTGATATAAAGCCGGATTCCCACGGCCTGTTTTTTCACAGATCTGACCGCGCCTCTACAGGCCGAAGATCGTGGGAACGGTCGCAATCGACGAGGCCTGTCGTCACCCGTCCGATCCGTCGGGAGTCGGTAACTTCAAAGGCGCGTCGCGGCGCGGCGCGACGGTGCCTGTAGGGGCGCGTCTGCGTCGGTTCATTTCACCTGGGACAGCGCCACAGATTATTAATATGTAGCTAGGACAGCGCACAGGCCTCATCAGATGCGACCGTTCCCACGATCTGTCGGCCTTAGAGATGGGCGACGGGTAAATACCCGGGGTAGATATCGGGTATTTATCGGGTATTTACCCAATCTACCCGGTATTTACCTTTTCTACCCAAATGAGTGGGTATAAATAAAAGTTGGAAACGGAGTAATAAATTGAATTGAGATAATGTAAATAACAGTTTTTTTGATACTCATGTAGTTCTATAAAATGTATAATATTTGTATTGACTAAGGAATTTGTCAAATGTTTAATATCTTAATACATACATTCTACAATACGTGTGTTTGTCACTATACTCCTCTTAAACGGCTGGAACGATTGGGATGAAATTTTGTGTGTATATTCCAATGGGCTCCTGAAGGGTTGGGAAAACAAATGAACCCGGTAGGTGGCGCTGCTAACGGTATATAGCCAAATTCGATTTACTGTAACCGATTTGGGTGAAATTTTGTGTATATGTATATTTCAACGGATACCTAGATTGTTTGAAATAACTATTGGACCCGGTAGGTGGCGCTGCTGTCGGTATATCACCTAATTTTATTTAATGAAACCGATTTGGATGAAATTTTGTGCATATATTTCAACCGGTACCTGGATTGTTTGAAAACACTATTGGCTATAGATATGAGCGCCGCGCCGGCGCGCCGCCGCCTCCGACAAAATTTTCGCGCCGCCGCCGCCGACAAAATTTTCGCGCCGCCGCCGCCGACAAAATTTTGCGCCGCCGCCGCCGACAAAATTTTCGCGCCGCCGCCGCCGATAAAATTTTCGCGCCGCCGCCAGTTATTTACATTTACCGCGAATTTAACCATTGCAAGCATGGTTAAATGTCTTTAAAAGGTATAAAATGGGGTTAGTTTTGAGATATTAAGCGTTTCCACGTCTAAATGTCCGGCCGTTGGCTTCGCATGGAAGAGCGTCGGAATCGGGTCTCAATTAAACTTGGCCACTGTTCAAATTTCAAGCTTTGCTTTCTCGCAGCTCAATCTTTGGCCTTGCATCGCTCGCATGGAATTAAGCCGCTATCTGAACCTGCAAGTTTTTGGCCCTGTTTGGAGCTCAACTTTCGGCCTGTTTTAAAACGCTTGAGCATTGGTCCTTATCCGAGCTTAGCTCCATTGCAGCTCGGCCTTTGGCGTCGCACGAATGCGCCCGCAGGAAAGCTCCAGATCTTTAACACTATGGCTTCAGTCTTTATCGGCCTGCGCCCTCGCTCTGCTCTCTTGCAGCTCGGCCTCGCACAGAAGCGCGCCAAGCCAAGCTTACACTTGGCGTTCGATTCTTAGCTGTATGCTTACCTGCAGCTCATCCTCTGGCCTCGCATTGGGAGGCGTCGAAATCAAGTCTTCGGTGTTACATGGAGCTCGGCGTTGGGCCTCACTTTTTGACATAAATCGGTTTTGTTGAATCGATATTGGTTAATGACGGATCTCGATTTTCTTTGGACTGTCGACAAGAAGTTTCCCTGATACAGTCAATCCGCAATTTTTAACTTAGCACAAAAGATAAGGGCCTCGCTAAGATCTTCCGGAGAGTCTCGCCAAGATTAAGACCGCCTCTGATGCCGCGCGATACCGTTTATCCACAGTTTATACGATATCAATTTTTTTCGTACCATTATTCAATAAATTATCCTTGAAAATAAAAAATGCATTTATTTCATGACTTTCTTACAGCAAAGACATGTTTATTCGGTAAAATTTTGGTTTGAATTCTTTTTTCATTAATCGAAGGTGTTTCAAGGCCACGCCGCCGTTTCGCCGCCGCCGCCGACCAATTTTGACCGGCGCGCCGCCGCCGGCTAAATGCCTATCGGCGCTCATATCTAATTGGCTATATACCTATAGCAGTGCCACCTACTGGATCATATTGTGTTTTCAAACAATCTAGATACAGACAAAATTTCATCCAAACTGGTTTCAGTAAATCAAATTTGGCCATATACCTAACGATAAAATTACTGTATTAAACAATAAATAAAATAAAATGTAGAAATATCAAATCCAAATTATGAAAATAATTTAAAAATAGTAGGTAAAATAAAAATAAATGAAAAAAAAAGGAAAAATATAAATACATAAAATAATAATACGTACACAAATTAACAAAGAAATGTAAATAATACGGTATACAATAGCTTAATTAAATTAACATTCCTACAACACAAATTACACAAATCGGTGAACAAAATGCACTCGTCGAAAAAAATTTACATTAATTGTGTACAAAAAAGTTGTGTGATTGTGATTTATGTACTTTATTTTAACTTATTTTCATATTTATACCATAATAATGTTGATATATCTTATTTATATAATGAATTTCTTCAATTATACGAACAAATTTTAAATACCCAACAATTTGGGTAGATACGGGTAAATATCGGGTAGATTGGGTAGTTTTGGGTATTTTCCCGGTATTTACCCGCCGGCGCCCATCTCTAGTCGGCCTGTAGAGGCGCGGTCAGACCTGTGAAAAAACGGGCCGTGGGAAGCCGGCTTAATCAACCGCACAGGCATCCACAGGCGTGGCGCGGTCCGGCCTGGCCTGTAAAGAACACGGGCCGTGGGAAGCCGGCTTAATAGAGTCGGACCAAAAAAAGTCTGCAGCGGATTTGATAGCCCACGCAGTGCAAGTGTTGTTTATACGTCATAATTTCATAGAAGTTTGACGTTTAAAATAACACTTGCACTGCGTGAGCTATCAAATCCGCTGCAGACTTTTCTTGGTCTGACTCTAATACCTTTGTCCTATACTATAGTCCGTCAACAAATCTTGTCAGTAGCAATGTAAAGCAAACTAAAGTAGGGCAACACTCAAAGAGCAGTATTGCGCTAAGAAAAGCAGCAATGTACATCGAACCAAAAGATTTTTTTTCCGCTGAGCGCGCCCTGCGTACGTCAATTTAAATTGTCACTCGCGGTTTATTGAAAAAATTTGAATCATGGACGGACAATTTAAAAGCGATGTTAAAACAATGTTAATCAAAATGATGAACAAATTTGACGATATCAAAAACAACTCCCTATCGTAGTGCTTATATTCTCTTTGTTCCCTATCTATGTCTTCTAAGTTTACTATTTTTTTTTATTTGTTATTTACAATATAATATGCCACTTGTTAATGTAAATTCTTACTCTTCTGGATGAATATGACATACCTGTGTAATTTTTTTGATTGGTATATATTGTATAATATACATATTAAAAATAAAACAACTGATATTTGGGTGTTTATTTAATTTAAAGGTAAATAAGATAAGGGTCACTTTAGCTTACACTATAATTCAGGTCATTAATTGAGAAAATATAATGAAGTTACCAATGTTACCGGGTCACTTCAACCAAGCATAATACTCTGTAGTAATTTATTGCATCTTAAGCATAAAACAGATTTGTTTCAAAATGTGTAATTTAAGTTTTCAAACATATGGAATTACTCTAAGTCTTCTCTATGAAAGAAGACTATTCTTTCGCATTCTATGAAATATATAATTTAAATTAACTTACAACAAAGATTTCTGAGGTATTAACTGTTTTTAGTTTACCTAAAGTAAGTAAAGTAATTAGTCTAATTTAAAAATTAAGTACCTTGGTACCATGACGCTAAGAAAAATATATAATTGATAATTTTTAGGGTTCTGTGGCAGACATAAAATAGATTCTTTATGTAGTTTGGCCTAGGACTGACTGTCTAAACAAAGAGAGAGGGAGTCTTACTGTCTTTGTCTTATGCTAAAGCTATGAGTATAATTTTCTACTAGTAGTGTTTGCCAGACTAAAGTTTAGAGAATATGTTTGAGAAACATATCACAATTATAATATTGTTATATTGTGTGTGTATAATTATAGTTCAGTGATACTCTTTACTTGTTAGCTTGGTAACATTTTGCTCACACTACTGTTTTGCATACGAGCTAAAAATGTTTTATATATTGGATAAATCATATTTTGTATGCTGCTATTTAAAAAGGTCATTATCAGGAGAATACTGTTAAGAAATTTTATTAACTTGCACATAGGGCTATCAATACTTGTCATTTTGCAAATGTGAAAATACTTTTACTACTACTAGTAAAGAAAATAATTTATTCAGCGTGCATATGAAGCCATATTCACGCTGAATAAATTATTTTATTTTATTGAACAAACAGGTATGTACAGCGACTTAAAACTTCTTTTAAATACTTAGATACATCCCTACTTGATTGATTGATGATTGTTAGTAAAGTGTCATTCAATAGAACTTGCTAACTATGTAAACAAAAGTTACTAGTAAATTAACATTCAGTGTCAATTTTAGTATGGCGGTTTGTTTACATAGTTAGCAAGTTCTATTGAATGACACTTTAAAACACCAGTTTCAGAAACGCTAAGGCCACTATGCCACTATCCTTAAATAACCAAATAATAGATAGGGTAAAAAGTTATAAGTATTTGGGTTGTTGGTTAAATGAAGACTGGGGATCAGAGAAGGAAATACGAACGAGAATTGAAATAGCCAGAAACACCTTTCAGAAAATGAGGAAACTTTTAACTAACAGAAAAATAAACCTAAAACTGAGGTGGCGAATGGTTAAATGTTACATCATCCCAATTCTTATGTATGGTTCCGAAAGCTGGACTCTGAAAAAGAAATTGGTCAACAAACTAAGGGCTTTTGAAATGTGGATTTATCGAAGGATGCTCAAAATTAAATGGACAGATAGAATAACTAATGTCAGAGTATTGGAAATCATGAATAAAGGCTTAGAAGTAGTATCAACAATTAAGAAAAGGAAAGCAGCATATTTTGTACATATATATATAGAAACAATAAATACAACCTACTGAAATTAATAATTGAAGGAAAAATTGAAGGGAAGCGTGGCCGTGGTAGAAGGCGCACATCATGGACTAAAAATATAAGAGACTGGTTAAAAGTTAAGAGCATAGATAGACTAATTCGCAGGACTGAACATAGAGAGACATATAGACATATGGTCGCCGACCTCCTGGACGGAGAGGGCACGTGAAGAAGAAGATCCCTACTTCAGCAAGTATAAACTAGGATTTCCCATAGGCAGTCCCATAGGTACATATGTGCAGTAACTGAGTGCATGAATCAAATCAGCCTACATAATCTATTTTACATGTACGTTTCGCTTCTATTACTTCTTTGTTTTGTGTTTAAACTACTTCCTACGAGGTCGAAACTTGAATGATACTGACAAAACGTTAACAAATCACCAAAATGACTTAAATTTTTCTGTACAGCAACGCGTTAAATTTATCAAAAAATTAGATCAAAAGTGAATAAAAACTTTATACTAAAAAATCTCCTGTGTTTTCCACTCATATATAATATTATTTATTGGGAGCGCGTACCATTTGCGACAGCTAATACAAATGAAGTTGGCTACAAAGGTCACTCCGTTGTCCTGCTATGACGTATGCGCAATTTTATCGCCCGCGCAATCTTATACCACCCTATCCTATGCATAACTCAATAGTCCCACAAATTATCTTAGCTTTGCTAGTAGTCTTCCTACTTTTCATTACTTGCCCGAAATTGACTGCTAGAGTTAGACCGAGAAAAGTCTGCAACCATTTTTTTTGATAGCATAATAAAATTGTCGTTTAAAATACACTTTCACTGGGTGTGCTATCAAAATCGTTGCAGACTTTTCTTGGTCTAATTCTATTACATTTTTAAGATCCATTAGGTATGCTTAAGGTCTATTAGTAAGTACTAGTTTTGTCTCAAAATAATTTGGCTATTAGGTTTTCAGTTTGCCGCGGCATACTCTCATATTGTATATAAAATTATCTACACTTACCGTCACACCTACCATTTTTAATTTCATTAATTACTCATCAAAATACGATTTTTTTAATAAATCTTATTCAATATAAATTGCCGGAAAAGACCCCGGAACTGACAACTTAGAATACCGATGTCGTCAGAATACGGACGTAGACGCGGTGCGCGGGAATGGTGCGGCGCTGCGCGGGGGCGCCCGCCTGCCTTCGTCCGCTTCACCCCCTTGAATACCTAAAACTTGACTATAAGAGCGCCTTAAATCTTACATTTCTTTGAATAACGTCAACAAGTCATAAATCACTAGAGTTAGACCAAGAAAAGTCTGCAGCGATTTTGATAGCCCACGCAGTGCAAGTGTCATTTTAAACGTCAAACTTCTATGACTTTATGACGTGTAAATAACACTTGCACTGTGTGGGCTATCAAAATCGCTGCAGACTTTTCTTGGTCTAACTCTAGGTATCTATTTCTGATTGATTGATGCCTAAAAATAAACACATAGAATTAGCATCTGTCTCAATATCAGCAATCAGGCAGCGTTAATTCGAAATGATCGGTCAATCCTCAATCATCAATTCGGATTGACGATTACTTTGTATGTACCCAAGGACCGGAAAACCCCTCTTTACGCTTAATCCTATCAATTCGGTAAATATTGTTTATTTTATTTATATTTTGTTGATTTTATTGACTTTATTTATTTAATTGATTTTATTAACTTTATTTATTTATTTTATTTTATTTGTTTTGTTTATTATATTTATTTTATTTATTATATTTATTCTATTTATTCTATTTGTTTTATATATTTTATTTATTCTATTTTATTTTATTTATTTTATTTTATTTTATTTATATTATTTATTTTATTTATTTCATTTACTTTATATACTTTATTTACCTTTGGAAATCTCAGATATCGTTTTAAAGTGCCAACGATCAATGGTCAATCTAGATTGAGAATTGATTTAATCCGAATTGAGGATTGATGCGTTAATTCCAATTGATTCAATCGAATTGACGCGTCAATCAGAATTGAATCAATTCGGATTGATCAATTCGGATTGACGCGTCAATTCGATTGATCAATCCGGATTGATTTAGTTCAGATTGATGCCAACACTGGTCTGGAAGTCTGGATACCACTTTAGTAAGGTTGTGTGAAGCGTTTTACAGAAGAGAAAAAATCTATATCCATCCTTTTTCTGGAGCAATTATACTAGCATAGGGAAAAGACAGTATGATTCTCTACGACTATGCACGAATGAGAAAAAAATTTGGCCAAACTATACATTTAAACTTATCCTAATATCCTACATACATATGACTTATGGTCACCCTTATTAGAACGAGATGCAAGGCTCTGGTTTGACTTCTCATGTGGACACACTTTTTGGCCCATCCAGTTTATTCTCTAGGTCCGTGCATGAGTGACAATGATAAATAATAACAAACGTCAAATTTGCCAGTGTTACCAGCCTCTTTCGTTTTAAATCATCTCCAAACGTCACCGATAATCGCATGCCATTTGCAGTACATTGAGGTATTTGATCGAATTCGTTGAAGTCACATCACAGGCGTTAAGCGCTTTACAAACTTTACTTAATTCAGTAACGATAGGGACGGTGCAATATGTAAATATCTCTACCGTGTCTAACGTATACACTCGGGAGCAAAAAAATCGACTTAAGTCACATTTTTTAGTTTTTTTCAATTTTTCTGAAAACGTTGAATATTTCAGTGAAAATGAAATTGCAGTATTATTGTTTATTAATTAAGCTATCAAAAACATTAACAACCGTTGAAATCGGTTTGGTAAATTTCAGGTTATTGTTATTTTTGTAGAAAACAACATTTTACCTGCTTTGATTATGCACGAGTTGCGCACCTTTGAGGGCCATAAAAACCGGTGTATCCGGTTATTTCTTATCAGTCTCTTATCAGAAGTTGACCTGTGCACATCTCCCGCAATCATTCCCTGGAATTACCTGCAAGAAAATGGACAAGACAGAAACTGAAGCCGGCCAAGTTATCGTCTTGCTCAATCAAGGCCTTACGCAGCGTGCAGTTGCTGAACAGCTGAATTTAAGTCAGTCTGCTGTTTCCAGAGTTAACCAAAAGTTCATTCGGACTGGAAACCTTGCTCGCAAACCTGGATCTGGCCGTCCCAGGTGCACATCGAGGAGAGAGGACCACTTCATCGTTACGGCCAGTCTTCGTGATCGACAGCGTACCGGCGTTGACATCCAGCAGCAGCTGGTGCAGAACCGAGAGCAACCAGTCAGCAAGTGGACAGTTCGTCGAAGACTTAAGGAAGCCAACCTTACCCCAAAAAGGCCTGCCACAGGGCCCAAACTGACAGGGAGGCACCGGGACGCTCGTATGGATTTCGTAACCACTTACGAAAATTGGACGTACGAACAATGGAGCCGCGTACTCTTCAGCGATGAGTGCAGGGTCTGTCTCCATGGCAGTGACAGAAGGAGACGGGTGTACCGATGACCTGGAGAACGATTTGCGCAGTGCTGCATCTCCGAGACAGTCGCCTACGGAGGGGGATCCGTCATGATGTGGGTGGGGATATCCATGGAGGGGAGGACCGAGCTGGTTTTCATTCCTGGTGGGGGCCGCGGAGGTGGTTTGAACGCAGATCGTTACATCACAGATATCCTGCAAGATCATGTCGTCCCCTATGCAGGATTTTATGAGGAGGGGTTCCATCTCATGCAAGATAACGCCCCTTGTCATACCGCACGAGTCACGCGGGCATACCTTGCTGAGGTTGGCATGCCCACCCTTGCATGGCCACCTCTGAGTCCGGACTTGAACCCCATCGAGCACTTGTGGGATTATCTAAAAAGGAAGGTTCGAGCCCGGGATCCCGCTCCTGACACGATTTTGGCCCTGAAAGAGGCTTTGGTCGAGGAATGGGAAGCTTGTCCGCAGGATACCATCAGGAAGCTGATAAGATCCATGAAGAATCGGATTGCATGCGTCAAGAAGGCCCGCGGCGGAAATACAAAATATTAAACAGGAAAAATTAAATGATTTTCTCTCTACGAAATTGCTTTTATTCCCATTTTCAGGACGTTAATTGAACGTGATTTTACCCCATTTTGCTAAAATCGCTCAGATTTCAGTATCTGAAATAATACTTCAGGAATTTTGTGATTTTTAAAAAGGTAAATTTAGCAGCTTTTTAATGGTACTATTACTTTAAGAATACGCGAATTAGTTTCGGAGATATTTCGTTTTTAAATCCAACACAGATTTGAGTCGATTTTTTTGCTCCTAAGTGTAGTTGTCTCCCTGTCGTCAGTTACTGAGTTAAGTAAAGACGTGTCCACACGAGAACATTATTTCGCCAATCTGATTAAATTGTGTGATCAAATCAGGTCGTGCGGACGCAAACGCCAAATTTGGCTCGCCGATTTCGATCCGATTATGACCAATATTAACCGATAAAATGGGGTGCGGACGCAAGAATACCAATTTGTGACGCTAGTATTTTCGTTTCGAAGCATTTTTTAACTTTGAGGGCTCAAATATCACCATAAGCATAGAGAAAAAAATACATAGAGTGCTCACTCCATACATCAGTTCAAACTATTAATTTTCAGTGTCTACATCTAGCATCGAGTAGCGGAACTATCAGTACTGCTACTTGACAATAGATGTAAGTAGCACCGACCGGAAAGTCTTATCTCAGCAGCATAAGACTTTCCGGTCGGTAGCTACATCTATTGTCAAGTAGCAATACTGATAGTTCCGCTACTCGATGCTAATAGTCTTTTTGGTACTAAAACTGATGTATGGAGTGAGCACTCTATGTATTTTTTTCTCTATGCCATAAGTCTTAAATTGGAGATTGACGCCAATTATTATCCTGATCAAATCGGTCGATTTGCCCAGCCCGTCTGGACACAGCTATAACCAGTTAAAAAAAAACCGTTGCTAAAAAGGTAAAATTAATAAAAATACAAGTAGCGTACAAATCATTTTATTACAAACAAAAAATAAATAAATAGGGAGTTATCGTCGTAATCTAATTGAGGCTAATCAGAAAATAAATAAAATAGTAATTATTGCACTTATAAAAAAAAAATAACATGATCCAAATAAATCTAAAAATAAAATATACTAAAATTGAAATCGTTAAAAATAAAAAATAAAACTTATCATAAAAAGTACATTTAAAATTGTCCCTGCATAAAAATCTGTTATTTTTTAGTCTCGTGTGGCGTCTCTGAAACTTTAAAATGATGTGATTTTGAAAAACTATATCGTCTCTCAAGAACCATAAATTATAAAAACATTGTGTGATATAAAACAAACTAAGTAGAGTAAAACGATAAAATATTATAGACCGGTCAAGGATGAGTTATAGGTGAACCAGGATCTATTGAGGGTTCGCCATGTTGCGGAATTTCACTGGAACTAATTTTTTCATACTACACTAAATTGTCACCCTATACATGAGAATAACAGCGCCCTCTTGACAATTATCATATATTACTGGTCAGGCTATAGATTTAAGTAAAATAAACTTATAATATTTTTACGCAATAAACTTACAAAAACTATTTTACACATTTATAAAGTAGGTACTTGGAGATAGACAAAGAAATGTCTTCAGAGATTTTGACAGCACCCGCAGTGCAGGTGTAAGTAAACGTTCATACGTCTATTTTAAACGTCAACTTTCTATGAAATCTGCGTGTGCCGTCAAAATCTCTGCAGACTTTTCTTGGTCTAACTCTATACTGCTATGAAATGAAAAACATTTATCGTTGAACTATGCATATCTATGCCATATCATCAGATTACGAATATTACGATGCCTCCAACCCCTGACATGCTCTTCTCTGTTTTGGGCACAGTTCGGCACTTTGCAATCGCATACCATGCACCGCAGTGTACCCGTCGCTGTTACTTCATATGGATGTTCAATGTTGGTACCAACGATTGTATCAATCTTTTTTATCGCACCTACAGCATTAGTTACATTTTTATCATTAGATACTCGATCGCCATCTTGAATCTCACTATCGGGTTTCTCAGTTGTGACTTCTTTTTTACATTTTTCAGTCTTGCTGGTGTAGAGATCTTTTTTTATAGTGTGAAGTAGGACCAGCTTGTGTTTATCCAGGTTTTCGTTTTTAATCTTCAAGTTGCATAGAATGCAATGGCGGTACGATTCGTCTATCTAAAAATATATAACAAATATTAGTGATGCACAGATTTAAAATATTTCATTTTACTATTGTGGAAGTACCTAACTAGATAATGGAATAGGTAAATAAATGGACGGAACCTACATTTGCTAATTTCTTTTGAGTTTTTTATAATCATAAATCTTTTTTTTTTTTCGATCAATTGTGTAGATTATACCAAACTGCTTAAAATACTACAAAATACATAAGAATTAAAATGCATTACCTTTCTTAGATAATGTTGATCATTTCCTAAGTCTACGACTCTACGCATATGTTTTGAATCGTATTTGTGTACCTCAGCCTCTTCGAAATTTAAAATACAATCACAAACTATGCAATTCAATTTTCCGCCGGAGTACGTCCTATCAAAACTGTGAAAATGATCACTGTAAATACTTATTATTTCATCATTCATCATTATACGTATCACGTTTGACCTTTCGTTGAACTCGAAATGACATTTGCTATCTATAAATTTACGAAGTTCTTTTCCATAATCTTTTGTATCATGTTCATGATGATCGTTAGTTTCAAAATTTTTTACTGCTTTGATTAGGTCATAGGGGCTGGTGCAATTTTCTATCACAACTTTAGCTTCGACAGTTTCTACATTGTTAGTAACTAGAACGTTCTGATCTTTCGTTAATTGAATACTATTAGGTTCGTCAGCGCTTATTGTGCTTATGTTAACTTGGTTGATTTCAACATTATCAACATTTAACTCTTGATCCGCATGATGATTTTCGGAATGACAATCAGATTCATAATCCTTGATTGATTGATTGATTACTGAGGGGCTGTGTTGTATTTCGGTGCTGTCTCTTGCAATGACGTCTTCATCTTCAATAAATTTTGTAGTAGTAAACAATCTTTTACCAAATTTATGAGAAAATAACTGCTTGGGTGTTGCCACATTTATGTTTTCCTCTTCATTATCACCAAGTTCTTCAGTTTCGCTATATTCCTTTGCATTATTATCAGGATCTTCATCTTCACTGTATTCCTCAACGAGTTCTTTCAGACAAGCATTACATTTTTCATGATTACAGTATTCCTGCAAGTTATCATTTGGTTCTCCATTTTCACTGTGTTCTTCCAGGTTATCTTCGAGTTCTTCATCTTCACTGTGTTCCTCGAATAACATTTTGAGTTCGTTATTTTCACAGTATCTCTCCATGCTATCATCGGCTTCTCCATTTTCACTATATTCCTCCGAGTTATCATGGACACAGACTATAAAGTATTCATCAAGGCTATAATTTTTACTGTATTCCTCATAATAGTCGAGTTCCTCGTTTTCAATGAGTGCTTCCAGTTTTACATTGCACACTTCGGCTTCTCTGTGTTCCTTGATAATACCAGAATGAGTGTTCGTGTACAAATATTCTTTTACGTTGTGAGTAGCTGATTGACTGTGTGATTCCAAGTCTATGTTTTGTATTTTTAGATTACATAGAATACAATGACTGTAGAATTCGTTTATCTGAAAAATATTTATTTAACATATGTTACGACACAACAAAATGTTAATTCTGTTTGGATCATAATTAAATATTAAAATATAAATATGTTACCTGTCTTATGTAATGTCCATCGTTTCCCAAGTTAGCAACTCGACGCACATGTTCCAAATCATATTTATGGTCTTCAGCGTCTTTATCATTGAGAACGCAATCGCACACTATGCAGTATAAACTGCCATCGTCGCACGTTCTGTCATAGCTGTGATAATGATCACTATCAATGTTGTTTATTATATATTCGTTTAACTTTATACTAATTTTAACTAACTCCTTATACTCAAATGAATTTTTATCATTTATAAATTTGCGTAACTTTTCACCATAATCATCTTTTTCGTGTCTCAAAATATGTTCCTTACTTGTTTTTTCTTCAATTTTGTTGTTTGTGTAGATATTTTCAGCGATGTTAACTGTAACATTATCTTCACTAGATTTCTCTGAATTATCATTGACTTCACAATTTTTGTCAATTACTTTTCCCTCTTGTTCTACTAACTCTTCTATTACTTCAATTGGTTGACTGTGGTTGTCATCTAAATCGTCATTATTTTTATCGTTTCCCTCTATTTCATTAGTATTTACTTCATCCTGTTGCTCGTTAATTTTGCTGTCATTACTTACATTTGTTTGTTCACTAGGTATAGCAATAAATTTTGATTCATTATGACCTTGAACGTATGCTTTCATCAGATCCCATAGCAAGCTATCAAGCATCACAGCGACTCGATGTTCATTTGTCTTTTCGTGCCCCTCGTCAGCCTCCTTCGAGCAGTTTACGCAGAAACGTGCACATGGTTTAGTAGCGTATGTTGGGGGGAGAGTGGAAATGAACGCGCGCATTCGTTCCGCCGCTACACTCGCTATGAGAACGTTCGCTTGATGTTTTTGGCTCGCGGCGTGCTCGCTCGCGAACGCTGCCGGTACTTCGATTGCACATATGTGGCACGTGTAGAGAATAGGGGGCTCTGGCGCTGTAACTTAAGATATTAAATAATATATTATTTATTCGTAAAGCAAATCAGAGGTATTTAATTAGTAATGTACAAATGACACAAAAGGTCCTTTTTTGCCTGATTAACTACTTGACAGACAGTAAAGCCGATATAAAATATCAAGTGAAGTGATATATTGATTTGGATGTGTCTTACAATCGTTAGCACTCTTGATCCAGAAAAGAATTAAATATGTATAAATTAAATAGTCCTGGCCAGATCTAAACTTAATATAATTTTAGGACAAAAATGTATTTAGTAAATTTCGTATCATTGAACCCATGAGTTTCAGTTTGTATGACTACTAGGTCCTCAATGCATACCTTCAGATGTTGCAGTCTTCATCACTTGGAACTGGTAGATTTCTTTCTTCAAAAAGTTGTTGTATGTGTGTGTGCGCCTGTGGGTTATTGTACAGTCACCTGCAATAATATTTTTTTAGTTATGTTAATTACCTATATAAAATTATAATAACACTAGCTTTTGCCCGCGGCTTCACACGCGCAGGAGAGTTTTTTTTTATTTTGGACCCTCATTTCACCCCTTTAGGGGATGAATTTTGAAAAATCCTTTCTTAGTGGACCCCTAGACCTTATAAGGAACCTACTTGCCATATTTGGACTTTCCAGTCCCAGCGGTTTGAGCTGGGCGTTGATGTAAGTCAGTCAGTCAGGTCTTTCACGTTTATATACAGGGTGTCCCAAAAAGTAGTGATATACTGAAGCTGGGAGGTAGAGGACCTAGAGGGCTATCTGAATCACCCCCATGTATGTTCCGCGATTTTTCGTATTTTCGGAGTTATGATTTTTTTTAATTTTTTCACCTATCGCCGAGTACGATGAGATTTTTATTTATGGTGACGTGAATTATTGCGGTAGATGCTTGATTTTTTTTTGTGTGCTACGCTGATAGATAGGCCAATTCAGTATGGTAACATTTACTATCGTTAGATCTTTGAATGGAATTAAAAAAAAATTAATGCCAAGAAAGATAAAATTACCCAGTATGTTCACAACTTTAGAAAAATAAAACATACTGGGTAATTTTATCTTTCTTGGCATTAATTTTTTTTTTAATTCCATTCAGAGATCTAACGATAGTAAATGTTACCATACTGAATTGGCCTATCTATCAGCTTAGCACACAAAAAAAATCAAGCATCTACCGCAATAATTCACGTCACCATAAATAAAAATCTCATCGTACTCGGCGATAGGTGAAAAATTAAAAAAAATTATAACTCAAAAATACGAAAAATCGCGGAACATACATGGGGGTGATTCAGATAGCCCTCTAGGTCCTCTACCTCCCAGCTTCAGTATATCACTACTTCTTGGGACACCCTGTATATAGATTTATATATGAGAAAGTTAAAAGTCTTTTTTTTAGGTAGTACTAAACGGTGAAAGTGGACGAACGCTCCGAATCTGCATTTTCATAAAAAATTGTCCCCATTTTCATCCCTAGATATTTATAAATTGTTTTTCTCTCCTAAATTTTATAGCAAGCAAAATCATAATAAACAGTCATTTATTTATTTATATGATTAAATATGACATTTTATCATTGTATGAAACATAGCAAGCTTAAAATAAAATAAAAGTCAAACGAAAAGGCATAACTATTTTTAAAATACAACAAATTGTGTAAATTGTTTTTTCACAATGTTAATATCCAGAGAGGAAAATGAGGACTATGTTTGTATGGAGGACCTGTTGTCCCCTTTCCCCTTAAGGTTGAGTGCATTGCATTTACATCTAAAGCTGGTACTTATTGTTAAGTATGCACAATTTGGTGATGAAAAATGATGTCCTAGAAATGTGCGTAGGTTTAGGTCAATGTGGCTATTTCCGTCATAGGGACTATTCCGTCCACGAGCGTATATTTCTTTGATTTTCAATCGTAGGAAAAAAACCATCTGCCTTTGATTGCTGAAACTAAAAGCTTAACACAGCTAGTTATTTATAAAACTGTCAAACATTCGAATGTTAGTAGTACCTTTTATTTTATTGATATGAACCTAGCAAATAAAGCATTAACCCTGTTTGTTAATTCTACATTTTAGTTTTAGTGGAATCTTTGTTACTGTAGCCCTCATTTTATTTTATTTAAACATATGTTTACATGACCTTACAGACAGATCCAATGCGCCATGAAACTTAAGATTAACATACCTATTAAACATATAACTTATGAAAAATCACTAAGTTGCATATGCTGTGCAGGGTATGCCTTACAAATAAACATATCTTATACCTTTAAACGAGCAACTCTTGTATATGTCTATATATTTATATCAGGGATGTTGCGGATGCAGATTTTTTGACATCCGCGGATGCGGATGCGGATATTTAAAGGCTCACATCCGCGGATGCGGATGTCAAGATTAGGTACTTAGAAAACGTCAAATATTACATTTTCAGTATTTTATTATTAAAAAAACGAAACGTTTAGGATTTGAGCAAGAATATAGGTGCGTTATATTTAATAAACAGTAACCTCGCCGACTTTTCTGGATCTAGACGATTTCGTTATAGGTAAGGGGTCATCCGATCAGATCAGATCAGAACTAAGCCAAGTCAGCGGAAATATGTATATGTTCCATCCTAGACTGCATCGGCACTTACCATCAGGTGAGATTGTGGTCAAATGCTTACCTATTTCTAATTAAAAAAAAAAAAAAAAAAATATAGGATTACAACTTAATACGTCCAAAACTAAAGTTGCTACCAATAGTGTAAAAGACCCTATAACGATAAATAATACAAATTATATAGAATACGCCGACAGCTATATATATCTTGGTAATGAAATTTCCTTCGAGAAATCAAGACATGAGGACGAGATAGAACGCCGTATCAACATGACTTGGAAGAGGTTCTGGAGCTTTAAAGAAATTTTAAAATCTAAACTTCCCCTAAAGCTCAAAAAGAAGGTAATAGATTCGTGCTTGCTACCTTGTCTGTCATATGGAGCACAAACTTGGATCTTCCAAAAGAGAACTAAAACAAAAATACGCTCTTGCCAGCGCGCTATGGAGCGAAGCATCCTTGGTGTTAAACTTACAGACAGATATAGAAGTGAAAATATCCGCAGAAAAACCAAACAGATAGACGCCGGACAACACGCACTACAATTAAAATGGCGATGGGTGGGACACGTAGCGCGAATCACAGACCAAAGATGGACGAAACGGGTAACCGAGTGGATGGGCCCCACTGGTAAGAGGAGCAGAGGGAAGCCAAAAGAACGCTGGATAGACGAAATTCAAAAGAAAGCTGGTAGAGACTGGATCTTGAAAGCGCAAATTAATTGTTATATAACTGTTTAATTGTTTAAATTGTATTTATTTTATGTGTTTAAGTATGTTTTAACTATGTAGTTACATGGCAATAAAGGCTTTTTTTATTTTTATTTATTTTATAATGACGAAATTACCTAGCACTTTTACGCCGCCGCTAAGACGTTCCTGTACCGACTTGTTCGACATCCGCATCCGCATAAGCTCCGCATCGATTTTATGCGGATGCGGATGCAGATGCGGATGTTGAAAATAATGCGGAAGTTCCGCGGTTGCGGATGCGGATGTTCGCAACATCCCTGATTTAGGAATCGAATCGAATCAGGGATCTCGGAACCGGCTCTAAAGATTTCGATGAAATTTGCTATATAGGGGTTTTCGGGGGATAAAAATCGAACTAGCTACTAGCTAGGTCTTATCTCTGGGGAAACTGGCATTCTTGAGTTTTTGTATATTTTCTGAGCAAAGCTTGGTCTCTCAGATATTAATAGGTACATATTACAAACTGACATACTCTAGAAAGAGTACCTATTTCGTCACTTTAGTAAAATATATTACGAAAATGTTTAAATTCAATCGAGTAACATCATATTATGTTTTTTGTTGAAATTATTGTTAAATTCGTTTAGTATTAATTCAGTGGTACTCTGAAAATATGTGACGTTCCACGGCAAAAGGTACCTTATGGCGCTTACGTCGCATAGCGCCGCAATAATAATAGCGCGCGGCGGCGGAGCGGCGTTAATAATACCGTAAGCGCCAAGTGCCATAAGGTACCGTTATCCGTGGGACGTCACATTAGTCACATATCATCTAACTAAAGTATTTTATAAACGATTTCCAGAGAAATAAAAATAAAATACTACCTTACTCAACTAAAATTAAGCTATTAAATAAAACACACTGATGAGTGTGTTTATTCTACTTACTTTGTGCAGAAACATATGAAGATACCTTTTGGTTTATATTTTCTTGTTACACATAAATAATACAATTACTAAATAAAACAAAAGAAGAATGCACAGTGCTCGACCGGTAATCTAATTTGATTTTGAAGTTAGCCGTGATTTTTTTTTTTTTTTATATGGCATCGCGCTCCTGGCGCATTCAGCCAGACGAGTAAAACGGGGAAACGGAATTAAAGGATATTATAACGGGTAAGTCGGAATTTTGGAAAAGGATCAGGGAAAGGTAACGTGTAATAAATTATAGTTTTATATTATGATGTGAAAGGAATGAATATAATATTTTAAATATATCTGGAGAGGAATCATTAATATACAGGAGTGTTGTAATAGATGTGGGAAACGGAACTTTCAAATCTGACAGGTGTCGTAATAATATAGAACGGTCATATAGAGTACAAGTACATGCAAAGAATATATGATTAAGATCAGCGGGATCAGCTCCACAAGTACACGCAGAACTGGTCACGCGATTTAGTAGTTTCAGGTGTTCCGGTGTACATACGTGACCCAATCTCATTCGAATTAACATACTAGTTGCAGGTTTTGGCAAAGAGATTTTAGCAAACCAAGGTTTGGCAGGAATTGATGTTTGAATGCTCCGATAATGTAACGCAGCGGCCCCCGCACCAGATGTCCATAATTTCGTCCAATCCTTTCGTAGGTATAATTTAGGCAGTGCCAACAGATCTTCAGCAACATTCTTAAACGGAAACATATCCCCACAACTGATGGCATCTCGAGCTATGTCATCCACCCTTTCATTACCCTTAATCCCTCTGTGCCCAGGGACCCAGGCAATGGAAACCGAATAACCTTTGCGGTGACATTTTAACAGTAGGCTATGGATTTGGTAAATAATTGGGTTATTAGATTTAGATTTGAAAGGAAATTTAGATATTGCCTGAAGTGAACTCAGGGAATCTGAGAAAACAATTGTTTTTTTGAGATGTATTATAATGATGAACTCTATTGCTTTCAGGATTCCAAAGCACTCACCACTGTACACAGAGGATTCCGGTGGCAACTTTATTTTTTGATAAATATTAGATTGGGTGTGGAGAACACCAATGCCAACACAACCATTGTCTGACATCTTAGAAGCGTCTGTGTATATATGATCGGCACCCAGGCCATCTGTTCCAATGAATCCCAGGAATTGTTGATTTTGTTCAACATCATTCTTGGAGACACCAATATCGAGGAGAACCGGAGGAACAAGAGTCAGAGAATCATATTCATATTGGAAAATGGGAAGTGTCGAAGAACTAACAGTGGAAGCCGATATAGATTTAAGTTTTTGAAAACTTTTGATAAAGCAAGGAGGACTCTTGTGTTTCCAATAGTTAGAAGTAGTTATTTGAAGCAGGAGGTTAGACAAGATAGTCCAAAGTTGGTGATTAGAGAATTGGGAACAACGGAAAATAAACCTATCACAAAGATATTGGCGTCGTAAATGAAGAGGAGGCTCAGCACACTCAACTTGCATAGCATTGATAGGACTCGAATTCATGGCACCACAAATCAATCTCAATGCTTTGGATTGAATATGATCTAGTTTTTGAAAGCCAGCTACAGATCCTGGCTCTAACAAAAATGTCCCATAGTCTAGAATACTTCTAATCAAGGCATTGTACATTAGTTTCATGCAAAAAGGATGTGAACCCCACCAAACTCCTGAAACGCACCTGAGGACATTAATATTTTTTTCACATTTAGAAACTATGTAATCACAATGTGGAAGACCCGTTAATTTATTATCTAAAATAACACCCAGGAACTTGGTTTTATCTTTAATGGAAATGGAGCTGTTATTAAATTGCACATTGATTGGAGGAGGAAACATTTTTCTAGTAAACAAAACTACAACACTTTTAGGCACTGAGAGTTCCAGACCATTTGAATCTAACCATAACTTCAATAAGCCCAAAGAACACGTGACGGATCTACTGGCCTGTTCAATAGAAAGGTTTGGGGAATATAATAATAAATCATCAGCATATTGCAAGACTGTAACAGTGTTATTTAAGGATGACTCTAAATCAAATGTGTAGATATTATATAACAAGGGACTTAATACAGATCCTTGTGGAAGCCCTCTCCACACTAAACGGGAAATCTTATTGTAGTCGTCTATGAGAAGGCTAATTGACCTTTCTGATAAAAGGTTTATTATGAAATTGCTTAACATTATTGGTATAGCTAATTTGTGAAGTTTTGCTTGTAACACTGAGACTAAGACATTATCATAAGCGGCTTTTATGTCTAGAAAAGCAGCTACAACAGACTCGTTTCTAGAAAATGCCAATCGAATATCTGAAATTAAAATACCCAAGCTATCATAAGTAGACCTACCTTTTCGGAATCCAAATTGACTATGAGAAAGTAATTGATTTTTTTCTACAAAATATTCTAATCTGTTTTTAACTAAATGTTCTGCTACTTTAACAAATACTGAGGAAAGGGCAATCGGACGATATGAAGAAACATCTGACACTGGTTTGAAGGGCTTTAAAATAGGAATAACTATTTGAGATCTCCAAGAATCAGGGATTTTACCAGACTGGATAACAGAATTTATTATATTTAGATAATAAGAAAGAATACCATCACTGGCTTTTGCTAAAAAGGAATAAGGGACTCCATCTTCCCCAGGTGAAGTATCTTTTAAACCACTTAATACAGCTTTTAACTCCTCAATTTTAAAAGGCTCATTTAAAGTATTATAACAGCAAGTGTCAAATGAAAAGGCAGCAGGGTGAAATACATATTCTTCGGGCACGGATGCAGGTGCTAATCTGTCCATAAACTGTGTAGCAAGGTTAGGAGGAAGGATCTGTCTAGGGGACTCATTGAAAGCATGTCTAAATCGTTTAATATTATTCCATACTATGGATGGTTTTACGCTAGGACTTAGAGACAAACAAAATCGCTTCCAGCCTTCGAACTTTTTCTTTCGTAACAATTTTTTAGTCTCACGAGCAACTTGCATGTACATCTCAAAATTTTCATTTGTCATAAAATTACAATATTTTCTTTCAGCTTCCTTGCGGTTTCTGATTGCTTGAGAGCAATCATCATCCCACCAAGGCGGAGAAGGAATTTTACCCGATGCACTGTTTTTTACTGGGAAAATTTCATCAGCTGCTTCAATCATTGTCTGGGCTAAAGCAACTGAGCAACTAACTACATTACTATCATCTATGGTTGGTAAACATAACAATTTCTCCTCTACACGGGTTTTGAAAAGTTTCCAATCAACATTACTTAAATTATACTTAAGCCTAGGGCTCGGTTTTGGAGATGGTGGAATAGAAGATGGAAATGTAATAATGATAGGGTAGTGGTCACTCCCATATGTCGACTCCAGAGTGTGCCAAGTGAGAGAAGACGCCAGATCGACTGAACAAATTGACAAATCAATAGCGCTAATTGACTCTGTTGGAGCTGTTCGGCGGGTTGGAGATCCATTGTTTAAAACACAAAGATTGTGTTCGTCTAAGATATGTATGAGACGATCTCCATTATAATTAGACAATGAACTACCCCAAACCTGGTGATGTGAGTTAAAATCTCCTAAAATTAAAACGGGCCGAGGAAGAGAAGAAATTATTTGTTCAAGCTCAACAAAAATGGATGATGATGGATGTGGAATATATACAGAAATGATACAGATGTTATTTACAATGGCAGCAACAATTGAAAAATTATCGCTATGAGATGGAAGATGAAACGGTGAAAATGATATGGAATTTCTGACGAGTAGAGCTACTCCGCCCCATCCGCCAGGACGGTCCTCTCTGAGACATGAATATCCCGTAGCTCTAAGAAGAGCTCCAGGCTTGAGCCATGTCTCAGAGAGGGCAAAAACAAACGGTTGAAATTTATTTAATAAATGAATTAAATCTTGTTTTTTATTTATTATACTTCTGCAGTTCCACTGCATAATTTTGGCCATTATTTTTAATAGTTAATACAAGTTCTTCAAGCATGGGGGCAACGTGGGACGGTATTCTTACATTAGGCTGAGATAAATGCTTAATTAATGCTTGGATTTCCTCAGCTACTGATACATAATCTTTTTGAGACTCCTGCTGTAGTGCACAGCCATTTTGAGGAGATGGAATGATACATTCTTTAACTAAAGCATTATGAGCTGCTACATCATACCCTATTATGTGTTTTTTTACTGTACGTGGTTTCAAAAATGTTGTCTTTTTATAACTATGTGACTGCATTGTTGTACCCGGGGCTGGAATATGGACACTGCGGTGTAAATTTGACTGAGACTGTGGAGGTGATTGTGTCAGAAGGACGTCAGCAAATGATTTTGAGACAGCTGGATGTAATTTAACAGCTTCACCATACGAAATACAATTGTTAGCCATAGTTACTTTAATATCCTTCTGTCTCTTATGCTCCGGGCAAGCCCTGTTCGTGGCGAAATGAAAACCATTGCAAAGGCAGCAAATGGCATCTTCTTCCTCCACTGAACAGGTATGACCGGCATGCAATTGACCACACTTAAAGCACTTGGGTCTGGATCTGCAATTAGTTTTCGTATGACCAAACTTAGTGCAGTTGAAGCACTGGATTGTGGGAAAGATATACAGTTCAACAGGCAGCGAGTTGTAGCAAGAAAATACCCGTTTTGGTAAAACTTGACCATCAAAAGTTAGGACAACTGTTTCAGAGGGTTGCCACGAAACGGAACCATTAACTGTAACTCTATGGTTCAAGCGCCGAACTTTAAGAACTTTTCCGCACCCAATAGGCACGGAAATGTTAGACACTATTTCCTCCTCGGACCACTGCGATGGAATACCACGAACTAAGCCCATGCGTGTTACTGTAAACGACGGTATGTATGCTAATAAATTTTCTTTGTCAAGTTGAGGATTGGTCACAAACAAATTAGCATCAATATGATTTGCAAAAGCCATAGAAATTCGAGTCCTACCAATACGTTTCACACTGCCATTTATTATATTTTTGAAGCCGTTTTTTACTAAGAACCTACCAAAAGACACCGGGTGCAGGGACGAGTTAGGCTCAGTATGTTTTAATTGAACGTGCACCGTAAACGGTGCAACATCAGATGATGAAAATAAATTTCTGCCAACTTTTGGTGTTTGAATATCAGAAACTACTTTATTTGTGTTTGTGTCAGGATTTGTAATAGAACGAGGTTGGGTCTTCTGTACAATTTCACACTCGCAAACATATTCCCCAACATCATTACACTTTCTCTTTTTTTTACACTCTTTGCACCTCTTGCTTCTATATACTTTTCTTTTCAAATCTTACTTACAACAGATGTATCTGTGTCCATGCTGGATTCAATTTCAACATTAATAGCAACCTGGAGGTTTTCCCCTCCAGGGTCGGGAGGATCATCCTCCCCCATTGTAAATAATTACAAAAGACTTACCTAATATGAGTGAATGTTACAATATATACAGAAAACAACAATATTTACATGAAATACTATCTAAAATATATACAAATTACCAATTCACTGATCTTAATCTTATAATAAATTGAATTAAATGAACGAGAAACCAAAACACACAACCGCCACGTTTCACGTTTCCCGCGCTTTTTTCTAGCCGTGATTTTGACACTGATAACGAACATGACAGATAACGGTGACATTTGCTAATGTTGCCATACTTTGGTAGTAAATCTACCAAAGAGTTATATTTTCTACTAAGTATTAAATAATTAATTTTGCACTAGTGCGATAATAAAATTAGCACATTACGTTACTATAGTTGGTGAAACCAATTTGTCAGTCAGTAAGAACCAGGAAAACTATACTCATCCTTTTCTTTTGGGTACTAGTACTGTTAAGATCGGTTTTCCTAGGATAGTGGTGCCGTCATATAGCGGCCGTCTCCATACTAAATAATACGGCTAAATATGGATGTCGTAGTATTTGTATGGAGACGGCCGCTATATGATGGCACCGCTATCGGAGGAAACCAAAGCTTAAGTCAAAGATGATTATCTCTGTCTATGTTTGAAATGAAACAGTCCTTTAATAAACTATACGTCGAAAATTTTATGGGCTATATGTACATAAAGCCTATATAAACATATACCAAGTAGCTACCTACAGAATAATGTGCTTGCACACCAACATGAATCATAATGTAGAATTGCTCTAGTCTATGATTAAAAGTGATAAGAACAAAATTAAATATAGTATTAAGCCGGCTTCCCACGGCCCGTGTTCTTTACAGGCCAGGCCGGACCGCGCCAGGCCTGTGGATGCCTGTGCGGTTGATTAAGCCGGCTTCCCACGGCCCGTTTTTTCACCGACAGATCGTGGGAACGGTCGCATCTGACGAGGCCTGTGCGCTGTCCCAGGTGAAATGAACCGACGCAGACGCGCCCCTACAGGCACCCTCGCGCCGCGCCGCGACGCGCCTTTGAAGTTACCGACTCCCGACGGATCGGACGGGTGACGACAGGCCTCGTCGATCGCGACCGTACCCACGATCTTCGGCCTGTAGAGGCGCGGTCAGATCTGTGAAAAAACAGGCCGTGGGAATCCGGCTTTAGTTATACGAGCAATTTATTGGTCACGAAGGATTATTTTAGAAATAAAAACTTATAACAATACCGGTATTTCTAATAATTCAAATGACTTTTACAGCAGAGACTTCAATTTCAGGTTATTCAAGTGTCTAAATCCTTTTAAATGGTCTTCTCTATTGCGTACATCCTTTGGTACTCTGCATTCGCATACCAGACACCGCAGTTCTCCTTTTATTTCTTCATAAGGCTCATTTACATCAACTGTTACATTATTTTTATCATTTCTTTCAGTTGTGGTCGTTGTGCTTGTGTTTTCGTTGTTTCTCTCGGTCGTGGGCGCTTCTTTCGGTTTGCTGCTGTTGGTTTTTCGTAAATTGTGGTGATGTGATTGCTTGTGTTTTGTTACGTTTAGGTTGTTGATCTTCTGGTTGCACAGAATGCAGTGGCTGTATGCTTCGTTTACCTGAAATATGTATAAAACATGTTTTAAAACTACGTTCGTTTGGAAAGTGCAATTCACAAGAGCCGGAAAATAGAAAATATTGATCCGTGAATCTCTCTATCAGCTCAGAGATTGTTGACCCCCCTGCAAACAAGTTTCTATGCAGGGGGGGGGGGGTCAGTTGTCTCTGTAGCTGATTGTACATGACCGGAGAAATGTGTCTACGAAAGTGATTAAGAACAAACTCCAATAATAATGATTAATGACCCAGTTATTTCCAGGTAAAACATTTCAAATATTTTGTACACACAGCGTCAACATTGGTGTACGGTTTAAAATGTTTTCAAATTTTAGCAATATTAAAAATTGTATTAGGATTTAGGTATATACCTAGTTCATAGGTCATATAAATTTCGAAAACAACGTTACCAGTAATAATAGGGGAAACTGGGGAGGGTTGATCACCCCTTTTGTTTTTAGCATACATTTTCTTAACTATTTGTAGTATTGAAAAACTTTATAGACCATACGATTCAGAATTTATCTCTTCATTAATAGTTTGAATTAGAACAGATTTGTGCAATAAATTAGACCATTATTTAATGAAAACCCATACTGTTGACTTTTACCATGTGTCCCCTATGTAAGGGAGACTTGTTTACCCCTGGTCGGGAGCCTTGATCCTAGGGGGATCAAGTGACCCTGGTTCTTGGGACACATGGTAAACAGATTTTTACCATGTCTCCCCATACCAGATTCTCATTAATTATATAACTCGGATCGCTATTAGCAATGCATCTATAATTTGTAAAATACACAGCAAATATATATATATTGCATCTTCCATGCTTTGAAGTTGTATTTCCGGTAATCAGATGTCTAAGCCGAAGGGATCAAGTCTTCTAGATTTGGGGACACTTGGTAAAAAGATTTTAAGCGGCAATGTCATATTTCGAGGGTAGTATCTACATTAATTTATTCACTCTATCTACAGAAAATTAATATATGAAGATATCAAACACATATTAATCCATAATCTTATACTTTAAAAAAACAATGTAATCGTATTATCCATAAAACAACATAAAATAGGGAATCAATTTTTGAACCAAAAAAAGTTAAAAAAAAAACAAAAATCTAAGTTATTAACATAAAATTTCTTGTAACAAGCTAATTTTTTTAAAGTTATTATGAAGGTATTTTTAGCGTCAGATACCTACAGCAATTTTAAATTTTTTACCCATCTCTGGTCGTTATTGTTTACTATAATAAATAAGTTTAGAAATTTACTGCTCACGTTTCGAGGACGGTGTTTGAGCTGCATAATCCTAAAATCCTTTCTATGGACCGTCGGTTCTATAGTACATAAGGTCGGAAAGCTATTGAAATAGCATATATTTCATCCATAAAAACAAATATCGCCGGTTGAAAACCAAATATCGTTATAAGTGTTGTTTGTCGACCGAGTGCGGGTAGTTCGTAAAATGTTGATGTCAACTTTAGTTAGTCTTTTCAAAGGTCACGTGGATAGTTCCGTTTTCGGAGTTCGGAGTCGGTTGTATAATTAAAAACTGAATTATACGCCATTAAATCCCGTTTTAATAAACAATAATGAGTCAAAAACCTTGAAAGTTTAAATCAGTGTTTCTCTGGTCGTACTTTTGCGGCATGATTTACTAAAGAAAAGAAAATATTTATGATAGCTCTATGAATCATTTTGTAAGTAAATTTATTACAATGTATACTAGATCACTTTGGGGGTGACATGATCCCGGAATCATATCTCCCCTGAAGAAAGAGACAAAGTCTCCCCATACATAGTAAGATTATAAAACGTGCCGTACTCGAAACGTGTGTTCGCGTATATCAATGTAATCCAAGTTAATCATCACTTCAATAAACAACAAATAAAATAAGCACACTCGCTAACATCATTTCCATCTCATATTATAAAATAAATCCAGTTAAAGCTTACCGAAAATTGAATATAGTACGCAGAAAATCTTTCACCGTCCGCCATTTTTGAACCACTGACTTTTTCGATACAGTGCCATGACAGAACGTGAAGTTAGGAACGAATGAATGAGTGTTACCAGTGCAAAAAAATGTATCTCGTTTGGTTTGATTAAAAATGAAGTTTACCAAGTGTCCCCTAGGGATCGACCCTCCCCACCCTCACCTAAACGTAAATACTTGTACCTTTCTCACGTATTATCCGTCATTTCCAATTTTAACAATACCACTCATGTGATCCAAACTGTATTTGTGTGCTTCTGAATCTTTCACCAAGTTCACTTTAGTTTTAGTAGTTTTGTATAAAAAGTAACTTCGAATATTATGTAGGTACATTCAGATAACCCTAATCTAAAGGTAGTAATATGTTTACTTTTACCTTTTACTATATTAGTACCTTATTACGTCCAAGAAAACCAACCGTTATCGTTTTATTTCTGCTCACTTTATCCAACAGAGATTCAATTGTTAATATACGCACTATCAACATCAGTTATAGAGAATTGTAAGTAAGAAAACTGTATTGTAAGCACAGACTTGTCATTTTCGCGCTCGATGAGAAAATTAAAAAATAAAGTTTTTCTAACTATATCGTGTTACATATCAAATGAAAGGGCTCATTGTAAGAATCTCAAATATATTTTTTTTATAATTTTAAAATAAATAGTTTAGCGGTTATTCAAGAAAATAGGCAAAAAATGACCATTCCCCCCCCCTTATCTCCGAAACTACTGGGTCTAAAATTTTTAAAAAAATACACAAAATAGTTCTTTCCTATAGATGACAGGAAAACCTATTAGAAATGTGCAGTCAAGCGTGAGTCGTACTTAATTACTTAGTCTTTGACCCTACCCCTACGGGTTTTTTTTATGTTTTCTCCGAAACTACTGGACCCATTAAGGTGAAAATTGGTACACATATGCAAGTTTGTAACTCAAAGACGGCCATGTAACGCAAACAAATGAATTTTAAACATGGGAGCCACTTTTGGTGGGAAACTTAAAAAATAAAGTTTTTCAAACTATATCTTGTTACAATTCAAATGAAAGAGCTCATTGTGAGTAACTCAAAAATGGGGGGAAATGCCTCCGGCGCGCCTCACTCTAAATTTTATATCTGCATAGATCCATTGAGCTATTACTACTAACTACATTATACTTCAATGCATAGATCTAGCAACTATATCAAGTTTGGTGTCTTTTTCGTGTAATTCGAGGATAAGGAATTCATTTCTGTGACTAAATTTTCACTCACCCATACAAAAAATACGAGAAATTCATAATTCATAAAAAATCTTTACACTTTTTTTTACGAATCTCCTCTACAGAATTAAAAGTATGGGGATTTGCTGTAGAAAAAAAAACCTGTGAATAGCCCAGTTATCCTACTATATATAATAGTAAACTTATCAAACATTTTTCTTTTATAACCCTCTTAAAAAATGTTTTGTGTCTCACGGCGTACCCGCATTGTAAGAGCGGTAAGCAGCTTTTAGGATTTATAAGTATGTTTAGATGATTTCTGATAAGTTGTTATGCTTCTGTACGGCTACCATCAGTTTGGCACTGACATAAACGCCATCGAGAACGTAATTTACTTTCTATGCATCTCGCTCGTACTCGCATATTAGTGCGAACGAGATGTATTATAGAAAGTAAATTACGTTCTGGATAGCGTATATGTCAGTTTTGACACTGTCAGTGACTCATGGTACGGGCTCTGGTTGTAGATAACATTAATAAATTACTTCTGGACTTGATATATATACACATACAATTTAATTATTTTTTTAAGAAGCAGAAATGTCTGCGACCGATGCTATTATGCTCAGAATAAATAAAAAATTGGAAAAAATACTGTCTTGGGTGACACTTGAACTCCAGACGCCGTGAGTTCAAGTCTCACCCAAGAGAGTAATTTTTAGAGATGCACCGGATATCCGGTTACTATCCGGTATCCGGCCTATCCGGCCGGATACCGGATAGTGACCTACTATCCGGCCGGATACTGGATAGTAAAATTAACACATTTTGGGGTAAAAAATGGAATCTAAAAAACAGTCACGGTCATAATGCTAACGACACAGTAGATAGAAATGAATACGTAACCAATGTCACACAATACCCTTAATTGTTTACACAAAAATACGCGCGCGCACTTGTAAATATATACGAACTTACTACGTAATGACATGATAAAACTCGTTACGATCCTAGAAATGTGTCCGCGCGAACGTTCACTACGAAACAGGTCGAAACCTGCACGACGCGCACCTGCAAAACTCAAAATATAGGTATAGTTCCGCCGGCCGGATACCGGATATTCGGCCAATGTCCAGGCCGGATATCCGGTATCCGGCCAAACAACTATCCGTTGCATCTCTAGTAATTTTTCCACTTTTAAATTCATATAAATAAAGATGTTGGGAACACTTTCGCCAGTAGAGTTATTATAATTGTGATAAAATTAACATATTTAGTTCTTAGGATATGTCTGACAAAAAATGCACATAGGTCCGTGCAAATGTGCAGTCAAGCGGGAGTTGGACTTAATGGACGGAACCCTTAGAACGCGAGTCCGACTCGCTCTTGGCCGGTTTTTTTTTCTAAACTGAATACGTAAGTATAATATGATGTACATTACCATGTAAACTTCCACCGAAAATTGGTTTGAACGAGATCTAGTAAGTAGTTTTTTTTACGTCATAAATCGCCTAAATACGAAACCCTTCATGGGCGAGTCCGACTCGCACTTGGCCGCTTTTTTTTAAAATCTTCATACTGTTTTCACAACTGTGTGTGATTCTCTTTGTACATAAGTAGGTACTTACATCATTTGTTTCATTCACATTCACACTTCAAAATTCTAAAACCTATAGCTGCAGTTTAGATACAGTAAAGGTGTAAATTTTCAAACAATCAAAATTCTAAAATCATTATACATATAAACAATAAATAATTTGTCGAATAAATAGACAGTCGCCATAATTACATAGGTACAGTCAGCAGCAATAGTTGCTAAGCGGTTCTAAGGTACTCAAAATGATCTTGACGCGACTTTATTGCCACGAGAATAAGAGCGCGTCAAGGATATTTTGAACACCTTACCCGCTTAGCAACTTCTGCAGCTGACTACATAGAGAAGCCCTATTTACTTTGAAACCTCATATAAATACCTACATAATTAGGTATTTAAAAAAATACATGGCAAATTCCACTTGAGGTACTTGCACCTAGTTTGAACAAACTGTTCGCGAATATAGCGGCACCTTTACTTTTTTTCTTCTATCAAATGGGATCTGAGGGCAGTTTGATAAACGCTAATAAATTGCCTACCAACATCTCTTTCTAACTAATGAGGTTAAAAAGAGACCGTGTGCATTACAAATTGGGCACGTAGCGTTTTTCGATTCGACAAGAGCGAGCTACTTCGAGAGCGATGGCAAACCTCCTGTCCCGTCTTGAATCTGTCGATTCCAATAAGATCAGTGGATTGACAGCGGCCAAAGCGATCTTCTGGAGCTTATCAAGTTGGTAGGTACATTTTAGCCAAGGGTCCAAATCGACTCGAAATCTTTGACCACTTCGGTTGGAGGCGAATGCTTGTGAAACATAAAGTAGCCTTGGATCTGTGCGGGGCTGACTTTCTTGTTATTTCTCATCACACTGAAAGAATTAAGAATACAATTAATAGTTATTTTCGATACAAGTGCGAAAAAGAGGAAATTCGAAACGAGTGGCGATAAATTAAAACACGACCGAAGGGAGTGTTTTAAATCGACACGAGTTGCGAATTATCTATTCGCACGTGTATCGAACAACGTTTTACAGTACATATGGCACTTTAAAGTTTCGACATACGCACGAAAAGTGCTATTTTACGCACTAGTGCGGAAAAGTAGCCCCATATGTACTGAAATAATAATTATTAGAATGTTTCGTGAAATGATGACTGCGTACATTAACACATTCATTGCCACGCAGCAAAACAAGACGTCCGCGCCAGGTCACAAAAAAATCGTCATAAAGCTGTAGACCACGATCCCGACTATCGGGTCGTTCGGCCTGGGAACCAAATTATAAAATACCCGATAGTCGGGTTTTCGGCACTGAATGTGTTAAAAGATAGTATACTTAGTTCCATTTCTTTTTTTGAGTAGGTAGACTAGGTAGTGCCGGACCAAGCCAGGTCTGCATGACATTTGCTATGAAAAAGTGCGAGAATGTTAAATTTCTATGAAAATATGCCGGTTTATTTATTTATTATTATTAACATTGACACCTCCTCGCTTTGTTCCTATTCAAATCAGTGCAAACTCTGTGTGACGGACTCTAGTTCGGGTTAGCACAATATTTTTCTACTATGTTACTTTATCATATGCATATCTTACTTCTCGGCAAAGATCCTCGCATGCTCTTCAGCTCCATCCCCTTTGTAAAACCTCAAGAACATGAGTTCAACTTGTTGCTGGTCGCAGTAGCCCACGTACTCTTTCATGTCGACTCTGCCGGGCCTAATTAGCGCAGGGTCCAACCTGAAAGGAAAATTCAGTTTCAATTCCATGTAGAACCGACAGAACCGCATACTGGTCGAGATGTGCATATTTTTTTACTACACCAGCTTGTAAAGGCTCTTTATTCTTCAAAGATTGATGAGAGAGTTGCATTTTATCCACAAGAGTGGCAAGGCAAATAAGTTTGACTTGTTTCTTGTTTAAGTGGCACTATTGGTAGAATTTGCTTTCAAAACGATGATTTTGATTGATAATAAATATTTAATAGTGTTCATTTGGTTTGTAATGTTTTACACTTAGTATTTTCCTCGCGTTGGTGCTGAATATTTATGTGTTTCACTCGGTAGCAAAGTTGGTTTAACGCGTAATATCCCAACTTTTCGAAATCTCTTAGTTCAATTTGGAATTTTTTGCTTGATCTGGTATCAATATTAAGTCAGGGATACAGGTCCCTGTCCTTACCTAAACTACCTAATGTTCTACATGTAAAAACATATTAGGATCATTCTGTTATCACGTATCACGGCTCGTCAAATAGGTACCTAAAATAGATCTAACTACTATATTGTATAAACATCGATTTTATGACAAGTGATTTAAAGAAGAAATTATAAATAGGGTACCTACAGGGTTCTAATGTCAGCCCCTCTCAATAATTGCCCCCTTGTATTTTAAGATAATTTGTTATTAATTAAAAATTTAAAGAATGTACGAGTACCCTACGTACACAAATATTGCTTGTTAATCGCATAGCGTAAATAGTACTAAACGACACTAAAGGTTACTAATTCAAAACCGTTTATAATGACGAAACCTTCAAGATTAGTATAATATGAGCATAATGTTGGGTAAGTATAGCCACTATCGGTTGGAACGACCAAAATAATCGGCCCCTTCGATGTCGTAGACTTATTGAATACCTTTCCAAGTAATTAGTGGTCATGAAGACTATCCTCGCCTCCGTGGAAGCAACGCCATCCAGGCAGTTGAGCAGTCCGCTGAAGGTGACGCGGTTGAGACCGTCGTACGCCGCCTTCTGCGAGGGCGTCTCCTCGCGCGACACGAATGCCGCGTCGATGTCTTCCAGTAGGATTATCGACTGTTGTGGGGCAACGCTGCAAATTGTATCACAGATGCAACTAGTTCGTATATACAAACATAAAATGTGTGGTCATCCTTTTGATGTTCACATTAGATTTAATTCCACCTGGACTGAGAAAAGTTGATGTCCATACAATGATTAGATGTCTCCATTGTGGCGCACATGTAAAATAGTGTTGAGCTAATCTAGGTTAGTGCATACATGCATAGGAAGAAATTCTCAAGAACATATCAGCATGTTACATGTAAAAATAAGAGCATCATCACACTTATAATTATTATATTTAATTATGTTAGATCAAAGAAGTCAAACCTCAGTAGATGGTTTAGTCTGTCATCGGTAAGTCCCCTTTCAGATAAATTAAGTACACAGATGTTATACTCCAATTCTCCAGCTAAGGCCATAATGAATGATGACTTTCCACAACCAGGTGGACCATACAGCAGATAACCTGAAAATATAGAGATAGTAATGTTATAATGTAAGAAGAAAACATAAAATAAATGGGATTTTTCTGTTTCCTTACCAAAGCTTATCTGTGCGTTGTTAAAATACAAATTGGTCAAGCTGAGTTTTTAAAAACAGCCTTTGTAATATTAGCAACAGGGACATATTTAGTCACAAAATGATCACTAGCAGATTGGCAGTAACTTCAGCTAGGATCAATTAATGTATACTGTTGGCAATAAGGGCTTTGTTGCCAATAATATGAACTAACAATTTGTTATTGTTAATGAACTGCAATAGTTACCTCTTCTGTAAGGTATCCCTCTTTCCGTATACCATTGTGGATGGTTGATGAAGTCCAGACAGTCCTCCAGGATTCTGTCTGTCAAGCCCGCGCGCAAGACTACACTGTGCAAAGGGCGCCTGCGCCGCGGGTGCCCGAATGGTCGCCACTCGGCCCCCATCGCTGTGTACATGATGGTCATGCCTTCATGCTGCTTCAGCGCCATTGTCCGAGCTGTAAATGAAAAAGTTAAACCTGTAAGTACAGTTTAATTCCTTTGTTTCATGTTATTGTCAAATTTAAAATTATTGGTAATGATTTCAATAAAATTCAGATACCTAAACATGAGCTTTTTCATAAAAATCTAGGTATAGTTGGATTTTTTAAGGGTATCCCAACTTTTTTGTTTATTGTTTCATTTGAAACAACTATATTAGTTTATAGAAATCAATATAAAGGACTTTGTTAAAGTATGAATATTTCATCAAAGGTTGTTACGGTTTACCTTCCTCAAGAATGTCATAATATAGCTGCTTATTGCTGCCAAAGGATGTCAAGGTGACAGTTTCCCATGGAACACCCATATGTAAATCCAGAGTATGTTGTTCCCTGGTGCGGTCTACTTTGATCCAGGCTCCACGATATCTGCAATCAGGATTAGTGTCATAAACATTGGAGTAGTTAATTAAAGGGAAAAACAATATTATTATATAACAAGATCTTGAGATGAAATTTCTGGCTTTGTCATCTGTCCATGTTAACTCTTGGCTATGATCAATTTGAAGTTAAAGGCAAATATTAAATATACTTTTTTTCTTTAATATAAATTTTAGCCATTTATTCTGGGAACTTTTGATTTAAAGTTACATTCCAAATTGATAGCTTTCTAGAGACAACAGTGAAGTACCATGAGTGCATGTTACTTCTGCATATGGTATACCTGAAAAAATGCTGACCTACACTAGGAATAAAGTCGTATTTAGTTTTGATTTGTCCGGTGTCCTTCTGGAGGAAAGATGTTTCTACACTTAAATGTTGCGTCTGTTTGGCGCCTTTCTGAGTTATCCACTGTAGTAACCATTGGTAAGACTTGTCTCTGCATGGCACTTCAAGTGTGATCATGCAGTGCCGTCGAAATAATATCATAGAGGTTTGAAATCCTTTCCGTAAAATTGCAGCACTCGCTCCAACGCCGAACAATCCAAAACCCGCCCCGAAATAAGGGTTTTGGGCTAGCGAAGTCACATATTCTACGATGGTCATGTTTGAAAGGAACTGTTAACACCAATTCAATATTTTTAAATAATATTATTGCAATAGTTTTTGTGTAGTACAATGCAGGGATGTTGCGGATGCAGATTTTTTGACATCCGCGGATGCGGATGCGGATGCAGATTTTTAAAGGCTCACATCCGCGGATGCGGATGCGGATGTCAAGATTAGGTACTTAGAAAACGTCAAATATTACATTTTTAGTATTTTTTTAGGGTTCCGTACCCAAAGGGTAAAAACGGGACCCTATTACTAAGACTCCGCTGTCCGTCCGTCCGTCCGTCCGTCCGTCTGTCACCAGGCTGTATCTCACGAACCGTGATAGCTAGACAGTTGAAATTTTCACAGATGATGTATGTCTGTTGCCGCTATAACAACAAATACTAAAAACAGAATAAAATAAAGATTTAAGTGGGGCTCCCATACAACAAACGTGATTTTTGACCGAAGTTAAGCAACGTCGGGCGGGGTTAATACTTGGATGGGTGACCGTTTTTTTGCTTGTTTTTTTGCTCTATTTTTTGTTGATGGTGCGGAACCCTCCGTGCGCGAGTCCGACTCGCACTTGGCCGGTTTTTATTAAAAAAACCAAACGTTTAGTATTTGAGCAAGAATATAGGTGTGTTATATTTAATAAACAGTAACTTCGCCGACTTTTCTGGATCTAGACGATTTCGTTATAGGTAATGACGAAATTACCTAGCACTTACGCCGCCGCTAAGACGTTCCTGTACCGACTTGTTCAACATCCGCATCCGCATAAGCTCCGCATCGATTTTATGCGGATGCGGATGTTGAAAATAATGCGGATGTTCCGCGGTTGCGGATGCGGATGCGGATGTTCGCAACATCCCTGAGTACAATGTACTTCTTTGATTTTTCTAGGTTATAAATGAATCTTCAGTCTTCACTAGTGTCGCCGATGACATTGACAGAACAGTCAGCTGTCATGTCACAGGGGAGCGTTCAGGGATGGTTTGGGCTCGTCTCGTGGCTCGCAATCTGCCTATAAAGCAAACTAAAGAAGGGCAACACTCAAAGAGCAGTATTGCGCTAAGAAAAGCAGCAATGTACATCGAATCAAAAGATATAATATTTGTAAAGATGGACCCTAAGCGAGCTATCACTGTTGCCACTTTGTTTTTATGTACGATTAACAATATGTAACCACCTTGCTGTGGCCATGTCGATAAAGTCATATCGATAAACTATCGACATTTCTTGCAATTTGAATTTTACTTGAAAAGTTTACCGATACCTAAAATGAACAAAAAACGCTTTTACTCTTTATCGTGGTTATCAGATCACGATTTTATCGTCACGCCACAGCGGGAACGAAGGGAAAGTTCAGATTTTTAATTACAATACATAAATACGTACTAAAAATTATTAAGTATTCCTTGTTAAATATAATATGTAGGGTCAGCAATTACACATGGAAAATAATGTCAGACAAATGTCCACCTCTAGCAGCATGGCAGATGCGAACCCTTTTCATCGCGTTTTTCATCACTTTTTCACACATTTCTGGCGTTATCTCAGCGAGTGTTTCGAATATTTTGTTTTAATTGCTGAAGGTTCGTTGGCCTATTAGCATAGACACATCCCTTTAGATAGCCCCACAGAAAAAAGTCAGGAGCTGTTAAATCAGGAAATCTTGGGGGCCAGTCAATGTCACCGTTTCTCGAAATTAATCGACCGGGAAACGTTATTTTTAATGTTTCTATTGTTTTTAATGATTAAAACACGTTGTTCCGTCGTAAAACGCTCCATAATAAATTTGCCGTATCTACACAAACTATAGTCCGTCAACCAAATCTTGCCAGTAGCAATGTAAAGCAAACTAAAGTAGGGCAACACTCAAAGAGCAGTATTGCGCTAAGAAAAGCAGCAATGTACATCGAATCAACAGTTTTTTTTTTCCGCTGAGCGCGCCCTGCGTACGTCAATTCAAATTGTCACTCGCGGTTTATTAAAAAAAATTGAAACATGGACGGACAATTTAAAAGCGATGTTAAAAAAATGTTAATCAAAATGATGAACAAATTTGAAGATATCAAAAACAACTCCCTATCGTAGTGCTTATATTCTCTTTGTTCCCTATCTATGTCTTCTAAGTTTACTAAAATAAAATCATATCAAAATGCAGATAATTAGATAGTGCATATATTTGTTATTTACAATATAATATGCCACTTGTTAACAATATAAGTTACTCTATGCTTGTTAATGTAAATTAGTGTACTGTTCTGGATGAATATGACATACCTGTGTAATTTTTTTGATTGGTATATATTGTACAATATACATATTAAAAATAAAACAACTGATATTTGGGTGTTTATTTAATTTAAAGGTAAATAAGATAAGGGTCACTTTTCGACTTGATTGCGTTGTACACGTACATAAACCGCCATAGGTAAGTATTGTCTGAAAAGATACTACCTACTACGAACGCCTTATATTGGGCAAGATTTAATCCTGCAACAAACATGTATGGATTAGGTAGATATTGCGAAAGAACGGCGATATAATCAAGGATCTTAATACTGTTTAAAAGGTTTACCTTTGTAAATAGTCACAACTGATTGCTGAAAATATTAGACATGTGGGCCGGACATATGGACGGTTTCCAGGACACAATTTATGGTCTTGTTGGATAGATTTAGGCATACGTTTTAATTTTATTTATGCCTTTTAACACTAAAACAAAAAAACTGAACATAATCATAAAAGTTCGAAAGAGTTCTTCCAATTACTTGTCATAACCTCAATTTTTAGTAATGTTTACCATCAACGAGCATGATTGTACATTGTAGGCCCCTTAGCTTTGCTTATTCTTATTTAATGTATTGGTATTTAATGGTGACAGCAGAAATATCTCTTGAAACAGAAACGATTCAGAATGAAAACCAAATGAAAACAAATAAGGTGACGGCTGTCATTTATGATCCACATTCCACAGATAAAACACAGATGACAAGCGTTTTGGAATTATTTGAACACAGTGTTGCTAACCCGCGATTTTTCAAATTTGCCGCCTTTTACTACTGACAAGATTTGGTTGACGGACTTTAATTTTCATGCAATAACTGTCATATTTACCGCCAAGATAAAATGGCGGCAAAAAAAAGTTGTATACCTCTGAGTTGGCCATCCTGTATAAGAAGTTGCTATATCTATGAATTTCCTATATCTATGAAAAAGTTAAAAAAAGTTACAAAACGGACCAATAGATGGCGTCCGATGCGCTAAATTTAACAAAATATGCAAATTGTTTCTAAACATGGCCGCCGGTCGGTCCTCTTAGTTTATTGATATATTTGTGATTTATTATATATTCAACCCTTTGTAAGAGACTTGGAATAAGTGTTAACATGTCATAGTGGTGCAAACAGCGAATTGAAATGACTTCGACTCCAAAGACTGAGAAATGCGGACAGGGTAAGTTATGCGTGACATTCTAGTCTAGTAGTTACACTTTTCTACGTTTGTTCTTTGGAAATCGAATTCATTTGTATTAAAACTTTATTTTACTTTTTTAACTTTCTTTTGTGTTTGGAATGCAGACTATCTCACTTTAATTTGCGATGGACAACTATGTCAATTTGTAAATCCTTTGTTTTTTTCGGTTTAAAATGCACTTGCGATGAGAATGAAAACCGTATACTTACTATTTTATAAATATCAATATTAACCTTAAAGTATCGTTTATAAACGAATATATAATGATTAAGTCTGTAATGAAATAAAGGGTTTCTGGTTTATGTTGATTTTTAATTAATCTTTATGAAATTCTTTTTACGCTATCAGTGAAAAGGGGGTGTGAACGGAAGTGTTTCGACTCGTATGAATTCGGCTATGTTTAGAGTATTCCGAAAACATACGGGAATTGAATGCAAGTTAGTTACAGAAGGCCTCAATCCCCAATAACATGTATGCGCGTTTTACAATTTTGCTTACAAAAGTAAATAAACAACATAATAGATATCCAATGCATTGAAATCTAATTACTGTTATCAGACACATTTTTTTTTAGAAAATTACATATCAAATGGGAGAATAGCAAGTTTGTATTAAAAAATTACAATTTTATTTCAATATCTTCAAGAAGCAGTCAGTTTAAGAAGGGAATTTATTTAACTGTCATAATTTTATCGACGTTAACGAGATTTCACTCTATGCTGATGAGTAATGAATGTAATGATTAATAATGGACATCCTAGGTAGGTATAGCAGCAGTTTTATAAATAGTAAGATTTTTTTAAATGTATTTTATTTTCTTGGGCTGCTTAAGGACTATGATGCCTTTTACCAACTTGATTGTTTGTTTTAAATGTGAATAAAGCCAAAAAAGTCCAATTAGCAAATTCCATAATTTCCTTATGATGATACAACATTGTGGGTATTTGTGTCTAAGTATAAAAGTCAGACTTCATCTAACTTGAACAATATTAAAATTTAATGTAATTTGAATATTGAGGTATGAATTTGAATATGAGGAAGTACAAGTACAAACATGAGAGTTCTTTATAAAAACAGCAAATTCTGACTCTTTAGTTATACTTATTTTAATTTATTGATTTTACCTGTGTTGAAATTTTAATTTGTCAGCATTTAGACATTTATTTATTTATAATTGATTACAAAAAGTATTGCACTAATTTAACTATATTCTACTCGGATTTACTACAGGAGTGCGACACAAGCTTGTGCGAAGTATTGTTAGTGTGACGTATGATTAGGCGATGTACGATTGTACATGTCATTTGTGGGAACTATTGTTCGTGCGAAACATTATTAGGCGATGCACTACTATAAGATGTGTCGTTTGAGCGAATGATCGTTTGTGCGAAATATTCGCGTTTTAACCGTAGTCACACTTTATTTTTATTATTTATTTTTACCATAGTCCCACCGCACTAAGTGTTTCTTTTCCAAAAACATTTCCTTCACAACTTAATTAGACGGAGCGGAGCCCCGCTTCGCTGGGCTCCTATTTCTGGGTGGTTTGCCCTTCGGGTATCTGAAGCTACCTAACGAACCTAACCTACCTACCTACCTACCTACCTACCTACCTACCTACCTACCTACCTACCTACCTACCTACCTACCTACCTACCTACCTACCTACCTACCTACCTACCTACCTACCTACCTACCTACCTATATTTCCCCCAAGTGTAATGTTTTTACGGAGGTCATACTAAATCAATAGGTAGGTTAGGTTCGTTAGGTAGCTTCAGATGCCCGAAGGGCAAAGCGCCCAGAAATAGGCCCCCCGCGAAGCGGGGCTCCGTCTAGTTCAGTTGTGAAGGAAATGTTTTTTGAGAAGAAACAGTGTACTGAGACCATGTTAAAAGTAAATACCCTTAGACCCACAAATACTGTCGTGCACTAGAAGTATTGTCGAGCCGTAATATGTCACACAATTTAACTTCGATCAAAAATACTGCCGGACTATAGTTTGGTCGAATAGTGATATGTCGCACAATATCACTTCGCAGAATTGCAGTGTCGTTAAAAAAAATATGTCGCACAATCGTGCATCGCACACTTGGGGACGCACTTATGTAATAATCCCATTCTACTCTACCCAATAAATAAAACAAATGACATAAGGGTTAAGGAATATTTCATAAATGTGACTGACTTTCAAGTTCTAAACACGAACATTAGGGTGGGGCAAAAACACTTTTGTCTTATTTTGATCATTCCTGTATCATCAATCAAAGAGGTTTTCTTTTCATGCTAAATTTCAACATTCTAAATTGACAAAAACAAAAAAAAATGTTTTCCAGTTTTTTTGCTTGACCTTCACCCTAATGGACATAGTCTCTCTCTCTAGTGTACCTTAAAAATATATCTAAAATACCCCAAAGCACCTAGAGACAGCACATACTGTGCAAGTGTTATTTATATTTTATATACGTCTTAAGCGTCAAATTGGTATTAAGTATACCAATAATTTTGGGGTTATTTTTGGGTGCAACAGATATTCGGCAAAGTGGTCGAATAGGCCGAATACCGAATAGTTGCCGAATATTCGTGGCATCTCTGAAAGAAAGTATTCTCTTTCGTTTCAAAGTTAATTAATTGTGCATTAACTTTTTTTATGAGTTAATTCATTGCAAATTATGCAAAACAAATTGGTATTGGTACACGCGCTCATAAAAAAATAGTTTAATAAAATCGCTTTCTTGTTTCCATATGTCTAGTCAAGTCATTTTGAGTTAATATGTTTTGTTTTCTTTTTGATGATGATGGTATCCTGTTATCCCTCATCAGGGACGTAGGGCTCTCAGAAGGGATTTCCATTTTTCGCGGTCCAGCGCGGCCTCCTCCAGCTCGCCCAGCCGAGGCCAACTGGTGCAGCCTCCTTTTCCACTGTGCGCCCCCAGGTGGTACGTGGGCGACCTTGCCCCCTTTTTCCGGGAATTTTCCAAGACAGCCCTTGCTTGGATAAGTTATCTTTTTTTAATACATTTTTAAAATAGATTGCCTATTTTCGGTCGTAGTCGTAGTGTCGACACCTTTGTAGATGAAACATGACATATATGACATGTGTTTACGGGCGTTACTTGTCCGCCGCCTATGTTCACTTGTTATTACCGCCCTGCAGTATTAACATAAATTTCACATGACATGAATTTAGTATGCTTGATCAGATATGCCATCATATCTTGGGTAGGTAAACATATTTGAATATAAAATGAAGCTTAATTCGACCTGATAAGTTATCCACTCGAATGAGCTTTACCTATGTAGGTATCGGAGTGACGCACTTGTTTTCATAAGATAGACTATGAAATAAAATGCATTATTCTATTTTCCGCCAAACGCGGTAGGAGGTACGTCAGTCAAACAGTGCATTCGACATTTATGGGCAGCGCGCTACGCGGGCGTAACATCCGGTGCCCGCTCCAGCTCGTCGCTGGGCGTGGGCCAGGACCGTTCCATTCAGATTTATCATAAATTAAGGGCTTCTTGATGTGAACAAAATCAATATCTTTATTTAATATAATAAAAACGGGTCACTTACGTATTTTAAGTTGAAAACATATCTATCTAATACCTTTAAACGAGCAATTCTTGTTTATTTATATATTTATTTATATATATATATATATATATATAATATATATATATATATTTCGGGGATCTCGGAAACGGCTCTAACGATTTCCATGAAATTTACTATATGGGGGTTTTGGGGGCGAAAAATCGATCTAGCTAGGTCTTATCTCTGGGAAAACGCGCATCTTCGAGTTTTTATATGTTTTCCGAGCGAAGCTCGGTCACCCAGATATTGCATATAATATGATTATGTCCGTTATTAAAATCAATATATTTAGTTGAAGAATTGTTCATTTTCTCATATTGCCCTATCTTCATGGAAATGTTGTAGGTACATTAATTTTGGTCACATCATTTTTGTACATTTTGTCAAAACGATCAAATGTATGTTTTAAGTCAAATTGTCTTAGGGCGCGTGTACTCGGTGCTGCCTCCGCGCCGACACCGCACTGCCGCCGCACGGGCTCGTGTACACGGTACCGCCTCCGCGTCGATACCGCACCGCCGCCGCACCTCCGCGCTATGTACACGAGACGCGTAAAGCCCGCCGCCGCGCCGCCGCCGCACCTTCGCGCTATGTACGGTCAGCTGCAGAGAAAGGTGACCCCCCCTGCATACACTGATTGTATGCAGGGGGGGCCACCTTTCTCTGCAGCTGACTGTACACGAGACGCGTAAAGCTCGCCGCCGCGGGCGTGCTTTACGCGTCTCGTGTACATAGCGCGAAGGTGCGGCGCGGCGGCGGCACCGTGTACAGGTGACAGGCGCCCTTACTTACTGAATAAGTAAAATAGATTAAGATAGGTATATGTATTATGTATAGAGTTGTCACGTCGATTGGGCTATTCGAATTAGAAATTCCTGCGGCGGTGCCGCAAGTTATTACGTATGCGACGTTGTGCACGCATAATTATAATCATTTACATTCGATATGTTAATACACATATTTATAATTTCAGAACAAATAATTTAATGCTTATGATAAAATATTACTAGCTCCGAGACTCAAATTCGTCGTTTCAGCGGTTTAAACATAAAGAGGTAACATACAGATAGACGGAGTTGAAAGTAGAATTATTATATTTGTAGGGATTGTTGATTGCATGTTGATTGTAACTGTCGCTCGCTTCTGTCAGTCTTCTTGACATTACATTTATTGTGGCAAGCTTTTAGAGTTATTACTTGTTACATAGGCCAGTTGCGTTGTATCCAATACCCCCTGGCCCCCTGGTATTACAGCAATGTTCTGCCGCCAGAGTGCGGCACTATAGCACATTGTAAACCATAGAGTAGGGGAAGCCCGGGCAATACGCATAATGTGGGTAAGAAGAATATCCGATTTTTAAAAAAAACGGTAATAGATAGCACTTTGCCATTTGCCACCATGATTCGGCATGTGGTCGGCGACGCCATGACAGTTTGACCAAAACAATGTAAGCGCTCGTTTATTGTGAGGAGAAAAAAAAAGAATTTGTACTGTTTCGTTAATATTTTCGCAAAGGTTTGTGCATCAACTTTTTTACAGTGTATGTAATATATAATTATAAGTTTTATTTGTTCTATGCAGTGGTTCAATGGCATATTTATTTAAATATAATTTGTGATACTAGTTTTTTTCATAATCTACAAATAACATTTTAATTTTGTTTATCGATCTAATATTGGTATTATGGGCAAAACGAATATGGGCAAGACGGATAATTATTACAGACTGTTTTATTACAGATGTTTTTGTTATGGTTTTAAATTACAAAAGAAAGAGTGAGAGGGCATCGTGGTCGGAAAAATCTTTAGCGCAAGCGGTAAAATCAGTAAAAGAAGAAGGAAAATCTATAAATTCTGCCGCGAAAACGTTTGGGATTCCATTTCTTACCTTGCAAAGTTACTTAAAATTAGGAAGTATCTCGAATGCCAAAATTGGGCGTATGAAAATTGCACATCATAAGCAGTTGTAGGTGCTTGGCTATTGTGCCTAATGCCAAGGCTGACTTTGTTGTTTTTGAGTTATCCTTTTTGCCCTAGTGGCATATCCGTTTTGCCCGACCCCTGCGGGCAAAAAGGATAATAGACACTTTCTGATTTTAATAGTTTTAATAGAAGAAATTGGTAAAGTTTTTATTTTTTTAATAGCTGTTTCCAAAGTTTATGAAACAGCGTGCAAATTAAAAGTAAAAAGAGTAATATTTATTACATACTTTTATTTTATTTTGTTACTTTCCCTTAACATATGCGTTTTGCCCGGGCCTCCCCTAACTATACATACTATGTCTTAAACAGTTTCTTGAGAAGTTTTCACTATGCCACTGATGCATCAAGGTTTGTTTATAGAGAGCCTACTGCGAAACGCAAAAATCTAAATTTTGTCGTCTGCTCAAGAGTGATAGAGAGGCAGATAACGGAATTTCGATTTCTGTGTTTCGCGGTAGGCTCTCTCATCTCAATATGAGCTAGTGGCGCTCTCTACGCAGAGTTTTACGTAATATTCCCTATTGTTTCACTTGTTTTATATATCTCTTCTTGGTTTGCGGTGTCTTGCTTCACAACGAGGGATATAATTCAGTTAACTCATTGGTTTTAGAATCCTTTTTATAAGAGGCCTCACCACTTCGTTCGTTCGTCTTTTCTTTGCCTCTATCGCTTTAATATGCAGACTATGCAGAGCGATAGAGAGGTAGAAAGTAAATCCAAAGTTGTCAAGTTTATCATAAAAAAGGTATTTTTTTTAATGTAAGTATTTAATTTCAAACATGAATTACCTATACAGTGTGTGGCCTATAACGCGGGCGAATAATTAAAACGTAGATTCTACTCCTCAAACAATAAAACTTTTGTTCAACAACTTTTTGAAATTATGTAGTCTTAAAATTGTCCCTTTTTCAAACAAACCAAAACAAACTAAATAATATTTTCAATGTACTTTAAATTCCGTCTAATTGACATTGCCCGTCGTGCCCGTCAGTCTTGTCACCGTCAGGCATAATCAATTTCGTAATACATTTCGTGTTCGATTAAATTTTAAAGTGTTTTAAAATACAAACCACAAGTTATTTTTAAAAGTCGCTGAACAAACATTGTCTAGTTTGAGGACTGAGGAGTAGAATCTACGTTTTAATTTTTCGCCCGCGTTATAGGCCACACACTGTATACAGATACAGCGTTTTCGCAGTTGCATCCTAAAGGATCTTGTGGTCCGTCTTAATTGTGTTGACTGATCTAGCAGGTAAATAAATCGTAATAAACCCGAATTTGAACTACTTAACTGCCCGGTTAAATATGTGCCGTAATATATTATTCGTTTCAGTTTGTAAATTGGGTTAGGTTATTACCTATGCAAAAATATACATACAGTTACGGGAATAAAATGATCGGTGTGCGGTGTGCAACAGAGCCAACCACAGGCAGCGCAGCAGTCACGGATGACGCCCTGAACGTGATCGCGGCTAACGTTCTCTCGCTTCACTCGTCCGTGCGGCGCAATCGACTGTACTATTTGCTGTGTCTTCAATGGTTTAGGTAACATCCTAAACAATATTAAGTATGAAATCTCGTCAAGGCGCGACCACGATCTCGTCTATCGCGTTGTATCAATGGTGTCAACATACAATACTTTACGAATATGCTTGCAGCAATTTCTTGTGACAAGTTAGGTACAAGGGCAACCGTTTCTTACAGATATTTTTTTTACCTAAAATTGTAAGTTTTGATGTATATGATTATGATAAGTGTCTGTCTTCGTTCGTTTTATATTGATTCAAGTTTCTATTGAGGTCGGATATGAATTTGGAGGGAACTATTTCGGACATTAGTATTTCAAACAACATATGTAAATATGTATTAAGCATTAGTGTACTTATTATTTAAATATATGATTTCTAACCTAAAAAATAATAATCTTGAAAGAAGACAAAGAAGTACTACAAAACAGATCATTTGTAATTGGAGATTCAGAATAATCAAACTAAGGGTTGAACATTTCTTAATCTAGGTATGGGGGAGTTTAACTGCATCAGGCCTTTAAGGATTAAATGCAATTAGTTTGAACTTTAAAGTACCGTATGAATTCAATTATGTTCCTAAGGTACAAACACTGTACTGTTGGTCGAGACTGCGATGTTGGATAATGGGCGAGATGGTTACATCGATTCATAGTGCTAGTTTATTTAGATACAGCGCAGACCGAGCGAGGCTGTAACGGGACCGCGCTCGCTCGGCTAGTTTGGTACGTGCTGCCCGTGGCCGCTTCCATTCCCGTGAATAATACCTATATCTTATATTCTTATATATATATGCACTGCCTGTGTCGCTCGGTCGCCTGCTACTTGACAGAATGGGCTTGGCACCGGTTGAGTTTGCTTTTCTAAGGGCGGGTTGTTACAAACCGCTGTCGGTAAAATTATGCATTCGGTTAAAATGTAATATACTGGATATAGTCAAATTATACATATATGTATAACTTACCCAGATAAATTTATTAAACAGTGTTGAGTTGTTGTCTGACTCTCTAGCTACTAACGACGATTTAGTATCTAACTAGTAACTCTGAGAGCTGTAGACCTCGCGACCCCATTTAAAAATCCAAAAAAGAATCGGCAGAAAAAATCTATATTATTATCGAATCTGCTCGCAAATTTTCACGAGAATCGGTTGAGAAATGCGACCTTTAGAGAATAACAAACAAACGAGAGATGATGAACGCAGACATACCCCAGGACTCAAATTATCTCCAATATCTCCATACCTAATTTCATCTAAATCGGTTCAGCGGTTTAAGCGTGAAGAGGTAACAGACAGAGTTATCCTACCGCAGTTATTACCCCAAATGCAACTTAACTCTTGGACAGTTAAGCGAATGACGAAAATCAATCTAGATGAATCCAATTCGAAATTGCATTCTCAACACATTTCTATAGTTTCAGTCAATAATGTCATTCTATCAGTTAGTAGTCCCCCCCCTGTCTCCCCCGTCTGCTGAGTTGAGATAAAATTGATCATAAGGTAGTAAAACGAGTAAAACAGACTGACCACGCTGAATAATACAACAACAGCATCAAAAACCGTTACAGGCGATCAGTGATGTCGCATGTTTACTCTATTACTGTGGGCTCATGGGCTGGTCGCATAATGTTGGTCATGCAAATGTATGTTCGAGCGCTCCAATCTTTTCATTATAGGCCGGTTACTAAACTTTAAATTGTTCGAGAGCATCACATTATATCCTACAGTACATTTGTGTTTGGAATATAATAGAACACTATTTTGTGAATGTATGTGTAAAGTAATCTCTAAACAATATATTGAGATTTTTGAAAAAAAATATTTTAAAAATTTAGTTTTTAAAAAGATGTAAACATCAAATTCTACAGTAGCGATTTTTTGTTCAAAAGGCATAACCAAATATTTTACACTGTAAGTAAAATATGCACCACTTTTTTAGTGGTGCATACGTCACGAGCAATAAAAATGTTTGAAATAAATAATTACAATACAACATTAATTAAACACTTGGTGATTTTCCACTATATTGTTACGCCAATTATTCTACTCAATCTAATAAAATAAAAAACCAGGGGATTTTATTTTTACTATTTTTTAAACAATTATAACGTATTTTACCCCACGCGCATTAATTCTACAGTATATTTTTTTAATGCACCATACAGCCTGTAATTAATGTTATCACAACGTCAAAGAATCTCCTATTAATACAATGAGCTTTTGTCACAATTGTAAAAATGGCTATCGTTAAATTATTTAAATGATCGGCGCGGGGCGGGAGGGGAAGCGATGGCGATACCTCAAGGCCGCACGGCCGCAAAGCAACGGATTGGATAGGATGAAGGTATCTTAGGGCGGTTACAGAGTAGCGTTTTATACGAGCGTACGCGTACAGTCACCAGCAATTAAATGTCTGCTAGTGCACGAAAATACTAACGACCTTTTTTCCTACGTCCAGTTGACCTAAGTTTAAAATGTATAAATTGCGAAACTTGTAACGACATGTGTCCCACGTTTAGCTGACCTAAGTTTAAAAAGTCTACCGTACCGCGAAGAAATTCAAAGGTGTATGTGAAGTCCCCAATCCGCATTGGGCTAGCGTGGGGACTACCGTACGAAACTGATAATTTTATTTAACATCACGATTTTTGGTCGTTCATGAACTGTCAAAAGTGACGTTTCTTCAAATAAAAACGTCACTTTTGACACTTGTATGGATGGGATATGTCAGTGTCAAACAAGTGACTAAAGTGACGTTTTTTTTAGAAACGTCACTTGACACTTGTATGGATGGGATATGTCAGGGTCAAACAAGTGAGAAAGGTGACGTGTTTTTAAGAAACGTCACTCTTGACACTTGTATGGATGGGATATGTCAGTGTCAAACAAGTGACAAAAGTGACTTTTTTTTAAAAGAAACGTCACTTTTGACAAGTATGGATGGGCTATGTCAGTGTCAAACAAGTGACAAAAGTGGCGTTTTTGAAGAAACGTCACTCTTGACACTTGTATGGATGGGATATGTCAGTGTCAAACAAGTGACAAAAGTGACTTTTTTTTTTAAAGAAACGTCACTTTTGACAAGTATGGATGGGCTATGTCAGTGTCAAACAAGTGACAAAAGTGACTTTTTTATTTAAAGAAACGTCACTTTTGACATGTATGGATGGGCTATGTCAGTGTCAAACAAGTGACAAAAGTGACGTTTTTTTTAAGAATCGTCACTTTTGACACTTGTTGACACTGATATATCCCATCCATACAAGTGTCAATAGTGGCGTTTCATAAAAAACGTCACTTTTGTCACACGAAAATACTAACGACCTTTTTTCATACGTCCAGTTGACCTAAGTTTAAAATGTATAAATTGCGAAACTTGTAACGACATGTGTCCCACGTTTAGCTGACCTAAGTTTAAACAGTCTACCGTACCGCGAAGAAATTCAAAGGTGTATGTGAAGTCCCCAATCCGCATTGGGCTAGCGTGGGGACTACCGTACGAAACTGATAATTTTATTTAACATCACGATTTTTGGTCGTTCATGAACTGTCAAAAGTGACGTTTCTTCAAATAAAAACGTCACTTTTGACACTTGTATGGATGGGATATGTCAGTGTCAAACAAGTGACTAAAGTGACGTTTTTTTTAGAAACGTCACATGACACTTGTATGGATGGGATATGTCAGGGTCAAACAAGTGAGAAACGTGACGTGTTTTTAAGAAACGTCACTCTTGACACTTGTATGGATGGGCTTGTATGAGTGTCAAACAAGTGACAAAAGTGACGTTTTTGTAAGAACGACACTCTTGGCACTTGTATGGATGGGATATGTCAGTGACAAAAGTGACTTTTTTTAAAGAAACGTCACTTATGACATATATGGATGGGCTATGTCAGTGTCAAACAAGTGACAAGAGTGACGTTTTTTATGAAACGTCACTATTGACACTTGTATAGATTGGATATGTCAGGGTCAAACAAGTGAAAATGTGACGTTTTTTAAGAAACGTCACTCTTGACACTTGTATGGATGGAATATGTCAGTGTCAAAAAAGTGACAAAAGTGACTTTTTTTTTAAAGAAACGTCACTTTTTACATGTATGGATGGGCTATGTTAGTGTCAAACAAGTGACAAAAGTGACGTTTTTGAAGAAACGTCACTCTTGACACTTGTATGGATGGGATATGTCGGTGTCAAACAAGTGACAAAAGTGACTTTTTTTAAAGAAACGACACTTTTGACATGTATGGATGGGATATGTCAGTGTCAAACAAGTGACAAAAGTGACTTTTTTATTTAAAGAAACGTCACTTTTGACATGTATGGATGGGCTATGTCAGTGTCAAACAAGTGGCAAAAGTGACGTTTTTTTTAAGAATCGTCACTTTTGACACTTGTTGACACTGATATATCCGATCCATATCGTTTCTATAACTAATATTTGACGTATCTCAACTGACCTAAGTTTAAAATGTATAAATTGCGAAATTTCTAACGACATGTGTCCCACGTTTAGCTGACCTAAGTTTAAAAAGTCTACTGTACCGCGAAGACATTCAAAGGTGTATGTGAAGTCCCCAATCCGCACTGGGCTGGCGTGGGAACTACCGTACGAAACTGATAATTTTGTTTAATATCACGATTTTTGGTCGTTCATGAACTATCAAAAGTGACGTTTCTTCAAACAAAAACGTCACTTTTGACACTTGTATGGATGGGATATGTCAGTGTCAAATAAGTAACTAAAGTGACGTTTCTTCAAAAACGTTACTTTTGACATGTATGGATGGGCTATGTCAGTGTCAAACAAGTGACTAAAGTGACGTTTTTTTTAGAAACGTTACTCTTGACACTTGTATGGATGGGCTATGTCAGTGTCAAACAAGTGACAAAAGTGACGTTTTTGTAGGAACGTCACTCTTGGCATTTGTATGGATGGGATATGTCAGTGACAAAAGTGACTTTTTTTAAAGAAACGTCACTTTTGACATATATGGATGGGCTATGTCAGTGTCAAACAAGTGACAAGAGTGACGTTTTTTATGAAACGTCACTATTGACACTTGTATAGATTGGATATGTCAGGGTCAAACAAGTGAAAATGTGACGTTTTTTTAAGAAACGTCACTCTTGACACTTGTATGGATGGAATATGTCAGTGTCAAAAAAGTGACAAAAGTGACTTTTTTTTTAAAGAAACGTCACTTTTTACATGTATGGATGGGCTATGTTAGTGTCAAACAAGTGACAAAAGTGACGTTTTTTTAAGAAACGCCACTCTTGACACTTGTATGGATGGGATATGTCAGGGTCAAACAAGTGAGAAAGCTGAAAGATTTTTAAGAAACGTCACTAATACACTTGTATGGATGGGATTGTCGGTGTCAAACAAGTGACAAAAGTGACGTTTTTTATGAAACGTCACTATTGACACTTGTATGGATGGGATATGTCAGTGTCAAACAAGTGACTAAAGTGACGTTTTTTTTAGAAACGTTACTCTTGACACTTGTATGGATGGGCTATGTCAGTGTCAAACAAGTGACAAAAGTGACGTTTTTGTAGGAACGTCACTCTTGGCACTTGTATGGATGGGATATGTCAGTGACAAAAGTGACTTTTTTTAAAGAAACGTCACTTTTGACATATATGGATGGGCTATGTCAGTGTCAAACAAGTGACAAGAGTGACGTTTTTGAAGAAACGTCACTCTTGTATGGATGGGTTATGTTGGGGTCAAACAAGTGAGAAATGTGACTTTTTTTTAAGAAACGTCACTTTTGACACTTGTATGGATGGGATATATGTCGTTGTCAAACAAGTGACAAAAGTGACGTTTTTTATGAAATGTCACTATTGACACTTGTATGGATGGGATATGTCAGTGTCAAACAAGTGACTAAAGTGACGTTTTTTTAGAAACGTCACTCTTGACACTTGTATGGATGGGCTATGTCAGTGTCAAACAAGTGACAAAAGTGACGTTTTTGAAGAAACGTCACTTTTGACATGTATGGATGGGCTATGGCAGTGTCAAACAAGTGACAAAAGTGACGTTTTTGAAGGAACGTCACTCTTGACACTTGTATGGATGGGATATGTCAGGGTCAAACAAGTGAGAAAGGTGACGTTTTTTTTATTAATATTGACTTTCAAAGTATTGTCATTAGGCTTTTTGAACGTAGCTATTTTGAGCGTAGCAATTTTAAAAGTATTGGTCTCAAATTATTTGTTATTTATTTTGATTTCTCGCAAAGCACTTGTTATTATTCCAATATTTTTTTGATAACACGTGTTAAATAAACAGATAATTGTAGAAATATAAAATTTTCGAGTGTAGGATGAATAAACATATTTTTTAAGCATAAAATAAAAAATAAAAAATCATAAAAAATAGATCTCACGGTATCCGAGTGGTGCAAATTTCCATATCAATTGAGATTAATATTATGACCTAATCATCAAATTTTCGAATTGTGTAGGAATTTTTAAGTTACATTTATATCGATTATTTAAAAAAAAACTATAGATTGAGCTTACTGTACACAGCTCACAGGAAACTCTCGGGATTTCTTTGTTATTAATCATGAACTAACTTAAGACATATAATTGATACATTATCCCGACTGTATGACTTAGTCTGTATAGTGTTCTAGATATTGACCCTAGGGTCATTAATTTCATGAAGAGCTCAATTACGGTACTGGAGATAATCGTATCGTGGGCATCTGTAAACCCTAAATATTGATTAGAAAAAGCTTTCGAAACTGTACGAATTAATGCAAGCAAAATTTTTTCTTCCCCCGCCTATTAGAGAATCGTGATGTATCTTGATGATGATGACTTCTGTCGTAGCATCAGGTAGATTACCTTGGGCCCGCATCACACTCGATTCAGGGCATATCTGTCGATCGTCTCGCATGGCTGACGAAAGTGAAAGGTACGGAATAAAAACCGGCTAAGTGCGTGTCGAGACGTGCATAATTTCGGGTTTCGCTGTCATTTAAATTTTAACAACCTTCCTTCAGTCAAATCTGCAAAAAAAAACCTACAAATGGCAATCATAGATTTTTCTTGAGTAACAATCCCGCAAGAAAGTAGGTACCTTCAGTATATATACAAATAGTGCAAGATTTAATATGTAAAATAGGCCCATGAGGCATTGTACCAAGGATGCTGGCGGCATTTCCTCGTTGTATCGCAATGCTGATACGTTGTGCGAGGATTGCGAGGAAAGCCGCCAGCTCTTCGGTCACCAGTCGGCCTAGCCAAGCTGACAATCGCTATCGCTTCGACAACTAAACGCTATGTGTCTCTCTATCACTCTTCCATATTAGTGCGACAGCAGTGACAGTTGCGTATCGATCGCTACGGAGCGTAAGCGATTGGCATGTTGGCTACGCGGCCTGTTACGTCAACAAGACGCTTCGCGATTTCTGCAAAAAACTTTTGCGCGCGGGGGTCCCCGGTGTTTCAACGCCTAATGGTACAAAAATACACGTAAAATAATACAAAGTATAATTATGTAATACTAGATGACCCGGCGAACTTCGTTTCACCTATTTATATCAATTTTTTTTGCAGTCTTTTTATCATAAGAATCTTCTCCTGACAATTACAAACACAATAAAAAAAGCGGCCAAGTGCGAGTCGGACTCGCCCATGAAGGGTTTAGGCGATTTATGACGTATTAAAAAAAAAACTACTTGCTAGATCTCGTTCAAACCAATTTTCGGTGGAAGTTTACATGGTAATGTACATCATATATTTTTTTTAGTTTTATCATTCTCTTATTTTAGAAGTTAGGGGGGGGGGGGGGGGACACATTTTACCACTTTGGAAGTGTCTCTCGCGCAAACTATTCAGTTTAGAAAAAAATGATATTAGGAACCTCAATATCATTTTTGAAGACCTATCCATAGATACCCCACACGTATGGGTTTGATGAAAAAAAAAAATTTGAGTTTCAGTTCGAAGTATGGGGAACCCCAAAAATTAATTGTTTTTTTTCTATTTTTGTGTGAAAATCTTAATGCGGTTCACAGAATACATCTACTTACCAAGTTTCAACAGTATAGTTCTTATAGTTTCGGAGAAAAGTGGCTGTGACATACGGACGGACAGACAGACGGACAGACAGACGGACAGACAGACGGACAGACTGACAGACAGAGAGACATGACGAATCTATAAGGGTTCCGTTTTTTGCCATTTGGCTACGGAACCCTAAAAACGAATGGCGAAATTGGTCCACCCGTTCACGCGTGATGCCGTGACCAAGTGAAATAGGGATTGATTTTTATATATGTATGTATATATTATATAGATTTTAGTAATTCAATTATTTGAGTTTTGAGACGAATGAATCGTCTCATAACAGTCATAACTCGTGAACCCACTTAAGTATGGGTAGATATTTACAAGTTGCCTTCGGTTATTTAACTACCTATCTAGTGATTGCTTTTACGTTCTCTGAGCTCACCTCTAAGCATAGTTGCGCAACAGTACAGTAAACAACAAGTGTGCACTGGCCTCAACCTTTCTACAGATTTTCTTATTGATTACACTCTCACTTAACGTAGTTTTTCAAATAATATATTACAAGAAATATAAGATTATCAGGTGCCCGCTGCCTTTTTAAAATTGACATTTTTGTCATTACTTAGCTTAACTTGTAGCAATAGCAATAAAAGTATGTATTTATTTTAATTTGTGCCATTTATTTTAAGTTGAGACCCTGAATTAGAATTATGTAGTTACGTGAGAACACGTGAGTACGAATTGCTATACGCCGATTACGGCCAATTACTTGAGCCAAATTATTGCTATAGAGAGGTTTTCGACCTTCATTCGAACTGATGGAAACTTCTATGAGAAGATTCAAAGGGCCTTCATTGATTCGTTCCCTTTCCTATGACGGCTAAGACAGACAGTAAACCGACCGCTATTTCGTTATTATTCATTTTTAGGGTTTCATGCCCGCCACGTTTATACTCGTATATGCTGGATATGTACTTAGAGTAAAACTACCTAATACGAGTATGAATATAATATATATTTATTGATGATTACACTATTTACCAAATGTTAAATGATTTATTGGTTAGCAGGGTTAGCATATTGTATTATAATCTTTTTTACTTATGTAGTCTTTCTGTGCGGCTGTCATAGTCAGGTAGATAGCTGAAATGTTACGTGTAATACTTTTTTTTATATATTACATAATTTATATACCTACGCCTGAGTTAGCGATGCATGTTATTATAGTAATATGCAGATATGATCCCACCACTGCTCGTCTATGAACGGTTACTTGTTGCATAGATAGTCGGTAGTCGTGAATCGTGATGATGTTTGCTGTAGCCGCATTATTGAGTAAACCCCAGCGTGGTTTTGATAATTTTCCAACGGCAAAGAAAGTTTAGAAAACGCACAACATGTTAGATAAATAAAGAAGCCCTGTAGTTGCGCCTACGACGCACACTTATTCCTATGTATTAGCTATATTTAGTATATTTTCCTCACTATTAAAAACAACCTTCGCTCATCGCATAGAACATCCACTGGCTAAAGACAAATGCCACTAAGTTGTTGAAGTACAGTTCACATTTTTTTTAATTAACGACTATAAAAACCCTAGTATACTTTAGGACTACAAGTCAGTTGCTAATATAGCTAGTCGATTGAATTTACAATATGAAAAGAAAAGGCTAGCTCGATTAAAGGGTTTCACAAATACATCTATGTGGATCCCGTTCGTCTAGGTATCAAGATCGGGTCTAGGTATTGGAAAGTGAGTTGCCTGGAGCGTGGCCGGCGAGGCGGGCGGCGCGGCGCGCGGGGAGGCGGGGCGCGTGTACTGGCGTGACCCTTTCCTAACGCAGGCGGGAGGAAAGCCTCTCTCGGCTGCTAAGGGAAACTTGATTAGGATAAAGGAAGCTCACTTGACTCCTTCCTTTATCTATATATGTATAATACTTAAATATTATATATAATCCCACATTCATAGGAGAGTTAATTTACAAGTGAATGTAACTCTTCAGTTTGCAATAAAAGTTCAATGCAGGTTATCTCTTCCTTAGGTTATTTTCCCGATTTGAAGAAATCGGGATGATAGATATTGTTGAAACATTTGTTGGGATTTAAAGGTTACTGTTACTACATTTGTAAAGACATAAGCAATAAGTTGAAATAGTACGTCACTATTCAGCAGATTTTGAGCCGGTTTTAATTTTATGTGATGGCGCCAAATATAACAAAATGAAGCAAAAAACCGGCCAAGTGCGAGTCGGACTCGCGCACGGAGGGTTCCGCACCATCAACAAAAAATAGAGCAAAACAAGCAAAAAAACGGTCACCCATCCAAGTACTGACCCCGCCCGACGTTGCTTAACTTCGGTCAAAAATCATGTTTGTTGTATGGGAGCCCCACTTAAATCTTTATTTTATTCTGTTTTTAGTATTTGTTGTTATAGCGGCAACATAAATACATCATCTGTGAAAATTTCAACTGTCTAGCTATCACGGTTCGTGAAATACAGCCTGGTGACAGACGTACGGACGGACGGACGGACGGACGGATGGACGGACGGACGGACAGCGGAGTCTTAGTAATAGGGTCCCGTTTTTACCCTTTGGGTACGGAACCCTAAAAAATGGATATTCAGATGGGCATTCAATTTACTTATCTCTTAGATATTTTTACGGACAAACTATACGTAATAACCTGGGCTTACCAATATTGGAACTTTAAGTAAGTGAAGTTGTCGTGAGTCGTGACTTGCAATTCTTTACTTTATTTAGTCTTTCATCGTTGTAGCCACGAAGTGACCGTTGTAAGTAAGTAGGTCGGTCGAAGATTTAAAATTATTATTTTTTATTTAATATTATTCGTGTTTTTAATTTAAATCGGTTGCCATGATAACCAGCGCCATGGCTAAGAAGAATAGTCATCGGCAGATGCTGAGTGGCATCCATTTTGGTGTCTTGTATTAGAATAAGATATATTGTATTATAGGTTAAGATTTGGCACCAAATAAACCATTTCAATTTATATATTACTTGAGAATTATTATGATCACTTTACCAATTGATTGTGTACAAAAAGATTTCAGGGACCGGGAATTGGCAATTCGTGGATGAGTTTCGATTATGTTGGTCGATGCGAAGCAGTCTCTGTCAACCAGAGGGCCTACCGCGAACCACGTTCGACGTGTTACCTCCCTGTCACACTTACGTACGAATTTACAAGTGCGACAGAGAGGCAACACGTCGAACGTGGTTCGCGGTAGGCCCTCAGAGATTTGCCTCGATCGACTCATTTCAAGGAATGTGACTCATCAATGAATATTTGATTTACCTACAGCTAATTCTTCCTTCATTATTTTATTTCTAACAAATCACCTATTATTAAGTTGAATAACTCGTGGTTTTTATAGATATGTAGTTCGTAATCAATTAGAGTCGACTAGATAGGTAAAAATAATATACCTATGAAGAACTATTTTCTCTCATTAAATTGTGGTTACTGATCGAACAGAATTCAGTTCAAGTATCTATGTAGCCCTGGCACTATCCGCTAATGGGCAAATGACACAGATTTTCAGCACACTTCTGCTGTGCTGTCACTTCACCGTCTATATACCAATGTAAATGTAGGTATGTAGGACTTACATCTCGGATGTTTTTACTTCCCATTGCCTGTATTCTCTACAAGTCGTGACATTTCAAATAAAGGATGTTTAATATTATTTTTAATAACGACTTGCCGTTTTTTAGGGTTCCGTACCCAAAGGGTAAAAACGGGACCCTATTACTAAGACTCCGCTGTCCGTCCGTCCGTCTGTCACCAGGCTGTATCTCACGAACCGTGATAGCTAGACAGTTGAAATTTTCACAGATGATGTATTTCTGTTGCCGCTATAACAACAAATACTAAAAACAGAATAAAATAAAGATTTAAGTGGGGCTCCCATACAACAAACGTGATTTTTGACCGAAGTTAAGCAACGTCGGGCGGGGTCAGTACTTGGATGGGTGACCGTTTTTTTGCTTGTTTTATTTTGCTTGTTTTGCTCAATTTTTTGTTGATGGTGCGGAACCCTCCGGGAATTCTGAGTATATCCTTCATCTTCTATAACCCTACTAAGTAACATTATACATGCGATAGTTATTACTCTGATTGTTACTTCCGCTTAACCGCTTAAACCGCTGAATCGATTTAGATGAAATTTGGCACGGATATACTTTGAGTATTGGAACGGACATAGGATAGTTTTTCTCCAGGAAATTATCCCTTAAAGGGATGTAAAGGGGGGAAAAATTTCCTAAGGACGTAGTAATTCTACGCAGACGAAGACGGGGCTATTACTACGTAGGTACTTAAATAAATATTGGATAGGTGAAAAGTGTGTCAGGATGATAGCAACTGGGGATCCGTAAGGTCTGCCTACCCCTCAAGAAAACAGAATATAAATACATATAATAGGTATATGTATATAACGATTACTAAAATTTCAGATATTATAGAAATTAACAGTAACATTAAATTATCAAGAAGGACGAGCTCAGGTACTAAACACTGGAACCAAAATTAAACGTTTCCTTAATTCTTAATCATGAAACTTAACAAGCTTTTCTACTCAGCTTGACCCAATAGTGTTTATTATCTTATGTCAAACTATTATTGAAATGAGAATTGTCAATTTCCGCGAGCTTGTGTAGTCGGCCTGGTAGACGACGAACAGCATCTGGGTAGCCGGCTTGCGGCTGGGAGTCGGCCGGGAGACGCGCGGCGGACGCAACACTTTCACTCTCGCGCGGTGCGACAACGCTGGCCGCGCGAACGGCGCAGTGCCACCGCGCCTTCGCCGCTGCTGGCCGCACCGACTGACTCTCGCGCAACATCATTACTGCGCGGCACCTAACTTCCGAGCACGATTGACACCGGTGTCATTTCTGTGCTTCGCGCATCATTAACTATATATCTAGTTGGCCTATTCGATATCGATGACGTTATGAAAATCGTGCGCTTATTATCCTGATCATATCTAGTCAAAATTTATCAGTGATTGATCGTTATCGTGTTCCCTTCTTTGAAAACATATGATCGCTAGTACGAGTGAAACTGCGAACTGTTGTTAATTGTCGACCCGGCCACTTATGGACTCAACAAATATAGTATACATTTAATCTTATAAGGTGTTGTTGTGTAAGCGGCGTATGACTGAGAATTCAAAGCGATGTCCAAAACCAGACGGTTGTCTCATAGAGAAAGTCGTTAATTCCAATATTTAAGTGAGAATATTGACTGCATGAGAACGGATTTTAGTAATTTTGTTTGAATGTTATAACGAATACTGCGAGAAGTACACTTGTTTGTTATGTAGTGGGTGTAAGATAACCCAATTTCCGCCATAATAACAAACAGGCCTTCATATATCACTTACTAGACTATAGTATTTGCCAGTCTAAATTCGGCCAGGGTTGATTTACGGACGTCTCATTTGTAGTGTCAAGGTTGGTGTTGCTGGACAGAGCTGTCGCCGAGACGACGCGATGCGCACGAGGTGCTCTGCTCACAGCTCTCTGTAAATAAATAATGATCTAATTGTACATATATGCTATTTCTGGCTCTGACTGATACGTCCAAGATACCGATTTGTACCTACTGTCATGTAAACAGTCTCACGTGATTTTAGCTGGTAACACGTAAATGAAATGAATGCGACAGATTTACTTCTAGAAAATTAAGAAAAAACTTCGTAGAAAGAAGTATAATACTTTAGATTTCTATACATCGAACAGGTATATCTATTTGCTTGAAAGAAATAATTCGTTTCTATGGAAATATGCACACACTTTGCTAAGAATAACTAGTTTTGAACCAGGCGCGAGAGTAAAATACATAATTTTCACATCAATATATATTTGAAAGTTAATCATGTCTTCAATAGCCTGACATTGGTAGCAGTTGATTACTGACTGAACTTGAATAATAATGAAGATCGGTTATTGAATAAGTTAACATGCCTCATTACGATGAAAGTTTTATTTACGATGATAATCAAAATCAGCGGAGAAATAAAAGGAGTTACCGAGTTTATAAAAACGGAATAAATCCCTTTTTGGAACCCAGCGAAGTACTACATGTCCTAGAAGAAAGAGGATCATCGGTTTTAAAACGAAATATCAGAAATATTAAGCAGCGTGGCCATCGTTTTAAACCCGATTCGCTTCCAAGTGAAAATATCTATCAGAGCAACCGTACGGGAAATGTCAAAATATTAGTAGATCCATGCCCACGTTTCACTTGCTACGACGAAAACAAATACTACGACTTTCAAAACAACAATATCGTAGCGCTCACTACTTGCAAAAGTTTTGATAATTTAACATTGGCCCAAGTTAGAGGCAATGGCGGCAAGGAAAAGATCATCAGAAACGGGATTAGTCTGCAAAATTTGGCGGACGAAGAAAATATACAGCATTATGTTTCACCGAGAGAAGAGCCCTTCTCAGATACAAAAAGGGGCGAGACAAGAAATTCATACTCTGTCGTTGATGGGCGACGGCATCCCTCGTATCGAAGAGTCTCCCGCGGTACTGCGGCTCCAGGTGTCGGCATCTATCGGCAAATAAACATCGAAGGAACAGCTCGAAAAGTAACACGGGGTATGATATTCACCTATTTCAAAAATATAATCATTCATATTTCCAACGAATAAGTCGCGTTCACGATGGCTTTCATTATAGCGTTACTTAAACAATGTATTTTTAGAAGCAGGTATTTAGTGGTTGGTCATATTATTATGGCTGGTCAGTCATGTCTATGTGACACGATTTCATCGAAACTGACACAAGTTTTTACGTGACTACTGTGGAGACTCGTAACATGATAGCATATTTCATTGTTGAACGCTAAACGCCCAGTTCTAGGCGGAAGTTAACGCAAGAACGATTTGCATCCTTTTTTCTTGGTTCGCATTTTGTCATTAAAATCGACACAAAGCATCTATACGAGGTATATACCTCCTTCTATTTTATGCCCAAATTTCCTCTCCTAAAAGCTTAGTTTTAATCTTGTAAACAGCGCTATTTAGAGACTTGACCATACATTGAATTAAAATATGTATTTTAATCGCTAGGGACACTAAGGGCCGGTCGGTACAGACGGACTGCAACCCGACTGCAACTTGTATGGGAAAACTAAAGGATCGTTAACACTTATCAACGATTAGAATGCTATAATAGTTAAAAAAAATATTACCGTACCACCGCTGCCTTGATGTCATTATCTTCGGCATACCGAAACGGTAAAAGGTGAAAGCCTAAGGGGGCTTCCAAAGATTTGTATTCCACAACACTAGTCACAAAACAAACAAAAAAACCTGATCGCACTGTGAGCGGTCAAACTAACATTATCAAGTAAAGTTACTCAATGTGCAATTGTTACCTATGTTAACCAAGTGCAAGAGTATGCCCAATTGCGACCATCGTGTCCGAGCAGGAGCCTGAATATTAAGTTAAATATTGAAGTGCTAGGACGTGACCCGCCCGCGGCGGACGCAACAACTTACAATACCTAGTTGTTGTCGTGCGCATTGTTTCCGACGAACCACTATAAGTTTGATGACCGATGACGCCTTGATGATACGTATGTCGAGGTCTAGTCATACCAGGAACGAGCCCACTGTCGATTCAATGTTAGTATGATTGGTGAGTAAGGATCGGTGGTCGTCGCGTTCATGTTTTCGCGGCCACAGTGTGCCAGTCGCCGCGTCTTCGCGCTCATCCTGCAGTCGCCTGCCAGTATATTTATAAACCCGCGCGTCACCGCCACTGATAAACCTATGTTTACTACTAACCGAATAGCTTTGATTACTATTCCTGCTGTGCAGTTAACTGGATACGGATTACCGACCTCGGAGAATCTCTGTGACACGATTATTGACTTACGTTATTGGCCTTGAATATTTTTTGTAAGTAGGCGTATTGTCATATTATTAATTATAAAAGTTAGGAAGTGCCTAGGATATTGTTTTATTACATTTATTTAATTTTCCAGAATAATTAAATATAACTAGTTCTGAAATATGATTCTGAATATCTTTATATTAGGTACTATGAGTAACATAATGACAATAATCATGCGTAATTTCGTACCTGAGATCATCACTGTCCATGTTTGTTCTTGTCCTTGTTATGATGTTGACGTTTTATAGGTTTATTTCGATTCGATGTTCCTTTTATAATATTGGTATTCAACAAAAATTTTTTTAAATGTAATTAAAATTAGCATAACACATTTGTATCAAAATGTTTTAAATACAATTGCCTAGTTGTTAAATAGATATAATCTTTTTAAAATACTAATAAATAATGTTCTAAACTAAACCGATTGTCTTGTATCAAAATTCATTATTAAGCATTCACGTACGGATTATATTATCGATTAAATGTACTTATGCTGTACAGCATTGCGCATTAGAACGGGAAAATTGGTTAAATGGTATTGGTACTTGCTCGCATCAATCTAATAATTGCGAATTAGCGTTAGGGGGGAACAGTGGGTTCCTAAATGAATTTGTTCGTTGTGATTGCAGAGGGCGACGGGTCCGGCGAGCCAGGCTCGGGGCACCGCGGCTCGCTGCGCGGCGCCAACAAGCTCGCGCGGCGCGCGCGCTCCTTCAAGGACGACCTGCTCGAGCGCATCTCCAACATGCGCTCGCCGGCGCAGCAGCACCATCCGCCGCATCTGTCTTCAGCCATCCGGTACGTGAACAATACTATTGCTATCGCAATACCCTCCAACTGTTTCCGCTTAGAGAGAACCCACACTAGCGTCTTCCGAGCGTCGGAGTCCAAATCAACTCTATGGCCGCTGCTCGACGCAACGTTGGCGCAACTGCGCAGCGACGTCATTTTCCATAGCGCTGACTAGACGCCGACGCACAAAAGACGCTAGTGTGGGGTGGCTCGTATCCAGTATGATGCCTGCTTTACCTTTATTGAGGACGGCGAATGGTCCCCTGATGGTATTTTTCGGGTTTTATTCCCTAATTTTTATCGGATCTCTTCATAAAGAGGGCACGAGTGGTTTTGCAATAGGTAACTATCGTATCGCAAAATGATATCCTATCAATACAATGCATTTGTTGTTTTATTTACCTCTCAGAATAGTCTGAAACTACTCTAGTTAGTCTAAAAAAAAAGCAGTCAATGCACCATGCGCAAAATAACAAGAGTAAACACTAAACACTGAGTAAGTATATAAAACAGTGCAATCCAATTTTGTTCATTTAATTCAAACATTTACGTCACACTAAGTAGTCGAGGTAGCAAAAAACTTTCGCAACATCCGTCCTCCCGCACTCCACTCGGTACGGCATACTGCACCACGACATATTTCTACTTCTCACTTTGGTTTATTTGTCATTAAACAAAACAAGACCAACCATGTCAATATGACCGTCAACAGCGTTTACCTCATCTTGAGCATGACTCATTAGGACGTATTAACGTATACATAATTTTAACCATATCCGAGGTCGATTCGATTCGGGTCAGTTTTGCTTTTAATTTGGTGGGGTTAGGACGCTTTAGTTTAGTTTTGTATAAACTACGGAAAATTAACATCTAAAAGAAGCTGCGGTGGTATTCGGAGTAAAGTTAGTGCAATGCAGTTCATTTCGCATCTTTAGCAAATGATAAAAGATACGCTTTGCTCTACTAATAAGTGTGGGCATCTGGAAAGTGAGCACTGATTGAAGGCGATAAGGTCTACATTCATATGACAACAGGCCACCAACGGATATCCTGAGGTAGTTCTCCGGCGAGTTGACGTCAGGTATGAAAGGGGTGGGTTTTCTTAACGTGTATTATGTCAGTGTAGTTTTCTTAAGTCTAGTCTGCGAGACACACGCGAGGTAGCAGTACCGCTAGAGTTGCAGATTAAAGTGATTTTGTTAATATATTTGGAAGTGCATTGAATGTCTCAATTTATAACAAGTAACTTTTACAAACGCACTACGACAATAATAAAATAAGCAAGATAGAACTAATATGATACATTTTCTTATTTTGTATTAGAAATTAAATATCAAATTAACAGTATTAGCTGTTCGCTAAGGAAAACACACGATAAAATCAAGAGCTTAAAAACAGGAAAATCGTTACTTGTGACTAAATAGTAATACCTCGCGATTGTGATTATCCTTATTTCATTTTTATGTTTTGCCGTACCTAACTTATTCAGGAACACAGCGCAGAATCATTATTTAATGAGTTGTAGACACTGGGATAATATCTACAAACAATATTATTTCTTATCTGAATTGATAATTTACGTACATAACTTCGCTATCTTATGGTGCCAACTTCATAAGAAAGTGTCCTTCATTTTAACAGTTTTATCTCGACCGCCGTAGAGTACAATAGCGAGGCGCGTGGGCGTTATGATAATGTACATAGTTTGATGTAAACGGTTTAAAAATTATATGTGTAACAGCTGGTAATCTTGTGCGGAATTGCGTAAAGAAGCATTACGCATTGTCGCTCGGGTCGCTATCGCGGCGCGTCGATAGTGTATATAGAGTAGACAAAACGACAGTGAGTCACGAGTGCAACTCTCATTACCACTCATTAGCGACGTCGTCCGCTGAAATCTCATTACTTTAGTGAACCTTCTATAAAGTGATTATGTTTTAATGCACTCGCGCGAAGACCATTACTAAAATGTTTTTTATTTGTTCTTTAGTGGTCGGTCACGGTTTTTTACAATAATCGTTCGCCGGACCTAGTTTCGGTGTAAACATTTCAACATTGTAGCAAGTGTGATCGTCGATCGAGTGAACAGTTTTGTAACAGATAGCTGAGATCAGACTTTGACAATGTCTCAGTCCGTGCGCTCGCCGGTCGGTGGTTGGTTCAACAAACGTACAAACAAGTTTCATCGGAGGCTCGTTAACAATGACAAACGGTAATATATTTCTCATTAACATATGCATTATATTTTTATTTATTTGTTGATGTCACGTTATTGTTTTGTTACTGGCGTGTGAAGTGTGTGCGACATGAATTGATGTCCCAATTGAAACACTTATTTTTAGGGTTCTGTAGTTAACAAAATAGGAAATCGATAATAGTACATTTTTACATCGCGCTCGAAACAGCACACAGAGCATTCCTAATTTCCTAAGAGGAATTATGTTTTGATAATGATTAACAATCCTTAATACATTTAATGTTGAACAAAAAGGTTGAGATACACTATATAAAACAAAGTCCCCCGCCGCGTCTGTCTTTTTGTGTGTTTGTATGTTCGCGATAAACTCAAAAACAACTGAACGGATGCGGTTTTCACCTATCGATAGAGTGATTCTTGAGGAAGGTTTGTGTATATGTAATTGGTTAACCCGTGCGAAGCCGGGCGGGTCGCTAGTTTGTAATAAAAAATAATAGGTATGTATTATCAGTTATCACTTTAATTAGCTACAGTTTAATATGGTACTACCTTTTTTTAGTAATAAACACTATTTACATCTACACTAATCTACAGTCATGCTCCGTGAATATTAAAACATTTAGAGTTCTAGCTAAATTGGAATTTCTGTAGCGTAAGTATTGAACAACCAATTTAACTAGAACCCTGAATGGCTCAACAATCGCGGAGCGTGATGGTACATATTTATGCACAGCCATTTGGCTGTTATGACGATTAAATATTGCGTAGCATTTAGTTGTTACCCGAATACACGATGTCGTTTTAACCTATGGAACAATGGTAGAACATTTAATGTTATTTTAGAAGATAAACTTAAAATTACTTTATTATGACAAATTGCTAATTTTATTTTATGTTCATTTGGTTATGTAATAAAATTTAACAAGGGTCAGTCAGCCAACCTCTTAGGGATTTTGCTTAGACTTTAAACGAATTATAAATTATGATTTCACAGATTTCATAAAACATTTACCTATAGTAAAGAAAACTGACCAAGCCCTCCCAAGTCCCACGGGCCAGTGGCCGAGGCTTCCCGTTTAAATTTATTTGTTTATATGTTTCTTACTCGCAGCTCTGAGCATAGCCCGATCCCGATATGAACTTGGATTGGACATTTGCTTTATTTTAACAAGCGTTTGCGGAGTACGTATAAGGCAAATGGGGACTCTTGCACATTAGAGTGTGTAATCAGTATAAAATTGTCGCGTACCGCGCCGCTGCAAACAAACTGAGGTTTTTCGTAATACATTCCACACTGTGACATTACTTAAGCATTTTTAATTTACGTTAATAGTATTTCGTTACTATGGCCAAATGGCCTCGCAATATTCAAGTAATATCTATGTATGCAATTTTTAATGGCTAAAGTGCCTATTTAGTTAAATTAATAGTAGCAATTTTGATTGGATATTAGTGATTGAAAACATTGTTTACTAAGTATGAAATAGTTATTTTCGATACAAGTGCGAAAAAGAGGGAATTCGAAACGAGTGGCGATAAATTAATACACGACCGAAGGGAGTTTTATAATCGACACGAGTTGCGAATTACCTATTCGCACGTGAATCGAACAACGTTTTACAGTACATATGGCACTTTAAAGTTTCGACATACGCACGAAAAGTGCTATTTTACGCACTAGTGCGGAAAAGTAGCCCCATATGTACTGTAAAAATACATTAAGACCATGTTGATTCGAACACTTGAAGTATACATCCCTAAACTCAGAGATTCTCATGTGTTTAGTTCAGTTATGAGCTATTTTCTATGTATATGATTTCCCGGAGGAAATCAGTGTTCTTTAAATTGTTTGCAATATCGGCGTTCCTACTTTATTGAATGTTGTTGTTCCAGGTCGCACTCGCCGCTTAGTCCCAAGATACGCAACATGGCGTCCAAGGCATCCACGGCTGAGGAAGGGGAGTTAACACCGGCCAAAGAACTGGAGGGGCTAGTCAAAGAAGTGCGTTATTACCTACTCTTTTGACCTATTATACTAAAACACGTGGTTAAATCATACGTAATAAGAAAATACTATATCAATATCATAATAGGTATTGTTTGTAAAATATGTATTCAAAATTCATTAATTATAATTTTGAAAACAATATATTAGGCGTACAAACTATCATAATTCATAACAATTTTACGTTTATTACATTTATTATTATTATTCGGTTAACAATGTCTTGTCGTTTCTGATCACGTCGCTGATTCACCTTGTATAAACACAGGCCAGAAAAATTGATCGGGCCAAAAGGGTAACTCCTTAATTGCTTATGGAATTTAAAGGAATTATTTACACTTATTTATGAATTTAGTTATCACGTTACTAATGCGAAATACCTTGATGAATAAAAGCGGCCAAGTGCGAGTCGGACTCGCCTATGAAGGGTTCCGTATTTAGGCGATTTATGACGTATAAAAAAAAAACTACTTACTAGATCTCGTTCAAACCAATTTTCGGTGGAAGTTTACATGGTAATGTACATCATATATTTTTTTTAGTTTTATCATTCTCTTATTTTAGAAGTTACAGGGGGGGGGGACACACATTTTACCACTTTGGAAATGTCTCTCGGGCAAACTATTCAGTTTAGAAAAAAATGATATTAGAAACCTCAATATCATTTTTGAAGACCTATCCATAGATACCCCACACGTATGGGTTTGATGAAAAAAAATTTTTTGAGTTTCAGTTCGAAGTATGGGGAACCCCAAAAATTTATTGTTTTTTTTTCTATTTTTGTGTGAAAATCTTAATGCGGTTCACAGAATACATCTACTTACCAAGTTTCAACAGTATAGTTCTTATAGTTTCGGAGAAAAGTGGCTGTGACATACGGACGGACAGACAGACGGACAGACGGACAGACAGACAGACAGACATGACGAATCTATAAGGGTTCCGTTTTTTGCCATTTGGCTACGGAACCCTAAAAATTTTATGCAAACCTCCTGTTGGCCGTCAAAAGTGCTTTCGGTGCAATAAAAAAAATACTAATTTCATAATTACACTTGTGTCCCGTTAATAATTTAATATATGAATGTGGTCTTCCACAGGTAACCTTCGGATTGAAACATTTTTCCGATGTCATTACCAAGAGAAAGCTGGAAATGCTCCCCGACAACGGCACTATTGTTTTCGAATCTATCGCTAATATTCATAAAGGTAAGTGTTATACACATAATTACCGTCAACATTAAAATTCCTTATGATGTTAATGTTGGAATTAGATCTTGGTTTGGTGATTCTTAAGCCAATCGCTATTTGTCTAATTTTCCAAGTATATATTTATGTATAATTCATGCCGAGTGGGGGAATTGTAAATTATAAGTAGGTACATAGGCTTTATTTGATAGTTTTTCATTTTGAATGACTATTTAGGATTTATAACGACTGATATTATGTATTTTTCGGTTGTCTGACCGTCGACGTTAATAAATTAGAATAAGTAAATGGGTGTCGTAAATAGGAAGGAATATAAATTTACGTTATTTATTTATGAAATAATTGAAGATACGATAACCGAATGGATCATCTATTTCAGCAATAAAGCCATACAGCGGTCGGTCGCCGTCGCTGCTGAGCGCTGTGAAGCGTCTCTGCAACGCGCTAGCGACGCTGATCCGTCTGTGCGACGAGATTGCGGCCGTGAGCCTGCGCGCGGACGCGGGCAACGAGGAGATGGACGCGTCGGCGCTGTCGGCCGAGCACGTGTCCACGGTGGTGAAGGGCGTGACGGCGGCCGTGGAGGAGGTGGCCGCGCTAGCGCAACAGCACATGGCGCGCCCGGCGCTGTCTCCGCGCCCCGCGCTCGTCTCACCGCGCGCTTCTACGCAACGGAACTCTTTGCCCGGTATGTATGCTCCTGCCAAGGGTACTAATTGGACGAGCTGGCTTTGGGACAGACCAGTATTACACCGTGCGTGGTGAAAATAACGTGACAGCGGCTGCGGAGGAGATAGCGACGCTGGCGCTGCAACATAAGATCGCCGCGGTTCGCTCTTGTTTTCCCACGCACATCCTTCTGCATAATTCCTTGGCACTGAGAGCGATATGATAGCAAAAGGCGTGCCACTAGTCATCAGTATAAATAGCGGCGTTGGGTAATAGTGGGGCATTTCTAGCGTTTATTTTCACTCCTATTCAGACAGCTGAGTAATGAATGTTTGTAACGTTTCAGACATTCCGTTAACGCCGAAGGAGCGATCGCTGCTGACCGGCGACTCGGGCTCGGAGTCGGCGGTGGTGCGCGCGTCGCACTCGTCCGAGTCTGTGCTCGACGCGCCCGACTCGCCGCCGCCGAAGCCGGCGCGCCCCAACAGGTTCGCCATCCATCTAATACTTCATTCTCGCGCTCGTGTGTTACGTTATTTTGGTTTTACAAATGTGACATAAGCATACACATATAAATCATAGCATAAACGAGACGATTTTGAATTTTCTAAAAGATTCTAAATCACATGAGAACATTAACGCATTCACTGTCAGCGGGAGCTACGCGCCACGCATGTAGCCGATACTATTATTATGTGCTATGTAGCAAAAAGCGCCTACGAACACAACCTACCTAAAGGTCGCTGCAGGGAATGTATTAAAATAATACATAATATTTCTAAAACACAATTTTATGGTCGCAACAACTTAGTACCTTTGATGAATCGTTGTGTAAACAAAATTTTACAATTAGATGTAAATTATTCGATTAGTTAACATGAATATATGACACTTTTCTCCGTACCTAACATGTAAAGTCCTGTTATACCGCAAATACTAAGAACTACTTGAGCAAGGTCATTAACCATTGAGTTTACGACGCCTTAAGTCTACTGATGATTAAATTAGTAGAAAGCCTGACTGACCAGTCTCGCGCTAACATTCGCGTATTGCTAAACAACTCTCTCGGAAGCGTAAACTTAGGGCCGACGTTTACTGGTGGTGGGCTATTTTGGAGACTATACAAGCCTATAATAAGAAATATTATAAACTTACAATTGAAAGCGAAAATATATTTCTGGGGCCCGTTTCTCAAAAGCTTGTAACTTGTAATACAAGTGGATGTCACTTTTTGACAGCTTTCTTTTGAAAGGGACTTCCACTTGTATTACAAGTTACAAGCTATTGAGAAACGGGGCCCCTGGTCTGTCCGATTTGACCTAAAAATTTGCTAAGTAAGCTACTGTCGTGACTGTTTTGCTGACTGTACATGCGCGCAGGTGTTATTATGGTGTTAATAATCTCGCCTCGAATTCCATAGGGTAGGATGTGAAAATTTCAACTTTTGATTGAACTACTACCTACTTTTACTTTTTTTCTGGTTAAGTGAACATGTTTAAAAACATGATGTGTGATAAACACGATATTTCTAAAAAAGAATATCTGATCAGACTTTATGATTTCTCAAGTATATGCACAACACAATAGAAATGCTTTTGACGCGATGCGCTTTCCGCACAAACAACAGACCGCTTAAGTTCGGCTGCGGGTGGCTCGATTAGCTTCGTTGAGGAAAAAGCATTTCCTGTAAACATCATGTTTGTTTCCCCAATAGCAAAGATCATTCTTAAAAAGGTTGGCACTGTAATTAAGCATGTGAGGATACACATGCTATAGGACTACCCCAAGTGGGTGAAAGCTCTTACTGACATATTCATCATCATCATCTCTTTTATCGCCCACTGCTTAGCAGAGGCCTCTCTTCGAGTACGCCACTTATCCCGGTCCTGAGCCAATCTCATCCAGAAGTGACCCGCAATCTTCGGAATATCGTACTGACATATCACTAAATAGTATAAAACATAGTCGCTTCCCGCTGTTTGTCTGTATTATGCTTAGATCTTTAAAACTACGCAACGGATTTTGATGCGTTTTTTTTAATAGATAAAGTGATTCAAGAGGAAGGTTTATGTATAATGTGTTAACCCGTGCGAAGCCGGGGCGGGTCGCTAGTTATTCATATTAATGTGTTGCAGGAAAATGGAGTTGGCCCCACCTCTGCCGCCCAAGCGGCGCTCGGCGAATGAAAACTCCCTCATAGCACAATCCATTGACAGGTGAGTCGTTATAACGTCGTTAATGTCATTCTATGACTTATTAATTATACCAATAAGCGCATGGTTTTCCCAACTGCGCATAATTACTCACTAGGGAAATTAATTAATCATATTTCTTGTATGTCACGGTTAGCAGTTATCATACACAAATTAATTAGTTGAATGAAATGTGGGAGTCAGTTCAGGAACAATAGGTAATATGTATTTTTGACTAATGTAATAAAGGTGTAAATCCATGTATGTACATATACCCAAAGTTCCGTCCACGATAGATCTATGGGCGCAAAATTTCGGATGCACTGCTTCTGAACCACTGACCTATACCAAAACCATCTATACCTCTCGCGTCGAATGATGGTCTCACTGTGACACTTCATTTTTATATCGACTAGCTGTCACATAAAATGTTTGTATGTAAGTTTTATGTTATAAATATACGGTAAAAATGTATTTCTTGAATTATTTTTTTAATTAAACCCTAAACCTAAAGAAACTGGAAGAAACTGTCATCGGGACCATCATTCGAGATGTATAGCCGACGTAAATTATAAATGTCGAAAAAAAACCTTTTTGAAATAAAACTATTAAAACGGATTATATGGCGTATATTTAATAGTGTTATTTCATGAGTAACTATCGATCGAAGACAATATTAAAAAAAAAACTTTTTGAAATAAAACTATTAAAACGGATTATATGGCGTATATTTAATAGTGTTATTTCATGAGTAACTATCGATCGAAGACAATATTAAAAAAAAAAACTTTTTGTTTGATGGGCTAGTTTGCTGTAGTTAATGAACAAAATTAGCCCTCAAGTATTTGGGTGTCATTCTGAATCCCTAACAACGTTTGTCCTAAAGTCACTTGCCCTAACTGGTTTGTCCTAATGGGCACATGCTCTAATGATCAATTGTCATAACCATTATTTTCCATAATGTAAGGTTCGGAAAAATGGTTAGGTTTTAAAACTTGCTGCCACAAAAGTGGGTTAGGTTAAGGTTAGAACTGCGACCCTCGCAAAAAAGAAAATATGCTTAATAACATTAGGATAAGTAATCAATAATTAGGGAAACCAAAATTAGGGTTTTTAGTGTTAGGACAACTGATCATTATGACAAACAATATTAGGGAATGCAAAGATAGAAGAAAAGACTTTAGGGATTCAGATATAGATCCAAGTATTTACTTGCATCGGCATTCTGAACGAGTGTTTCCAGTTAGATGATTTATTTGGTTTCAGACTGTCCCTGCAGTCTCACAGCAGCGGCTCGCTGGACTCGATGCTCAACGTGTCCAACGAGGAGGACCGCCACGCGCACGACTCCAACAGCCACGAGCGCGTCTTCGTCACGCCGCCGTCTTCCGAAATAGTCGGTCAGTATCTTACTGCTTTAAGTCGAGTCCAGACGAGACAATTTTTCGCCATACTGATGAAATTGTCCGATCGAATCAGGCCGTGCGGACGCAAACGCCAATTTGATTCCCCGATCAAATCATCAGGTGCGGACACAATAATGCCAATTTTCGAAGTTAGTATCTATGGAATGCAAATTGGTGATTAAATTGTGTACGTGTGGACGCTAGATGAGATTGGCGCCAATTATTTTCCTGATCAAATCGGTCATTTGCCCAGCTCGTCTGTACTCTACTTTATATCACATCCTTATCAGATGCCGCATAGTATCTGGCACTCACCATGCCTATATTATATTAACGCTTACGTACTCATTTACTAAAGAAGAGCTTTCCATATAAATTTTAATATGTTGACCCGTCTGTTTACATCTGTATTGAACTCGCACTATTATGCACATGCACAACGATTTAAATTTACACACATTTTTAGGGTTCCGTACTCGAATTAGCGTATCGCCGGTCAGTTTCCTAATTCGTCAATTTTGCTGATTCAACAGTTTACCTTCTGGTCATTTTCACTAGGTTGACAATTTCGCTAGTGGGTCATTTTCCTAAACCTTCAGTTTACTCTTTCGCCAGTTTTGCTAGGCTTCAGTTTCGTAAATTTGCTAGTTTCCTTATGTGCTAATTTAATTATTCGTCAGTTTGGTCAAATGGTCATTTCCCCTAGATAATCGGTTTCTATATTCGCCAGTTTCACTAGTTGCCAGGGTCTTATAGTCGTGTTTCGGTGTATCAAATATACAAGGTGATTTCAGGGTCGTGTGGCAAGTAGCAAGAGACCAAGGCTATTTAATATTTATTTATTATTCCATCAGTTTTAGTGTAAAATAAGACATGACTATGTTTTTTTAAAAAGAATACGGCAATGTGGTTTAAAAATATTAAACATACATTTCGTGACTTTTAGCTGAGTACAAAAATATGTCTTGTATCGCCTTAAAAACAGCTGGGTTCCTAGTTTACTACGGAACCCCAAAAAAGTAGCAAATCATAAACATGACGAGATGGGAAAACTGACAAACTAAACTATCAGATGAACAAGGAAAGTAACGGATTAGGAAAATGACGAAATAGCAAAACTGACAACTTAAGATAATTGAGGAATAAGGAAGTTTGCGACTCAAGAAACTGGCTTAATAGGGGCTCTGACAATTTAGTGAAACTGGCAAAAAAGGAAATTGGCGAATTAAGAAACAGTCTAATCATTAAACTGTTGAATCAGCAAAATTTACGAATTAGGAAACTGACCGGCGATACGCTAATTCCCGTACTCAAAGGGTAAAAACGGGACCCTATTACTAAGACTTCGCTGTCCGTCCGTCCGTCCGTCTGTCACCAGGCTGTATCTCACGAACCGTGATAGCTAGACAGTTGAAATTTTCACAGATGATGTATTTCTGTTGCCGCTATAACAACAAATACTAAAAACAGAATAAAATAAAGATTTAAGTGGGGCTCCCATACAACAAACGTGATTTTTGACCGAAGTTAAGCAACGTCGGGCGGGGTCAGTACTTGGATAGGTGACCATTTTTTGCTTGTTTTTGTGCTTTCTTTGCTCTATTTTTTGTTGATGGTGCGGAACCCTCCGTGCGCGAGTCCGACTCGCACTTGGCCGGTTTTTACAAGTACAACTTTCAGCTCATTCATGAACAGCTTTGTAAAATCAACCTGTTCTAATTTGTGTTACAGTACATAGAAGTGGATATAGAAAGCTATGCAGTTCTTAATGCTGTCACAATATTGGCCTTTAAAATTAATCCTATAATAGGTGTTAAATCTAGGATACTTAAAATTTACGCATTTGCATGACTATATGATTTTACATCTCATCTTGCTCGCTCGCCTCGCGAAAAATTATGCTTGATGCGAATTTCTTTACCTCGATCTGAGCTATGCGAATGTTTTTATATATTTGGCATTCCATTAACTGTTTATTCTGTTTATTTTACGTATAGGTATAATATGTTAATTTTGACGTAAATCGAATTCTGGCTAGATCGTTTTCACAGTATAAAATAACATATTGGATACTTCCGCAAGTTTTTGCTAAAAAATTATTAGTACCTAATACAAGTTTTCAGATGACGAATGAGGGTCAATTGATTTGTTTTTAACAAGCTTTTATTAGGTCGACCTGTATGTAACTATGTAATGGAATCTAAGGTAACTAATTTAACCATCTTCCAAGGATCGTAGCGTCATGAAAATTGGCAGCTGTATGTAGTTCTGATGACAATACAATAATATGGTACCGTCGAACTGATCTGAGGATGGAGACAGGAGGTGGCCATAGGAACTCTGTGATGAAACAACGCAACCTAAATTGTGTTAGGGGTTTTTAGAATTGTCTCGATGAGTATTAGTTGTTTGTAGTAAGAAAAGTACAGTCAGCGATAAAAGCTTGTAGCAAAAATTAAATTTATGCCAAAAACTTATGTATAATATACTTGATTGAGGGTTGTATAATATATATACTTGAGAAACTTGAGTAGTCATAAATTAAAATGTTCATCAACATATATCGAATTTGTAAATTCTGTTCAAAACAATTCAATGTTTTCCATTCCGCTGTGTTTTTATATGAGCACTTCATAAAGTAGGTTTTTTTTTAGATGATTTTTTGTTTTTAACAAGCTTTTATTAGGTCGACCTGTATGTAACTATGTAATGGAATCTTGCAAGTTAAATTTCATCCACTTCCCGGTTTCCGATTGAGCTGAAATTTTGCATACACATGTAAGTCGGGTGACAATGCAATATTATGGTACCATCGAGCTGATCTGATGATGGAGACGGTGGCCATAGGAACTCTGTGATGAAACAACGCAACCTAATTGTGTTAGGGGTTTTTAGAATTGTCTCGATGCGTATTAGTTGTCTGTCGTAAGAAAAGTACAGTCAGCGATAAAAGCTTGTACCAAAAATTAATTTTTTGACAAAAACTTATTAAGCAGGTACTCCATATTGATGCAAGCCATTAATCTTAAGGAATATTATAGGTGGTGATTTCACTCATGTTGTTGACTGGATCGGTCTGTCAAGTTATCACACAATGTTATTTTTTATTATGAATGAATGAATAAAAAAACTTTATATTCATGCAACTATTGGTCCATAGATAAATAAATACCTTAAAAATAGCTTACATATTATTATAAAATATATCTTAAAACTAAAAACATACAATTATGGCTGCGAATTATGCTGCTATTATTATAAGAATAAATCTATTGCATATCTAGCGAATGTATGATAAGATCAAACCATTGCAGTTACACGTTACTTATTAGCATATAATCTTTTTAATTATTTAATAAACCCGATTTTAACAGGTTTAATAAAATTATCATTCACAAAATACAAAAAATTGTAGTTCACGAGATGATATGTCGTGAACTACCTAAGTTGTCGAATGGATAATTTAGGTAACGGAATTTCTTTAAAAAACATTTTATCTTAACACTTCTGCAAATATTTCTTAATTTTCATAATAAAGAAGGGCACGAAATCGGGTCACTTGACGCCTTAAAGCCCCTGGTGGTTATGCCCATTTCATAATCTCATCGAGAAACAAAACGCCCCTAAACGCCATTTTGACATTTGTGCTTGTTAGAAAGAGACAGCATTTAACAGCAGTTTCTTAATTTACGAATAAGGTGGTAAAGGTAATAACTAGAGTGTGCACTTAATTTAACACCTGTGTTACTAACAGGCTACCTGGCTAACAGATGGTATGAAGTGTTGTTACCCTTACAGGCATATGCAGCTGCCACAGCGGCAGCGAGTTGCGCTCGTCGCTCGAGTCGCAGGAATCTCACGCCAACAGTATTCACGTCCACTCGCACTCGAACCACAATCGGTACGTCCACCAGTATGTATATTGTGCTTTGTTGTTTTTACTAATTTAACGTATAATCCGTTGATAACCTAAACTTCCTTGCAGGATTATTCACACTTATAGTAACTGACTGACTGTTATATAAGTGTAACTGACATACGAGCTTGTTCAAGGTTCTATGGATTTATTTGAACCCTTTGACCGCCAAAGACGTCAGCTGACGCGCGTGGCTACAGTCCAATATCGACGTTCGTGCATTCCGACAAGGTTCACGATAACGCGCCGCGCACGATTAAAATGTGAAATCTAGAGTGAATTTATTATCGCTTTATATACCTTTGGTGTTATGCCGCACTTGTTAGTGTTTTGTTGTGAACGGATTAGTTTGACTTTAAATTATCGCTGTTTTTTTGATCAAGCAATGTACATACTATAAGATATAAAGTGTCGATACTGTTCAAAACAAATGATTTGGCGCTAATTTAATTTCTAGATGGTTTTCTTTTTGTTTGCCAAGTTTATAGACATTTTAAATAAAATACTTATTAGGAGTTTTTATGGCGGCTATACACCGCTCTCTGAGTCGGAGTAGAACAGGTACGGAGATATCGTCACTGACTTAATAGGTACATTATCATACGTGTGCTAACTCGGGCCACGGGGATTTGATATCGATATACATATATTTATAAATGTGCCCATTTGAAAATCCTCTTATGTCTGTTGTTTTTAACTATAAAACTAATACGCCGTACATTTTCTATGTATAGAACCAAATGAGCGTTCCATACTATTTCTTATGAGCAATACTTATAGATAATACAGGTTACTCTTGCCCCTTGCTCCGATTTAGCACACGTATGTACCTACATAATAATACTAACAGGCTCATAAAATAAGAAAGAAACAGAATGCTGTCCAAAACCGACACAACATGGTATACGAGTCTTGTAAACCCTGGCGCTTCACTTCACTCAACGCTTATTTTGTGCTGCAGTTGAAAAACTTATAACCAACAAAAATATGGGTATAATGACTAACGACTTTTGGCCAGTATAGCGGCTTAGCTTTAAGGATGACTCACGTTAGACCGGGCCGCGTCCAGGCCGGAGCTTCCGGAGCTTCCTTTTCTATGGAAATTATCACGTGATCACCAGTCATCTCATCTGTCATAAAAAAGTAAGCGTTGGAAGCTCGGACCCGGTCACGGCCCGGTCTAACGTGAGTCATCCTTTAGGCCCAGTGTGTTGTAGCTCTTTGTATCCCATTTGAAGGGTGCGCTCGCCTTTGTAGCCCCTTTAAATAAATTAGTATAGTGTAGACCAGAATAGAATAGATTTATTTGTATTAATTATACATCGTCAGAATCAAAAAAATTACAATTAGAAGAACGAAACAATTATTAAATTAATGATAGGTACATTTATATGCAAGTCATAATGTTTTTATAGGCCTAATACGATCAATATGTAGGAACAGTTATGATATAAACAATTGTACAGTGTGTTTGACAAGAGCGTGACCAGTGGCCTATTTTATAAAGCTACAAGTTACAATTTACAAGCGGAAGTCTCTTTCTAACCCTATATGTTAGAACGAGACTTCCGCTTGTAAATTGTAACTTGTAGCTTTATAAAATAGGCCACTGGGTTCATGTATATTTTAAGGATGTGGCACAGAAAAAAAAAAGTACTAGCTTAATAGAATGTTCTTTTGCCTACAATGCTTCGTAAAAAATAATAAAAATCTTTTGACAGTTTCCCACCTAAACTTCAATAAAAAAAAGAATGTCGCTTACGATTCACGTTATTATGAGGCAGTGTTCTTCTGTCTGTACGTACCCGAAAGGGCCCAAAATGTTACGAAACCAAGCTGATTGCATATAAAGAAATCGAAGGCGTTTGTAATTAAGTGGGTGAAGCATTATATGGAGTATAATAGTATTTTATGCAACCGTTGTTTAAGAGAGGTCAAAAAAGGCGAGTGGCGTGAGTAACAATTTGAGGCGAAGCCGAAAATTGTTAATAAAGACGCCACGAGTATTTTTTGACTCAGTTAAACAACGTTGCATACAATACTTTTTCTACGACCAAGCACTTACTTTGAAATAAAATTGTAAATTTAACAAATATTTTTAATTCAAGAAGTAGCAAAAATGGAGGGCAAGGGCGGGAGAAGAATGAATGATTGAATGAAATTAAAAAAAAAACATGTCTATGGTTCACTTATTTGTCAGAGATGACATTTAAAATAAGGTTGGCAACACTGTATTTCATTCAATATTTTTTAAGTTGTCATTACACGAAGTATCGTAAAATCGCCAAAAAGATACTGCGTGTATGCACAAATTCTTTTTTGGGGAATAGACTAAAGACTTGTCTTGACAACTATAAGGTAGGGTTTTAAAGATGTGTGCACGACCCTTTAAATGACAAATAAAAGTACGGGAGTAGAAAAAAATGTTTACGATTTACCAGAACACGGGAAAAAATAAAAAATATCTCCTCCACATATGATTTAAACCGGGTCTAGCAGATGTTTTCAAAAAATTCACTTATATCATTGCGTTCTGGGCCTTCTGAGCAAGAAAACTAAAGAAAAAAGGTTTGAAGATATCTCTAGATACAATCAGAAGGCGTTTGAATTAAAATGGTTTAAAATATCGCAATACAAGTTTTACCGGTCACGCTCTTATCGTACATAATGTTAATACAGTTTTTATCGCTAGAATCTATTATAAATGTAGCTCAATTTCAGTGATTTCATAAGATAGGTTTGTCTTACTCCTTTTGGTTTTACAATGCCCCCAATATTAGTTTTTCTCTTTTCATTTTATTATATTATTTCTTCCTATTAGATTGCCGTTACGTACGTAATGGATGATCAAACCCAAGTACCGTTTAGGCATTCGAGCATAAACTGTCACCGCCATTACTATTTGTCTTGTACCTACATTTCTTTCGATTCTTAGATGTTTATTTTTGATTCAACAGTTTCTCCAATGAGTCAGGTTTCGCGTCGCAGGGCCAAGCCGAAATGTCTACCGAACACAGTTTCTCTTCGGCTTTCGCTTCGCACCACTACTCGAGTCACACGGACAGGTTATTTTTTGTCACATTTGTGTGTTATGTTTATTTTTGTGATTTCTTTCTTGACTGTTTTAAGAGTTCCTTTTTCGTTTGTACCCACCCCTTTCACGCTTTTGTGTTATTGTTTTTGCAGTAATTTTGAAAGTACACTGTATGTGAACGAAATGATGGGCACGCGTCAAAGTATTGAGAGCTTCATGAATGTACATATGACAAATGCATCCACTCATCAGTCTATAAGCACAATGTGAGTTACCACTCTTCAATTTCGCAATTTGTTGTTAATTGCTGTGGCGGCGATTTCTTAACATTGTTGGGCCTGCCAACCGTGTCAGAGACTGAATAATCAAGAATAGTATCAGGAAATAAGTTGAATTCCCTCAGATAGTTCTAGTGTCATGCTTGGCTAGCCCGACTATAACGTGCAAGACGTTTTTACTAATTTAATCCTATTAAACATCGTGGATCTCATCGGTTATAAGCAAGGTTCACAATATAATAAAATTGCTGGTAAGACATTTGGCTTGCAAAATGAGGGTTAATAGCTTGATGTATTCAAGGTGATTTTTTTACGCAAGTTCAAACTCGTGTTTGGTAACTCAGGTTGCCGAGCATCACGTCAGACGAGAGCGAGGCGCCGCCCGAGCTGCCGGTGAAGACGCGGCGCAATAACCGCGCGGACGTCCAACAGAGCTTCCCTAACGTTGAAATCAGGTGATCACACAACTTTACCACCTGTATGCTTTTGGTTTTGAATCTACAATCTGCTCTGCACCTTCCGGAATGGTAGAAGAGTACTACGTAATGTATCTCGGCCTCATATCGACATCATTTTTGTTTTTCGTATGTTTAATATGAATTTGCGATTATGTCTCTTGTACTAGCTAACATGGACGCAAAAGTTGAATCCATTCACATCTATAAAAGTATATAATTTGAAATTTGACAAGGTTAAGGACCGGGTTATTCATAGACTAGGAATCCTCTAGACGGAGTTTGGAGCAATTATTTCATGAAACCGATGCCGCCAAAAATACTGGGGTGCGGGGGACGAGGTGAGCGAGTCCCGTGCCGTGATTGGTCCGTTCAAAGACACTGACGTCACACAAAGACACTTTGACTCGAAAATGGAGTAAAACTACCGTATATTTGTGGCAGAGGGGGTAGCGCTACTATGCTCAGTCTGGAGGATGTCTTGTCTGTGGGGTAATTTGGCGCAAGTTCCTTAACTTTACATTTGAAGTCGATACATTTTGTATGATATGCGGAGCGGATCCGTTGACGAAGACAGATTGTCAAATGCATTTTGTCGCATCGGTTTTTATAATGTGATGTCAATTTTAGTCATATTTGTATAAACTGATTGTACAACTACACATGGTGTTTGTATTCGTTCGTATCAAAACTATTGAGATTTGAAAGCAAAGAAAATACGAGATTATGGTTTCCATAATTGATTCTACCATATACAAAAAGGTGTTAAGATAAAGTTAAGTACCTATGTTATAAATTTGTAAAAAAACATCGTCGTATTCTTTACGTTATACGTTACACACATGAACAATAACAAAACATAATTAATATCTTGTTATCGTACGTACTTTAATTACGCTAACATTGAATACAAATTAGCCATCGTTTTGGTTACGTAGGCGCATGAGCGTTCGGTGAACTATTATTCGCTACTCGTTCAAGGCAATTATTTAAATTAGCTTTCCGCGCTCTCGCACTCATCTACTTGCGATGTAATAGATTAATTATAATTGTTATTTTATACTATTGTAAATTAGCAAGTTTAAATAACAGGTGTCACTGATATCAAGATGACTTTTAAAGCATTATTTGGAAGTACGATATGACTTCAATAAATATAAAAATTTCTATTAGAAGGTTATTTCGGTTTGTTAAAGTTTACTGCATTCTGCGTTCTGCTAGGCTAGTAGGAATAGTAACATGTGTACTTGTCAGGCAACCTTGTTTTCTTAAGCTACTAGCTGTACCCGCGGCTCTTGAGCATGGGATTTTGCCAGGGCGTAAAAAAAAGGATTTAAGCGTTTAAGATTTTTAGCGATTTAATATAATGTGCATTGAAATTACTTCCTTGAGTGGTTGCGAATAAGTACAGTGGCCATCATATATATCGGAGCGGCCAAGGCGCTTACAAATATCTGAACACGCCTCTATTGTCAAGTCGTGTTCAGATATTTTTGAGCACGTCGGCCGCTCCGATAAAACTGATGGCGACTGTACTAAACGTAGATTTGATGTTTCAGGCAAAGCCCAGTGTGCACGCTGCACGGCGAGGCGCGGCCGCACACGCTGGCCGAGCACCACCCCACGCGGCCGCCCCCGCTGCCGCTCAAGAAGAAACACAGTCAGTATTCACTGGTTTCGTTTACCGATCGACCCATGGCCGCGCGAACACCTCACCTTCCCTATACCCTAGCTTAAAGTAATAAAGCCTAGAAGGTGTGTCCGAACCCTTAAAACTAAGCCGGGTGTAGCAATAGTATACCCACACTCTTTGATAAACCGACTCAATGGAACTACGTTTCTAGGCTTTAATATACCTACTTCGCTGTGGACAACTCGTTATAAAATATGGTTTGGCTAGCCTGTCAGCGGCAAAATACGAAATAAACTTATTTAGTAACTATTTTGTATCCTGTATTTAATATTTTCATCTAGTATTATTATATGTCAATATAATAACTTAAGCTCAACTTAAACATTATAAATTCATAATGATTATTATTATAATTGATCCAGATGTCCAGAAAAGAGGAAAGTTGAAGTATTTTAAATACTTGAAACAATATTTTGTTGGTTTACAGATTTTTAAAGTTATTATATACTTGTATTGTTATGCACATCTAGCCAGACTATATTAAGTAATCCTAACGGTTAAGCAAAACAATACTTACATTTTAACTAATTCAGACGGTGGGGAACTTACTAACCTTGATTGGTTTAGGACTGAGTAGCTAAAAAAAAAACATTTAAAAAGTTAAATGGACGAGCTAGCCTACATCTTCATATCATATGTATGTAACTTGCAACATCTTAAAGTGAATGATTGGTATCTTCAGGATATACATGCTAAATTGAGTTAACCTTTTAGCTCCCATTTTAACCTTGATGCAATATATAGGTACTTGTTAATAGGATCTACATATTGTATGTAGACAATAGTGTGTGTAGATAGTACTGAAAATTAATGTAAATTAGTTATTATTACTATTGTGTCCATATACGAAAACATGTTGAAATAGATAGATGTTAACACTAGCCATTACAACCGTCATGAGTCAGAGCACTTGGCTTCCCGGCAGACTAACTTAGCCGAAACTAACTACATACTATTAAATACGCCTGTAGTACCCGTCTTTTTAGGGTTCCGTACCCAAAGGGTAAAAACGGGACCCTATTACTAAGACTCCGCTGTCCGTCCGTCCGTCCGTCCGTCCGTCTGTCACCAGGCTGTATCTCACGAACCGTGATAACTAGACAGTTGAAATTTTCACAGATGATGTATTTCTGTTGCCGCTATAACAACAAATACTAAAAACAGAATAAAATAAAGATTTAAGTGGGGCTCCCATACAACAAACGTGATTTTTGACCGAAGTTAAGCAACGTCGGGCGGGGTCAGTACTTGGATGGGTGACCGGTTTTTTGCTTGTTTTGCTCTATTTTTTGTTGATGGTGCGGAACCCTCCATGCGCGAGTCCGACTCGCACTTGGCCGGTTTTTAGGGTTCCGTAGCCAAATGGCAAAAAACGGAACCCTTATAGATTCGTCATGTCTGTCTGTCTGTCTGTCTGTATGTCTGTCCGTCTGTCTGTCCGTCCGTATGTCACAGCCACTTTTCTCCGAAACTATAAGAACTATACTGTTGAAACTTGGTAAGTAGATGTATTCTGTGAACCGCATTAAGATTTTCACACAAAAATAGAAAAAAAACAATAAATTTTTGGGGTTCCCCATACTTCGAACTAAAACTCAAAAAAAAATTTTTCATCAAACCCATACGTGTGGGGTATCTATGGATAGGTCTTCAAAAATGATATTGAGGTTTCTAATATCATTTTTTTCTAAACTGAATAGTTTGCGCGAGAGACACTTCCAAAGTGGTAAAATGTGTGTCCGCCCCCTTCAACTTCTAAAATAAGAGAATGATAAAACTAAAAAAAATATATGATGTACATTACCATGTAAACTTCCACCGAAAATTGGTTTGAACGAGATCTAGTAAGTAGTTTTTTTTTATACGTCATAAATCGCCTAAATACGGAACCCTTCATGGGCGAGTCCGACTCGCACTTGGCCGCTTTTTTCTTATTGTATTCATTAGAGAGGGGCGTGTAGTCTATCTCGCGGGAGAGAAACTGTCGCAACCCTCCTGTGCTAAGCCAACTGAAGGTTTCTGTAATGGTATAGGGGGCAGCATAGGAGCCGTCAGATCTTTGGCGCGAGGCATAAATGTGAAATTCATGCTTCCGATGTAGCCCACAAGATGGCGTAACTTACGATGCACAAGAAAACGTACGAGAACGGTTGATGGTAGTACTTGCTTTGGCAATTTTTTGTTGTGTTTCCGATTCAGGCCACAAGATGGCAGACCCTCGAACGTGCACGGTCCCTATAAAGGTGATATTTGGAAGGCGACTGCTGCATCGTTACTGCGTCCACGATGATGATGACGTTATCCGATTATCACCTTTAGGATAAGCTCGTCCAATGTGCGTAGTTACATGAAACTATATTTATGCAAAGTGGCTCTTGGAGTACCTATCATTTAAAAGATCATCTCCGAGTAAGTCAAACGACTGTTTCGTGATAACATATGTTCTTTTAAAACATTGTTTCCCAAAGTGGTTAATACCGCCCCCCCAGTGGGCGATTGGGCGGCGTTCATGCTGCCCAGGGGGCGCTTCCGCAAGTGAAAAAAAACTAAAATATTAGAATATTTAATATCTCAGAAACCATTTTATCAAACATATTTATTTGGCAGACAAGTACGCACATCATCACTGTCACCAATTTGATTTTATTGTTCGCGAATAAAGTCACGCGTTAACAACTATAATAACATGATCATTCATTGTTATATCACAACTGGATTGTCTAATAATTCGCACCTAATATTGTTGTCACTAGCTCTCGTCTATTCATAATGGTTAGCCTTTATTATTAACTTATTTCACTTTAGTATAAATGTTGACCATTTGACCATTATGCCGTGCACACTTGCACTATAGCATTCATCATGAGTAATAAACTATTCCAAAAGCATATGCATAACTTTTGGTTTTAAAAACGAAACTTACATAGTTAAGTTAACTTGACTGTCTCATTTACTGAAGGCTGAACTATGATTGATACTGCAAAAATAAACATGAATTCGTACTTTTATATTGTCAAATAAAGCCGTTTATTTAGTTCGTCGTTTAGTGATTTTATTTTTGATGTCACAATTACCGTTTCCAAATGCATTACCGTAAAATGTGTCGCTCTACTCGTATGCCAGCGCAAACTTTTTACTAGTAAGCTGTTATTATGGCAGTACGAACTCTTGTTAATTTTTTCATATCTGTTGGTTCAGTAGTCCGTGCGTGGTAAGGCCACTAAAACGCATTTCAATTCAACCTTTTAACCGTCCAGACGACATATATTTGGCTCGCTATTTTAACTCTTCACATAATTTACAAAAGACGTAGTTTGTCTATAAGATAACGGCGATTAAAAGGTTAAATTAAAAACACTAACGAACCATGCACATTTGTCTTGTGAACACGTCAAATAAGTTCAGAGGGTCAAATGGTATACATTGAAGGGGTTATAACGGCATGTTTGTCTGTTGTGCCGGTGCGGTGCCGCAGTGTTTCAAAGCGTCGCCTACAGCGGTGAGTGGATTGCATGCAAGCGCTACACAGCTCCAACTCATCTCGCTTCCATCGGCTCGGTTGTCGGAGCTTTTACTCCTTCGATTCTAGTACACTAATCCATTTAGCAGCATTTTTCACCATTTCAGGATCGATATCTGCGTTTATAACTGTGTATATATAATATAACTAGTATTCCCGTTGTAAACGACCTGGTTTCTATTAGTCCGACGTCGACACATTGTTCATATAGTTATCAGTCACACTCCAAATGCAGACTACCTGGAGGTTCATCTGCGTGCTTTTAGCGGTTTTCACAGCTTTTACCACTGACATGTAGATCTAAGACACAGCCTCACTTAGTTTGCTTTCTTGTTCTTGTGAAAGTTAGTGCTATGAGCAAAGGTTTACTTCTCTAACGACTTTGGAATTAAATCTGAACTATAGAGGTGATGACGTCTTAGGGCGCTTCATAGTATAAATGTGTAACCACCTACGTCATGTTCTATAGTTTTGACATAAAATTATTCTATTTCATGCGATTGAACGTTTTTTTGTCTTTAAGTTATTTTTGGCATTATTAACTGGTATTGCAGTTGGTTAAATTTTGATTGTTTGCAAAACGACTTGGTTTTATGTTGAAATTTGTGCTCAAGGGTGTCGCAGGATAGCCGCATATGGAAAACTCCTCACTACGCATAACAATCACTAATTGCATTTTGTAACTCATTTGATTGTATTACACGTTTTGACTAGTTTTCAAGACAGTGGCCTTTGTTATGCGTAGTGGGACAGATAACAGCTTTGGGGGCCCTTTATGTAAGCTATCCTGATTCACCCTTTATCGGTATGACCCGCGGTAATCGATAGTTATGTAGATATGTTTCCAAGGCTTTCCACGAGCTGCTAATTAAAAGCGATCAGTGTGCGGATAACGTTTTCGGTTCTAACGATTCTATATCACTTGTCATGTAATACAATGTAGATCGTTTCTTTAGTTATGGCGTATATGGAGATGTTCGGCAACTGCAGTCACCCGCCCAACAACGCGGCCGCGCCGCCAGACATGTTCCGGCACTCCATTCATACATACAATCTGGCAAGGTATGTTTCAACATTCAGCCGAAGAGCTCTTATAAGATTCCTAAAATTCATGTTTCACTATTCACATGTCAAGACTAATCATTGCATGGGACGTAACAAACAACATTAAGCGGCATCACTTAACCGATTTCTACCATTTCGGGGTCGTCCAGAAATCATGTGATCATATTTGGCCTATTGCCCCTCCCCTAGGTGATATTTGGTGATTTTAACGCAACCCCCTCCCCTCTGCCACAAGATCACGTGATAATTTGTATGCGGGTACTCTTAGACGCTAAGCAAGTATAATGTCGTTTCTTCTGTATTGCGCATATGTTCATGATGCTATATCTCAAAAACAGGCATCGTAAAAATCTGCTTATCACTTATATATATAAAATAGAGCGGATTTATATTTGTTCTGATACATTTTTGGAGTAATATTGTTGTTTTTGGCTTTCCCGCTTTGAAAAAAAATTTACACGTGATATCTTCTCAGATCCCCCCCAACCATCGTGATAATTCGTGATATTTTCCTTACCCCCACCCCCCCTATAAACGATCACATGATTTCTGGACGACCCCTTCTATGATGATGAAATTTCTATGGCATCATTAGGCAAGCCGGTGCCTTTTATTTAGATTGCGTTTATTTCGTGATCTGTAGAATATTAGTCCGCTGTTTTAAAAAACCGATGGGAATCGAGTCTCATGGACGCCCCGAGGCTTAACACGCTAGGGTGTAATCTACTGTCAAATTCAGTTTGCTTACTCACTTGAGGTTCTTTCCGTTTCATGTCAAAGAATTTTAAGCGTATCTCATCAGTTAAACATTTATTTCATCCATTATTCCTCAAACTGTACAGCCGATTGACGTCATCGTCTTCTAACAAGCATATTAACAGTTGATCTAGTTTACGTAGTGTAACATTACAGTGCGTATTTACGTAGTGTAACATTACAGTGCGCAACACACGAGCGGGAGCGCTATGGTGCAGCGCCACCAGCACGTGCAACGGTCCATAGCGCAGTCGTTTACTGTGCAGCACTTTAGCAGTCCGCCGGTATTGAGGTAAGAGATCCTGGACACTAATGTATAGAGCTGTATTAAAGATTTACATGTCGACAAATGCCTTTCTCGCCAATGTAAATCCTGGTGGCTTTTTTAACGTATGAATATTTGGCAATTGTGCAATATATTAATATCTGACCACCACCGGCTGACACTATGTGGCGTCATCTTAACCCACCAACGTAGTGGGAACTGACCTGAGAAAGGTTTCATTATAAATCTCCCCTAAGGATGGTATTCCACTTGTCCAATTTCTTGGTCGTCTCACTCTCTCACTAAGCAAAATGTGAGACGTAAATACACATTAGACAAAGAAATTGAACAAGTGATGGTGCGACCAGTTTACAAGCAAGTATAGCAACTGGCACGGAAAGTTTAAATTTATAAATGAATCACAGGAGTAGAGCATAACTTTTGTGAAACACGCTCTTTTAGTCTAAAATTTTGTATTTGTTATTTACACCGAATTTGTAGCTACATAATGTGATTCATGAAAACGATTGAATCCCCAACATTACAATAGATGGTTTCCTAAAATGGGACCAGGATATTATGCAATGCATCGCTGCTGGTGCTGACTGTACATATGTATAAAACAACTGAAAGCATTAAGATCTATTTTTCGACTTGAGTAAGTATGCGCATTTATTTCGCGCGTTGCGCGTTGCGGCGGTGAATATTTTAGAATAATTATAGCGAGTTCCTGATAGTGATTTAAAAGATCTGTGCTCTGTCCGCAGTGGGTCCGAGGACAGCGTCAGTTTGACCACGTCTGGCGGGACCAGCCCCGTGCCTCCCGAGCTACCGCCAAAGATGAATAAAACTAAGGTACCGCATACACTCTATTATTAGTATGGAGAATTGGTGAATGGGACAGCCGAGAGAAAATCACGTTATAATAATGCCAAAGTTTCATATAATCTTAAGAGCCAACAGGAGCTAAGATTTAAATATTTTAGGTAAATATACCCGTCTCGCTAACGGAAGCGGCTCCTAAAACTAGTGCGATAAGGACAAGGCGAAAAATCCTGCATTAAAATCTCAAAAATCGAGGTTTCGTACTCGACTGTTTCCTCCTCCAAAACTTAATCAATCGTAACCAAATTTGGAAATCTAAATGATTATGACATTATCTGTGACGGACCGTTTTGCTTTTTTGACTAATTGATATCAGTTTTGAATAGCACGCCTCTCATTGCGGCATAATCAATTAGGCCATTTTGGACATTTTTGAAGGGCCTAGCTTCTTAAAAAACAAAAATATCAAAAAAAGCAAAACGGTCCGACACAGATATTGACAATATTAATCTGTGTTGAAAAAATCATTGCTCTAGCTTCAAAACCCACGGAGGAAACAGTCGAGTACGTTTGTATGGAGAAATGACCACTCCTGTTGGCTCTTAATGTAATTTGCACCCGTCAGTCGCTCATTAGTGCGATGACATTTCGAATGCTGATTTTATTAGTTTTATTACACTGTATATGTATATAATATTTTCACTAACCTAAGGAATGGGACACCAAACCTCTGGTCTTATTTGGCCAGCGATGATCCCTAGTCGAAGATGTAGTTTACTTCCAGTTCAGTTATATATATTGCTCACTCCATACATGAGTTTTCTAAGTTGTATGGGAGGTATGGTGTAACGTATTGCTAATAAGTTTAAAACTTGCTTAAAACTTAATACTTATTACCTAATCTTAAATAGGTTTTTATCTTTTTATGAGTGACCACTCTACGCTTACTTATTTACTAGTTATAATTAGCCTATTTACACTTGGAGATATGTACACCGTATGGCCAGTGTTTAAAATGTATTGTATTTTCAGATTCAAATCAATTCGAGCAATGAACTTCTACCGCCCCCCTCGCCTCGACCCTCATCGCACAATAGCTCTACGTCCGTTGAAGACACCATGCATAACAATCTGGTATTTATTTTACACTCGCAGGTAGAGGTGATCGTTTGAGGAATTTTATAATTATATCCAAAATAACTAAGCATTAGTAGTATATCTACCAATTCTACCATATAAAGATTATAAGCTAATATAAAACATAAATCATTGCTACCACATAGACACTACAAAAACCATAGGTACTCAACACGTGACAAAACAAAAAGGATAGCTTAAAGTACACGTGAAGCAATAACACATTGATTTTATTTCAGAACTCTGATGAATCTTACATAAGTACTTCCACGCCGGCCAAGTTCCCCATCGAGGACGAGCACGAGTTGCTGGTGCCTGAGCCAACACCGTCACCAGTGCCTTCGCAGGTTGGTGAAATTATATCTTATAGTAGGTAGTAAAAATAGTAATACAATCTAACGAATATATTATATTGGATTTAGGAATTGGAACCTAGCGGCACATTTTATAGATCTTGACGTACCATAATAAAATGAGACCTCACTTGTATTATAGTTAAAAGTTAGAAGTTTCTTGCTTAACGTGACTAATGTCATAAATTTGTGTAGAAGAGCGAAAGCAGTACTGAGCCTATTGCGGCCACAAAAGATTCTGACACCGCTCCTCCGGACGCCGATCCCGAAGACATCATACTGCAGACCGACATTAGCTCGAACTTACTTCTGAAGGCGCCCAGCAAAGACGGGCCTGAGGTGCGCGGCGGCCATCCGGACGCACTCATCGTCCTCGCCACTAAGGCTACCAAAGGTATGTTGTATATTGCATATTGACTAATAAAACCGTACCGTTGTCAAAAATAAATAAGAACTAGTAAACAACGTGAAAAATGTTGTAAAAATGTGTCGAGGAAAATTAACTTTTTATCGCGGCACCTAATTCCGCTAATTTTCGCCTTTTGGCCGTCTCATTCGTTTTTCTGGTAATCATAATCATAACTTGTATGGTAAATGCTGAAATCTGTTAACTTTCCGGCGAAATTTACTCTATCAAGCCACGAAAAGTGCTAGTCAGTAATTCCAATAGTGTAAGCACGATAACATGTTTTCCTGAGACAATAACAAGATGGTTTGAGAATCCATTGAGAATATTTGCACACTGCATGATTCTGGAGCGGCAGTCACATTGGTCAATAAATGGAACCCAATTGGCTTATATTGTGCATGATTACATTTTGGGAGTGACCCTATATTAAAATTAAACGTGCTGTCACGAATGAGTTGACGTTTCTCTAAAGTTAGGTACACATCCCATGGCTTTTAATCTTATAACTTTCATGCTTTCACTTTACAGAGACGGACGAGTGTAAGTGGTCGATTCATTGTATGGTTTGGGGCTGAGAAAATACATGGATGTATACTTTCTTATTCTACTAGTGCTTTTGCTTTGAATGATAATACCGCCAAATCGAATCTATTGCCATGCTAGTGATAATTTGTAAATAATGCTAACCTTTTGACCGCCACAGTCGGCTGCGGCCGTCATCGGAAAGTCTTGCCAACGACGGCTACAGCCGACAGCTTCGCCAATGCAATAGGGACTTACGCGGGATACCGTAAAGTTAAATTTCGCTTAAAAATCCCGATCGCCTGTGGTCCGGGGTACGGGAAATTCCTTCGCCGTCTGGCATTCAAAAGCTTTGATATAAACTTGTGAATAGAAATTTACATACTCCTACAAAATAATAAAGTCCTGTATTTTACAATAAGTTTGGTTCTTAAACTTGTAAATAAACTAAAGTGTAAATATGTAATCCTCAAATGAATATAATCTACCAAAGAAGTTTGATCTGTATATTTGGCAACAGTTTACTATCTTGCTGCACATTTTGAAAACGTAGCTGCTTATTGCGCATGTTGTAAAGATTTCCATTTAATTTATAACTTACCTACTACTACTAACATGCTTAAAGTCACAAAGTGAGCATCAGCACACGAAATATTTAAAAACACTACATACATTCTTTGTTGCCCCTGATGCCTTTCCATGTAAGCTCTTGTCACTTGATATTTCGGCCTATCAATAAGACACTATTATGTAATACAATAAATAAAGCAAGTTTAATTTATACCTAATTACGTATTTAAATAGTGTAATTTGGTTTTTCTGTTTTCAAAGCCGGACTCAAGTACGAATAAGGGCCGTTTGCACCAACTCCATTTTTATCGACAAAAAAATTGATTTAAAGTAAAATTTACCACAATTTCAACATTCACATAGAACTTCCTTACCAACATCCTTACTCGTGAAAGAAATTGTTTGTACCTACGGTACGTTTACGTTAAATCTTTTGTCGGGTAATATATCTTATTAACCTAAGACCATACGTAGAAGAACACTTGTTAAAGATGTTTCACATACTAACACGAACAATACCACCATTAAAGTGACTTTTTTTATGGAAAAGTGACGTTAATGGAGGTATTTGACGTGTGACGTTGACGAATTGAAGCCAGCCACAGGTGGTTGGTGTAACTGGTTCTAAATTTAAAGAGATGCATGTTGGGCACATACAGATATTTGCTTATGAAACGTTTTCGCTTTGCTCTAGAGTTATATTTTTCCCAGAGTGAAACCTTGTTATAGTTATCTTATATGTTGATGTACGTTCATGAGGAAGCCATTATAAAACAATAGGCAAATTTTTACTGTACTGGCAAATACTGGTTTATTTTTAAGTCGTGAACAGTAACCACATTTCCCGATAAAGCTTCCTTAAAACTAACGAAGACCTTAATTAATTATCAATAAAAAAAATATTCCTATGTATCAACATTCATGGTCACCCTACTAGTCACGTGACTTAATTGCAATGTAAACAACGTAATGTTATAACTTACGAAATTTGTCATCGTCAATCTTATACTAAAGGTAATCTTATCTTATACCTTTAAACAAACATTTCTTGTATATTTATCTAACGATTTCGATGAAATTTGCTATATGGGGGTTTTCGGGGGCGTACAATCGGTCTAGCTAGGTCTTATCTCTGGGAAAACGCGTATTTTTGAGTTTTAATATGTTTTCCGAGCAAAGCTCGGTCTCCCAGTTATTATTTCCTACTTTTATTTAACGTTTCCAGCCAGCAAATACAAAGAGGTTGATTTAATAATTTTGCTACTTATAATTAAGATACATACATGCAAGTGATGAGTTTTGTTAAGCTTGATATGTGTGCGCAGACTTCGCGTACCAGGAGGCGTTCCTGGCCACGTACCGCACGTGGGTGGCGCCGCGCGAGCTCGTGGCGCGGCTGACGCGCCGCGCGCACCACTTCAAGTCGCGTCCCCACGAGCTGCGCTCCACGCTCAGTCTGCTCACGAGGGTTGTAAATGATCTTACGTAAGTTACACATCATTTTACTTTGTATTTATAAAGCTAGTTAAATAGAGCGATTTTAATCGGAGATGGGCAATAAGCCTGGTATGAGAGTTTCTATCTCTAAGGTGCCCTTTCAGTGTAGCTAAACGTCATATTGTCTACATCACTTTAGAAACGCATATTATGTTATTCAAATGGATACACAGACAGGGAAGTTGATCTTGTTTTATTTATTTTAGGATGACGGACCTTGAAGAATCTCTGATGCAGAAAATTATGGAATTTATTTACTGGCTTATTGAAGTCGAAGAGTTGCCAATCGCTAAAGCACTAAGGCAAATTTTGGTTGACAAGCAAAAGCAGTTGCATAACCAACAACAGGTAACTTTTTATCACTATCATTTACGCACGCGATTATGGCACTGCATTTTATATTTATTCTGAATTATGGACGTTGAATTGTCGATGCAAAATAAATAAATACATTTATACACAGGTTTACCTAATAAACATCATCATTTAACATGTAAAAGTCACATAAATTAATAAAGCTGTGCACCTTCTAATTGAGTGTATTATCTCAGGCCAACACTAGATATGAATACGAATCTCCGTGCTACTCGAGCGTCTCGCTCCGGCGCGACACGCTGCTCGACTTCAAGCCGTCCGAGCTCGCGGAGCAGATGACGTTGCTGGACGCGGCGCTGTTCGCGCGCATCACCACGGCCGAGGTGCTGTCGTGGCCGCGCGACCAGTCCGAGGAGAGCTCTCCCAACCTCACAAGGTTCACGGAGCACTTCAATAAGATGAGCTACTGGGCACGCTCGCGAATTTTAGAACAGGTGTGTACGTTTTACATGTAATTCATACCTACCTCGTTAAATCTTATTAAACTTTGACTACAGTTTTATCACCTACTTTTAAAACTTCCTACTGTGTTCTTATCATTATCACTTTAATCAGTCTGGTTACCATGATCTGTAAAACAACACCAAAAACCTTCGTAAGCAACCTAAAATACTTTTGTTCCAGGACGAAGTGCAAAAACGGGAACGCTACGCCCGGTGCTTTCTAAAAGTTATGAAGGCGTTGCGTAAAATCCACAACTTCAACTCGTACCTAGCGCTGGTGTCCGCGCTGGACTCGCCGCCCGTGCAGCGGCTGGGCTGGCCGCGCGCCATCGTCGAGGCGCTGCACGACCACTGCGCCATCATCGACTCGTCCTCCTCCTTCCGCGCCTACAGGAATGCCCTGGCGGAGACGCAGCCGCCCTGCATACCCTACATGTAACTATCACTCTCCTTATCACCCTGCGTATACAACGATTAGAAGATTCAATTATATTTCGTCACTTCATTTTTCAGATATAATTATATATTAACCATGTAGTTCCCCTATTGTACAGGTAGCATCGCACACATTTAAGAGTAACTATTTTGATTAAAACTGTCAAAGCAACTTCCGCCCACATCCGGTTACCGCTCACCGGCATGCCGCTCTTCATTCTTTATTTGTGCGTGGTAGCGTTCACACGTCGTCGGTCTAGTTGCCGAAATATTCGACACAAGACCACATTGCTTTTTTAATAACGATCTTCGTTTCGTACTATGGTGTTAGCTGTGAGATTACATTTTATTCGTTGTGCAATATAAAAAATATTTGTTATTAATATAGTTGGGCAATCCTTCAACTTGAAGGACATACATAAATCCTGGGGGTTAGTCGAGAACTAACACGAAGGAATAAATCATCCTGGGGGTTGGTCGTGAACCAACACGAAGGAAAGTCTGTTCGTATTTCGAACACCAATTTCGCCTGGGGGTTGGTCGTGAACCAACACAAAGGAAAGTCTGTTCATATTTCGAACACCGATTTCGCCTGGGGGTTGGTCGTGAACCAACACGAAGGCATAAGATCGCACAACGAAACAGAGGGCCTAGATATTCATATTGGCGCATTTTTCATAGTAGGTACCCATGGTACCATGGTTGCAATAAAGAATTACGAATTATGTTATGTGAAAAATGTATTGTCTTTAAAATGGTAAATATGCTTTATTATAGAGCCGAGGGAGGCTTTCTTTTTACTTGGTTTTAGATGACCTAACATATAAAAATATATTTGAATTTCTAATATCCAATTATGTTTCACATAATAAATTTTACTCACACCTAACCCATAGAACGGTATTTAAAAAATAGTATGAACCCTCAAAGTATAATAAACAGAAACCCTAATGCGCCCAGAGGTCTAATGTGAATCAACAATAAAGACTATCTCACATATTTTATAATTAACACAGTAGTACATTGCTTACATGTACCCACATAAATAATATTAATACAGGAGGTAGTTATAACTTGTCTCTAAAAGTGGGAATTGCTAGATGTACCTACATCACGTCACATTATTACTTTATAGTAATAAACAAATGAAGTGGTGCGCTGACAGTGGTGCATACATTTTGGTGACGATGAAACTTTAACAACTTCGGTTTACTCTTACATTAAACTGCATAAAAAAGAGTCAACCAAATGAGTACATAAAAATATATTTATAATGTCAAGATCGCTTATAGGCGAAGTCAGTAAATAAGTATTACTTATTGTCTGATTGAGATATTGTTTTAAAGTGAAATAAAATGATTTATTCATTTGAGTCATCCAACTATAAGGAGTACACCTAATTCAATTGAATTAGAGGAACATGAGTTTATTCATCATAATTTATCTAATAAACCCACTTGAACAATTTGTGAGTACTGAATACGAAACACTTTTTACGCCTTTTTCATCATTAATACATCAGTTCATGTCGAAGCTGACAAAGTGTCAAGCGTCATTTAGAGTAGGTACCATGACCATCCATCTGAGAATAATAATAAAAACTAACTAGGTACCTAACTAGGTAACCTATTCATATTATAATATTCCATTTTTCAAAACGATTATCCTTTAAAGGATTACCCTCAGAGTATGCCCTTAAAAATATAAATAATTAAATAGGTAATAGAAACCGTAAAACATAAACAAATGAATGTATGGTATGGTTCAATAAGTTTCATGTGTCGGTCACGGTACCCCTCCAGCCATTGTCAATACAATGCTGACAATACGATGGTACCTACTATGCAATACGCTTTTGCCAAGTTTAAAATATATGTAGGTACCTACCTTCATATCATAAATGTATTATCCGTAGTTGGTGGGACCCACCACTTATACTTCTTTTGCTATCTAACCATATCACTATGTCATTAATACAGCATATGTTATTAATATAGCACATTCATAATATATGTCATGGCGTCAAGATGAAATCACTAAACATATTTGTTTTCTAAACTCACAATACAACCACAGTAGCAATACAGCAAATACAATATTTTTATTATGCCAACAATATTTTATTTCCGACAGAGCGAATATTTGGATAAAAATAGAAGGCATAAGTTTGAGTTTTGTTGCTTATTACTTACCTCAAATTCTGCGGATTGCTCTCGTAGTTGATTGCTGTAAATAGGTACCTGTTTAGTTCGCGCTGCGGGAATAGAAGCTGCAACAGTTGCAACACCGATATCTATGCAAATATGGCCATTCATTCCTTGTTGTCAATAATATTATAAAATGATAAACAGAGGTTCATCCCCTATAATATATCTTTATTCAAATGTAAAGACTCGTCACATGGAGTTATGTACAAATGTACAGTAAGCTAATTACAAATGATGTTTGTTGAGTAGGTACGCTGACTTTACCTACTCGGGTTTTAACTGGTTATTAGGTAAGTACTATGCACAATTGCACATTCAGTAACTCGAACAGTATACATTAAGTTTATAAAATTGGATCATACATATACTTATTCTGGTGCCATTAATGGACCTTGGCCCTTAGATCATCTTTTATATGTATGTAATATGAGCGCAATAATAACCATTCGAGTTTGAGCAAATTATTTGAAAGATTACTACGAAAGTTGAGTAGCAGTATAGTCTTATAAATGATTTTTGTTTAATATACCTTTTGGTAATGCTACACATGTGATAGCGCATGATTGAACCGAAAGCATAATTATGCACGTTCATATCGGTATTTGTTATAGATCGCAAACATGATTTGAACATTGAAACATGATGGATTTTGAAATTTGGTTAAAATAAAATTTATATTTTTTTTTCTTGGATAGATCCAGAGGACCTAACGATATTAGACACGTTATATATGTAGAAAAAAAAAAAAAAAAACTTTGAAGTTGACAGTCTTGAAACGCGCTAGGCCGCGTGAGTCTTTAGAATGTCCGTTGTGTCACAATTTGTTCAGCAGGAGCTGCTATAAGTTGACATGCGTGTGCATAACTAAATTTTCTCAGTGTCGCTGTCTGCTCAAACGTCACACGGCCGACGCGTCAAGACGCGGGGAACGATATCACAGCCACAGCGTATCCCGTCCTGCATGGAGGTAACGCTGGGTTGTATGGTTGTATCGTTAGCCTAAATTACGTTATGACTCTTAGACGAGCCTGTTTTTGATATCAAGTAGTACCGCTCGGAGCCTCTAATTCCACATCGCGGACAAGGACCGCTAGCGAACTTTAAAACCTTTTTTCACAAAAGGACATTTTAAGAGTTTATAACACCTTTTCAAATCAAATTAAATGTAAAGTTGACCACAAATTATTAGTAGAATTCTTATCAATTACCTACGTTTTATCAACAAATTGAAACGGGATTATTAGGATTTGTTCTAACATCGTAATGTGTTCAAAAAATTTAACCTAGCTATACCTAATATGGACCTTTGTTGAACCTGCATCACTAAACTTCCTTTGTGCTTTTTAACAATGCTTTATGACTCAATTTGCACAGTAAACTTGTGTATAATGTACACATATTATGTCCTGAACTTGGTGTGCAGTACACGGCGTTCGATATTATAGTAATAGATAAATATTTAGATAATAACTTGGGTACTTGATTGCCTAAAAAGTTAAAAACACAACCCGTTAATACAGTTGTTTGCTAATTTTGGTTCAGTTTAGTTTCTCGTGCTTCTGGATTCCTTTAGGATAGCAGTAAATAAATCAGAAAAGGTAGTATCATGGCTTCATGAAAAAGGATCATCAGATCGTATTATTTTAACTTAAAGTTAAACGACTACTAAAATACGGTTTTAAATCATATAACTTACTTGGTGACATATGTGGTATATTTGGGACACTAATTGTAAGTTAAAAACGTAACATCCAAAATGGGTACAACATAATAAAATAAATCCCAAGAATAATTAGAATAAAATTAAAAAAAAAAAAAAAGTCAATATTTTACACGCACGGCGATTTTTATTTATTTTTTATTTATTTTAGTTATTTATTACACAAAAGTTACAACTTTTTTGTTAAGGACAAAGCTCCACAAAACTACATTTGTTTGACTGTGGAGTCGCATTATTAATTTTAAACTAATTAATTAACGATTATTTTACAAACGAATGTTTTGAAATATTGAACTTTAATAGGCATAAATTATCTCATACCAATGACACTATTTATGAGTACCTAGCAGCCTAATATATTCAGTACACTTGGGCCAAATAAGAATTGGCGTTCCGGTTTAGCACCACGGTTAACAAACACATTCCACCTGAATTACTCGTTTTAATAAATAATAAATAAATAACCTTTGTTATAAATAAAATAAACCTTGGACCTGTTTTTAAATGTTTTTTACTATACTTTTAATAATATATTTCTAATGCCAGTGCGTTGTGTACGTAACGAACAGTATTTAAAAATACTGCGTTCAGTGGAATATAAACTGAGGAAAAATAAATTCATTCGGGACGCCCCGGCGCCCATGCGATAGTCAGGAGGAATCTCCTAACTTAGACAAAAAAAAAAAAAAAAAGATAAAAGAAAAAGACAACCAACACTTTTATCTTTTTTCAACCAAAACTTATATCTCTAAACATCTACATGGTTAATATATAATTATATCTGAAAAATGAAGTGACGAAATATAATTGATGATCAAACGAACTTCTTGAAGTGAAGTTCGATCGAAATTATATGAGTCACTTCATTTGATCATCAATTATTTGGGTGAACCAACTTTTTTGTCACTTGTTGAAATGGTTACTTTCTCTCGAGAGTACAGGTCACTATTTAAGCCGCATTAAAAATAAATTTAAATTTATCTGAAATACTATCAAAATTGATAGTATTTGGCCCACTTGTATCCTAGCTGAATAACCAAAAATTGTTTGATCCACCCAATTATTATAGATTTTTCACGAAACGAATATCAAGCCATCAATTTATTGTACTTGATAATCTTGATATACACGTTAACATTGCCCTTGTATTAAGGGTTTACATGTTTATAATGGCATACTACGCGCTCAAACACCGAAATGCAGGGGAGTAATTAACATCTGATGGTTCTTTTGCATAATCAACTACAAGTTTATACCTACTGTAAATTTATTCTAGGGTATGATCTTGATACACACTCGTTGACATTATTTTTGTCTTGACAGTGGTCTAGTACTCCAAGATCTGACTTTCGTCCACATCGGCAACCCAGACCTATTGCCCGACGGAAGCATCAACTTCACAAAGCGATGGCAACAGTACCACATCATGGAAAATATGAAGAGATTCCACAAAGAGTGTGTATTTTTGTTTGTCTTACTTATTTTATGTTATCCGTAGTTTTAAAGCAAATCCCTTTGGGTTATTTCATGTATACGGTGATTTTTACACGCCAGTAGCGATAGTTTTTGTAATTGTCCTTCGTCGATATTATGGTGGTGGCGCCGCAGACGATAGGCGTAGCATTCAAAGGGTTAATATGGAGGGTAGTTAAAAAAACGGCAATAATCCCCTACCCTACCTATAAATCCACCATAAAGTATCAAAAAAAAAACAGGAAAAAATATAGGTTAAAAGTGGCCCGTTTATTCAGGATTGATTTATTTTCGCAGCAGACAGTACAAGTTTAAGAAGAACGAACGAATCCAAGCCATGTTCAACGAGTTTGACGACGTGTTAAGCGAGGAGGCGATGTGGCAGATATCGGAGAGCTTGAAGCCGCGCAGCGGGCGGCCGCGCGCCGCCGCCGCGCCCGCGCCGCCCGCGCCGCCCACTGCCTAGCTAGCGTCGCTGCTCAACTGCGCCCGGCTTACCATGGCGGTCAGTACGCACATCTGCCCAATATTTAGCCTAGCCCCCATTAACTTACCGAGTACTTTTGTTTCAATACTATCTGTACTCTGGTAAGCCAACTTTGATATTAGAAAAATTCAAAATTTGTATGGGAGATCAATCCTTTCTTTCTACAAACAAAGCTCGGTTGCCAGAGTATAATATGAAAAACGAATCCATCAACAGTGGAAGTTCTTATGCACATTACATTTGTTGCAGATAAAATTAGAATCCAAAGAATAGAAAAGACCAAGAGATCGTATGGACGAGAAGAACTGGCTTATATCGATGAGGAATTGTGTAAGTTAAGATGAAATGTGATTATCTGTCCTAAAAAGGCCTAATTATTTTAGTGTATTAATAGTAAGCGTGCGATTTTCAACTGTGATGGAACCGGGAGGAACGTCGAAGCGCGCCGGCAGGCGTTTTCCTCGCTTCAAATCTCAAAGCTTTTCGTGTGGAATGAATATTTAATCATAGTAAAGTTTGAAGCCAAATATTCACTATCAGTATTTGAGTCGGATATACTATCGTCTTATACATATCAGCATGTGACTTGTGTAGTGAACTAAATAAACGAGTGACGCCGCGGTGTTTAGAATAATGTCCTTGATATTCTTCTCGTTGTTGTATTTGCCATTGGAGTCGATATCTAAGTAAATTTGCTTCGAAAATTTAAACATTACATACATCGAATTAGAGAACATTTTGAAGTAGGAATTTTGAATACAGTGTAGTATATTAAAATACAGTGTCAATTACTTTTTCCATTAATCTTAAATTAGAAACCAGACCTATAGCAGAAATTATAAAATAGTCCCTAAAACGTCAAATAGTGGGTTTTTTTAATCAGGTTTCTTCTTTGTATAGAGAAAGCCTTTTTAATAAAAGTAATTGGCACTGTAGTTTTCGACTAAGTAGGCTAAGCGTAAATTGTGCCGTTTGTCAAATCATTGCGGGTAATTAGGCATCGATCTAAGAAATGCACTCATCGCAAGGTGCAATGTGAGCTTTGCTTATTAATTTTTTATACCCGACATGTAGCTTGATTAGAATGTCAATGCCAGTAACATATGGTGTGGCTCCGAGTAGAAAACTATTTATATTAGACATTGCCAATTCTATTACTTAACTTGCATGTTGCAATGGTGTTTAAATATAAGGAACATAGACTATGTAAATTACTGATCCTAGTAAATCAATTACTGTACGAAATGATAAATCATAGGTAACTTGCATGGCACTATTATGGTATTACTTAAATTAAATTGTAATTTAACAGAAGATGCGTACAAAATTGTATAATATGGAATGTACTACATAGAAATGTAGTACATTCTATGCTGTACTTACTGTGCGTGTCGAAAATGCAATAATAGAGTTGTGACTGTAATTACAGGAGTCATAGACTAGCCACTTAATCTGCCTCGTAATTAGCTATATTCCATATAAACTTTTAATCCCAGTAGCAACTTTTTAGAGGTTACCAACATCACATTTTAAGATTGGTCATTCTAATCAAGTTTCATAATAATTAAAAAATAAATAAACAGTAGGTAGGTCAGTGGCATGGCGCGATTTACATTAGAACAGTTCGTTATCGAAACAGCATTTGTTTTTTCTACAATATTAGCCAAAGTATTTTTTGTTAGGTTAAAGAGGTTTTGTAACTTCATTTCTTGTTTTTTTTTACTATGCTAGCATAATTTATCCAATAAATGGAGGTTTATTTATTATTCTTTTATATAGGTACAATTTATACTAGAATCAATAACAAAAGTGACATTAGGATATTAAGTAAAATGTCGTTTTGGCGTCTCTTAACGATTTATTATGTGTACATTTAAAACGTAACATCGCCACTGACCAATAAACGTGTTCCCATTGTCATGTATCAGTTACATAATAATAATAATAATGTTATTCTATCGGCGGGGTTTGACAACATTTGCCTTGTATCATTTATACAATTATATGAAACAGGACAGATTGTTTTGTTTTTAAAGTTGAGATAATAATTATTTATAAAATTTGTGTAATAGGGCTTCCAAATATCATCATACAAGTAATTTTGCTAAAACCGAACTGATTAGATCCTCACTTCTCAAGGCAAAGTCCCCGCCCTCGGTTCAATCTACTCCCGTTATGAATCAACCAACTGCGTGCCAAATTTTAAACACAAAACAAGTGTCCTACTTTCATATGTTTATTATAGTAATTTTAGAGGGATCGGAAATGTTTGATGATGGCATAGTACAATTGAGGCGACGTCATTGTAAATCGAAGCACTTATAGTACCAAATTCTACGTTAAAGTGAGATTTAGCATTTGACTTTTCACTAGGATTGAAGTTGTAGGTATCATCTAAAACCTCTTTTACAACCAAGTTAAGTAACTTTAAAATTGTACTAGGATAAAAGAATCTTCCAACTAATGTCACACTTATTAGGCTAGTACATCTTCCAGTTTTAAAGTACGCATAGACATTAACCATCCAATGTTTTAAACGAATATAAAAATGCCATAAGGATAAGTTAATCATCCATTTAGTAGAAAGTATTTAATGCGATATTTTTGTGCGTGTTCTTTAAAATATTAAAGTCGAAGTTACTTTTTATTTTTGATATTCAGAAAACTATATTTTTCTTATAAGTTGCTACCTAAAGGCAGCAACCATATTTGAATATAACGTACTTTTGAGATGTTTACTTGTCTATTCTATCGTCACGGTTTGTGTCATTTTACTCTAAGAATGCTAGTGTCAGACGAGGCTTATATCGTAGCCCAGCGCACGGATTTTATTCACTGTTCTCGACAGCCGAAGGTCTAGGTAATTTTTAGCAAGAAATCATAATCGGTGTTTGTTTTGCCTTAAGACGATCGAGTTCGAATTAAAAGAAATAGCAATAAATTTTGATGGTGTTGTAGAATCGTTGCACAATTGTGATACTACTCGTGTAGCGCTGCTTGCTACTCTGTCGTATTGACGCCCTCGTTATGTAGGCAATTATATTAGAGAATGTTAGCTGTAAGCGTTAAAAAAAACAAACCCCAATATTTATCTGTCGCTAAGTTATTGTAATATATCAGGTAGTGCATTATTTGGAGGAACATAATGTTCCGTGCAATAACTAGACCAATATTTAGGACATTCTACAATGCTTTACTGATTTTACGCTGACGTATTCTTGAGAGGCGAAGTAGTAGTAGTTTGTGTTGGAAGTGCAGCATAGGAAACCTGTTGGCGACTTCTTTGTTCAATATGTAGCTAGAGCGAGGTATCCAATTTTTTATTATTTATAACAATTTTAACTTATGAGATTTCAATGTTTTTTTGCGACTAATAAGAAAATTGTTATTATGATTGAACAATATGCTACACGATGTATGCATTATATAATACAAAAATCTTTTATTTCAACAGTGCGTTCAAATGTACATACCTAAGGCACAAGCTTAAAGAAGGAAATGGGACAGTTCATATGCCTCATGAACGTGTTGATAGATTTCTTTGGAATTTTACTTTAGCTTGGCTGGAAAGTAATACATTACCAGTAATTAGAATTACTCAATTGCATTAGAATTCGAAACATTTTTGGAAAGTTTTTATTTATTAAAGACCTGACAAAGAAAAAATCCATCAATGTATTACAATGTACTTTAGTTTGATTATTGAAATTTAGAATATCCGGGGTCCATGTGGCATTCAAGCTTTCCATCCCAATACCAATATTTCTATACCCACAAAAAACATCGATGCAATTAGAAGTCGCACAGTGAAAATACTCTGGCAGTTTAGAACTGCTGAAGAGTGAGGACCACTTTACATACATTGCATTGAGAAATATGACTCGTTTGCTAGCTATGTTCCTAAGATCATGATTTTTGTTTGATATTATTTATTTAGTGTAAGAATGTTTATGTAATTGTAAAATTTAGTGACGGGAAATATATTTAAAGACTGCATTAATTAATTGTTCATTATATTTGACAATGTTAGGATATCCCATTACTTAATTGGAAATATATTAGGTATTTTGTAAGATTGGTTTGGCAGTGACCAAGTACCGGCTCCAATAGATTGCAATATTTGCTATGAAAGGGTTAGCATAGCAATCTGTCGAGTTCGCTTCAAAGCCGGAGACGGCGAGCTCACGGGGGCGAATATTCCGCTTTTCATATTGTCTATTCACGTTGCCGTATTTAGGCTAATACAGCTTTGAATCTCTTTTGTTTTCTATTTTAAGGAATGAGATGTTACACGAATATTTGTGCAAATACGGCGAGGTGAATAGGTATTACCATTAGAGTGTTACACAAACAGAGGTCGCCGGTGATGTAGGTAGAGGGTGGTCGTTACCTTAACTTACAGAAGTTCGACTTGAAACTACTCGTTTGTACGGTGATTTATTGTTACAAGTCGATGTTTAAACATAGCGGTTACGATCGTAGATAGATTGCATCGGATTGAACGGCATACATATAATTGTGTTGTATTAGCGAGTTCAGTATTATGTTTAAAAGAAATGCCATAATGTACGAAATGGATTATATTATTAGTGTCTATTCATAAAGCGATTTTTTACACCTTATCATATTCATGTTAAACCTTACTTTAAGTAAAGTTTTTTTTATATTATATTATAAATATACTTTTTATTGTAAATTACTTACTGAGTTAACCATAAAGACGTACTAAGTATATGTCATTTGCATGTATGTACAGTCTAAATCTGCGTGTCAAGTTTTTATTATTTGTAAAATAAAATAACACCTTATTTACAAGACAAACATGTTTTTCTTTAATATTAAGTTATAGAGCGTAAAATTGTATACTTTATTGATAGTAAAGGTGAAGTAGGTACTTTAAATAAATTATCAGAGGATCTGCCGTAGTTTCAACTTATTTAGCCAATATTAGACATTAGTATAACTAATTGTGTTTGCCAGTTGCGTATTATGCATTTGTATTGCTTATGCTTAGTAATTAGATTATTTGCACCGTAATGACAATGTTACGAACAGACAGATTAACTTAAACGTTTTACTACCTATAATTTGCTAAATGTATAATAATTAGTCAATCCAATTATCGTTAATACAAAAATATGTTATCTTATGCGAAGCTATTTATTACCTCTCAGTTCAGTTGGTTGCCATCGCCGATTACGGCTTAAGAGGAAAGTGGACCACCGCTTCCCCATACAAATGCAGTCCCCATTTTCATCTCTAGATATTAACATTACAGAAAAATTATCAGGCAATCTGATGTTTTTTAACTACAGTTGTGCCCCTTCGTTTGTTAATTTTTTCGATGTATTAATTATTATAAGGGAGGAGCTTTTAAAAATTTGTATGATATTTGTTTTTTGCTCCTCTTATATCAAAACTCTTAAATCTCGTCCTGACTCTTAAATCGAAAAGCCAAACGAAGGGGTGCACTGCTATTTACGTACAATTAAGTGTGTAAAAATGTTTTCTATATAAAGTCTATATCTGGGGTAAAAAATGAGGATTACGTTTGCATAGAGAAGCGGTCGTCCACTAGCGTCTTAAGCACCGAACGTTTAATAATGTAATCGTATAAACTTATAGAAGAATAACTGTATGTTCTTGGGGTAGGCTCCACATATCTATTGGCCAATTATATCCATCTAGTGCAGGATCATCCATCAGTCTATCCACAGTATTCCACAGCACCCAAGGGTGGGTTCAATAACCAAAAAAAAAAGTTGTAAGTGATTATACGCTCATGTTACATTCTAAGGAGATTACCTAGACTGGTAAGGGATCCGTCGTAGTAAGGTGTACTCGAAATGTAGCGTTCCTTTATTTAGTATAATAAATAGCATTCAGTAGAAACAAGTATACAAACATGCTATTTGATATAATATAACCTCTTATTTGTTCAATGCTTTAACTTTACGTTTTTACTGACATAAATAATGATCAAGTACCTATATTACTTGAATGTTTACACTGATGCAGTTTCCACAGTGATAGCGGGACGTCGCTGAATTTATTGTTTCTTTTTTAAGTGGATGAGACGTAAAAAGAAAGAACAATGTTCTTTCTATTATAGCCTCCTAAGGCTCACGGTCCTACCTATAGGGCTTAACAAATTCGATGAAATTTATAGTATTTTATGCAACCGTTGTTTAAGAGAGGTCAAAAAAGGCGAGTGGCGTGAGTAACAATTTGAGGCGAAGCCGAAAATTGTTAATAAAGATGCCACGAGTATTTTTTAACTCGGTTAAACAACGTTGCATACAATACTTTTTCTATGACCAAGCACTTTGAAATAAAATTGTAAATTTTATTTCAAAAAATATTTTTAATTCAAGAAGTAGCAAAGCATGGAGGGCACGGGCGGGAAAAGAATGAATTAAATAAAAAAAACATGTCTATGGTTCACTCATCTGTCAGAGATGACAATTAAAATTAGGTTGTCAACGATGTATTTCATACAATATTTTTTAAGTGGTGATTACACGAAGTATCGTAAAAGCGCCAAAAAGATACTGCGTGTATGCACAAATACTTTTTTGGGGAATAGACTAAAGACTTGTCTTACAACTAGGTATAAGATAGGGGTTTAAAATCATGTTCAATAGTAAGAGAGTCGCATTTGGTTTGTTACGTTCAATTTTCGAACAAAACAAAATCAACCTTACACTGTAAAATCAAAGTTCAAGACAACAATTTTTTATAGGTAAGTATATGGAGGTATGTGCCAATTTAAGTAAAAAACAATTTTTTTTCCTTTTGTGAAGAATTTTTTTTATTTGATTAAATGTGTCTGTTAAGGCACTGCAAAAAATGCAACCTACAGTTCAAATTAAAAAAGTGTTTGATAGGTAGTATTTTTCAAATCAGAAATCATTTTATTCGTTCGTGGCAAACTTAAACTCCATACAAAAGTATAGGACAAATGAAATTTAAACTGCATATATATTTGGTGTTTTAAATATAAATTGTATAGAGGTGACCGCTGTGGCCATAGCCAAACTACCTATGTGAAAATTACTACAACGGAAAATTAGAGTCATTGAGACAATTCATGATCTAGCTGTCCAATTCGATGAACGAATTAGTGTTATCGCGGTATTCGGAAAACAACATCCGTTCTAGAGAAGAGAACGATACGATAGGTATGTACTATATACCAACTAGTTTAGATTTCAACTAGATATCTTTTGCAGCTCAATTCGGGCATCCAATGTCACTTTTACGTTAAATTATCGTTTAAAGATGGTTTCAAAAGCGTTTTGAGATCTAAAAATACATCGAGACGTTTTAGACATTGTGAAAATCGTTCAAGAGTATCTCCAGAATCGCGGAAATGTGAAATTTGACAGGTTATATCTTAAAAATATCGTTATCGTATCTTGGTGATGTCTAAAAGATATCTAGTAGATGTCTATTTCAAAATCAGAATCGGGCCCTTAGACTACATATCGTAAACTATAACGAATCTTTGTCATTGCTGAAACTTATCTGTACATATCAGCTTAGTGCATGGTGTTGAAAATCACGTATCCGGAGCATCTATGTAGACTTCTTATGAGACAATACTATGCCTATGCCAGTAAAAACAGAAGAAATGGATTGCACGAGTAATGTTTTCAGTAAGTAGTTTTTTTTATAACTGGTTTAATGTAATACTAGTACATACTGTACATAGCAAGTGTATGTCATTGATTTTCGCGGCTAACCCGATTTTTACGATATGTCATAATTTCATAGAAGTTTGATGTTTAAAATAACACTTGCACATCCGTGCTATAAAAATATCGCTGTAGAGTTATCTTAGTTCGACTATATTAAGTTACTTAGTTACCTATTTTAAAGTAGGTAACAATTTATACGGAACCCTACATTTAAAAAAACCCTAGCTACCCTCCATGCATGGTCTAATAAAACATGGTCTTCTCTTCCCAGAGTGTCACTTGCCTACGTCACAATAACATTGCCACTTTATCTATATATATAAATGCAAGTGTCCTGACTGACTGACTGACTGACTGACTGACTGATTCATCAACGCAGAGCCGAAACTACAAAAGCTAGAAAGTTGAAATTTGCACACTAGGTTGCATTTGTAAAGTGTACAAGAGATAAGAAGCGATTTTGAAAAATTCAACCCCTAAGGGGGTTAAAAAGGGGATGAAAGGTTGTATGGGGTTCAAGTTTTAGTTTAAGCTAGAAATTTGAAACTTTGTGAAAATGCATTATATAAAAAAATAAGAAAACTAATTTCAGCGTTTTCGAAAATTCATCCCCCAAGGTGGTGAAAAAGGGGTTGAAAGTTTGTATGGAGATCAAATATTTTTGTGAGTGTGTGACTTTAAACTTTGTATATGGGTATATTATTATAAGACAGGAAAAGTAATTTCAGCGTTTTTGAAAATTCATCCCCTAACAGGGTTAAAAAGGGGTTGAAAGTTTGAATCCATTACAAATGCTTTGAAACTTCTTAGAAAGGCATAATAGCCGATTACAAAAAAAAGTAATTGCGAAGTTTTAGAAAATTCAACCCCTAAGGGGGTAAAAAAGGGGATGAAACTTTGTTTTGGGGTGCAAATTTTATTTTAAGCTAGGACCTTGAAACTTTGCAAAAAGGTATTAAATTAAAAAACAAGAAAACTAATTTCAGCGTTTTTAAAAATTCATCCCCCGAGGTGGTGAAAAAGGGGTTGAAAGTTTGTACGGAGATCAAATATTATTGAGAGTGCGGGACTTGAGTCTTTGTATAAAGCCATATTATTAAAACTCAAGAAAAGTAATTTCAGCGTTTTTAAAAATTCACCCCTTAAAAGGGTTAAAAAGGGGATGAAAGGTTGTATGGGTTTCAAGATTTATTTTAAGCTAGGAATTTGAAACTTTGTAAAAATGTATTGTATTAAAAAATAAGAAAACTAATTTCAGCGTTTTCGAAAATTCATCCCCCAAGGTGGTGAAAAAGGGGTTGAAAGTTTGTATGGAGATCAAATATTTTTGTGAGTGTGTGACTTTAAACTTTGTATATGGGTATATTATTATAAGACAGGAAAAGTAATTTCAGCGTTTTTGAAAATTCATCCCCTAACAGGGTTAAAAAGGGGTTGAAAGTTTGAATCCATTACAAATGCTTTGAAACTTCTTAGAAAGGCATAATAGCCGATTACAAAAAAAGTAATTGCGACGTTTTAGGAAATTCAACCCTAAGGGGGTAAAAAAGGGGATGAAACTTTGTCTTGGGGTGCAAATTTTATTTTAAGCTAGGACCTTGAAACTTTGCAAAAAGGTATTAAATTAAAAAACAAGAAAACCAATTTCAGCGTTTTTAAAAATTCATCCCCCGAGGTGGTGAAAAAGGGGTTGAAAGTTTGTATGGAGATCAAATATTATTGAGAGTGCGGGACTTGAGTCTTTGTATAAAGCCATATTATTAAAACTCAAGAAAAGTAATTTCAGCGTTTTTAAAAATTCATCTCTTAAAAGGGTTAAAAAGGGGATGAAAGGTTGTATGGGGTTCAAGATTTATTTTAAGCTAGGAATTTGAAACTTTGTAAAAATGTATTATATAAAAAAATAAGAAAACTAATTTCAGCGTTTTCGATAATTCATCCCCCAAGGTGGTGAAAAAGGGGTTGAAAGTTTGAATGGAGACCAAATATTTTTGTGAGTGTGTGACTTTAAACTTTGTATATGGGTATATTATTATAAGACAGGAAAAGTAATTTCAGCGTTTTTGAAAATTCATCCCCTAACTGGGTTAAAAAGGGGTTGAAAGTTTGAATCCATTACAAATGCTTTGAAACTTCTTAGAAAGGCATAATAGCCGATTACAAAAAAAAGTAATTGCGACGTTTTAGAAAATTCAACCCTTTGGGGTTAAAAAGGGTATGAAACTTTGTCTTGGGGTGCAAATTTTATTTTAAGCTAGGACCTTCAAACTTTGCAAAAAGGTATTAAATTAAAAAAAAAAAGAAAACTAATTTCAGCGTTTTTAAAAATTCATCCCCCGAGGTGGTGAAAAAGGGGTTGAAAGTTTGTACGGAGATCAAATATTATTGAGAGTGCGGGACTTGAGTCTTTGTATAAAGCCATATTTATTAAAACTCAAGAAAAGTAATTTCAGCGTTTTTAAAAATTTATCCCTTAAAAGGGTTAAAAAGGGGATGAAAAGTTGTATGGGGTTCAAATTTATTTTAAGCTAGGAATTTGAAACTCTGTAAAAATGTATTATATTAAAAAATAAGAAAACAAATTTCAGCGTTTTCGAAAATTCATCCCCCAAGGTGGTGAAAAAGGGGTTGAAAGTTTGTATGGAGATCAAATATTTTTGTGAGTGTGTGACTTTAAACTTTGTATATGGGTATATTATTATAAGACAGGAAAAGTAATTTCAGCGTTTTTGAAAATTCATCCCCTAACAGGGTTAAAAAGGGATTGAAAGTTTGAATCCATTACAAATGCTTTGAAACTTCTTAGAAAGGCATAATAGCCGATTACAAAAAAAAGTAATTGCGAAGTTGTAGGAAATTCAACCCCTAAGGGGGTAAAAAAGGGGATGAAACTTTGTCTTGGGGTGCAAATTTTATTTTAAGCTAAGACCTTGAAACTTCGCAAAAAGGTATTAAATTAAAAAACAACAAAACAAATTTCAGTGTTTTTAAAAATTCATCCCCCGAGTTGGTGAAAAAGGGGTTGAAAGTTTATACGGAGATCAAATATTTTTTAGATTGCGGGACTTGAATCTTTGTATAAAGCCATATTATTAATTCTCAAGAAAAGTAATTTCAGCGTTTTCAATAATTCATCCCTTAAAAGGGTTAAAAAGGGGTTGAAAGATTGTATAGGGTTTACATTTTATTTTAACCTACGAATTTGTAACTTCGTAAAAAGTTATTTCATTAAAAGAGAAGAAAACTATTGTTAGCGTTTTTCAAAATTCAACATTTAAGGTGGTGAAAAAGGGGTTGAAAATTTGTATGGTGGTCAATATTTTTTGTAAGTACGGGACTTGAATCTTTGTATAATGACATATTATTAGAATACGAGAAAAGTAATTTCATCGTTTTTAAAAATTCATACCCTATAAGGGTCCAAAAGGGGTTGAAAATTTGTATAGGGTTCAAATTTTATTTAAAGCTAGGAACTTGAAACTTCGTAAAAAGGTATTTTATTAAAAAACAAAAAAACTTATTCACGTTTTTAAAAATTCATCCCCCGAGGAGGTGAAAAAGGGGTTGAAAGTTTGTATGGAGATCAAATATTTTTGAGATAAGATAAGATAAGATAAGATAAGATAAAATTAATTATTTATTTATTATTAATTAATTAATCATTCATCCCATAACAGGGTTAAAAAGGGGTTGAAAGATTGTATATGTTATAATTTTATTTAAAGCTAAGAACTTGAAGCTTCGTAAAAAGGTATTTTATTAAGAGAAAAGAAAACTAATTTCAGAGTTTTTGATAATTCATCCCCCAAGGTGGTGAAGGGGGTCGAAAATTTGTATGGAACCCAAATATTTATCGGAGTGCGGGACTTGAATCGTTGTATAAAGGCATATTATTACAATACAAGAAAAGTAATTTCAGCGTTTTAAAAAATTCATCCCCTAAAAGTTTAAACAGGGGTTGAGAGTTGGTAGAGGGTTCAAATTTTATTTAAAGCTAGGAACTTCAAACTTCGTAAATAGGTAGTTAGGTAGTAGGTTTTATTAAATAGTGGACTTGAAAATCTTCTGGGGGTTGAGAGAGATTATATCGAGATTATCGAGAACAATTTTTTTCAGTTAGGGGCTTGAAACTTCGTAGCCAGATTGTGAAAGACAAATCTCATACGTTGTATAATAATTAACAAATGATTAACCGTCCCTACCTTTTGCTGCATAATGTTCTAAGCTAATGTAGAATTTATAACCACCAATATACAAATCCACGCGTACGAAGTCGCGGGCAACAGCTAGTTTCAACATAACATGTTACATGGGTACATTATATCTATGGTTAATAAGTTAATTTATTTCTTTATAATTTAATAATTTTCATTTATATGTATTTTATCTTAAATTTTACAATAACACGTCATTTTTAATTATTCGTTAGCAATATCTTCCGATTTACGAAAGAAATTTCAGACGTTCGGGTAATTCTGTTTACACTACTGGCAACACAGGATAGCGCTGTCACATTTGACAATCCGCCATTTTGTCCCTGACCGACCGTCCTTGTCGAACGCGTGTTAATTGTTATTTCCTTCTCGCTCAGTGTCAGCAGTCGCAGTGTTTTCCAAACTTTTCACGTCGTAAGCTTCGTAATTAATGTTTTGTTACGAAAATGGTTGGCTGCTCTATTCGGAACTGTAAGAGTAGGAGTGAAAAGTGCAGTATAGATTTGTTTTATTTTACTATGTTTCTACATGAATAACTTAAAATTAATGCCGTTAAAATAATTTTCACTGTTGGTTAAAATTCTCCCACATTTTAAAGTTTGAGAACCTGTAAACAGCATGATGACGTAGGCAAGTGCCAGTTAGGTCATTCGCGAATCTCGGAAGAGAGTACCAGGCGGAGTATATTATTATACCATGCCCTCCATGAAAATAAAACTATGGAATTTTATTTCAGGATCCTGATGCCTATGCCACTTGCCTATCTACATGTAGGTACCCTAATATGTGCCTATATTTTTAACTGTGCTGTGTGTAAATAGAAGTACAAAGTCTAAGAAAAAATGTTTGAGAGCCGAAGTAAATGGCGCTATGCGGCACCATTATTATTTTGTGGTAACTTATTGTTGAACGTCAACTTATGACTGCCAAAATTACAGCATAATGTACCTACGGAGTCGTACAGCGCCATCTACATTACTGTAAAATCCGAAAACGAATCCGGGTTTCTCTTAGACTTAATACGACATTATTAATAAGTATAAACTAAACATTTGTGAAGAAATCGGCGTAAAATGAAGCTGATTATGTATTTAAGTACGTGATATCAAAAGTTTTAAATACATAACACTTAGATACAAGGTAAGGTCATACAACTTAGTACACGCTAGGAAAATGGTAAAAAGGTAGACAATCTCACTATATTTAGTAAACTAGCGACCCAAAACTTCCTCTTGAATCACTCTATCTATTAAAAAAAACCGCATCAAAATCCGTTGCGTAGTTTTAAAGATCTAAGCATACATAGGGACAGACAGACAGCGGGAAGCGACTTTGTTTTATACTATGTAGTGTAGTGATATAATATCCATGCCGAATACCCTAAATATAGCATAATACCTAATTTGGGTATCAGATACAATGTGCCTTGGTCTCACACGTAGGTACCTACCTATTTGTAAGTTATTAGCACTTAAACTCACTCAAGGATATCACTTGTCCCCTTATCGGATTTATCTAATTTTGGAGGACGAGTGTCTGGATGTCATTGGCATTTCAAACAAATGCGTAAGGACAGCTTATCGGCAATTTGTGAAACAAAGGCCCTTCAGCGGGGGTTAATCGGTTTTCCGAATCCCCGCGGCGCGCGTTGTTGGGTGTAGTACTAGATAACTCGAGTGTCGACATAAAACCACTTGATTTCGAAACTAGACATACTTAACGATTGTTTATATCTAATTAGGCGATCGACAGTCTTATCCCATTACAAGTAGCACCTACCTACGTCTTTAAAAACCCTTGGAGCAAAGATGCGCAGCGCAGTTTGGTTGGTAGCGTTACGTTAGTCACTTCTTTTCTTTCAGTCGAATTTGTACCCACTGAAAATGAAGCTGTTCATCTTTGTAGGCTTACTAACAGTCGTAGCCAATGCTGCACCTATACAGGAGAATATCAATAAGGGCGGTGAGTGTCATTGCAAAAAAAATAATTCAAAACTCTCGTAAGACTCGGACATACTGAACATATTATGTCACTATCGTTTTTTCGAAAATTGCTCGACATGTTTCATTTTAATGCGTAGCGTTCATTTTAGTTAATCAACGCAGAAGATGTTGAGCAATTTTTACCCGACTGCGTCAGAAGGAGGGTACCTAATGTTTTTGAGATAAATAACGTGAACTGTTTCTATACGTTCAATAAATAACAATTTAATAAAACGAGTACCTACTCAGTACCTACATACCTATGTAGGTACGGAATAACGAAATTTGACCAATTGAGATGCAGTAGGTTCAGCCAGCAATGTTTTTGAAAAATCGCGATTTTTTACGGTTGCCAAATATTTAAATAACAATATAGAGGCTTTGTTCTAGTAACTTTATCGATTCAAAACCTGATTTTTTGACTTTAAAATAAATTATTAACTCATCGATAACTTTTTATTTATTTTAAACTCACAAAAGTTAAAATTTCTAAAACTAGATATATAATCCGCAATACCCGGGCACGCACAGCCGTCTCGATGACGCTTAATTACGCTCAGTGAGAGTTGCTTCAAAAATATGGGCCATCCATCAGAAAGTATGAACCGTAGACCTTTTACCTTAAATACAATAGGATTTAACTTACTCCACTCTTATATATCACGATTTTAATTTTTTTAAGTAAAAACATAAAAATCACAACAAAATTGCTCCTCCTACTATGAGCTCATCTGTAAGTATTCGGTGGACCCCACACAAACACGGTAGGTACGGGTACGGGATCATTACAACGAACACTATTTGAATTGACAGAGGAATTCGGCGAGCACTTCGAAGGTGACATGGTGCTACTGCCTTGGCAGCAGCGGGCAGTGTCAACGGCTATCGACGCCCGCAACGGATTGAGGGGTGCCGCCAAACGGTGGCCGGATCGCACCGTCGTCTACCATATAGAGGAGGATGATTTTGGTGTGTAAACTCTATCTGTATTCTGTAGATAGGATTATTTTCAATTCGTTTGCAAAACTGAACTGAATGATGCAGTATATATTACGACTTGGCGGGGGCACTGCCGTGCCCCCAGATGATGATATCGAGCTGATGTTGTAGACCGATGGTGTGAGAATCAAGGCAACGTAATTAACCTTGGGTTCTTTAAAATCGGCGTGTAGTACTTACTGAAATAGGCTGTTTAAAGAAAAGTACAGTCAACGATAAAAAATTGTGATTATACAATATTTGACATTAGTAAACTGAAATTAGTGACGCGACGTTTCTTCCTATAAATGTGAGTTGATTAACTTAAGGTCTCATACTCAGATGAAGACCAAGTCAAACTGATCGAAGAAGGCATGGCTGACATAGCAAGAAAGTCTTGCATTAAGTTCCGACCCAGAAAAAAAGACGATGAACACGCAGTTGTTATACAGGTAACCTACAAACATATTGTTGCACTTTCCAAAATTGCATGATTGCATAATTTGTATAGGGCACTTTACCCAACTTAAATTGTTTTTCATAGGGATCAGCGAATGGATGTTTCTCTAACGTAGGCTTTAGCAGCCAGGACGACGAAGGCGATGTCAGCCAAGTTCTTAATCTTTCCAACGGATGCTTCAGGCACGGAACCGTGGTACATGAGATGCTTCACACGCTCGGCTTTTATCACATGCAGAGTACCTACGACAGGGACGAATTTGTCAAAGTCGTTTGGGAAAACATCAGGGCAGGTAATAATAATTGTAATTCCGTCCGAGTAAGTTAGATAGTGCAGCTCCTTAGCTCGATTTAGTATGGAGGTAAGTATGGCCCCATCCGGCAGAAAGCACGAAACTTGGCACGCATTTGTGTTTATAAGAATAAACGAGTAATAAACAGACGTAGAAACACGCCGAGCAGGTATTGTTTCTCTCCCTCCCCCCACTTCTATATATATCTCCAATTTTTTGTTTTATAAATTTTCATGAAAACTGATTTTCCATAAAATTCTCTACAATATTGTACATGAAAAAGTTAAAGCCAAAGGATCTATCTTCGGACGTGTGCGTGGATATTGTGAGTGTTGCGTGTCGGACTATTGACAATAATTAACATTATGTGTAGTGGGTGGTTTGAAAATGTGATGTCTACCCCAAACTTTTTCATACACTTTTCGTCGGGTAGTTGCACAAATCTCTGTTTTGACATTTTGCTGAGACTCTAGTTGGCCGCGACCATGACCAGTGAAACCTGTACGGATATGATGGTCGTTCTTGTCTACGTGACAGCGTGATAAAACGGTGTCCGTCACTTTCTTTCCCACGGTGTTAAACAGTGACAGTTATTTTATCACGTGGATAAAGATGGATAAAGCTATCCATAATAGGCTGGCTGTGTCGAAACGTCGGTATATAAAGGTAATTGAATAAATTTCGCGTTAGACCCGTCTATAAATGTGAGTTAATATTATGTGTTCAAAACGCGAAGGTTTTAAATATTATAGAGCACTTGATGTACAAATAACTAGGTACCCTTATGGACATGGTACGTATGTCTATATGTGGTACAGAACTGTACATGTTCGAGAACTCGACCGTACTACCTTCTATGCCAAACATTCGGGCTTGAAAATTCAGTGATTTTCTACCAAACAGCTATCTATATTTAATTTACCCTTGGCCGGGTAGTGACATAATATTAATGCGTAGTATTTATTTGTCCAGGTACAGAGCATAATTTTGCAAAATACACGAATGATACGGTAACCGATTTTGGTGTGCCATACGACTTTGAAAGTGTAATGCACTATCCGGAAACTGCATTCTCCAAAAATGGAAACAAGACGATAATACCGCTACAGGTAATGTATTTATTAAATAATGTTCCTACTTTGTTTGTTGGTTTACGTAAGTCGAGGGTCAATCAGCTTCCAATGGATCCTGTTTGTGGCATGCACGGTGACAGTGCTTTTTTTTGTGAGAAAAGCTTTAATCTTGTACCCAGTCTGTAAATTTATATTTTTTATGTGCAAAGGACTACTATGGTAGAAAATTACAACATACATTCGTAGTAGGTATTATAATTTTAATAAAATAACTTTAACTTGAATAAAAGCCGGACAAATGCGAGTCGGACTCGCCCACCGAGGGTTCCGTATTTTTTAGCATGTGTTGTTATAGCGGCAACAGAAATACATAATCTGTGAAAATTTCAACTTTTCAATCACGGTTCATGAGATACAGCCTGGTGACAGACAGACGGTGGAGTCTTAGTAATAGGGTCCGGTTTTTACACTTCGGGTACGGAACCTTAAAAAAAGGAATGTGTCAAAAACTTTCGGCAACACCGGCTTTTGTTGTATGATGCCCACGGTATGAAGTCGCATAACCTGGAACTCATAAGTACCTACCTACTAAAAAGTTTTTGACCCGAATCTGTTGTAAGTAGTTATTACCTATCGCTCATACTGTACTGTACTTATACCTACCTATAATTATTGTATTGTTTTAGGAGAACGTCAAAATTGGACAACGGGATGGATTGTCTGAAAGCGATATCCTGAAGTTGAATAAAATGTACTGCGACGAAACAAATACGCTAAAAATTACACATCGTTCCAAATAAAAAACTTTAAAGCCTTGAATGAAGTGGAAATCTGGAAATCTTAAAGCGTCTTTTGTATTTAAGTAGGTAAGTACCTAATTGACATTTAACCTTGTAATCGTTTCGTTGCGGATTTATCTTAATAGTCGTAATTATTATTTAGCTACCTAATGTAAACAATGTAATAATGTACATGTAAATAATATGTCATAAACTTTTTGAATATTTACTGCAATTAATGTCTAGGGCATTTTTTTTCTCTCTTTCATCCTAATACGTCTCGTATATTAGTACAAGCTTTTATTTAAATATTTAACTAGCTGTGTTGGTTAGTTAGTATCATTTAGTATGTAGGCAGGTAAGTACCTATTATGTGTATGTCAAATCTTGGAAGATAAAATAATACCGCCTCCTGAAGTTTGACTGGACCCCAATTTTATCACTGATACTTTTCAAATGCCGACAATTCTATATTATGTTTACATCGAGCTGATCTGATTGAATCGAGGGCATGGCATGAGTGGTGGGGATAACTGACAGAACGGGATAGTCTTATGTATCTTTCACTAGGAGTAGCAGAGAAAGCGCTATTACTGTTTGTCTTTGTCAGAGTCTCATATTTTTTTATTCCCCACCGTAGTTTATGGTGGGATACAAACAATGCGTAAACGTCAAATTGGTGTGAAACATATGAACAGTGCAAAGATTATCAGGAAAAATATTGAAATCAGTGTTTCGTGTGCATGTACTTAACAATTCAACAAATATGGTGAATTGCTCAGTTTTGCGCTGTACAAGTGACTGCAGGCAAAAACAGGACAACGTAATATTTCACAGGTAAATACAGTATTTTATACTTCGGTCACATTATCATGCTTAGTAACAGCATCCTACAATCTATATCAATTAAAATCTGAGTAGAAAAAGCATTTACAGTAAATAATAACTCGGGTAAAAAAATTAACCTATAAATATTTCCTGATAAATTTATTAATTAATTTATTTAATTAACCGACCAAATTACGTACGCATATTGACAATAAGCCGTCACCCTTTTAATAACGTGTATTCAATTTAGTCGCATTGCTATTATTCGAGGGATACCAGCCCGTGATGCATACAATTACCCCAAAATTCGGGTATTTTGTATTTTAATAACATTTTTATAAATAATTTTGCTGTAGAACTGGACATATACGAACAATAAAATTGAACTGTGTTTAAATTAGAATGTAAATTATATTTATTTAAGCATTACGGATTCTTTCTAACGTTATTGGGGGTTTTGCCACGACTCAGAGAATCTAATTCTATGATATGCTGCAGGCACTAATTCTTAATTTTGCAATAAGAGTGACAGATTACAAAATGAATATTTCGTTTATTATCTCCAGATTTCCACAAGATGCAGGCACGCGTGCTAAATGGATTTTAGCAACCGGAAGGAGAAACTGGGCACCGACGCAAAACTGCCGGATATGCTCAAAGCATATTACGAAAACCTACCTTTTCTATTTCTTCCTGTGGCAAACAGTATGCTAAAAATTCTTTCTTTAGGCGTACTTGTAATATGTATAATGAATCGCTTAATGATATAGACATTTTTGTTCATAGTTTGTCCGTTTTCAAGAACAAAGTTCGGCATATTTTGTTTACTAGTAATTGAAAAATAGTTTCAAGTAAATACTTTGCATTGTTTTCTTACTTTATTTGCGTGTTGTACTCACAACTATACCTACGGGTAATTTATAATTAAGTAACCTAGAGTAAGACCAAAGAAAGTCTGCAGCGCTAGATTAAAAGTAGTTTTTAAAAATCAGTATGCGACAACACCACAGAAAATGGATTAAATAGTCTTGATACTTGTGAAATTTCTACCATATTTACCGTCTATGAAAAAATTAAGCTGTATGCACAGCTTAATTTTTATGGTAAAATAAATTTCATTCCAACAATAGATGTCACTATTAATATGTAGACATATACTAATATTGATAAATAATATTGGGAGAATGTGACATTTGGCTTCATCAAAATTAATAATCTTTTGTAATATCCGCGACGGCGGTAAATAGGTACAGAGGGCCTACCGCGAACACCGAAGTTCTCAATATGCGAGCATAGAGATGGGCGGCGGGTAAATACCCGGGGTAGATATCGGGTATTTATCTGGTATTTACCCAATCTACCCGGTATTTACCTTTTCTACCCAAATGAGTGGGTATAAATAAAAGTTGGAAACGGAGTAATAAATTGAATTGAGATAATGTAAATAACAGTTTTTTTGATACTCATGTAGTTCTAGAAAATGTATAATATTTGTATTGACTAAGGAATTTGTCAAATGTTTAATATCTTAATACATACATTCTACAATACGTGTGTTTGTCACTATACTCCTCTTAAACGGCTGGAACGATTGGGATGAAATTTTGTGTGTATATTTCAATGGGCTCCTGAAGGGTTGGGAAAACAAATGAACCCGGTAGGTGGCGCTGCTATCGGTATATAGCCAATTTCGATTTACTGTAACCGATTTGGGTGAAATTTTGTGTATATGTATATTTCAACGGATACCTGGATTGTTTGAAATAACTATTGGACCCGGTAGGTGGCGCTGCTGTCGGTATATCACCTAATTTTATTTAATGAAACCGATTTGGATGAAATTTTGTGCATATATTTCAACCGGTACCTGGATTGTTTGAAAACACTATTGGCTATAGATATGAGCGCCACGCCGGCGCGCCGCCGCCTCCTACAAAATTTTCGCGCCGCCGCCGCCGACAAAATTTTCGCGCCGCCGCCGCCGACAAAATTTTGCGCCGCCGCCGCCAACAAAATTTTCGCGCCGCCGCCGCCGATAAAATTTTCGCGCCGCCGCCAGTTATTTACATTTACCGCGAATTTAACCATTGCAAGCATGGTTAAATGTCTTTAAAAGGTATAAAATGGGGTTAGTTTTGAGATATTAAGCGTTTCCACGTCCAAATGTCCGGCCGTTGGCTTCGCATGGAAGAACGTCGGAATCGGGTCTCAATTAAACTTGGCCACTGTTCAAATTTCAAGCTTTGCTTTCTCGCAGCTCAATCTTTGGCCTTGCATCGCTCGCATGGAATTAAGCCGCTATCTGAACCTGCAAGTTTTTGGCCCTGTTTGGAGCTCAACTTTCGGCCTGTTTTAAAACGCTTGAGCATTGGTCCTTATCCGAGCTTAGCTCCATTGCAGCTCGGCCTTTGGCGTCGCACGAATGCGCCCGCAGGAAAGCTCCAGATCTTTAACACTATGGCTTCAGTCTTTATCGGCCTGCGCCCTCGCTCTGCTCTCTTGCAGCTCGGCCTCGCACAGAAGCGCGCCGCAATCGGCGCTCCAGGCGTTCGGCCGTCAGCCAAGCTTACACTTGGCGTTCGATTCTTAGCTGTATGCTTACCTGCAGCTCATCCTCTGGCCTCGCATTGGGAGGCGTCGAAATCAAGTCTTCGGTGTTACATGGAGCTCGGCGTTGGGCCTCACTTTTTGACATAAATCGGTTTTGTTGAATCGATATTGGTTAATGACGGATCTCGATTTTCTTTGGACTGTCGACAAGAAGTTTCCCTGATACAGTCAATCCGCAATTTTTAACTTAGCACAAAAGATAAGGGCCTCGCTAAGATCTTCCGGAGAGTCTCGCCAAGATTAAGACCGCCTCTGATGCCGCGCGATACCGTTTATCCACAGTTTATACGATATCAATTTTTTTCGTACCATTATTCAATAAATTATCCTTGAAAATAAAAAATGCATTTATTTCATGACTTTCTTACAGCAAAGACATGTTTATTCGGTAAAATTTTGGTTTGAATTCTTTTTTCATTAATCGAAGGTGTTTCAAGGCCACGCCGCCGTTTCGCCGCCGCCGCCGACCAATTTTGACCGGCGCGCCGCCGCCGGCTAAATGCCTATCGGCGCTCATATCTAATTGGCTATATACCTATAGCAGTGCCACCTACTGGATCATATTGTGTTTTCAAACAATCTAGATACAGACAAAATTTCATCCAAACTGGTTTCAGTAAATCAAATTTGGCCATATACCTAACGATAAAATTACTGTATTAAACAATAAATAAAATAAAATGTAGAAATATCAAATCCAAATTATGAAAATAATTTAAAAATAGTAGGTAAAATAAAAATAAATGAAAAAAAAAGGAAAAATATAAATACATAAAATAATAATACGTACACAAATTAACAAAGAAATGTAAATAATACGGTATACAATAGCTTAATTAAATTAACATTCCTACAACACAAATTACACAAATCGGTGAACAAAATGCACTCGTCGAAAAAAATTTACATTAATTGTGTACAAAAAAGTTGTGTGATTGTGATTTATGTACTTTATTTTAACTTATTTTCATATTTATACCATAATAATGTTGATATATCTTATTTATATAATGAATTTCTTCAATTATACGAACAAATTTTAAATACCCAACAATTTGGGTAGATACGGGTAAATATCGGGTAGATTGGGTAGTTTTGGGTATTTTCCCGGTATTTACCCGCCGGCGCCCATCTCTAGGTGTGTTCAATTTGCTGTGAAGCCTTAGTCTAAACCAATATTATATTATCTAAGTAGGTACATATGGTGAAGTATTAAGATGTTTCATTCCACTTACCCGTCATCAACTCCAAATTTTGTAAACATTGTCGTTTTTCAGCTTGAATCGCCTCGTGCTGACTTTTTACAAGTGTAAAATTATTCGTCATGCGGAAAAGTAACTCCCGCACGCCGGTTTTGTAAGGTTTCACCATGTTTATTCCGTTCATCACAAAACACAATGAATATTTAAACGATTTTGACAAACACATACCATAGTGCATGACGTTTACTGACTGCTTAAAAAACATTGCCATATGTAGTTTTTTAATTCGATGTCAAATTATTGCGCTGCAGACTTTCTTTGGTTTGTCTCTATTTACTTTTCATTGTAATAGAGTCGGACCAATAAAAGTCTGCAGCGGATTTGATAGCCCACGCAGTGCAAGTGTTATATATACGTCATAATTTCATAGAAGTTTGACGTTTAAAATAACACTTGCACTGCGTGGGCTATCAAATCCGCTGCAGACTTTTCTTGGTCTGGCTCTAGTCAACTTAGTAACGTATGAAACTTTAGGCCTATTTTTAGTAATTTTTGTAAGACTTATTTGTAAAAGGCTGTTTGTTTTCTAAATAAATAAATAAAAAAAGAAAATTGGCCCATTGATATTTTATTTATCGCTGCGTCTTACGTAGGCGAACAACTCGCGAACGTGATTAAAATTACCCCAATATTTGATAATATTGGGGTAATTTTTACCTATATGGTATCCCCGGGTTTGTGACGTCATCTATGTCTATCCCTTACGGGGGCACGCGGTAGGCCACATCTATAGAAATACTACCATCTATGGATTGAATGAATAACAAGGGTGGTCATAGAAACTACGAGATATAAGATAAGACAACCCAATTTCATTCAAATTTTAGGAGACAACCCAATTTCATTCAAATTTTAGGTTGAAATTTTAGGTTCGTAAGAACCGCCTCGGAACTAGGTTACGTACATAAATCAATTGAAATTTTTGACAAAATTAAATAGTTATTGAAGGATTTGAAGGTAAACTCGTAGATCACACATTTACTATTTTTAGATATTTACCTACTGGATAAGTGAACCAAACTTTAGAAATTTCCATTCAAAAGCTACTTATTCTTATTCCAGCTTTCTAGGTCAGATATAGGAATATTAGGTATGCATTTAACGCGTCTGACAAACAGACCTACAGCCATTGCGGTGAATCCAGAAATGCCTGGTTTTGCCAACTTTGGAACAGAAAACAATACATTTCCGAGCAATTGTGGTATTTCAATGTCACTGTCGCTCTAGAACCGTGTCGAAAAACTATTTCTTTTCTTTCGTAATAACATTCATCCCATTACAGAAAAAGTGAATTGTAGTTATTGTTGCATGAAAAAATATCGTGGTCCGATGAGGTGGTAAAGTATCTGGGGCGTTTAAGAGTCCGTTCACGAAAAAAGTTGAAAAATGTAAAATAGGTAATTATCATCGTTGAAATTTTACAGTTTTCTTTTACTAATAGAAATCAACAGTACTTGTTCCATTTAGCGCGTTTTCTTATATTTCCTTTTAATAGATCACAATTTTGAAAAAGGAGTCTTTGAATTAATACCTACTGTTTTTTTCCTGATGATCGTCTAAGAAATTCCGCGTAAAGCTCTGACTTTAGAGCCCTTATTTATAAATTTTGAAAAATTTAGACTGCTACGAGGGCATGGCATGAGTGGTGGGGATAACTGACAGAACGGAATAGTCTTATGTATCTTTCACTAGGAGTAGCAGAGAAAGCGCTATTATTGTTTGTCTTTGTCACAGTCTCATATTTTTTTATTCCCCACCGTAGTTTATGGTGGGATACAAACAATGCGTAAACGTCAAATTGGTGTGAAACATATGAACAGTGTAAAGATTATCAGGAAAAATATTGAAATCAGTGTTTCGTGTGCATGTAGTAGTACTTAACAGTTCAACAAATATGGTGAATTGCTCAGTTTTGCGCTGTACAAGTGACTGCCGGCAAAAACAGGACAACGTAATATTTCACAGGTAAATACAGTATTTTATACTTCGGTCACATTATCATGCTTAGTAACAGCATCCTACAATCTATATCAATTAAAAAATGAGTAGAAAAAGCATTTACAGTAAATAATAACTCGGGTAAAAAAATTAACCTATAAATATTTCCTGATAAATTAACCGACCAAATTACGTACGCATATTGACAGTAAGCCGTCAACCTTTCAATAACGTGTATTCAATTTAGTCGCATTGCTATTATTCGAGGGATACCAGCCCGTGATGCATACAATTACCCCAAAATTCGGGTATTTTGTATTTTAATAACATTTTTATAAAATTTTGCTGTAGAACTGGACATATACGAACAATAAAATTGAACGGTGTTTAAATTAGAATGTAAATTATATTTATTTAAGCATTACGGATTCTTTCTAACGTTATAGGGGGTTTTGCCACGACTTAGAGAATCTAATTCTATGATATGCTGCAGGCACTAATTCTTAACTTCGCAATAAGAGTGACAGATTACAAAATGAATATTTCGTTTATTACCTCCAGATTTCCACAAGATGCAGGCACGCGTGCTAAATGGATTTTAGCAACCGGAAGGAGAAACTGGGCACCGACGCAAAACTGCCGGATATGCTCAAAGCATATTACGAAAACCTACCTTTTCTATTTCTTCCTGTGGCACACAGTATGCTAAAAATTCTTTCTTTAGGCGTACTTGTAATATGTATAATGAATCGCTTAATGATATAGACATTTTTGTTCATAGTTTGTCCGTTTTCAAGAACAAAGTTCGGCATATTTTGTTTACTAGTAATTGAAAAATTGTTTCAAGTAAACATTTTGCATTGTTTTCTTACTTTATTTGCGTGTTGTACTCACAACTATACCTACGGGTAATTTATAATTAAGTAACCTATTTACTTTTCATTGTAATAGTCAACTTAGTAACGTATGAAACTTTAGGCCTATTTTTAGTAATTTTTGTAAGACTTATTTGTAAAAGGCTGTTGGTTTTCTATAAAAAAAAAAAAGAAAATTGGCCCATTGATATTTTATTTATCGCTACGTCTTACGTAGGCGAACAACTCGCGAACGTGATTAAAATTACCCCAATATTTGATAATATTGGGGTAATTTTTACCTATATGGTATCCCCGGGTTTGTGACGTCATCTATGTCTATCCCTTACGGGGGCACGCGGTAGGCCACATCTATAGAAATACTACCATCTATGGACTGCTATAAGTGGTATTTTTGTATTAAGTATTTATAACCTGTCATTTATCTTTAATAGACACATCGTTACGTCACTATAATTGCTTAGCAGCCGTCTATGGAAAACAAAGAAATGCCATTTTGTCGGTGAAATATTGCGTTTATGTAAGTATATGTGTAGTTGCCATACAATGTTTTGTTTAATAGGCTAGATGATAAATTTTCATTTATGGTGTCAATCAATCAGGTTTGTTTTTAGGATCAAACGTCTATATGGGACCCATTGCATTAAAGCATTACAAAAGTCAGAAATGATAGTCAAAGTTCGACCGTCGTACTACACTCGCGAAACGCCCCGAACAAAACGCTATATGAACGTGACGTCAAGGTCACTGAGATCGCATCTTGAAGTATGAATAATACAAATAAACTATATTTGTACTAGCTGTTGCCCGCGACTTCGTACGCGTGGATTTGTATATTGGTGGTTATATATTTATTCTACATTAGCTTAGAACATTATGCAGCAAAATATAGCAGTAGGGACTGTTAATCATTTGTTAATTATTATACACAACCTGGTTACGAAGTTTCAAGCCCCTAACTGAATAAAATTGTTCTCGATATAATCCCTCTCAACCCCCAGCATATTTTCAAGTCCACTATTTAGTAAAACCTACTACCTAACTACCTATTTACGAAGTTTGAAGGTCCTAGCTTTAAATACAATTTGAACTCTCTATCAACTTTCAACCCCTTCTTAATGATGGGGATGAATTTTTAAAGAAGCTGAAATTACTTTTCATGTGTGTTGTTTCATGCCTTTATACAAAGATTCAAGTCCCGCACACAAAAAAATGTTTGATCTCAATACAAACTTTCAACCCCTATTTAATCCTTTTAAGTGATGAATTTTTAAAAACGCTGAAATCGTTTTTCTTGTTTATTCTTATAATATGGCCTTATACAAAGAATCAAATCCCGCACTCAAAAAAATATTTGATGTGGATACAAACTTTCAACCCCTTTTTCACAACCTTGGGGGATGAATTTTCAAAAACGCTGAAATCACTTTTCGTGTATTCTAATAATATGCCTTTATGCAAAGATTCAAGTCCCGCACTCAAAAGAATGTTTGATCTCCATACAAATTTTCAACCCCTATTTCCCACCTTGGGGGATGAATTTTTAAAAACGCTGATATTACTTTTCTTGTATTCATATAATATGCCCTTATACAAAGATTCAAGTCCCGCACTCAAAAAAATATATGATGTGCATACAAACTTTCAACCCCCTTTTCACCACCTTGGGGGATCAATTTTCAAAAACGCTGAAATTACTTTTCTTGTATCCTTATAATATGCCTTTATACATAGATTCAAGTCCCGCACTCGAAAAAATATTTGATGTGCATACAAACTTTTAACCCCTTTTTCACCACCTTGGGGGATGAATTTTCAAAAACGCTCAAATTACTTTTCTTTTATTCTTATAATATACCCTTATACAAAGATTCAAGCCCCGCACTCAAAAAAATATTTGATGTGAATACAAACTTTCAACCCCTTTTTCACCACCTTGGGGGATGAATTTTTAAAAACACTGAAATTACTTTTCTTGTATTCTAATAAATGTCTTTATACAAAGATTCAAGTCCCGCACTCAAAAAAATATTTGATGTGCATACAAACTTTCAACCCCTTTTTCACCACCTTGGGGGATGAATTTTCAAAAACGCTGAAATTACTTTTCTTGTATTCTTATAATATGCCCTTGTACAAAGATTCAAGCCCCGCACTCAAAAAAATATTTGATGTGCATACAAACTTTCAACCCCTTTTTCACCACCTTGGGGGATGAATTTTCAAAAACGCTGAAATTAGTTTTCTTCTCTTTTATTATAATACCTTTTTACGAAGTTTCAAGTTCCTAGCTTACAATAAAATTTGAACACCAAGACAAACTTCATCCCCTTTTTAACCCCCTTAGGGGTTGAATTGCCTAAAACGTCGCAATTACTTTTTTTTGTAATCGTCTATTATGCCTTTTTAAGAAGTTTCAAAGCATTTGTAATGGATTCAATCTTTCAACCCCTTTTTAACCCTGTTAGGGGATGAATTTTTAAGAACGCTGAAATTACTTTTCTTGTATTTTAATAATATGCCCATACACAAAGTTTAAAGTCCCGCACTCAAATTTTTTTTCGATCTACATACAAACTTTCAACCCCTTTTTCACCACCTTGGGGGATGAATTTTCAAAAACGCGGAAATCACTTTTCTTATTTTTTAATAATATACCTTTTATAAAATAAAACGTGTTCCCCATACAACCTTTCATCCCCTTTTTAACCCCCTTAGGGGTTGAATTTTTCAAAATCGCTTCTTATCTCTTGTACACTTTATAAATGCAACCTAGTGTGCAAATTTCAACTTTCTAGCTTTTGTAGTTTCGGCTCTGCGTTGATGAATCAGTCAGTCAGTCAGGACACTTGCATTTATATATATAGATTATATCATATTGAACAAGAGGAAATGAAAGTTAGACGAAATCTATTTTCACCAGAAATTACTTCAAAAGAAGTGACAATTTCTCGTGAAAATCGACTTAATTTCAACATAATTTTGATAGGTACTTAAACAGTCTACAACATTTCCTAAAACTGTTCTTATATAATTTACCACCATCATTTTTTGATGTTTTTTTTTTTAAACTGCCCCTTCTCGTCATATATGTATTACCAGTGACGCACGCTCGCGACCTCATTATTAAAAGGCAAGATGAGAAGACGTGCTAATAGAAACCAATACTTGGTATTATGGTAAGTATGGTTACGTAACAAAAGGTGTTCAATTTCAACGACTAAATCTATCAATTTTAGATTTTTTGCTCTAAAGTCGTTAACGGGCTCTTAAGTTTGGCAACTGGGTGTTGCAGTGCAGCGCAGGAGGTACACGGCACGGCGCGCCCGTGCCGCGGCGGTTGCGCGGGCGCGCTGTCGCAAACCTCCTCGCAGTTACGCGCGAGCGCCACTTGTGAAATGGTCGTATCTTAAACTATTATAAACCCTTTCTTACCCCGATGGGTTTCGTTGTAAACAAAAAATCGCGCGATACGAACGGGACTCAAATTTATTGAAGCGACACTAATTTAATAACATACTTAAGTATTGGTGCTGACATCGTTTATAGTGCGCGACTGCATGTCTGAGGTCCTGACCGTCAATTTTCGGCATCGGACATAAATGGTTTACCTTTATTTAAACAAAAAAAATATCGGACTTCAAATATGAAGTGCATAATTATTCCTGTGTTGGTGTTTGTGATTAGCCTAGCGATGTCTTTAGCAATGTCTATTGATGAACTGGAAGATTTTAGTAATTATCTAAAGGAAACATCTCTGTTGGATCAACCACTGAAAAGTAAGCTTTTTTCAGCATTTTAAAAATATAACTAAGTGCTGCCTAAGCGTTATTTTTATTTACTTTTCAATGCAACGCGAATTTTGTTTATACACCTGGAGTATATTTCTTTGTAGAATATCCTTCAGACGATAGTGACGACGACGCGCCGATTTCTGACCACGCCTGGGAAGAGAGTGGTCGATTCGAGGGTGACTTGATCCTCAACGACCGACAGAGGCAACTTATAGTGCAAGATATCGCGGAGGGGCTCTCCAGGAACGGTCTCAAAGATAGCACTAAACGATGGCCAAACAATGAAGTTGTTGTTTACATTCAAAGAGAGCATTTTAGTAAGTATATTTTGTAGTAATTCATTTTACACAGATGAGAGTAACTTATGGACAACTTTTTTTTTTGTTATGTGTAGTGTCTAGTATTCTTTAAGCCAGTCTTGTTGTGCATAATTTAGCCTAATAAATATTTAGATTACAACCTATTCTCAATCAAGAATCACAAACGTCAATATCTTGTACTTACTGTAATTTTGATTTCATATTTTATTATAAATATAGGTACTATTAGGTACAGTCACCTTCAGGTATAGGTATCGGAGCGGCCAAGGTACTCACAGATATCTATCTGAACACGCCTCTATTGTCAAGGCGCTAGGCCGCTTCGATATATCTGATGACGACTGTACTATGAACCATTTCTGATAAACGTACGCTTTGATCGTATTTCAGCTGGCGATCAAGTTCAAGCAATACTGCAGGGCATGGAAGAGCTTAGCCAAGCGTCTTGCGTTAAATTCAGGCCGTATAAGAAAGGGGATCGAGATGCTGTAGTGGTACAAGTAGGTATCAACGTGGTATCAACTAATGTTTGATTATAAACCTTGCAGTTTAGTGCATTAAACAGACTTTTACTAGGTACGAAGCTAAGACCTACCGTTTAACTGATAGAGTGATAACTTTATGTCATAGATGTAAATATTATGGTCAATTCATTAAAAAAAATTAACTTCCATAAAAGTATTATTCATGAAGCGTGAAGACTGTTACGTCAGATGTAAACAAACCTGATAGATACACAAAAAACATAAACGAGGGTAGTTTGCAGTTTAAACCGCTGGGTTTACTTAGTCGCTCGTCGGATCTTGCCGGGATGGTAATGTGTGCGCGCGCGCGCTAATGACGTTGTGTGGTTTAGTCAATAAAATTCAAACCGCGAATACTTATTGTGAAGTGGTGCGATGTTACTTTTCTGACAAAAGGTATTAATAGGGAAGATTTTATTTTTTGTTACAGACGCCTTATTGTCAATGACAATTGCGATTTGTTTTAATTTAGACGTCTTTGCATTTTGACGGTAATAAGTCCGTTAAAGGTATGAAAAAAAAAAATGGGCAACTTCCGTACACCTTGCTTGCGTATCTCGTTGCAATATGGTTTACCTAAGGTCATATAAACTCTTCCAAAACTTCGAGTTAATGACTGCTGATGATCGGATAAAAGGAGGGTAGGGGCAGAGACGAGCGTACTTGGCCAAAAAGTACAGGTTTTCGAGACAACTAAGTGGTTCCTTTTCTCAAAAATTGTACTAGATGATATTAAAAAAGAAAACACGTGTATCAATTTTTAATTTTAGCGATTTGCTTATGTTTCAATTTGAACAGTGATAACGATTCCACGGTTTATGTTGGTCGAACAAGGTTGGCCAGTTTAAAGATTCATCATCACACTTGATGACTTGATTAAAAACTACGATAAATTAACACTAAAATGACACTTCAGTAGATTTTTATGTTTTGAAGTCCCTACCCTAAGACTACGACGTGCTGAGGCTCATCGTCATATTCATGACTAACCATTAATACTTATTTAATTACATAACGTGGAGTTAACTTAGATTTTAGAGTTTTAGTAGTAAAGCAAACGGATAGCTGCCAATTTACTCCAGGTAATAACGATTTTAATAGGATGTTATCTAGATTTACCTAATTATGGATTGTGAGGCAATGTTACTCTCACCATGTAACACATTATCGTAACATTAACGATTAGCGCATTCCAGGGTAGCCGCCGCGGTTGTTTCTCGCAAGTGGGCTACCAGGGGGGCTACCAGGTGCTGAACCTGTCCGGCCGGCACCCGGTGGGCCGCGGCTGCTTCCGGCACGGCACCGTCGTGCACGAGTTCCTGCACACGCTGGGCTTCTACCACATGCAGAGCAGCCCCGACAGAGACGACTATATAGACGTCCTCTGGGAAAACATCGTGCAACGTGAGTATCCAGAAACACAGACGTATTTGGTAGCGGTAGGGCAGTCGTGAAAGGACAAAATAATAAATCCAAACTTTGCGATCATTTGATATTAACAGGGCTTAGAGTCGGACTCGCCCTCCGAGGATTCCGTGCAAATTTAACTTATATTTTTATTTACAAATTTATAGTTTTGTGATTTTTCCCTGTAAGTACTTCTAGTGTAAGACGATATTACTTGCCAAATTTCATAGTTCTAGGTCCACGGGTCCCTATGAATTATGATTCCCTCGTGTGTCAAAATATACGTTTTTTCCTTTTGAGATACGGAACCCTAAAAGACAAGAAAATGTGACTAATTTTGATTTATTTTCAGTTTTATATTGTTACTCTGCATACCATAGCAATACATATATAATTTTAGTATAAAATATGCTTTGCCGCGGAATCTAACCAACAAAATTGTAAACAGAAATCCATTTTCAGAGTAATTAAGATAAAAAGATAAAAACCCACACGATGTTCATTAAATATATTTCTTCTTTTGTCCCCTTCTAATTTCCTGGCTCTACGAGTACGCCCCCTAGGTCTTTGCGTTGATGTATAGTCGTATTCATTACCATATTAATTTGAAATATTTATTTAAGTTGTATTTAATTTGGACATACCCATGTTCATAAGTTCGTAAATTTCATATGCCGATTTTTGCATGTAGTACTCGTAAATGACATGTTCTAGTTTTTATTATGTACTTATTTTAATTTGTTAATAACCTGCATGCTCACTCATATTTTATGTTTTGTCTCGTATTTTCTCTATTTAAGCGAAATGTTAAATTTCTTTTTTGAGAAAATACTTAACTACTTCCGGTTCGTTACACCCTCTAAAATAAAATTAGAGTGAAGAAAGGATGCTTAAAGAAGTGAAAAGTGTTGTTGGTTTAGTCTGATTGACAGACACAACGAATACCTAATCATTGGTAGTGCATGTATAGTGCGATTCACAGATATGTACTAGAAAACATCGTGGGAAAAGTAACATGCTGCTGAGCTACGTGGTGTCATGGTGTCACCGACCCACCTAACGCAACACACTACCCTGAATACAAATTAACTAACTACGCGTATCATGCTTACTCGCTAGTTTCAAGTATGAGGAGGTTTAGAAATGTTTTAAAACCGCCAATATTTTAAGAGTCATTATTTTTAGATAATGTAGGTACATAAATGTAGTTATGTTGGGATTCACGGTTTATTTTTTTACTTGACCCTTGTAAGGATTCTTCGAAAAGTTAATGCTTTTACTAATTACTTTGCATACAGTATATTATTTATTGTATCATAAAATAGGTAAATCAGTGTTTTAAATTTTTTTGGCAGGGGTAAACTGATGCGGACGTTCCCTACTATGTTCCAAAATCTACCATATTCGCATTAGACGCATGATTTTTGGGAATTTTAATCCGCCTATGTGCCAATTAAAGATGTAATGACAGCATATTCTCGAAAATCGAAGAAATTAACTAGAAATAAAATATTTACTTCTTTAATTTCCGTCCGCACTTTCCGATATTTAAATAAAGGAATGAAAGTAGTTATCAAAATGTTCTAAGAAAAATATGAAGATATCGCAGCTTGTTTCGAAGTTTGTTAATGAGGCAATTAAATTAAATTTATTTAATTAATTTTCCAAAATTTAATTCCTTCATCCTGATTGGTATAAAACCTAAATATTTTGAACCATTATCGAACGAGCGAGCGAAGCGAAGTGAAGAAGTTACATTCAACTTGGAGCACACGGCTGGCTAGGGGCACGTCCCGGCATTTCGATGTTTTTAAGCTGAACTATTAGAGGATAGTTTGATACACAATAACTTAAGTAAATTTGTTCTAATTTAAATGAAATTGGGTAAACGTGTAGTGGAGGGCATTATATTTTAGCCATTAAATTATGAGCAGACTCGATCAAGCGGTTATTGAGCTAGAAGAGCTTAGAAGGCTAAAAGCTATTTGTGAGGGGTCTTGCTATTCTGGGCACCTTTTTTGCAAAAAAGTATGGTCGAGTTTGGTATCAAATGAAAGTGCTCGGCTTACACATTTATAATATAGTTTTTAAAGTAAAGTAAATTCTTTATTTGCATTAAATTTACAATTTTAAAATAATGATCTAACATTTTGGCGAACCGCGAGTTCTCAGTTCGGGGCGAACTACTAGTTAAGTTACATTAAAGACTAACTACTACCCGACGCTACGCTACTCGCAACTCTTTTTTTTACAGCGGCCAGACATAATTTCCGAAAGTACAATCTGTTCTCCGTGTCGGACTTCGGCGTTGGATACGACTACGACAGCGTGCTGCACTACAGCCGTAAAGCGTTCTCCTCGAACGGCGGCGACACGTTGGTGCCTAAGAAGGTACAAATTACATTAATAGTTATACTTAACATTTTTTTATCAACATTTATAGTCAAGTCCTACTTATGGATTAACATTGAAATCGCTAACGAAGCGTTTGATGTTCCATTTAGACTGTCTGTCAGTCGTGTTTATTCACCTCGAGGTGGGACCAGGACTATAGTTCGTTTTTTTTAGCATTAGAAAGAAGGTAGAGTTAGACCAAGAAACGTCTGCAGCGATTGTGATAGCCCACGCAGTGCAAGTGTTATTTACACGTCATAAATTCATAGAAGTTTGACGTTTAAAATGACACTTGCACTGCGTGGGCTATCAAAATCGCTGCAGACTTTTCTCGGTCTGACTCTAAGCGATCTTGACATGTCTTTTAATTGAAAAACGCTTTTTAAAAATCAATAACTTATATAAGTACTTATTATGAAAGCAGAAGAATATAAATGATCGTATTAGATTCATCATTGTTACATATTTGCCGTGACTTATTTTTAAAATATGTTTTTCAATTAAAATACACATCAAGATTGTTTACCTTTTTTCTAATGCTAAAAAAAACGAACTATAGTCGTGAAAATGAATACCCCGTACCCCGTACATTATTTATAAATATTTCATTTCGTTAAATGGGTTTTACTACGTAGGTACATATACTGGGTCAACCAAATCTTGTCAGTAAATAGGAACAAAAAAAACTATACTCACCCTTTTCTTTTGGGTGCTAGAACTAGTGTAAGACAAAGATAGTACCTATGATTTTCTCTGTCTATGTTTGAAATCAAACAGACCTTTGACACACTATACCTACCTATATTTTTATTTTTAACCGACGAAAAAAACGGAGGAGGTTCTCAAGTCGACGCGTATATATTTGTATTTTTTTTTATGTATGACCACGCATAACTTTTTACAAAGTAGTTCGATTTTGATAATTATTTTTTTATTGGAAAGGGTATACCCCGAAGTTGATCCCATATAAATTTGGAAACCGACGAAAAAAACGGAGGAGGTTCTCAAGTCGACGCGTATATGTATATATATTTTTTCTTTTTATGTAAGACCACGCATAACTTTTTACAGAGTAGCTCGATCTTGATAATTATTTTTTTATTGGAAAGGGTATACCCGAAGTTGGTCCCATATAAATTTGGAAAAAAGAAATCAGCTTTATGGCTATAAATCCCATTTTTTTGACTCGTATTGTTACTACTTGGCTTGGCACCGACTTCAAACATATCAGTTGGTAACGCATAGACTTCAAAAAGGATAATATTTTATTTCATCCTTTTTGAAGTCGGTTTTATTTTTTTTGTAAAAAGTTTTTTATTTATTACAGAGTGGCGCTGAAATTGGGCAGAGGATAGGTCTCTCAGAGAAAGACAGTGCCAAGTTGAACAAGATGTATTGTGATGCGGACTCGAATAACTTCGAGGCTGCGGACGACGTGTCACATACTGTCATTAAAAAGAAAAAGACTCCTAAGAACAAGCCTTTTGAAGGGCATGGTATAGGATATCACCAAGGTAAAACTGTGGTTTTTAAACTGCCTGCAGCTGAAAGTTTTCGATTACCGGAACAGCCGTCAAATGTCCTGTTTGATTATTTCAGTAAAGCGCCGCAAGCTATGCCACCGACGCTTATTGAAGGATTTGGAGTTGGACAGGAAATAACTTATTCATACAAATTGCCTGCTGGGTACCATATCGCTGAACACAAAATCCCATCGTACCGATATCCAACACTGTTAAATAGAACGTATACTGCAGCTGAACCTATATTTAGACAACATAATGTACAAAATAATAATGAAGACAAGAAGCCTTCTACTAATGCCGATATTGGGAATAAAAATAAGGAGACAAGAGAGGATTTTGACGAGAAAGTGATTAAAGTACAAACAACCAAAAATACAGATACAGGCAATGAAAATGACTATACTAGTATATACCAGCCTAACACTGAATATTCAGAATTTTATAATCCCGTCAACAAGCAAAGAATCGGGACCATAACTGGTTATTATCTCAATTACTCGCCAAAATCTCATGAAAATCATGAGCAGGATATAAAAGAAATATCAAATTTAAAATTAACTAGACAGTTTATAGAAACACTCAGGGAACCGAAATCAATGCATTTCCGTTATCATAATAACAAAGAACCAGAACAGTTGCGTCAGAATGAATTTAACAATAAACGTGACATTATAGATAAATCAAAACCAGTCATAAACGAAGAAAATACCCCAGGAGATGATTCATCGTTTGGTTATGTGCACCCTAGCACAAAACTAAAACAGACCAAAAATATTTATTTTGTCAACCCAGAACACACTTCTAAAAAATATTTGAAAAATAAGCACGGTTTCAGTAGCCTCTACCTTCCCAACGATAATATAAATAAAGACGATGCATCCAGAAATGCGCAGTATAAAATATTCGGCGAAATTGTTCCATTTACTATAAACTATAAATACAAACAAAATAGTCCAATTATCCACGGGGACACACTAAATGTTCATACTAATTTAGATGACGATGAAAGAATAAACGAGAGTGTGAAATATCCAACCAAAAAGCCGATGTCTAAGGAGAAGACCGACGATAATCCTGACGAACAATATAGTTATGAAGATTATGAACCCCATGACACGACAAAAATTACTGACTACCCGCAACCAATATCTAATGAAGAAAACTCGTCAAAATCTTATGAAGTGACGGAGAAACTTTCGGAACAGGTAGATTTAGTCACAGAGAAATCGAATGTCTATTCTAACTCACACAATGATGAAACAAGGTTGGAAAAGCGTCTACCTAGCATTCTGGAAAAGTATGTGGATCATGATAATTACGATATAACTGCTCCGATTTACGACAGCGAAGAATATTATAAAAAAACCTAATATACATAAATATAAGTAACGAGGTTTGATTGGTTAATTTCGTAATTCAAATATAACACAAAAAAAACATGAGTTCGTGTAAAAATGTAAACTCACTTAACATAGAGAACAAACACGAGTGTTTTGTGTATTAGACCTACACCCTACACGTATAGCACATCTTGCCGCAACTCGCGCGGTGTTACATATGTACCTACCTATATCACATCTCTACATCATACATCACATATGAAGTCGCAGCAATACTCTTTTGTGGTGCGCGTGCCGCGACCGCTGCAGGGGACCATCGAGTGCGCTGACTTCTGGCCGAAGGGTGTCGTGTTTCGGAGGTTCTGGGGCAAACTGCCGAATCCGACACAGGAGCAGCCGATGCAACGGAGCCACGCCGTTTTATCGACTAAATAACTAGTGTTTAGTTTTAAGTTTATAAAATGCATATGTATGTTAGTCCGTTAGGTATTTGTAATATGGGCCTTGTTGCCTGAATTAAATTTCTAAATAAATAAATAATTAAAATACGTGTACCTACGCTTACCTACACGTATTGCTGCGACTACACGTACTGCATATGTCCCTACTTGCTGTAGCATTTAGTTAGGTAATGTAATTCAATGCACACCGTCGCGTGATTTTGTATATTATTTAAATTATGGTACACTACTTTTAATACCAACAGTGCCTATTTAGTGTACAATATGTACATACGTATCTAATAGTTAAAATTATAATAGAATATAAAATAATATTTTTTAAGTAGTCAGTAATGTTATGAAGGGGTTCGGATGTAAGTAATGTTAATATCTGTAAATTGCTTTTATAATAATATTAATAATAAATAAAACAGCATTTTAGGCATTTCATGTCAACTATTCACTTGATGGTTTGTTAGGGATATCGCCAAATAAAGTGCAGTCCAGACGAGACAATTTTTCGCCAATCAGATGAAATTGTCCGATCGAATCAGGCCGTGCGGACGCAAACGCCAATTTGATTCCCCGATCAAATCAGCAGGTGCGGACACAAAAATGCCAATTTTCGAAGTTAGTATAGATGGTCAAGCAGATCTTGTCAGTAGAAAACGGCGGCAAATTTGAAAAATGTAGGCGCGAATGGATATAATATATCGTCCCATAGAAAATTTAAATTTCGCGCCTTTTTTTACTGATAAGATTTGGTTGACCAGCTATATATTTTTACACAGCATCGTCATTTTTAATTTTCCCACTAAGTCAGTGTAATCAAAGCTTAAAACATTAGCAAGGTCATTAAATCCATTGTGCAAAACATTTGCTAAAGGCGTGTTCAGACTAGATGAGGACGACTTTTCACCAATCTGATGAAATTGTCCGATCAAATTAGGACGTGCGGAGTTGCGGACGCAAACGCCAATTTGGCTCGCTGATTTCAATCGCCGATGATGACCAATATTACTGATAAAATGGAGGTGAGGACGCCAATATCAATACCAATTTGTGCCTCCAGTATTCGCCTTTGGGGGCACTTTTTTAATTTAGAACGCTCCAATAACCTTATATTTTAAAACTGAAATTGGTGATTCAATTGGAGATCGACGCCAATTTCTTTTCTGATCAAATCGGACGATTTTATCACCCGGTCTAGACTTCACTTAAAGATCTTGTAGCCAGGCATTAGCCAGGCCATAAAATAAAATGAACTTGTGCGAAAAAAACAACAATCATGGAATTCTGGAACAGAATGAAAATATCATACCAAAGAGTCAGTAAGTATAGTTGGTCAAACCAATTTGTCAGTAAATAAGAACAAAAAAAAACATACTCATTCTTTTCTTTTGGGTGCTAGTACTAGTGTAAGACAAATATATATATAGATGGTCAAGCAAATCTTGTCAGTAGAAAAAGGCGCGAAATTCATATTTTCTATGAGTCGATATCCCTTCGCGCCTACATTTTTCAAATTTGCCGCCTTTTTCTACTGACAAGACCTGGTTGACCAAGTATAGTATGATTATCTCTGTCCGTGTTTTAAATGAGAAAGTCCTTTGACAAACTATATATACTTGGTCAACCAGATCTTGACAGTAGAAAAAGGCGGCTAATTTGAAAAATGTAGGCGCAAAGGGATATTGTGCCACAGAAAATTTGAATTTCGCGCCTTTTTTTACTGACAAGATTTGGTTGACCAGCTATATATATTTTATTCCTACTCAAGACAAGGCAGTATGGCTTAATGCTTTAGCCTGTCCAGATAGATGGATAGAAAAAAAATACATTGACAACTTTGACAATGACAAGATTCATTTCATTGAATGAATCGAACTGCATCGAAAGAAACAATGTCGTTATTTCATTAACTCTCCTTTGTTCTATTTGTCCTATCTATAGTGGTTCAGCTCAGTTATTTTTTGGTGAAGTGTTTATTATAGGTTTTAAAACTGAATATAATCCGTTGGAGAGTTCGATAAATAACGAGGAAATAACATAATTGGCTGTCTATTTTTATGGGCTGTTCTGTGTCATGTGTCCACCGAGCGACGATGTCGTTGTTTGGTAGGCACCCCAGCACCTCTAACGATGCCAGAGTCATAATGGAGAGAAAGCTGTACCTCGCCAGGGAGTCCCCCGAACCAGATTACGATGTATCCGGGTGTGAACTACGACAAGTGCCGTCCGGTATCTATTCAATATGTAAAGTGTATAGAAAAACCCATCTCCACCTGCAGTCAAATAATTTACAGTCCTTGGAAGAGGGTGGTCAGCTATCAGACTTGCACCTTATTCAATATCTCAATATCAGCAGCAACAAGTTTGTAAGCTTACCCAATACAATCCGATATCTCATCAACCTGACGGAATTATATATCCAAAACAACTATATTACATACTTGCCTGAAAGTATACATTTCTTGAAACATTTGAATATCCTGAATGTATCAAATAATAGACTTAAAAGTTTAACTCCATCTTTGGGAAAGTTGAAGAATTTGAGGAAATTGTCAGTAACAGAGAACAAGAATTTACATCATCTATGTCCAGAGTTGTGTTTTGCATCTAATATCAGTCAATTAGAGTTAGACGGAGAACTTTTTACTTTTCCTCCAGCAGATATTGCTTCCAAGGGTACCACAGAGATAATGAAATTTCTGTGCCATGAAATGAAAATAGATTACACTCCACCTTTACCTTTGGAACATGAGTTTTCATCTGTACCTGTAATAGACAGTGTTAAGGATTCTTTTAAGGATAGTGGCAAGAGTATGTCATGGGAGGAGCAAGAAGCAGCCATAACTGAGCAAGAACATAAGGTCCATGAAGCTGCTAAACAGCAGAGGGAGCGGTTTCTGTCACAAGTTTTGCAGGATCGTCTTGAATTAGACACTGAGATAGCAAAAGTTCATGAAGCAAAAGAGACTGAGCGACAAAGACTGATTAAAGCTATTCAAGAGGATGAGAAAGAAATTGAATGTTTGGTGAAAAACTTCATTCAGACTGATCAACTTAGGCCTGAGGTCATCCAGCAACAACTTGCCTACGATATTGCCGAGCATGATAGACTCTTAGAAATAACTAGGCAGAATTATGACAATATCAAAAAAGCTGACATCTTAAAGGCCATGGAGAACCTCATAACAGAAGATTACTTCATTCAATATGCACGAAAAGAATACGATGAATGCATTCATAATACAAAGAAAAGTATGCTCTCACATGAATTACAAAGTGTTGAGAAATTAGAAGATTTATTAAAAGCTAAAGATCAATCTCGCACAAATTTAGTTGAGCAACTTCTGGAGGACCAAGATGTGCAGAAAGCTGTGGTGGCATCTCTAGTTGAGAGAGTTGATGCTAAGAGTTGGAGCTTAAATCAAGAAATATCTTTAATTTCTCGCCATTTAGCTCGGCTAAGTGTCATTGAACAAGAAAAAAATAAGCTACATGTGGCATGCAACTACAATGATCTACTGGTTCAAAGAATGCAGCTTGTCACTCTGCTAGATGATGTTCTGCATCAGAAAAATAAAAGACGGATAGAATTGATAGAGACCTTAAAAGAAATGGAAAATGAGACAGATAAGACTACTGATTTCTGGCTTAAAAATTATCAAAAATTGATTGATTTTGCTCCTAAGACATTATTAGATGTTAGTAAGAATTTAGATCCCGTGTTGGCTAATTATTTATTACAAGAAGGTGTAATACATTGTCTGCCGTTCTTAGTAAAGTTTTTATTTTCTGATAATAATATAACTGACATAACATCAGAGAAATTAATTCAGTGTGGCATATCACAATCTTCAGATAGAGATGGCGTTATTAGAGCTATAAATTATTATGTTGCTACTAAAATCAACAGTTCATTCTACAGCAGTGGTGTATCTGCAGTTGAGCCGAGTGCACCATCAAAATCAGTAATAGAGGATCAAAAATGCACAGGGGTTGTGAGCACAGCAGAAACAGAGAATGCAACAGTAGAGTCAGAATGTGTGGTGTGCATGGATTCAAAATGTGAAGTAGTGTTTGTTCCATGCGGGCACATGTGCTGCTGCCACCGGTGTGCCGACCAGGAGATGGATTGTTGCCCCATGTGCAGAGGCAATATAGAAAGGAAGATCAAAGTCATGGTTGCAACATCACGTTAATATAAAGGTAAGCAACAATTATTTTATAAAATCATTTAGATTTCTACCCCTGAGATGCCTTAGTAAATTAGTATTGCTTTGTAATAATTCTGCATATAATATCTTTAGCTAGTATTAGTTGAAATTTTTTAAGCTGACCGTTTAGGGTATTAGGGGAGCTTATACTCATACTCAGCTTGTATTCACATATTTAGTACATACCTACTTAGGGTTCTATAGTCAACTTACAAACTTTACAATCCATATAGTTTTGCGATCTCTGTCTGTTTGTCTGTCCATCCACAGCTTAGCTTAGTGATTATTAGTACCAGAAAGCTGAAATTTGACATGGGTATAAATTATTAATCATACTAGGCGTACCAAAACAGCTTAATAAATATTTTCCACGCCTAAATTATTTTGAACATGGTCAGCCATTAACCTTTTAACCGCATTAGACTGATATATAAGACATACAAAATCGGGCTTATATCGCCGCTGTCTGATAAATAAGACCAAACTTAGTGTAACTTCGTACCCCCGGCGACACAAGGCGGTTAAAAGGTTAATGAGATTTTTCTCAAATATACTTAATTGTTACATATCGTCATTCGGTATGTAAATAATTGTCTGTTATTGAATCTATTACTAATTTATCTAACTTAGCTATTGTGATAAGATTACATTATCCTTTCAGGTGACATGTCAATTACAAAAGCGACCAATCAATGAGGCTTTGAAGATTACCTACTGGTATCTATAATAATTCCATGTAAGTACCTAGCTTAGTGTTATAACTTATAAATAACGGCATTGTTAACTGTTTTTGAATGTTTTGCACATATATATTAAGATATGCCATGGAAATTTTACGATACCTTTGAATAGGTAATTGTAGATACAGTAAAAGTGTAAAAATTAATTTAAGAAAATGATATTCTAAAATTGAACTACTTGTAAACATTATATTATCTAGTTATACGTTTTGTATAAAAGTACATGTTACATGCATTCAATTATAAACGTAATTTTTTGCATTGCTTTGTATTATATTATGTTATTAAAATTACATTACATATATTAGTAGTACCAGTATATTCCTGCATTTACAATTGACTAATTAAACATCTTTTGCCTTAAGATTTTGTTGGGGTACTAAAATGTTCGGCTAATTCTAAGTTCGACTGTACATATTTTCTACAAACGCATAGCTTCTTTCATTATTTTTAGGTCAAGGACTATGACGGTTTTTGTTTGATTACTAAGCAACGACAATGCTTTATAATGTCTTGCCACTGATACCATGATGGTTTTATAAGGCTTTTGCTATTAATAGCGTGTCTTATTTTTAAATAGTCTTTTTATGATGAAACATTCCTTAAATAAACGAATTCCCAGTTCAAGGCGTTCGTCAGTGTCCGAGATACATACGAGAGACTTCTTGTTTTGAAAAACATTAGATTTATTTAAAACAATAAAATAATTTTTATGAGATGCATAGGGGAAGCCGGGACATGCAATATTATGTAAAGTTTAAGCTCAATCAATCGAATAATGGGATGTGGATCTAATTTAGCTTAGAAAATTTTAACCCGAATCCGAACAAACATTGCAAGGTAAATAAAAGCTTGTAAAATTAGTGCAGGTAGGGGAGGCCGGTTATGGTTGTCGTAGCGTTTCGTTGTCACACCAGCCATAATAAACAACTAAATCTATCTATATATATAAATGCAAGTGTCCTGTACGGATATGATGGTCGTTCTTGTCTACGTGACAGCGTGATAAAACGGTGTCCGTCACTTTCTTTCCCACGGTGTTAAACAGTGACAGTTATTTTATCACGTGGATAAAGATGGATAAAGCTATCCATAATAGGCTGGCTGTACGGATATGATGGTCGTTCTTGTCTACGTGACAGCGTGATAAAACGGTGTTCGTCACTTTCTTTCCCACGGTGTTAAACAGTGACAGTTATTTTATCACGTGGATAAAGATGGATAAAGCTATCCATAATAGGCTGGCTGACTGACTGCCTGACTGATTCATCAACGCAGAGCCGAAACTACAAAAGCTAGAAAGTTGAAATTTGCACACTAGGTTGCATTTATAAAGTGTACAAGAGATAAGAAACGATTTTGAAAAATTCAACACCTAAGGGGATTAAAAAGGGGATGAAAGGTTGTATGGGGTACAAGTTTTATTTTAAGCTAGGAATTTGAAACGTTGTAAAAATGTATTATATTAAAAAACAAGAAAACTAATTTCAGCGTTTTCGAAAATTCATCCCTCAATGTGGTGAAAAAGGGGTTGAAAATTTGTATGGAGATCAAATATTTTTGTGAGTGTGGGACTTGAAACTTTGTATATGGGAATATTATTATAAGTCAGGAAAAATAATTTCAGCGTTTTTGAAAATTCATCCCCTAACAGGGTTAAAAAGGGTTTGAAAGTTTGAATCCATTACAAATGCTTTGAAACTTCTTAGAAAGGCATAATAGCCAATTACAAAAGTAATTACGACGTTTTTGGAAATTCAACCCCTAAGGAGGTTAAAAAGGGGATGAAAGTTCGTCTTGGGGTGCAAATTTCATTTTAAGCTAGGAACTTGAAACTTCGTAAAAAGGTATTAAAATAAAAGAGAAGAAAACTAATTTTAGCGTATTTGAAAATTCATCCCCCAAGGTGAAAAAGGGGTTGAAAGTTTGTATGCACATCAAATATTTTTTTGAGTTCGGGACTTATTATTATAAGACAACAAGAAAAGTAATTTCAGCGTTTTTAAAAATTCATCCCCTAACCGGGTTAAATAGGGGTTGAAAGTTTGTATGGAGATCAAACATTTCTTTGAATGCGGGACTTGAATCTTTGCATAAAGGCATATTATTAGAATACAAGAAAAGCAATTTAAGTGTTTTTGAAAATTCATCCCCCAAGGTGGTGAAAAAGGGGTTGAAAGTTTGTATGCACATCAAATATTTTTTTGAGTGCGGGACTTGAATCTTTGTATAAAAGCATATTATTAGAATACAAGAAAGTAATTTCGGCATTTTTGAAAATTCACCCCTCAAGTTGGTAAAAAAAGGGTTGAAAATTTGTATGGAGGTCAAACATTTATTTGAGTGCGGGACTTTGAATCGTTGTATAAAAGCATATTATTAGAATAAATGAAATTTCATTTCAGCTTTTTTTTAAATTCATCCCCTAAAAGGTTTAAGAAGGGGTTGAAAGTTGGTAGAGAGTTCATATTTTATTTAAAGCTAGGAACTTCAAACTTCGTAAATAAGTAGTTAGGTAGTAGGTTTTACTAAATAGTGGACTTGAAAATATGCTGGGGGTTGAGAGGGATTATATCGAGAGCAATTTTATTCAGTTAGGGGCTTGAAACTTCGTAGCCAGGTTGTGTATAACAATTAACAAATGATTAACAGTCCCTACTGCTATCTTTTGCTGCATAATGTTCTAAGCTAATGTAGAATATATAACCACCAATATACATCCACGCGTACGAAGTCGCGGGCAACAGCTAGTTAACGAATACGTTTATCTACCTACCGGTGTCGAATGAATCGAATGATCGCAAGAGGCCTCCTTCTAATGAATGAGTCGATGACTTTCCTTCATTTAGTGGTTTATTATGGCCGCTGTGACAACTAACCTCTGAGATAACCATACCCGGCCTCCCCTAACTGCACTAATTTTACTTACTATTTAACTTACAATGTTTGATTGTAACTTGTTGGTTCTCGGGCCAAATCTTGTAAGTTAAATTCGATCTAAATCCCATTATTCGGTTGAGCTGAAACTTCACAAGATATTGCATTGTCGTCAACTTAGGTACATTTATATAGGTAGGTTGGGCGACAATGCAATATTATGGTACCATCGAGCTGATCTGACGATGGATACAGGAGGTGGCCATAGGAACTCTGTGATAAAACGACGCAACCTATTTGTGTTTGGGTTTGTTAGAATTAATTAGATGAGTATTGCCTGTTAAAAAAAGTACAGTCAGCGATAAAAGTTTGTATCACATGAGTTTTTTTGACAAAAAAACTTATTTCGAGTAAGTAACATTGTACATCATGAGCATTGATCATGAATTATGATATATGTAAGCAATGGTGCCGGTGGTATACGGTTTAAAATAATTTTGTAAATGTCATTGACGTTTATCTCAGGACTGGCCTTATGGGCAATAAGAATGGGGCATAATTGGGGCCAGTACAGCGGTGTGACACCGCTACAACTCGATTGGTTGTTGAGTTTGCTTCACGCGCGCGATTTGTCGTAACTAGTTGCGTAAGACTGCACGATTGGCTCGAAGACGTGCGTGACACCGCTGAACTAGTACCATTTTTAATGTCCGTAAGGCCCGTCCTGAGATATATAAGTCAATGGTAAATGTATTGTTACTTATGTATACAAAAACAATTCATACCGAGCTTGTTCTGGAAGAACATCTATTTTGTGATTTTAGTGGTATCAGTGGTGGTATCCGTTATTTTCATCAAATGAATTAGTAAAGGCTTTTTTGATCTTGATTCTTAAGATGCCACGACTGTTCAGTTACTCAGGCTGTTATATTACTGGTAACAATTATAGAATTGATCTATAGATCTTCACTATATATCAGAAATTAATGTTTCGGTCTGGGAAGCTGTTTGGTATAAAAAAAATGCATGTGTATGATGAAGTAATTAAGGTGCCACAACACTATACAGCCGTAACAGCCGTGATGGAAAGCCATAAAACATTGCAATAACATCATATTTATATATAGTGTTAGAAAGTTATAAAGATGGTATTTGTTTGATATCTCTCTATATCTTGTATCGCATTTATATGTATTTAAGTGGATTGGTATCACACATTTGAGTATCTCAATTATCTGTCTTATTTTCAATTGATACGTGCCATCTTGACCTATTAGATATAAAATACACTCCTTTGATATAATTCATGTGCAAGGCTAAATACACGTTTAAACTAATTAAATAAAGACGTTAGATTTTAAACAATCAGTCTTAAAAATTAGTCCACGTAGGTGTTAAGTGTTTAACGTTAAGGTTACCTAAATGATAACTACAATAAGGTTTTAACGTCAAGATACGTTCTAAATGACTGTGCCTTCTAGGTATTGTTGGTTAAATTATTCGATATTGCTTTATGCCTACACTGAGTTTTATATCTAGCATATAATTGTATTATTATGGCTGTGAATTTGTATTCTCATTGTTTAAACATGGCAAGTTTACAAAAACTAATGCCACAGATTGATCACACTAAACCAGATACGCCACTCTCGTAGAAAACGAATACTTATAATTGCTGGATTTAAAACATTAAGTACATACCTAACTTTAAACTAACAAAAATGTCTAATTTAAAATATCCATTATGTAGCTATTACTGCCTTGTTGGTACCCCTGCGTTGAATACTATATATGTATAGCTTAGCATGAATAGCTTTTAAATCAAGTGTAAATACCAGTATTCTATCAATAACACATCGGTCATAGTAAATAATAACATTAACATACGTTTTTTCGAGAGTGGCTAGAGTCTGGACATTATGCACAGATAAGGATCCTGATTAACTGGTTCTGCGGTTCAAGACAGCTGAATCATTAAATTACGTATGTCAAAGTTAAAAAAAAACCGTTACCGCACTGCGAAATAACTATTATAAATTAACAGTTACAAGTGTTCTCACTTATAATATAGAAATAAAAATATGCAAATAAGGTAATCACTATGTTTTTAAATACACGCAACTCCTTATTGTCCATATTAGTGTAAAATCTCTACCCGTAGTAAAAAGTTACACCACGATTACATAAAATCCCTGTTTATATGTCTTTATGTGTAAATTATCGACAATAGTAATCATTGATGTTTGTCTATTGATTATATTGGAAACTTTGGAGTAACATCTATCAAACAAATTTAAAGTTAATATGTACCTACCTATATCACATAGAGAAGTAACGCGATTAAACTAAGGGAAACTGCAACGAAGGCCAAAATGGTTTTTTTTACGAGAGGTCTTAAAGTTGTGGTGTTATGTTAGGGATATTTTAAAATATGTTTGGTATAGTTTTATTTGGAGATTTATTAACCCATTCATGGCCACGAACCGCCGAGCGTACACAATACGCCAGGCCACCATACAAATCGTTTTTAGCTAAAACGCATGACTCAGCTTATGGGTCTCGAGCCTGGCGCGAACGGTAAATAAATCGCCGCTTATGAAGCCGGCCAGTTGGACATCATTATGCAACATTTTTACTAACCACCGATTTTCTGTGCCTATCAAAAAAGAAACTAATTATTGCAGTTTGTAGGAGTGAATATTTTTACTTTCTACAAGCGTTTAATGTCTGACCAAGCTAAGTTGGTAGCAAATTTTATAGCCCAGCCTGTGCAAGTGTTAATTTAAACGTCATAATCTATATATATAAATGCAAGTGTCCTGACTGACTGACTGACTGACTGACTGACTGACTGATTCATCAACGCAGAGCCGAAACTACAAAAGCTAGAAAGTTGAAATTTGCACACTAGGTTGCATTTGTAAAGTGTACAAGAGATAAGAAGCGATTTTGAAAAATTCAACCCCTAAGGGGGTTAAAAAGGGGATGAAAGGTTGTATGGGGTTCAAGTTTTAGTTTAAGCTAGAAATTTGAAACTTTGTGAAAATGTATTATATTAAAAAACAAGAAAACTAATTTCAGCGTTTTCGAAAATTCATCCCCCAAGGTGGTGAAAAAGGGGTTGAAAGTTTGTATGGATATCAAATATTTTTGTGAGTGTGTGACTTTAAACTTTGTATATGGGTATACTATTATAAGACAGGAAAAGTAATTTCAGCGTTTTTGAAAATTCATCCCCTAATAGGGTTAAAAAGGGGTTGAAAGTTTGAATCCATTACAAATGCTTTGAAACTTCTTAGAAAGGCATAATAGCCGATTACAAAAAAAAGTAATTGCGACGTTTTAGGAAATTCAACCCCTAAGGGGGTAAAAAAGGGGATGAAACTTTGTCTTGGGGTGCAAATTTTATTTTAAGCTAGGACCTTGAAACTTTGCAAAAAGGTATTAAATTAAAAAACAAGAAAACTAATTTCAGCGTTTTTAAAATATCATCCCCCGAGGTGGTGAAAACGGGGTTGAAAGTTTGTACGGAGATCAAATATTATTGAGAGTGCGGGACTTGAGTCTTTGTATAAAGCCATATTATTAAAACTCAAGAAAATTAATTTCAGCGTTTTTAAAAATTCATCCCTTAAAAGGGTTAAAAAGGGGATGAAAGGTTGTATGGGGTTCAAGATTTATTTTAAGCTAGGAATTTGAAACTTTGTAAAAATGTATTATATTAAAAAATAAGAAAACTAATTTCAGCGTTTTCGAAAACTCATCCCCCAAGGTGGTGAAAAAGGGGTTGAAAGTTTGTATGGAGATCAAATATTTTTGTGAGTGTGGGACGTGAAACTTTGTATATGGGTATGTTATTATAAGACAGTAAAAGTAATTTCAGCGTTTTTGAAAATTCATCCCCTAACAGGGTTAAAAAGGGGTTAAAAGTTTGAATCCATTACAAATGCTTTGAAACTTTTTAGAAAGGCATAATAGCCGATTACAAAAAACAGTAATTGCGACGTTTTAGGAAATTCAACCCCTAAGGGGGTAAAAAAGGGGATGAAACTTTGTCTTGGGGTGCAAATTTTATTTTAAGCTAGGACCTTGAAACTTTGCAAAAAGGTATTAAATTAAAAAACGAGAAAACTAATTTCAGCGTTTTTAAAAATTCATCCCCCGAGGTGGTGAAAAAGGGGTTGAAAGTTTGTACGGAGATCAAATATTATTGAGAGTGCGGGACTTCAATCTTTGTATAAAGCCATATTAATAGATCTCAAGCAAAGTTATTTCAGCGTTTTTAAAAATTCATTCCTTAAAAGGGTTAAAAAGGGGATGAAAGGTTGTATGGGGTTCAAGATTTATTTTAAGCTAGGAATTTGAAACATTGTAAAAATGTATTAAATTAAATAATAAGGAAATTGAATTCAGCGTTTTCGAAAATTCATCCCCCAAGGTGGTGAAAAAAGGGTTGAAAGTTTGTATGGAGATTAAATATTTTTGTGAGTGTGGGACTTGAAACTTTGTATATGGGTATATTATTATAAGACAAGAAAAGTAATTTCAGCGTTTTTAAAAATTCATCCTCTAACAGGGTTAAAAAGAGGTTGAAAGTTTGAATCCATTACAAACGCTTTGAAACTTTTTAGAAAGGCATAATAGCCGATTGCAAAAAAAAGGAATTGCGACGTTTTAGGAAATTCAACTCCTAAGGGGGTAAAAAAGGTGATGAGACTTTGTCTTGGGGTGCAAATTTTATTTTAAGCTAGGACCTTGAAACTTCGCAAAAAGGTATAAAATTAAAAAACAAATAAAACTTATTTCAGTGTTTTTAAAAATTCATCCCCCGAGGTGGTGAAAAAGGGGTTGAAAGTTTGTACGGAGATCAAATATTTTTTAGAGTGCGGGACTTCAATCTTTGTATAAAGCCATATTATTAGATCTCAAGAAAAGTAATTTCAGCGTTTCCAAAAATTCATCCCTTAAAAGGGTTAAAAGGGGTTGAAAGATTGTATGGGGTTCAAGTTTTAGTTTAAGCTAGGAATTTTAAACTTTGTGAAAATGTATTACATTAAAAAACAAGAAAACTAATTTCAGCGTTTTTGAAAATTCATCCCCCAAGGTGGTGAAAAAGGGGTTGAAAGTTTGTATGGAGATCAAATATTTTTGTGAGTGTGGGACTTGAAACTTTGTATATGGGTATATTATTATAAGACAGGAAAAGTAATTTCAGCGTTTTTGAAAATTCATCCCGTAACAGGGTTAAAAAGGGGTTAAAAGTTTGAATCCATTACAAATGCTTTGAAACTTTTTAGAAAGGCATAATAGCCGATTGCAAAAAAAAGGAATTGCGATGTTTTAAGAAATTCAACCCCTAAGGGGGTAAAAAAGGGGATGAAACTTTGTCTTGGGGTGCAAATTTTATTTTAAGCTAGGACCTTGAAACTTCGCAAAAAGGTATGAAATTAAAAACCAACAAAAATAATTTCAGTGTTTTTAAAAATTCATCCCCCGAGGTGGTGAAAAAGGGGTTGAAAGTTTGTACGGAGATCAAATATTTTTTAGAGTGCGGGACTTGAATCTTTGTATAAAGCCATATTATTAGATCTCAAGAAAAGTAATTTCAGCATTTTCAAAAATTCATCCCTTAAAAGGGTTAAAAGAGGGTTGAAAGATTGTACGGGGTTCAAGTTTTAGTTTAAGCTAGGAATTTGTAACTTCGTAAAAAGTTATTTCATTAAAAGAGAAGTTTTTAAAAATTCATCCCCTATAAGGATCCAAAAGGGGTTGAAAGTCTGTATAGGGTTTAAATTTTATTTAAAGCTAGGAACTTGAAACTTAGTAAAAAGGTATTTTATTAAAAAACAAAAAACCCTATTCAGCGATTTTAAAAATTCATCCCCCGAGGAGGTGAAAAAGGGGTTGAAAGTTTGTATGGAGATCAAATATTTTTGATAGTGCGGGACTTAAATCTTTGTATAAAGCCATATTATTAGAACACAAGAAAACTAATTTCAGCGTTTTTAAAAATTCATCCCATAACAGGGTTAAAAAGGGGTAGAAAGATTGTATAGGTTATAATTTTATTTAAAGCTAGGAACTTGAAGCTTTGTAAAAAGGTAAAGGTAAAGAAAACGAATTTCAGAGTCTTTGATAATTCATCTCCCAAGGTGGTGAAGGGGGTCAAAAATTTGTATGGAACCCAAATATTTATTTGAGTGCGGGACTTGAATCGTTGTATAAAGGCATATTATTACAATACAAGAAAAGTAATTTCAGCGTTTTTATAAATTCATCCCCTAAAAGTTTAAACAGGGGTTGAGAGTTGGTAGAGGGTTCAAATTTTATTTAAAGCTAGGAACTTCAAACTTCGTAAATAGGTAGTTAGGTAGTAGGTTTTATTAAATAGTGGACTTGAAAATCTTCTGCGGGTTGAGAGAGATTATATCGAGAACAATTTTATTCAGTTAGGGGCTTGAAACTTCGTAGCCAGGTTGTGAAAGACAAATCTCATGTGTTGTATAATAATTAACAAATGATTAACCGTCCCTACTGCTATCTTTTGCTGCATAATGTTCTAAAGCTAAACTAATGTAGAATGTATAACCACCAATATACAAATCCACGCGTACGAAGTCGCGGGCAACAGCTAGTTTCATATAAGTATGACATTTAAATTACACTTAGGTACTCAGCCTGTGCTATCAAAATCGCTGCCAACTTAGCTTAGTCTGATTCTATATAACTTGCCGTGTTTTTTGTTGTTGTTTTTTGGGGCAAATCTTGGAAGTTAAATTAGAACCGTTTCCCGATTTAGATGAAATTTTGCATACGTATGTAAAATGTTCATATTTTAGTTAATTACAATTATTAATAATTATTATTATTATCTCAAAACGATATAAATATGTATAATAAGATATTTAGTGTAGTCTTAATATTATGCATTTTTTTTAGGAGGCCGTAGTCGATTTGTAACCGAAAACGCCAAAAATTAAGTAATTAAAGCAAATTTATTTCTATATATCTGCTCAGAAGAATTAATTCTAAAGGTGCCTAAAAACACCGCTTTAACTTCGGCGTTTTTTCTTAAATTTGCCATTATAAGCTCACAAAATAGAAAATGGAGAAAAAGTTACATTTATTATTTTATACCGGTGTGGTGTGATATAATTTATACTATTAAAAAACGTACTTCCTTTACCTTGGTAAAATAGCTATACCTTCAGTCGTTCGACTGAGAAAAATGGCTTAGAAAAAGTATCTAACTCATTTATTCAGTCCCCATTACAACAATCTTCCATTATAGGTATATATGTATAAATCCAGTTAATTACTGCAAAATAATGTAAAATTACTACAAAAGTTTCGGGAAATTAAGAAATTTGGGCTACAGCTTCTTAATAACGAGAAAAAAATATCAATATTAGTTACTCAGCAGCACATCAAGCACATGTTATTTATGTTAACAGAAGACTGGGAACCGACACGATAACAAAAAAAAGTCACTGATAACAACACGCACAAGCACTAATGATGTTCCAGGTAGACGACCCAAAGGCGACTGAGCGAAAATCTGATAACAATTACTTTAAAACATACAAATATTTACCCTTATTCCAGTCAGGAGGCATGCAGGTAGCTCGTTTTAATACTGTTACTGTTACTACTGTTTAGTTTAAGCAATATTTGTATTTATTTTATGACGTTATCGCGTACCAATAACGCGACCAATGCAATATTTAACGGATCCGTGAGATCCGAAATATCCGGATCCTATGAGACGTTGGATCCGGATCTTAGATTTGACGGATATCCGGATATTTCGGATATCCGGATCTCGAACCCTATGCACAGATATTTTAATTTGTATTGATATTATAATTTTTAATATCATACGAGGGTTGGTCCGAAAGTTAGCTGCTCCGGCTCTACTCATGCTACTCAATATACCATGGTGATTTTTACTTAAAGTGTCATTCTATGGAACTTGCTAACTATAAACAAAAGTCACTAGAGTTAGACCAAGAAAAGTCTGCAGCGATTTTGATAGCCCACGCAGTGCAAGTGTTATTTACACGTCAGAAAGTTATAGAAGTTTGACGTTTAAAATGACACTTGCACTGCGTGGGCTATCAAAATCGTTGCAGACTTTTCTCGGTCTGACTCTAGTAAATTCATCATTCAGAGACAGTTTCAATATGGTGATTTGTTTACATAGTTAGCAAGTTCCATAGAATGACACTTTATGCTAAAGGCTAATCTGTTAAATGTTTTTACTATTTATAACTCCGATAGTTAATTAATCAATTAATTAATCCAACCGCTCTAACCTGTGAAAGTCAATGCCTAAAATTAGGGTTTGCAATCCGGATCCGAAATGTATGAAATTATCCGGATCTGGATCCGGATCCGCGGATATTGCCATACATTTCGGATCCGTCGTGCAAACCGTACCTAAAATCCATAAATCAATGAATGAGTAAATAACAGACTGGATCTAATACCTAAATTTTTGCAGACAGTTATTGCGAACAAAGAGTGTGATGCAAAACTGAATCATTAAAATGATGTATAGAGCGGACCAGACCACCATTAATTAGTACACAACGCGGGAGTTTTAAATGTTATATGTCCTTAAGATGTATGTGTGTATAACTCAAACATAATTAATTTCTAACAAATTTCACATATATTTAAGATACAATACCTTACCCAGCGACCACGACCTAGGCCAAATTATTTTATTTATTTTAAGTGTTTTTATTAAATAAATTCTGTAGATATTTAGTTGTGCATACATAAACATAACTGTAAATAAAGATACAATATGAAAATAGTAGAATTAGGTTCGGTGGAATGGTATAAATAATATTGCAATCGCATCAGTTGACCCGGAGCAGCTAACAACTTTCAGAGTAGCCCTCGTACCTAATTATTTTATATAAGATCTTCTATCTATGATTCTTTTTTAATATATTATATGCAAATGTAATCAGAGTTTTAAAAACAAAAACAGATTATTCGTCCAGGAAGAAGTCATAATCATAGTAATCAGGCAGGACAACTTCTGTTTCATTTTGGTTTAATAATAGAGGAGCTTAACTAGAAATTACCTAAGATCACATATTTGACACTTGAAGTTATTCGTCTATCACAATTCACAATAGTGCAGAGATGAGTATCGTGTACATAACAAGCAAAAAGCAGCCCTTACGTCTTTTTACTATATGAAGGGAAGATTTTTTTGCGAATAGTCAAAAACGGCTAAACCGATAAATTACTTTCTAAAAAAAATATCTTAATTTATGTTATTAGTGTTAGCTTTGGATACTGGAGGCTTTGGTCATTTTTTCCTTCGAATATGACATTTACTTCGGTTTATGGCTTAACCGATCTTTAATATACTTTACTTACGCGATTTTCACATCGGACTCATGGTTATTTTTTTCCATTCGGAGCGATTATTTGCGAAAACATTATCTATATAAATAGTATAGACTTTATCAAAAAGAGGTTTTTGAAGACCTTTATTCGTAATGAAAGACAAATCCAACCAAAAAAAACATCCGCACTCAACGTGAAGGGGAGTCAAATTATGTATTTGTAGTTTTTATTTTAGCAAGTAAGTAGGTATATTAAAAATATGCCTACTTATACACTGTAACAATAGACGCAAAATTTACTGATGTCTAAAGTCTATTTTTTTATTCGGTAGACTGAAATGACAGTTAATAGTATGAAATGACATTTCATGTTCATACTATTAACTATCATTTCAGTCTACCGAATAAAAAAATAGACTTTAGTTATAACTCAAATAACAGCTCATACAAGGCGCTGCGAACACAATAAACGACTGTGCATCTACCCAATAACAGTTGTATATAAATTGACAAGTAGGTATAATTTTTAAGGAAATTTAGTGTAAGTCATAAATAATTATTTATAGAACAAACCAAAAATTCTAAAATTGATGTAAGTAGAGTAAGCTCATTTACCGTAGTCTGTAGTTACCTATGTGATAAGGACTACTTGTATAATGTATGTATTATAAAGAATTTGTGCAAAACGCCGAAATAATTTGTTACTTGGATTGGTTCTGCAATATTTATTTATTTGCCTATTATGTTGTTAATTTTTAAAACATTGTTCTGCTTATAGTCCCTGGTGTAGACTTAATTATACGGCAAATGATGATGATGGAATTTCCTTTTGCAGAGTTGCTCCTTTTGACTCACAGATTGATTTAGGAAGGGGAGCAAACCGAATTTTTGATCCAAAATTTTGACTTCAGGGGGCACCCCCCCCCGAAATTTGTAATAAAATAAAGTTTTGCTATTTGGTCAAGTTTGGTATCATTTTCGTGTAACTCAAGGATGCTAAATTCATTTCTGATATTTAATTTATATGGTTTCATATAAATTTTTTGAAAAAAATTAAAAATTAAATTTGCTAAATCAATCTGTGAGTTATAAGGAGCAACTCTGCAAAAGGAAGTTCCATCATCATCATCATTTGCCGTAAATCGCACTTTTTGTCGTGTGCGCCAGGGACTATTAAATATTTGTCTTACCAAAGTGTTCTAATTATACTGTCAAACACGTGCAATGTAGTCGTTTTATTTTATATTGGCTAACTTAAAATTCACGTGATCGTAATCGTATAAAACCGACTTTACTAGTTCTACAATATTTAAGTAGCTGAAATTCGAATAATTCATGTACTAGTAATACCAAAATAAGTAAGACCAATGCATTCTAATCCGTCTGCTAAAATTCCGCACCGCAGCGTACCTATTTTAAGTGCTCCGTACTTCGTACAAAACTTTGTTCACGAAAATCACGAAACACTTACGGAATCACTTCGGTCTTGCTAATCTTATCTTGCTTTGTCGATGAAGTTAACAATTGGGCGTTTTTTTTAAGTTGTCCCCTGCACTTTATTTTCAAATTTGGGAATTTTTATGTTCTTTCTACTCAGAATTACGAGCTCTTTCTATCCTAATAGGAGAAAAAAGTGTCCTAAGGTTTTTATTTCCATTCCGTCACCATTTTTCATAGACTTTGTAGGCGGTCGCGGAATGGAAAGACCGAAAAATTTATGGAAATTTTGGGACACTTTTTTTCTCCTATTAGGATAGAAAGAGCTCGTGATTCTGAGTAGAAATAACATAAAAAATCCCAAATTTTAAAATAAGTGTAGGGGACAACTTTAAAGAAAAAACGCCCAATTATGTACTGTTGTTTGAAAAATGCGCTCGTGTGCGTAATTTCCGCAGACAGAGTTAACCCCATTTGGCCTCAGCTAAAACTCGATTTATATATGTATAAAGTGTATTTTTTTATTCGGTAGACTAAAATGACATTTCATAGTATGAAATTACATTTTATGTTCATACTATGAACTGTCATTTCAGTCTACCGAATAAAAAAAATAGACTTTAAGTTTATTAGTTTCTCAAACTATCTTTTTAGGACTGAAAAAATTGAGGTTTTTGTTATGTTGACTATCCTGCAGTATGCATTTAAAGGGGCCCAAAGGGGCCTGTGTCAGTTATTCGGAGCTGACAAAGCGATTTCCATCTGACTTTCCAACGCAGAGGGTAAACTAAACCTTCTGACGATGTTTTCCTTCACCGAAATACACTGGTAAAACAACGGGTTGCACTCCGGGAGTGCCGATAGAAGTGAAAACTCAATGACTAGTCCAAAATGTCTGCAGCACTATGTATAATTCACCCATCCTCCTTTCTATTGAAAAACTTTAGTTCCGAAATTGCTGGTCAGTGATCTTGTTTAAAATTCGAAATTCAAATTTGTAGCGTTAATTGTTTAAAATTCGAATAGAAATTGTAAAGTTACCTTGCAGACCTCGCATCTAAATATATTTGAGTTGAGTTTTATTCACCAGTACTAGACTTTTATTTTTTCTAGCGATTTCATCAAGATGTAGCTTTATTGAATTATGTCATTGAGTTTTTCTTTATTGATTTAAATGCCATCTAAATGAGTGGCCATCTAAACCTTAAAGTCACGTGATCGCCTTACGCTGTCTCGAGTTTATCATTTTTTCCTCACCTCAAAAAGTGCCCAGCGCAGCTAAAGAATTTTTCACTTCAAAAACCAGGATAGACCAGGATAGGAGTGGCAAGAATAAGTTGATTCATCCTTCAGTTACTTGTGCAGTTACAGTTAGGTACCGCTACCGACTGCTTGCCCGCAGATAGTTGGCAGTATAAAATAAAAACGGCCTTCCACCAACATCGATTAATTTTAAATCGTTATCTGTCTCTTTCGCTCTTGCATATTCGGGCGGAAAAGAAGCAGAGCCATGATTTATTTAGGTATATGTCAGATTTTGATAACAATTGGTAGGTTTGAAATGCTCCTTAATCCTTATTCTGATCGGAATAAACACGAAATCCAAATTTGGGACAATTTTTTTTTTATGAAAATTCGTACGTTCGTTACGTATAGTATACCGTACCGTATATTTCCGTAACTCAGTGGAATATTTCGTAGGACAGCTATCTAACAGCTGTCTATCCAGCAAATATTATCAAAAACTGAGGAAGATGAAAAAAAAAAAACGAAAAAGAAAAAAAATACCCAGATAACATTTTTGATGTTGGCGGTAGGCCCTCGGGTATTTGGGGGCAGACATTTTTGCCACCAAAAACTTGGTTTCATCCGAATCTTATCAGTGATATAATGATATTCATCTGCATCCTGCATAGCTCTGAACGTGACTATGACGTCATCCTGGCGATTGTGGTCACTACTGTGACTAGTTCTTTATTCAACGCGCACATGTGGCATGGCTGGCGCCCTCTATCTGTAAAGAGTGGAAGTACAGAGCTATCCCAGTTTCAACGTTTACTCGTAGGTACACAACAGCGACATCGCTAGTCACAAACCAGTCAAGAGTTCGTTGTTCGACGAGTGTGGAAGTTAATCTTAATTTATCAGTAGAGTAGATGTCTTTAGTAGTCCTCAAAATGAAGACTTAACTTTATAAGTTTATAATGTTTTAAACCCATGTTCGTGTTTTTTTTCTATAGAGCGAAAGTCTCAAAAATATGGATTCGAATCGCTGATGTCCCTAGAGAATATCCTCAAGATTTTTGGCAACCGTATACCGGTAGGTAGGTACCTACTTATTTCGATCGCTGCCAGTATAAATACTAGAATTGGACAATGTCCAATGGACATTCAGCGATCAAATTATTAATATTTTATTTACAAACTTATTTTTCAAGGTGGAAGGGACACAAAAAATCGCCCGTTTAATACTTATTGTGAATTTTTACCTAGGTTGCCGCCTGTCGGTGATAAGTTTAAATTTTAGAGTAATGAATCGACACATTTTTGTCCGACTACGGTGAAGCAAAAGGAGAGATTATTTCGACCGATATGTAGTATTTGTATGTAAGTATTGATTAAAATGTACTCGTACTCATCTTGGCCATGAAAAATTACTCAAATAACACTTAGCAGTTCCGAATTTTTCGAATCTGGGGTGGGCAGAAATGTGTGATATTATATAGGTAGGCGTTGTTAAATAATATATTATGATTTCATTATATGTAGGTACATTTGTGCCTATGACAGCGACTAGGCAAGTCAGTATTACCTTTCAGAGTATTTTAAAAGTAGGTAACAGTTTTCATAAAACACGTCGTAAATAATAACAACGATATGACACGTACGTATTAAATAGTCTCTGGTTATTGCAACATGCTAAAAAGGGCAACCGATGATCACTGAAATATGTTCCGTGTAATGACACGTTTAATACATACCTATACAATGCCGCCAATACGTAAAACAGGAACTATTCTGTCTGCCCGGTGAGGATATTTTCTCTGCTTCGTCGCTGATCCCTAGCCATCTGTGGTTACAAAAGAGAGGGTAATTGGGTCGAACGGCTCCATAAAATAAAGTGTATTAACGTGTTTCTCAGAAAGCACAGTCGGCCCCGTAACTGCGTAGTATAATGTATAGTAATATTAATAATTCGACGGCTTTAACACTAACGCGCGATTGTGACATAAACCTATTCTCACCAATTTGATTACTTGTAATAATAATATCGGCATTAGGTATTTTCGAGATCCTGCGGGCGAGCCGCCGCGTAGTCATGACGACGAACCGAAGAGGAAATTGCTACTCCCCCGCGTTTCATAAATCAACTCCCAGGTAAAATTTAATATCATTGCACGGATCGGCCCCGTCCCACTAGGTGACACCATCTTTTAAAATTGGCAGCCGGCCCAAGTTTTACAACAGATTTCGCTATTTTACAGATCACACCTCAATTATGGTCAGGTATTCCTGTTAGGTGACATCTTTCCACTAGTATATTTATAAGTATTATCAATTTACTGTAACTAATTTCGGATACAACGGTAGTGGATATTTGCTTGGTAATGAGTGTAATGACCCCGAGCCCTCCGATAGTGTTCCGAGATCGAAACTTATTACATTATGCACGATACATAATAACAAATCCTACAGATACCATGCCAAGGCTAGCAGGCCTTTGATTTGAAGGCATTAATTAGCCTACTCAAAGACTTATTGGTTTCAATTAGAAAGAAGAATTCAAAACTTTTACGAAAGAAACTTAAGTTCATAATAAGGTTAAGTAAATGCAACGGACGCAACGAATTGAAGTGAGATCTTGCAAACGCGAGTAGGTAGTGGTAAGTGCCCGAGTTGCACGACTTCCTCGCTCGGAAACTACCGGGACGTACTTCAACTGGCGTAGACTTGTCTCTAGCACCCTCGGCGCATGCACACACCGCCACGCTGCTTCAACATCTAATATTTCCATAAAGTACAATAGTTGAAAGCGTTCGGAAAACTAAAGGCTCTTTCCATCTTAGTGCATGGGTTTTAGTAACATGGAACCCTGCATATATACTCGTACCTGCCGAAAATAGAATAGCTGTCGATGTCATGGTTATTAGACATGTGTCGTCAAGCTCACCATACTTATAACCCTATCGAATGAGCTGATGCCATTACTCATACTGGAAAGCGATATTTAAACATACTACATCCTACGAGGCCGGACGTTAGTGAGATGACGATAACTCATTGCTGGTATCCTACTTTATTACTTATAGGCCGGTTACTAAACTTTAAATTGTTCGAGAGCATCACATTATATCCTACAGTATATTTGTGTTTGGAATATAATAGAACACTATTTTGTGAATGTATGTGTAAAGTAATCTCTAAAAAATATATTGAGATTTTTGGAAAAAAAAAATTTAAAAATTTAGTTTTTAAAAAGATGTAAACATCAAATTCTACAGTAGCGATTTTTTGTTCAAAAGGCATAACTAAATATTTTACACTGTAAGTAAAATATGCACCACTTTTTTAGTGGTGCATACGTCACGAGCAATAAAAATGTTTGAAATAAATAATCACAATACAACATTAATTAAACACTTGGTGATATTCCACTATATTGTTACGCCAATTATTCTACTCAATCTAATAAAATAAAAAACCAGGGGATTTTATTTTTACTATTTTTTAAACAATTATAACGTATTTTACCCCACGCGCATTAATTCTACAGTATATTTTTTTAATGCACCATACAGCCTGTAATTAATGTTATCACAACGTCAAAGAATCTCCTATTAATACAATGAGCTTTTGTCACAATTGTAAAAATGGCTATCGTTTAATTATTTAAATGATCGGCGCGGGGCGGGAGGGGAAGCGATGGCGATACCTCAAGGCCGCACGGCCGCAAAGCAACGGATTGGATAGGATGAAGGTATCTTAGGGCGGTTACAGAGTAGCGTTTTATACGAGCGTACGCGTACAGTCACCAGCAATTAAATGTCTGCTAGTGCACGAAAATACTAACGACCTTTTTTCCTACGTCCAGTTGACCTAAGTTTAAAATGTATAAATTGCGAAACTTGTAACGACATGTGTCCCACGTTTAGCTGACCTAAGTTTAAAAAGTCTACCGTACCGCGAAGAAATTCAAAGGTGTATGTGAAGTCCCCACAGACAATCCAACCTCTAGACATAGCATAGTCGCGCTACCCCCTCTGCCACACATACGGTAGCGTTACTCCATCTTCGAGTCAATCCCGTGCCGTGATTGGTCCGTGTCTTTGAACGGACCAATCACGGCACGGGATTCGCTCACCTCGTCCCCCCGCACCCCCGTATTTTTGGCAGCATCGGTTTCATGAAAGAATTGGCCTAAGCTCAGTCTAGAGGTTGGATTGTCAGTGGAAGTCCCCAATCCGCATTGGGCTAGCGTGGGGACTACCGTACGAAACTGATAATTTTATTTAACATCACGATTTTTGGTCGTTCATAAACTGTCAAAAGTGACGTTTCTTCAAATAAAAACGTCACTTTTGACACTTGTATGGATGGGATATGTCAGTGTCAAACAAGTGACTAAAGTGACGTTTTTTTTAGAAACGTCACTTGACACTTGTATGGATGGGATATGTCAGGGTCAAACAAGTGAGAAAGGTGACGTGTTTTTAAGAAACGTCACTCTTGACACTTGTATGGATGGGATATGTCAGTGTCAAACAAGTGACAAAAGTGACTTTTTTTTTAAAGAAACGTCACTTTTGACAAGTATGGATGGGCTATGTCAGTGTCAAACAAGTGACAAAAGTGGCGTTTTTGAAGAAACGTCACTCTTGAAACTTGTATGGATGGGATATGTCAGTGTCAAACAAGTGACAAAAGTGACGTTTTTTATGAAACGCCACTATTGACACTTGCATGGATGGGATATATCGGTGTCAAACAAGTGACAAAAGTGACTTTTTTTTTAAAGAAACGTCACTTTTACATGTATGGATGGGATATGTCAGTGTCAAACAAGTGACAAAAGTGACTTTTTTTAAAAGAAACGTCACTTTTGACATGTATGGATGGGCTATGGCAGTGTCAAACAAGTGACAAAAGTGACGTTTTTGAAGGAACGTCACTCTTGACACTTGTATGGATGGGATATGTCAGGGTCAAACAAGTGAGAAAGGTGACGTTTTTTTTATTGATATTGACTTTCAAAGTATTGTCATTAGGCTTTTTGAACGTAGCTATTTTGAGCGTAGCAATTTTAAAAGTATTGGTCTCAAATTATTTGTTATTTATTTTGATTTCTCGCAAAGCACTTGTTATTATTCCAATATTTTTTTGATAACACGTGTTAAATAAACAGATAATTGTAGAAATATACAATTTTCGAGTGTAGGATGAATAAACATATTTTTTAAGCATAAAATAAAAAATAAAAAATCATAATAAATAGATCTCACGGTATCCGAGTGGTGCAAATTTCCATATCAATTGAGATTAATATTATGACCTAATCATCAAATTTTCGAATTGTGTAGGAATTTTTAAGTTACATTTACGAGGGGCGTTCAAAATATTCTCGGTATTGATATCTTACGACCTCTTCTAAAATTTCTTTCGTTACTGGCCGCTAAGGTTTATTCATTGACATTAAAAAAAAGTATAATTCGAACCGAGATAGTCTTTTGTTTTTCTGCAATTGCTGAACAAACATGAACATCATGTGCGAATTGACAATGTTAACTAAATTAGAACATCGATGCGTGATAAAATTCTTGACAAAACAGGTTAAAAGTCAAAAAGCCATAAAAGAGGAAATGGATTGTGTTTACCGTGAGTCTGCTCCTTCTTTATCTACCATTCAAAAGTGGTCAAGCGAGTTTAAACGCGGAAGGGAGAGTATTGAAGATGACCCTAGACCTGGCCGGCCTGTAGTAGCTACTTCACAAGAAAATATTGATAAAGTGGAAAAACTTATATTGGAAGATGGTCGAGTGAAGGTAAAATCTATAGCACAAGTAACCAATCTCTCTATTGGTACCGTACATGATATTATACATGACCATCTTAATATGTCAAAAGTAAGTGCAAGATGGGTTCCGCGAATGCTGACTCGGCTTCAAAAAGACATGCGTGTAGCTTGTTGTTCCGATTTTATTGACCTGTGCGGTGAAAATCCTGATGAGGTGCTGCAAAGAATAGTTACTGGAGATGAAACCTGGGTTCATCATTATGACCCAGAGAGTAAACAAGAGTCCATGCAGTGGCACATTAAGGGTTCAGCTCATCCCAAGAAGTTCAAGGTCATCCCTTCAGCTGGCAAGGTCATGGCCACGATATTTTGGGATTGTGAAGGAGTATTACTAATCGATTATAAAGAAAAAGGTGTAAATATCACAGGACAGTACTACGCTAACATTCTACGTCAATTAAAGGATGTAATTAAAGAAAAGAGGCGAGGAAAGTTAACCAAAGGTATTCTGCTTCTGCATGACAACGCCCCCGTCCATACTGCTCATATTGCCAAGGCAGCTATTGTTGAATGTGGGTTTAAAACTGTTACTCACCCACCGTATAGTCCGGACTTAGCCCCCAGCGACTTCTTTTTGCTCCCCAATCTTAAAAAGGATCTGCGTGGAAATAAAATTTCTGACGATGAAGCATTGAAGGCGGCAGTGGAGGAGCATTTTTACACGAAAGATAAAAAATATTTTTACGAGGGATTAAAAAAAATAATTGATCGATCTTTTAAGTGTATGAACATAGGGGGGGAGTATATTGAAAAATAAAAATATCAAACTTTTCGTACTTGTTTGTTTTCATTCTCATACCGAGAATATTTTGAACACCCCTCGTATATCGATTATTTAAAAAATAACTATAGATTGAGCTTACTGTACACAGCTCAAAGGAAACTCGGGATTTCTTTGTTATTAATCATGAACTAACTTAAGACATATAATTGATACATTATCCCGACTGTATGACTTAGTCTGTATAGTGTTCTAGATATTGACCCTAGGGTCATTAATTTCATGAAGAGCTCAATTACGGTACTGGAGATAATCGTATCGTGGGCATCTGTAAACCCTAAATATTGATTAGAAAAAGCTTTCGAAACTGTACGAATTAATGCAAGCAAAATTTTTTCTTCCCCCGCCTATTATTACCTACATATAGGTAACATGAGTTTCACACATTTCACATGAATCACATGATTATCCACCTGGTTTCTTGAGCTTAATAGTCGCCTCCAAACTTCCCCTTATAGCGACCCAATTCCTCACACTAAGCAAGTAGAGACAAACCAAAGAAAGTCTGCAGCGCTAGATTAAAAGTAGTTTTTGAAAATCAGTATGCGACAACACCACAGAAAATGGATTAAATAGTCTTGATACTTGTGAAATTTCTACCATATTTACCGTCTATGAAAAAATTAAGCTGTATGCACAGCTTAATTTTTATGGTAAAATAAATTTCATTCCAACAATAGATGTCACTATTAATATGTAGACATATACTAATATTGATAAATAATATTGGGAGAATGTGACATTTGGCTTCATCAAAATTAATAAGCTTTTGTAATATCGGCGGTAAATAGGTACAGAGGGCCTACCGCGAACACCGAAGTTCTCAATATGCGAGCATCTTTCTCTTTTACTCCCATTAAAGCGTAATTAGATTGACAGAGAAATTGCCCGCAATTTGCGAACTAAAGTTTTCGGAAAAACGAAATAAACCATTAAAACAATAAACATATATTAAAAATTAATTTTAGCTTTAACTAGTAGGTACCCATGCTGTGAGCATAAGCATGGAGGTTGTGGGTTCGAGCTCAAAACCCGGCTAGTACCAATGAGTTTCTCGAAATGTTAGAGGAAGTTTATAAGTATGCCTATACCTATTAGGTGTGTTCAATTTGCTGTGAAACCTTTGTCTAAACCAATATTATATTATCTATCTTAATACTTCACCATATGTACCTACATATGGTGAAGTATTAAGATGTTTCATTCCACTTACCCGTCATCAACTCCAAATTTTGTAAACATTGTCGTTTTTCAGCTTGAATCGCCTCGTGCTGACTTTTTACAAGTGTAAAATTATTCGTCATGCGGAAAAGTAACTCCCGCACGCCGGTTTTGTAAGGTTTCACCATGTTTATTCCGTTCATCACAAAACACAATGAATATTTAAACGATTTTGACAAACACATACCATAGTGCATGACGTTTACTGACTGCTTAAAAACATTGCCATATGTAGTTTTTTAATTCGATGTCAAATTATTGCGCTGCAGACTTTCTTTGGTTTGTCTCTATCACTCCGAGTAGATTTGTTCGCACACAACCTCCTTTTCTTACTGTCGTTCGGGCGCCTACCCTCTTGTCTTCAACCAAAAAATCACAATAAGCTCCATCTACTCCATGACATTGGCAACTATTAGCCGGTTCGCGATATTCACGACAACATTGTTAAATCGTACTTTCTACGTTACCTACTTGACATGTCTCATGGTATAAATAATAAAATTCACTGCATGAAGTGCTTACAATTCCATTAAGACAGGATTGACAGGACCCAGTAAATAATAAGAATAACCGTAATTGAGTACCTAGGTATTTTTTTTGTGTTGGCGCTTAACCACATTAATTTCATGTAGCTCGGCGCGGTGGAATTTATTAAAGAGTTTTCATCATAGACTTGAATGAGCAGACAGCGGAACGAAAATGCAAGCCAACCTCAACGGAACCTGTCCGAAGTGGGCAGCACTTTGAATTTTGCTACAATGATTTTGAGGTGGTAGTTTTATTATGATCGTTTTATAGCCTTATAATTATAATATATATTTATAATCATTATTTTAAATATATTTAGAAATGTTCGTATAGCTTTGATAGCCAACTGGTATTTTTATTTAATGAAAATAACGTCGCTTATATGCAAATGCGCAATATGCAAAGAAAAATGATTTAAAATGTAAACGATAAAAGGCAGCTGCCACTCTTGTGACCTCATAATAGCAGGGCAGTAAAGGTAGGGATAATCTGAACCCACATACGCAACAAAATCTGGACCCTGAAATTTGTATGCTTTACAACGCATCGCATGACAAGTATATTTCTAAGCAAAAATCAAATATTCAAAACTTGTATGCACACCACGAATTTTTATAAAAGCACATACCTATGTGCACCTACGAGGGCTGTTTGATAAGTACCCGTTTTCCAAATGTATTAATATCACGGGCCGAAAATATGTATACAATCGTTTTAAGCCATTTTTCAGAGGTGGGAAAATTTAAAAAAAAAACAGCATTCTTTTGTTTTTTTCTCATTTGACAGCGATTTAGTGAAAGCGTGAACTTAAAATTGTGAAAATGGAGAAAGAGCAGTATCGGTCTGTAATTAGATTCTTGTTTTTGGAAGGAAAAACATGTGATGAAATAAAAGTAAGAATGCAAGCGGTTTACCATGAATGTGCTCCTTCTATGACAACCGTCAGATACTGGTTTAACGAGTTTAAGCGGGGGAGAACAACCGTCTTTGATGAGGATCGCCCAGGCCGCCCAATTGAGGTGACTACAGACGATATGGTTAAGAAAATTGAATATATCGTTTTAGCCGACCGCCGAATTGAACTTTGAGAAATCGTTGATGCTGTAAATATTCCAATCGAGCGGGTACAAAACATATTAGAAGATAAATTGGGTATGAAGACAGTATCGGCGAGGTGGGTGCCGCGTTTACTCACGGAGGAGCAAAAACGGAACCGACTGACTACTTCGGAGCAGTGTTTGGCCGTGTTCAAACGTAACCCGAAGGAGTTTCTGCGTCGTTTCGTGACCGTAAACGAAACGTGGGTCACCACTACCCTCCGGAAATGAAAGGGCAGTCGAAGCAGTGGATTTTACCGGGTGAACCTGCGCGAAAGATAGCAAAAATCGTTCCATCGGCTGGAAAGGTCATGGCGACCGTTTTTTGGGATTCGCAGGGTATTATACATATTGAGTTCTTAGAAAAGGGGAAAACGATAACAGGGCAGTACTATGCCAATTTATTAGATGAATTTGACGCTGTGTTGAAGGACAAACGACCCCATTTAAAAAATAAAAAAGTACTGTTTCATCACGACAACGCACCAGCTCATTCGTCTAGAGTTGTGATGGCTAAATTAACACAATTACGCTACGCCCTATTGCCTCACCCCCCGTATTCTCCAGATTTGACCCCATGCGATTTATTTTTGTTTCCCAACCTGAAAAAATGGCTCGGTGGTAAGCGATTTGGATCAAATGACGAAGTCATTGCCGCCACAGAGGCCTATTTTAATGACTTTCCGAAATCATACTTTTTGGATGGTTTATTGAAGCTTGAATATAGGTGGAACAAGTGTATAGAGTTAAAAGGAGACTGAAGAAAAATAAATGCATATAAACAAAAACAACTGATAATTTTTTTCATAAACGGGTACTTATCAAACAGCCCTCGTAAGACGGTTAATAAAATGTTTAGGGTGGCAGATTTGCTGTATGTATAGGTAGTTAGATCTATAGGTAGGCTTAGCTCCGGGCCACGACTAAGTACGTCCACGTAGAAGTCGGTCTCTCTAAGCTAACTTTGCAACGACTTGAATGGAACAAAGTGAAGTGGTGTCATTATAACCGTTAATAACATTACCTAATGATGACATTGGCACACTTCGTCATTGCAAATGCCATTCATAGCGTGGGCCGTGGTCAGATTCTAAAAAAAAACAACATTTTCAACTAGGATTGGATTAAAAAAAGCTTTTGTCGTGGGCGTCTACAACATTTGAAGACTGTACATACATACATTTCAAGATCCTACCTTCAACGGTTTAGGTTGTTTGTTGTCTGTCAGTATCTAAAGAACGGATTTGCTTACTAGTTTCAATATCTTTTATCACTTTCCCTATTGAAGATATCTTAATTGAGATACATTTGATTTCTTCAGCAAATTAATCCTTAACTTTTCTCTTTCGGTAAGCATATTAAGTGTAACGAATAACGTTGAAAGTATCGTGGTAGCGCCAAAGGAGATACCTAAAATTAAATGTTGTTTGGTAAATTTATGAGGAAAATCTCAAACGAAGTGGGCTACGAAACAATAAAGGGAGAACTGGAGAAGGCACCGCCGGATTTATTTTGTTGAATCGGCATAGGACGTTGATAAATGAACCCCTCAATCAATCAAGCCGAATTAACAGGTAGCTTGGAGAGCAGTGCTTGTAGTAGGTACCTACATATTATTAAGTAATTTAAATTTACGAGCGTGTTCATTTTTGTGTGTGAATTAGGAAGTTCTAAACGAGATAATAATAGTACAATAATAATTGTACAGTATACCCGGCGATTAGTATTGTACATCGGTAATTGGTGGGGAACAATTGGCTTATTACTTTTCTAACTAAATATCGTTTCATATCAAATAATAAGATCGATGTGCAATACCTATTTATCGCCGGGTAATGTAAACTAAGTAGTCTATTAGTAATAGCTAGGTTATTCGAAATAGGTAAGAGTCAAATGGTCGATTAGAAATTGTATCTCGAATACCACTAGACTCTAGAGGAATTAAATTTTCATATCAATAAGTACCTACTTATGATATTATAAAAAGTACTTATGAAAACTACAAATGCAAAAGTAAACTTAAGTAAAAAACTAGGTTATTAAGCACTGTCGTATTTATTGCTTGAAAACTAATAAGTAAGCTATTTTCCTTCGCTTTGGCCGATTATAGGCAAACTTTCCACGTAACCAAAATTTTCAGGATTTCCCTTTATACTACAAATAACTACAATAAAATAATAGTAAGAATATTTCGTGCATGAATATTACCAAATAGTAACTAGGTACAACTTTTGGTTATACAAGATGATGACTGACTACTTTTTTGTTTCCTACAGTAAGCAAATCGAAAAAAATAGGTACCTATTACCATAGAGAAAAAAATACATAGAGTGCTCACTCCATACATCAGTTCTAGTACCAAAAAGACTATTAGCATCTAGCATCGAGTAGCGGAACTATCAGTACTGCTACTTGACAATAGATGTAGCACCGACCGGAAAGTCTTATCTCAACTGCATAAGACTTTCCGGTCGGTGCTACATCTATTGTCAAGTAGCAGTACTGATAGTTCCGCTACTCGTTGCTAGATGTAGACACTGAAATTAATAGTCTGAACTGATGTATGGAGTGAGCACTCTTGTCTTACTTATTTCTCTATGCTATTACTTACAGATTCTGTTTGTACGTGTTAGGAATTTAAATTTATTGACTTAAAAAAAGGGACTTCACTCCGTCAGGAATTTTGTGTCACGACGCCAAGTTCATTCCAGTTTATAAATTTGTAAATGCAATTTATCTCCAAAGTTGCGTAATTTTACAGGTTGAACTTTTCGTGACAAGTCTGACGTAACGAAATTTACGTCGATCGGGCGGAAACTTCTTAATTAGCACTGGTTCGCAGGGTAAGGATTCCTGTGACCGTACTGCCTTGGGGGAACTCACCGCTACCTTATTTATTCATACTTCTAGCAATAATGGTTGGTAGGTACCTGCTAACTGTTACCATTTATTACTTGTTAATAATTAATGTATATCTAAAAAAGCTTATATAATATAATATTTATGATTACGAGATAATTTACGTTTCATCGAAACTGACGTACTTAGGTATAGACAGGTACCTGAATAATTTTCTATTGAAAACATCAAAACGCTTAGTAATTTATCTTTTAATATAACCATATAAAATAAAGGACAACAACTACAAATCCAAATAGGAATACTTCGCTTGCTTATTGCAGACCGTTCACTTGTTCAATTGGTGGTACAATTTGATTGTAGCATGCAATGTGGAAGAGTTAACTACGGGCCTGATTCACAGCATTCCTCTTTTACATTTCCCAGGGGCGCGGCTGGCGCTGAGATTCGTGTGGACTCACATACGCCATTTAGCGTGGAATACTTAGCTTCTGATATTGGCATATAATATTTGACGTTGAAGGAAGTTATGCTTCAGTCAGCATTGAAAAGTTAATAACTGACCAAGAAAAAGGTACCTACCTACCTCGAATTTATAATAATATGTAGGAGGAACATCCATAAGTACAATTGTCCAGTTATCAAATTCAAATCTAAGAATACTTACATACCTATTTTTTAACCTTCAGTGATATATCAATCCTGCTAAATTGTGTTTGTTAAATTTGTGATAGGCACACAAAACATTTGGTTCTCACTATTGATATTGAAAATATCAGAGTTTCCAAATTCCGCTGGCAGTCAGACCATACCCAAAGCTAGCAACGCGAGCAGCGAGCCTAATCAAATGAGCGCCATGGCCACGTCTAAAGGCCCTGTATTCTAGCTCCTCACAGATGCGGCTTACTGACAATAGTTAAGTAGCTTTAGATGGATACAGTCAGAGCCTCAGAGGTGTGACTTACTTGAAATTCAATTTACATTTAAAATGCAAAATACGTATACCTTTTTGTATTTTATTTGAGATTGTTTTTGGGACCAAAATTATCTAAGTATTTTCAAAATATTAGTACTTTTTAGTAGGTAGAGGTTACAGTCAAATACTTTGAGATCAAAAGTACCTACCTACTCAAAGTACTAGTACTACTCGGAATTTCAGAGACGGGGGAGTTTGCTTTATATTTTGAAAACAGCGTGTCAATCTCTAGAGTTCAAATTTTGAGTTAGAATGGACTTTTAGTAAATGATTTATATAATGATAAATATTTAAAAGCATTAATTTATTTTGATTTGACCCATACAAATAGGTAGTAACTACATAAGTAATTTAAATAAAAGCTTGTAATAAACACAAAACTTCCCGTACTTTCTTCTTCGCACGAATACTTTCAGAGATTGGGAATTCAGGATCTAGATATCTGCTCGCATTTCCGTTGCAGAATATTCTACAACATTCCGACACATCCGGTCCCGAAGGTTGAAAAGGATTACGTAGAACGTAAATGTTCTAATCCTCTTAGCATTCGGGTTCCAATAGTTGTAACATAATTCAGAACCATTCTGAGAATGGAATAAAAATAAATAATTGGAACTGCCCATAGAATGACAGAGTATCTTATACGTAGGTAGTATATAGTTGGTCAAACCGATTTGTCAGTCAATAAGAACCAGGAAAACTATTAAATTAAAATTAAATTAAATAACGTTTATTTCAAGCTCGTGGCTCATAAAATGTTAGTTATGTACAATAAAAATAACTTAAAAACTATGTTAGTTACAATAAATACCTTAACTAACCTAACCTAATAGTACACCGCTACTGGGCCCATGAAGCCCACAACAGTGCACCATGTACGGACAGTCAACTCTATCCGCAATCGTAGATAGGATGGTGTTGGGCCTGACGCGCACGCGCCGTACTAGCGATGCGGCTCGCAGGCGCATTGCAGCTTTAAAACAGGTTACGCGTGCCTCAGCGAACATCTGTGACGCACTGCAAAAGCGCGGCAGCCCCACCAACACCCGGAACGCATTATTATATTGGACTTGTAGGGCCTTGTACGATGCTTTTGTAAATTTGCTCCACAGGCTGCACGTGTAAAAAGTGGTACAAAAAGCCCTGAATAGGGTTATTTTACTTTCATTAGAGCACCGTGCAAACCTGCGGGCAATCATGTTTGCTCTTATCGACAAGGCCCTACGTTCACGTTCGATGTCATCATTGTCCTTGAGGTCGGCGGTGAGTACATGCCCTAAGTATTTATATTTGAACACTCTTTCGAGGTCCACCGAGTTTATACGAATGGGTGGCACTGCAGATGGTAAAATAGCACCGACCCCAAAGACCATATATTGGCATTTGCTGACATTATATCTTAGCCCGTGAGCTTGCGCATAGTCCTCACAGACCTGCTCACTCGTCGGCGTAACTCAGGTTGTTAACGTTTATGCCATCTACGTGACAGCCTATATGCATACTGCTGAGCGCGACAATCAGCTCATTTATGTACAGGTTGAACAGCGCCGGCGAGCTCAATCCCCCCTGCCTCACACCGCATTCCATGCCATACGATTCAGATAGCGTACCAGCCCACCGAACATAGTTGATCTGGTTTCCATACCAATATCTGAATAAAAATATGAGTTCCTGAGGTAAGTTTATCGACCCAAGTTTTTTCCATAGTAGATCGTAGGAAACCAGATCAAATGCTTTCGATAGGTCTAGGTAGCATGCATATACTGGCGTGTTTCTAGTAACATAGTACGCAATAGTGTGCTTAAGGCTCAAAATGGCACTTTCAGTCGACAGTCCGGGTCTAAACCCAAACTGGTTATCGTGCAGTACAAGTACTTTGTTTAACTGAGCGTTAAGCACACTGTCGAGCACTTTTGCAACAATAGTCGCTAGTGATATTGGTCTATAGTTGCACTTATCTGATAAATCCCCGGTTTTATTTTTTACAACTGGTACAACTATAGTTTTAATCAAATCTGGGGGTAGATAAGAATGTGCAAGACAGAGAGAAAAGAACATCGCCAGCACGCGTGTTATATGTTGAGCAGCGTGGCGCAGATGCTCGACACTGAGGCCATCATGACCTGGTGATTTGCCTCCCGATATTGACTTAATGGCATTCGCCACTTCGCGGGCCGATATTGTCATCACCTTTCTGTTATTCACAGCCCCAGTGTCGGCATCCTTCACACAAGAGTTTAAGGGCTTGACAATAAAGTGTTCCCTAAAAACGTTGGCAATTTCTCTAGGGTCATTTACACCATTGACACTCACGGGAGGGCCAGGCCGTACATTTAGTTTACTGGTCGACTTCCAAAAGGCAGAAAAGTCATTATTTGAATGATGTGTAGCCAATTTATCCATTTTAATTTGTTGTTGATGGTCTTGGCACCATTTTAATTTAGATTTAAATAAACGCCTGTTTTCGCACATTTCGTCAAACTGAATACCTTCTGTCGGCTTCCCAGCATAAACCCAGTCTAAAAATGACTGTCTAGCCCTCCCATGCATCTGCATGCTAGCATCCTTGACATATTTGTTCCAGCCAATAATACGATGTTTAGATTTTTTGTAGGGTTTATTATGCTCGATAGACCTATTACTAATTCTTGAGGACTCACTAAGGGCAGATATAATGTTACAATACAAGTTATTTAAAATTAGTTGATGACATGGTTCGTTACAGTATCTGTCGCTACATTCTATTAAATTGAGAGGGGAACCGAATAACTTTTAGCCTATTACATTCCCTCGTATACATCGCTACTATACTACTACGCATAGTATACTCATCCTTTTCTTTTGGGTGCTAGTACTAGTGTAAGACAAAGATAGTATGATTCTCTCTGCCTATGTTTGAAATGAGACAGTCCTTTGACAAATTATAGGTAGGTAGGTTAGGCAGGTAAGCTAAAGGGCCCCAAGTTTGCGTTAGTACGTTATTTCGTTAGTTTTGTTTCTGGCGCAAATAATAAGGAATTCAAATATTTTTTATTCAAATTATACATATGAAAAAAAAAACTGTATTATTTAATCTCTTCAATAAAATAATAACCAATATTTTAGTGATTAAGACTGCCAGACGACTGCGAACAGCTGTGTTGTATGCGTGCACTTTTTTTTAGACGTAAGGTGCGCGCTCTCACTTGTTAAGCTTATAGGAAGAAAAAAAAGCTAAACCCATTCGAATAAAAGTTTTTGGGAGTGTTTCTGTGGGTTCCTTAGTAATTGATTTGATAAGAAAAAAGATTGAATATATGCATAGAAACACCTTAAAATTGCAATAAATCGACTCACGAAATAGCGGTCATTTTATTTTTCGTGTGTCTCCTATTTCGTGCCACTGACGAATCAAGGATTTTCTAGATACATTTTGAGTGCTTGTTTTTAAATATAACAACCAAGATAATTAAAAATATAAATTAGAAAACAATTAATGTATTTCATGAAGTTTCGTATGAGCGAAATTCGGTATATGTTTTTTTCACTAGAATTCTCATAAAACGAGTTTGAATGTGACCCGAGTAAAATTTTTTAAGGTATATTCCGCGTATATTCTCATATTAACTACTAGGACAATTTTTTTTAAATCAATTTATTTGATTTATTTTCGTGTACATATGTTTATATTTACCGTATAAGATATACTTGGTCAACCAGATCCTGACAGTAGAAAAAGGCGACAAATTTAAAAAATGTAGGCGCGAAGGGATATCGTCCCATAGAAAATTTGAATTTCGCGCCTTTTTTTACTGATAAGATTTGGTTGACCAGCTATAGTTAATATTTTTGTAAAAAAAATTATTTAGTTTCGGTTTTTAATCAAGTATTGAAGTACCCATATGGTTTACGAAGTCTTAATTCAACCATTAAAGTCGATGAGTACAAAAAACTTTAAGCTAGCTCTCAATTTAGCATTTTTTTAAATATTATTTTTAATTTGACCTTACAATTACTCGTAAGTAGGTAAGACCGTTAAATATTTAAAATAATTATCAGCAAATTATCACCAATTACTCTAAGAAAACTTTATTCCGAAACAGGGGACACAAATTCACGAACTTAGGAGCTGAGCTAAATTTGTATCACGAAATGGGAGCCAAATAAGAGGTTCACGACAAAATTCATATAAATAAAAGTTTCAACTAAAACCCTATAGTTTATACATTAAATTATTAACAAAGAACTAATATAACTTACTCAAAAGCTTTCAAGGTATTGTTATGCTTAGTAATATTTAAAAAAAATATACAAACTCTCAAGAGCCTTAACCTGCCGAAACACCCTTTACCTTATCGTATACTTTACTGACATACTTATTGGACATATTGGGAATGCTGTGCTTACGCCGTACAAAATACAATATTAATTTGTATTCTCTTTGTAGTAGGTATATTGGGAAATACTACTTATTATACAAGGTGTCCCAAGAAGTAGTGATATACTGAAGCTGGGAGGTAGAGGACCTAGAGGGCTATCTGAATCACCCCCATGTATGTTCCGCGATTTTTCGTATTTTCGGAGTTATGATTTTTTTCAATTTTTCACCTATCGCCGAGTACGATGAGATTTTTATTTATGGTGACGTGAATTATTGCGGTAGATGCTTGATTTTTTTTGTGTGCTAAGCTGATAGATAGGCCAATTCAGTATGGTAAGATTTACTATCGTTAGATCTTTGAATGGATATTAAAAAAAAAATTAATGCTAAGAAAGATAAAATTACCCAGTATGTTCACAACTTCAAGGGCGCTTAAAAAAATAAAACATACTGGGTAATTTTATCTTTCTTGGCATTAAATTTTTTTTAATTCCATTCAAAGATCTAACGATAGTAAATGTTACCATACTGAATTGGCCTATCTATCAGCTTAGCACACAAAAAAAATCAAGCATCTACCGCAATAATTAACGTCACCATAAATAAAAATCCCATCGTACTCGGCGATAGGTGAAAAAAAAAAAAATCCTAACTCCGAAAATACGAAAAATCGCGGAACATACATGGGGGTGATTCAGATAGCCCTCTAGGTCCTCTACCTCCCAGCTTCAGTATATCACTACTTCTTGGGACACTTTGTATATTTATTAATCAACGAACTAGAATAACTAACTAGGAACCTTTAGAAGTTTGACTAGGCTATTTATTTCAGCCAATCAAAACTTTCATTGACCTTGAACTTTTATTAATATTAAAAAATGGTCTATTAAGTACCTATATTCAAAGCTGCGGGCGGGATATAAGTATTTTTATGGAGAAGGGATAACTTTCAATGGTATGTGTCAGGTAAGTTTCAGTCATACGGACCGTTTTTCGAAGTCGAAAATGTCCTAAGAGCTTCGCCTATATACAAAGGTATATATGTACCTATATCGCCGTTAAAATATATATCGTAACTGAAAATACGTTACTAAATTTATTCTCAATTATTCATTATTGCAATTTTTTCCCTTAGCCCTCCCTTTCACCACCAAAGATTTATTTATTTATTTCCACTTTCCAGCTAATAGAGAACGCCCCGCCAATTTCCGAGCCAATTAGCCAACGTTCTAGGTTGTCGAGACTTTGAAACATTAAATTGCCATTTTAATTATCTTTATAACAAATATACTCTGGCAAACTCGTTCTAGTAGGTACCTAATAATAGAACAAACTATGTACTCCATTGCGGTTTTGCGAATACCGATTTAGTGCCAACAAACATTAATTTGCGTATTTAGGCGATATTTTTCGTCGAAAAATCCAATATTTTGGACACTAACTGCCAGCAAGATTTATCAGCAAAGCTTGATTTTTCTGGCTTACGACGTCTATATAGATTTAAATACCTTGAAAATACTACGATAACGATGAAGATTTCACAATATCTATTATTAATTTTCTGAGGGAAAATTTTATAAATTACACAAACTTTCACTGAATCTAAGAAATCAGAATTGAAAAATTGTTAGACAAGGAATGAAAGGCACTCATTTCTGCCGAGGTAGTTTGGCCAATAGTCCGAGGCTGAAATGATGCCTTTCACCAGAGTTAAACACTCTACTTATACGAGGAAAGTAAATGCATGTGCTTGTTTTTAAACAAACATGACTGAGTATAAATTATTATACAGGTACTATTTCTTGAGGGTACTTTCAATTAACAATTTAGGACAGGTAAAAGAATCGTTATTTATGCAATGGGGAGTTAAACATCAGAATGGAAATTGTATGATAAATCCAACGAAAACCAATTTTCAATTGATTATTTATTTATTTTAATCTTTATTGCACAATACAAGAAGGTACTAATGGCAGACTTAATGCCTTAAGGCATTCTCTACCAGTCAACCAATGGGTCAAACTAGAAAGATTAAGTAGGTGCAGTGTCTTTTAAAGTAAATGGATTTGTAAACAAGACTATATATGAATATAAACTATATTGATAAACTTACACATATAATTAATACCAATAAACCTACATAAAGTCTATTTTTTATTCGGTAGACTAAAATGACATTTCATAGTATGAAATGACACATGATGTTCATACTATGAAATGTAGTAATTTTAGTATACCGAATAAAAAAATAGACTTTAGATACTATACATACGTATAATACCTAGTGTGAATCATGAAGTTGACGAAGAGGAATGTTTATCAAGGAAATACTTGCGCAGCATGCGCTTGAAGAATGTGAATTTGGGCTGCACTTGTCTGATAGGGAGTGAGAGATTGTTCCAAAGTCTAATAGCCAGGACAGTGAAAGTAAAAAAAAAATCGTACTAGGAAACTACATATAATGCTCTAGTGCAGAAATGCACACTTTTTAGAACAACAATGACCCTCCTTGAGGGCATGAGAAATTATAAATACACATCATAGCAGCGCCCTTCAGTGAATTTAAACTACCTGCACCATTTAAAAACCGCAACTAAATAGGTCAATCCGTTTTGGAAATAAAGGGAACGTTGTGGAATGTGTATACAATGCACACACAAACAAATAATAACCTACCTACGTATCACCTTGTAACGCATGCCTATAGATACGATAACCTTTGCCTGATATTTAAACCGAAGCCGTGATTTTTGGCGATATTTTTTTATTAAATTTGCAAGTATAGCGAAATCACGTTGCCTATCCATTCGTTTTAATAATTTATTTCAAGCGATTTGGAAAACAGCCGCAAACACATTTTATTTAAAACTTTAATATTAAAAAAGTTTGCCGAGTTGCCCTCTCGAGGCGAGCGAACTTCTTCGTGGCTGACTATAACGCAGCCTAGACGCATGCAGAAACTATGATGTTTAGTAAGTATTGTTAGGTATGTGTGAATCAATATTTTATTGTACATACGAAATGACCTATTCCATAACGTTTCCAAGTTTACGTGACCCCAATCCACTCCAGTAATAAAGTCTATTAAATTAAGTTCCTATATAAACCGTCTAATACTTTCGGCTTCCATGTTAATAGTAGAGGTATTTTGGTACTATTTATCGAACGAATATTGTAATCTTCGTTATAAATTATAAGGTTTTGTTTCAACTGGTTTTTATTATGTTTGCTTTGGCTCCGATAGATTTTGGGAGTTGAATATTTGATAGAAATGAAGTAAAACCCTATTCTAATGCCTAAGATACACTTGTAACTTTACTTACGTAAGTCGGGACGACACAGCTATACTACAGAATGAGAGATTAATATCACTATCTCATTCTAACAAATAGCTTTGTCCCAATACCTACGCAAGTAAAACTTACAAGTGTATCTTAGGCATTAGAATAGGGTTTTACAGACACGGTTAAGTGACAGGTTCGAAACTGATGTCGACAAAAAAGAAAGAACAAGAAAAGAAAAATAAAGGTCGGTTATCGACTACTTCAAGTATCAAGTAAAAGGTTAAAATAACCTAAAATGCATACGAGGTTTAGTAGAGAACATGAAATGTCATTTAAAACGTGATTCTATATCGTGCTAATAGCCACCTTTATTCCCATGCAATACCATGTAAGTACTTACCTATTATTTGCACTCGCGGTTATGACGGAGGACAGTTTTTTTGCAGCAATATCCCTTATTTTATAGATTTTCTTTATTGTTATACGCCTTACTTTAATATTCTCGCAGCATGCGTCTGCGGACACCGCAAATTATTAATGTCAGGCGCGTGACTCGACGTCCGCGGCCGCGCACAACGCACAAGCTGTACAAGCACAACCAAGCGTCCACTAAGAGCTTATATACAGATTAAAAAAAAATGTAATCCAATTAGGTTATTTTCCTAAAAATACTTATTAATAATACGTTTTAAATAAAAAAAAATTAGTTTTACCATACCAATTATTATTATTAAGTAAGAAAACCCATGTATATAGTGAGCACTCTGCTTAATTATATCTCTATGACCAAACCAAAAACATTGCCTCAAGGGCTTCAAATATATACATTGATTGAACCACCATTCACCACTTAACGATATATTGGCGTATTTTTTTTAATATAAAGTATCAGACATAAAAAAACTCGTATTTACCTGACATAAAAATTATCATAATTTAAATTTATTTTCCTAACCTATCAGGAAAATAAGATTAAGTGAAACGTCTATGATTAAGAGGTACTCAAATACTATACAAGTAATTATTGTTATGGTAATCTGGGAGAGTGAACCGGCGCTCAGAACTCGGGAAGCAATTAATATTTTAGCCTGACGTCATCTGCAGAGAACTTACAATTTAATTAGGGATTATTTAGTCAAGTCCCGCTTGTAAATGTTAAGGGCCCACAAACGTCAATAAACTAATCACAGTATATTGAAAACCCTTTGAGCCATAATTAAGTATCTATTGAAATATAAAATTGTACATATATTGTTGATGTTGATTGAAAATTATTAGCATGTTTTTTTATTTGTTAGCTCCGTTTATACATATGTGTACACTAAACTTACGTTAATTTAAAAAGTATAAATATTTAAATTTAAATTGGACTTTCAAGTTCTGGTGGAATGATGAAATAGCAGTTCGCTGGGACATTTACTGAGACTCAAACTTGCAGCAAACTTGTATTGTATTGACTGATATTCAAAATCTTTTTGTGGAAAGGTAAGGAATTCTTTTAAGATAAAAATAAAGCACTATATCTCTTCACTTGACAACTCCCGTGGGCAACTTTACTCAAGTTGGGCGTCTGGCAGGTTTTGATAATTTTGATTGATACACTATTTTATCTCCACACCTAATTATTGTTATAAAATTCCCATTGCTGTGTGTATGTCCTTTGTAGTGTGAGTAGGTATGTAGGTACATATGCAATAATGTGCCTACGTGCCTTGCCCAGTGTGTCCTGTCTTGTGTAGTGTGGTGTGAGTAGGCGCGTAGGTACCTAGGTACATGTGCAACAAACAAGGTGCGGCCTTGCCCATAGCTAACCCGCAAACTTGGTGACGAATGAACTAGATACAATATTTCTACGTTAAATTATGTAACTGTACTTATTTTCTTCGTAAACTTTTGATTGAACCCTCGCTCCAAGCAAGTATCGGGAAACTTGTCAAAAGAAAGTTATTGACAAGGTCTCAACAGAAAACTTCTATGATATTTTATAACGTCTACTGTAACAAACACTTTTGTAATATTAATGTATGGCTACTACTTTATGATTATTTTTTGATTTTATTTTAATATTAAATACACGTTAATGTATAAGACTAGATAACAAGCTCGTAGGTTAGGGTCGTAGGTATGCTTGACTTAGTTGTTAAGGAAAAAATATATATTTAAAACTGATGGACGGTCTAGCCTTGCATGAAACAGGTTGATAGGTCGGCTGTTTACTTTGATTTTGTCTTTACTTACCTAGTAGGTGCTACACCCATTAGCGTAGGTTATTAACGGAGGAACGACGTCCTAAATTTGCCTAATCGATTAAATCGAAATTCTGTTTTACAAAAAACATACCTTAGCAAACGTTGTGTTTTGTTGGCGAACAGTTTTCATAGTAATTGTGACTCACAATGTTCGCATCTCATGCCGAATATTCGGTCGCCCAATATTCGGTATTCGGCCGAGAGAGTGGCCGAATATTCGGTATTCGGTATTCGGCCAAAACCACTATTCGGGGCATCTCTAATAATTATATCCTACAACAACACTTTCATTGCTCTAGTGCGTAGTACAGGATAAACCAAATTAATAATGGACTCTATTAGCCGATTGAAACGTCTTGGAACTTAGTAGTGAATTTGCAGAAATGTCCGCACGTAGTTGACAACCAACAATGTATAATCGCGTCTCTAGAGTCCACCACTTCACCTTGATTAAACGATACAAATGGCTCTGCAGACTACTTTAATACTAGATCAATTCGAGTTTATAGTGGCATCTTGTGAACTGACGCCTCTTTCATGGCGACCACGTACCGAAAAGCGCACTGCAGGAAGGTCAACAAGGTGAACCGACGACCATTTTTGAATTTCGAGTGCTCGATTTAGTCACTCGAAAGTCTGAAGAAAACGGCGAATTGTTAATTTTGAAATACGAGCAATTGTTATTGGGAATCTAGTGGTATTGACCACTCGTTTTCAATTCGCTTAGTACAATTGAAGGGATGTTTACAAAAACAACATAACTGACTACACTGGTTGACACCTGAAACGATTAAATATGTTCTTAAAAAAGTGTCAACCGCTCTAAGCAGTTATGTTGTTTTTGTAAACATCCCTTCAATTGAAATGCCTAGGAGTGGAAATATATTGAAGGGAAAATCATAAGGCTGACATAAGCTTGCTATACTTCGTTTTTTTTAGCATTAGAAAAAAGGTAAACAATCGTGATGTGTCTTTTAATAACGAACTATAATTAGTAAACGATTTGACAAATGAGTGTCAATCTTTAAAGCGATTTATTATTTTGCTGTTACATTGAAAAATTTAACAGCAAAATAAATAAATTTAAAGCGTATTCAGACATCAGTTTGCGATAAAATGAACACCGAAAATGCGAACTCAATTATTCTGTGTACCAATGCAGCAATTTTTCGTTTCAATAGTTTTAACTATAATTTAATAAACTACGTGGAAAACCGCAAGAGAAACTGAAATTTCAGAGTCAGATAGGTATTTATTGATAAAATTCAATATTTTACAAGTACCTATATGTACCCATTTCTAAGCCTGTAAACTAATGTAGGGAGCTGAATTTCACAAACAAATCTGAGCTGAAAGTTAGAAAGATGAAAAGTTAACGGAACTGACACTAACTATAATATGCGTAATAAAACTAATAAAATATAGAAAATAAAACGACGATAAGTGAAGGTAGCTACTGAAAAGCGTCAAATAAAATAAAATCAAAGCATCAAAGAAGACAGACGGTCAGAAAGACACATCACGAGTGATCCGTTTTATCCTCTCGATGTATTAGCAGAACTGCGAAGACTGATGATTAAAAATGTCATGCAAACAGTAAACTGTATGAAATTATAAAGAGTGTTAGTAAAGTGGCTGGAAGATTATGTGAGGCGTTTCTTTCAGACTTGCTAAGTCCACGGTCGTTAAAACTTCCTAACAGCCTCTCTGTACTCAAGACGACCGGCTGCTTTTCCGCCGTTTAAGTTTTCAGCAGTGCGATTTCGTCGCCGCCCCGCTTACTTACACACGGGCTCAGGTGTTTTGGTAAAAAGCTTTATCTTTTAGCAAACTCATACTCAACAGAAATAATTGGTAAAATATAGGCCAATGTGACATGATTCGCTTCAATAGAAGAAAGTTTTAAAAATTATACGTATCTAAGGCTTATGTTATTCTCGCATAACACATTCATTTAAGAATCTGGGTATGTAGGTACTACAGTCGCTATCAAATATGCGGAGTGGCCAGAAATATCTGACAAAGCATATAAGCAAAACGTTAAAGTGCATGTTTAGATGTTTTCGGGTACCTTGGCCTTTCCGATATATGTGACGGCGACTGTACTGTTGTAGGACTTTAACTTACACTCTATGTAGAGCAATGATTTCAAATATGGTCGTCAGAACCAATTAAGATCGAACCGTAATTCCCATTTACATGACATAATAGGTTTGCAGAAGAATTAATGAAGTTCGTCAAAGACAATTTATCAGAACGACAATCTCGATGAGTGAAAGGCGAGTTCGCCGAGGCTATTTCGCGCGCGAGATAGTCTATTGTGAGAGCTCGCAGCCGAGCCGCCAGCGCAATCCTAATTGATATCAATTACCCTCCCGTCTTTCAAATTCCCTTTGAAACGAACTTAGATTTCCAAACTTCCAGCCTCAAAACTGATGTCCAATTCCAAGAAAGTTAAATAGGTTATTGTAAGATGTGGAATCATTTGCTAATTGAAACAAAATAGTGCTAATAAGTTTTTCACTACACCAGCTCGTTAAGGCTCCTTTATCTAAAACTGATGTCAATTTTTGCATTTTATCAACAAGAGTTGCAAAGTATTCTGATGCAAATTATGATTTGTATTCTCATGTTGGCTGGTGGAATCGACTTTTATGTGGTGATACTCGTATTAAACGATAAATATTGAATAATTTTCATTAGTATTTTCCTCGTATTGGTGTACTGAAACTTTTTGTGTTTCACTCGGGAGGAAAACCTGTTTAATCCTCGTATTTAAATTTTATTTAAACTGTTAAAATAAAAACGGCTTTCAAACATTTCTAAATAACCTCAATATTCAAATATATCAAAAAACGGCATTCGTTTCATTTGGAGTTAGTAAGTAAACACATGAAAATAAAGTTAAATAATTACATAGGCATAGTCAACGATTGGGGTTTTATTGTCGGGAATGAAAATTCAATTAAAAATCCATACGCATACATTTCTTATTAACAACCGCTACATAAATAATATAATCGTAGGTATACTCGTATGTACATACATTGCTTCAGGCTCTGTGAACAAAGTTAACATGTGTGCTTTTGGAAAAGGATTTTACTATTGCGTATTACTTTTATGTAGTGTGTATTAAAACCAATTTTAATAATATAATTTTGCAAAAGGAATTAGTTCCCTAATTTATAATCCAGGCTAATAGAAATTTTAATAGTGGTAAGCAAATATATGACATTTAACCTAATTTTTTTCCGAAGTAAATTTTTATGAAAATATGTAACAGAAATTTGTACGTAGCTGCTTATTAATGAGTGTGAGATACGGAGCAATAAAAGTAAAATTGGTTTGTTTACACTATTTAAACTTTCTATAGGTCCAAACGCAAGAGTTATTAGGTATATAATTATAATATTACGATTTCATTGGCTTAGCTTTTGTTCTCGTGTCCTTTTGTTAATGTCATGTTAATTTATATAAATATAACTCATATAAGGTATATTGAGATAAGTGCAGACTATTTTTCAATTAGTTCGTTGGCAAGCCTTCACTGTTTATTTTTAACCGACTTCAAAAAAAGGAGGAGGTTTTCATTCGTCGGAATATTTTTTTATGTACTTAATCCCCGATTACTAGAAGACGCCTGGCGGCCTAGCCAAGGTGACGATCGTTATCGCTTCATCGTCGAATCGCTTTGTGTCTCTCTATCACTCTTCCATATTAGTGTGACAGTGACAGTTGCGTTTCGATCGCTACGGAGCGTTAGCGATTGGCACGTTGGCTACGCGGCCTGAACCGATTCCCATACAATAAAATTTAGCGAACACTTTAACGGTGATAGACGGTTTGGTGCAACGTGTCCAAAGTGTGATATACAAATATGGAAGCCAAGGAAATGGCGTTGGTACATTTGTGACTTTATAACAAAAATAACGCTTAGGTTTATAGGTACCTAACAGAATTATCCGCACTTATCCCTAATCCTCATTCATCCATACCTCAAGTTCAGCAATCTTTACGTGATTGATTGACGTGATTGATTGACGTTGTAATGTGGTAAATGTCCACTTTTAGTGTTTAGCAGTAACGCTTTGGTTTACTGCGACATAAACGCATATTGCTTGTGTCAGCGCAACCTAACGTGTATAAAACAATAGGCATTTAGAGAATAAACGTTCAGAATGTTCTTATACTATCACACATAAGGTGTTTCACTTCCACTAACTCCTCACCCGACTCTGCTCGTCAATATACTTACCATAGAAGAAACTTATAATATTTGATGGCGATCCAGACCAGTGAACCAACAAGGAACTAACACTCAAGAAAGAAGGAAAAATCAAGCAAGAAAAGAAAAAAAAGAAGAACCACTTTTTCAACACCAATCCACGCAGTCAGAACCAACCAGCTTATCAAGAATCAAGAAACAACCTGAGAAGAACCAACCAACATCAAAAAGCGGAAACCGCGTTAAGAAAAGAAATTAAGAAGAGACGAAGAAGGAAGAGAGAAGAGCGTTGTCCAGGGTTATCCCGGCTCGCAAATCAAGAGGTGTCCAGGGTTATCCCGGCCCATTTCAAGAGGAGTCCAGGGTTATCCCGGCCCACTAACATCGTCGTAAGCAGAGCCAGCCATACGAAGCGTCAAGCTCGCCAGGCCACGCCAGCAGCAGCAAGAATGCCGGACGCGAACTCGCACCGGACCGAACGAAGACGAAGCCGAGGACGGCCAGCCACGCAGCAATAGGATGTAAATCCTACATGTAATTTATGATTTTAATTAATTTTCTCTAAAAGCCAGCATTTTTTTTCCAATTCAGTAGCAGTCATATTTAAATCATTCATAATTATTAAAGGTTGTCGCTAAACTCAATTTCGTTTCGAGCATAAATAATTTTCATAAGAAGTCATAATATAATATAAAAATTAAAAGTGTCGAATAGTGTCCTCAATCATGTATGTTGCAATTTGCAGCGCGTGCCATACATTGTGCGCACGTCGACAGAAAACTTAACTAGGCCGCGAGACTTTGCCGCGAGTTAGAATATTTTAATAAGCGATGAATGAAATTTGATACATCGCATAACGATTAAATAATTAACAACTCAATTCAATAAAATTATTTTATTGTTTCTTAGTAATGATTGATACTTTAGCTACGTGTCGGACTGATCACCTGATATACAGCGAAAGTTTGATTTATTACATCATTTTTTTTAATTTTGGAAGTTAAATACTAATGTTTATTTTATAGAAAGCTTACAGTACGGTACAAGTTTGAAAGATTTAAGGAGTTTAGACACATTTATTTATAAAATGTGACCTTATAGCTAGAGCACTAGTCCTTCGTACTTGATCATAGTGTGATATACAGTATCCTCCGTGAAAGTTGTAGGAGACTTATTGTCTTAATGTATTTGTGTCTCTAGGTACAGGCAGAGCCGTACAGCCTGGCCTGATATGCCATTTTATAGAGTTGATAAAGGGTGACCATGCCCTAGGTGTTTATTGAAGAATTGCTATGGATAGCATTGATAGGTGAAGGGTGCGCACAGAGGCGCAACCCAGTTATGTCCTTGATCATAGTCGACCTTATAGGTGTCCGTGAAAGGCTTAACATTTAATACGGCATTAGTTTATTTTATTATCAGAATTATGGGAGATACCGTAACTATAAACAGCGAGAGTGAATATTTTAAAGTTGAATACCAATTGTTTCTAAATGTTTTAAAGTTGAATAGTAAATGTTTTAAAGATGAAGAGTAGGTAAATGTTTTTAAAGAAGGAGATTTATATTTCATGAGAAAAGGAAGTAAATTAATATTTTAACGTTTGAGAGATGACAACATTTTAAGTGATGATATTTTCTTATTAGCACAACGATTTTTTTTCTTTTCCTTAATAGGACTACGACACTTACGACACATAAGAACCTAGCTAAATAAAGATTGCTTGCATTATACCTATATAATTTGTTAATATTTTTTTTTTATTAATTTCAGAAAAAATTGTAAGCAAGTAACATGCGTTTAAATTTTTTCTTCTGCCACCCCGGCGGTGAGAGGAACTTTCGGGGGAGGTGTAATGTGGTAAATGTCCACTTTTAGTGTTTAGCAGTAACGCTTTGGTTTACTGCGACATAAACGCATATTGCTTGTGTCAGCGCAACCTAACGTGTATAAAACAATAGGCATTTAGAGAATAAACGTTCAGAATGTTCTTATACTATCACACATAAGGTGTTTCACTTCCACTAACTCCTCACCCGACTCTGCTCGTCAATATACTTACCATAGAAGAAACTTATAATATTTGAACGTGACCAATGTCTTAAAAGAGGAGTGGCATTTCATTTTTTTATCTCTCCTTAATTTGGTGCTTATTAGTTGTCAAGATTATTGCGCCGTAGCTCCATAGTACCTATGTTCTGGTCTTGGTCGCGTTTTACTTGTACAAGCTATAAGGGTTCCTGTTATTCTCTCTTTCTAACAATGATATTTGATGGACAGAGAGGCAAAGAAAGAATATGTACCGTCGAATTCATAAACTTTACATATTACAACGATCCAAAATATACCTATTTACGAGTAAAAATACACGACCTTAGTGTCAGTTTCTTAGAGGCGTGTAATATATTTTTGGAACATTGACTTGTAAAGATGTTTGTGAAGTCTGTAGCTTTATAAAACGCGACCCAGGTGTGGAGTGCATTCTCGCGCGCTCGTGCAGCAGGGCGCGTTGCTCGCGCACGCTGGCGCCGGTGTGCGCGCTGGTGGCCGTCGCCGCGGCGCGCGACCTCCGCTTCTACCCCAACGATTGCCATCTCAATAAAATACGGTGCCTTCTCAATAATTACCTCAAAGATAACTTGATGCTAATGAAAACTAAAAATGAATATAAAGGTAAATTAATCATATTCACAAAGTAAATTAATCTTATTTGCAAAATGTTTGAAATCACCCATATTTCTATCGAATAAGAGTCCATTTTCGGAACAACACGACATTCAGATGCTATTCGGGATTACCCGCGTACACCTTGTTCATAACTAGCTGCTTCCGCGAATTTGTCTGTGTGGAATGGTGATGATGATTGATAAAATCTATCCTGTTTTTCCCGGGGCCACTAACTACCAAATCTAATCTAAATCGGTTTAGCGGTTTATGCGTGAAGAGATAACAGACAGACACAGTTACTTTCACAATCTTAATAATATTAGTAGAGATTATTATGCTTTCGACTTTGCATGCTATTTAATTGTAAATATTGCTGAAATATCTTTAATGTCGACTTTTTACAGTTACAGTTAAGCGACTCCCTGATTACGTTTGTGGTGTAGAAAAGCCAGTGGAGGTAACGGACGGTAGACGTTACATCGATCACACTATAGTGGGGAGCAGAAACTTTTGCAACCACACGTGTCCCACACACTGCACTGACATCTACGAACCCGTGTGCGCCATGATCTGGGACCAGAATATTAAGAACCGAGGAAGCCATGTTTTGGTCAACCACTGCCATGCTGACTTGCTGTCCTGTTCATTACAAGCGAGTAAGAGACCGGCAATTGAATTAAAGCCTGACAAGATTCTATTTACCCCGAGTTTCGATAATCAGCTTACATAGGGCAATACAATAATATACTTAAGTCATGTATCTGTAGTAAAATATAATGTCAGTACCGATCATGTAAACGAGTAATTTACATTGTTTATAGGAATGCTACCAATCCTTCGTGCTTTTATCGATGTAAATGTTTTATTGTATTCCAAATAATTCTTGATATAGTCGTTTATAGAGTCTGTGCGGAAAGAGAAGAGTCGTGGAATGTGTGGGGCCCAATACATTCCATCTCTTCCATACATTCCATCCATTCACAATCTTTTCTTCATGTTTACACCGGTGACATTCGATGACTTTCAACATCTGATGTCAAAGAGTCCTTGCCAGCAAGCAAATTAGTAGGTACCACCGAAAATCCGCCACCTGTGAAGGCCAGATAAGATCTTGTCAGGAAAGGTATATTATTCGCGAAATGCTAGCGACTACTAACTAGCTTCTGTCCACGGCTTCATCTGCGTCGAATGATGATTTCTCTCTTTTATATAAAACTATCCCAAATCAATTTGTTTTACTTACTAAATATTTCTCGTACCTAATTAAACTTATTCATGCTTTGTTTTCAGCTGTTCAGATTCAGACTATTGACTATTGCTTAGGAGCAATGACTCAGTTTGCCTATAATGCAATGACACAGGCCGCCGCTATGAAAAAACTGGGGCTCATCACCGTTTGATACTTGTGATACAAACCAATCATGTTTTACACTATTACTTATTTGATTACTTAATTAAATCCATAAGGAGATTTCCTAATACAGCAGTATATTCCATTTCCACCTGCTCATATTGATTTAATATCTCATTTTAAGTTCTTCCTCCTTCTATCCTCCTGTAAACACTAAAGATGGATCATATAGGGCAGACTGGGGTCAATTAAACCACGGGGTACCTACCGATATAGATGCATGTTTTTAGGTGTACCTACACAGGAATGTGAATTAAGCGTGCCTCGACCTGGAGGTCAATTCGAACTTACATTTTGACATCCAAATGATATTCTAAATAATGTCAATTTGTTATCATTCGCCCGTGGGTCTCGCTTGCGTCAATACATGTCGGACAAGTAGGAACATAAGTAATAATATTTTTTATGAAATATATAATTTACTTAGCTAACATGCTACATATTTAGGAACCCTTTTCAATGTAGATATGTCAAGTGTACAAATTAGTCCGAAATTACAAATAAATATTCACGATACTTCATACGGGTACTTCGTTGTAACTTCAGTGCCTCAACTAAAATGGAAATATTGATCTGAGGTCAGCGCAATTTAAATTACGAGCACGTCCAGCGGTTGTTCTCCGACAGTGTTAGCTGGATTTAACGGCATTTAAGTCCACTTGGGGGTTTGGAAGGGATCCAATAAATCCTGACTGACCTTAAGTCTTAAATAATTACAGACTTAAAGTGTCCCGTGTGTTGAACGGCCATTGATTTAGGTTCTCTTTTTATAACTCAAGTGCGGGTACGACCACGCATAATGATACTTCCCTGCCTTGGCTAGTATTTAGTCACTCTTCTGGTGGTCTTTGATCTCACATTGAAAACTGCGACCAGGTACTGCATTTGAATCAGAATCAAGGACATAAATATAACTGTAATATAATACATATTACTTTTCCCGGCAAGAGGGCAATCTGAAATCAGTCACTGGTGTATGTATGCTCAGAAAATAAAAGGAAATCGTCGCCTTCTTGCCGACAAATGGTACCATTTATCAGCAGAACGGGTAATGGGTTTGATCCGGCCAACCTGTCTCCACCAATACATTTTCAGTCATTAGGTAGGAATCAGCGACGGCCAAATCAAACTATGGAAAAAGGTGAAGATAAAGTATAAGATGTTGGCAAATAATAATAACACTAGAACATTAGACAATTAAATAAAATACATAATGTACACTATACCTATTCTAAATTCATTCTTTCATTTCCTTAGAAAAGTGAGTAAATGGTTAAAACTGACGGAATAGATTGTACAAATAAAAGTAAGTATCTCGATAATTTACACGATTTTGAGGCGCTGTTAAGCACGATAGTCGTACGGTGTGCACGAGACAGTGTTACGCCATCCTATAAGCCAAACCACGGCCGTATTGTCGCCAAGACTTGCTTTGTCAGAACTTAAGGGAATTTAAACGACAACGCCCGCCCTCGGAAAGCTCGCGTCACTACTCCGCCGTTTTTCTTTTACAGGCCATTAAATGTACAGTTCCGAGGCTTATGCGACAGCTATTACTTCAGTCATAAACATACACCATAATCCATAAAACAAAATGTCCCTTACGCCAGTTTTATTCATTATTATAAATAATTTAGTATTTCATATGACAACAATAAATCAATTTTATTCGGAAACAGAAATAAGTGCTCAACTCGAAAATGTGTGTGTAACCTACGTAGGTATATGTAAATCTTTTACTTTTTGAGCAGACAAGAGCTTAATTTACATAATATTTTTTACGAGTCACTCCTAAAATCACAACTATGTAAAAATCAATTTGTGGCATAAAGCGAACACAATGCTTGTGTTATAAAATGTTATATATTGTAGATCTAAAATATTCCTGTCAGTAACCTAACAGTATGTAAGTATTTAATCTGTAAATAAAAGAGTTTACTTTGCCAGTTCATTTTGTGTACAAACGTAGGCCCAGAACGTGATCAAAAAGCGGGACTGGTGTTTGTGAATTAAGTTTGGAAGCCTAGTTACAGACAATAAATACGGTGGGTACTAACCAACAGATATTGCGGTCGGTCGGTATGAAACGACGTACCTAGTGATGAGTCTGTTCCCCTCTTAATGGGGTCTTATCTCGGCATTTTGCCATGGCTCATGGGAACCTGGGGTCCGCTTGACAACTAATACCAAGAATTGACGTAGGCCTTATTGGGATAATAAGGCCTAGTTTCCCCTCTGGGTTGGAAGGTCAGATGGCAGTCGCTTTCGTAAAAACTAGTGCCTACGTCAATTCTTGGTATTAGTTGTCAAGCGGACCGGAGCCATGGCAAAAAAGTTCGGTTTCCTCAGGATGTTTTCCTTTACCGAAAAGCAACTCTAAACAGCTAACAGCTGTTCCCCTCTTATATAAAGAGCTTTATGTAGGCAGTAGTAAGTTCATTATGATCTTTCGTTTTTCGTTTACTATTGTATTGATCTCCGAGTATTAGGTAATATCTGGGAGACCGAGCTTTGCTCGGAAGCTATATGAAAACTCAAAAAAGCGCGTTTTCCCAGAGATAATACCCAGCTAGACCGATTTTTCGCCCCGTTTTCGTTTCGTTTCGAAATCGTTAGAGTCGTTACCGAGATCCCCGAAATATATATACAATAATTGCTCTTTTAAAGGTATAAAATATTTGGGAGACCGAGCTTTGCTCGGAAAACATATAAATACTCAAAAATGCGCGTGTTCCCAAAGATAAGACCTAGCTAGATCGATTTTTCGCCCTCGAAAACCCCCATATAACAAATTTCATCGAAATCGCTAGAGCCGTTTCCGATTCCGAGATCCCCGAAATATATCTTCTTCTTCTTCCTCGCGTTGTCCCGTTTCCTCACGATGTTTTCCTTCACCGAAAATCGACTGGTAAATATCAAATGATATTTCGTACATAAGTTCCGAAAAACTCATTGGTTTGAACCCGCGACCTCCGGATCGGAATTCGCACGCTCTTACCGCTAGGCCACCAGCGCTTCCCCGAAATCCCCGAAATATATATATTTATATATTTATTTATTTATATGTATAAACCTACGTTGTCAAAAGAGAATATAAGTATACCTATCGCTTCGAATGACGATCCCTACGACAGTTCATTAGTTTGTATTAGTTAGTTCTTAATTCATTTTTAAATTGAGTTGATGTCATGTGGAGTTGATGTTTAGCACCCTAATTTATTTAAAAATGTACCATTTATTTAATAAAATTACGGTTAAATAAACTCATTCGTTATTTTTCAAATCAAGTGCAACCAAAAGAGACGCGGTTGTTTTTCGGTAATGTTTATAAACATCAGAATATAATTTTTGAAGAGTACGACTATTTTTAAATATATTTTTCCTAATCTCTTACCACGCTAAAATTTGTCTCTAAAGTTTTTTTATTGGACTCTATTCAATATCAACGAGTGTTTAACTCTTATATGGGATCAAAAATTCAAAATAGAGGAGACGTATGGGATAGAATAAATTTAGTGGACAATGTTAGCGATGGTATTATGTTTGAATATATGTAATAATTTTCTTTATTGTGTTCAGTATCAACAAGCCGGCCGTGGGCGGCAAGATTGTTTCAGCAAAAGGAGTTTGAGTGACGGGGGCGCCGTGGTGCTGCCCACGTGTCTGAGCAAAGGGCAGCCACGCACATAAATAGTAGGCGCTGCCGTCATACCTTTATATTTCACATTTTTACAAACCTTTGTTAAACTTGCCGAGTTAGTTATTAGGTATGTTAGCTAAAGGTCATGGTAATGAAAAGAGTTGACTGTGTATGTATCATACGCTCGAGCGTAATGAATGATCACCGCTACAACACAACCACAGCTACAAACATGAAAACCTGCATTTTTACTAACTCGCGGATATTCTATTAAAAATGTTAAACCCAATGAAAAAAATACAATTATTGTAATTTATTATCTTGCCTAATATTTCGAAATAAAAGCTTTACATCTAAAAATTCTAAACCCATGTCATCCAGAAAAAATAAACTTTTCTATAAGACGATCTTAGTCGCAGAATATATTTACTAGTGGTATATTATTTGGACTTTATTGTTGATTTTTGACCGACTACATGGTTTGTCATGGCGGTAATTAGTTTGCGTCGTGAGCGGTGTAGTTTATTGAGCTCAATTACCTTAAAATTGATAAACGGGATGACTCATCACTGCAAAAATCAATGGGTTTTAACCAGGGATCGGATACCGGTATTTTTTGTATGGGAACGGAAACGGTATTTTTTCGTTCTTTGCTAATTACTTCATTTCTAATTGAGCAATCTAATAATACGAAGTCGTAACCTAAAAACACAACTGAGTCCTACATTTCGAGTATAAAATAATTCGAAAAATATGGTTATTTCTAAGTTTTTGCACAAAACCGGTTCCGATCCCTGGTTTTAACACAAATCTCACCAAATAATAGCCATTTTTTAATCACAGTATAACAACATATTAATATCTCTGAATTACAGATGGAAGGATCACGTGGCAACTGAGTCTGTTCTAGTTCTAAGCGCGGCACAACTCTCTAGTGGCACAGCTATACTAACGAAGAGACTTCTGAGGTAGTTTGGGCAAGTTTATCGAATAGAACGGACTTGTATTCCATGTCAAATCCTGCTAGGAGAGGTTGCAGACACTAAAAGGCCGGTCGGAACCGTGATATGGTTGCCTTTTATATCTCATGCAACCAACGATAGAAAATGGCCGTAGGCCGACCTATGCGACGACGTCATGTTATTAATGATGGTCAATCCAAGCACCACGATGCCGTTTACCTCTTTAAAGAGAGACGCATGAGGAGCCACGAGCAGATTGCAACCCCCACCCATCTGGGGGAGTATATTACACCTGCAGCGTGTGTGGATGAGGGATCATCTCTAACGTAGGGCCACAGAATAAGTAATAGTATTATCACGCACCGCCCCGCCCCGACTCGGATTACCTCGCCCCGCGACAGCAGATTGCCGCGCTTTTGCCGCGCGCTCAGTTCGGTTAGCGATGACGGAATGTTCAAAATGCCGGTGTAGTGTGCTATGTACGGGTACTGAGTGTACCCTATGAGTGTGTGTGTTATTTTAGAAATAAATAATCAAGTTTTTCCATTTAAAAACACGAAATGTGTTATAAGTCAAAAAGGCTAAACTTTTGCATAAAAATAATAATATCGTACGTCACATATTATAGCTACACGCCTACCGATGTTTTTGTTACTGAATTAAAACCCGTTCGTTGAATTTACGAATGTTAAGTTAACATTTTAATGTAAGTAGTAAGTACCTACACATTCTACACAGATATTACTCGTAAATGTTTTAGTTTTACACTCTTTTCACAAAAAAGAACTTATGCTCGGAATATTAGCGTTTAAAAAAATATAATTAATTAGGTATGTATGTTAGGTTATATAAAATCAATAAGTATCAACAATAATGTTAATATAATAATGGCGTAATAAAACAATTGGAATACGTTTTGGTAGTTAAAATATTTCGGTTGAATTATCCAACGCAGCGGGCGACTCGGCCGGCCTTGGCAAGCTTCGGCTTAGCCTTCCCAGCGCGCCGCACGAGTTTCAGCCCTAAACGACTCACTCACACAATGACGCGTGTACAGACGTGCTGTTCACACATATAAACGCAAATGATTTTCGATCTATGGCGTGTCCGCCCTGTGGTAGGGTTATACAGCCACGAAAGCCAAGTGTCGGTACCATGATGCTGTTTAAAACATCTAACATAGATGAAAAGGCCTGATACTACTACTACATACACAGACCTCAGTTAATACAATAAGTGTATTTATATTTTGTTGACTTGTATCCTTAGAGCCGTAACTTGAAAGGTTTTGCCTAAATAACATTACACAAAAAACACTAAATCGGCATAAGTCTCGCTAAAGAAAAACACCAGTGAACTTAGTTGAAACTTTGTTATCGGCTCGAATTATGTGCATGAATATGTCCAGAATTGAGTTATAAAGGGACCGTATTTCGGGTCGTGTGATGTAATTTTCAACGGAGCGACTTAAGAACGGGGGAAAGTATCGAGCGTCGTCGACGCCGGACCGAGAAGTTTCACGTGAAAACGTTTTTAGCGTTCGACGCGCCGTCCGCTAACTGTCCGACGCAGCTTTGGGAACTCACTTTTCTTTTTGCTTTTACATGCCTCAGAAACTATTTTATTGAGTTGGCAATGAATTATGTTTTTATACAGTAATTGTATGTAGTATTATATGTAGTATGATGATATTATTATATGAAATAGACTCCAACAAGATATCGTTATATGCTTAACGGTACAAACCTTGTTTTATTAAAATATTAATCTAAATATCGCCCGCTTTCATATGCGCTATTATATGTAGCTCTATATACACGCAGTCAATTTCGCAAAAACTATTGCTTACGCATATATTTTTTAAATGATAATTTATATAATATTATTTGCTTACGGGTGGTAGTTTGCAGGATTTCTGCATACTTTCAAGTATATTATCTATAGTATATCTCATTGGAATGTCATTAATCAATGTTTATTAATTATTTACATACCGTAACCGTATCTTTGCCGACTTTTAATTATAGTAACAATAACTTTCAGAAGAGTTATTTATCATTGATGAATATTGCGAATGATATCTTATGCGGCAAGCCAAGCAGCAATTAGTTTTAGCGCACAGCTTCGCTGAAGTGGCGGTGAAGTTGGTTTAACGACATTACTCCCTAACACCCGAGAGCGCGACATGCTGATACCTAATCTGCAAGTTTGATTGTTTGTTACACAATGGATATTTACTTTACCTCCACGTTGTACGAGTGGAGAAACCTATCTAAATATTTTAATGGTAAGTGTTTTATTTACAACGGTACAGCATGTAAATTTTGTAATAAGATAAGAACACTTAATCATGTCGAGCTTATAAAACGATACCAGTGAAGCATAAAACGACAATTACTTATGGAACGGTTCATAAAATCTTAATTGTTATTATACCTCTTCATGTTAGTGTAAATTCGTACCTACCACGAGTAGGTGCTGTCGTTATTTTGACTTTAATATTTATTCGTTTTGAATTTTAAAGTTACAAACTAGTTTACTAAAACGGAATTAAAAATAAGCAAAATATTCTGATACACTATTAGTCAAGGAAAACATAGAGAGTAGTTAACGGCACCAATCATGGGATATTTAACATAATGTTTGCAGTATTTTTGTTATTTCACCAAGACCGTTTATGCGTTAAGCATTGAATGTCCTATTTGTCCTTTATGTTTTCGATCTATTTAATGAAAGATATACTGGAATTGGTTGAAATAATATTATCAAATTACAACTACTTTTTTTGCTCGAGTCATGGGCAGTATGGCGCCAGCATTAATTTTAAAACTATTATAACTATATCAAACTTAAGCAGCTTTATGGTTCTGGTTTATGGTAAAATGTAGCCAGTGTTTAAAAACTGATGAGAAATACTATTATAAAGGATTTGTTTATTCTATACTATCCCATTACTGGTGCCACTTCCATCATCACCGAATTCCGAGGCCTATATTTCCCCTAAGCTGAGTTAAGATGCATCCTGAAAAGAGTAAACAAAAGGACCAGAGAATTGACGTTTTATTTGAGACATGTGACTTAGATTATCTAAAATACAAATGGAATTATTGGTGATGCTTACAGCGAGGGGAATCGAATTGTCATGGCGTGGCGTGGTGGTGGGCAGGACCGTGGTCGCGGTCGGAAAATAAACGAACATGTGTAAGGGCGGCGTCACACATTGCCGAGCACGTTTCCCAACCCAGGGAACAGCCGCTCGAAAAGGAATCAATTGATACCCGAAATCACGTGTTCGTTCGACATGACGTGACGATAGAGAGACATGCTGCTCTATATATTATAGACCCCAAAAAACGAATCTATTGTGAGGTACAATGATGATAGTATAAATAAGATAGAAATATAAGTAGGTACTTAAGTAATTTTTCACCACACCAGCTGGTAAAGGGCCTCATGATTGTTCAAAAACAAATGAGAAAGTTGAGTTTTATCTACAAGAGTGGCACAGTAAATTAATGAAAATTTTAAGTGCTGGCTGGTAGAATTGACTTTTGATGATGATTTTGAATATTTAATCAATTTCATTAAGGGCCAGTTTTGGCATGTATAATTGTATATAGTATATTGTACGTATGTGTGTATTTAAGACGTGGTAATACAAGTATTTCTGGAAAATGGAAATACATATTATTAATAAAAATGGCATCAGTTATTTGTTTAAATCAAACCAAATCAAATACAAATGAGGTTATTAAAATTAATTTGTATTTGATTTTGTTTGATGTTTAAATTTGAAATCTTTCGCTTGCTCGGGTATCAATATTAGCACGAGCGCGCTAGCGGTTATACAACAACGTTGCCCCCTTGTAAAACAAATAATTATTACTCACGTCATTTATTAAATAAAATCGTTATTAATGATACTATTATATTAATAATATTTCTGTTTTCCATCAATATCTACTTGTTACCATGTCTTAAATACACACAGTAAGTATACAATATACAAGTATACATGCCAAAACTGGCTTAATGAAAAAGGGCCATGTCAGAGAGGAATAGAAAACGCCATTTGGACCATACGCTAAATATAAAAGGACCGAATACATTTGTACTAGTTAAACTGTGTATGTACTCGGACATTCTCTACGATCCCACACGAAAACTAAATTGCTATATGTAGGAATAGGAGAACCGAGCGTTCCCTAATGTGCTGTTTATAGTTTTACCACCACATTTCGTTGTAGTTGTATTGTGTCGGTACTTTAAAGGCTTGGTCGCCGTTTCGGTCCTTTCTGAACCTTTATGTCACCACAGACAAGGTCCATTGCGAATTTACAAGGGCAGGTCCGTGCAACGAGTGGAGCTTACATACTTAGCCCGCTAGTTAGATAGCTATTTACAAAATTCACTTGGGCACACAAAGATTATTCATCAGTTTCAACTTTACAAGAATATATTACAGGCAGATATGGTTCTTAAGTATGAAACTAAAACGTGGCTTTTCATCAGATAAGGGTCCTTATACATACACAAATATTTTATCTAATTAAGTCTACTTAATCCAGCATTTATATCTTTAAATCGTGCTGCTCGGGCTTGTTTTGAGTACTTTTTGCTCATGCTTTAGTAGTAGTTATCAACATACTGTTAAATTGGATATACATTGGTAAGAAAAATAAATAAAACGGCGTAATGCTGTAAGTCATGCAGTATTTAAACTGGAGAAACGGTTACAAATTTAATAACTGTTTGAATGGTATACGTAGGTATTCAGCGCGCAAAATGAGATGTCCTCATTACCGTTTTTAAAAATGCTGATTTCACTAACCTGAATGAATAATGACTTTAGCTCGTGCTGAACGACTTCAATCGATGATTGTGTTTTAAGTCCCTTTGAATAACTCGTCTCCTTACAATCAGATTGCATACTTCCCAATCTGATTGTAAGGAGACGAGTTATTCATTCGTCTACCCTCCGCCATGCTGTCACAATGTAAGCCTCTTTAAGCGCTGCCTTTTCTTTCATCATGAATGCAATGCAAACTCCATTGCGTTGCAAAGTTGCGTTGTTTTATCACTTAGTTCAGTTGAGTCCTAGAGTCTGTTCGGAAAGAGAAGAGTCGTGGAATGTATTGGGCCCCATGCATTCCACGACTCTTCTCTTTCCGCTCAGACTCTACCTGCCTACGGCCACCATTGATTTTTTAGCTTTCAAGTTTCGGCAAATTAAGGAACAATCGTACAGCTTTACAATGTCAAATAAAATTTACTTAATTAATACTCAATCCAATTGTTTATTCTCGTAACCATAAAAACGGCTGCAAAAAGCGGCCTCTATCTCTGGACCACCCTTTAGTAGAGATTTAACGCCAGTCACTTTAAACGATACAATTACATAATATTTATTATGACAAGTAGGCACAGACTTATCAGATTGAATTAATGAAAACAGTAGGTACAGGATGAATTGATAAATGGCGATTAGTGATTTTATGGGTTTTAAGTAGGCAATCATGAACCCGATTTAAAAATCCCAAAAGTGGTATCTTAAAGACAATAGACCTAAGAAAAAAGGAAGGGTGATTATTATCAATATCCCTCTGGCTAAACGACTTTGCCATTTATCTAATCCAGAAATCCGACGGGGCTTTTTATATTAGTTTAAAGGAACATTATATTTATGCTCAAACTCTTCAAAAATAAATTGTTAAAAAGCTTGTGTAATTTTCTCTATACCTATCAGATTATTTAAATTATTTTACATCGAACTGGACATGAAAGGATTCCGTCTTCGCGTAATTTCCAAGGAACATAAAAATTTACTATTGTTTATTCAACATAACATAAAAAAACTTCAATCTCAAACACGAGTAAGCCGTGTAAGCACCGACTCCCTTGTTTGTTACTTAACTTGATTTACTTACTTATACTTAATTGAAAACGGTCGACTACAGTAGACGTAGGCAGGCAGGTCTGTATTAGGCCTCAAATCAGCTCTATTTGGTCTGAAGTGTTTCCAGTACAACCAATCGCGAAACAAATTTTGAGCAATATTGACTGAACCGGTACGCGCTGGCGGAACCACGGCTAAATCAATACCTTACAAGCAATAGTTAAAACGCTAAGAGTTAGCCGAAACACGTAAATCAATATTTTTTATATCCATTTTATTTCGACGTCTATAATTGTGTGTTGTGTACAGTCGGCCAAAAATGTGGTCTACGAGTACCACCCTACGGTTGAGGTTCGTTTGAACGTCATGAGACAACAAGGTCGATTTAATATTATGTCAGTGACAATTGTCAACCTTAGCGATCGTTAGATGTCGCAGAAGCTTTTGTCAAAACTGGTAGACCACTTTCTTGGCCCACTGTACCTAACTTAGAGGACATAGCACGGGCTAAGTGGGTTTCGGGCTGTGAGAGCTATGAAATTTCTAATGCTTAGCTAATCATAATAAGCGAGACTCCTAATTGTAAAAAAAAAATAGGACCATCAATAAAATAATCGATATCGGGTTCATAGGCGACCATTAGAGATATTATTATTCGTTTGGATTAGTGAAGGTAATTTTTTAATAGGTTTGAATTTTTTTAATTTTTTAACAATTTAACACATTTTTTGATAAAGTAAAATTTTTCGATTTTTTTAAATTAAAATTCGGAAATAACCGCTCTGAAAGTAAAAAAATATGGTGTCTGTCTACATCAGTGGTTCCTAACCTGGGGGTAATTACCCCCGTGGGGGTAAAACTGGTATTTTACGGGGGTAATAAGCTAACCTAATATAACAATACAACAAACATACACGTTTTATTTTTTATTACCATTGGGAGGAGGGGTAAAATCAGGTTCCCTAGTTAGTCATAGGAGTGACCGGACTGAAAAGGTTAAGAACCACTGGTCTACATATATGATGTAAAAAATTACAAGTCACAGAGTTATCAATCGACTAGAAATATAAAATAAAACTTTACTAAACATAAGAATAATTATCATTAAATAACTTAAAATCAATATATTTCGAAATAAATGGTTTAAACTATTTCAACATACTAATCGCAATACATTTTTTTGGGTTTCTAGATAAGAACTCAATGTTGTATAACCGTAACTAAATATTTTATCTAACCCATATGTGCGCGTTACGTAATGTCAATCACTCTCCCCTAGGTATGTAAGCAACCAAATACGTAGCAAGGAAATTGAATCGAGCCGGCTTACGCATCAATATTGAGCCGGCCCGGAAACTCACTTGCCGTTGACTTCTCAACCTTGTAAATATTTTGATTCGTTTCTCTTAAAGCGGTCGCACACAGGAGATATCAAGTGCACTTTTTATTGGAACCATTCAATCTTTTCACATTCCTATGTACAAACGTGATACCTGTACAATGTACAATAGTGATTATGTTCGTATTTTTGCACTGCCACATGAAGTATCTATTTCTAAACTATGATTAGACAAATTATAGGTACCTACTTGCTTCAAAAGAAAATATATAAAGATTCTGACAAAGTAGTTTAAATAAAGTTTTATTTTGTAGTTGTGCAACTATGTTATTAATTGTTAAAGAAATGAAATTCGATTCTGGTCGTAAATATATATACATATTTCACGATTTCTTGGCTCCTCTCTGACAATCGTCTGTTTATTATTTGTAAGCGCCCCTCTGCGTGTTTTAATGGTGATACTAGCTCGGATGTCAACTGCAGGTGGTCTGCACTTTATACAAACCATTAACTACAAAGACGTTGTTATAGCGAACGTTTCAGATTGTGGGCTGCGAAATCCATTTTGCTCTAAATAAAACGAATTATATAGTTACTATATTATTATTTTAAACTTTATTGCACATCAAAAAAAAGTACAAATTGCGAACTTATTGCCTCATGGCATTCTCTACCAGTCAACCATCTCTTTGCAAGGCAACAAAAACAATAGTAGTCATAAAAAACATTTACAGTCACCATTCAGGTAGACTGCCTTGGCAACTTCAATCATATTTCAGCGATGAAATATGCATCGGGACAGCAGTCGAATATCGATGCTATGCTCCAATTACAAAGTGAACTTCATGTCTGAAAAATGATTGCCGCTGGCGTTGCACGTATTACGCACTCGGCGCCGACCCGCCGCATCTGTCAAAGTAAAATACATGCATAAATGGAACATTAATTGACGGCCCGGGTCGGCCCGCGCTGCACGATCGACCAGAAGCAATTGAAAAATATATGGAATTTTCACCCACCATTTTCATCGTGCAGTGGAAATTGTAACGATGCACGATGTTGCCGCGACAAGTCAATGGAAGACTATATATCAAAAAATAGCTGCGCTAATAGTAATACTAACTAACTCAATAACTGTTACCTATACATTGATAGCACACTACGTTAGCATCATCTGACTATCATTTTCTGATAATCATAATTATTTTAATTCTATAAATCATCAATATAATACCATTGCACCTTAAATAAGTTAGCTAAGGTTCAGCGAATCAATGAGAAGCGAGGATGTTAGGTTGTTGGCTTATCTATTATTCGTTTAGCGAAGGGAGCTCGACACAAATTAATCAGGTCTTACCATTGTACGGGGCGGGGCTCTTTGTCTTCCCTTGTATACCTAGTTAAACAAATCTAAGGCTAGTTTTGGTTGTTCCATCGACCGTTGACTCGCTAACGAAATTGAATGCTTGGGACATTGCTTTGTTTACTTGTTCTCATTAGAAATTAACTAATCTACTAGGGATTAACTATGCAAGTCGAAGGCGACTTTAAGTGGTACGTTCGTCTGCAATGCATTCAGCAATCGTTAAATGGCGTGTTCAAAGGTAGTTTTTACCGGAAAAATATATTAATAAAGCACATAACGTTTAAAGAAACAGCAATTAACTGCGCACTAAATACAGCTACGAGTTATATGAAAATATTTATTTTAGGAAATAAAAGCAAACTTTCCTCTGTAGCTTTAGTTTATAAACCTGCCTAAACATTCCATATAACGACATAACTGTATAATTATGTATTTAAGTACATAGTAGCATGCACTTTAACGCCAACATAACATCTAGAAACCGTTCAGTAAAGTGTGAATATAAATGTTATCGAGAAATTTAATTCATAGGAAATCATTTAAGGAAATCACTAAAGTCAACAGGTACAAAAAATATGAAAGAAAATATTCCACGTATTACTTGATAGTACATAATTTCTTAAAAATCTATAAAAGGGTATAAAGTATAAATACCATTAGTAGCGGTTTTATTTTTAGTAAACAATTAGATAAAGAATAGCTTAGCTTAGAAAACTCCTGAGGAGTAAATAATATACAGGAAACCATCGGGCAAGACCGCACGTGGCGGTCAGCATAATGCACCCTTGAAGGCCGACTCGAGGCGTAAGCAGCTCTATAATTATAATTAGTATTGGAATGGAACCCTTGCGACTAACATTTCTTAAGTAGTTTTATTATGCATTATGTTCTTGTCAGCAATTTAAGTCGTCATTTTGCTATCTAGATGTAATACACTTGTTTTTTTTCCTACAGTGCACACACACGCACACAACTGGGAAGTGTTATTAACAGAAAAAAACTCGACATTATATACGTTGTAAACATTTCTACTATACCTACTACCACTGATACTTTATCCCACACACCCACTTACACTAATACTTATCTACATTAAATTAATTCTTCATATCATAGTTATATTAGTTATTGTCTCATGCGCTTTAATACCTTACGGCGACATTATTCGTGGGCAAATTTACGTCTTCATTTTCATTTAATGTACTCTACACCAATATTCAATTCTAAATCTTATTCACGAAGGTTGTCTGGAGGACGAATCTAATAGTGAAACATTTTCAGAAAAAATCAAATCCCAAACAACATAGAACAGATGTTTACGAGCGATTTGTACCCTTAATTTAAATAATGAGAACATTTTCTCATAAGACAGATCCGTAACTGTAATTAGAGAGATATTAAAGCGTGTTTTAAATGATATAAATGTATATCTCTTTTTATGCTTAAACATGATTCAATGCTAATTTAATTGGAGCAGCGGCGTCTAATAATTAAATACCTAACAGCAAGCAGATAACTTCTAAATTCGTGCGTTCTGGAGATTGACTTTTATTGTGCTAGAGATGCTCATTCCAAAACTACTTGGCGCTGCGATTTATGCAGAGCCCTTGCGAGCTTTGAATTCACACGTAGATACGAGTATCAAAGAAATATCGGCCATTGTGGAAGGGTAGAGCGAGCACGCATTTCAATGTAAAGGCTTACTCTTGACTACTCTGAGCGATCCATGTCGAATGCCAATAAGTATTTATGAATGACGTGCTGTTTATTGTACATGTACTTAAGAGTAGTAGGTACCTAAACCCAAGCAACCATAATACATAAAACATGACAAATGTAAGTTGTTCAACGTGGGAATGATAATTACTCTTATGAAAGGCAATTTTGACAGTCAATCGAATGAAAGAGCCTTGAGATACAATGTAATGCGAGGATGAATAGCTGGGAAGCAATAGGGTAGTTTGCCGCTAACGATACAGTCGGGACCTGACACGGCAGCAGACTCAACGTCATAAATATGGGAACAGAACTCTATTACTTAGAGCGTAAAAGCGTGTTTAGATGTTTAAGTTATTCGTCTGCTTTGATATATCCGACGCCGACTGTACCTGAGCGGACCATTCAGAAACTTCCCTCCCGTTGATTGCGCCAGAGAGGTCGTATACACGTCTATGACAGCGTTTTGTTTCAGCTGATAAACTGCAATTGGTTTTGTGTTCGGAAACTTTTCCGGTCTCTATTTGTTGTAAAAGTTTTATCAACGGCTTTCAAATGTTCCAAACGCCTACAGCTATGAATGCAATTCTAACTTGGCTATAATATCAGTTTTAAGTTTCGTATACCGAACCAATCACACGCAACATACTTAAATAAGTATTAAGGTCCATGTGCGAGTTTCTCGCCTCGACCATACGATTATCGTAGCACGAGAAAAAAAAATAGTACATATTTATTTTTCATATAGTCGTCGTTTGCACTTTCTTCTGTATGCTACCATGTCTCTCGCTGCTAGTACCAACTGAAAAAGGAGATTCTGTCATTGAAGTTGAATTACAATTATCTTTATTAAAGGCATACATCAAGTGATTTTTCTTTTTTAGTCAACAAATCAAGCATTTACATTTATAGAAGTAACATTTGATGAACATAACAGCATAATTCTTTAACTCTACTTATATGTGAAAGTGGATAACGAGTTTAATGAAATTCCTACGTTCTTTCCTATTTTAAATGTGGTTTAAAATAATTTGGGTAATAAACAACATAGGTACCTATCTAATTTCCATTATCGGATTAATCGCAGCGAATAGATATTTGGACAGTCGATGCATTTGCACTGCCTAATTATTCAATTTGAATTAAACGGGCACCACTAACAAACGGCTCTGATGACACTAAAGTTGTCACCGCTGAGCTGGAACTGCAGTCTCATGTTGGTAAGTTACGGGTAGGTACGGGGTATACATGGAAATCAGAACTTAACAGCAAAATGACTTAACAATACTGAGGGCCTTTTGTATGATTTACGGGGATACGAGCATGATGTTGTCTAAGCAGCTCATGAGCACAGGCACTATCAACCATATCTCAATCGTACAGAGTTCAACGGTAAATACCAAATACAATTGATTTGAATATTTCAAAAGGGAATTGGGTGTGGGCTGCCCTTTGTTTGTTCGCTCATAAGCGGTTCGATAGGACACATCAAAGCATTTGCGGGTTTTGTACAAATAAAAAATCCTTTGGGTTTGGACACCGCTATATTTTGGGTTATGTTGAACTTTCACCGTAGATTTCGCGAGGTACCTTTAGCTATTATTATCAGGGAACAGCATGAAAAAGGAACATGTCACTTATGAAGTCAACTATGTAGATTCGTCATAGCATATCGGCCATAAAGACGCGTACCTACTGGTGTCTTAACGACCTGGCCAACGCAACAATGTCCGCTCTTGTGGTGCCCGCAGCTACCTGAATTATTGCTGACAATTTGTAATTTTACTACCCTTAGTACTAAAATGATTAATGCAATTGTAGTTATATTATTTCCTAGATTATGTATTTTTTTTCTTACACGGCTAAGATATTACTACAAGGAATGTTTTCTGATATTAAAATATCTATCGTAAGTTACGCACATACAAACAATAAATCATGTAGAATAAGGTTTACTTACCTATAAAATATATCAAACTATTATTGTACATATCGGAGACCTATTGACGAAAGTAATGCGTAACAAGCGATTATAATATGTACTAATAACTATATGTGGAAATCTCAGATTAGAATAACTTTAGCCTATTTTACCTGCTGGGTTTACAAATTTATAATGTCTATGTTCTTGTCAGATTCATGTTTTTATTTTACGCTTTCTCATTATCCCCGTTACATTTTTGAGGCGGTTATCAACATCATAACCTAGAAATTATAACGATTCACTAGCGATATATACTATTTGCGTATTGTGTAAGCTTAAAAAACTGGTGAACTCCTTTGGTGACAAGTCCTGTATTACACGTACGGTTAATATTTAGGATTTCACAAGGATTAAACTATCTAAAAACAATATTTTCATTTAACTGCTTTTGTGAAATAATTATTTAACAAAGCGGCCACGTTATACGAGCTGGGGGTCGATTTTTGAATTTCGATCGCTCGATTTCGTCACTCGAAAATCGGTGGAAAACGGCGAAATGCTAATTTTAGAAATACGAGCGATTGAAATTTGGAATCTATTGGTATTGACCACTCGATTTCAATTCTATTAGTAGAATTTAAATGCCTAGTAGTGGAGATATTAATTAACGAAATACACGAAATCGAGTGGTCGAAATTCAAAAATCGGCCCCCTGATATGGCTCTGTGAATTCACGCTTGGGGAGAGTTCCATCAAAGAAAATATTTCATCAAACTGGACAGCGGGCTCGGGTCGGCAGTGTAATTTGGACTGTTGTGTCCCAGTCAGCGGGGCTTAGAAGAATTTTACGCAAGACTTCAGTGCACGGAGAATAACGAAGGCGTGTCTTAAACGCTTAGTGTCAGAGTTTTAGTTGGTCACATGCTCACGATCGCCATAAAGTTGTCGATTGGAAAACCGAATTGTAAAGAGCTGCGAATCGTGAACAATAAAAAGTTTATGACCCCCTCCGTTTCGAGGCGCTGTGCCACTGTCTTTTTACGACAAGATTACTTGGGGATTGAATAGAATACAACAATCGCTAATTTTTAAAACAAAACTGTAAACATTTTTTTGATATCGTTTAAAATTAGAGTAAATTTTTCTATATTTTGTCTGATTTAAGTACCTACATCAAATATTTTTTTTTCTACTCCCGTACTTTTATTTGTCATTTAAATTGTTACTCACGCCACTCCAATGATATTATATAATCATAGATAGGTTATACTCATACTTGAGGAGCACAAAAAATACTTCCATATTTATTTCTGTGCCTACGAACAAATCTGTTATTTTTGGTTAATTTTTTCATTCCATCCATCTTTGTCACACTCGTTGTTAAACATAAGGTCGTCTTTTTCTCTTTCGGTGTGCGGGAGCTCGTTAGCACGTGCACATTTCTCGCTTGTCCAGCCGCGTCTAAAGGCAACTTGTCCAATTTGTCACAAGGTAAGCGCTTCAATTTTGGAACGCCTATAACCTATCTTGAGTTATAAATCATTGCGCCACTCGCCTTTTTTGACCTCTCTTAAACAACGGTTGCATAAAATACTATAGACATAATATTGAAAACACTTTAAGAAAAAATAAAATACTTTTTACGAAAAAAAAGCGCAACAAGTCGGGTCACATTTGTAGTTTCCTCCAAAACATTGTAGCACGTACAGTATTTTGTTTTTTTGTGCTTCTCTACATCAAAGTACTATTACATCATTAGTTAGATAGATAATTATAAAATGTTGCATTGCATGTTGTTATTTAGTAAAAGGAATTCCTTCATTTAAACGCTGGCCAAAATTTTTAAATCTTTTCATGCACGTACGGCAGTTAAGGTACTTAACCAAATCAAACAGCATTTAGGTAAAAACTTTTTCACCACACCAGCTCGTAAAGGCTCTCTTGGTACTTCAAAAACTGATAAGAAAGTTGCATCTTATCCACATGTGTGTGAGGTGTGTGGCAAAGTAATTTGATGCACATTTTGAGGTGTTTGCTCGTGTTGGCTGACAGAATTGACTTTTATTTAAGTAATGATATGAATAATAAATAAATATGTTTTAAAGTTATATATGTTCCTCACGCTGGTGTGTGAAAAAAAATTGGTAGTCACTCGGGAGCAGATCTAGTTTAACCCTCGTGCCTTGAAACCCTTGCAAAGCTCAAGATTCCACTTTTCAAACCACTCGCTACGCTCGTGGATCTATTTTGGGATCTTTCGCGTGCTCGGATGTCTATAAGTATACATATATATAAGCACGAGGGGTTAAACAACCACTTTGCCTCCTTGTAAAAAAATAACTAGGTATATATTATACAATCGTGATGTAATGGAGAGTTTTTCAGTCAAGTGCCTACCGTGTTAAGGCCACGAAACTTGTTGAGAGGCCTTAGTAGGTACGAGATTGAAAAGCTTGATTATATCACAATATACCTACTCGTAATATACCTAATTATACTCAAAGAAAAAAGCCTTCCTAATTACTATCCTAGTACAACTTTATCTATGTTTAACCCTGTTGCAGACATCACTAGACGGTGCTCTACTATAATGTACGTGCTTTAAATGGGAATTAGGTACGCAGTCATTAAAAGTAAAGTTAAAATAATTGACAGTAAAGTTATGCTTTGAATTAAGTTGTAACGTAACGTACCTGTCATCCTGATAAGTTTATTATTTTAGATTGACGTTTGTCGATGAACGATTGACATCTTGGCTAGGCCCCCTGGTTTACGAGTTTTATGGTATTACCGAAATATTACATTATATATATATTTAAGGATCAATCAAGTATCTATTTATCTACAAAGACGTTACAATGCCCACAAATTTGAAAAAATCTAGAGGCCACACAGTGGCGTGCCCTCGTTTTACTTTCATACGGCCTGAGCGCATGCCACAACGCTCTATCTATTCACCAATCCGTTGTTCTCGACTTTGTATTCGACTTCGGTTGTAACTTTGAGGTAAATAAGTTTATGGCAAAAATTTCATTTTAGGTGCAAGCTTTTATCGCTGACTGTACTTTTCTTACGACAGACAACTAATACTCATCGAGACAATTCTAAAAACCCCTAACACAATTAGGTTGCGTTGTTTCATCACAGAGTTCCTATGGCTACCTCCTGTCTCCATCATCAGATCAGCTCGATGGTACCATAATATTGCATTGTCACCCGAGTTACATGTGTATGCAAAATTTCAGCTCAATCGGAAACCGGGAACTGGATCAAATTTAACTTGCAAGATTCCATTACATAGTTACATACAGGTCGACCTAATAAAAGTTTGTTAGAGTCTGTGCGGAAAGAGAAGAGTCGTGGAATGTATGGGGCCCAATACACTCCACGACTCTTCTCTTTCCGCACAGACTCTAAAATAAAAAGTACCCTCTGCTGCTTCCAGCCAGCTTAACCGAGATCATTGGATATTAGGTGCTACTCTACATTTTGTAATAAATGTGAGGTTCCTTTTGAGCTCGCGACTTCTCGGACCCATTTCTGGGTCCTGGGAACTTATCGCCCCCTTTGCTCTAACTACTTAAAGTAATGCCACTTTTCTTGCGTCAACAAAAGTAGCTTATGGTAAAGAACCCTAGTGATATGGAGGTGATGTGTGGCTTTAACATAGCAGACAAATACTGTAATTTATGTATGTCACTTTTGGTCTATCGCCTTTCAAAATTTTACTGTTCGGCCGTATAATCACCACCTACAGTAGTGATATTATAGGGGCATGTTAACCAAACCACCTATTGTGACTTTCTAGAGTCTAATTAGGCTCTATTTATATCATTCACAAAGCGACATTCGTTCTTAACGCAATGTGTACCATGAGATTCATAACTTTTTACCCAATGACGGAAAAGCCATATGAAAGGGTTTTACTTTTCGCAGTATATTTATATGTATGTATGAATGAGTAAGTAAGTATTTTGACACAGTTAAATTTATATGAACCACAGCTATGCCCCTTCGTCTGATTTTTTTTTTCGAATATTAAATTATTACAGGAGTTAGGCGTTAGTTGAGTTAGGAGTTAGTTAGGTTACAAGAGTTTTAAAATTTTGTATAGAAATTGTTCTATCCTCCTCCGCTCCTAATTCTTATAATTATAACACCTAATCAAAAAATCTAATAAAATCTAACGAAGGGCCATAAATAGTTAATATACCTACGATAATAGTATGTAGAATTATTTTCCATTGTAAGTATGTCAATATCCAGAGAGGAAAATGGGGACTACGTTTGAATGGAGAAGTGGCCGTCCCCCTATACTTTTAAAGGTTTTTAGTATTTGTCAACCAGAAACCGCCTGCGAATTCCTCTGCGAACAATCGTTTAACTGCTAAAACCCATCTTAATCCAATTTTCCTGCTACTTTGGATCCCCATTTCACTTTTGAGAGAGTCAAGTTGTACGTTCTAAACTAGGTACCTGAGTTCCAATGCCAAATATTATTCATACATCTTTACCTGCAGGCAAACTGTAAATACAGTTTTGCAGGGATCTGTATAGATTTAAGCCTTGTTCTGTATGTTAATAATAAATAATAAAAATCTTACTTTATCATGTAAATATTAACACAATAACAAGTGTTCACTCGAGGTTCAGTCAGAGTAGGAACACTGCACAGCAGCACTGGTCCGCACACAGCGCGGCACAACCGTTATGATGAATCGCCCTGCTGTAGATGTACCTGTACCCGGTGAACCAATGAATGAAGCCGTTTATTTTGCGCTACATACTGCAGTTGTACTCGGCGTTACAAACAGCCACTCAATTAATGAAAGGACTTATGTTACATAAACAGACAAAAATGCACTTTCTTTTCCACAAAGTCATTATCTCGTGATTTTGAGCATATAATAAGTAGGTCGATGTCGATGTAGAGCATACATAACTTTATAAAGTAAATAGAAAACATAAATCATCAAATACAAATATCAAATACAGTGAAATCTGGTTAAGTGGGACCTGGATAAGTGAGAAACCTCTATAGCTGGGACTCATGATGCGGTCCCGACACTTTAGCGCTGAATTACCTCTGTTAGTGAGAAAAAACGAACCTCTATAACTGGGAATAGTTGTTGTGATTTTATAGTCACATTTACCTCTATAAATGAGACTGAGAGTGTATTTTACCTATTTTACTGAGACTATATTTATGAGATTACATTTTCCTAATTATTTTAATTCCGCATTTGCTTAATTGTGTCTAAACGACTTCAAGTTTCAAGAAGAAGAAAGAAAACTTAATAAAACTGCCTTGTGATTATTAGAATAGATTTTTGTAGAATTATATTTAGATCCGTTGGATAATTTATCTAAATCCAATGAGTCTGCGACATCACAATCTGATGAGTCACTCGTGTAGGTATTCTTTGTTAAGATTTGTTTCCGGAAGCTTGGTGATTGGTTCCAGACTAGAAACGAGGCTAAAATAAACCCACCCATTTACTCTCGACTTTCAATTGTAAACGCTGAAACGAAAGAGAAACTAATTAAACCGATTTATCTATGTAATCAACCCTCGTTTCCGGAATTAGTGACGTCACATTGAAACAAATCGAGTCTTGGTGAATTGATCAGATGAGATCGTTGGGCCCAATTCGACTTGAGAAGGTGACAAAGGCCAAAGGGTGAGTTAACGTGGAGTAATATCGCATACTTTTGTAATAGGTGGCGGTGTTTCGGCCGAACTGTCAAATAGGCTATTTAATATAGGTATTTTTAATATATGTATTAATAAAGGTTCGTATAACTTCGATGCCAACTGGTATTTTTATTTCCTGAAAATAATACCGCTATATGCAAAGAAAAAATGATTATTTAAACGATAAATCTTCGCGCCAAAAAGGCAACCGCCATTGTTTTAACATCAATGACATCATAATAGTAAATAGTAGTGCAGTAAGAAAGAAACGTCAAATGTGCAGTGCAAACTTTCCGTTGTTACAAATATAACACAAGAGTTTGGCTATAGTGACGTCACTCGCGAGAAAAAAAATTGTGGTCGGCGTTTTCGGTAACGTGACATACAGAGTATAAAATTACTATTTGAATTTCGAAATTAAAAACAAATACAAGTAGGTATCATGTTTTCATACCAAAATAGCATTAAATTCGTATTTTTGTGGTAATAACTATATAAATACATAATTATTTTCCATCGTATTTTTCACGGAAACGTACGAAGGTGTCTTGACAACGACATACATGGTAAAGACATGAGGGCCTGCGACGTTTCAGTAGACGACACGTCCGATCGCGCGAAGTGGAGAGAAAAGACCAGAAAAGCAGACCCCACAATCAGATGGGAATAATAATGCTGAGGAGAGAGAGAGAGTACGAAGGTGTCTTGCTATTTCAGTCAGTCTCGGTACAAAAACTACTGAAGGGTTGACTGAAGTAGCATGACGAATACGAAGGTTTCCGAGAGGTAGGTACGATGCAAAACAAGTACTCCCCCCTCCCCTATTATGAGAGGTGACAGACCATAAGGTGAAATACGTAATTTGACAGGAGATCACCACTTACTCGTACTCGTATTCCATAATTATTTTTTTCTACTCCCGTACTTTTATTTGTCATTTAAAGGGTCGTGCACACACCTTTAAACCCCTATCTTATAGTTGTCCAGACAAGTCTTTAATCTATTCCCCAAAAAAGTATTTGTGCATACACGCAGTATCTTTTTGGCACTTGGCACTTTTACGATACTTCGTGTAATCACCACTAAAAAAATATTGTATGAAATACATTGTTGCCAACCTAATTTTAATTGTCATCTCTGACAGATGAGTGAACCATAGACATGTTTTTGTTATTTCATTCATTCTTTTCCCGCCCGTACCCTCCATTCTTTGCTACTTCTTGAATTAAAAACGTTGTTTAAATGAGTCAAAAAATACTCGTGGCGTCTTTATTAACAATTTTCGGCTTCGCCTCAAATTGTTACTCACGCCACTTTTGACCTCTCTTAAACAACGGTTGCATAAAATACTATAAAATAATTTATTTCCAATCAAGTTATAGGTACATTAAAGTACTCGTAGGTACAACTTAAACACGTTAAAAATTAAGATAAAATAACAACTAAATAAAATTGACAAATTAATCTAGGATTACGTATAGATGCACCAAGTAGCAACCTAGTGGTCATCATATAATACTCGTCAATCATCACAATTGAGTCCCATTGGGCTAAATAAATGTTGTGATTTTTGAATAATTTTAATTAACCATTAGGTACTTAAATAAGTATACCAAATTGATATTCTTCAGCAGTTAACGTAACCGGATCTCACATAAGTGTGCATAAAATAGTCGTATGGTGATTAGAGCTACTTAATCAGTAAATTGTCATAGTTAAATGCCTATTGTATCTGTTATTATTATTAATGAATCCCCGAATGTGCAAAATTTTCTTCGTGCTAGTTATTAAAATGAATATTTATTGACAATTTTTTCTTTATTAAATTGTACAACGGGGCTTAATCGCGTACAATTTAACAATGTGTAAAAATCGTGAAAGTTTAAATCAGTGTTATTTTTTCTTTATTATAGAGTTTAGGTAACTAACCTCAATTAATAAATACTAGTTAAACAAGCAAGATTGGTTAGTTTTTGTCTTTTTACCGGCCTAAACGACGTGTATTTTGAACCACACAAACGTTCTATACAGTACAGTCAGCATCAATACGCTGGATGAAGCTACGGGCCAAAAATGTTAATTATAAGCTTTTATTAATAATTACTTTATCAGGACCATTTTAAGTCAGCAATCCCATGAACTATCTGCCAATTGGTATCGATAGCCACCGCAAAAATAAGTTCTTATCTATATTAATTAAATTGTTAATTTTTTTTTAGTTTTTATTTAAAGGTCAAAATATATTGACTTTCCAGACCTTCTTTGGAAATTTTTAATCCAAGTTCGAAAACAGCTAATATTTCAACTAAATTTTCTGGGTAAGTATATGATGACGTCGAAACACGTCAAAATATAATTCAGTTTGGTTCCATTATAAAATAAAATCCTTTGTCCATGTGTTCTTGTCGACCATAGTTAGTTATATTACATTAAGTCTTGATGTGATGTAAGTAATCTATTGAAAAATTAAGGGTTTAACGAAGGCGAAAAGTGGTCTCATTATTGCGAAAATTCGTTTTTCTGTGCTTTCAGGTAGAAAACAAATTTAATTAAATACATTTTGTTTGTCTTTTAATTGTATTTGAAGAAATGTTGTGTGAAGTCTCGAATCCTCATTGAGCCAGCGTGAGCAGCCTGGTATAGACAAAAATGGAAAGTACCTATATGGTTGATCATGACGCGCAAAAATTATGCCCCATTCAAAATATACTTAATTACATGATTTCACGATTTAGCACATGTTAAAATTAGCAGTATGAAATATGTAGTACTTTGTCCGTTTCTTTATACCTACATGTTTATGATATTGGCTGGACTTTTTACTTATAACTCTTAGTTCTATTTTACATTTTACAGTGACACTGCTTCTGAGTAATAATTCAATAAGGTAAAGCACTGTCTTAAGTTGGATGTATCAAGACTCGAATTTGGGCTTTCCTGTGACTCTACGCTATCTTTGTCTTCTTCTTTTCCATGGTTTACTAAAGCTCTTAATTTTGTATCTTGCTCTAACTCGGTAAGGCTTGCGCGGAAAGAGATTGTGGGGAACGGACGACCTTTTGCCGTTACGTACGAGCAAGCAGTGCGGCCCGTGCGTTCAAGAGAGGCGGTTCACTCTACCTTGTATTAGACTACATCGCGCCAATCATCTGACACGCTGAAAAAAATTACGTAAATATTACAACATTCAACATCGATTATAAAACATCAGTAACAGTAATTGAACAGCCGAACTGTTTTTCCTAACTCCAGAACACTTCCCAACTGCCGAGTGCACGCGGCCCGTTGGCGTTTTGTTTTAAATCTTATTATTTCACTTTGGTTATTGGTGATTTAAAATTATTATTTATTTGACACCCCCAAACCTGTGTTGTGAACTGGATTATTGTGTGTTTTTGTTCCGATAATTATTATTTTTGGATTGTCGCACGCGTTTATTGGTAAGTACTCCTTTAGATCGTAAGTAAGTTGTAAATATTATCCTCATTACTCGAAGCTTCTTGTGTACCTATTATAGAAGCTTCAATTGCTACTTAGTCTAAAAATAATGATTACTTATTTTAATGAAAGTAGGTGTCATGCCTTTATTTAAGAATACTTTACATATCAAAAACTGTTATAGTTATTAACGAGTCGGAGAGTTTTAGTTGTAAGTATTATAGTTGATTAATGATTAAATAAGCGCCTAACCAACGTAAAGTTTGGTTGTTTGTAGTACGTAGGTACTCAAAGTTATAATAAAAACAACCTACGCAACGAAGCCCTTCCATCAACGGCGTGAAGTGGTGCCGACTTTTCCAGCCAATAGATTAACTCTTCATATTCTTCCCCTAGGTACGGTTAGACATTGTTATATATACTTATTATTAGGCGCAATGATATCTTTTTTTAAGGATTAGATAGGTAGGTATATTATAAAGTTCTACTTTAAAAATAATAACCGTTTTTGTTTGTTTTTATTACCTGCTTGCCATGCGAAAAACCCTACTAATTTTGTTATGTTTTTTAATATTTTTAGGGAGTCTAAAACATATGATATTGTTTTAAGCTGATGATTATTTTAGATTCCTTAAAAGGATTGCTCGCCAAGCGATTATATATTTAACTCATTTGTTTTGTTATGTTACCGTTTGTATTGGTAAGATTATTGTGAAATAAATTTTATTTCAGGGTAGGTAGTTGTACATCATAAGACAAAAAATGGTTAAATAATTGGGTCAAAATTATTTTCGTTGTCTTGGTGTTTTCTCCAAAAATGTGACGGACTGGAGCTTTTTGTATGGGGTGAAATTTAGTATTTAATTAATTATAGTCTACAGCTAGAAAGACATGCAAATGCACTCGACTTTTTTCATTTATTTGATTAAAAACATAAATACAAGCGTGACAGAATGGTCAGAAAGAAGACAACGAAAATGTTTTGACCCAATTACCCATAAATGATAGATCCATAGGTTTTCATACAATGGCCATTGAGTCCATTGTGTAAGTCGGATATCGTTATTTACTTTTTTGGTCCAAAATAAGTATTGCTATTCTTAGCAAGTATGTATGTCTAATCAAAATAATAACCTAAGACATTCCTGAACAATTAATTTTGATTCAAACAATAATTAAACTTACTAGAGTGTGCTAGAGTAGCTAAACCTTTCGTGGTTAAACAAGATATTTTTTCTAAAAAAAGTTTCTATGAAATTAACTTTAATATTTCGTTGTTACTATTTTTTTTAATGATGGTAACACCTAAAAATTACGTTTCATAACTGAATATAACTAAAAAAATAATTATGTACGAGGGGCGTTCAAAATATTCTCGGTATTGATATCTTACAACCTCTTCTAAAATTTCTTTCGTTACTGGCCGCTAAGGTTTATTCATTGACATTAAAAAAAAGTATAATTCGAACCGAGATGTTCTTTTGTTTTTCTGCAATTGCTGAACAAACATGAACATCATGTGGGAATTGACAATGTTAACTAAATTAGAACATCGATGCGTGATAAAATTCTTGACAAAACAGGGTAAAAATCAAAAAACCATAAAAGAGGAAATGGATTGTGTTTACCGTGAGTCTGCTCCTTCTTTATCTACCATTCAAAAGTGGTCAAGCGAGTTTAAACGTGGAAGGGAGAGTGTTGAAGACGACCCTAGACCTGGTCGGCCTGTAGTAGCTACTTCACAAGAAAATATTGATAAAGTGGAAAAACTTATATTGGAAGATGGTCGAGTGAAGGTAAAATCTATAGCACAAGTAACCAATCTCTGTATTGGTACCGTACATGATATTATCCATGACCATCTTAATATGTCAAAAGTAAGTGCAAGATGGGTTCCGCGAATGCTGACTCGGCTTCAAAAAGACATGCGTGTAGCTTGTTGTTCCGATTTTATTGACCTGTGCGGTGAAAATCCTGATGAGGTGCTGCAAAGAATAGTTACTGGAGATGAAACCTGGGTTCATCATTATGACCCAGAGAGTAAACAAGAGTCCATGCAGTGGCACATTAAGGGTTCAGCTCATCCCAAGAGGTTCAAGGTCATCCCTTCAGCTGGCAAGGTCATGGCCACGATATTTTGGGATTGTGAAGGAGTATTACTGATCGATTATAAAGAAAAAGGTGTAAATATCACAGGACAGTACTACGCTAACATTCTACGTCAATTAAAGGATGCAATCAAAGAAAAGAGGCGAGGAAAGTTAACCAAAGGTGTTATGCTTCTGCATGACAACGCCCCCGTCCATACTGCTCATATTGCCAAGGCAGCTATTGTTGAATGTGGGTTTGAAACTGTTACTCACCCACCGTATAGTCCGGACTTAGCCCCCAGCGACTTCTTTTTGTTCCCCAATCTTAAAAAGGATCTGCGTGGAAATAAATTTTCCGATGATGAAGCATTGAAGGCGGCAGTGGAGGTGTATTTTTACACCAAAGATAAAAAATATTTTTATGCAGGATTAAAAAAAATAATTGATCGATCTTTTAAGTGTATGAACATAGGGGGGGAGTATATTGAAAAATAAAAATATCAAACTTTTCGTACTTGTTTGTTTTCATTCTCATACCGAGAATATTTTGAATACCCCTCGTAGGTGCCTACTCAATAAAATAATGAATAATGATATAACAAACGACAATAGGTGGTTTATTGAACAAAAAGTAGGTAAAAAAAAAGAAATGTTACAGGCGTTTTATGTAGCCATGTAAGTAGCACATGTATTACATACAATACTAATACTGTAAAACTTTCTATAAATCAACGTTATAAAATGCCAGTGGCGCCCTCATGTTTTCTAATAAAATCAATTAATTTCTGTATAAATCAGTACTTTAAAATTGCTGTCCTACTTATTCCCCAATCTTTGATCTATGTGATAAAGTTTTCGCCTAAAAGGAAAAATGTGGCCACCATTTGCCGTTTAGTTGATAAAGTAAAAAAAATAAGCAAAATACTAAAAGTTGGGGAATCAGTAGGATTAAGATAACCATATTAATATAATGATTTATATAGAAGTTTATTGGTGTTTTAGAATACACAATTCCCCTAATGAAGGCGCCACTGGACGGACGATACCGTCTAAATACGCAAGATTTCATGTTTTTTAGAATTGTTCGGACAGGGGGCCGATTTTTGAATTTCGACCACTCGATCTCGTGTATTTCGTTAAATAATATCTCCACTACTAGGCATTTAAATTCTACTAATAGAATTGAAATCGAGTGGTCAATACCACTGGAATCCCAATGTCTATCGCTCGTATTTCAAAAGAAATGTTGTGTGAAGTCTCGAATCCTCATTGAGCCAGCGTGAGCAGCCTGGTATAGACAAAAATGGAAAGTACCTATATGGTTGATCATGACGCGCAAAAATTATGCCCCATTCAAAATATACTTAATTACATGATTTCACGATTTAGCACATGTTAAAATTAGCAGTATGAAATATGTAGTACTTTGTCCGTTTCTTTATACCTACATGTTTATGATATTGGCTGGACTTTTTACTTATAACTCTCATTTCGCCGTTCTCCACCGATTTTCGAGTGACGAGTTCGAGCGGTCAAAATTCAAAAATCGACCCCCAGGGGGCCGATTTTTTAATTTCGACCACTCGATTTCATGTATTTCGTTCAGTAATATCTCCACTTACTAGGCATATAAATTCTACTAATAGAATTGAAAACGAGTGGTCTATACCACTCGATTTCAAATTTCTATCACTCTTATTTCAAAAATTAGCATTTCACCGGTTTCCATCGATTTTCGAGTGACGAAATCGAGCGATCGAAATTCAAAAATCGGCTCCCTGATGTTGTTTATTGTGTGCGTATTAACAAATTGAATTTTTCCGAGTCACTGGTAATTGGTTTTCTACATCCGGCTGCTTTGTCGCATAAGTAGGTAGTTAGTGGAGATACTGCCTACCTACATTACTCATTGAAGGTTTTTTCTCATGTCATAATAATGACTAGCGCAGGCATATCGATGTTTTACTTACGAGCTGATACAGTGAAATAATTAATGACACACAGTGAGATATAATTAATGACACATTCAATATTATAAAATACCAAAGCAAAATTTACTTTAGTTTAATTTACCACAGATTTTACAAATTCTTATATCAGATCTATTAAAGCAATTTCGAATTGTTTTTATTTTTATTCGTTAATATTTGAATATAATGTTCATAATGATATTCATAACACATCACAATTTATATGGTAACAAAGGTGCGTTCCATAGGTATATTAGCCACTTTGGCCGTCATTGTCTATTTGATGCTGACTGTACATGGGGATCAAATCGGTAGCTCTCAAAGTACTCTATCATTGGCTTTTGTTTGATCCCCAGCACCCCTAGCACATGATTAGCGCGACAGTATCTCGCGACGAGATAAACCACCCGTCTTTATCTAACTATGTTAATTAATAAAATAAAAGAGGGACGGGTAGTCTATCTCACCGCGAGATATTGTCGCGCCATTCATGTGCTAGCCCGTACTACTTAAACGTGACACCGTGTATGATTTTAACAAACAATTGACAAACCCCTTTGCGAAAAGCGAAAGTATCGGCTACAAATTAAAAATAAATACAGGAAATGGTTATTACAGAAAAACCTATAAAAAGGAGAAGCGTGAGTCGATCTTAAGTACGTACGAAAATAAATTGTGTGATCTACGGAACCCTTGGGGAGCGAGCCCGACTCGGTTGGTTTTTAGGGTTCCGTACCCAAAGGGTAAAAACGGGACTTTACTCCCAACTCCACTGTTCGTCTGTCTGTCACCAGGCTGTATCTTATGAACCGTGATAGCTAGACAGTTGAAATTTTCACAGATGTAGCGCTGGCGGTACACCGAGAAATTCAGTAAAATGCTGGAAATTATGTTAAAGGTATGAAAATCGGTACGATAAATCTTTAGGACATTTGAAACAATTTGACCCGAAGAACCAACAAATAAAAAAAAACGAGATGAGTTATGACATCATCTTTTTTTGTATAGAATTAAAAAAAAATTGTTTAGAAACCTATCGTGTGTGTTATTAAACGAAAGGGCTTTCTAAGCCGATTCCAAAAATATATCATATCATTACATTTCAATCATTTTTTTTTAATTATAATAAAATTAATTTTCAAAACATACCAAGTTTGGGCTTCTCCAGTACAATACCGTTCAATATTTTTTTGTAAAATATACCTCAAATTATACCTAATATCCTCATATCTAACCCTAATAAAGAAATTTTGAAAATATTTTCATTTAGACTTTTTTTAATTTTTCAATTTCATAAAGTGTGATCTATGAATCTCTCAATTAAATATAACGGTTTTTCCAGAAAGTCGCTTACATCTCTGAATCTATAAGTCGTAATAAAAATTATCTATGTATCAACTTTAACGCCCCCCCCCCTTTTCCCGAGTTCTCCACCCCCCACCCATGCGAACTTTTTCTTACTTAAAGCTTAGATATTACCAAAGGAACATGTAAACCAAGTTTCAATACTCTTATTTTACCCTGATGAATTACATTATACTTGTATTGAGTACATCAGCGGTCGGCAACCCGCGGCCCGCGGGCCGCATGTGGCCCGTGAACCTGTCACTTGCGGCCCGCGAGCCTCCCTGGCTATTTTGTATGTAATATTGACAAAAGACAATGTCTGATAAAGTCATAAATATTAACAAGTGCGGCCCGCGTCAACTTCGTTAACTACTATGTGGCCCTTGGCTGCTAAAAGGTTGCCGACCGCTGGAGTACATCATTCGGCAGGGGTATTATAAACTTTGTAAAATTGAAATTAAAAAAAAAATATACTACATTTAAATATTTTCAAAATTGCTTTATTAGGATTAGATATGAGGATATTAGGTATAATTTGAGGTATATTTTACAAAATTTTTTTTAACGGTAATTGTATCTGGAGAAGTCCAAACTTAGTATGTTTTGAAAAATATTTTTCGACTCAGAAAGCCCTTTCGTTTAATACTACACACGATAGGTTTCTAAACAATTTTTTTTTATTCCATACAAAAAAAGATGACGTCATAACTCCTCTCGTTTTTTTTATTTGTTGGTGCTTCGGGTCAAATTATTTCAAATGTCCTAAAGATCAATCGTACCGATTTTCATATACGTACCTTTAACACCATTTGCAGCGTTTTTTGGCGAACCGCTATCGATAATGACGTATTTCTGTTGCCGCTATAACAAAAAAATCAAAAAATACTAAAAACAGAATAAAATAAATATTGAAGTGGGGCCCCGATACAACAAACGTGATTTTTTTGCGTAATGGTAGCGAACCGTTCGTGCGCGAGTCCGACTCGCACTTGGCCGGTTTTTAATGTTTAATATCGGTACTGCTATAAACCTACCGCATCAAAAGGGACTAGACAATATGAAAACTTATAACTAAAACAGTTTCATCACTAGTTAGCATGAAATGAAACGTGAAATGTTCTGCAGCCGGTACGGCAAATTAGGCTAACTGTTGGGTTTCCATTACGTAAAAGGCATTCACGAACCCGTGGGTATGGCTGTATGGATGGTGTCAACATTATAAGCCGCTGCCTCAGCTAGTTGTTGCCGAATTAACTGCGAAACTAGCTTAGTCCCTGTCTCTATTACCTATTCATAGTTTAGGTACACGTAACAATGCTTAAAATCATGTTTGTATGTATGTATGTATGTATGTCACTTTATTGCACATAAACAGGTTTACATAAAACGGACAAAAACAAAACAAAAATAAGAATGTTATGTACAAAGGCGAACTTATCCCTAAAAGGGATCTCTTCCAGCTAACCTTTGAATTTGGAATTTGTTGTGCGAGAATACGGTAAACAATTGAATGAGTTTTCATGTTACGGCTGTTATGCGAGGGGAGCTGAATGTGAAGTGAACTTTATGCTAACAAATAACCAAACATTATACTCGATATTATAATGCTTGTTAAAAACTGACCGGCATGGCGATGGGCGATAATAATATAATAATAATAAATAAATAAATATTATAGGACATTATTACACAAATTGACTAAGCCCCACGGTAAGCTCAAGAAAGCTTGTGTTGTGGTTACTCAGACAACGATATATATAATATACAAATACTTAAATACATAGAAACCAACCATGACTCAGGAACAAATATTTGTGCATAACACACAAATAAATGCCCTTACTGGGATTCGAACCCAGGACCGCGGCTTCACAGGCAGGGTCACTACCCACTAGGCCAGACCGGCGATGAAAGCGCAATCATCGTAGGTCAGTTGGTATGAGTATGAGACAAGAAAATAACAAAGGCCTATCGTAATGTAACTAGTGAGATCCGTAATGTAAATAGCGAATTTGCATTCAACAACGGATGGATTAAAATTATATAGGTTTATAATGTATAGTGAAGTCCTTATATTTTATTTATTATGAAACACACAACACACACTCAGTTACAATCTCTTTTCTTAATTCTAGACAATATTTGTCTCCATAGCTGTCAACTCCTACTTATGATGAAAAGGATATCTTAGGGCCCAGACATTACCTATTATAGTAGTTTATGCAACAGTGATATAATAAGGGTTCTTAAAATTCAAGGGTCGAAGTTACAAAACGAGACGTAGTCGAGTTTTGTAAAAAAAGACCCGAGAATTTTAAGAACCAATTATGAGCTGTTGCATACATTACTTTTTCTATGACAGCTGCAGCAAAAAAAAAAAAAGAGTTATTATTTAAAAAAAAGAGATTATAAAAAAAAAGAGTTATTATTAAAAAAAAGAGTTATTATTAAAAAAAAGAGTTATTATTAAAAAAAAAAGAGTTATTATAAAAAAAAGAGTTATTATTTAAAAAAAATTGAGTTATTATTTTAAAAAAAAAGAGTTATTATTGTAAATGAAAACATACCTCTTTCAATCAAGATGATCGGAACTTGTATCTTTAAAAAAAATAAAGCAGTTGTATTATACTCATAAGATGACTGCTAGCAGTCATCTTATGAGCCTATAGACAAAGCATTCAAATGACATTGCTTTAGATATCACTGTCAGTCATTTAATTGACACATTTAAGTGCTGGAGTAGAAAAAGTATATTACCTACTTAGGTACGTACCTATTCTACCTACCTGCCAAACCATGATCGAAGCAAAATATTTATATAGCATAATATAATATTTGTTCAATATTAATCTAAATAAATATCTACAGTATAGCCTGACCAGTAATATAATTATGATAATTGTCAAGAGGGCGCTGTTATTCTCATGTATAGCGTGACAATTCAGTGTAGTATGAAAAAATTAGTTTCAGTGAAATTCCGCAACATGGCGCACCCTCAATAGATCCTGGTTCACCTATACATATGGTGCTACTTTCCCGAACTAGTGCGGGAAAGAGCACTTTCCGTGCGTATGACGAAAATTTAAAGTGCCATACTGCATACCTATGTACTGCACAATACACGTGTTGTACAATACACGTGCGAACAGGTAATTCGCAACTCATGTCGATTTAATACACTCCCTTCGGTCGTGTTTTAATTTATCGCCACTCGTTTCGAATTTCCTCTTTTCCGCACTTGTATCGTAAATAACTATTCTAAGCAATATAAACCAGAAATATTTAATGAAACTTATTATAATTATATATATATATATATATATATATATACAGGGTGTCCCAAGAAGTAGTGATATACTGAAGCTGGGAGGTAGAGGACCTAGAGGGCTATCTGAATCACCCCCATGTATGTTCCGCGATTTTTCGTATTTTCGGAGTTATGATTTTTTTTAATTTTTCACCTATCGCCGAGTACGATGAGATTTTTATTTATGGTGACGTGAATTATTGCGGTAGATGCTTGATTTTTTTTGTGTGCTAAGCTGATAGATAGGCCAATTCAGTATGGTAACATTTACTATCGTTAGATCTCTGAATGGAATTAAAAAAAAAATTAATGCCAAGAAAGATAAAATTACCCAGTATGTTTTATTTTTCTAAGCGCCCTTGAAGTTGTGAAAATCTAAAATAAAAATCTCATCGTACTCGGCGATAGGTGAAAAATTAAAAAAAATCATAACTCCGAAAATACGAAAAATCGCGGAACATACATGGGGGTGATTCAGATAGCCCTCTAGGTCCTCTACCTCCCAGCTCCAGTATATCACTACTTCTTGGGACACCCTGTATATATTTTTTTACTTGTTTACTTATTTATTTGGTAAATATTTCGCCAACTCCATGTTTTACTTAGTTTAGGCTCGATGCCTGGTAAGGCGAGCAGCGATTCGGCTATACTTTCTATTCATATATGCCGGGACCCGTTGAAACCAATTAGACGGCAAATGGATATGCCGCAATGGAATATGTCGCTTCTTACCATCATACTTTCTGGTCACGTTTCAGGTTACTGTTCCGTTGTTGCGTGAGCCACTTTCAATGAATACAGTCCAAGTGCGTAGATGTGCATTGAATGTAATTAATACGCAATTAAAACACATTGCGTAGCCTGTAACAGCTAGATTGCAAAATAAAGAATATTCATATCTTTCTAATCTTTCTATAGATATATTAATTTGATTCTTAAGTGATGTTAAAAATCTTAAAGATATTAATTAATTGAGTGTCTTTGTGACTTGATAGGTACTTATAGCGAGTGACTGATTCAAGCGCCATGTTCGCGCATTAATTAAAATTTTCTTGCTATTTAAAATTCCTTATGTACAGTCACCTGCAAAAATATGTTACTCTTCGAAGGCCGCAAAAATATGTGACACGCTCTTATCGCTCTACAAATAAGATCGTGTCAGATATTTTTGCGGCCTTCGAAGAGTAACATATTATTGCAAGTGACTGTACTGCTTCTTTCTCTAAATTAGTAGGTAGGTTTAACATGATTATCATACTACAAAATTATAATTACTGTCTCCTGTACTCCTACCAAGACTTTTGCCATGAAATTTAAACAATTTTTAATTATTTATTTAATATTTCCCTCATTTCGAGGCCTTGCGCAATGATTTTGGCCCAAGTCCAAGATGTCTTGCCAAGGGTCAAAGACTCCGGTACTTTTTGTCTGGCGTATTATGTTATCATTTTCTTGCAAGCGGGCAACAATACGCATAAGAATATAAAGTAAGTAATCACTTGAGCTAAAGAATTACATTACTCACTTCTCGGCAAAAATAACAATTAAGTTTCATTTAGTCTTCTTTTAGAAAAACTTAACGTAGGTACAATAATATAGTATACGGAACCAAAGCTGTTATATATTAATATTCGTTAACCCTCAGCATGTATTAGGTTCCGAATCGTGAGTCAGATCCCTATTACCGATGCTACAAAATTGCTCTTTTTTATACCCTCGGTAATAGAATCTCAATTCGCGGTATTAAAATCACAGCCACCACGTTAACAGAAGACTCGCACATTTTGGTTTCAATTGTAATTTTCTTAAAAATTATTATATTAATTAACTAAAATAAATCTTAAATTTTTAATACATACTCTTCAATCCAAAAAATATACTCGGTCGTTAAGAAGCTTTGATATCCGTAACTCCGAAGCATTCATATTCACATGTAATACAGCATAAATATAATATATTCTGTAAGTAATTTATATTTATATATATTTGCGAACATAACAATTGCGAGCAGTATGATTCAGTGTCATACCTACATGATTTTACTAAATCACAGCTACCAGAAAAGTAGATAAAGTTAGGGTAGGTAAGAACTGTGGCCCACACAAAAAACAAACTGCTACCGGAAAAGGGGGATAGGTGAGAATTGCAACCCTTACAGAAACAAATCGTAACCAGATAAGTGGTTTAGGTAAGGTTAGAACTGCAACCTTTATAGAAACGAATTGTAAACAGAAAAGTGGGTTTGGTTAGAACTGTAACTCTCGCAGAAACAAAGTGCTACAAGAAAACTGGGTTAGGTTAGAGTTGCAACCCACAAAGAAACCAACTGCTACAAGAAAAGTGGGTTAGGTTAGGATAGAACTGAGACTCTTACAGAACCGAACTGTATCCAGAAAAATGGGTTAGGATAGAACTGCAACCCTCGCAGAAACGAACTGGTACTCGTACAAAAAGTGAGTGAGGTTAGGTTAGAACAACGACCCTCACAAAAACGAGCTGCTACCAGAAAACTGCGTTAGGTTAGGTTAGACCTGCATGTTATGCGGCCCTAGCCTTACAGAAAATGTATAAATAAAAACTTTCTTCAAAGCAACATTATGAATACAAATATTAATTCAGTGATGACATTATGGTTTAAAAATTGTCATTATGTACAATGTCAGCGGTTATTGCAAAATAAAAAGAGAAACGGTATTACTAGATACCTATATTCGGACTATAAATTGTATGTGGGTCAGTATGGACCCGTACTAGCCACTTAATTTATTATGTACATAGGATATTCCATAACAACTAACCATTAGTCTTGTTTTTCGTCGAAAATATCTTGCTGTTTTATTCCGCTATTTTTCTGAACATTATAACGTCATTACGAGTCAAGCCGCAAAAAGAAAAGCAGAAAAATCGAAAGCAAAAGCATTTCCCCAGTACACTTCCTTTTTACAAAAGCAGTTGGCACCAAACGCTTAGTTAAAAGATTTTTCTTTTGTTTTAAGTAGTGGCAGCACTCGGAATGCATCCATCAAAATTTGTTATTCTTTTGCAACGTAGTATTTAGGAGCAAATCGTATTTTATTAGTTGATGCTCTAAACAGTCTAAACACATTAAAATAATATTAAAAATTATACATTGAAACTAGTTTTGAGATTAGATTCCTCTTTCAAAAATGTTAAAGGTAGACATCTGAGGTACCTAAGATGTTTGGCAGCAATTCAAAGACTACGCAACGAACAAAGTCGTTTTAATCCCGCTGCAGTGACAAATAAATCATTATGTATAAAAAAGAGACTGAAGTTTGCCAATGTCTAACTGAGAAAAAACTCGGCCAGTGATGAGGGGAATCCAAATGTAAGAAAGTAGCACTATGTTTAACAGTTTTCTAATGCAAATATCAATAGTTAGCGAACAAACACTTTCTAACTTGTGCGTTCACTTTCACTGCTGGGCTCGAAGGCCAAAAATAATTTGCAATCATTTAATAATTATACCTTATTGTGAGCTCCGTATGTTCGTAAGTGTCCCCCTGCACGCCGCGCGCCTAAAGTTGTAGTAACGTAAGAATTGATTTTTGACAGTTATTAATTGACGCTTTTCGTGCGTATGTCGAAACTTTAAAGTGCCATATGTACTGTAAAACGTTGTTCGATACACGTGCGAATAGGTAATTCGCAACTCGTGTCGATTTAAAACACTCCTCTCCTCCATTTCCTCTTTTTCGCACTTGTATCGAAAGTAACTATTACAGTACATATGGTGCTAATTTCCCGCACTAGTGCGGAAATAAGCACTTTCCGTTGCTAAGTAAAATTTTTAAAGAGGCATATGTACCTACTGTAAAACGTACGATACACGTGCGAATAGGTAATTCGCAACTCGTGTGATTTAAAACACTCATTTCGGTCGTGTTTTAATATATCGCCACTCGTTTCGTATTTCCTCTTTTCCGCACTTGTATCGTAAATAACTATAATATACATATATGAAGCTAAGACCTTCAGTCAAACGGTAGGTCTTGGCTTCATATTTATTTGTACGTGTATGACAAACAACGTAGCCTCAAGTGTGAAATATAATACATTTTAAAGTGCTGTCGTTATTGCGGCATGTGTACTTAACTGCTTTTATTTATAATATACTAGACGGGACCGCGGCTCCGCTCGCGTAAATGAAATAAAGAGTTTGTCTTATGTTTAGTTAAATACCCACATTATTATGTATTCAACCCTGCCAGGGTACATGTACATTACAAAACCACATACAAAAATTTTGGTACAGTCGACTACAAAGAGATGTATCCACTTTTTCACCTTACTGCCTTGTAATAAGGTGAAAAAGTGGATACATCTCTTTGTAGTCGACCATGTACATGTCATAGGGGCGTGTAATGTAAATAACTAAATGAAACGAGTGGATAACGAAACATAAACGTATATGTTGCTATTTGTTTCGTTATTCATTCTCTTAGTTTAGTTGTTCCTTTCCTGAATTTGTTAATTTTCGGGCAATCGTTGTCTATTTTCTCAGACGATAGATGCAATTACCGTGCTTATACAGTCGGTACGGCCTGTTGAAGAGAACGGAATGTGACCTATTCGGAATGCCGCGGGAGACCGAGCCATGTCGCGCCGTGGCGCACCAGCCCACCGCCACTCAGGCTCAGGTGGGATCCACGCACACTCGCGTCATCTATATTATAGAGATTTAGGAACGTTCGAACGGAATGAAAATTTGTAGGTATATGTAGCAAATACAATATATTATTACCAGACACTTTAACACCAAGGCCAATTGAATATCATTCCGATGTTACCTATAATATTCATACTAATTAAATCTACAAATATAGGTACGTAGGTACGCGTACATACAATAATAGAACATAGGCACTTAACATTCTAAAAGAAAAATATACAATAAATATAAAACGTAGTTTACTAAAGCTAAATAATTTAAAGAAATCTGTTTACCTACCGTAAAGGGATTATTTAAATTAACTTTACCAAAAAAATTACAGGTAACTTATAAAAATTATTAAAGGTAAAAGGAAGATGGAAGCTTACAAAACAAGGCAGTGTTTCAATATTATTTTGAATATATGAGTAAAATCTGTAAGTCTATTTAGAATCGTAAAATTTAATAGATACCGGACCCTACAAATATTAACTTACGCCCTAGAGACGGAATTACAATGCCGTCATCTAAGCTAAAAATGCACGCCTCTAGTCCACACGCAATGTATATAAAAATGTAAATACATACAATAAACTTCCAAAGACAGTAAGAGATGAAGAAACAAATACTCCATTTAATAGAAAAAATACTAAATATTTATTATATTTACTCATTGCTAGATTCTTAGATAGTTCATTATAGTAATAGTATTTAATAAAGTAGTTTTGATATCGCAACTTAAAAATATTTGTAACTGTTTAAAAGATGTAATGTACCATTTGTACCTATATAATATGATGCATGGTAATAATAAGCAATGTATTAGAGATAGCCATAAGCCGTAGTAATTAAGTTAGTGACCTACAGTGTTTCATAGCTGAACCAATAAAATGTAACAACTTCTATAACCTATGAAAGCAATAAACATACCGATTAAAACTGTTATAGGGACCTAAATAGTTGTGGTTTTAATAGGTATTGTAAATAGTTGTGGTTTTAATATAAAACTAAGCTATAATAAGCAAAAGACGTTTGTGAGTACAAACTTTTGCGAAGTTACGCCGTTCGAGACCAGTATGAGCTATTTCTCGATATATGAGAAATCTTTTTACTCCTTTGCGTTACGTCGGCATAGAAGAACCGAGACGTTATTGAAATTCTTATGCTAATTTCTGGAAACAAGAGTGTATATAGAGTTTTAAATTGAAATACAGGCGCATGCTGAAGGAGGCTCTTAGATAGTTGCATGCTCCGAGAAATGGTGAAAAGAAGGACAAGTTGTGAAATACGTGTTCTATATTTTATAATATTGAATCGCGTGAGTTATACAGTTACATACTTACTTTATTATTATATTTTGTCGTAACTAAGTGGTTGCTCATTTTCAAAGTAAGTAAATATAGGTACGATGTATATATTGTGAAAATAGGATGTACATAGGCCATAGAGTTGATTAAAGAGATGATAATTAAGATTTTCATTTCACTGGCTAAAGAGCCTGAACCATGAATAAAGAAAAGTCTCACAATGGCCGTAAATTAAATAAACCTCCAAGTAAGAGAAAAATATAAAAAGCAAGTGAGGCAAATTTAGCGGCGCGCCCGCCGGCTGTCGTGCTTGAGCTGCAATCACATTTTTAATATTATGGTAAAAGATAATATCTGTAGGGGAAGAAATGAGCCTGAAAACGTCACATTGTTGTTATGAGCTTTCTTAACAATGTGATGTTTTCCACGCATCGCCAAAACACTTTAGACTAGTTATTTACAACGTTTCTATTTAATTAGGTAGATACAGAAATTTTACGGTTGTAGGATCTACTTTAGTATTTAATAAAATACTGAATTAAAAATATTTTCAAAGCGTAAACGTGATGTGATCATTATAGGCTAGGTATTTGAGGCAAGGCAAACTCATAGTTTAATTAGGCTTATTTTAAATAGTTGATGGCCAAGCCATTATATGTATTATAGTATGGCTCTTCTGAGGTGAACTTTTCGCTTCGATCCTTAATCTTTCAAACAAAGGCCATTGTCTCTATTATCGCAAAGCCGCTTGCTCCCGACTTAGCACGTGCCAGTACAACATTCATATTGAAAAACAACCGGTATCGTCATAGTATTAAGGTTCAAATTTAATGTCACTTATATTCTAGATATTACGTTTTGGTAGTGTAGGACGATAGACCGCCCCGAAGCGATACGGCACTCATATTATTTTGATACTTAGTGTGGTGTTAAAAATGAAACCCGGTTATTTATGATAAAGCGTTGTATATTTGTTATATAACAAAATCTAAGGTAACAATGTAAATTTAAGATTAATAAGTTTAACATAGGTATAATCAACATTTTTCCGTGTAGGTATATAAACAGTTATACGTACTACTAGATAAAATCGTGTCATAAAAAATCAGATATAATCAATTTCTTTCTTATATTATAACCGACCTTCCTTCTGACCGTTGACACGTGACGTTTTGTTAGAAAAGCTGTACGCTTCAAAGCTCCACGTTTGCCTTATCAGTGTTTTTATTGTCACTATGCGTCGGCATCACATCAGAGGTGCTAATTTCACAGTATCGTTATTTTAAAAATAAGAAAAAATAACAATGCTTGCAGCTACACCTTTGTAAATTATTACATTTACCACCGCAAGCTAATAATTTAAATAAAACAATATAATAAATAACCACGTTTCATTTTTAACACCACACTAAGTATCAAAATAATATGAGCGCCGTATCGCTTCGGGGCGGTTTATCATCCTACACTACCAAAACGTAATATCTAGAATATCAGTGACATTAAATTTGAACCTTAATACTATGACGATACCGGTTGTTTTTCAATATGAATGTTGTACTGGCAGGTGCTAAGTCGGGAGCAAGCGGTTTTGCGATAATAGAGACAATGGCCTTTGTTCGAAAGATTAAGGTTCGAAGCGAAAAGTTCACCTCAGAAGAGCCGTACTATACAACTGAAGATAATACTTATTGACACGGGTTTAAAATAGGCAAATCGGTAGAAATCGAGTTCTGTGGACACTAAAACAACCGACTTCGTTTAACATTCCCTCTCAAAACTTTTTTTTATAGTATTACTTAGTAGAAGAGCTGCATTGTGAAGCTTGAATCTTCTAAACTAAGTAGCGGCTCACAAAATACACCTACGTTCTAAATTTCATTAAAATAATTATACATAGTTTCCGAGTAGATTCGCTTTGACATATGACACAGGCAGACAGACGGACGGACGGATGAACGGACGGACGGACATGATAAATTAATACATTCATCATTTTTGGGGCCGTATTGCAGTTTTGGCCACGGAACCCTAAAAAGGGAGTGATAGAAGATCTGTGGAAAATAATTAGAAAGAGGTCAGCTGGCTCGGGCCGGAACTTGCTCGTCATTGTCGGCCATTTCCTCTTGAGCGGCGTACAATGTCGCCCATGACGAATCGGGTTACAAAAGGCAAGTCCGCTCATCGAATCGGCTACGTTAACCCCTACTTTAAGGCGTATATAATACGCGGAGCAATTTGCGTAGCGTTGAGTGATATCCAGTCAGTATCCAGTACATACACTGACGGCGCCACATCGAGGGATTACGAACAAAAATCTAATGGACATGACTCAAATGCAGCTAAGCATACACAAACAGATTGGACCCATTTTTGACAAAATCCAGAACAGTCAAACTATGATGATCCATGAGAAATCGGGCGATTTTTTTTATCTAAAAAATAAGCATTTGCATTAAAATTGTGATATTTGGTGAAATAGAATGGCACGACAAGTTTTTTATGACTTGGGGCTAACAGGGCAATTCGAACATACACTGATATCAAACCGATAGTCACACATACACGTATGTCACACATTCGAATTGGCCTGTTCGTTCAAATAGTAATAGTACTTGTTATGAGATTAATGAGATGGACTAAGGGTGTAAATAATTTAAATGGAATTTCAAACTGTTTTGAGAAGTCGATTTTTTTTCTATTAAACATTATGTAGTTAAAAAATATCCGCATTCAAATTGCGTGAGCTTATTATGATTGTAGGTAGCATAAAAAACCAGCGTTCCGCATGCATTCATAGTAGATATTTCAGGGAATCTTTATCTTCAATAAATCCCAGGCTTAACGAATGTGAAATACCCAGTAAATTGTAGCAATGAGTTGCAAACACTTTCGTTTTTTTATTATTTATTAATATTTATCTGTCATAATAGTTTTTACATCATTGTTTAATCATCAAATGAATTGTATCTGTCTTGTCAATGTATCTTCTATGTACCTACATGTACCTAAGTTCAAACTTATG